>NW_026947484.1:172657981-173960481 GCF_034190915.1 Cavia porcellus | reverse complement strand
AGGAGGAACCTGCTAAGGGATGGGCTTGCACATGCGTGGTGTTAGACTGTTTTTTTCATGGGTAGGGGAGAGAGGAGGGCTGCAGGGGGCACAATTATCCAGAGTGGTTTCTGGTTTAGTCATCTGGGATAAGTCTAGATCCAAAGCTTGCAGCAGCCAGGGTGAATTATGTCCCAGGCTGTAAGGGACCACTGTCATGTACATGGTGGCCTGTCATTAACCAAATCGTTCCATAGCGCATGCCTGTAGTTCTGTAGATTGGAAATCCATAAAGCGTTTGGGTTAGCCACAGAATAAAAGTGCCTTTTAGGGGAGTCAGGCCCTTCCCTCTTCCTTCCTTACAGAACTTCCAGAAGCCATAGGAAAGAATCACTTTCTTTGTGTACCTTGTAGAAGTTGCACACATTTCTTAGCTGAATGCCACAGGCCAAAGCTAGTAACATTGTACAAAGTCCTTCTAAAGCTGCATGTGTCTTTGGTTCTCTCTCCTACCTTTGTCATCCATTTTTACTGTAATAAAAATGCACTGGGGCCTTGCATTGGGGTCACCCAGACAACCTAGGCTGTCTCCCCAATCCCAAAGCCATCTGAATAGCAGGCTTAATTCTGTGGGCACATGTCCTAACATATTGACAATCCTGAGGATTAGGATGTGGACATCTTTGGGGAGCTTTGTCCTGCCTATCATAGCATTCCGGTTATTTGGAAACAGTTTGAATTTTAGAGGCTTACTCTTAAGCCTTGTTAGGCACGGTGAGAGTAGCCTTTAGAATTGAGTGGGTTTGGCCAACTAGAACCCATAGGGCAAAACTGGCTTGCCATCTGCAATTTATTTGGAAATAAAATTTTATTGGAGCACAGCTTGCTCACTTGTCTGTCTGTGGCTGTTTGTATTCAACCATGACCCACAAGATCTAAAACATTTACTTTGTGATCCTTTACCGAGAAAGTGTTCCCGCTCTTGGCCTCCGGCTAAATCATCCCCACTGTTGAGGCCTCGCCTTTCTGAGTACACAGCCTGATGTCTCATGTATCATTAAATCTCACCATTTTGCCTGTTGTGGATGTGGACATTTCCTAGTCCCAGCTGAGCCTGAGAGTTGCTCTAGCTGATCCTCTTGGGTGGTTCTTTCTCTGGGCTCTGGGCTTACACCCATGTGCTGGGCCATACTCAACTGAAGCCTCTGCACAGCCAGAGCTCATTCTCCGTGCAGTTCTCTCTTCTGTCATTGTTTACCCTGAACATTCTACTTTCCTTCTCGTTGTCCTCAAATTCTTCATTCTGTCTCCTCAGTAAAGGAGACCTTTGGCCCCTGCTCGCTTCCCCCTCCCGCACTGCAGCTTGAAAGTCTCCAGGTAGTAATCAGGGACACTTGTAACCCCACTTTGTTTGCATTTCCTCTGGTAGGGGTTACTGTCCTGTGCTACCTGTACCCACTCCCTCAGAACCATCACTCCTTATATTTTGTCCAGGTTCTTAGTTGTTTAAGATGGGTGATAAATGCGAACCCACTACTCAGTCATGACTAAAAGCCACTGATGCTTCTTATATTTGCACTTCTGAGGGTATTTTTGGAAGCTAGCACACTGGAGGAGGCAGTGTGGGATCACAGACTGTATTCTAATGACATTACTAAATTGGCCCATGGAAAGGCTGTGTCACTTTATGCCTTTGAGAATCTCATTTCTAATTGTAGAGGCTGGGGGGACAGATGATGGATATGACACTGCCTAGAGCTCTGTGATGCATTGGGAACATGCCAAGGGTTATGTGTTTCTGGCTGTTTATCCTTTGACCTGGGGCCTCTGGTGGCTGTTTTGGTCTTTCAAGCAATTCTTAGATGGTACAGTCACTGTGGTCACCTTAGACATTGTACGACTGTTACTGCCTTAGCAGATGAAGGTGACATCTGGAATACTCTTTTCCTTCTATTATCTGCTGAGCATCTACAAATGCCAAATAATGCCCTGGCGTTTCAGGTACTCACTGTACTATAGTTTAATTCCCTACCACAACATGGGGAGCCTGGAATAAAATGGAAACCAAGAAATGGTAAGTGATGTGGCTTGCCCCACGTCACATTGCTAATTTCCAGCCAAATGAGGTGGATTGTTTTGGTTTTTCTTGCCTTTGAAAATAATCTGTGACTTGGTATAATAGACTTAGTTGCAGCAGACAGAAAGCCGTGTCAAACTTGGATGAACAAGCAGGTGCAGGCTTTCTGAAAAGTGCAGAGTTAGCTAGGAGTGACTGGTCCATATTCTCAGATGACATCAGAAATACATGGCTCTCATCTTTGTTGCCTTCTTCAGGCTGATGCCTTGAAGTAGTGATTGACATCAGGCAGCAGGGCAGCAGGCTGGGGACACCCCTGAAGCCCTTCTTTCATGAATAGATGCAATTTTCAGAGTGTGGTCTGGGACCTCTTGCTTTAGAACTCGAGGGGCACCTTGCTCCAAATCAGCTTCCCTGTCCTCAGGCTGGTGTTTCTGAACCTCTGGGAGGTACAGCTCACAATGCTGACTGCCTCAGTCTCCCTGAGCTGTGTTCTCCTGTGCAAAAGCTGGGGGCTGCAGTGAGATGATCTCCAGTGGGCTGAGTGTTCTGTAAAAGATTGTCCTTCCTTTGGGTAGGAGAGTTGAGCTGGTTCATCCATTTTCAAAGATTCTCTTCTCCCTCCTCCTCACTGCAGCAGCTCTTTCCAGAGTGGTGGAGGTGTCGAATTACTATTTTGCATCCTGTACTTTCTGTGTTTCAAGACATAATTTCCAACATGAAAAGAAAGGACAAGACACAGTGTGCCTACGTTATTTACCAAGACGTTGACATGTGATGATTGGCCATTTGAACCAGGAGACCCTGACAGTCCAAGAAATCTTTGTGTCTTAACCCTATGGTTTAGAAAAACTCAGTGAGTAACATAATAACCATACCTCACTTATTTGTAAGTTAAGACCCTCTTTGTGGAAAAAACTATTTTTATACACTGCACGATTGCAAGAACCTTCTAAGCCAAAGATCCCTTTCGTAAATGTAGTCTTAGCTCATGATATTTAAGAGATAAAAAGTTTTTTTTTAATTGAGGAAGGGCAACCGCGTTAGAATTTTTGTGGACCCTAGGGACTTTTGCTTTCATGGGCTCCTTCATAAAAAAAAATTAAAAATTATACTTGATGAATTCATTGGTATAAAGATGAAGATATTATATGTAAATTTTTTTTGACTTGAAAGTTCAGTTTTTTTATGATTTTAAAAGAAATGAATGCATTTTGGTGTACCCCTGAAAGTGTCATAGGCACTGTGATTGCTGTGCCTGATCAGGACATTGCTGTGAGCAAGACCCATCCCCCCACCCCACCCCGTGGCCACCCTCTGGCTGGCCCTGACACCAGCTGGAGGAGTGGACCCCAGTTTGAAGCCCACTGTACACCTCTTCCATTGTTCTTTATCAGGTGCTGCTTTGGTTTCACCAGGGAGTGTTTGACGATCACGGAATCATAAATCACAATAAAGATGAACTGTCAAAGTCACTCACGCCTTGTTTGAATGTGGTTTTTCAGCCTCCAGAACACATGTTGAAATTCAGCTGGTGTCTGTAGTGTTGGGAGGCGGGGCCTTTAAGAGGTGATTAGCTTTTAAGAGGGATTAATGTGTTTCTCTGTCGCAGGACTGGGTTCCTGTGGGTTCCTGGTCGTGAGAGAGGGTTGTTAGGAAGCCCTTGTTGCTTCTACTCCTTGTGCAGTCACTCGCCATTCTGCTCTTTTGCAGTGTTATCAGCACAGGCTCTGGGCAGACCCTGGCTGGCAGCACACTCTCAGACTCCCCAGTCTCTGGAACCACGAATGGAAATAAACCTTTACTCTTTTTCCTTTTTTAAAATTAAAAAAAAAATTTTTTTGGTAGTGGTGATGGGGATTGAATCTGGCTCACGCTGGACTACACCACTAGCCCTTAAGCTTCTATTCCTCATGGAATACCCAGTCTCAGGTACTTTATAGTCACTGAAAATGGACTTGGACAGTAACCCCCCACTCCCCATAACCAGAAGTAAAATCTGAGGGTCTACCCTGCAATTTCTAAAGGAATCTTTATGCTGAACAGTGGTCTTTCCCATCTCTGCTCAAACCCCTTCTAGAAACAGAGCTCATTACTCTGCTGCCGTCTTCCTTTCTGGTGCAGTTCTGTATGGTTTCATGGTACTCATCAAGTCCCTGAGTCACCACTATTTACCCAAGTCAGCGAGCCTTCAGTGCCCAAGTCACGGCTGAGCCACCCTAACTAAGAGTGAGACATCTGGAATTTGAGAGGCAGCTCTGCCTTTTGGATGCCGGGTGAGCTGAGGAGACATTCTCTCTCCCTCTCTAACTCGAGGTGCCTCGTGTTGGAGGTGATGGTCTTCTCACCTGTCATAGTTGTGTGATGCTAAGGGGAGACCAAGGCAGGTGTTCCTGGGCTGAATTATTCTCGGACGCAGTTTGCCAGAGGTCTGGGGCCAGAAGCCCTGTACGTCCCTGTCCTGCTGAGTCCTGGTGGAGCACTGTTACTGGGGAAAATGTGAGGATCAGCAAAAATGGGGGGCTCAGCCCTTCTCCATTCCTTGTCCCTGCCCAGTATTCCTGAAGTCTTTTTAGGAGAACTTGGTCAAGCCAGGATCTGGTGGGCAGCTGTCCAGTGTTCTCACGATTTCACGTGCTTATGAGTCATTTGTTGGGAGGGAAAGTGAGCATGGTGACAGGCTTTCCTCCCTGAGGCTTGCTGGCCCCAGGTGGAAGGTGTCACTGGCTTGAGGCCTGGGCTTGCTTAGGGAGGGCAGTAACTTGGCAGAAAGGACAGGCTCATTACTTCCCATCCTGTCCAACCTCGGAGGCCCTGCAGCTCTGGTGAGGGTTGCTGTCATCCTGCTCTCCCACACCCACAGCCCAGCCTATCTGCATGTCCCCCCCAATTGCCCCTTGTCCCTATCATGCTAAGTGACTCTCTTGCATACCCCCAAGACCCTATCTCCATGCTTTGTTCATGCCACCTCTGCTGTTAGCACAAAGTTTCCTAGAACATAGACAGTGAGATACAGGGTGACCCCATTCTGGCCTCATGGTGGGGGTGCCCCCTGGCCAGCCATCTTCTGATCACAGGCCTGGTGTTTGTTCACCTGGCTCCTGCTCTCTACTTTGTAATTACTGATTTCTGCCGAGGCCACTTAGCATGAACAGCTGGACTGGCCCTGCTGCCCCAGTCCAGCTTCGGGGGCTTAGAAGTTCCTGGAAACAGTGACTTATTACTGGCCTACTAATGAGTGGGTCTCTGCCAGCCAGGTGTGTTCAGGTGTGCAAGGCAGCTGTAAAGGAAGTGCTCCTAGGCACAGAGGTGGATTTTCACTTTTCTTGGGTTTGGCCCTTTGTGTCCCCCCCAACCCCCAGATAATCATCCAATTCTGTACCAAGGGGAAAGTTGGTTTCTTAGAATGACTTACTGGAGAGCACTTTCCCGATCCCTCCCTCCCTCCTCCCTTCACACCTAAGCAGGGATGGGGAAGAGCTAAGGATCCCAAATGCTTGCCAAGAGAGCACAGAACTTCTGCTTTCTAAGCAGTGTCTTCTTGCAAGATTTTTCTGTTTTATTTAAAACCATAAGGAGCTGCAGATGTAGCTCTGTGATGGAACACTTGCTTAGCAGGCATGAAGCTCGGGGTCTGATTCCCAATGCTTCAGGCAGCAAGAACAACAATGAAAGAACAGCAAAACCATGTATGTTTTTCTTCATTTTGGTAAGTAGCCAGTGGTGCTTGTAGAAAAGTTGGAAACACAGACAGGTATGAGGAAGCAAGAATGCCGCCTCGAGATCCTTTTCCAGATGCCAATGTGGTGGCATTTTGACCCTTTCATTCTAAATACTGGTTTTTACCAGGTGTGATGGATGCCACTTCTCTTCTGAGTAAAAACCCTCAAATGATAAAATTTGAGTTTTCTAGTGTTTCTGTAAACCTGGGTTTTTTTTATTGTTTTCATATATAAAACCATTTTTTAAAAAATCTAAAAATTAATTTTATTGGTACACTTTTGATTCATCATAGGGAATTTGTTCCCATACATGATATATCTTAATTCTTCCCTTTTTTCCCATTTCCCTCCCCTCCCTTCAACCTTTTTTCCTCTCCTTATTTATAAAAGCTTTGTTTCCATTTTTCCTTCTATATTTTTTTAACTTTTCCCTTTGCCCTCCCCATCCCCATTTGAACATTTTCCTCCTACTTCCCAATATCTGTCATCCATTTTGGACCTTACTTACACTTGGAATTTCCCTCACACAGGGAACAATGAGATATTTAAACATATATGTCCAATTTATTTCATTTGAAAGTATGGTCTCAAGCTGTGTCCATTTACCTAAAGATATCTCAAACTTATCCTTCTTTATGGCAGAATAGTAGTCCATTATATATTAAAAACTGTTTTTTCTTTATGTATTCATCCATTGATGGGCATCTAAGCTATTTCCAAGGTTTAGCTATATTACATATTGTATGCATATGCTGCTATGATATGATGCTTTTAACTCTTTCAGGAAGATACCAGGAAGGGGGATAGCAGGGTCAAATGGAACCTCTAGTTTTGAATTTTTCAAGGAACCTTCATACTGATTTCTATAATGGTTGTACCAGTTTACACTCCTGCCAGCAGTGGAGAAGGGTTCCTTTTTCCCCATAGTCTTGCCAGCGTTTGTTTTTGATTGATTTCTTGATGATTGTTTCTGGAGTGAAATGGAGTCTTAGTGTTGTTTTAATTTGCAGTGATGTTGAACATTTTTCATATATTTATTGGCTGGTTGTTCATCTGAGAAGTGTGTGTTCATTTCAGATGCCCATTTTTGGGTTGGGCTTTAAATTTGGGAAGTCTTATTTTTTGAGTTCTTTATATATTCTAGATATTAGTTTTTTTTCTAAAGAATAGCTGGTAAGACTTTTTTTTCATTCTGTAGATTGTTACTTCACTCCATTGGTGGTTTCTTTTGCTGAACAAAAGCTTTTTTTAAAAAATTTTATTTAAGGAGAAAAAGAAAAAAAAAGCAGAGAAAGGGTACAAGTTATACAGATTTACAGAAAAAAAAACAGTAGGAAATCACTAGTTAATGGATTACATTTTGTCATCTTAGAAATAATTGTTCAAGTTACAAAATTATAAATCAAGTTATAAAGTGGACATTCCAACAGTGAGACTGCAAACAATTCTGTTCAATGATCCAACAAAACTCAGTAATATCATTATCAATCTTATACACTTAAATATACATGCAGTTATATCGTTTAGAGCACTTTCTTTTCCTCTGTTTTGTACAATGACAATTACACATTTTGGGTTTTGTTGCTCCCACATGAACAAAAGCTTTTTAATATGATGAGATCCCAGTTGTTGATTCTTTGTAATATTTTCCATGCACTTGGGGTTTTGTTCATAAAGTCTTCGCCTATACCTATGGCTTTAAGAGTTTTACCTGTTTTATCTTCCAGCAGATTAAATGTTTCTGTTTTAATATTTAGATCTTTGCTTCACTTTGATTTTAGTTTAGTGCATGATGAAAAATAAGGGTCTAGGTTTAATCTGCTGTATATGGAGAGCCAGTTTCCCCAGCACCATTTATCAGAGTCTGTCTTTCTAGCAGTGAAGGTGTTTGGCTCCTGTGTCAAACATAAGGTAGTTGTGTGATTGCAGTTGTTTCTGCATTTTCTATTCTGTTCCATTGATCTCTGGGACTGTTTTTTGCCAGCACTGTGCTGTGTCTATCTCGGTAACTTTGTTAAATGGCTTCAAATCAGAGATTGTGATGCTCCCTGCCTTGCCTTTGTTCCCCAGAATCGGTTTTGCTATTCTAGGTCTCTCCTGGTTTCTTACGAATTTTAGGATTGTTTTCTCTGGTTCTGTAAGATTTGCTGTTGGTATTTTGGTTGGAATTGCATTAACTCTGTGTAACAGTTTTGAAAATATGGCCATTGTTACTATATTGGTTCTGTCTGGCCAAAACTAGAGATAGTTTTCTATTTTCCTCTTCAGTTTCGTTTTTCAGAGTACTATAGTTTTCAGTGCATAGGTCTTTTACTTCCTTTGTTAGATTGATCCTTAAATATTTCAGTTTTCTTGTTATTTGTGTACAGGAATGCTATTGATTTTTAGTGGTGACTTTGTATTCAGCTACGTTATTGAATTTGGTTATTAATTCTAGGAATCTTTTGGTGAAGTTTTTGAGGTCTTCTATGTAGAGTGTCATGCCATCAGCAAATAGTGATAATTTAACTTCTTTCTATTGTCGAACTGCTTTGGCTAATGTTTCTGGAACTGTATTGAACAGGAATAGTGATAATGGGCATCCTGGTCATGTTTCTGATTTTAGAGTGAAAATTTTTAGTTTTTGACTATTGAGTATGATTTTGGCTGTTGGCTTGTTATAAAATGGCTTTGATCAGATTGAGATAAAGACCTTATATTCCAGTTTTCCTCAAGGTGTTTTTAAACAATGAGTATTGGATGAGTATTGGACTTTGTCAAACACTTGTTCTGCATCTGTTGTGGTGATCGTGTGGTTTTGTCTTTGGCTCTATTGTTATGATGTATTATTTATCACTTTGCATAGGCTGAACCATCCTTGCACCCCTTGGATGAATCTTACTTGGTCGTGGTATATAATTGTCTTGATAACTTGCTGCATTCTGTTTGCCAGTATCTTTATGAGGATGTTCGCTTCTATGTTCATTGGGTAAGGGAATTGCCCCATAGTTCTCCTTTTTGGTTGATTCTTTTCTGGTTTTGATATCAGGATAATGCTTGCTTCCCTTTCAATTTGATGAGACATTTTGAGGATAGCAGCGTTAGTAGGTATCCCTCGAGGCGGCTGTACCTTGGTTTACTTCAGGTGCCCTGGGGGGGGGGTAGTATTTTTCTTTTTTTTATTTTTCCCTATTAGAAATAATTCTGTGAAGAATATCTGGTGAGTGTGTTAGTTTTCATATTTTGGGTTCTTTTTCCTGTCTTTTTAATGTAGAAGAAATCTCAGTGAGTAAATCACTTCTTGAACTAAGCTTGTTCTAGAAGGCTGCAAGGCTTATTAAGATACAGCTTGCTGGGCCCAGCTTCCAAAGGTTCTGGCTGAGTAGGTGCAGCTGGTCTCAGAGTTTGCATTTGTACCAAGCTCTGAGCTGATAGTGTTGCCATGGACTGCACTTTTAGTGGCCTATACCAGCCTCTCCTTGGAAGGAAGCTGAGGATAAGGAGATGGGAGAGTGGGGGTTCTGTGGGCATCATCTTTAGGCAGATCCATGAGTGGCTCCTGTGTTGGGGCCATCACCCCCCTCTACTGCCCCTGTCTCCTGGAAAACCCTGGGAGAAACCAGCATTCATTCAAAAAGGGGATCCCCTCCATTCAGGTTTTATTAGGGTAGGATTTGAGCAACCCTAGTCCGGCAGAAGCTGAGTGCAGACTGGTACTTACTGTGGGATCCAAGTGGAGCTGAGGTAAGAACTAGGAAACTGGTGAATTGTCTGACAGGAGAGTGAGTGACAGTCTTACTAAGATGCGAGGGGTTAACCAGGCGGCTGGCACAGCCTCCCTGGAGCCAAAGGGGGAACTCAGGAGTAAGTCATGACTGCCTAATTAATTCAATTAAACTACTTTATAAGCTCCGCTGGTGTCAGTAAATTGTTAAAGTCTATTAAAAAATCAGTGGAACGTGATGTGGGTTTGGGGATGCCTTGCCTTCCTCCCCCTAGTGGGATGCGCTAATGGAGGGATGGATGGCATCAGAGTGGCCCAGTCTGCTGCTGCCACTGACCTGCTCTGTGCACTAAGACGGGTCCTGTCCCCTCGGGGCCTCAGTTTTCCCATCTATACATTTGCAGTGGATGAAATATAAACACACCCTCAGCAGTGGTCATTAGGATTGGCTAAAGTAGCGGTAGCTAAGGCTCTAAATTAGGTTTTCTTAAATCCGAGTCAGTGTTCTGGGATCCAGAGGTCTGCCGACTCCCAGGAGCCTCTCCTGCTGGACAGCCAATGCCTCAGGTCCTGATCTACTCTTTGGGGGGTCTCCAGTGCCCATTTCTTATGGAATTTGCAGGAGAAGAAGGTGCTCCCCACTGGGCACAGGAGGTGGAGGAGCCTCTATGTGGGGCTCAGGAGTCCTCTAGGTGTGCCCTGCAGAGCCCCAGTCATGCAGAGCTGCTTGCTCAGTCCCTGACCTGCACTTGACCTTTTCAGAAGATTTGCTAAGGGAGGTGGTCGTGTAAACAAGATCTTCAGGGAAAGAGTGCGAAGGTGTGTGAGAAGTCAGTCTATTTTTAAGCTGCTGGAAAACTCCCTTGGAATATAAACACTACGCTAATTATAAAAACACCTTTTCTGTTTGAGAGTGGTGTGAACAGGGAGGGGAGAAGAGCTAAACAGAGTTTAAGTCAGAGGTAAAACACCAGCTGGTCACGGAAGACGATCTAGTTGCCAGTTTTAAAAAAGTCCAATTTCCCACCAGCTACAGTGGTGGACATCTATAATCTAATCTAGCTACTGTACTCAGGAGGCTGGGGCAGAAGGATCCCACATTCAAGGCCAGCCTGGGCAATTTAATGAGACTCTGTCTCAAAAAGTTTTAAAAAGGGTGGGGTTATAGCTCACTGCCCTCTCAAACCGCAGTTTCACAGGAGGCAAAAGTTGGTTTTCCCCTTGCTTAACATCCTGGCCACTGTGGCAGTGGCAAACTCGATCATCTGCGTCCCACTGGCAGAGGCAGGTGTGAGCAGTGTGGCCTCCTCATCTTCCCAGTGCTGGCGCCTGCACTGTGCCTCAGCCTTTGAAATCTGCACCCTTGTCTTTCTAAGAACAGTTTTCTGTAGTGTTTTCAGAACAAAGTTAGCATAAAATTGCTCATTTCCTTTCCATTTAACCTTAGAGGAAATCCTTACTTACCAAACTTTCAAAGACAGGCGTTTTCAACAGCCAGCAGCCACTCTCTGTGGAGCATCTACTGTGTATCAGGCTGAGTGCAGGGCACTGGGAGTTGAGTAAAACTCGTCTCCTGGCCTCGGTGGAGCAGGCTGCCTGCCACAGTGTGCCTCGCTGTGAGCTCTTGAGGATGCTTTTCAGCACCAGCCACGTGTCCGCAGAGCTTCCGCACTAGACCCCAGCATGATTGTGCAGAACATGATTCTGCACAGTGGAAGTAGACTTCGCCCTGGGAATCTACTGTTGTCAGAGATGGGGTGAAGGGGGAGGTGAGCCCTGGGTACTGGCTCTCTGAGGATTTTTGGGGATGCTGAATCAGAGAGAACTTTGGGCGAGAAGAGCGATGAGAGCTTGAGAAGGGTCAGGAACACCTGCCCGAGGGGCTGGGTGACTTCGTGGGGGTTAATATTGAGATAGGCAGAGGGGAAAGCAGAGGCATCCTGGGCTCAAAAGGAGAGAAAATAATTAGCCGAGGCTTCATATGTAAATGCCATTTCAGAATGCTTAAAAATACCTTCTCAGGGATGCTGGAAATAGCAGTCAAACTCAGTGTGGGGGGAGTGGTGGGAGAGAAGAGATGTGTATAGGGTATGAGGGTGGGGCAGGACAGGGATGGATGAGTAAACAGGTGTTTGGACAGATGCTGGGTATCCTTGGAGAGGATGCTGAAAACCAGATGTAGAAGTTTGCTAACCAACGAAACGAATGTGGCCAGGCCCTAAGCCCCACAAGAGCACCGTGTGTCTGTTTTATTCATCTCTCTGTCTTCAGTTCCCAGACATAGTAGAAGCTTATTAAATATTCGTTGAGTGAATGAATGAAAGTACTTAGTGTATTTATTTTTATGGCATCCCAGTTAAGGGGATATCATTAACTCCTTGTACCAGTGAAGATGAAACTGGGCCATTCTTTCATTCTTTGCTGGGAGTGTATGTGGTATTGGAGAGAAACATGAATATCAGAAAGCAGTGTTTTGGGTTTTTTTTTTGCAACAGTGCTGCGAAATATTGATCAATATGATTCCATTGTCTGACCCAGGGACAATTTTACTAGCAGAAAATATGACCATGTTATATGGCTGCAATAAAAAAATCACAGCCATGAACCCTGGCCTAGAAAACGAACCAAGCTCCTGAGGCAGCTGCACTAACAGAGTCCGTGTCTTTGCTAGCGTTAGTTTCTTCATTCATGGAACTCGTGATGAGCTCAGTTGTGGATGGGAGTGAGCAAGTCCCAGCAGAAAATTTATGAAAGAAGAGCCGAAAACCGAATTCAGCTTGACTTCTAATTAGCTTCTCATGCAATTAGGCACTGCCTGCTGTTGGTGGGTTGCAGATGTGAAGTGCGTGGATCCAGTCTGGAAGCTGGCCCGAGGAAGGTGAAGGGCCCTGCAGGTTTTGAAGCAGAGGCGTAACAGATGAGCGAGCATCATCCTGTCTCACCAGATGTGCATTTAACTGAGGAGAATGTGAATGCTTCAGGTGGCAGATGCCCTGGGGTGGCTAGGATTAGGCAACAGGCACTGCCATGCTTTTGGTCTCCCAAAGAGTGATGCCATTCTTGTGTTAGCAGATGTGTGACTTCCCTACAGTGTGGTCCCTCAATGCAAGTCATGTCTTCCTCTGATGCTCAACTAGGAAAGCATGGCTGTGTTTCAATTCTGGCTGTTGCACTTCTAAAAAAATAGTCAGTAGTACTATTAGCATCTGAGGGCTGGCTCATTTGCTGTAGAACTTCATCCCAAGATGCACCTGTGCCTCCCTTTTGGGTGGCTGATCTTGCAGCTTACTCAGAAGGTAAAGACAGGTTGGAGGGGGTGGCCAGCTCCCTCACTGGCAAGAGTGGAATGGGGAGGTTGGCCTACCTCATCTGGACGTTTTTTTCCCTCATTGCTCCAGGCAATGCAGCATCAGGGCCCTTGTACTTGCTGTGCTGGAGCCCGCGGTGCGCAGTTCTAGCTGTTTTATTGGGCTAGTCCCGCACGTGGTTATGTTCTTCTCAGCAAGCCTGTTGTTCTTAGGTGTTATTTAAAATTATACCCTCTCTCCATCCTTTTTGAATTTGTTTTTCTTCATCATAGTGTTATCATCTAACGGTATATATAGAGTCCACCCAAAACATCATACACACTTCCGGAAAAGCTTACATAAAGATTTTATTACTAAATTTATTGAGACATCATGAGATTAATGCAGATTACCTGTATTGCAAGAGATGCTCAAAGTGGTGGCCATTAGCTCCCAGACATTTATTAGCATGACAAACTGTTGTTTGGGTAACTTTGGTCACGAAATTGATGCATGTACATTTGCAGTTTCTTTTGTAGGGCTAGAGGTGTAGTGGATTTCCTGTGATATACGACATCCTCTAGGGCCTTCATATGAGGGTAACACCATCTTTTTAAGAAACGTCTTGCTATTTTTCTTTTACTTAAGTGTGTATACATTGTTTTTGTAGACTATAAATTTTTCATTTAAAAAACAAAGGAATTTGTATACTTTTTTTGTTGACTCCCTCCTTCCAAAGAATGTAAGTTTTGTGAATATAGAGCTTAAAATTTTAACTTTTCATTTTGAAGGAATTTTACACTTTTAAAATCTTGCAAAAATAATTGTAAGAGTTTTCATATACTTCCACTTCAGCTTCCTCAATATTAACAGGATATGGTGCTTAAACTACACACTGGAATTAATATTAATATGGGAAAACCATAGGTTGTGTGCCCATTATCTGAAATGCTTGAGACCCGAAGTATTTCAGATTATAGCTTTTTCAGTATTTATATAGACTTTACTGCTTGAGCATTTCTAATGCAAAAATCAGAAATCCAAAATCTAAAATCTAGAACTTAACTGATTATGATTGAATAATATTCTGCCATACACACACATTGTACGTACAACTGTACACATGTACATTACCTTGTAAGTTTTGGATTTCAGATCATTTTGGATTTTTAATTTTTAATGATGGCTGGGGCTGCCCTTTTCTGGCAGGAGCCCCAGTTTTGTTGCAAATAGAAACTGCCCTTCTCTCTGCCTTGCATCAGGGATGTGAATTTTGATAGCTTGTTTCTGTTGGTGTTAACTGGAAACACTTGGTGAAGGTGGCATCTGCCAGGTTTTGCCTCTTTTAGTAAAGCTACTCTTTTACCATTTGCAATAATAAATGTGTTGTGGGGAGCTATTTTGAGACAATGCCAATATCTTGTTACTTTTGTCCACTAATTTTAGCATCCATTGTTGATTCTTGCCTGCAACAATGATGCCTGTAATGTTTGCCAAATAGTGATTTCCTATTTCCATCATTCCCTCTACATTTACTAATCAGAATTCTGCAGAAAGCTCTCCCTTTTCATTTATTTTTCCTTCACATCAGTTTAGACTCCTAGATGTTTATTTTATGGGTTAATGGGATTTAATGGATTTAGAATCCATCACTATCATTATTTTTTTAGTGACTTAAAGTATTCCAGATTTGACCAAAGCAGCCCCTTCATGAGGCTCCTCTGTCCTTTGGACAAGTCCTCATCACTCGTTGAACACCTTGACTTTCTAGGTCCTCAGGATATTCCAGGCTTACCCCGGCCCTGGAATCAGTCCCCCTTCCATGTAGCAGGGCAAAGGTGTTTTGTCTGCAGTGCTTGTTGTTGTATTGCTGGTAATATGGTATCCGGCACATAGTAGGCTCCTGGAAATGATTTCATGAGTGAGCGAATGAGTGAATGAATCTGGAAAGGAAGATTCTGTGGCCAGCTTCCCAGGGCAGTGATTCACACTCCCCATGGCTCCCTGCTGAGCCTGAATGTGCCATGTGTAAGGGCAGGGCCCTTTCCCCTGTTCCCTCACATTTCATCCACTCTGTGTTCTTAGTGTCGCGTGGTCTGAAAGGAGCCCTGGGTATCCCGGATCTTATCCAGCAGAAAGAGCCAAGAGAGTGGAGAGCAGCCAGGGGACAAGGATGGCAGGAGGGGCTGGCAGAGCCCGCCCGCTTGTTGCTAATGACTTGCACAGCAGCCATGGTGGGCACACTCTGGTGGTTGATGGCAGCAGTCCTGGGGTGCTCCCATCACTGTCTGTGGCTGGGAGTTGCCTAGAGCCATTTTGAATCTCTTGAGACATGTAGGCCTTGCTTGAATATTTTATGAGTTTTTCTTTATAAAAGATTAAAACTCAGTCACATTGGCTTTAGAAAAGCCTGTGATAATCAGATTTTTATTTATGAGTTCAATGCTCTGTGTGTGTGTGTGTGTGTGTGTGTGTGTGTGTGTGTGTGTGTGTTTGTGTCCCTGAAGAAGAAAACTGACTGGCTGGCAGCCTTTCTGGCCATCCCCCCTGGCAGACTTGGATGCCAGGAGCAAACTTGGCGAGTTGTAGCTGTTTCATAGAGATGAGAGGTCTGGCTGGCTCCTGGGCCAGCTGCTGCCGGAATCCTCTGAGAATAGCACTGGCTCTTTGCAAAGTGGAACCTTCTCTGTGTGGAGGAGACCGCACCAGTGCTGCCTTGACTCGCAGCCTGGGTCTGTAAGGCAAACCTCTGTGTTGATGGTGATTCTGGAAGTGGGTCAGGCAAGGATATTCAGTCCCATTTTTCAAGTGGAGAAACTGAGGTCCAGAAAAAGGGAAGTGACCAATGCTTTCTAGTAAAAGGGGGATATAAACCCTGAGAGTTGTAAAAATTTTTGTCAGTCTATAGCAGAGGTGGCCCAATGACTGTGCATCACCTCAATCCCCTCTGGTCGTGATCCTTGAGAGTAAGAATGCTACAGGTGTCTGATTTGGTCTGGACAACACTGTGCAGGGGGCCCAGTGCCTGGTAAGATATAGGGAAAAAGGAAGGGCGTGAGCCAGGCATGAGGGCCTTGGGAGTTGCTGAGTACTGAATGGGGAATCGCTGTTGGAAAAGGTGGCAGGAACCTCTGAATTTATCCTCCCTCGTGCCTCTCTTGGCGTGCTTGAGCTTCCCTAGCCAGCTGCCATGGCTGTGCAGAAGCCACCTCTGTGCTCTCTGAGACTTTGCAAAACTGTCCCAAGAGTAACTGTCAGTGTGATGCTCATGAGAAGGTCCCTTAGTTGTGATTTAGGGTTCAGCCTGTGGAGGGAACCTGTGCTGTGATGTTGCGGAAAACCAACTATAAGAGAGAAGTATATCTTGATTTTCAACTCAGTTCTAGAGTCTCAAGTTCCCTGCTTGTGAAACGGGCATAAACAAGCATATGTGATAGGGTGATGGTGAGGATGTGAATCAGTAGATATGGAGACCCAAACACAGTGTCTGCACCCAACAGAGCCCTGTGAGTGACCGTGAGAGTATTCATGGAATTCAGAGTTGGAGCATTCTGCCATTTGTCACATTGCTCGTTGTAGTTTTCTGTCCCTCCCCAGGGGAGGGTGATATCCTACTTGGGAAGTGTTTGTACCACTTTTATGATGCATTTGTCTGCTAGCATCACACTTTACTGGAGCAGGGACAGTGGCTTTCCCATTGGTGATTTGGGTCCAGCATCGCTGAGAACCAGGCACAGATAAACACTGGATACCTTCACCATTTTTGAATGGCGTGAGCATATATGGAAGCTTTGGTATCCATCAGATCAAGGCTGGAACCTTGAGTTTTGCCTCCTCCATTTACTAACTGAATGACTGCAGACCTCCCTCTTTGGTCTGTTTCTTCATCTGTACAACTGGGTCAGTGTTACCCTGATTTTCCTCAGGGCCTCAGAGCAAGCGTGGAGCACACAAGCAAGCTGATCCAAGGCACCATTTGTGGATGGGAGTGGGGGGATATTGCTCTGATCCCACTGGATTTTGTGGCATTCCACCTGAGAGGCTGAGGGTTCTCCCTCCCTCCAGTCGACTGAGGGCTCCTTGCTCATCATGGCTCTGCAGAGTCCAGTTTGGGTTTCCTGAGTTACAGAACACCCTCATCTGAAGGGTCACAGCTGATGAGGTCAGGAGTCACTGATCTTGGAACAGAGCAGCTGGAATCCCCTTGAGAAAGGGAGAAACCCTTGCATGTTCCCCAGGGAAGGAAGGAAGAAGGAACCTGTTCCATTCCTCTCACAAGTGGGGCTCTCTGAACTTCACTCCATCCTGAAAAGCTTCCTGAAAAGCAGACCCTTTTTTGAGTACTGCCTGCATAAAAGACTTCTGGTAAGGTTTTACAAAGCAGAAGCTGCCTCCTGTAAAGTAAACAGCATCTTGGTGTGCCTTTTGTATACACTTGGCCTTTCTTATGTTGTTTTCTTTCTTTCTTCTTTTGTCTGTTACTATTATCTTGTGGTTCAGAGCTATACGTGTTCACTGCTGAGCAGTTAGTAAGTCCAGATGAGTAAGAGGAATAAAAACAAAACATCACAACTGGGTGAGGAGGTGCATACCAGTAATCTCAGCACTCTGGGAACCAGGTAGGAAGATGGCAAGTGTGAGCCCATGCGGGCAATGTATTGAGTTAGTGAGATGCTTTTCAAAAGAAGAAAAAGGCTGGGGATGTAGCTGTGTGTGGAGGCCCAGAGTCCAATCCCCACTACCATTTCCCTCTTCAGAATCATCCATAATCTCCCACCTAGGCATAATCACTCTGGGTGCTGATATTGATGTCTTGGTATTTTGATGTATATATTCAGTGTACATCATGGACTTGTATATAACTTAAAAGCTTATTCATCAAGAAAGTATTTGACTATTATATACATGTTGTTGGGGATAAATTAGGGACTGAAAAATGGTTTCTCAAGGAAACAATTTTTGTAGCAAAAAAAAAGGGAAGAAACTGGAGCAGAAATGAGACCAAGGGAAGGCCTGAAGTTGATAAAGTTGCCTTAGACTCAGAGCTTTGATTTTATTGGGAGCGGCTAATATTCAAGTTTTATGTTGGCATAAAATGGGAGGTTGAATGGGCAGAGGAAGATCACTTGATAGCTCCCCAGAGTACAGCCATAGACAGTCCAAAGCACGTGGTGTGGTTGGTGGTACCTGGGGGAAGCCTGAGAGGATTTTAACTTTTCCCCCTATGTCAGTGTGCAAGCATTCATTGAAAAGACTATTCTTGCTTCATTGAATTGCCTTTGTTTCTTTGTTAAAGGCCAGTTGACTGTGTTTGAGAGGGTTTACTTCTGGACTTTGTGTTCTGTTCCATTCATATATACTTGCTTATTACTTTAGAAAAAGTGTTTTGCAAATATGTATTTGCAATATATAGTGATGAAATTGTACTTGAGGGGTAGATACATGTATACTGCATCTTAATCATTTTTACTTCCCTTGGACACCCTTCCCCATATCTCGTTTTTCTTTTGTTTTGCTAGCACTACTCTGTCTTCTTGTTGCAGTGCTGTAAGTCTTGAGGTTGGGGAGTATCAGTCTTCCAACTTGTTATTGTTCTCTATTGTAGTCTATTCTGGATTTTTGTCTTTCCATATTACTTCAGAATTTTGTTGGTAGTCACAGAATAGCTGGGTTTTTTATGTTGAATCTATATAAAGTTGGGGAGAATAGATTTCTTAATAATTTGGAATCTGCCCTTCAGGAACATAGAATATCACAATGTTTATTTAGATCTTTGATCTCTTTTTTTTTTGGGAGTTTTACAGTTTTATTTATATATCTTTGTACATATTATAGCCATATATATATATTTGTTGTTGTTGCCATTATGAGTGGTATTGTACTTTTGGTTTCAGGTTCTAATTCTTCAATGCTGTTACATATAAAAGCAGTTAACTTGTACATTAACCTTATATCCTGCAACTTTCCTTGATTCCTTGTTAGTTTCAATTTTTTTTGATTCTTTGGTATTTTTTACATAGTGAGTCTTTTTTTCAAATTTAAGATAACTTTAACTTCATTGTTAATGAATATTTCATTCAATTGAAATTATCTTAAATTAGACAGTCATTTGCAAATAAAGCCTTTTTTCTTCCTTCCCAATATGTATACATTTCCTTTTCTGTCTCACCATGTTCCTTCTGGCTTGAATCATCAGTGGTACGTACATGACTGTCTCATTGGGTGGTTTGTACCACTGGTGGTACAAATGGAGCTAATCACTTTTATCAGTCTTTTTACCAATAAAGTCAGTAAAACATCACCCCTGCATGATCACCAGTGGTTCAAGCTTCCTGGCAGCAAGACATGAATTACAGCCGCTTTGTGGACTTGTTAATATGCTTTTTAGGACTGACAGTGCGATCCTGAAGGGTATGGTGATCGAAGACATCCTTGCCTTGATCCTGATCTTGGGGGAAAGAAAGACATTTATTTCTCACCTAGTTAAGTGGGTTATTAGCTGTAGATATTCTATAGATAGGGAATTGGTATCATTTTGTCTTTAATTGTTTAGTAGAATTCACCAGTGGACTCAGTGCATCCTGTGTTGAAAAATTATTAATTATAATTTATTTTATAAATATGGGTTTATTGAGCCCTGGGTTTAGCTCAGCAGCAGAAGTTCCTGCCAGGCAAGCATGAGGTTGTGAGTTCAATTTCTGGTACAAATAAGTAAATACATAAAGGTATATTTAGATGATCTGTTTCTCTTTGAATTTTGGTAGATTGTATCTATCAAGGAATTGGTCCATTTAATCTATATTATCAAATTTGTGGGCAGGGAGTTGTTCATAAAACCCCTTTCTTATCCTTTAAAGTTCGTGAGGTCAGTAGTTCATGGGATTGATTTTCAATTTCTGATGTCTTTTTTTCTGTTTTCATCTTAACTGCACTGGCTAGAAAGTAATGCTTTTTTGTGATCATTTCAAATAATCAGCTTTTGGTTTTAGTAATTTTCTCTATTCATTCAATTTCATGTATTTCTAATCTAATTTTTGTGATTTTTTTTCCCTGCCTGTTTTAGGTTTACATTGCTCTTCTTTAATTTCTTAAGGTGGAAGATTAGATGATTGATTTCAGATTTCTTTTTTCCTCTTACATGCATTCAGTGCTATAAAATGGCCTCTAATCCTACAATTATTGTTTCCCACCAATTTTAGTAATTATATTTTCATTTTACTTAGTTCAAAGTAATTTTCATTTTCTCAGAAGTTTTGCTTTGATCTTTGTTATTTAGAATTGTATTCATCTCCAAATATTTTAGAATTTTCCAACAATCTTTCTGTTACAGATTTCTAGTTTAATTCATTGTAGTCTGAGTGTAATCTGTATGGCTTCTGTTCTCTTAAGCTGTTAAGGTATGTTTGTGACCTGGCTAGGTGGGTGTTCTGTGTGAACTTGAGAAGAATGTATATTGTGCTACTGTTGGATGAAGTACTCTATAAATGTCAATTAGATCTAATTGATTGATAGTGCTGTTTACTTAACTGTATCTGTACTGATTTTCTGCTTACAGGATCTGTCAATTATTGATAGAGAATATTAATGATGAGTTTGTCTGTTTTTTGAGTTCTGTCCATTTTTGTCTCAGATATTTTTTCTCTGTATTCCAAGATGCATGCACACTAAAGACTGTTATGTCTTCTTGAAGTGTTAATTCCTTTATCATGTGATGCTCTTTTTGATCTGAATTCTGCTTTGTCTTTTAAATGTAAAGCTAATACAGCTACACTAGGTTTCTTTTTCTTTTCTTTTCTTTTTTTTTTTTTTTTTTTTTTGGCTTTTTTCATTTTTATGGGTACCAGGGATCGAACTCACGACTGCCTGCTTTCAAGGCAGGGGCTTATGCCGCTGAGCTAAATCCCCAGCCCCTACACTAGGTTTCTTGTAATTGGTGTTCAAGTTATGCATCTTTCTCCATGCCTGTACTTTCAATATAAATGTGTATGTGTTATTTTATTTAAAGTGAGTTTCTTATAGACAGTATATAGTTGGGCCTCTTTTTAAAAAAAAAAGTAAAATTAATCTGTCCTGATAGTTTGTCTTTTTTGTACACTACTTACATTTAAAGTGCTCACGATATAGTTATTTAAATCTACCATATTTGTGATTGTTTTCTACCATATTTGTGATTTTGTTACGGATGTTCTTTGTTTCTTTTTTGTCTCCAGTCATTGTTTTCTTCTTCTGGTGCCAATTAAACATTTTCTCCCTTCTTTTGGCATGTCTGTTTTTAAATAAATCCAATTGTTCAAAAGTATTCAATATCCATTAACAGTTAATCTAAGTCTACTTTCAAATAACATCTTGTTATTTCCTGGGAAGTGCCAAGTACCTTATAACAGGAGTATAAATGCTCCTCAACTTCTGATGGTGATTATGTCACTATAAGCGTATTGTAAGGCAAAAATACTATTACAGTGGAAATGTCCTTAATATCTCTAAAAAGCACTGGAAAATCTAAAAATTATAGGTTGAAACATCGTAAGTCAAGAGAAGTATCTTTTATACTAGTTGCTGTCTCTCATCCCTTATGTCATTCATTTCACTTACCCATAAGCTACATCAGTCTGTTGGTATTACTACTGCTACGACTATTATATTTGTGGTTGTTTGAGACGGAATTTTGCTGTGTAGTTCAGCCTGGCCTTAAACTCCTGTGTAGCTCAAACTGGCCTCGAATTTATAGAATTCCTCAGCCTCTTGAGTGCTGGGATCACATGCATGTACCACCATGCCTTGCTGACACTATTTTGGAGAAAGTGTTGCCTGTTAGCACAATTTGGAATACATTTAGAAAAATAAAAGATTTTATCTTTCACTGATTCCTTAGCACATTCCCCTTTTTATAGGTATCTGAGTTTCTGACCTCTATTTTTTCTTTCATTCTAAAGAAGTTCTTTTACTATTTCTGAGAACAAATTCCCTCACATTTTTCTTTATTTCTTTTCTTGTTCATTTTTTCTTTTTTTCTGGCATGGGAGATTGGAACCACGGCACATGTTCTATTGATGAACCACCCTAGACCTCTCCTTGACTTTTTGGTATTAGGGGTCGAACTCATTACCTTACACTTGCCAGGCAGGTGCTTACACCACTGAACTGTATCCCCAGCTCTCTCCTTGACTTTTAAAAATAATTTCTTGTATCAAATTTACAGATTGGTGATTTTTTCCATGTAATGATTTAAATACATCACTTGACTATCTTTTTGCTTGTATAGTTTCTGGAAAGAAATGCAATGTGAATTTTATGCTTAGTCTTTTTATAGGTAAGGTCAGTTTTTTCACTCATCTGCTTTCTTTAAAATTTTCTTCGTCTTTGGTTTTCTGCAGTTTGAATGTAATATGCAGAAGTGTAGTTTGTTTTAGTTTTTATTATTCTTTGTGCTCTCTGAGTTTCCTGAATCTATGGCTTTATGTCTGTCATTGATTTTCAAAAATTCTTAGCCATAGTTACTTCAGATATTTCTTCTGTTCTCTTTTCTCCTTTATTTCCTTCCATTATACCCATTACATATCTATCATTTCTTTTGTAACTGTCCTCCGTTGTTGGATATTCAGCTTTGTATTTAAAATTCTTTATTCTCCTTTTTCAGTTTTCAATATAAGCAACTTTCTTGTCATTGGGACACAATATCAGCACCCACAGCTTAAAAGAAGTAGTTTATTTTTGGCTTATGGTTGTAGTGGGTACAGTTCGTGGTTTTTGTCTCTGAGGCAGAAATGGCATGGTGAAAGGACGTGGCAGACGAGAGCTGCTCATCCCATGGCCTCCAGGAAGCAGAAAAAGAAGGCAGGAGCCTGGGATCAGAATACACCCTTCCAGGTCACATTCCCAATGACTTGCCTCCAACCAGACCTAATTCTCTTAACATCACTTTCAGCCATGGACTTATCAGTGGATTAATCTGTTGATAAGTATGGTGCTCCTGTGATCCAGTCATCTTCCAAAAGCCTCCCACTCTGAACACCTAAGATTTTGGGGGGACATTTTAGACCTAAACTGTAACAGAAAATGCCTATCTTTTTTTTTTTGATTCTTAGTGTTTGCATTTCTTTGCTTATATTACCATCTGTCCTTGAGTGTTGCTGGTCTTTCCCCTTGTATCCTGAGTCTGGTTTTTGGTACTTGGTCTGTGTTGGTAGTTTTTTGTTGAAAGTTAGACACAATGTATCTAGTAATAGGTGTATAATGTATCTAGTAACAGCTACTGACATAGCCTGCATTTTGATTTTTGGATGAAAGCTATCCATGTTACCAGGTTAAAGGAATCTAGGCATCAGTAAACAGGCCTATACTGTAATACATAGTTCGGTATTTATCTGTCTAGGAGTTAAGATGTGTTTACAATAGGCTGTGTCTGTAGCTGTCAGACGGAAATGTCCCCTAGTGCCTTTGTTGTTCATCCCCAGCTGTCTTTGAGTTTCCCTAGAGACTCTTTAAATAAGAGTCTGAGCCTTGCAGCTCTTTCTACCCAGGTCCTGTTATGCAGGGCGCAGTTAAGTAGCGAAGTCTGGGGAGAGAAGGTACTCTGGAGTCTCCTGGTTAGTCCTCAGTCCTTTCGTGGGCCTGTACCAGAGGCTGTGACCATCACAGTGCTTCTCAGGTTCCCGCCTTGGGTGAGATAAGAAGGCTGGAGGAATCTAGCCTCCATCCTGGTGGCTAGACATTTCCATTCTGGTGTCCAGGTGCTAAGGAACGCCACTTGAGTATACTCGTAAATAGTTTCCCTGGAGGGTGGTCCTTTGTTGAGTAGAGCAGAATGTTCTTAGGTACTTCAGAGTTGTTACTGGCATCTACCTGGCTGGAGCAGCACCAAGAAGAACTGAGTTTTTTTCTGTCTCAACCCTGAGAAGCTGGTGAGGTTCCCCCTCTGGCCCCCTTTCTGCTCCCTGCACTGTCTCCCCCCTCCTTCCCGCTCCCTCCCTCTTCCCTAATCTCTTTCTCTTTAGTCTCTGCAAATGTCAGTTTGGGTAGCTGCTGATGAACTATCTTCCAACTCTGATTGTTTTCCTCAGTCTACTGAGGGCCCCCCTGCAAAAGGTATTCTTCATTTCTTTTGCAGTAATAGGATTTCTTGCATTTTCTTTGATTCGTACAGTTTCCATGTCTTTGCTGACGTTAATCATCTGTTTTGTATTTTTTCCTTTAATGTAATTTTTCCTTTAATCTCCTTAAATTATTATTGTTGCAAAATCTGTGTCAGATCTGAGCTGGAGCTGATACCACTGTCTTTCGGACTGTGTTTTCTGTCCCTCACCTTTTAGAATGCCATAAGACTTTCGGTTGAAAGCCAGACATGATATATCTTGTAATAGGCACTGAGGTCATGAGGGTTTCAGTGTGGAGTTTCATATTTATATGGATTGAGACTGTTAAATTTAATGTTTGCTGTAACCGTGGGTTCCAGAAAGTTCAATTTCCTTTTTTTCCACTTTGAGGTACTGAAAATTAAACCCAGAAAATGCTGAGCTGCATCCTTAGCCCTTCTTATTTTTATTCTTTTAGAACAGCATCTCACTAAGTTGCCTAGGTATGCCTTTAACTTGGGAATCCTGCCTCAGTCTCCCAAATAGCTGGATTGCAGGTGTACACCACTGGCTTCAGTTTCTGTTGTTTGTTGGTTTTCTTTCCTTTTCCTTGCTGTCTTTGTGTTTCCCTAAAAGATCCTTCTTAAATAGCTGTAAAATCTGTTTTACAGCTCTCTAATTTATAATCTGCTGTTATTTCACTAGCGTCCTTTTGAGATGGTGTAATACCATATCAGGGAGAGGGAGTGGTGCCCACGTTGATTTAATCTGCTGTTATTTGTTTTTTTAGTGGTTCTGAGTCCCTTGGTCTTCGGAAGCATTTTTAAGCCTTTTTTCCCCTTTTGCTGAGCTAGGAAGCTTCAGTAGACAGGTGGAGTTGTCCCGTTGCTCTTCCATCGGGTAAGAGAAGTCTATGGTGAAGTCGTTTCATTTGAAGATATGCCCTCTCC
The DNA here is from genome assembly GCF_034190915.1 of Cavia porcellus. Classification (NCBI taxonomy): domain Eukaryota; kingdom Metazoa; phylum Chordata; class Mammalia; order Rodentia; family Caviidae; genus Cavia; species Cavia porcellus. The sequence continues at coordinate 173,935,691 of NW_026947484.1, read as the reverse complement.
TGTGCTGTTGCAGGATGGTTACTCTCTCTTTGGATGTAAAAAGATTTTGGTCTCCACGACTACCTCATTGAAGCCAATGGGTTTTATTCTAATCTCCAAGAAAATTCCTTGAGTCTTCTGGAGTTAAATGCTGTGAAAGGATGTAGCTCTCATAGGACTAGCAGTCCATGGCCTTTACACTGGGCTACATCTGCAGTCTTTTTAATTTGAGACAGGGTCTTGCTAAATTGCCGAGGGTGGGCTTGAGCCTGTAATTCCTTCTGCCTCAGCCTCCTAGAGTGCAGGGATTTATAGATAGGTGCCGCCATGCTTGGGTAGCCCTCAGGGGTTTTCACTCTCATCCAGTCCACATTTGGCTTCTGGCATTTAGTCAATTTAAGTTTAAGTTTTCCAGCCTCCAACTTCTCTTTCTTTTTCTTTTTTTTTTTTTTTTTGGTCTTTTTCATTTTTTTATTGGTACCAGGGATCAAACTCATGACTGCCTCCTTGCAAGGCAGGCGCTTATGCCACTGAGCTAAATCTCCAGCCCCCAGCCTCCAACTTCTAATAAGCTCTTCTGTTAGTCATCTTTCCCTTGCTGTGACAAAATGCCAGAGATCAACTTAAAAGGACAAAAGATTCATTATGACTCATAGTTTCAGAGGTTTGTGATTAATTGGCTTTGTTGGTTTTGGGCTGTGGTGAGACAGAAAATCATGACATGGCATGTATAGTGGAGCAAAGGCCCCATCTCATGGTGACAGGAGGAGTGGGGTGGGGGGGAGACAGAGACAGAGACAGAGAGAAGAGAGAGAGAGAGAGAGAGAGAGAGAGAGAGAGAGAGAGAGAGAGAGAATCCCTTTCAAGAGCTTGGCCCAAGTGACTTTTAACTTCCTTCCACCAGGGCCTACCCTAACGATTCTGCCTACTCTCAGCAGCACCACAGGCCGACAACCTTTAACGAACTGATCCAGCCATAACATGCTTGTCTCTGTAGTTTTCACAGTGACTGGTCTGTGACTTTGGTTCTCCAATGGATCTAAGAAAAGTTGTCCATTTTCACTTTTTCCATCTTTTTCTTGTTGCGAGGACAGGAGTGACTTTGAAGCACTTTATGTATCAGAGTGCACATTGGAAGTCCCCACCTGGTGGGTGAGTGTAGCTGTCCCCTGATTTCATGGTCTTGCTAAAGGACTTAGTAGAAACATAGGGACTCAGCCAAGCCATATAATAATGCCTGTTCCTTCCTGTTCCCTTTTAGCCTGGCCTAGCCTGGCCAGACTGCTTCTGGGTCTGTTATTTTTCTGGGTTTTCCTGACTCTTGTGGGGGACAAATTACAGGTGGACCAGGCTGGTCTTGGAGTCCTGTGTTCAAATCCAAGCTGTGCTCTTGGGCTTCAGTTTTCCCAGCGCTCAAGAAGAACAGGGTTGAAGCCCTTCCGGCCTCCTGTGCTATTAGTTGATGCCTCCCAAAGATAAAGAAATGATTTGGTGATGAATCTGTGCTTTATGGAAGTATTTCCTGATACCAGCTTTGTCATTGCTGATGCTTTTAAATAATAGAATGGCCTCTTAAGAGGAACATTGGAAGCAGCAATCACACAACATTGTATGAATAGCCAGCAACTCAGAACATGTTTATCTTGGCCTCTTCTTCCTCTGACGAGTAAAAGCTTTGCATTGATAGCTGACTTGACCTGAGTCCTGGGAGAGGATCTAGGTGTGATGCAGAGTGGCTGTCGTTCATTTATTCTTGCTACATTCTAGTGTTAAATGTTCTCTATGTCCAAGACTTGGGGAAATTTGGGATGGAGGTGACTAAAATATATAGCCAGGTTATCATTTGCTAGTTTTTGTGCATATGATGTCGCTTAACTCATTTAAAGCAAGGAAGAGCTTTGTGTGTTTTGTTTAGTCATACAAGTGTCATGTTAGGTTCATGCATTTAAAACTATGGTTAATCCCAGTTCTGCTATTTTAAATTGAGTTTTTAAAATTTCAGAGAAGCACTAACCTCATCATGATAAACTTCATAGATTCAGAGGTCTCCTATTTTTGAAATTTGGCCAAAAGAAGCAGGTTAATTATTATAGTTATTATTATTTTGGTATTTTGGAGATAGGGTCTCGATTTGTAGTACAGGCAGTTCTTGAACTCACTGTATAGCCCAGGCTGGCCTCAAACTTTCAATGGTCCTCTTGCTTCAGCCTCCTGAATGCTGGGATTACAGACATGCACCACCATACTCAGCAGCAGGTTGATTTTTGAATGATAAGATATTGTTGCCATTTTAAGAAGACACAGTCAAGTAAAATTTCTACCCTTTGAGGTTGTGTCCCAGGACATGGCACAGTGCCCTGTGGAGACAGGGTGTTTGTTCAGATTTGTTAGTGTGTGCAGGAACACGTCCACATTCCCATCCATCAGAGTGGTGAGGTGGCGCCACAGGCTCAGGGGCTCACATTCCTTGCTCTGTCTCCCTTACAGCTGATCTTTCTCTTATAATGGTGTCGCTGTCCCTTTGGGTACTCGGTGCCTTGGGTGTTGGTATTGAACTGCTGCTCCTTAGGGCTCCAGGTTATGATTATCCAACAAGACCAGTTTTTCCATATTTCTCTTGCCTGGATTTTGGCCTTGCTTTAGCTAAGAAAAGGAAGCATAAAGGCCAGATAATCACGTGGAATATTTCACATTAAATTGTGTGTTAATTATCTGACTCCCCGCCATTAGACTAATGGAGATACAGAGTTTAAATGGAATTTTGGTTTCCTTGAATTCAATAGTGGTTGGGTTTAGGACAAAGCAGGTGGTGGGGACACTATGTTGTGGCCCTGTTTTGTGGGTGGTGCAATGTGTAAGTGGGCAGAGAGTTACCCTCAGTGATCCTGGAGCCCCTGTTGTGTGCACCCCACAGAGGAACAGGGGTTCCTGCCTTCCAGGAGCACACACATGCTGCCAGGGAGCTGGGTGTTTTAGGGACAGCACCGTGTACCAGGGCTCAGAGGCAGGGAGCGGATGGCATAGTTGGAGGGTGCGTTTGGTGGAGGGGCCTGGTGGACAGACAAGGTTCAAGGCCGGTGGATGACAGGTCCTGTGCTGGCTGAGGAGCTGGAGCTTTAGCCCCAGAGCTATGAGGTATCTGGGAAAGGGTTAGGTGTGCAAGTGTGGTGTTCAGCTTCCTGTTTCAAGTCTGTGCAGATAACAACAGCCATGACCACATGGGACCCCTGAAATTGAGCCCAGATTGAGATATGCTGTAAGTATAGAATATACGCCAAATTCCAAAGCTTAAGTACCAAACAGTATGAAATCATCTCACTAATAATTCTTTCAATTGCTATCATGTTGAAATAATCATTTTTGGATATATTGGGTTAAATAAAGATGTATTACCAAAATTAATTTTACTGTTTCTTTTTAAAATTTTTAAAATGTGGCTATTAGAAGATTTAAAATTTCATTGTGGCTGACTTTATATTTCTGTCAGGCTGTGCTGTTCTCCATTCTCTGGCTGACGGGAGGCTATTTAGTACACTGATTGATTCATTCATTTGTGAGTTCATTTATCCAACATGTATTTATAGATCGCCTGCTGAGGGCCAGGGACTGTTGTGGGCATTGAGATCACAGCAGTGAATAAGATGAGATCCCTGGCCTCGCAGAGATGAAACGGCTAAGTAATAGAATTCAGATAATGTTAAGTGCTATGAAGACAGATGAAATGGGACCAGGATACAGAGAGGGCCAGAGACTTGGGTGAAGGACTCTTTGAGATTGTGAGTCAGAAAAGACCACTCTGAGAGACAAGCTTCAATGAAATGAAGAAGAAAACCTTGTGATTGGTAGAGAAAAGCGCTCTTAAGTGGAGGAACAGTAAATGCAAAGGTCCTGAGGTTGGAATGAGCTAGCACTAAAGGACCAGCAAAAAGGCCCCTGTGGTGAGGATGAGATAGGGCAGCTGGGTAGGTGGAGTAACTGTATTGTGGACAATTTTATAGCTACTGAAAAGGGGTAAAGTTTGGGGCTGGGGTGTTAGAAGCTGATTTACATTTTAAAAGAATCCTTTGGCTGCTGCATGGGGAAAAAATGGAATTGAGAATACTATGAGAAGTAGCACCAGTTTGGAGAGGGCTGTGGAGAGCTGATGGAAAAGCCAGGTGTGGGGTGAATGTTGATATTACAGCTGGAGGACTTTCTGCAGGTTGGTTGTGGATGGTGACAGGGAGTGGAGCTATTGGCCACCCAGCCTAGGTTTTTGGCCTAGACATGGGATGGCTGGAGGCACTATTGCTTGAGGAGGTGAGACCTGGGAGCAGGAACTGCTGGGATGGGATGGAATATAGTACTCCTTACACAGGCATTGAGGGTGCCTCTGAGATGCCAAGCCCTGAGGGTAAGAAAGCAGTTGGAGATGAGTCCACAGCCCCAATAGAAAACTGATGAATCAACAGCACCTAGGTGGCATTTGACTGTGTACCTGATGAGCTTCTTTGTGGAGTGCAGGTGGTGGAGCCTCTGACAGGGAGAAGAGGAGGAGCCAGTCCCTGAGGGAGGTTATCAGGAGAGAGGAGGGATCCTCAGAGCCAAGAAGAGAATATTTATGAAAGAAGGTGAGCTGTCCATGGTTTGGCAGGTTTGGCAGCACTGACTACCAGCGACCTCAAGGAGAATGATCTCAGCTGACATGGCAGGGGTGGCTGGTAAGGAGCAGAATTAAGGCATGCAGGTTGGGGGAGAGCTATCCAGACCGTGGATACACTAGGAGGAACTCTGTAGGCGCACAGAGTTAAATGGAGGGACTTGGACTCGGTGCTGGTGTGGCAGTCTCTTTGCTGTGATGTGAGAGGGTCTGGGGGACAAGGAAGATATGTTACAGGAGGGCAAGGGAAGTTGCTGGTGTGGAGACCTTGAGTTGACAAGAGGGCATGGACCCCACATGCGCCCAGGAAGGTACAGTTGGTGGCAAGGCAGAGGGGTTCTGTGCAGACGAATGGAGGAGGGGGTTAGAGGTGGTGGTGGGACGACGAGTCCTTCTCTTCCAGTCGCTTTAATTTCTCAGTGAAGGCAGCTGGGGGAGCAGAGAGGAGGCTGATTGAAGTTTAAGGAGAAAAGTGAGAGGCTCAAATGCTCCAGAAGGACTGTGAGCGGTAGAGGGAAATCCTTGGCTATACTAGGAGTCCACTGGAGGATTGTGGTCACGATTTAAAGTGGGACAAGCCCACTTGGCTGTCTGTGTGCTTCCAGTGTGAGGAGGGGTTGACTTGGGTTTTGCCAAGGAGTGAAAGGGTAGAGAGAGCTGAGGATTGAAGAGCTGTGCTTTTGTGTGTGTGTGTGTGTGTGTGTGTGTGTGTGTGTGTGTGTAGGGGTATTACTGGGCCAGGCTTTGCTTTAACCAAGAAGGGCAGCAGTGAGGGATGGGACATGGATGGGAGGGGCAGGGGTGATTGGGGTGTGTTGTCAGTCCTGGGGGCCCAGAGTTGATGGGAAGGTCTGGGAGTCTGGGACAGGATTCTTGGATTTGAGATTGTCGGGGAGTCACCCTGGCAAGCCCAGGGTCGAGAGTGACTGGTTGAGCAGGCACAAGGGTGGAGGACAGGTAGGCCCCTGGAGGAATGGCGTTTGAGGATGGATGACTAGAGGGTCACAAGAGTGGTTCGTGGGGCCTGCGGTGACTCTGTGTGCTGTCACGGGGCTACAGGAGGTTGGAGGACCCTGTGCTTCACCATGGCTGCCCCTTGGCTGAACCAGCCAGTGACACTTGCTCTTTGAAAAGTAGGGATATGTGCTCCCTTCGGCAGCACATATACTAAAACTGGAACGATACAGAGAAGATTAGCATGGCCCCTGCACAAGGATAACGTGCAAATACATGAAGCGTTCCATATTTAAAAAAAAAAAAAAAAGAAAAGAAAAGTAGGGATAACAGTTCTATCAACCTCTGTTGTCAGTGTGAAGACAAAGTGGACAAAGCATAAAGGCTGTGCTTGAGCCCAGTACTTGGTTAATGGAAAGCATGACAGGCTGGTCACTTGTCACTGAAGCAAAACATCGTTGAGAATAATTTGTTTGCAGAGAGCAAATGCCAAACATATTCTCCCATTGGGGTCGTTGGAAGGGAACGCAGTCTCCGAGGGGACTTTTTTTTGTTTTGTTTTGTTTTGTCTTTTTCTTTTTTATTGGTACCAGGGATCAAACTCACAACTGCCTGCTTGCAAGGCAGGCGCTTATGCCGCTGAGCTAAATCCCCAGCCCCTTGGGGGGACTTTAAAAGGGATCCCCTTTGGTGTGTGCCTTCTGGGTGGTGGGTGAAGCCAGGTCTTCAGGCACTTGGTGCAGATGTGGGTAGTGATTCGTGCTGAATTAAGTGAATTCCTGGGCTGTTGTGACTCACAACAGATGGGAGGAGTCTGGGAAGACCTGGTCCTGGTCTGAGCATGGAGAACGAGGGCTGCCGGGGTGTCCTGTGTTTGTACAGTGCTTTACGCTATGTATGCTCATTTGCTGTGGCAGCTCCAAGAAGACGCCATGTGGGATGAAGAGGAGAACGGACTGAGAGTGGTGGAGTGGAGCTCAGGATCTGGTCCAGCTGGCCCTCCCCCAGTGCAAGCCAGAACAGGGCCTGATTTATGAAAGGCCATAAGATCCTTGGTTTGTCAGGGATGAGAGGGACTGCAGGTGGCTAGCTGTGGAGCCCCTGTGGCTGGTTGGGGCTGTGGCCAGGGTTCTCTTGCCTGCAGGAAGCTGCTTTATGGCCCAGGACCCCTGGTGGTGGGGTTCCCAGCCTTGGCCACTCTTGAGACTCGGCTCATGCTGATGTCTGTGGCTAGAGCCCCCCAGATGACACCGTGCCCAACTCTACCGAGTTCAGTAAGGGGAGCAATGGCCAAGGTGAGCATGTCATTTCAGGAGCTAAAGTGAGAAAGGCCAGCCAAGGGCCAGGGCCAGGAGAGGGTACAGCTGACACCCTTGGCAGCTGCCCACAAAGCCACATTGGGATGAGCACTGTTCCCAGGGGCAGAAGCACCACCTGCCCTCCAGTGGGCCTGGGACTCTCCAGCACTGTGTCCAGAGTATGCATGTCACAGCAGAGGACACAGCCAGGGAACGGGGTTGGAAACGCTGAATTTGTGTCTTGCACTTACTGCCGGTAACCTTTGAAGAAACAGTTCTCTCGAGGCCTCTGTGTTGCCTCTGGGAAAGTGAGGCATGGTGAGCCCCCGTGTCTCCTCCCTTCCTCCGCAGCCCCAGTCAGCCTTAATTGATTGACTAAATGTTTAACTCTTGGACTACACACTCTTTGATGGTGATGCGAAAGTCTCCCTAGTTCCTGGCAGTGTCCCTGGGATTGGCATTTAGTAGCTGCTTAACAAGTGTTTGTTGAATGAATCATGTTCGTGTTTATTTGTCTCTTGAGAGTCAGGCAGTGAGCTTACTGGCTGTCCAAGAAGCATACGGGACCTGTTCTTGTCAGTATCTTTGGATGGATGCATTTGTCCCAGGGAAGACAGCGCTTGGCCTGAGGCCGCTGGTTGGTAGTATTTCTTTCTCCAGGGAAGTGGAAGGCACAGGTTGGTTGGGCCAGCGATGAGGCTTCAGAGCCAAAGAGATTTGGGTCCCAATCTCAGTGCTGCCTGATGAATCCCAGAATCTGAACCTCAGTTACGCTAGCTCAAAAGTGGGAACAGTGAAAGCTACCTCAGTGGTGTGAAGTTTAAAATAAGTGAAGTGTCTGCTACGGAGCCAAAAAAAGAACTCAAAGAGTAATAATTATTTGTTGAAAGAATGTGTCTGGGATCTCCTAGAGTCTGGCAGCTGCTGGGTTATTTTGTAAAGTTTAATGGGCAGGAGTTGCAAAGGGCAGAGGAACTTGTGCTGTGAGTAGTGCAGAAAGATAGAACCCGGTACAGGACTGGGAGTCGGGAAGGTCTCTTGGGCCGGTGACCAAACCTTTTCCAAACGGCAAGCTCCTGCATCATCCAGTTGTTCAAAGGATCAGCTGAGATAGTTTATTTACTTAGTGTTTCTCAGAATCTTTTTGTTGTTTGGCTATTTAATCCATCTGGAATTTAGTTTCACGTATTTGCCCAGGTGCCTCCCTTTTATCTGCTCACTTACTCACCTGATGTATTTGCTTTTACCATATCTGATTTTAGTTACTAAAACTTTGTGACAGGGATCGAAACCTCCTTCTCAGCCTCAGTCCCTTCAGTCTCCTAAAGCAACCACAATGGAGGATTTGGTGTTTATCACTCCCAGAGCTGGCTTATAATAATGGCATTTAAGGATGAAATCATGGCTGTCCTAAGGAATGTCATAACTTTTATTTTCCTTTTAAAAATTTGATTTTGCTGTAATTTCAGGCTTATGGAGAAGTTGTAAGCATAGGGTAGAGAATTCCCCTATCTTCTGCTTGTGCTCCCCACGTGGTAACAGTTCCCATGTTGCTCCATCGTTGACTCTCTTTACCTCTTCTCTTCTTCCTGTCTCTCCTTCTCCTATAAAAACTCTAAGGCTTCTGAGACTGTGTGGCAGGCATGATCCCCTGTGAACCCCTCCGTACTTCAAGATGGGCTGTGTTCATACAGACAGGAGCATTCACTTATGTCACAGCAGCGAGTGACTGCATTATAAAATTAACATAGGTAGTATTAGCTAATCTACAGACTTTGTTCATTTTTCACCATCTATTCTGGCACCTTTTACAGGATAAGAAAATTCTGAATCACAAGTGGAATTCCATTTTCCTGTTGTTCTTTAGTTTCTTTCAACCTGGAGATTTTCAGTCTTTGCCTTTCACGACCTTGACATTTCTAAGGCTCTCTTGTCTACTTATTTTATAAAACATCCCTCGATTTTGGTTCTGTCTAGTCTTTCCTTGAATTACATTCAAGTTAAACTCTTTTTTTTAAAATTTTATTTAAAAGGAAAAAGAGAAAAAACAACAAAACAAAACAAAGTGGTGTAAGGGTACAAGTAATACAGAACTACAAAAAAAAAAAAAAAAAAAAAAAACAGTAAGAAATCACCAGTTAATAGATTACATATTATCATCCTAGAGATAGTTGCTCAAGTCACAGTGTCAAAGCATACAAAGTGGACATTCAAACAGAGAGACTGCAAACAGTTGTGTTCAATGATCCAACCAAAAACATTAATATGGTCAGCTATTTAACACCCCTAAACACACTTGCAGTTGTATCCTTTAGAGCACTTTTTTTCCCTCTCTTTTTTACAACAAAATTTACACATTTTGGGTTTTATTACTCCTTAGTTCTTACTACTTTTTTTTTCGGAAGAGAATAAAGTCTAATATGGCAAAACAAAGCTGTCAGTCAAAACCAAGGATAGACATAGTACATGATGTAAAAACAGAAGTGATGCTTGCAGAGCTTGCAGAACTGAGCAGAGCATCACTGGAGAGCAGGGCATGGTGGTGGGGTAATTCCTGACTGAACAATTGGTCCTTTCCCCGGGGATTTCAGATGACACATTCCCAGCTTTGTAACTCCTCTAACATACATGGATCTGGTTCCGGGCTTTTTATTCTTTTAAATTAAACATTTCACCTAATTCTGCACTGTTTTCAACTGTTTTAATTATTGTACCCTCTTAGTGTGAGATTATGTTATTCTTTTATAAAGCACACAGTCTATACTACAGACTAGTAAAAAACTGTTTTTCTGCATAAGCTTTGTATCATCTCCATAAGGTCTTTCAAGTCCCATTGGGATTTTGACTGAAATCACATGGAATTTATAGATTCATTTTTAGAGAAGTGACGAATTTATGTTAAATTCCCACGCAGAAATGAGCCTCTTCATCATTCAGGTCTTTGATGTTTTTAGAAAAATTTCACAGCCATTTTGGGGGTCACGCACATTTCTTAATAGATTTACTTTTCGGTGTTTTAAAGCTTGTGTTACTCATAGAAATGGCATTTTCCAGCCAATTATATTTTCTAGTTGATTATTGTTGGTATGTAGGAAAGCCACTGACTTTTGAATATTTGTTCTGTATCTGGTTACTTTGCCAAATTATTTTTGTTCTGAAAACAGTTTTTCAGTCAGTTGTGTTAGATTTTTGACAGCTGTATTGGAAAATAATGGCAGATTTATCTATTTCTTTCTAATATTTGGCTTGTTTCTCTTTTTTTAGCTTTTTCACATTGGCCAAGATCTTCATAATAAATTTTAATAGTATGGTAGAGATATATGGGGTATTCTTGCTTATTCCTGACTTGATTGGAGTAGCTCTGGTATTATATATACTATTAAATACTTGTAGGAGGCTCTTGAGAAATCCTCTTTAAAAAGGTTTTTTAAAATTCCTAGAGAATTATATTGAGCAGATTTTTTTTAAAAACTCCTAATTATTCTGCAAGATCTAGAATGGTACTTTTCTGGAGTTGTATTAATTTTGTAATTTAGTGCTATATTTTATTTGCTAATGTTTATGTAGGGATTCAGCATCTATTAAGTTTATCCATCCTTGTTGGAAGATTTATCCACTTATCTCTTAAATTATTCTTGGGCAGGGCATAGATAGCTTAGTGATAGAATGCTTACCTCCCCAGCACTGCCCGGGGAAACAAATCCTGGCTCAGTTTTAACATGAGAATTATGCTGGCTTCGTAGCAAGAATTGGAATATTTCTTCTCCTTGCTCAGCAATTTAGAAAACATTGATGTATTTATTGAGAATTTAATAAAATTTGCCAGTAAATTATTTGAGTATTCTCAATAATTTTATACTTCATTTTTTCCCATTGATTATTGGCTTAAGTTTTCTGTTCTTGAATCAGTTTTGGGTAGTATTTGTTTAGAAAATGGAAAATATATTAATATAAAAGCTTTATTCTTTTCTCCATCTCTCCCTATGATTTTGTAGTTATAGCTATTTTATTTCTTAATATTTTAAAGTTATTTTTTATTTTCTTGCCCAGACACATGGGGAGGGACATAGATATTTTACTGGTAATTTCACAGAACCTGAATTTGCTTTTATTATCAAGGCTTTTGTTATGTATTTCAGCTTCTTATTTTTATTCATTTCTACATTCTTTTGGTTTATTTTGGTTTTTTTTCTTCTTAGTTCACTTCTTTTCTTGAGAGACTATTTTGGAAACATCCCATGGGTTTGCTATATAAGGCCGTCATTGTTCATTTTTAAATAGTCTGCACTTGAATTTTTTTTTTTTAAATCCTCCTCTAAATAACCTTTGGGTTATAGTTTCAAGTGAGTAATGTTTTAGTGGCTCTCTTTTTAATTTTTAGTTTTACTGCTTTGTGGCTAGAGAATATGGCCTGTGAAATTTCTAATTTTAAAAAAAATTATTGAGGATTTCTTTGTAGCCTATCACATGATCAACTTGTAATTGTTCAGTGGATTTTTTAAAAGATGTATATTGTTTTTTAAGGACATATAAAATATATTAAAATGGCTAATTGTGTATTTTAGGTCCTTAACTGCCTCACTTGTTCTGTTTTGAATCCCATGAGAACATTTCTGGGAAGGTGCTGCAGTATCCTCTAGAAACAGATCCCCCCTCCAATTCAACAATTTTTGATCTCTGTGTTTTGTGGATATGTAAAAAGTCATTGTCGGATTTCCTTTGGTAAATTGGTAAATCTCTTTGTCCCTTGTAATTATATCCCCTTGGAGTCTGTTAACCATGTCTGCTTTTTATTGACATAGCTCTGGTGTAACTTTGTTAATTCCTTAATTTTTTTAAACAAGTTTTTGTTTTAAAATAAGACTTAGGGAGCTGCAAAAACAGTAGTGTTCCTTTGCTCTGCTCCCGGCTTTTCTCATGGGTGGCATCTTACACCACAGTGTCCTCTTCCATTTTATTTATGAGTCTCCTTTAACTCCTGGCCTGCCTGTTGCAATCCCAGCTTTTGGTATTCCGTGTTTTTGACAGGGCAATTTATATCCTGTCATATTTATTGTATTTACTTGCTTAAATTCAGCTTCTTACTGCCACCTTAGTTTGTATTTGGTTTTCCACGATTTTCTCTTTTCTGATTATCATTGAGTTGCCAAAATTTTTTTATGCCATTTTTTGCTGTTTTTCTTTGGGTTGAAAGTCACAGTTCAATATGTCATTTAAGATTTATACATGAAATTTTAGCAGATGTATTGAATCTTGGGCAAAAAATAAATTAGTGTCACTGATTCCCCTTAAATAATGCCCCCACTCCCCACCCCAAAATGCATTTGACCTTTAAATTATCCTTCCTTTATGGTCTGTTCTTTGTGAATGGGATATGGAATTTTATTTCCATTTTTTAAAGAAAAATGCTCCATTATGTTTTTGGGAATTCTCAATGAGCTGACCCGCCTTGAGCCTCCTAGCCATATTTTCCATCGTTGTTTAGACAATTCTGTTTTGTTGGGTAGGTTTTCCCATCTAAAATTCTATCTGGTACCTTCGTCTCTTATTTATTTTCCTTACTGTTCTTTTCAGAATCAGTGTTGAGGTGGCATCTTTGCCTGTCTGAAGAGGTCTTTATTTTTGTCAAGCTTGAATTCTAGGTTGTTTGGCTGTTGGAGACTGCATTGTTTTTCTCAGAACATTGTAGCTACTTGCTCTTCTTCTATCTAGCCATCCATCTTCCCTGACTTCTTTTTCTCCTTCAAGGAAATATTTAGGATTTCCTCTTTGTTCTCAGCGTTGGGTGATTTCATCAGCCTGTCTGGGCATCTTGTTTTATTCCTCTTTCTCAGTTCTTGGTCTTCAAGTCTGAAAACCCAGACTTTTTCCCTGTTTGTTTTCTGCCGTGAAGATCCGAGTGCATAATTGGGTCTTTGAAGTGGAACCGTGGTGAGGCCCCGGCAGTGGATTGCCAGGGGGAGGCATCTCGGAGGTGCCCTCTCCTCCTCTGGAAAAGGCCATGAGAACAGTGGCTGCCACACAGAGGTGTCAGGAGAGGAAACAGCCAGCAGACCTTTAGGGTGGGCAGTGAGCAGTCAGTGGTGGCACCTGTGCTTTCTGTCCTTCCTGGGGTATCAGAGATGGAGGGCGGTGTGGGCCTGTGAACTGGACTGAGGGATAGACAAATTGAGGCCTCTGAGCCTCATGGTCCGTATCAGAAATGATGGAGTTGATAGGCTATTCCTTTACGGTTTTCCTTTCATTATTCTTTTAAAAAATTTCTCATAGAAGGAAGGCTTGATAAGAGATAATTTCACACTTCTGAATCTTAAGTCTTTCTACCTCTTGTCTCCTTGTCTTCTCTTCTTTTCCCCATTGTGTTTGGTCTTTCTGGTTAATAGGATTCTGTTGAAGGCGGAATCCAGGGGTTCAAAGGGCCTTTGCTTTAGTATTGAGAAAGGCCTGCAGCCATGTAGAAAGGTCGGTGTAGACACACCCCAGAGGCAGTGTCTTTGTGCAAGCTTTGTCGCCAACCTTCTCCCCTGTGTGTGTGGCCACTCGCAGGACTATAAGCTCATCTGTGTGTCCCTATGTCCTGCGTGCAGTAGGTACTTAGGAAATGCTTACATAGTAGAAGAGGAATGAGTACTTTATTTTTCCTCTGTGGAGAAATGATTGCTTCTTACCTCAGTGGGTAGGTGTCGGTTGCATTTGCTGTTTCATAAAAGATTTTATGTGTAGTTGAATGACAGTTCTTTCAGGAAAACAAGAAGAACTGGTTCAGAGCCATTGTGAAACTCCATTTTAATAGCAGTAAGATGGAGCTCTGGCAACTTCAAAAAGAGCAATCAAGAAATTCTTGTTTGCTCAACAGAAAGGGCTATTTAGGTGGTTACTTGGCTTCAAAGTCATCCCAAACTCCATATAATTTTCAACTTCTAATGATTTTTTTTAAGCCTGGAAAGTATTTGGTGAAAGTGTAATATACTTAGAGAGGTGTCCTAGATTGGTTTCACCAAGTGGGCTATGTCCCTATGTCCCTGGTGATTCTGGAAACTTCAGGAAGGAATACAACTGGTGAGTTAGCTGGGAAGGGCCTGATTTCCAACAAGTCTTCTCTCCCTTTGGCGTGATTCACCCACAGACCTTTTTTGAGCCTCTGTTCTCTGTGGGCCACTGCATGGTGCCACCTTTGCTCCAGATATCCCGAGCAGGTATGGGAAAGAATCCTTGAGGTAGAGTGTACAAAGCACTAATTCTGCCCCCAGAAGGACAGGGTCAGCGAGGACAGTAGTGGCCGAGCCGGAGCCTGTTGGTGGACTAGAGAGGGCAGGGCGTTCTCTGCCATGTGGCCAGTGGCTGGGCCACACGTACTATGCACTTGGCAGTCACACGTCCCAGGTTCCGGCAGGGCATGTCTGGGCAGAGTGTGCACCATCAACAGTAGGGCTGGGACTCCCATGTCCCATCACTGAAGCATTGTTACCACTTTGTACCAGCTGATTATTGCCATGGCAGGACACAGATGGCCAGATCTGAGTTCCTGTTTTTCTCTCAAAGAAAAGCTTGGAATCTGGACTTGTAGGTAAAACTTTTCTAGCCATGGACGTTGACCAAAACAAAACAGAACTGGGTGTGATGGTGTATAAGTCTTAATACCAATACTCTGGGAGGCTGAGACAAGAGGATCAGAAGTTTGAGCCCACTGGACAATTTAGGGACTTGCTGAAATCTTGTCTGCAAAAAGGGGCAGGGACTGGGGATGTTGCTCAGCGTGAAAGCCCTAGAATCAGTCCCCGGTCAGTGAAAAACAAACAAAAAAGGTCAGTGAATAATGGAAATTAAAATAATGTAACATTCAAAACACACACTCTAGGTCACCAGTTTGTGAAACCTGTTCACAGGTGGAGAGAGCAAAAGTGCAAGGGGAACCCACGGCCTAATCTGGCCTTGAGTTTGGCCCAGTCTGCCCTTGGCTAGCGTTAGGAGGGCATATGCAGCTTTCTATTTTGAAAGGGAGCGAAAGGGTTCCAGAAATTGATGATCTGCAAACCTTACTGAGTCAGGAGTTGGGACATAAGAATCAAAAGAGGAGTTTTGGCTGGCTGCCTCCCTCCTTCCTGCTTTCCTTCCTTCCTTCTTCTTCCTTTCCTTCCCTTCTCTTCCCTGTTTCTTTCTTTCCTTCCCTCCCTCCCTTCCTTTTCTTTCTCTTTCTGTCTCTGTCTCTCTTTGTCTGCCTCTCTGCCCTCTCTGTCTCTCTCTCTGTCTCTCTCTCTCTGTCTCTCTCTCTGTCTCTCTGTCTCTCTCTCTCTCTGTCTCTCTCTGTCTCTCTCTGTCTCTCTCTCTCTCTGTCTCTCTCTCTCTCTCTCTCTCTCTCTCTCTGTCTCTCTCTCTCCTCTCTCTGTCTCTTTCCCAGTACTGGGGATTGATCACACTGGCTTTACACTGATCATACTGACTTTACACTGACCTGTGTCCCCAGCCCTTTTTTTAATTTTTATTTTGAGACAGGATCTCACCAAAGTCTTTAACTTACCCAAGCTGGGCATAAACTTGAAAGCCTCTTGCAGTTCTAGGATTATAGGTATGCACCACTGTGCCTTGTAAGTTTTCTTCTTTTAACTTTTTTTTTGTTAAACCTGGCTTGGGAGTATGATGGGTGATAGTTGAGGCTTGACTACCTCTTAGAGATTCTGACTTCCTTTGACACTGCTTGGTTTGGCACAGTCTGACCTCATGTGGAATTTCTCCTCTTCTTCACTGATGACTGAGGAGATGGCTGAGTGAGTAAGTGCTTGGCCACACTAGCCCTTGAGATGGACTTTTCTGCCCCCTTCCCAGTGCATGTTTACCTTCTCCCACAGCAGATGAAATCTTTCAGAATTCTTGTTCTGAAGTAAGTATCACAGAGCTAGCTATCCAAAATGAATTTGGGTGGTATTTTATGTAACCCAGTATCTCCAGTTCATCAATTCAACATGTAATCGGAATCAAAGTTCTTATTAAGGTAGTACCCACTTTTACTTTATTCAGAGCCTCCTCAGTCAGGGTGTACTTTCCACCTGTCAGCCATCTCTGTTTGAATTAGTCCCAGTGCCAGAGCTCAGTAGACACAAGGGATTTGTGGCACTGTGACTGAATGTTAAAGAAAAAGTGATGTTTCCACAAATACAAGAGAGTGCAAGCCACCAGTTACTGAGCTACAAGGACATGTTTGATCCTGTGGCTTGCCTGCTTGGGCCTGGGGGAGCTCCCCAGTCTCCTCAAGGTAGAATCTGTCCAGCTCACTCGTCTTTCCAGCGCCATCTTGCTTCTTGCCTCTTTCTGTGCTGGTCTTCTTTAGAGATGGCCAGCACCTTCCAGGCTCCAAGACATGCTGTGCCATGTCTGGCTGGCACCTCACCCCACCCCACCCTGTGCTTGGCTTATGTCAAACCATCTTTCAGGTTAAATATCTATTTTTCAGGGATGGCCTGTCTTTATCTCCCTATTGCCAACTCCAGACTAGATTGCTTTCCTCTTTTTTTTTTTTTTTAAACTTTTTATCGGTACCAGGGATCGAACTCACGACCGCCTGCTTGCAAAGCAGGTGCTTATGCCACTGAGCTAAATCCCCAGCCCTGCTTTCCTCTTTTTAAAAACGATTGTGAGGATTGAACTCAGGACCTTTACACTGAGCTATATCCCTGCCCATGCCCTCCCCTTTGGCACCAGGAATTGAACTCATAACCTCACACTTGCCAGACAGGCGCCATGCACTGAGCTATATCCCTGGCCATCCTGGCCCTTTACAATTTTTTTTTTTTTTAAATTTTAGAACAGGAGCTCACATAAATTGCCCAGGCTGGGCTCAAACTTGCAATCCTCCTGCCTCAACCTCCCAGCATGCTGGGATTACACGTCTGTGCCATCACACCCTACTCTCCTTTCTTGGGGAGAGAGAAGAGTCTACCTTTCAGCACCGCCTCATGATCCTTATCTTCCAGTTGGTGAGGTGGTTGCTTAATGTTTCTTTACCTGATTAAATTGCACACTTCAAAAATGGAAGGGCCCTGGCTCCTTTGTTTGCCTGATTTATCCACAGTAGCAAGTGTAGTGCCTGCAGAAAATAGATGATCAATAAATATGAGATGAATGGTGGAGGATTGAAAGTCATTCTCGTAGAGTAATGTGGACCCAGGGGACCCCAAGGACTGGGCCTCTTAAGAGCGAGGCCAGCAGCTCAGCCCCTGCAGCCAGAGCTGCCCTTCCGCTTTGTCGTTGGCAGAGTCCTTGCTGAGTCCCTCTCTTGACTGGCTTTCAGTTGCCTGTAAATTATATTTTTGGTGGCTGTTAATAAAAATATAGGGCTGGGGAAAAAAAAAAGAGTTCTCCTAATAGAATTTTATTAAATGGCACTAGTTTAAAAATGTCTCGTAAAAAGTTAATTAATTTGGGATTTGGGGATGAAAGGCGTGATATAAATGTCAGTTATTATTATTACAATTTCAGCCTCATGCTTATGCTCTGAATCCAGCCCCTGATCTGGAGTCTTTCCTACTCCCACAGACTGGCAGCTCCACTGACATGCCAGAGGCAGATTGGAGCTTTGGGGTCCATCGGGGACAGAGAGGACCTGGCCAGGTTAGGCAGTCCTGTCTGTTCATCTCAAGTGAGCTGAGACTTTGAGAGCAGGTGACCCCAACAGGCTGAGAGCCCTGCAGAACAGGGTGGTCTTGGCACTATGGGAAGCGCTCAGCTGCAGCAGCTCAGAATAGCAAGGTCAAGGGCTTAGCCCCATCATGGAGTCCTGGGACGCTCAAGCTGTCAGGGCTGTAAGATATAGCCTCACTCTCATTTTACAGAGAGGGAAACTGAGTTTGAAGGGGGGTGGTGGCTTTCCTAACCCAAGGTCACATAGCAAGTTAATTAAATTTGTGGAGCAAAAGGCAATGAATGCAATTAGTGAAATGGGCAGAAGGCTTAAAAATAAAAGATTCAGACAATTTATTGGTGACAAGTTCAGAAAGTGTGTTCCAGGGAAACGGGAGTCCTGGGACTTACTTTGAGTTCACAGAGACAGAAACTGTGCTCCATCAAGATACCGTACCTTCATTCCCGTGGTGGCAGACAGGACCTGGAGGGGTGAGCTCAGCCCTGGCCCTGTGTGTAATTACTGGGGCGAGGTGGGGGCCATGCTGTGGTGTTAATCAACATCCGAGGCGGAAGGTCTACGTGCTTCAGTTTCTCCATCTTGAAAGGGGATGTGACGATAGGTACACCTTTGGGGTTGGCTGTGTGTGGTACACTGGCAGTGGATCTCAGGGGCTTGTAGGCCCAATCAGTGGGAGCCAGTGGCTGGTTGTCCTGTTGCTCGTACTGGATACCCACTCCCTGTGCGGAATGCCTGCTACCAGCTCAGTTCACTGCAGCCTGTTCTGACCCAGATGGTTCCAGAAAGCCTGCCTCTTGCTGACTTTCTGAGGTTCTGAAATCCTTGTTTGGTTTTGATGGTGAAATGGACAGCATGTGCCCTCTCCCTTTCTGACTAGCCCCACCGTTTACTAGCGTCAGTGTCCAGTTCGGAGGAGGAACTCAGGTGGAAGCAGGGAAGCAAGCTCACGTTGCTTTGGTCTCTTGAACAAGAATCTGGCCGGGAGCTTTTCAGGGACTCTGAAAAACTGGTTGGAAAACAAGCCCTGGTTAGTTAGGGACCTTTTGGATTTAGACAGAACTGGATTTGAACTGGGGATGCTATATGTGAGCAAGATACTGTACTTAATCTCGGTAATCTTGTTTCTTCTGGACAGTGGGAATACAGGCTGCCTACACTTGGCATTATTATATGCCCTAAAGGAGACAACACATCTGAAGTTCTTAATTCACTGCACACGCACATACTGCACACAGTGAGCTTCCTGGTGGTATCAGTAAATATAGGGCCTATGTGACACATGACATTGTGGAGGCCCTCCTGCATGACAGGTTCTTTGTTATCACCTAAATCTCCAACAGCCAGCACAGGGTTTGGCACACAGATCCCCGCTAGAACCTTCCATTTCCATAGTCATGTGCCTCCGGTGATCATTGAACTGAAAGGAGTTGAGAGCTCTGGCTATGCTTTATTGAGGCCTTAGGCCATCAGGAGAGGCTTGGGACTAGGTCTATCCACATGTCCCCAAGCCTAAACAGCCTGGATGTGAAGCTCTCCATCCGGTATGTGACCTCCCAGCCTTCTAGAATATGAGATCAGCCACCAATTGTCTCAGCTTGTTGTAAATAAAATGTTTACTTTTCCTTCACCTTTCCCCTCCAAGGAAACCACAGCTGCTTTGAACTGTTAAATCCTTTAAATTGAAGGCCTGGAAGGATGGGAAAAAGAAGGGCAGGGAGATCTAGAGTGGGTGTCCCTGTGGTCATCATCTTGTCACTCTTGACAGACGGCGACAGCATGGTAGCTTGGCAGCATGGCTCTGCCACCCACTGCTCCCTCAGTGGGTGGCAGAGCCAGACAGACTGTGTGGCCAGAGGTGCTGCGTTCCTCTCAGCATCAGAGCAGCCTCCACCCCTCATCTTTATTGGATTTCAATGAGTCTATCTGCTCTGGGTCATACACACAGTGTAGCCTCATCAGTGAAGCAGCAGAGTGTCGCTGCCTTGGTACTGAGGGCCTTTGGTCACTCTCTGGCCATGGTCACCTAGAACTGGAAAGTGCAGGAAGCTCAGGATTTGTGATCCAACAAATCTGTTTATAAGTGCAAGCCAGTTGGAAGGTGGTGACTATCTTTCCCGCCATAAGGTACTCGGGTAGCAAGCTTTGCTGCAGGTTTGAGTATGCATGCCTTCTCTTAAGTGTTCCTGGGTCTTAAGGAGAGTTGCCTGCTCCTCACAGCTGTCAGATCAGAGGAGGCAGGTGTGTGTGACTGGGTATGGGACGGGTCAAGATGGCTATTGGAAGGCCTCTCCTTTGATCCAGAACTGGAGGCTCTTCAGATCAAAATTCAACAGGTTGAAAGGTCACATGTTATTTCACCAGACCACCTTGTAGTTGCCAGTGAAGGGCCCATCCTGTGTCAATCATCCACTACATATTGGGGTGTCATTGTGCCTGCTAGGCTGCTCAGAGCCCCTTGTGCAGGATGAGTTCATGGGAGTCTGGTAATACGGGGAAAATCTCTTAGTGGTGCTGGTTGTGGCCAGGGTCAGATCCGCTGATGTGGTTGTCTCTGCACTCATTGGCATAGTAAGGTGACTTCTGTGCTGTGGGATCCTTGACTCTCCCATTCTTCCGTAGGAAGAGAAACTCAATGGCAGAGATGAAAGTGGAAAGCAGGCTTCCTGGTCTCCAATCCAGATGTTGTGATCAAATTAAACCAGGTGATGAAGGAGAATGCAACAGAGGAAACCAGCGCCAGCATGATGGTGGCCGTTACTGCCCATGAGATTGTCTGGTTTTTGACTTCTGTGCTGGAACTTCATTTCTTCCACACAGAGGCAGACGGAATGCTGCTCATTACAGATTACTACATGTGTTGGGGTGAAAACGGAGGAGTATTGTTAGTCATTGCAGCCCGCACAGAAGATTGAGTGTCACTGCCCAAGTCCTAAAACTCAAGGGATGGGACTCAAGTCCAGGGAGCGTCCTCTGGGGGGAAGCAAACCCTTTCATTCTCCCAGCACCCCTCCCGTGACAGTCATTTGTGCAGTCTCTCAGAGATACTTGCCTTGTCCTCATAGCAGTTTCCTCTGAGTCCCCGTAGCAGGACCTTCCAACTCGAATGGCTCTGTGGTCAGGGCACTTACTACCTATCAGTCAGACTTTCCCCTGAAGGAGAAATTTCCACTTCTTCCCAACCTCGGAACTGCCTCTCTCTGATTTCCCCCAGGAGCCCACACCCTCTTCTCTCCTCCCACAGCAGAAGGGCTCCACACAGCCCAGCCCTGTCAGGCTCCATCACCTTGACTTCATCTGGGAAAATACTACACGCCAACATGTAAGTGTGTCATTGCCAATAATAGTGTGAGGGCTCCAAATCCAAGGGCCTTTCTAGGATTGCTTCCTGATTAATTAGGTCAGCATCTCCAAAATCAATTTCCAGTGAAGTCGCTTCGCCTGGTAGCACCATTCTCCGCCCAGGCGGGCCTGCTGTTTGGCACTAGAGGCAGTACCCTGGCCTCTGGCTCAGTTTGGGCCTTGTCTCTACCTGAGAAGAAAGTCATGTTACGTATCTCTTCTGTGATTACCCCGACTTTTATTTCATCTGCCCCCCTTCAGATCTTCCATTAAACCCCTGTAGATCCTGCTTCAAACAGGCAATTAGACTAACAACGTAATTATATCCCTCCATGCTAATTGTAACTGGTTTAGGGGAAAAACAAAGAGAAAGAGGCTTCAAAATCTCTGGAAACTAAAAGGAGCACTTATAATTTCCAGGTATTTCATGTCCCTGATTGCAGCCGGCTGCTGTCTGTGTCAGGCTACATAGTTTACCTCTGGCCTAGAATATCACTGGAGCTCATTCTGCTCTCCCAGCCTTCTCCCTGCCCTGTCCTCCCACAGTTTCCTCTTTCTCATACCCTGGTTCTGCTGTCTGTAGCTTTGAATCTGTCACTGTCTTAACCATGTTCACTCAGATCCTTGGAGAGAAGAGTGCAGGTGTGTTTGTAGGTACTCCATCATCTCTGGTAGCTTTGGGTTGATGACCGATGTGATTTTTCCCTGGAGAGGTTGGGGGAGGCTCAGAAAGGGTGGGCAGTGTTGGACCTGGAACCAGGATCTGTGTGTAGGGTGCGCGATGAGGGAACCATGAGGAGACTGGTGCCACTCTACCATTCTGTACATTTCCCAAGCCTCTTCTTTGGGCCAGGTCTGCACTTGGTGGGTGAGTCTCAGTCCCTGCTGTGGTCTGTCCTCAGCCTGGGGACAGTGCAGTGGGACCATCAGGAAGTGTAACAAGGTACATAGAGTCATGGGGGGGGGGGTGCAGGACAGGGTGTCTGACAGGTTTCTTGGTAGAAGAGCTGTCTAGGGTGGGGCTCAGACAGTGGAAGGAGAGCCCCGCAGGCAGTGAGCCCAGGCATAGGGCCAGGAGCTCTGGTGTGGCCGGATCGGCAGGGGTGTGCATAGCTGGGGTAGGAGCTGTGCTGGAGAAGAGCAGGGCAGTGTCCTAGCAGAAGAGGAGTGTAGAGAGAGTGTGCTGAGGAAATAAAGGTTTAAGCCAGAGAATTTGTATGGATAGACTTGTGTACTAGCAAGAAGAAACAAGCTGCAAGTGGAAGTTGCTAGATGGGAAGGGTCTTGAACAGAGATAGGGAAACCTGCTACAGGAAAAGGCCCAGATAATTTTCTCTGCATAACTATTTGCTGTGTAGAGCTGGACTAGCTGTGTGACTTTGAGGTGGTCTTTTCATGTCTGAACTCCTCTTCGCTCAGCAAAGTACGAGTATTCATATTAACCTTAACGTGTGGTGGAGGCCTATGAAACATAATGTCTGTAGAGAGAAGCTCCAGCTCAGACTCACATGGAGTAGGTCTCCAGGTGGTGAGCTTGTGCCAGCAAGGCCAGGGGCACCTTCTCCAGTATCCGTCCCTGGCCCATCTCCTTCTCCTGGCCTTTGCAGAGGGGAATTCCAGAAGTGACATGGAATGGGATCTTGGATAGAGGGTGGCTTCCCAGTCATTGTGCCTTTTGCCTCAGGCCCCAGAGAACCATTGTGTTTGGTGCCATTTTCCTTTTCTCAAAAACTGGACTTCCTAGTGTGATGCCTGAACATGATTACAGTGTTTCCCTTCAACGTGTCATTCCTGTCGCCATTCTGAAGCCTAGGTAGGAGATTGTCTTCTTGCATCTGTAGGTGCACTTGGAACCGCACTTTCCTCATCCTTTCATGGTACCCCATTTGGGCCACTTGGTGCCAGGTGTCTTGGCCCTGGGTTTATCATCAGTTATGTGGACGGGGCGTTTCATTAAAATTTCCATTAACTATTTTTTCTTTTTTTAAGCCAGTGAACAGTTTATAGATTCATTAACTTTTTACTATACTTGTGAAACCAGAAAGAGGGGAATAAAGGAAATGAAATATTTAGTCCATAGCATTTTACCCAAAGATGGTGGCCTGTCAGCAAGGAAAACAAAAAGCTGTCTGAGAAGCATCAGGAAGGTCTATCTTCCAGAAGGTTCCAAACCCTGAAATAGCTAGACAAGGAACACTGCACTTTGCTCATACTTGTTAGCTGATCCGTCCTTTCATTCAAACCTACTGATAAATTTTTCACCAAGTAGATGGAAGCCCCCACAGGAGCTCCCAGCTCTGGGCAAACTCTGTGACTCTGAATGTATTTCCTTGTATTGAAGTACAGTCTGACTTCACATAGCTCTCTTATTTCATTGTGAGGTGGGGGGTGGGGGTGGTGATGGTAAGATGTTTGAGAGTGTGGGCTTTGGGACCACACAAGCTTGGGCTCAGGCTTGGTCTCAAGCTTGCTACCTGTGTGGTTTTGGAAAAGTGACTTCACCAGTCTGAGGCTTGCTTTCTTTATCTGTAAAATAGCATTAGGATCTCTAATGTAGTACTTACTAAGTTAGCACTACAGCCTTTACTGCACAGTAAAGTGGGAGGGTAAAATGAAGTGGTTACTAAAGATGCCTGAGCCACATGCATGTTCCAGCCTGAGCCATGTGGCAAGACTGGCTCTGTGACATTGTTATTTGAATCTGGTTTCTTCAAATAGCAGATTATGTCACCTCTCACCAACTCAGTTTCCCCAGGTGTAAAGTAGATGAATAATCTCTAGTTAATGAGGGTGCTGGATGAGCTCAGATACATGTAATGAGCCTTTTAGAATCATCAGCACATAATAGTGACTTAATCCACCCTAGCACAATCCAGCTGTGGTGGTCACTACTTAACAATATAAAAACTTCTCTTCCAGGGTCTAATGTATTTAAAAGGCAGAGGGTTTAAAGGCGATGTCCCCCAAGATCCCCGTAAAGAGGAACTCACAGTGCTTGAAAGTTCTGTAGGGGTCACCTTACCTGGTTCCTGGGTAGAGCTCAGGTGCCCTGCTTGTGGCACTATCCCTGGGCCCATCCTTAGGACAGACAGGTGCAGGTTTTGGCAGTCACAGGTCTTTAGTCTTGAATAGGATGGGCCGCAGGCAATGGCCTTGTCTCAGTAGCTGCCCTTCTAGATAAGCATCTTATCTAATCTTATCTTATCTAAGCATTTTAAAGTATGACGAGTCTTTCCTCAAAAGCACTAGTAATAGAAATTCCAGCAGAAAGGAGGAAAAAGTCATTCATATTTTTAGCATCCAGGGCCCGTGCTTTTGTGGATACTGTCCCTCTGTGTAGAGAGTTTGTTTATGTAAACTTTAAAGTTATGTATGCAGGTTGGATTCTGTTTTGTCACTTAGCCTGTTTCATGTAGCTCTCTGCCACTGCTCAACACCCATTCCAACAGCTTTCTAGGCGGGACTTTGCTTATATTGTTGTGCTTAGTGGTTGTTTTTGAGTTTGTACTATAAATAATGTAGGGGACATTTTTGTACGTGAAACATTTTCCTTCTTTTGTACAGTACTCATAGACTTTGTTTCCCAAAAAGAAATTACGAACTCAAAGGATGTGGGAGCTGGTAAGGCTGTTGTGACGGCACCAAGTTAAAACTTAGAAAAAGTGGCAGTGGATGTGACAGCTGAGGCACACAGCTGCTCTGGAGATTTTTTGGGAAGAATCTTTGTTGGAGAGTTGGCATGACAGTCTGGCTGCAGTGCTTCATGTTGTCCTTTGTCTTAGCTAGAGTTGGTGGCTATTGGTCCCTTTTGATTGTTCAGACACTTTGGATCAAACTGTGAGCTAGTAGCTGCAGTGCTGATTTTTGTATGTGACCTTGTGCATTGTTACTTCTACTTCCAGGCCTTTATTTTCCATGCATATAGCAGGCCCTGTGGCTCAGAAGGACACTATATTAATGACTGGATTGTGTTTTGTACAGTAAGTTCCCGACTTAAGGATGAGTTCCGTTTCAGGAGAATTATCTGTAAGCCGGGCTTGGTTGTAAGCCAGTGAAGTGAATCTTACACATTAAACCTGTGAATGTTCACAACCTGAATGCTCATTAACTTGGGGACTTACTGTACACAAGTGTTCACTAGCAAAGTTGATAAGGAGGAATTGTAAACCTTGCTTTAAAAAATGTGCTGGTGAATGCCTGGTATAGGGAAAGGGAATGATGGTCAGTTCTTTGGGTAGGATGCATGAGAAACATACAGTTTCTTCATGTCTCCTCTGTTTTGTTTTGTTTGATACCAGGGATCAAATTCACAACTTCACACTTGCCAGGCAGGCACTTATGCCACTGAGCTACATGTCCAGCCTTTCCTCTTAATTATTGAGTCATGAGATTTTCTGTGATTTCTTGGTTTGAGTTGGATACTCAAACCATTCTCTTCTGCATTGCCTGTGAAGTTTGCTAGCAAGGGATGTGATAGATGGAACGAGTTCAGTGGGGATGGTGAAGGTGAGGACTATTGTAGACAGCACTAGTCTATGCCAGCTGCCGTCTAAAATGTGACATTTGTGAACTCTTTTCATGTAAACATTTCATTAAATCAGCTCATTTCTTGAAAGAGAAGCAAGACATAGGATCTTGGAAAGGAAAGGATGTTGGTGTTTATCTTGGAAGAAGATGTGAGTTTGAATCTCAGCCGTGCTAGTAATCATGTGACTTTGGGCAGAGTGACTAACTTCTGCTCCTTCCTCTCCGAAATGGAAATCATGACTCGTGCCTTGGGAAAATTAAGTGAATTAATGGGTCAGAACCCCCTTCCCACCCAGTCACTAAGCAAATATATGTGCAACACTGATAGACTATGTCATTCCTGCCTCACACAGACACAGGTTTCCGAGAACCTGAGTCATCTTCCCCTTTAAGGATATTGTGTAGATACTTTCTGTGTGTTGGGCTGTCTGGTGGACACTGGGGAATCCAGAGGCATAGCCCCTACCTGGATAAGATAGATGGTCCAGCTGGGAAGACAGGCCATAAAAAGATGACTGAGTGTACCAGCTGCTTGATCAATACCGTTTGAATGGCCCAGGCAATAAGTGCTTTAAGAAAACAGGGGAGGGAGGTGGCCTCTGGCCTGGGGGAGGTGGGAATGGAGCCTTAGAGGAAAGGGAAGGGCCCTTTCTTTCTTTGCAGAATGTAGCTAAATCAAGCCTTCCGTCACAGCCATGAGAAAGAAGTTCACAGGGTTGACTCTGTACCCGTGTGGGTTAGGGGTACCTTGGCTTTCTATGGTACTGTTAGAAAACAACAGAAAGTTCTGGTGTGGATCTGAGATGGCTTTGAATTGGAAAGCTCTGAGCATTAGGAATGGTTTTGCCTTAGCCCAATTGGCATCAGAGCCTTTGCCTGTAAGGGTATTGTTCTAGTTTTGTTCAAAAGATGCTTGTGGAGCACCCAGTTGGTGCTGGATGCTACTGGGAGATGGGACAACTAGCCTTCCATGTGTATTTTCTGTCCATAGTAGCTTCTCAGAAAAGACTGGAAGTGAAAATATGCTGGAGGGCCATTTAGTCATTCCCCTGTGTTAGGACCTGTGCCTGGGATCACAGCGCCACGTTTCCATTTCTCAGACTCAGATTCCTTTAAACCTGGAGGTGTGATTCTGTTAGGTAGTACACGGGAAGATGCAGCTTAAGATGAGGCAGCCTTGTCTGTGCAGCAGGTAGAGTCTGGATGGAAAAGCTGGGCCCAATCACGCCCTTTAATGAGCTGTGCAAGACAGTGCTCTGTATCACAAGATACTGTGTTTCTCAGGAGTTCTTGCTCTCTGGTTTCAGACAGTTCAGTCCTGGGATGTTCAGCAGGTATATTGGTATATGAGAGGAAGGAAAGAGCAGGGGGCTGTTTCTCCTCACTCCTGCTGTGCTGCTTGTGATGTTCTCTGTGTAGCTCTCACTCCCCTTTTGTGGTCCATCCCCATTGGGCACTGCTTGCTGTAATTTTGTGTCTTGCTGGACAGCTCCAACTTTTGGCAGTATCATTTCTTCCCTTCATCTCATACAGAGTCTAGGCATGGCAGCAACTCCCTCTTCTCCCTTCTGTGCTAATCCTTGGTCACTTTTCTGCCTGTTTGGCTTCTCAGTTCACCCATCAGCTGCACACTCAAGTCCCTGTGTTAACTTGCCTCTGTTGAAAAGATCTAGAGTGACTTTGCTGTTTTCCTGGCCCAACCCTGAAGGACATCCCCATGTCAGACACCATAAGAGCGTCTGATCAGCTATTCCAGTCCGCATAATGCCATGGAAGGCATTGTGAAATCAGGGTTGCCCTAATGAATTCAGAGCACTAGATTTCTTTTTGTTTTATCTTTCATTTTACCTCTGCAAACAAAACAAAATTGTAGAATAATTTCAAAATACTCTGGCTGCCCAGATTTCTCAGCGGGCACCCAATGGGATGTGTAGAATTACAATCTGCTTTTCTTTCTGGACCTCTCATTTTGTAGGAAAATGGGTGGCTCCTTCCTTCCCAACTGTGAGAGGAACTATTTTGATTTTTAAAAAAATTCATGCAGTTGTTCGCCCTCCCCCTGTTTGACTGGACTGTTGATCTTGTAATATATTTATAGAGATTGTGGTTGGCTGGCCAGAAGTTATTTTGCAATAGGAATTCATAAGATTTCTACTTTAAGCATGTGTTCCAGACTTTCTTTAAACAAAACAAAAAAATACAAAAAACCTTACTTAGAAAATAAATCCCTCATTTTATTTAATTTTTTTCCCTGTGTGTATTTGTGTTTGGTCTTCTCTCTTTTTTGATGTCACTTCTTACTCTGAATTTTAAAGGGCTCAGCTTCTTTGTACAGAAATGTTTTTGCAAATGAGATTGTGGTGATGTGAAAAAAGGTGATTTTGAGGTTCAGGAGGCCTCAGTTTCTCTATATGTACAAGGAGAGTGCTGCTGTCTTGGATTCGAGGGAGCAAGCGTGCTACCATCCCTGTCTTCACTGTGCTCACTGCAGATATCACTAGACGGTCATAGCACTCTTTCCAGTTGAGCTCCAGTGTGTTTCCAGAGCCTTCTCCACACAGGCCATGACTGACTGATTAGAAGTGGACCTAAAAAGAATGCCTCTGCTTCCATTCTTGGACCAGACGATTCCATAGACCAGTGATGGGGAGCCTTTCAGACCTTTCAGTGATATAAGCAGCCTGCAGCATTGGTTCACCACCACTGCTCTACCCTCATTTACTACCATGGTTCCCTTAAGTATTGGCAGTGCTGTTCCTTTAGTTTTTTTTTTTTTTTTTTTTTTATCAGTACCAGGGATCGAACTCACGACTGCCTGCTTGCAAAGCAGGTTCTTATGCCGCTGAGCTAAATCCCCAGCCCCCTTCCTTTAGGTTTTAAACTGATTGATCTTTATGAAGCTCTATCTCTGTGCAGCACAGCCTTATGTGCTGTGGAGCCACTGAGGAGCCCCCAAAAAGTTAACTGTCCTCAGAGAACCCACAGTGTGGCTGGGAGCAGGGCTGCACAAAGTGGTGGTCAGCATGTCCTTAATGCTCTAGGGTCAAGGTGTCCCTGTGGTCAGGGATGGCTTCCTAGAGGAAGTTGGAATGCACTGTAATCAAGGCATCAAGACAGCAGGAGCAAAGACAAAGGCAACAGAATCAGCAAGCTTTAGAACAGAAGGATCTTTAGAGACCACCTTATCAAAATTATCCACTTTATAGCTGTGGAAACTGAGGCTCACAGGAAAAGGAGGGACTTGCTGGAATTTTATCAGATGATCCATTTTATAGCTAAAAATGGTTGAGAAATCATGGTAATCAAAAGTAATAATACTGGGAATGTTTTTATCATACTATCATGTTTTAACACATACTTAGTTTGTATTAGGCACTGTTTGAGAAGCTTTATGTCTCTCTTAGTAGACTCAGTCCTTGGTAATCTTGTAGGGTAAGTACTGTTACCACCCTGGTTTGACAGATGAGGAAACGGAGTCGTAGAGTTTGTGTGACTTACCCGGTATCACCCAGCTCATGAACAGTGGAGTTTGAACACAGCCAGTGTGCTTCCAGATTCTATGCTGGGAACCACTGTACCAAGTCTTGCTGTAAGTGACCCAGAATTTTTTTAGTGTATTAATTTTATTTCCCACTATTCATATAATCAACATGTTATCATCCAAGTGAGACTCATGTCGTGCTGTTAGTTGGCTGAGAATATTATAGACTTTGTATCATTTCATCCACTCCGCAGCCCATGCTTTTGGGCACTTCTCATCTCTGTTTCACATGTGGAAACTGGAGACTCAGAGATGTGGGAACTAGAGCAAAGTCATGGTGCTACTTACTGGCCTGGTCAGAATGCAGACCTGGGTCTGCCTGGCTCCAGGTATCAGTCCAATAGCCCATTGGGCAGGCAGTAGACCGAGGACCCTCCTGGCATGTGTAGCTCCTGCTCCTGCCTGGTAAGGCTGTTTGGGCACCAGCACTACTATGGCTATATCACAGTGGGCTCCAGCTGTGGGTTCTCTTGAAGAGGTTAGAGGGCACCCTCTTCCCCTCCTGCCTCACTTACAGATATGTAAGAGGGTGATTTACCCTCTATACCCCAAATCTGGGCTTATTTGCTTTGGAGTTTGCAATTCTTTGTATTTATGATAGATCCCCCCTACTAGGAAGCAAAAGAGTTTTCTTTTTTTACCCCTCCCCCACTTCCTGCTGATCTGAAGTGAATATTTATCACATATTTAATGAGTAATCTGAGTCTTGGCTTGGTGAGACTGTACCAGGACATGGTTTATGGCTGATCTGGTTTTAACTTGCTCCAGGCAGTTTTCCCTGGAGTTTTCTGTAAAATCATAAACCTGGAGAGAGAATTTTTGTGGAATCCAGTCACATGACTTGCTCTTTTATAAATTGAGAGATTAATTGTGTGACTGTAAGGAATTGAGGTGCACAGTTTTTTTTTTTTTTTAAGAAAGCAGAACAAACAGAGCAGCACTTAGGTATCCAGAGGACCATGTCCACTCCAAAATGTGGGGAAAGTCTTTCATCCAAGGTCATCCCCTAGCTTTGGAGATGGTGGCTCAGGGTTGAAAAGGTGTGAGGTCCTGAGTTGGTACCTGGACACCAGGGCTGGCGACATTCTTGTCTTTCAGGGTAACTGAGAACATTAGATGAGTGGGTATATTCTGTGCCCCAAAGCCACGAGCACATGGAAGGTGCTTGTTAAGTGATAGCTGCTCCTGGACAGTGAGCATCACCTCAGTAGAGGCCCTTTGTGCTGAGCTGGTGGCGGTACTGACATCTGTGGATGTGAAGGTTCATTCCAAGTCCATGACTTGGTTGGGGATACAGCTCAGCAAGTACAAGATCATGAGTTTCATTCCTAGTACCAAACAAACAAACCAAGTGTATGACTGATCTGCTTATTTTATCTGCCCAGCAGCCCTAAGAGGTGAGCACCGATCTCTCATTCTACAGAGGAGTGACCTGAGGCACTCCTAGTTGTCACTTGGCCAAAGTCTTACTAGTAAGTGGCAGAACCTTGTGCTCAGCTGACTCCCAGGGACACCACTCCGGCCTTGGCCCTTGGTTTCCCTCTTTTGATGCAGGTTGTCTTAGGCCAGATCCTAGAGTACCCTGTAAAGATGGGATTCTGGCCATGTTTCTTTCCTACCAAGGCCTCTCAAGTTGGGGAAAGAGAGAGGAATGCTCCTGTACTAACTCTTAAATTGTTTCATTCTAAAATGTTTAAAAACCACAGCAACTCTTGGACCTAGCCCAGGAGAACCTCTACTACAGCAATACATAGGACACTTCATGACTGACCCAGTCAGGGAAAGGTAATGAACACACTTTACACAGTCGTGAGCCATCATGGCACTCTTCTGGTATGCATGTGGGGTTCTAACTGTGGTGGCAGCTGGACTCTTGAAAACCAGACTTGTCCACTGGGCGGTGGGACTCATGTGGCAGCACCAGGGAGGCTGCTGTCCCCTTCTTTGTGGCCACAGTTCCCACTTCTTCTATATATATAACCCAGGCTCCTGGTTTAGAAGGCAAATTGTTCTACTTCTCTCCCTGCCAGGGGCCCAGATCCGTGTATGGAGACACCCTCTGCACACAGCCTGAGACTGGCAGGTTTTCTCAATGGTTTAATCTTAAAAAGTGATGACAGCAAACTTCCACCATTCACTGAGCCACTGCACATGCCAACTTTGCACTGGGTGTTTTCCTAACATCTTCTCAGTTGGTCGCTATACCCGAGAGCTCCATTCTGGAACTTTCCCTCGCCACCACCTTGGGAACCATCACCGTCTGTTCCTGGGGAGGTAATGATGGTCTGTGGGTTGAGCCCATTGCTTCCCATTTCCAGAATGTGGCCAGCTGATGCTTTTGGGGTATATGTGACTTCCAGGGTTGCCTGTGAGACTCCTTGGCTAGACTTACAGGTGCTTGCTAATAACTGACTGTTGGTGATGAAGATGCAGATGATGGTGTCAGGGTCTGGATTCACTCTACATGGCTATCCACAGAGAGCTGAACTCATCTGTACCTGGAGACGCACAGGAAATAGGCTCATGCTGCTTCCATTCCCAGGATTTTAGTTCCTAATCCTTCACCTCAGAGACCTAGAGCTTGGGGAGGGGCGAAGGGTCATTGTAACTGGGAGAAATAAAGAATTTGGTCATTTTCTGGGGATTTCCCTTGTAATTGGAAACTTGGTTAGTCCATAAGAGTGCCACTGGGGCTTCTGTCAGAGAAGCTGCCTGGACCTTGCTGGGAGACCGTCTGCATATTTCTGTCCTGTGGGCCATTGTGAGCACTCCATGGCAAAAAGAAAAACATCATGGTACTTTTAAGTCCAGATAGAGGCCTGAACTCTGCCCTAAGAGTCAGTCACAGTCTCTTGGTATTAGCCTGTACATGTTGAGTGGGCTTGTTCCCTCCCTGAGAGGTGAAGGCTTGTGCTTCTTAGTGACCCAGGCTTCCCAGCCAGGTAAGATGCTCTCACTGTCCTGCTCATAGATGGTGTGCTCCAGCCTGAGTGAGCTTCGTCCATATAGAAATCTCACATTCCTCCTCATTGAATATGAGCTCTGCTTCATCTATGTACACCCGTCCCTCAGGAATGCCCTTGCCCCTGCCATCTCCTGAAGTCCTGTTGTCAGAGGTGCTCGTGGAACCCTACTGTTTCTCTTCAGAGCACACCTCAGTTGGTAATAAGTTGATAGCCCAAAGTCATTAAGTCATTACTGCCTGTCATCTGACTGTGTTCTGTGTTACCAGGAACTGTCCAGTACATAGTAGGTACTTACCGGAGTAATACACAGAAATAACCGGGTAAATGAATAAGGCCTTGTTCAGACTCACATCTGATAGGAGTCCTATAAATATTTACTGGAAAACAACAGGCACCATCACAGTTCCACTTCTTTCCACCCAGAATCATCATTCTAATCTCTCCCACCCCTCAGGCTTGGAACCCAGGGCATTCAGTGGCTTTGAGCAATCAGGCACAGTAGGGAAAGAAAATACAAAATAAAAAACCAAGTCCTACATGTTAGAACCATGTCACTGAATAGCATCTATGAGGCATGGCTTAACTGGAGAATTTATAATGTGTTTAGTTTTGGAGGAGGAAAATCTTAGATGTGCAAAGCCATTGTTCAGCATGGCAGTCACCCTTCCTAGGTGTTTTTCAGAAACACTTGGTGGTGAATAGTGATAAGAACTCTGCGTCCAAGGTAGACCCAGATGGTAGGGAGAGATGGGAAAACGATTCATCAGATTATTCAGGGTCAGGTTTCAGATAGTTGTTCTAGAGATAAAGGGCCAAGTGTGTAGCACACAGCCGTGATGTGGAGTGAGAAGACCCGAGTGAGCCCACAGGTTACCTGTGTGACCTTGGAAAAGCCACTGAGCGCCTCTGGGTGCTGGGTTAATTAACGATCAGAACGGGTAGTTAAACTATAGAGTCTCACTAAAGGTTATCGGAGGTCCTGTTTGATCTGGGTCTGTGCAGTGTTGTGCCCACAGTTAATATTCCCATGTTGGAGACACAGTTCCATGTTTTGGAGCTACTACTCAAGACTTTTGGAGTTTTTATTGACTGTCTCATACCCCACTTCCAGTTCCTTAAGTCCACTGTCTTCTAGTACATTCAGAAGTCAGATGCTATGCCGCGCAGCTCCAGACACCATTGCTTACATGGACCCTGCGGTAGCCTCACGGTCTGCTTTCATCCTAAAAGCTGCACTGATGTACTCATAAAATTAAACCAACTATCACAATAAAATCAAACTGTGTCACCTAGTCAGAGCCCTGCTAGTGGCTCTCTAAACTGAAAGGCTCTCATGAGCTGACCTCCATCACCTCTAGTCCTCCCTCACTTCACTCCAGGTACACCAGCGTCCTTGCTGTTTACGGGCACACCAGGCCCTGTCCTGCCCTGTGGTCTTGGTAATGGCTGTTCTTCCATGCCTAGACCCTATATGACTCGTCTCTGTCTCCTTCTGGTGTCCACCTTCTTTCCAGGAGACTGCCATGACCATTCTAATTAAAACATAAATGAGGAGGGCTGGGAATAAGCTCAGTGGCACAGTGCCTGCCTGGCAAGCAAGAGGTCATGAATTTGATTCCTGGTACAAAAAAAGCAAAAAAAAAAAAAAAAAAAAAAAAAGTAAAACTTAAGTAAGGAGACAGAAACTTACACATTCAATTTTGGGGATCTTCTGGCTGTTGGAAAGAGATATATAAATGGGACTTGAGTTGTTTGAGACCCGTTGTCTTCTATAACTACTAGGTAATGCAAACGCATCCTCTGCACAGGTGCATTGCCTGCAGGTTCTGGGTCAAGTGAATTTTGCCGTAATCCACATCTCCTGCGGGTTCAGGTGTACCAGTGGGTCATTTAATACCATGCACCTGACATACATGTGAAACCCATGCATATTGAGATATAATATGCAGTTGACTATAGCTTTCACACGAATCATTGAGAGTTGGTCAGGTACAAGATCTTAAGGATGATGGAGCATGCAGCGAGCTTCCTTTCCTCTCTGAGCCCTGTACACAGTTCCCATCCCCATGCCTGAGAAGTCCTGACCACTAGGAATTTGGAATTGTACCCCAGTGGTTGGAAGCTGTACACCCAAAGCTCAGGATAGTGCTTGACACACAGTAGGTTTTCAACAAATACTTGCCAAGTAACTAGAGGAGTGATTGATTATTAAAGATGAGTTGTTATATTTCATCCACAAAAAAGGTCAGTGCAGTTCATCATTTAGCTAGGCAACCTCATTATCAGTATTTTCTAAGAATCCCAGTGAACAGATTGAACAGTATTTGCTAAGTGTTTACCCCATTCTGGGCCAGAACCATATGTTGGATGCGATCTTTGCCCAAAAGAAGTGGCACACAGTCATGTGGTGGTGGGTGGTGGTGGGGTTGGCAGTTACTGTAGGAATCGTGGCCTCGGTCCTATGGGGTTGGTGGAAGGCACTGATGTGGTGTGTTAGCAGTGTTGGGAGAACAATGAACAGGGACAAATTACATCTAAAGGGGGGAGGGGAGTCAGTCAATTCTCTGGAGAGGAAGTGATTTTCAAGTTGCAGTGGGGGAGGGAAAAGACAAGGACCTAATTATTCCGCTGCAGACATGTGCTGGGATGGATACTGGGCTGGTCCATAGTGGGCTTGGCTGGCTGAGGTGCCATCTTGAACATGCTCACTGAAAGATGGTAGTCCCTGTGTCACAGAGCTGGGGGCACCACTCTGCCCCCATGTTTGCGGTGACTTTTCAGGCTCCCCCACTCTCTGGCTCAGCTCTGTTATCACAGAAAGGCATTTCATTCTTCGAGATCAGGCAGCCAGGACCCAAGGAGCTGTTTTTCCTCCATTGTGCAAGCATGACAAATCATTAATTTTTGATTGATTTGCTTAGAATTATGGGCGCCCCAGCATTCTTTCCGCCGCTGAACAGCTGTATAACAAATGAATATATCAGTGTGCACAAAAGATTGGAGATCTAAGAGAAGCAATTACATTGGCCACCCTCCCCCACCCTTACCCCTTCCCGGGCAATGAAGGGAGGAAATTTTTACCAGAAATTCCTCAAGTGGCTTAAAAAAAATGCCTTTTTATAATTGAATTAAATCTTTATCTCTTTATCTTTTGCAGCAGATTTCCAAACACACACCAGCTTCCCACATGCTTGGTTTCTATCCATCCAACAGAAATCTTTAATAATGAAATTTCAACTTGTGAATTAAAACCAAAAATGAAAAAAAAAAAAAAAGGAAATTCTACCCTTCCTTTTCTCTTCTTTTTTTTTTTTCTTTTTCTTTTTTTGGTTTGCTGCTATTCCTTTAAGATTTTGGAATCATACCAGTGCACTAAATGTGACCTCCATAACTTTTAAATTAAGAATTTATGCTGGCTTGAAATTTATGAAATATTTCAGCATGAAAGAAAGCCTTTTTCCCTCAGGAAAATTGAGCAATAAATCACAGCACTGTGGATTTACTGCCCTAGAGCCAGCGAGAGATAGGATTTTTTTTTTTTTTTGCTTCATTCTGAAAAAAAAAAATGTAATCATATAAGACAGCTTAGCTGCTGTCCTCCCACTCTCTAGAATTTTTAATTTCAGCTGTTTCTGCTTGGATTTATTTCCAATATTCCTGCTCGGCTTTTCAATTTCCTCAGTTATTAAATTTTAATTCAGTGCATTAGCATTTAAATTAAAAAAGGGTTTATTTTATCGAAATCGTTGGCCAGCCCCCATCCCGTAGCACACGAATTGCCTGTTTCTGCCATTTGCACAAAATGTGAAATGCAGCTAATGTCTTACAACTTACATTTGCACAAATTTAGAAATAAAATTTCTGGGTTTGGAATAATATTTTCTTTCCAAGAAAACCCTTAATAAGAGAATGGAAAAGAACAACTTAACATTCATTTGGGAGGGAAGAGGAGGGTCTAATGAAACTAAAAATAGCTCTGCCCAGGGCCTGTGGAGAAGCTGGTGAATAAGAGATGGGTGTGGCTAGGAAGAGGGGGGTGGGCACCCTAATGGGCTGGAGGAGGGCTGGTTCTCCAACCCCCGCCACTAAGTGAGGTGCACTGTCTCCCATGTGCCCTAGATCCCTCACCATATTTCATTTGCCATAGAGGGACTGGTTCAGGTTGACATAAAGATGTTAGAGAGGGGGAAGGGGATCTGATTTAATCTTCTACTCCTGCTGCCATTTTTATCTATGGAGACCCTCTGGTCCAGGGCAGGGAAAGAGTTTGTGAACTTCGAAATGAGACCAAGAGAAGCATGTGACCCCTTGGCGGATGACAGTGGTGTGACATAGCAGCTACCAAGTTCCCATCACCAGAGCAGTTACTGCTTATGCACAGCATGGTCTTGGTGCCTTCACTTGCACGCTGCGTTCAGTGTGCTTCTCACTGAGCCTCAGGGCTTTGGAGTCTTTTGGACCCTCATGAGGTGACACTTGGAACATGGGATTCTGGCAGTCCTGGGTGATTAGTGACTTGCTCACCTGCTGTGTGATATTACACAGCTATTCTGTAGTCCTGTGCCTCAGTCTGTGCAGTAGGTTCTAGGATTCACACCCGCACAATTTGCAGTTGAGGAAACTGATGTCTCAGCAGCCCAGGTGACTTGGTAAAGATGACACAGCTAGAAAATGGCAAAAGCAGGACTCGCTCAGACTCAGACTCAGACTACACAGCTGCTCTCTTCAACTTTGGTTGATGTGGAGAATCAGGTCGGATTATGCTAGATAAGGGAGAGCTTGTGGTTTAAGTTGAATTATATGAAATTGCTCATCTTCGACCATTTTGGTCTAAGAAATGGCAGCATCAGAGTTCAAGTTAATTGAATTTGTCCATGGACAAAGCCAGCCAAGTGTCATGTGGTTTTCTACTCTTGAGAGTTGATGCTGTCTGTCAGCACTGTGGGCTTCAGCTGCAGAGCCCAGGAGTCTGTGCCCTGTCCTGGTGGTGGGCCATGGTTACCATGTGCTGTAGTATTGCCATATGCATCTTGGACGTCTCCCACTGCATCCATTGGCCATCACCACACCATTACATGCCTGTACCTGCTACTAATGGGACATCCCTCACCTTGTCCAGGTAGGTACTCCTGCCTTTCACAGCTCCAGGACCCTAGTGCCACCATTTGTTGTCTCTGCAAAAGAATTTGTTTTAACAGCTACTGGAATATGTTTAGCATTCTGTCTTTGTTTTATAAAAATAAGTAGGAAAAAAAAGAAGTTAGGGTGTCTGCCAATACCATGAAGCTGAAGTGTCATCAACTTAGTGAAAAAGAAACATAGATGGAGAATGTCAGATGTGCCAAAAGCAGAGCCTCAGATCCTCCCTACCCTGTCATACATTTACTGCTCTTGACCTGGTCAACCCTAAGTAAAATTGTAATGGCAGAGGACAGCAAAGGCGTCATTAAAAATGATGCTTGAAGTGCACATGCAGGGTTAAGTGGGAAAGGAGAGAGATCATTTGAGGTTTTGGTTTCTTAAAACTCTCTGGGGCAGAACCTCTACCCCTGCATCACCCCTGCCTCTCAGAATATGAACACTAAAACAGCTTTGTGTACCAGAACACAAAATTTCAGAAAGATCCTGTCCTTTGCTCCCGGTGAAGTGATGCACAGGCCGCTTTCTGTCTTCTCGTTCTGTCGCTGAAATCACATGCCCACATCCCATTAAGTTCTCCCTCTGGAATTTACATTTCACCCTCCCTTTTCGTCCTCTTTCATTTTCCTTATGTCAGGTATGGGACTCTGTGATGTCACCTCATTTCCCATTTGGCTCTCTTGAATGTTGGTGGGAGATAAAGTATTCCAGAACTGAGCAAGCAGCCTTGAGAGTGACTCAGACCTGATCTGAAGCTGTGGAACTTTTGATACATGACTTAAAGGCACCGAGCCTCTGTGGCTTTACTTGTGAAGTAGTGCCTGGTGGCAAGCAACCTAGGGGAGGAGCTCAACAGCCACGGGCCAAGAAGGCACTGGATACAAGACAAGAAGAGGTGGTGGGGATTTCGAAGGAGCAAGTAGGTCAGCACTAGCTGTCACTCTGTAGGACTGGGTGTTGCTGGATTTTTTTTTTTTTTTTTTTGGTCTTTTTCATTTTTTTCGGTACCAGAAATTGAACTCATGACTGCCTGCTTGCAAGGCAGGTGCTTATGCCACTGAGCTAAATCCCCAGCCCCCACCCCCCACCCCCCTTTTTTAAAGAGAAGCTAGAAATCTTTCTTGGGCAAAGTCCCTTTATTTTGTATGTTACTGGTTGTTTTGAACGAAGTCCACCATCTGGTTTTGCTATTTTGCATTTTCTTGTAAACAAATCCCAAAGGCTGTAGCTCTTTCTACTCTAGATCCTGAATTCTTCATTCAGGATCCTGAATTCTAAAAGCTTGGAAACAAAGAGACTGTAGTCAGTGGGCAGCAGAACTTGACTGGAAGGGGAATGGGGCTACTTCTGGTCACCCGTGTTGGGTCCACGTAGGGTTGCCTATGCTTGTGTCACCACTGAAACACCCACATGCACAACTACTGGGTGCCTCCACACATCTTGCTGGGGTATTTAAAAATAAGGGCATAGGCAGTATTACCTTTCTAAACTTGGAAACAGCTTGAATTTGTGAACATGTGCTCTAGATTTTCAGACCTGCGTTACGCTATGGTGATTCCTCTTGTTACATGAGTTTTGAGAGAGCGAGGGAGTGCACCATGGTGGTGGATGGAAGTCCAGGCCTTCATTGTTCGTCATTTGTGGCCTCTTTTGGCCCTGCACCCAAGTCACGAGCGCTGGCTTGAGAGTCAGTACTCCAGGTATTTGTCTTTTGTCCCTCATGAGACTTCAGACGTCTCTCTGTATACCTGGAAGCCTTAGTCTCTCCATCTCAACCAGAATTTTATGATTTCTGAAAATTTCATTTGGTCAGCCCTATCTCTCCATCCCCCACCCCCAAATAAAAGAGATTAAGAACTGGCACTCTCTTGCCTTCTCCTGCTCATAGGGTTGGGGGACAGAATATTTTAACATAATAGGATTTTTCCCCTCCAGTTGGTAGGAATAAATCTGCAGCTACTGTTTTATTGGAAATCCCAGCTGAAAATAAAAATGGTGCAATTCAATCTCAGATTTAACTGGTTACTTACTTTTCACGGAGTCCCCAAGGCTGTATGGTTGCTAGGCTTGTGTTGGCCGTGGGTGCTCAGTGGGATTTAAAGGGCCAAGCAAATAGGATAGGTTATGTGTTCTGGTTCCCTCTCACCACTGGGGGCAGGTTTTTCCAACCTGGAGGAGTGAAACAGGGGCTTAGGGCCTGCTCACCATTTGTCTGAAGGCTGAAGGTTTTCAGCAGAGCTGATGGGGTGGCAGTAGGGAGAATCTCTGTCTGGAGCCTTGGCTGATGGAGATGTTTGGATTTCTTTTGCAGGCTGACGGAGCCAGTGCAGCCGGAAGAAAAAGCACTGCAAGCAGGTATGCCTCTCCACGCCACCAGCACCCCCTCCCTGTCTCCGGTTTTCGGCTACTGCTCTCTAGTTCTTACCTTTCTCGTGGAGAGGTGGATGGTCCAGACCGTCCCAAAGGATGTGAAGTCATGAGCAGCACTTTCCATGTTTCCTCTGTGGGTATCTGTGACTAGAATCCAAGCGTGACTCATTCTGGTCACTCATGTTGGGGCAAGCTTAGGGCCAAACCCAAGATGGGGAGCTCTGCTGCTACAGCACTGAACTTCAAGGGAACAGATTCTCCTAGTGTTGAATTCCTTGGCCCAAGGACTTAGGTGCTGAGCATGGGAGTGGGATACTCTGATGAGCCAAACCAGGGTCCATCCCTACCCTTGGAAGCTGGCACTGGATGAGATAAAGGTGGTTCCCAAAGGGAACTTGGAACCAAAGCAGGGAGAGAAAGAGATGCCAGACCAGCCCAAGCCGTGGATGTCACCACAAGTGGCAAATGTAGACACTTGGTAAATGTCAGCAGTGATGCTCCTAGTGCCTTTTGGGCAGAACAGAGCTGAAGCAACCATGTCACCTTCACTTGGGGCACTGGAGGCAGGAAAAAGGCAAAGGATAAGCATGAGAGATGGCTCCCCGTTCAGGCATAAAACGCAGAATGGGCTCTGGGATTACGTGCTGGGCTGAGGGTCAGAATGTGAAAGTAAAGTCAAGAGTTTGTCCATTAGCCCTCAGAGTACCAGTTCTTTAAAATGTTAATAGACTTTGGGGGTTTCTTTTTGTGGGCATGTAAAATTGGAGGGCAGTAGGTTAAACAAAGTCAAACAGTTTTCTCTGCCATGGGACTTCTCACAGCCATTTTTGTGCTGATGTGAATGTTTGGGAACATGTAAGGGAGAGATGAGAACATCATGTTTCTCAAACTTCATTAAGCTTTGGATACTTTTATTGGGGTTCATGCCATTAAATGAGTGTTCCTTGGAGCATAGTTTGAGAACCCATGGAGAGTACTGAAGTTGTTTGGGCAAAAGAATAATGTATTTCGCTTTGTGTTTCAGAAAGATCACCCTGGCAGCCTTTTGCAGGGTAGATCGCAGATCATGACACCAGATAGGAGGTCCCTGGCACACACAACTCAGTGTGACCTGAAAGTATTTTATCCCTTACAAGCCAAATAGCCTCTGGCAGTCTCTCAACTCTGCCACAGTAGTATGCAAACAACCATAGATAATAATTAATGTGTACTTAAATGACAGTAGCTTGCTGATCCCATCCTAATTTGCTTCCTGCCTGACTGCTTTTGTCTGGAATGCACTGTTCTATCTTCCTTGGTTAGTACCCTTCATCTTCCAGGCCTCAATTCAGTCCCTTGCTTGGGAGAGTTTTCCTCAATCCCCTCACTCGAGGTACTACTGTTCCAGCCCATGACCTGTGTCCTTCATAGCATGCTTATGCTCCTTAGTTATTCCTTTTGCTTGTGTCCCTTTTTTCTGCTTCTCATCTCAGACCGTGTTTGCGCTGTGCACCCCTGTGGGCCTGGACCCTAGTAGGCCCTCATTGTATGCTGATGTGATGGATACATTGATAGAAGGGAGAAGAAGAGGGGTGATGCAGGGACAGGAGTGTACACTGGAATGGAGGGAGGGGTTGGAGCCCAGAAGGCTGGGACATCCTGGCTTGCATCTGTGGCTGTCCAGAGTGTTGTGTGTCCTGGACCCCTGCTGGTGGACTTGGGTAAGAACAGTGTGTGAGGCCGTGGCCTCCAGGGCAGAGGTGGTGCTTAGGGCTGCCTGCTGGTGCCTGGAAGTACTCCTTGGATCAGAAGAAGTATTTTTTTCCTGTTGCTGAAACAAAATACCTTATGTATGCATTTGAAGAGAGGAGGACTGATTCTGGCTCAGTTTCTTCCCATGGTTGACTGGCTGCAGAGCAGAGACATCATGACAGAAGGGCGTGGTGGAGGAAAGCTGCTCACCTCATGGTAGCCAGAAGCAGAGGGACAGGGCAAGAGCCCAAGAGGAAGGAGCTGAGAATCTGACACAGCCTTAAAGGTCACACCCCTGTGACTCAACACAGGCATGCCCAGAAGTATACTTTCTTAATCTCCTAGGCACCTCTCAAGCCAGTCAGGCTGGCAGTAAAGAGTAAGCATTACAGAAGGTCAGGACCGGAAGAGGCCTTGAAGTTGATCTCATCCACCCTCTCGGTGTGCATATGGGAAGAGTCAAGTTTCTGAGGAAAGATCCCTCTCAGGGTGATGTGAAGAGTGAGTGGCTGTGTCAGGCCTGGAACCTGCTGGAGCTGAGTTCTCCCCACATGGTGATGCTATGCTAAGCACAAGTCGAGCAGGTCATGGCACCTTCGATCTACAGTCACTGAGTGCGGGCTGTGGTGTGCTCAGTGCTGTATGCTGCAGACTCTGTGCAAGTCTAGTGGGCCATGTGCAACTTCATTCAGAAGATGTGTGGGTAGCTTTTGCTGGCTCTGTTCTGAGTGCCAGGTCCACATCAGTAAACCAAGAGATGAAGGCTTCATCTGCCTCCATGTCTGATAACCCTCTTCCTTTTGAACTTTAAGATAAATCTTGCTAAGGTGCTAAAATGCTTAGGCTGGGTTCAAACTTGTCATCCTCCTGCCTCAGCCTCCCAGAATGCTAGGATTACAGGCCTGTATCACTATGCCTGGACCCTCACATCACTCTTGTGGGACATGGTACTAGTCCTCATTCTCTAATGCATAAACTTCTTCTTTGCCAGTGGATTGGTGTGAAATTTCAGAGCACAGCAGGTGGGTTTCATATGAATTTAGTACTCTCAAATCACAGTCAGTAGGAGAACAGTGCAGAGATTGATTAGCGTTATCTGCCCATTCAGCAGAGGAACAGGGTGGTTCCTGTGCAGTGTCTTTTCCCTCTGTGGTCAGCCTGGGCTTTCCAACACATATTCTCAGTAGCCAAGTCCTGTTTATTACCACAACTCTATAACTACAGCAGGAAGGGCCAGCCCAAACCTTTGGATCATGTGTGATTTGAGATGTGAACACAATTCCTGTTAATAGCCATTGATTGCCATGTCCTCTAGAGGCTCTGCTTTGAGGTGCTTTGAGGTATTTGTTTAGTCACTGGGTGTGATCTCCCAAATAGGGAGACACTTGTATTATTCCACTTTACAGAAGAGGAAGGGGAGGCACAGAAAGGTTGACAGTGGTAGAGCTGCTTGCCCAAGTTTCATTGGCCTGCTGTG
This sequence comes from Cavia porcellus, assembly GCF_034190915.1. Taxonomy (NCBI): domain Eukaryota; kingdom Metazoa; phylum Chordata; class Mammalia; order Rodentia; family Caviidae; genus Cavia; species Cavia porcellus. The sequence goes on along the minus strand of NW_026947484.1, from coordinate 173,893,095 downwards.
TGGGCTTGCCTGCTGTACCCTCCTGCTTCTGGATGTGATGTGTCTGGATAATGGGAGTTCCAGGAGCCTGGCATGGTCTGAGACTGTGCCAGAGCTTGGCAGCCCATCAGTGAACAGGCAACCAGTGAAGTGCTGCTGATTCTGTGGCTACAACCAACAGCATCTTGTAAGTTAACCCAGTGTGGCGGGATAGTGACTTGATAGTCTGATAAGAGAATGACACATTCAAGCACCAAGGGAACATTAGTGGTGGCTTAGCTAGTACCACTGATGTCTTTGACATAGTCATGTGAGATTTAGATGGATGGGCACACAGGGCATCAGAGTTCATTTAGAGATCGGGAGTCTCTGTTTCCAGTGGAGAAATAAAGTTGTTAAAGTTTATTAAACTCAGAACCAGCCTAGAATGCTATGGGCCGGAATGCCCGTGAAGGACCCTGCCCCTGTGACGTGGCCTCTGCTCCCACCCATGCCACAGCACGAACTCTGTTATTATACCAAGCTCTGCTTTCCACCCAGTGCCTTCCTTTTGGCCTGGAAAACACAGTTTTGTTATTTCTCCAGAGGGCTTCTGGCTCGACCCCAAAACCAACAGCAGGGGCTGCTAAGGAATTAGTGTTAAATTGAGGGGCACAGGAGAGGTGGTGTTCCTGATCTTAAGAAACAACCAAATGTGGTTTGCTTTACTTCCCTGTACCTAACCTGAGTCAGTTTTACAAGACCAGTGATCTCGCTCTCGAGGTTAATGTTGACCTGGCGTGCAGGTTACAAATCACAGAGACAGTGGTAGCCAGACCTCGCTTGCTCTAAGAGGCAGGGGGCCTCCAGGGCCTGAACTTGGGAAAATGTAAAAGAGATACAGCTTTTGTAAGCAGGTTAATGCAGTTGCAAGCTTGCCATAGTGGAGAATTAGGCCTTTCTTGTTGGCTGACGCTTGTCACAGTGGAAGCACTTCATAGATAATGTAGTCTAGCCGCTTGTTTCCACGAAAAGGAAGCAAGACCAAAGAGGTTAAGTGGCTCATTGCTCCCTTGTATCTCGTTACCTAACAAGTGAACAGGGTCTTGGAGGCTGAAGCTGGGAGGAGATGATGGGGGGATGGTAAAATCCAGACTCACTCATTCGCTCATTCCCTGAATGCTGGGCACTGCCCTAGGTGCTGGGGGGTACAGAATTGAGCAAAACAGAATTCCCTGCCCTATTTATAGAGTTGATGTTCCACTGAGAGTGGGTCAGATGTGACAGATACCTAAAATATTAGTTCTTCAGATGTTAGGTATCCAGTGCTGTGGGAGAAAGCAGAGAGGGAGATTGGGAGACCTGGAGTGGATGTTTCTCCTTTAGTTTGGTTAGTCAGGAATGACATTACTCAGGAGGAAACCTGAAAGAGATGGGGGACAGAGTCTGGGAGTCAGTGGGGGACATACATTCCAGACAGAGACAACAAGTGCAAAGGCCAGAGGGTCGATGTGCATTAGAGCAAAAGAGACAAGACCAGTGTGAGTGCTTAGGCCTCTGGAGATAGTTGTTAGGACTTTGGCCATGACTGTAAAATAGTCCTCCCAGCAGCCCTGTGAGGTAGTGATAGTGTTCTTCTCCACAGACAATTGATGACAGACTCGTCCAAGGTCACCCAAACAGTGCATGGCTATGACTCTAGCTGAGTCTTAGCCTCCAGCTGGGGTCTTTCACCAGGGGACCATTTAATCATAACCACATGTATATGGCTGCATAATGCTTCAAATAATGTTTTGTTGTTGTAGAGCATTTTGGTTTCAACAGCCAAATAAAAGTTGTCCTAAAGAAATTAATTTCTTTTGCACAAAATTTCACTGTAACAATCTGTCCAGATCTACTCAGTGGATACTAGCAGAGTAAATTCTTTGAGAACTGGTGTATTTTCACCAGGAGGCATCTTCATCTTGACTCTAGGCTTCCTGTTGGTGGAGTTCAGATCTGATGCCCAGAAATAGCCATTCTCACCCTAGCAAACTTTAGGCAAAGTATGTCCACAAAATCATGAACTGCAGGTTGCCACTGGGGGCTCGTGTGCTTATTCCAAAGGGGCCAGTTACTTTTTGGTGGACAGAGGTCATTCTACTTAATCAGCCACCATTAAACCTAGGCTCTGTAAATAGGGCAGATTCTGTAAAGTTCAGAGGCAGCTTTAGTCACTCTCTGGAGACATTTATGAAAATGCAAATCTCCACCCACAGATAGCCAAGTCCTCAGAGTCATTTTTCCCAAAGGCACTTGAGGGTAGCCCTGCAAAGGGAATTGAATAGAGCCCATAGGGACCCTCTGCTTGGCCCAACCATGCAGTACAAGTGCTGTTTGTGCCCTGTGAGCAAATTAAGCTACAGATGAACCTGGAGTCAACAGTTTAGAGCACACAGGATCTGGCCTCATCCTGAAGAAGCACAGGCTTCAGTGCTCACTAGGAGGAGGACTAGCCTGTTGCTTCTTGGGCCCCTCATGACAAAGGCCTTGAACTGAGAATCATGCTATAACTTCCAGCAAGACAGTGGGAGAGAGTGACACTTAGCGTGCACTTCCTGCATACTCCGCGGAGGGCGATGGAGAGGCTGAGGTGTCCCACACCCTCCCAGATCACTCCCGCCTGCCCCTCCTGCAGTGAGCCTGGCCATGTTGTGTCCACAGTGCTCTTCTGCTGCTATCGCCGCCACTGCCGCTTGGGGGTGGGGGAGTCAGCTACCCCGCCGCTCCTTTTGTTCTCATGCAGGCTGAAAATTGTTCTACCTTCACATATGAAGTACTCTATCAATGGCGTGAGTGCTTACCTTTTTCATAGTTTCTCTAAACTTCTCACCGTTAGTCTGGGGAGTTTTGTAAGAATGAGAAAAAAGAACCACCTTTAACTTTTACTTTAACCACCTGCTGTGTACAGTTGTCCCTTGGGATCTGCATAGGGTTGTGTTTGGGACCCTACAAGATACTGATTCAGAAGAGGCTTAAGTCCCTTATGAAAAATGGCTCAGTATCTGCACATAGGCTGTGTGTATCCCCCCCATATACTTTGCATCATCTCTCAGTTACTTGAAGTACTAACATGGCATAAATGCAGTGTAAATGGTTGTTCTGCTGCATTATTTAGGGACTCATGGTAAGAAAAAAAATCTATCTCTGTTCAATACAGATGTAGTTTTTTCCCAGAACGTGTTCGATCTTTAGTTGCTTGATGTGGATGGCTGACTGTGTGTGGCGCCATGCTGGGTGCCGTACACACACCTGTCTTTTAATCTCCCGTACCACCCTTAGTGGTCAGTGTTGTCTCTGATTTACACACAATGAACTGAAGGTGTGAGCAGGTTAGGAGACCTGGCAGCAAATCTGACATCAAGTTCCTCATCCCCAAGTATCTTGTGAGGCTGGACATAGGTGAGGGAACCTCAGTTGTACATCCAGGCAGCGAGCAAGCCTGGGCTAAGTGTCCCTGGGGAGTGCCGTGGTCAGAACTGACTGGCCATCACACACCCTGATGTGCTGCACACTGGGAGGACTGGAGAGTAGAGGGAAGGAGGCCAGTAGCAATGTCAGGAGGGTGAAGCACATGGCAGGGACTGCAGACCATTTGCTGGTGACATGGGCAGAGTGGAGGTAGAACAGCAGTTCCATGGAGAGCTGTGTCATCCTGTCATTCCTAGGAGGAGCTGAGCATCAAATGATACAAATGAACGGGTGCTAAATGGCAACCTCAGCAGGAAATAAGGTTGGCGGGCAGCAGGAGCATGTGGATCTTGTTTCTATGTCCCGTATAGAAAGTGGGGGTAGCCTCACTTTTTCTTTGTGCAGCTCCCTGTCTTCTAGGGTCTGTATGGGATCCCATGAATGCCCTAGAGGATTTCTGCCCTTGAGAGGCAGTGGACATGGACCCCTCAATGACCTCCATCCCCCACCCTCCTGTGTCTGCGAGGTGGACAGATGTGTGAGAACACAGCAGCGGGAGGAGGCTTGCAGAGAACAGGGCTAATGGATCAGAATTATGCCACTGCCAGACCCCTGGAAAATGAAGGCTGCCTGTCCATGTAAAATGCTGTTAACACTAATTCCTTTTAATGTCCAACCTCGTAGGCCCACAGGTGCCATGAAAGAATGTCCCAGCTTTAACCAGAGAGCCTCACCTAGCTGAAATTGGGAGTTTGTCACTTGATGTGTTGCCCAGATCTCTCGTTTTTCTCCACTTTAGGTTTCAATTAACCAGAGAATTTAGTCTTAATATTTAAGTCTTAATGCTCTCTTTCTGCACTGCAGTATTACCCAGCATTGTGGCTGACACAGTGCATGGGAAATTAAGTGCCTAAGAATTATCTCAAACTAATGATATGTTAATGCATTATAGGTTATTTTGAGTTTCTAGACTGGTAAGAGTTGTTTAATAGGTTAATAATTTTAATCTACTTAATCTTTGCTGCTTGACTATTTATTAAAATATAGCAGTGATACATGACAGAACTGGAAGTGTAGACAATTTGGAGGTTTACTAAGGGACAGGTGGTGGCGTGAAGATGTGAAACTTGGGTGATGTAGTGAGTGAGGGCAGAGTCAGGCTCCTTTCCCAGTGCTTCTAGCTGAGGTCGCACTCTAGGTCCTCTCTCTTGGGCTAGTGTTGAAGCTGCCACCATTACCCGCTTTCTGCCTTTTGCAGCGTCCCCACATCAACACCAGCCTCACCTCTCCCCTCATATCCTGGTACGTTTAAGCCTGGTCATTTTTTGTTAGAAGTGTTCAGCAGACCTTGGCAGACACTTGGTGGAGAGGGGGAGTCCAGACACAGGGCTGCAGAAATGAGGTGTGACAGAGCCCTGGCTGGTAATACACAATCCCTAGGGGGAAGTTTGGAGCAGGGCCCATTAAAAAGTGGGAGCAGCATTTCTAGAACCTCTAGTGTGACAGCTAAAGGGACTGCCAGGCTGTCCCCCGAGCACCTGAGGCTGTGCTAATCAGTGCTCATCCTGGTGACCCTGCCCTCTCAAGACAGGCTGTCAGGGTATAACCAGGCTCCGCTCTTTGGCATTTCAGAAGGTAAGAAGCATGAAGGAAATCTTCAGCAGAAAGGATGAGACTTTGACACTCAAGGAATAAACTTCACTTATTTAGAGTTGGCTTCCACAAAAGATGTGGGAGTCAACTGACGGCAACACCACCCTGTGCCATTCACTGAAGTGGTGGTCACTGACGGTAAAGGTGCTGGTGGTGGCCTGACTGCAGAGAGGTATCAGTGACCTGACCGTCCCTGGTTTGTTTGGAGAACAGGCTCTTACTGACCATCTGCTGCATGCTACAGCTTTGGGTAAAATAAGAACAAGATCAGGCTCATTCTCTTGTAGCCCATATTCTAGATAGGGAAACATGATAAGGTGGACAGAGAATTAAAAGATGTTGGCTGGATAAATATTGAGGAGCCACAAACGGGTTTTGACTGAGGAGGGACCTCGCCTGGCTTACTGTAAGGGCATCTTTTTGGCTGCTGGTTCATGTAGATTTTTATAACAGTGGGAGTGGGGGCTGCATGGGTCAAATGTTGGGGAGAGAGACAGACAGACAGACTCACCCTGACTTTGGATTGCAGAAGAAAGGGAAAGGTGGCTTGAAGCATCATGGTAGCTTGGCATGGTTAGGGAGGGTTAAGTGTTTGGGACATTTTTATTGGTGGAATTGACAGGATTTGCTGGTAGGTTCATTAATAGGGACGAAGGGAGTGGAGTTAATAGGGGCTGATGGAATGGAAAGGATCATTGAGTCAGCTGGAAGGATGGAATTACTATCACCCAAAGCAGAAAAGACTGTGGTTATCTGATCATGTTTTAGACCACATGATTTGGTAGAAGGAGCACTAGGCTGAGAGTCAGAGCTATTTTCCTGGGGTAGGGAGGGATATAACAATTGCTTTGTTTGGGAGTTGTTAAATTTGAGGTGCCAGTTAGGCATCCCAGCATGTGTTGTTTGTGCAGGTTCAGAGTTCAGGAGATACAATTTGAGATTCATTATCACAGAGTTAATACTTAAAAGTATGTACTTTCACCGTCTCCCTAAGGGGGTGAGTGGAGATAAACATCAGACAGGTTCTAGCACTGATTCTTGGGCCATGTCAACAGAAAAAGATTGAAAGGTGAAGAGGGTGAAGAGGCTTCAGCACGAGGCAAGGAGTGGCCATGAGTGGAGGCCCCCTGGAGATACAGAGCAAAGTGAGGGGGGATTTGGATGGAGGAGGGAGGTGGCCTCTGTCAAAGGCTGCTGATACAGGATGCATCAGATGGAAGCCGAGAAAGGACCATTGGATTTAACAGTGTCACAGGAGACCTCAGGAGACCAGCTCTGATGATGCAGTGGAGCAGCTGCCTCATCAGACTTACGAAAAATTGACAAGGGCCACCAAGATTGTGGAAGTCGTAGCAATCATTCGTACTTAGGTAGTTGGGAAGAGGAGTAGAATTGGAGGGTTTGGTCGGTGGGCAGCCTGTGCAGCAGTGCAACTGGAGCCCTAGAGTCGTGGCAGGGTGTACATTAATTCATCTCACATCTCCTGCATCCACGCATTCTTGGAGAATGTATTTAAACACAGCCTGAGATTAGTTCACTCTCAGTCCTAAGGAGTGGAGTCTTTTAATAATGTTTTATTCTAGAAGGAGTTAAGCAAGGTGTTATTGCATACCATGATAAAGGATTTTCTCCCGTCAATATCATTTCAGGTGGAACATTTGAGGTATCAAAGTAAATGTTCCCTGTGGAGGAAGCGGACTGAGTCTGGGGGCGTATATGGACGCACTGCTCCCTGTCTGGGTAAAGGTCTGGTCTCTGTAAGGGAATTCCAGCTTGCTCTTTGTGTAGGGGATAAAACTCAGTTCCAGGAGCTGAGTGCAGTGCTGCGCACCTACATTCCCTGCTACCCGGAGGGCTGAGATTGGAGGATCATTTGAGTGAGACCAGCCTGGGCAACAGTAACAGATTCTGTCTCTAAGAGGAAACAAAGGTTTAGACATGAAGCCCAGGCAGGACAGCCCAGAGAATCAGCAGCAGAAACAGGACTGACGTGCAGGGTGCAGAGGACTTCTTATATTTACTGTAACTTGGTGTCAGCATTTTGGTGGAATGACTTAGAAATTGTGCCTAGAAACATTGAGTGACTCTTGGGTTCCTAGTGTCACCTGGGACTCTGGCTCCAGCTATCCTGGAAATGACATGTCCATGGGGGCTTCGATCCACTAGTAGGTTTCTTGGTTGCTGTGTCTTGGGCTCCAAGACTTAGTGGGAACAGAATAAGAGCCAGAAGAATGCTTTTCAGATTAAATTAGTTATTCAAGGTGAGTGATCTCGGGCATGCCATTCATCTGCCGTGTGTGTCAGGTTGCTGCTATGTGCTGGGCCTAGTGCTAGCGCTAGGGATGTGACAGTGAACAGACAGACACAGGCATGATCTGTGCTTTGGTCTCCCTGTGTGGCCACAGGGCTCTTGTGAACCCCAGGTGTAGTGAGTGGTATGAGCACTTGAACCTCAGAGAAAGAGGTTTGTCTCTGCTACTTTTTGGGCACAGCGTATGGGTCAAACACAGTGTGAGGGATGAATTAGAACAAAGCAAAGGAAAACTGAAGCTTGTGGAGAGATGTGGTTTATACCCTTGCCTGCTTTGGGGCCTTATTTTTAAATTCAGTCTTATATGTCAGTTGCCTGTGGCCATGATAACAAACTACAATAGTTGCCTCTTGTCCACACGTTCATGTCTATGGTTTTAAAACTATAGTTCAAAAGAATTAGAATGAAATTTTCCAGAAATAACCAATACATACATCTTCAGTTACTTGCTGTACTGCATGGCATGATGAAATCTCTTGCAGTCCTGCTCTATTCTGCTCAGAACCTGGATCATACCTTTGTCCAGGGTATCCAAGCCATATGCGCTGCCTGCCCGTTAGTCACTTAATAACTGTCTTGGTTATCAGAGCCACTGTCTCCGTATCATAGCTCTTGTGTTTGCAATTTTGTTTTTCCTTAATAAAGGCCTCAAGTACAAGAATAACGATGCAAAAGAGATACCAGTGTATAAAACATGGAAGGACAAATTAGTCTGGTGATGTGTATGTTGAAGAACGTAGATGGAAAAAAAGCCGGTATACACAAAGCTTGGTAATACCGAGTTTCAAGCATCCACTGGAAGATCTTGAAATGCCTCGCCTGCAGATAAGAGGGACTCTTGTGCCATAGACTGGGTAGCTTCAATCAACAAGAATTTATTTTCTCATAGTTCTTGGGGCCCGAAGTCCAAATCAAAGTATGGCACAATCACACTCCCTCTGGAGGCCTTTGGGAAAAATACACCCTGCTCCTGGTAGCTGTCAACATTCCTTGTCTTGTGGCCCTACTACTCTGATGTCTACTTCTGTGGTCACATAGCCACAACTTGTTTTCTGTGGCTTGTTCTCTTCTGTCGTAAATCTCCAATGTCTTACAATGAAATTTGTTATCCCAACATCTTTTATATCTACAAGGACCCTTTTTCTAAATAAGGTCACAGTTACAGATTCTGGGATTAGAACCTGTACATAACTTTTACCCCACCTCAGGGAGGAAGAAGCCCAGATGTACATACGTCAGGCAAAAAGCAAAGCTGTGCTTATTGAAGGTCAAAGCAATGGGATCTTAGGGCCCTCTCCTGCAACCCTCCCCATCCTAGTGCCTCTCAGCCATTGCCGTGGAACCCCTAGGTCTTCAGGGAACACATTTTGAGAACCATTGCCTGAGACAAAGAGCAGGCTCTTGGCGATTCCATGGGCAAAGACCTGTCTGATTTGGCTCCTCTCTTGGAAGCCAAATACAAGCAGTAACCAGTGATTGCGGATGGCAGGTGCTCACTGAAAAATACGCTTTAGTGTCCAACTTTGGATTTTATGTTGAAGTGTGACTTGGGTTAAATATAAAATTCATAGCATATCTTGAGCAACTATTTTGTAGTTATCTATATATAAATCTATTTTACAGCGACACAAATAGAATAGATTATGGAGTGTCAGCATGTAGATAGATTCCGAGTGCTTTTTCACTAATATACCTAATGATTCGTGCTGAGAATATCCAAGGACTCCACTGTACATTTAAATGGATATAATTAAAATAATGAGCTCTATTTTAAAGAATGATATATGAAAAAAATTTTTAAAGAAGTTAGAAGGAGCTGCACCACTAATTCAAAGTGATATAAGTACTTCTGCAATTCCATTGTTATTAGGACACCTAATTAAATGCAGAGCATCCAAGAAAAGCAGTGTTGGGCTTGTAAATCTAAGGCGCAGAAGTCAGGGGAGGAGAGGGAAGTTGCATGTGTCCTTGGTGCCATCACGCCTTCGGGCTGTTGTGGTTAAGGGTGTGCATGGCTCTGTGCTCTTGAGCCTGTGGGTGGCTCCCCTGGCTCCCATCCTCCATGGGCTAAGCCAGGGGTCTGACTGGTCACAGCTGCAGCTCTGATATTCATTATGGCCTCTTGATTTGCTTGGGGTACCAAGTGTAAGCAGAACTGGGGAGGAGTCTGCTTTCCCATGGGAGGCCATTGCCCCGCGCCTCTCCCAAACCCCTGGTGACTGGAGGCTGGTAGTTCAGTGATAGGACAATGGGTGGTTTTGCTGAATCCTTGTGTCTTAAAAGAAAAGGGCTCTTCCATAATGCAGTTGTTCCCAGGCCTGTGGCACGTGGGTGACTGTCCATTCTACAGGGTACCTCCGTCTCAGCGGGCCTTCAGCAGTCAATCACAGCAGGCGTAAGTCCTGGTGCCCACATCCGAGGAGGTGGGTATCCTTCCAGTCATTAGGCAAGTAGAGCAGATTGAAGCACCTACTCCCTGAGTGCCAGGACTCTGGGAGTGCAGACTTCCTCAGGGTATATATGATGTGGTGAGTCAAAAGTGGACAGGTTGTTTTCAGATGACAGCTGGGGCCATGAAGGAAAAAGACAGAGAGAGGTGATGGAAGCTAGATGCAGGTGGTCAGCAAGAGGATGGCCTGTACCAAGGTGAATCATTAGTATGCTGTGTGAGGAGGGCTGGAAGAAGCACCTTCGAAAAGTAATATGACACTCAGGGAGGGCATCAGAGCTGGAAGGCTTCCCAGAGGAGAGGAGGACACTGTGAACCCTTGTCATTGTAATGACAGCTGCCATCTGTAAAAGTCACTCCCTGTTGCCCATCCCTGGCTGGCTTCTCATGGGTATCATCCTTGCCAGCTGGATCGTGGTCCTCCTGTAACAATTGAAGAAGCTGAGGCTTAGAGAGGGCTCTTCTGCTCAAGGTCTCGGCATACCTGGTGGACAGGTGAGTGACACCCAGCTGTCTGACTCCACTGCTCCTCCCTGCCAATCAGTGTTATGGAGTTGGTGAAGACCTGGGGGACAGGAAAGGACATCAGTCTGTTTTAGAACATCAGCAGTGACAAAATCAGCAGCAAGGGCATCTGGGTGGGAAGCCTGTCTGTCCCCATCTGTCCTGTCTTTTTGCCGGCAAGCCTCAAGGCAGATAGGACTGGTTGGTCATTAGCACCTAGTAGACTCAGCCAGTGAATAGAACTCTGTGTCTCTTTCATGTTGATGAATGAGGTCTGCCGCCAGCTGCCATTAGCATGATCGTCTCTGCTCCATGAGCAACTGTAAAAAAGGTCCTTGCTCTCCCAGGCTGCTGTCCTACTACCCAGCAGTGGTTGAGCTGGGATTTGAACCCCCATCAGCTAAGTCCACAGGCCACACACTCAAATGTGCTGTGTAAGATCCTTCCCTTATATATCCTGCTCACTCTCTGTATTAGTCCATTTTTCATTGCTGTAACAAAATACCTATGAGTGGATACTTTATAAAGAAGAGAGGTGTCTTTAGCTTGTAGTTCTCCAAGTTTAAGGGCATGGCACCAGCGTGGGCTCAGCTCTGGTTGGCCCTCCTGGCAGATGGTGGCCCAGTTGCAGGAGGAAGAGGTCACATGGCAAGATGGGAAGCCAGAACAGTTCCTGGGTCAGACTCAGTCTAAAACAGTCTGCTCTTACAAGACCAGTGTTCATCCTTTGGTGGCCACGCCCTTGTGCTGTAATCACTTCTCACAGCATGACACTGGGGACTGGCCTTAGGAGATAACTCACACAGTGGCCCTCCCCTGCCCTGTTCCCATAGAAAAGAGAAGACACCAGTAGAGGATGTCCACAGAGGCCTCTGTCAGAGGTCCTTCTGGACCTTACAGCACTGTGACATAGGTTCTATGTTTATCCATTGTGTAGATCTGAAGACCAAGACTTTGCGAGACAGAGTCCCCTGTGTAGGAGCCCACAGTCTGAGAACAGTAGTTCCAAAGTTTGCCTCTGGGATGACTCACCTTCAAGCTGGGAATTCTTTCTGTCTCACTTTATGACCTGTCACTCCCATCTGGCCACAGCCAGCCTCTGCTCAGTGTCATCCTTGACCAGGGCCATCCCAAGCTGGGTTTCCTTTCTGTTACTGGCAGGCCGGAATCACCATCCTCTCCAGAGCCACACCTCTGCCTGAGACTTCTTAGAGCAGCTGGTCCTGTCATCTCTTGGGGCCTTGCAGAACTTCGAGGCTTCTCTGCCCTGTGCAAACCCTGCAGCCTGCTGGGAACCCTGTTTCCCTCCCCCAGGGCTCTAGCTCGGATGTCCCCCTGCAGGCAACTAGAAAGTGAAGGAGCCCCCTGTCCTCATGTGCCCCACCACCCCAGCACCTTGGTTTGATTGCTCAATATGTAAAAGGCCAGCAGTGGGTGACTGGGGTGCTGCTGGGGTTACCTGGGGGAGATTCTTCTTTTTACAAGTTTGTCCCCAGTCCAGGAGAGGAATTCATGCCTTGTGGCTGAGCAGCAAGACACCTGCATTAGGCCCTGACCTCATTTTTCACCACATGTATGTCTGTGAACATTTATTGTGTCTCCTAGTCCCTCAGTTTCCTGGACTGTAAATGGAGATAAGCCAGGACTCACCTGCCAGGGCTGTGACTGAAAAATGAAAGGAGTCCCTGTGTTACAACAATGCCTGGCACATAGGAAACTCAACTTAAGTTTCTTAAATAGTAAAGGAAATGACTTCTTAGTTGATTGAATCATCCAGTAGACAAGGGCCAAGGCTCAGATGGTGTCTGGTGGCCCTGATGTGCAGACACACTGAGGAGGGACATCCTTGGGCCACAGCATGCTGAAGACACTCCTGCAGGCCATTGTCAATAGTCAAGAGAACAGTTGTAGGCCACATACTCTGGTGAGTGTCTTCTGTGTGTTTGTTGATTAAAACCAAAATGACAACTGTATTGGTTGCAAAAGGACTTTGCAAAAGGAGACTCTGAGGCTGAGCAGTGAGGTGGCCAGTGTAGACTACACGTGCCTGGAATGGTCTCCCCAGCCTGGTCACCCCTGCTCTGTCCCACTGAGTCCTCACCTCTCCATTAGTCTACTTGGGCTACTGTAGTAGAACACCGAGACACTGTGTCTTAAGCAAACAATAGACATGTCTTTCTTTTCTAGTCTAGAGACCAGAGATCCAAGATCAGGTACAAACTGGCTTGGAATCTGTCTTACAGGTGGCTACCTTCCACCATGTCCCTTTTTGGAAGAGAAAGCAGTGTCTATCAGTCTGTCTGTTTCTCCCTTCCTCCCCCCACCCTTGTTTCCTTCCGTTCCTCTCCCTTCCCTTATAAAGCCACTAATCCCATCTTGAGGGCCCCATCCTCCTGACCTCATTTAACTTTAAGGACCTCTTAATGACCCTAACTCCAGATACAGTCAGGGGGCCAGGGCACCAGCATTGAAACTTGACAGGGACAGTGTGATCCAGAGCACTTCCCTGGCAGCCTTCTTTGCCGTCCTCTCATTAGTTGGACTCTTCCCTTTGTTTACTTATTTTCACCAGCTTGGGAGACTTCTGCAGCTGGGAAGGACAACACACATGAGACCACTGATGCTTCTGTGATAGTTGGAACTGCTAAAGCCCAGCAAGGCAAAGGGTCTGGTCCAGAGCCCACAGCAAGGCCCCCTACTGATGAGAATCAGAGCTGAGACCCTGCCTCCCTGCTCCGGCACCTCGGTGGTTCTCACTTGGCTTGCTGAGGGGCATTGCCTGCCTGTCCATAGAGTCTCAGCCTTGGAATCCAGTCTGGATGTATTCTCAGGCCAGAATATGACTGTGGGTACAAGCCTCTGTTTCTCGCCCTCAGAAAAGAGGAGTCATGTGACTGCTTGCCTGCCAAAGGATGTGGGGCTACAGGGTGGCACACAATCCTGTGGGAAAGGGAATGGCTCAGGAATGGTTGACAAGCCTCCTGCTGCTTGTGTGGGTGTCTGAGTGGGTTACGATCCTGCTGTAGGCCTCGGTGTTCCCGTGTAACAAAGGCTCAATAACACGTCCTGCCCTGCTCACTACCAGCCTCAGTACCTCGGAGATGTTTTCTAATGTTGAAGGAGCCACCTCCACACCCAAGTTTGGCCCCATGACATCTCGGCCATGGGAGCCTTTGGGGATTGCAGTTTCCACATGCGTAACACAGGAGATGGAAGAGCTGAGGCGAGCTCTCCAGCCCCCTTACCAAGGAACAGTGAGTGTGTGATTCGCTCAAACCCTTGCTGCTCAGAGCAAAACACATTTAGCAGTCTAGGTATCATCCTGACCTGGGAGCTGATTGAAAGTGCAGAATCTCAGGCACCAGCCCAGTCTTGCTGAACCAGAACTTGCATTTGTCCAGGTTCCTGTCTGATTGCTACGCACACTAAAAGTGGAAAACGTTTTAACCAGCCAGAGGTGCCCTTTTAAAAGGTTCCACATAACTCCAGTTGTGTTAAGTATAAACAGGGCAGGAGCTGTGCACATCTGGACTTCTTTAGACCTAACTTCCCCATCTGTGAAAGGGGTGCAGTTGAAGCCATACTAGCTCATGATTTTCAGACTGTTTCATGGAGCCCTGGGGTTCCCTGGAGGAGCCTTGGATAGCCAGGAGGGTTATGGAAAGTTAAAGTGGGCTGGGGCCTTACTGTCCACTGTATACCCAGCCTGGCCTGTCTGTGTGGTACCATGGACTGGGCTCCCATGTAGGCTGCGGGACAGGTTTGGGGTTCACTCTGAGCAGACTCTCTTCTCTCCCAGGGAGCGCTTGAAGCGCAGCCAGAAGAGTGCCAAGGTGGAGGGCCCAGAGCCTGTGCCTGCCGAGGCCTCGCTGAGTGCCGAGCAGGGGACGATGACGGAGGTGAAGGTGAAGACTGAGCTGCCTGATGACTACATCCAGGAAGTGATCTGGCAGGGCGAGGCCAAGGAGGATAAGAAGGCTGTCAGTAAGGATGGCACCGGCGATGTGCCTGCTGAGATCTGCGTGGTGATCGGCGGCGTCCGCAACCAGCAGACCCTCGGTGAGTGCCTTTTCATGAGAGTCAGCGCCAGGACCAAGTCCTGGGGAGAAAGCCTGGCATCTCTACCCCTCCCTGGCTGAGAGAGTCTCCTATAACTTCCTGGGTCTTGGTTTTGCTCAGCCAATCCCCATCTGGAGAGCTCTTCTCTTGCTCCAGGATGGGCAAAGCCCTGCCCACCCATTAGCCGCTGCTGAAGCCAAACACTTGGGACCTGCTCCAGGCTCAGTGAACCCTTCAAGCCCTGAGGTGCCCTTGGTATGGCCAGCACAGCTTTTGACCCTCAATGTCCCAGGTGCCACTTTCCTTTTCTTCTCTCTTGACTTGATGGGAAGCTACCTTGGGCAGTGCCTAGCATAGGCCCTGCTCAGAACCAACACCTGGTCAAGAGCAGATCAGTGGCAGACCAACACCTTCCCTTACTGAGGGGAGCCCTGGGGAAACCAGTTGTTAGGACTGACTTCTCTCCAGCAGATGTGAGGACTCTGCTCCACAGCCAAGTTGCCAGACTCTCAGGCCCACGAGGGCCAGCAGACATGCCTATCTAGCATAAGTAGAGGAAACAGCAGGACAGGTGATGGAGACACATGTTCATTTGGAGCACCCACACCCCACATACAGAGGGCAGCTGCTTGGCATTGCCAGATCCCTGCACAAATCCTGTACTAAAAAGAAAAATTATGATATGCATTCTTTGTGGCTTTCAACATTGGCAAGAAATTCAGTTTTTAAAGTCCACCAGATGAAGCGTGTTGGTGGGTCATTCCAAGGGCCAAGCTTGCAACCCCTGCGCTGAATTGAAGTCCTTAGTTCTCAGCCTGGCACGGAGACCCTTCCTGATCTGGCCCCGGACTGCTGTTTCTGTGTGTTTCCTGCCTAGGTGTGTCTTAAGAGTGCTGCTGCCTTCCTTGTCCCTGCCTGCCCTTCCTGGTCAGGGACTAACCCTTGTGACTTCCAAGTCCCCGTCTTCCTGGTGCAGATCCTGTGCATGGCCCACGGAGAAGGTCCCTGGTGTCTGTTTTCGCATGTTCTGTGGCCCTTTCTTTCCAGTTCCATGGCTTCATGTTCCCGTCCAGCTGTTCCTCTGGGTTGAGGCCATTATCACCCCCTCCTGTGTAGTGGCAGCATCCTACTGAGTTACGCTTTTGTGTTTTCCCCCTCAGTGTTAACCTGTTCTTCATGCTGGTTGCAAGGAGACCTTGGAAGAAACAAGCCACTGACCCTTTCTGCCTCCTGCTTGTAAACCCCAGTGGGACTGATTCCTACCATCTCTGGAGTCCAGGCCATGGGCTTGAGATCCTCTACAACCCATTTACTGCTTTTGATCTTCCAAGAGCTCCTAGTGCAGGGCATCCTACTTTTCCTGCACTTTGCTTTGCTGTTGCCTCTCTTAGGAATGCCTTTGCGTCTTCCCAGATCCAGCCCATTTTAGACAATCCTCCCTCTGTCTCCTCTGGTCAGGAGATTCTATCTCCATCGTCCCCCACACTGGACCACTTTCCACTGTCTCTAAATTAGAGGCCCTGCCTGTGTCTAATTCTGTCATGTAGTTGGAAGCCCCTAGTACTTGGAGCTCCAGGACCTGCCTTATATCTCTCTCCATATTCCCTATACCTACCCTGTCAATAATTCCTAGCAAGGTCTTTGGCTTCTGGGAAGCAGTGAGGCAGTGGTACTGTAATCGTCAGGAAGGGGCTACGTTGTTATGAGGTAATAATAAAAAATCTCCAAAGAAAGTCACAAGAGATCTTGTAGCTTGAAATCCCAAATTTCTTATTCACGCTACATGTCCATTGTGAGTTACGTTGGTCTCTCATGTGTCTTGCACCCAGATGAAAAGCAACCACTATGTGGATTGCTGCCAGCCAAATGGGTGGACTCATGCCAGCGATTAACTGCTGCAGCCAGAGTGGAGAGCTGTTAATTCTGTTCACAGCCCTTGGCCAGAACTAGTCATGTGGCCCTGCCCAACCTTAAGGAGACTGGCAACCACCATCCTTCCTCATGGCAGCATGGAGGTGACCCAGAAAGATGTACCCAATGCTGAATAAGAGGATAGTCTCTTCAGGGGCTGTGCCTGATTTCTGTCTTCAGTATTCCCTCCCCGGGGCCTCAGATTGTGTCACCACTAGCAGATTTGTTCATTAGTGGAGGAGAAAGCATGCCCTTGCTCTGTTGGAGTGTGGGTGTTAAGACTCGTTAGACCCAGTAGCTATTTTATGTCTTTCACCAGGAGTTGCCTAGCAAAGGGCAGTGGAATCTGAGTCTCGAAAGGGATCTCACAGGGAAAGTCCTGAGCAGCCAGGCCAGGAAATGTTGGGAGCTTCTGGGCTGCACAGTGAAAACCCCAGGGCCCATGATGCTGGTACCAGCCCCCAGTGTTGGTTTCCTCGCTCAGCAGCGGAGTTCTTGACCTTGCTGTGCCTTGACATCCTCTGTTAAAAGCAGCATAGCCCCTGTCTCGGTCAATTCACAGGTGTGGAAATCTGAAGTGACACGAGGAAGAACAGTGTTGCAGGAGGAGCTCAGCTTCTCCAACTCAGAGTGAACCCAGGGTCTCTGACCTTAAGGGTGTGGTCCCTTGGGCAAGCTGCTTGTCCTCTCTGTGCCTCAATGCTCTACTTGCAAATTCATGGGGTTATGTGAGGCTGTAATCAGGTAATGTATGCAGAGAGTTCCGCATGGGGCATAGGGAACAATGGATGAGCTATTATTAGCAGTAGTACTAGTATTCATGACATGAAGAACTTCTTTAAGGGGCAGGAGTACTAATCATTTATCCCTTTTCTCACCAGTCTAAGAAATAAGCCACTGTGATATAGAGAAAAAAAATGGGATGGGGAAGAAAGTTAGCACCGGACAAGTCCCAGATGTCCCTGCTGCATCTCCAGAACTCAGGGGCTTTAAGTGTCCTGTGAAATGTCTGAGTTACTTGCCGTTCACACACCCCTATGGAAAGGGCTGCAGAAGCCCCAGTGGTCATCACTCATTCCCTGCTGACCGTAGTCTTAGCTTGCATCCCAAAACAGGTTCTCCTGCTGAAAGGGATAGTTTCTGCTGAGGGTCAGGCTCAGGGGAAGCTGGCTTGGCCTCATCACTACCAAAGAAAGCAGTAAAACAAAATCAACTGAGAATCCACCTTTTGAACCCCTCATCTCATGTTCAGACTGCAAGTAGATTTCATCTTGTGGGTAAAGTTCAAGCAATTTTTATTAGAAGTTCTGTGATGAAGATTTTGAAGAGTAGTATGATTGATTGTTGATGTCTGCCCTGGGTGTGGAGGTAGGTAGTGGGCTACACATGGTATCAATTGATACCCCTGACCCCCTCATGTTATAGAGAGGCTAGCAAAGGCCTGTGAAAAGGGAGAGTTGCCCAGTCACATAGCAAGTTGGTGACATTTTCTTCCTTGTTGTGAAGGACCCACTCATTTCCCAACACTTGCCTCATGGTCACTTCTAAAAGTAAAGCAAAGAGAGTGTTCTGGGGTCCTGGCTGTGGTGAGAAGCTGGCTAGAGCCCGGTCTTTAGGTAGGCTCATGTCACTATGTTTTGTGTCCTGGTGGCTGGATGCAGGCTGTTGGCATGTTCCTGAGGGATTGGATGGGGAGTGTGCATGCTCTGCTCTGCTCTGCTTAACCAGCCACGCTCTTGGCCCAGGGACAGGCTTTGTTGTGGAGTAGAGTAGTGATCCATTCAGTCACCCAGTGCTGCTGCATGAGAGACCCACCAAGTTCCGACTGGCCACTAATAACCAAGCAGTGTTTCCAGTGATACAGACATTATCCAAGGCAACTCCTGTCAAGCAGTCCGGATCATGAATAGGCACGTGACATTTGGCAACTCCTTTGACTGAGAGTCAGAAAGGCCTTGGTACCGGGAGGTTGGGTGACAAATTTGCATCAGTTGCTGCTACTGCCCTGCTGCCCAGAAAAGCCCTTGTGTCCAGAAGGGCATCTCTCACTCTTACAACCACTGTCATTGAATAGAAGCAAGTATTGCATGCCTGTGCCCCTGAGAAGCCGCATCCCTGTGTACAGCCATCACCGCTATCTGTGTTCATGGCAGGCATTGCTCCCTGGCCACAAAAAGCTGCTCGCCATTCTTATCGTATATCAGCAGTTCCCAACCTTTTGGCACCAGGGACCTAGTTCTTAGAAGAGTTTTCCTATGGATGGGTTAAAGGGAAGATGGGTTCAGGATGATTTGAGCATGTTACATTTATTGTGCACTCTGTTTCTATTATTATTGCATTAGATTCTCCTAAGGAGTGTATAACCTAAATCCTCACATGCGCAGTTCACAGTATAGCCCCTGCCCCCATATGAATCTAATGCTGCAGCTGATCCGACAGGAGGCAGTGCTCAGGCAGTAATAGGAACATTGCGGGTTGCCTAAAAATGCAGGTGAAACTGTGTCCTTAGCCCACCACTTACCTCCTTCTGTGCATCCTGGTTCCTGATAGACTGGTGTTGGTCTGTGTCCCAGGGGTTGGGGATGGGGATGCCTGCCCTAGTTAATAACAAGGCAGTTGGGCTTGTGGCAGTCAGGACATCCAGCTCATGGGCCGTTTTGTGGTTCTAAGAGCTAAGGGGATACCTGGAACCCATCACGGTGGTCTGAGTGTACCACCCAGCAGTGTCTGCTGTTCTCTGTGCTGTGGGACCAGTGGTCCTTAATCCCACGGAGGGTCCAGAGGAAGAGTCCCGAGAGGGCCTCGGTTCTATGGAGACCTCAGTGTGCCAAGTTTCCTGGTGGTGATTCAGAACTGTGGAGGGGCCGAGTGGCACTACCTCTTATGGAGGATGTAGACCATCCAGGTTATTGTCAGAGGATTACCTACCTCAGTGTCCGAAAGAGCCCTGTGGAAGAGACAAGGACTGTTTGTCTTGGGGAAGAGGAGGCTGGGACAGTGGGGAGGCAAGGGGTGGGTAATAGAATGTAAATATTCTTAACTTACTGCATTTGGGGGAACAATGAAACAGACACATTCGTGGTAGCCCCAGTCAATATGGAGAGGTCATCAGGAGGTGATTTTAGTGCAAGGGTGGAGTTGATGGCTGGGAACTGTTTGGTAATTGAATGCCGGTCTGTGGAGTGAGTTCCCCTTCTCAGACATGGGTGAGCAGAGAGGATCGTTGGATGGGGAGTCAAGGATCAGATGGGAGACTGGATTCTGCAAGGCAGTCCTGGCAGGGAGCCTCGAGCACCCAGGGAAGGAGGTGTTTTCACATATGTAGGGTTGCCCAGGGAGGGAGAAGGGAAAAGGTGAAGCAAAGGCCCCAGCCAGGAGGGCAGCTTGGCTATGGCTCTGGAAAGAGCAACAGAAGAGCTTGACAGCCACTCAGACACAGCTACGTGGGTTTGGGCCTGTGACAAACCAAGGCAGCAAAGGTGCCAGGTCCTGCTTGCTAGTGCCAGCTGATAGTTAGTTTCCTGTTTCGATGGGTTGTTGGCAGAGCTTTGTGCCCGAGACTGCCAGAACCAACACCCAGCTCTTCGCTGCGGCCACATGGAAAGGAGTGGTGCTGGCCTCACTCCCGGCCTGCTTGTCTTTGCTGTGGATTCTGCATCTGATGGTGTGAAGGGAACAGGGAATCCTGTTGGAGGAGCCCTGTGAGGACAGGTTCCTGAGCTGTACTTCAGGAGGGCTGGGGTACCCTGCCATGGGGCCTGGATGAACCCCTAGGCTCTCTGAGCTACAGTGTCTTGAATGGTTATGGGTATAATGAAGTCTGCTCTTCTTAGATAACAGGTATAAAGGGGTTATTAAGGGAGGAATAAAGACACAAATCAGATGCTGGTATTGGCTGCAGCCTCAGGACATAGCTATCTCTTGGGTAACCTTGGGTGAGATAGAAACCTAAAAAGCCAATGTGTCACACCCTTTTGTTCAATACTTCCTAAAAGAAATTTGAGAAATAGTATATTCTCTTTCGCATTTTTAAGTTGACATTTAACATTTTATCCAGTTTGAGTAACTGCAGAGGATATGATTTCTGTAATATTGTATTTTCTAAAAAAAAAAAAAAAAAAAAGGTGACAGTGGAAATAAAGCTGTGAACCACTCTTGCTAAATGGATCCAAGGGAATCCAAATACCCCTACTATTTGATATCCGCCATTGTCACTTAAAAAACATATGAACAAGCTCATCTTTAGCAGTCAGAAATTTTATGTCTTTCCTTTTTCTCCTTGAACTCATATTTCCACTCCACTTCCCCCACAGGGTTTTATCCTAATGTAATATATTTTTTATGCTTGAAAGTCTTTTATTGATCACTGTTTCATACTCATTCGCCACAACAAGAGGTACATAAATTGAAATAGAAATTTCTGGGGGGGAAAATCCTAGGATCATAAAGCTCTACATTTTAAAACCTTTTTTTTTTATTTTTCCAGATTGAGTTATTAGCATGCAATTTGTCAGAAATAAATTTAGATAAATAGTAAATGTAAAATATAAAAAATTGTTGAAAATGCATTTCTTAATGAAATGGATATGGCTTTATTTCTCTCTCAATTGAGTCATGTGTCTGTGAATTAATATTTCTTATTGCTAGAACGAGACAAGACTCGGCCTTCATTTTATTCTTAGTTTTCTGTGTTCACGGGAGTAAGCATGTAGGAAGCTTGAGCTCATAATAAGGAGCTGGCGATGATGGGGTTTGTGTCAATGTGTCACTCTGTTCTTTGAATTCCTGCCAAAATGTATGCCAAAAATCACGCCAGGTCCATAATCAGACAGTATTTTTAATGGTTTCTCCACTAACAACTTCATTAGATCCTTCTTTATCTTGGTTGCAAGCCGAGAATTGAAAATCCTTAGATTCAGAAAAAGAATTGTCCTCAGTTGTGAGACTGTCACTTTTTGAACCTGGCCCTGGTTTGAACCTCCTCCTCTGCGGAAAGCAAGGTGGTAAGATTAGAATAGGTGAAAGAGAGAGTGAGAGAAGGGCAAAGAAAGAAGCAGGAGGGAAGCGCAGCAGTGAGCGAGCCCCTCCATAATACCCAGAGCGTCACTGCCTGCTTGGTGACCCTGCTGCGCAAGGCATTGGACCTGAGGCCAAGCCCCAGGGAGCCACAGGCAGCCCCCTCTCCAAGTCCACTGTCCTTGGCAAGCTCTGGCCTGGCTCACATCATGTCTGGAACCAGGAGAACTGGACACTGCACTCTTGAGTATTTGAACTGTGATCTTCTTTCATTCACCTGCTCTGCATTTCTCTCTTCTTGTATTTTGTGTATTCTAAAAGATATTTTGGCTTCACTGGAGCTTTCTGGGTATATGTGATAGGAACTGAGAGGTGACCCTTATCTTCCCTGTCCTCAGATGACTCCCCCTCCATGCTGGCCTCCTCAGTCTTCTCCCTGGGAAGCTGTGCCAAGCCCTCTGCCAGGTGCTGTGACATGCAGGCGAGAGCTATTAACAAGGATTTGTCTTGTGGGTTCTTCTAGCACAAGTGATGATGGGAACCAGGAGGGAAGGCTGGACTCCAGGATGCTGGTGAACCCTGCCAGCTGCTGTCCCCACCAGCTGTGCTCAGGGTACTTGATAGGTATAGAACTCTTAGGAGTTCTGTGGTCATGTCAGACTTGGCAGGAGATTTCTGCCCTGCAGTAGGGGAGCTGGCATTGAGGTACTAGCTGCCGAACCCAGCCCTGATGCTTCTAGAACTATATGCTGTCTTGTGAAATGGAGGTTGGGTCGTACTAACCTCAGGAGGACTTGTGGAGAAATGGGGCAGAGAAGAAGCGTGGATGCACTCTATCAGTGCTAACTGCTCACAAGCACCATCTTTGCTGCCCCAGCAAAGGTGATGATGCTTGCACACATGGGCTCTGGAACAGGGCAGCTCTGGGCAACCTGTGGCCGGAAGTGTGGCCACTTCAGATCTTACCTCGCACCTGTGGAAAATGCGGCTAATAATCTTGGTGCCCTGCTGAAGTTGTAACAGTGAACTGAACTGATGTGAGAAGCCCCAGAGCTGGGGTCCCACACCTGTGGGCACTGGGCAAGGTGCTGCTTGACCTCTGTTCCCTCACCTGGGCCGTGGGGTCAGAGACCAATTATGTACAGAAATGTTGCAGGTGACATGGCCACAGCACCTGGCACGCTTGGCATTTAGCAGGCAGGTGGTGATAGTGATTGCTGAGGTTCATGTAGGAAGAACAAGCAAATGGCAAGCCAGAGGACAAGCAAGCATGCAGGGCCAGGGTTCTGCATTAGAATAGTGAGCTGAAAGACCCCAAAAAGATCCTCTGGTGCACATGTGCCAACAGTGGCTATGGGTCAGGGGGACACACCATAGCACATGTGGTACACATCTTTTTGGGGGTCATTTTATTGGAAGGTTTCTGGGGAGAGCTTTTATGTTCTAACCATGCGATGAAGCAAGGTAAAGAGAAAACATAAAACGTGGTCTGCCTCAGCTTTCTACACTCCCTGGGGAAAAGTGGGTGCCCCTGGCCAGCACAAGTTCTTGAATGAGGAGCTATACAGTGTGGTCCTACCCACCCTTCCAGCATGCAGTTGGGGAGACTGAGGCTCTGACCATGCAGGTGACTGGCTAAGCATAGTCAGCCCCCAGCTGCGTTTGCCTCTCTCCCCAACTCCCAGGCATTCTCCAATGTTAAGGGCTCTTTCTGATTTCTCACGTGATTCAGATGGAAAAGCGCCCGAAAGCAGCCCTCACGGTGGATCTGTGCGAAGCCGGTATTCAGGGACCTGGATTTTTGACCAAGCATTGAGATATGCATCTGGTACGTGATGGCCGAGGGACAGGGCCTGATGTGGGTCAGCATGGGGTGGGGTAGGGCTGAACACAGCCGTAGCTACACAGGCCCCACTACTATCTCAGGGTCCCAAAGAGGCCACCTTCCCCAGCACCCCATACCACCTGGTGTGAGCAACTCTGAGCCTCCCTGGGCCCTAGGAGGGTGTGGCTGCTAGAGAAATGACAACATTTGGACGGCTGGCATCTAAATTGCTGGGCCATTTCAACAGCACTTCCTGGGGACCATGATTGTGACTCAAGCCAAGAGACAAGAGGGTCCCGTGCTACATGTTTGAGTTCTCAGGTTTGATGGTAGTGGCTTCCTTCACAGCAGGATCCTCGGAAGCGCCTGCCTTGTGCCTTCCCCGGACAGAGCCACATCAGGAAATCTTCCTCACACTCACCTGGCCATAGTTCTCTTTTCCTGGCATGCATCCAGAAAGTTGAGTTCTAAAGAAAAACCTTGGGGTGTGACCATGATGACAACAGCTATCATCTGTTGAATGTCTTCTGTGTACCAAGCACTGTGCTAATAATACACTATGTGTGTTATCGTCCCCTGCACACCCACCATGGGCAGTTTTGTTAAGGGATGTATCATGAGATATGGATAAACCTGTGACTTGGTGAGGGCTTCCTTGTCTGCTCCATGGCTGGTCAGCATTTGAGCTCAGGTTGTCCGGCATTGCTGGATGGTAGGGCAACCACTCTGATGAACTCTTCTGGGGACTCACCTTCCACCTCCCTAGTGTGGACACTTAGGGTGAGTGAGGGGTAGGCTGAAATGTCCCTCCTGCCAGTCATCTGCTTGGTCTTCACTGTGTCTGGGACAGCCAAAGTCTGAGGATCCTCCAGGACTTTCTGAGGCCCTTACCAAGGCTCCTGGGGTCCTATGTCTTGTTCTACAGGTTGGGACTCGGGTGTGGATCCCATAAAGCCAAGGAAGAACTTGGCTTGGTTATAAACAGTGGGAACTCCGCGGACTTCAGCCCCTCACTGCAACGGAGATGCCTCAGGTCCTGCTCTGGCTGTCACAGGCCATCACCCCGTGTTGTTCCCCAGCCTTGCGGCCTGTCTGCTTCCCATTAGTTGGAGGGCAGGGAGGGGATCTGGCTTATTGTTGGAGCCTCAGTGCCTGGTCTGTTGCAGATGCTCAATAAATCCTTGGCTGGTTGAAGGGGAATTGGCAGAAACTGCTGAAGAGTGGGTGGAGGCTGCCGGAAGAGTCAGAGTCATTATTACTCGGTGACAGATGAGTATAACAGCGCGACACCATGAATTTATTGAGCCCTCTTAGTGTGCCAATCACAGGGCTAAACACAAAGAAATATGCAGCGTGATCTTTGCCCTCCATGTGGCTGTATTTTCCCTGTGTGGCAGGGGTAACACATGTACAACCCGTAAATAACAGACATTAAATTTCACATGCATGTTAGGATGACAGTGTCCCCTGGAGTGACATCCGGGAGCAGCACTGGTACGGACCACCCTCCCTCAGTGCCTCCTGTGTGCCAGTCAGCCCACATGTTGTTGGCCCTGACCTCACTCATGAGGAGCAGGACTCAGACTTGTTGGCAAGTGAGCAGACAGGCTTGGACAGGAAAAGGGATGTATCTGAGGTCACACAGGAAGGGGTAGCAGAGATGAGCTGACATTGTCCATGCCCAGCGCTGTTCTAACACCTGGGTCTACACCCGGCTAAAGGCACAGTCAAAGGGAATCACAGCCGGTGATCGCTGCCAGTCCGCGGGTAGTCCGCTGCCAGGCCTTGCTGGGAACATTGTTCATACCTATGCAGTCTGTGCATCCGCCCGCTTGCATAGCCACAGTTTTCCAATGAGGAAACTGAGGCACGGTGGAGTAGCAGCCCAAGGATCATTCTAAACGAGCAGTTCCTATATCCCAGAATACCCTGGGGCTTGTGGAAAAGATAGATGCCTAGGCTCCGTCCCCAACCACTCGAGCACCCAGCCTTGTCCACGTCCAGGGCCTCTGTGCTTGTGTACACTCCCTGGACATTCCGCTTGGAAGAGCTGGGCCAAGGCCCAGAGAGTATCAGGCCTGCCCGAGGACCCTGATGGGCGGTGATGAGCACAGCCTCAGCTCCTGGGGTCCTTGCCTGGCTAGGTCCCATAAGCTCTGCCTTGCTTCCCGCCATGTGCCTTTGTCCAGACTGCATGGTGTGGCCCTCTTCACCTGGGAAGTCAACAGCAGTTCCAGTCTGCCTGCTCCTGGGAAGAGGCCAGCAGGACAGAGGTTAGGTGTTTCCATGGTATCGGTGTCTGAATGTCTGAGGGAGCAGGGCTGAGTCCTCTCCTTGCTGAGTGAATTAGGAGTAGGCTGGACACTTCCTAAAGGCTGGGAAGGGCTACCCCTGGAGGGCCCATTCCATAGATAAGCAGGCTGAGGTATCTGAGAAAGTTACTAAGACTGAACTGCTGGCATACTGGCAAGCAGCAAAATGCAGACGAGGACCAGAGCGCATCTGACGCTTGGTCCTGTGCTGAGAAAGGCCAGCTGGAAATTCCTCTAATGCGGTGACGGAGTGATTTCTTTGTGTGGGTGCAGTTGCTCCTACCACTTTTGTATTCTTCGTCTCTTCTCTCCTCTTGGAGTGTGAGTAAAAGAGCTGACAGCTGAAGTTACCTTTTCCATCTTCCAGATATGGGGGCTGAGGCTCAGAAATGGGGGGCACCTTGCCCAAGGCCATGCAGACATTGGAGGCGAACCTGTGTGTAGACATTAGGCCCTGTGGCTGGGCCGTGTTCCCTCTCCGCTTGCTGGGGACGTCTCTGCCCTATGACACAGAGTTAGCAGCATCTGGCGCTGTACCTGTGGGTCCTGGAGTCAGTGGTCATAGATGTTGGCTGACTGCTCCTCTCCTCTTGTCTTTTCCAGGGTCCTATGAATGTGGGATCTGTGGGAAGAAGTACAAGTATTACAACTGTTTCCAGACCCACGTACGGGCACACCGCGGTGAGTGGGTTGTTCCTGGAGCTGCACCTCCCATTTTCTGCCTGTTTTCTCACTTGAGCCCCTCACTGGTATCCCCAGAGGCCTAGAGAGCACCTGTGCCCTCCAAGGAGGGGAGGCCTCCTTGTGCAGGGCAGCAGTGGAGCCTGCAGCAGAGGACACAGCTTCTGCCTTGAGGACCCCAGGATGCCCAGTGCGACTCCATCAGACACCCATAGGCCATGAGTTCGTATCTACTTGTGTGCTCCTCACGACAGCTCAGAAGTGGGACCAGCTGCTTCCCATTCTGAAGTCGGGGGGACACAGGGACAGCTCAGGCTGATGTCAGGGCTGGGGAAGGACTGAGACTTTGTCCCTTGTTTGTCACTCACTCTCTCTCCAGTGGCACCAGCCCTGCTGTTGTCCCCATCACATGGCTTACCTCCTCCTTCCTCTCTCTCTCTCTCACAGACACCGAAGCCACCTCAGGGGAGGGAGCCTCCCAAAGCAGTGAGTATTTTTCCCCCTCCGTGGGTTGGTGGGGGCCAAGAGCTGAGGATGGACAGAAGAGGAGCTACCTCCCCAAGAGAGCCCCAAGTGGCCTCTGGGATCCAAGCCTGGGGGCTAGAGGGTCCTTAGGAAATCAGAACACAAAGCAGCCTGTCCCAAAGTGGGTCCATAGCCCACTCATTCTGTGGGGGTTGATAGGTGTTCTTCCAACAAAGAGGTCTCTGGGCAAATAGCTTTGAGAAACCTGAACTCCTACTTGAAAGAGCAGGCATCCCAGCATCTCCGGGAGCCTAGCCTGTGCAGAGCTTCCTGTGTTCTTTGACAGTGACTCATGGGTCTAGGGTTTGTCACTGACTGGAGAAATGCTGCTTCGGAGAGTTACCTCATAAGCACATGTGGGAGACACCATTGCTTGTTGGTGCTGTGCCCCAGGGCACCGTGTGGGGCCTTGACATCTAGGGGTAGCTGCTCACAAGCCCTGCCAGCCCCATACCTCAAAGGGCTGGTAACCAGGCAGGTGTAGACCACTTGGAACCTCTGCCTCCCCAACACTGAGCTCCCCAAGCCAGCGGTTCTGCCCGTAGGTGGGTGTCCAGCAGAGACTGCTGCACACGTCGGCCATGAGAAAGAACTAGAATGTGCTTAGTGCACTGGTGCTAGGAGCTTCTGTGCTAATTGAGTAGAGCAGTGAGTGTGAGCTCCACAACAAGGGTCATTCTCACAAGTGTATCCTGGAGCCGGACTCGCCAGACATCAAACAGTCATCCTCAAAAACCTTGCAGAAAGTACAGACACCTGTGAAGGGGGCCTGGTGGGCATCAGAAGGGGGGCTGTGCAGGAGGGGCCCATGCCATGGCTGCGTGAGCCCGGCGGGTTTCCAGAGGCTTTTCCCCTTGCCAACCCTGACTGTGCTGTCTGCTTACATCCTGCGCACACCATCCTGTGCCAGGAGTCAGCAGCTGCTTTGTGCAGAGGGCCAGGTGGGCATTAGCTTAGACCTGAGGTGCCTGACTTCTTTGTCACGGGCACTGAGCCCTGCCCTTGTATGAGGGGTTTTGCCAGGAACAGTGTGCAGCTGGATCTGGCCCAGGGACTGCTGTGTGGCCAGCCCTCTTCCTCAGGTCTAATGTCCCACCAGAAGCATGTTTTTATGGTAATTTGTAAACATTACCGAGAACAAATCAGACCAGGACAGAGGGTTCTGAGGTACTCAGGCCTGGAGAAGGAGCCTTACAGGGCTGGACCCAGTTTGTGTTTCTTCTGGAACAGTCCCTGCATTCTCTGTGTCAGGGTGGCAGACACCTGCGCCAGGGCCTCTGACTGGGAGGAGGCGGAAGCCTGTGCCTCCCCAGCTCCTCCTCATCCCAGCCTAGTCCTGACTCCCGTCCCCCTCAATAGTTTCCTTCTTCTCCTACTCCCATGGTCCACCTGTGTTCAGATACACATTTAAAACCTTCCACATTACTGCCCCTTTCCTGACTATTCTGGGCCTCTGGCCTTTCCTGGAACCTCTCCATGAGCCGCTATGTTCTGTCTGGCTTCCATTGTATACAAGCTAACTGGGGGTTGGGCTTTGTGTGGCTGGCAGTATCTTTAGGCTTCCCTTCACCTCCTTCCTCCTGTGTCACACACTTCTTGTTCGTAGCATGCTCCGCTGACTTCTCAGTCTCGAACCTTGGCCCGGGCAACTGGTGTTGTTGGAACACCTGGCAAACCCTCAAGCCTCCCTTCTCCAGGGAGCCTGGCAGTGCAGTCTTGGAGCCAGAAGGGTCCTATGAAGGGCATCATGTCTAGCCTGCCACTTCGCAGATGAGGACACTGAGTCCCAGAGGACAGAATCGTGCCACTTGTTAGCAGTAGAGGAGATAGATGTCACACACTCTAGTCCAGGGGCTTTTTGTTTATTTATTAGGAAAATAGTCCAATCATAGATAGAGACGTGAAGATATACCATTCAGCCATCTCTGAATGGAGAGGATAAAGGATGAGGTCCAGATGCAGTTCGTTGTGTCACACTGGTTCTCTTCACAGGACATTTACCAAGTGTATACCAGATGTTAGCATTGTGCTTTTTATTTTGTCTCTGTTTCTTTGGGAGATTGAACCCAGGGCCTTCCACATGCTAGGCAAATGCTCTACCACTGAGCCAGCCTCAGTCCTTTATTTATTCCTTATTATAGCTCTTACTAGTTTGTAATTTATAAAGTGCATTCTTTACTACAACTGTGGGAGATAAGAAACTATCATTTTTCCCATCTTACAGATGACACAGTGGAGGCACAGGAGTTAAACAATATGCCAAAAGTCCATCACACTACTAAGTGATAGAGCAGGATTTTTAGCTTAGGCAGCTGCACTCTAGAGCCCACTCACCAAAAGGAGTTTGCAGAGGCTTTCCTGAGACACAGGCTCCTAGGGATTCTGAAAACTCCTTGGGTAGTGCCACTGGTAAAAACTCCTTTTGCCTCCTCCTTTGGGGATGACTCTCTTGCCATCATCCCTGCTCTATTAGGAGTAGGGAGCATGGTCCCCATCCACACTGAGAAAACATTATGGTATGAGATTTGATGGGGCAGTTGGGGCTCTTCTCAGCAGCAGAAAGTTAGGGTCTCTGTCTTACTGGTGGGAAAGGGTTTGGCCCACTATAGAACAGCTGTGGGGTAGCAGTGGTCAGTGTGAGAGAGGAATCTCAGATGTGCAGCCCCATCTGGAACCAGATCCCGTGGATCTCTCCAACTCTGTTCCCCAGTGAGAGTGGAACAAGGGGAGATGCTGGGATAGGGTCTGCAAGGGGCATTGCAGTTGGGGGTGTCTAAGCTGACTGCCAGCCATCAGAGAGGGTCAAAACCTGAGCCAGCTTGGAGTCCTGGGAACACTAGCCTGGAAGAGGCCTTGGGAATCAGCTTGTCTGTGGTCTTTCCTCCATCTCAAATTAGGGGATAAATGAGGAAGCAGGACCAGGCCTCTGATGTCCCACAACTCACTGGCTTCCCCTTGGAGGATTCTGATGCCCACCGTCTTCAGAACATCTACAAATTCGAATGCTGCAGGCTCCTTGCTTAGGGACCAGTGTGCCTGAGGGAGAGGGCAAAGATGGGAGGGGAGGTGGTTCATGTCATCTATGCCCTATATTTACCTGAGGGGCCAGAAACCCTCCCACAGCACCACTGGGCAAAGCAGCCTTGGGATAGGCAGTCTCGTCAGTTCCTGTGTTGAGTGCTGAGAAGCAGGAGAAGGAGGGAGAGTGAAATGTCCCAGACAGAAACAAAGTGCACAGACCCCAGAAAAGAAGGGCCATCCAGCTCCTGCCAGACTGGGCTGGTACCAGCTTTGGTGCCTCAGGCAGATGCATTGGCCAGAAATCCCCACTCGCAGTGACAGAAGCATTGTGGCACATGTGGCTTTCCCTCCCTCGCAGACAACTTCAGGTACACATGTGACATCTGTGGGAAGAAGTACAAGTATTACAGCTGTTTCCAAGAGCACCGGGACCTGCACGCTGTGGATGGTGAGTCAGGCCCCATGCTGCTTGCGTCCTACAGAGAGATGCCTTTCCTTGGGGACCCATCCCCAGCCCGCCCTCCTTTTAGCCAGAGAAAGGTCAGCAGCAGCCAGAAACATGAGGATTCTGCGGGGGTGGGGGGGGGATGCCCTCATGGTTACCCACAGTGTGTTTCTATTTAGGGTACTCCAGGTAAAGTTGCCATTTGTATAGGTCAAAATCAGTTGAGTACTGAATTTTGTATCATGTCATTTTATAGTTTTATATTGGGTATTTGCATGCTGTAGTGAAATTAAACCAATTTTTTAAAATGAGTAATGGCGTTTCAGCATTCGATTATAGAGCTAGAAATTAGAACGATAAATTTAGGCAATTCATTTGTGGAGCTTTAAGAATCCTAGAAAGAGGGTCTTGGACCCAGAGAGGACTTGGGGGATCCCTCTCTAGTCCCACACCCCAGCCCATCTCAGGCCAGGGCACCTGAGCCCACCACCCATGGCCGCTGGCTCATCCCTCTGACCTCTTCTCCCAGCCCCTTACTCCTGCCATGCCCCTGGAGTGCGTGCTGAGGTCCACAAAAGGTGCAGGGAGAGGGTGTCTGTCTGCCCTGGGGGAGGCGGCTGCCCATGGGCAGGAGAAGTTGAGCTGTCGGCTGCATCTGGTGCAGATGTGCTCATTCTGGGCTTCCACCCTGGCCAAGGCAGC
Source organism: Cavia porcellus (assembly GCF_034190915.1). NCBI lineage: Eukaryota > Metazoa > Chordata > Mammalia > Rodentia > Caviidae > Cavia > Cavia porcellus. The sequence goes on along the minus strand of NW_026947484.1, from coordinate 173,862,273 downwards.
CCTCCCAGCTTCAGGGGCAAACTTGCTGGCACACAGGTTGGGAGCAACAGCCAAGGGGCAGTGACGGCCAGGGACTAACCGGGCTCCTGTTTGCTTCCTTCCCTCTGCGGCTGCCACCTCCCACCTGGATGCAGTGTTCAGTGTGGAAGGGGCCCCCGAGAATCGAGCAGGTAAGTCTTCGGTAGTCACTCATCTTCCTTGTTCCCGGGGAGGATCTGGAGACCCAAGTGACCAAGGTGCTAATGCTGTGTGTTCTCCTCCAGACCCCTTCGATCAAGGTGTTGTGGCCACTGATGAGGTGAAGGAAGAGCCCCCGGAACCTTTCCAGAAAATTGGTCCAAGTATGCAGTGCTTCCTGGGCAGAGGGCTGGGTGGGGACCAGCTAAGGGAGGCAGAGCTCAGTCCCAGTGCTGGCAGAGGGGGTGGCGTCTCCCACCTGCAGTGGTGGCAACCACCTGTCAGTTGGGCTGAGTAGTCTCAGAATATTGGTTTAAGGAGCCGTGGACAATACAGGGTCAGGGGAGGGCTCAGGTAGTAGGCTTGCTGTGCTTCATGGCGTCCTTGAAGTCTATGAGCCATCCTGAGCCTCACCCTGACTACCACCCGGAGAGGACGACCCTCCCTGGAGGTTTGGTGGGGGATTAAGTGAGGTCATAGAGGCAAATGCTTCTTAGCATTTAGACGCTTGGCAGGTCATCTCGAGGGGCATTGGAGAGGACAGAGCTGTGCTGAATGGCTGCGTGTAAATGCTTTGTCTTTGCCACAGCACATCTCCTTGAGGGCAAGAGCCATGCCTGTGACTCACTTGTTTTCTGCAGACTTGTTTTGAGTGTTGCTGGAACACAGCAGTGAACAGGACAGATGTGCCCCTGCCCTGGAGTAATTTACGGAGAGGTTGGGTAGGGGACAGTATGGTAAGTGAGTGGGAATGACAATCTGGAGAAGTCCAGTCTTGGGCACCCAGGAAGCTCCCAGAGTGGGCATGAGAGTAGCCCTTGCTCCACACCCACAGAAGCTGGAGAAGTGCTGTGTTTGAGAAAGTCCTAGAATCTGGGAGTTTGAAATCCCAGGATGAGGCATCTGGACTCTGTCTTCTTGAGAATAGACTAGAGTTTACCAAATGGGGAAAGGACTTGATGGAGTTTGCAGTTTAGGAGACCAGTGTATTAGTCACTCTCCATTTGCTGGGACAGAATATCTGGTACCTGCAATTTAAACAAGGAAGGCTTTATTGTCTCTCGTGGTTTTCAGAGGATTTAGATTATGATTGGCTAGCTATCAGGCAGAAATGGCACAGCAGAGGAAAGCTCCTAAACTTTGGCAGCCAGGAAGCCGAAAGAGAGAAGGGAAGAACTGTGGAGAAGAATATACCCTTCCAGCTCCCGACCCAGTGGTCCACCTTCAACCAGGCCTCATCTCCTGCCAGCACATTCAGCCCTGAACTCATCAGCGGATTACAGAACCTCCGTGACCAATGACCTGCCAAAAGCCCCATCTCTGAACACAGGAAACTTTTAGGGGACATTTTTGATAGGTGCCGTAACAACCAGTTTGAGCACTGGGAGGAGGCTGAGTTGGAAGAGATCAGGTGGTTAGGCCTGGGGTAGGTGTGGTGAGACCACAAGTGTGGGAGGTTCCTTCTCCCAACTCTTTGGGAAGTTACGGCTTATTCATCGCTTCCTACCCAAGAAGAGACCTTTCTTGTATCTGTTGCATTACAACAAAGAACTAAGATTATTTGCAGAAATATACACAAAAAGGAGATGAAGAAGTCTGGGTGAAGGAAAATCAAAGTCATTACAACAGTGTAGTCAACTGTACCCCAAAGAGAGAAGTTTTGGTACAGGAAAGATATTGGATGGGTTTCCTGAAGTCATCTCTTCTTCCTAGCTTGTCATAGCCAGAGGATGGGCCTTGGCTTGCTTTATTTATTTATTTGTAAACTCAGGACCTTGCACTTGCCAGGTGGGTGTTTATGCCATTCAGCTATATTCCCAGTCCCTTGGCTTTCTTCTTAACACTTTCTAAAGTGTTCTGGAAACTGCGGAGAAGATAATGTCATCAAAGTAAATAGCATAGTGCATGTCAAGAGCATAGTGAATGCTCCCTAAATAGAAGCATGAAAACCACCTTACAGATGAAGATGGTGGTGAAATAAACATCCAAACTGCTGGGTGTTAGCAGGGGAAACACAATTGGGAATCAGACAGGTTTGTAGCATTTGAGGAATTCATAGTCTGGGGGAAGAGCCAGACATTCTTGTTCAGATACAGGACACAGCTAGGATGCACCATCTCCTACCATCCGTTTGTCCACTGTCTTCCAGAGGGGCCCTGCATTTTTTACAAAGCTCTGCCATTATGAAGCTAGGCTTCAGAATGAAATAGGCCTCAGTGTGATTGTTGGCATCGCCAGGCTATTGGCTGTTTGCTTCTTCTGAATGTCCCTGGAGTCAGTTTTCCAGGGCTTTTGGAAAATACATTCATAAAGTGTCTGGCCCAGGGCTGGGGATGTAGCTCAGAGGTCAAGTGCTTGACTGTTGTGTGTGAGGACCTGCTTTCAATCCCCAGTATGACTAAAAACAGCAGCAAGAAAGTGAAGTGTCTGGCTCAGCACGTGGTAGTCAGGGTGTGAGAAGCGGGATGTTACTGAGAGATGTCAGGGAGGAATTTGGAACCGGCCCAGACATGAGTCCCACTCTCCACTTGATAGCTGCATGAAGCCCCACAAGTTTTCTAATCTGTCTAATCCAGTTTACCTCTAAAGTGGGGTGATGACAATAAGACTCCACTTTCAAGCTTGTCATGGGGATTATGTACGATTATGTTTGTAAGGGAATTAGCATAGTCCTTGACACATGCTTGGAAAGCATTAAATGAGTGGGACCTGTTAACCACCCATGAAGATTCAGAGCAAGATGAAACTTGTTCTGTGTGTCTGTAACTCAGTCTGATAGCCAACCCATGCTAGGTCCTGCAGGTATTTTCACAGATGATAAGGGTTGTGCATTTTTACTGAGAAAAGCCGGACTGTTCCTAGCTTGCTATCATGGAACTGAGCTTGCTGGAGTTACGGAAAGCCAGCTACCACTCAGCAGCTGTCTTGGGAGATGAAGCTGTTGCTTCTTGAGTTGCTGCTGCTTCCTGTGAGCAGGCCAGAGCCGCCACACACTAAAAACAACTAGGTATAGAACAAGGGGAGCCAGTAGAGTCACCAGGTATTCTGAACGAGCTGGTCACTCCAAGTAAAACTGTGTAGATCAGGGAAAGGGGGAAATCTCTTCCACTTGGCATCAGCTAAGCCAATTAAAGTTAGGGAGGAAGAAGCCAGAGCTGTAGGAAAGCAAAAGACACCCACTAGAAGGACAGAGCTGGTTGGGTGACACTCGACCTTCAGCAGCAGATCTGAGAATGACCACCATGCTTCGAGGGAAAACGGACAACAGTTCCTCTGTGGTCTATTGGAATGGTAAAGCTGGATTATTCATATATGACTTACCTGATTTTTTTGCCTGGATGAAGAAGAAAAATAAACTTGAAAAATAAACATGGAAACTATGAAAATTCCACATAACAAAAAAGAAAATTTAGGAGACTCCAAGGAAGAGCACATCTCTGAAAGTGATATACTCTAGATGAGAAAAAATTTTTATAACATCAGTGAAGTATCAGAAAATATGACTGTAGTCAACTTGGGCTGCTACAACCAAAGAGAAGAGCCTTGGTAAAATTCCTTATAGTTCCGGAGGCTGACATTCCAAGGTCAGGGTGCTTCTGGGAAGTTTTGCTTTCTGACCTCTCTGACTGAGAGAGGTAGTGGGAGGAGGGGAGAGAGGCAGAGAAGAAAAAGGGGAAGAGAGAGAAGAAAAGGAGAGGAAAGAGCTATCAAGAAAAGGTATTTCTTCTAAGGTGCTAATCCAATCGTGGGCCCCACTCTCATCACCCATCTCCAGGAAGCCCAGCCCCTAAATCCCATCACATGGAGAACTCAGTTCAGTTCATGGCATGACCCTGTGAAACACAAGCTTGAAGCTGTAAGGTGAAAAAGCAGCGAGCTAAGTTAAAACACCGAAGAGAGAACAGCTGTGGAAGACTTCAGGGAAGCAGAAAATATAAGAACAGAATTTAAAGCTACAGTGTAGATAGTAAACAACAATCAGTCTGCAGAAATGGAATTGGTGAGGGAAAGGACAACATACAGAAATTCAGTGATAAATGCAACAAGAAACCAGTTCCAGGTAATAGGTGATTTTAGTACCATGGGACTGAAGCGGTATTCCAAGATCTACTAGAATTCTGGAAACTTGTTCAGAAAGCAGAGAACCTATGTGCAAATTTGAAATGCTCATCACTTGTCAATTAGAGTCAATTTAAAGAAATCCTTACCTGAGTAGATTGTAAGTGATTTTTTTAAGCTAACGTGAAGTACTATCCAGATACAAAAAAAATCAAGTCTCTACAAGATGAATGCAAGATGGACTTCCTTAGATGTTCCACGATTCTAAATGCTAGAAGAAAATAGATGTGTTGCAAAACAGAAATGTTTTAATAGAAGAACTTTATATCTGGATAAAGTGTGTTTCATGTATAAAGAAAAAAGCAAGGACGCACATACATACTCTCTCTTTGTCTTCAAAAACTTATTTGAATGTGTACTCCAGTGGACTAACTGGTAGAGCACATTTAAGGGCCCAACTATGAGGAATTCACTGTTTTAATAACTTTTGTAACTGTTAAAACAGATACACTAGGAGTTTAAAACCTTTCAAATCTAATTATAAAATTGAGTGCCTAACACAAAGATAATCCTAAAATATGAAAAAGTGAGTTTTTGAAAAAAAAGAAGGAAGGAAGGAATGGGTGAGTGCTACAGTGAATTAGGCTGAACCAGTCTATTGATAGTGTGACTATCCCAGACTAGGAAGATTAGTGTCTCCTAATTAGCATTGTGAATTCTTAGGCTCTAGCTCAGACCATGCAGCCTGAATAGAGTGCCCTGTGATGGAGACTTTCTTGTTGACTCTTGCGCATCCTAAAGTTTAAGAAGCACTGGATTAAACTGCCTTTCTCAGTGATTACAAATCTCGAAATTACCATTTTTCCATTCGACTAATAATAGCGAAATATGTACTAGGCAAAATAGCAGTGCGCTGAGCCTGGTGATGAGGCTTAAAAGGGGAAGATCATGAGTTTGAGGCCATCCTGGCCTACAGAGTGAATTCAAGTCTGCCCTAATTACCTAGCATGTCCCTGACTCAAAACACATGTTCACGTGCAGATGCACATCACCACCGGCCGAGCCCCAGCCAATACTAGAAAACGGTGAAATATTGGAGATACTGAATGGGACAACAGGGGTGTTTATATACCACACAACTAAAAACTAGGGAGCAAGGCAGATAGAGTAGCCCAAGAGGCTGGGATGTAGTGCAGTGGTGCAGCCCTTGCTTAACACCAGTGAGGCTCTGGGTTTAATCCGAGGCAGGAGGAAGACGACAGCGGGATGGCAGGATTATAAAGTAAGTACAGGTTGAGTATGCCTCATCTGAAATACTTGGAACCAGGAATATTTAGGAGGATTTCGGATTTTTTTTTCAGATTTTGGAATATTTGCAGATAGAGATAGCCTGAAGGTAATTACATGCAATTGTTAAAAACAATTTTGTACATGAAGTACAAAACAGTTTTGTACGTGGAGTGGAATTTTCCACTTAGGGCCTCTTGTGATTGCTTCAGCTTTGAGAACATTTTGGATTTTAAGATTTTTGGATTAGAGATGTTCAACTTGTAAAACTAAATCAATTATAAACAAATGACATAATCTCCTTTGTTGAAAGATAAAATTTTGTCAGGTTAATTTAGAATAATCCAATTTGTAATGGTTTATTAGAGACATACCTAGTGAATCCCTTTTCTTTTATACTGGGCTCATGCTCCTTACTCACAGGGAACTCTTTCCTACCTCCTTAAAGAGATCAAAGTCCCTGTCATAATTTTCATACCAGTGTATTTGTAACCTGTCATTGTTGCAGTTTCAGATTTGTCCGAGCTAGGCATGGCACGTGCTTGTAATCCCAGCACTCTGAGACTGGAGGATTGAAAGTTGGCAATCTAGCAAGGACCTGTCTCAAAAATTGAATGAATGAATGAATGAATGAATGAAGCTGATGTTGTAGCTCAGTGCAGAGGCCCTGGGTTCAATCTCCTGTATTATAAAAGTGAATAAATTTGTCTCTGTGATTATTCAGTTTTTCTGTCTTCTTGTTAAACTCCATAAGGACAGGCACCATGGTTGGTTTTTTCAATACTTTCTGCCTGTGTTCAGCACTTCAATGTGTGTTCAATGAATGACAATACAAGAAAATGTAGAAATGTATCTTTAGGCACATGCAAACAAATAGAAAGCAGGATCTGGCAAATTACCAAAATAATTAATGATATTAAAGTCAGACAAATTAATAAGACAGTATAATTAAACATCAGAGCACTGGTACTTAAATTTTTCCCATGCATCAGGATTTTCTTATTAAAACACAAGTTGCTGAGCCCCACTCTTAGAATTTTTCTTTCTGAAAATCTTGGGCAGTCCAGAGAATTTGCATTTCTCGCAGGTTCCCAGAAGGGCTGAGGCTGCTGGTCCAGAAGCTGCACTTTGAGAAGTCCTGTAGTAGAAAATAGTTTCTTGTTCAGACAGAGTTCATGAAGAATTTGATCTTATGAATGTTGGTGCATTAAACAATATTGTATGTAAGAATACAAAGTAAATATAGAGGTACTACCAAGTGAAAGGATATATCACAACATTTAATCTTTGCCAGAACAAGTAGACAGAGATACAAGATTTGAATAACATAATTAGTTGAACATGATTGAACAACTTTGAAGCCAATATAGAGCAGATAACATGTATCTTTTTCAGTGTTCATGAGTCAGCTACAAATTTTTTACTTATCAAAGCTATATTATTTACCTACCAAAAGATCTGAAGCTCCTGTACTGGGAGAGGAAAGGCATAAAAAGACTAAGAAACAAATTAAGGAAAAAAAAAAAAAACACATGTAGCATATGTAACAAAAAGTTACTGCCCTTCATCTACAATGAGCTTGGTAATTTGTAAAGGAAAAATTACAAAAGGTGAGCTAATTGATTAAACAGGAAAAATAATTCCCTTAGAAAGCAAAAAAAAAAAAAAAAAAAAAAAAAGAAAGAAAGAAAGAAAGAAAGAAAAGAAAGTGGAAAAATTCAACAGTGTGGTATAGTTCCTCCCATCAAATATGCAAAATAGAGAGACATAATATTGCTTAATGTTGGCTGCAATAAGTGAGGACAATCATTTTCACATTTTTCTGTTTGGAATAGTGATGCTGTGATTATCAGAAGGCTGTAAAAATGCTTACTTTCCCCTGCCTTTTGGAATTTAAGGAAAAAATGTGCAAAGAGTCTGTTCAGTAATCCATAATTTTGTAATCATGTGCAAAACTAATGAGCAAATGTGCAAAAATTTTCACAAGGGTGTGGACCATGGCATTTTTTTAATAAGGAAAAAAATCTGAAATAAATCTAAAGGTCTCTTGGTGGAGGGGACTAGCTCAGCAAATTGCAGAGTCCCATGGGAACCATGCAGCCAATAAAGGCCAGGGAGATCAATACTTATTGATTGGGCAAGATGTCCACAAAGTATTGTCGATTGCATATACCAGGTTACAAAGAGGATATTGATCCGGACTGACTAACTCAAGGCCATAGGAGCCAGAGAAATGATATCAGCCAGAGGAGTCCCCTGCAGCTGAGACAGGGTGAAGCTGGAGACTGGGGCCTATAGCAGGTGGATGCTGCCCCCTGGAGGGTTGTTTGGGGTCGTAGGTGATTGAAATTTCTCCTTAGCTTTAAAAATGTGTGCCTGTATTTATCAGTATTTTATAATTTTCTCCCAGTGAACAATAAGACATCAGGCATTTTTAAGAACAAAGAAGTTAGGCAGAGCCTTTGAGAGGGAAAGATAAAGTCTAGTGTGGTGTGCAAGAGGAAGTGACCCCAAGAGTGACCCCTGCTGCTGAAGGGCGGGAAACGCTCAGAGATAGGCCTGGCTGTGGCCATAGAGGACAGGGCTTGCAGAAAGGCTGATGGAGAGGTTGGCGTGGAAAGCACCTGGGTTCACCACATACTTCTGAGCACCAGGCCTGGGGGTAAAGAGATGGAGGAGAGAATGTGTGCCAGGTACTGTCCTAAGCCCTTGGCGTACACGTTATTCCTCACAGCCATCTCTCTGACAAGGTGGTCCCAAGACTACTTCTGTTTTTCAGGTAGGGAAGTAGAGGCACAGAGAGAGGTTAAGAGACTTGCCGCAGGTTGCAGGGCTGGAGTTTGAGTCAGACTTGATTCTAATTGGTGGAATGAAAGGGAGTTTGGGGGAGGGGAGCTAATGCTGTTGGGTCGGGGCCAGGTATCCATTCTCACACCTCCCTCTCCTTCTTGGACAGAAACTGGCAATTACACCTGTGAGTTTTGTGGGAAGCAGTACAAGTACTACACGCCCTACCAGGAGCATGTGGCCTTACACGCCCCCATCAGTGAGTACCTTTTCCAGTGGGAGATGGGGCATCATGAGGTGGGGGAGGAGGCCAGCCTTTGGCCAGGTGACTGGTGTAACCTGGGGCGCCCTGACTGTAGGGACTGGACAGCCCCCCTCAAACCTGCAGGGTCAGAGTCCTCCCGTGATGGACTTGAGGCCTGGTGCATTAAGAGGGTGAGCATCACTTGTCCAAGCCCTACAGTGGCTTGTCCCCAGCTCCCTCTGAACACCTCCAAACCAGGAGCTTCCTAACCCCACTCCCCAAGCCACGGTTGTGTGGTGCAGCTTCAGTCTGAGTTAATGCAGGGACTGATCCAGGCCAGGAATGTGGTTGATGAAACAAGACAGCTTGCTCTCTGTCCTCCAGAGTGCAAAGCAAGAAGGTAGCAGGCGTGGCAGGCTGGGCATCTGGAACCCTGGGTGTTAAGCAAGCTCACAGGCGGCTGGTGATCCTTGGCGACCCCATCCTGTCTTTTGCCCTCAGTGTCTAACTCCTTCCTTGGAAAGGAAAAGAAAGACTCCAAGACCTCTTTCCCCAGAGAACCCTGGCCTTCCGTTCTGATGCCTGTGGGCCTCCCTGCTGACTTCCCAACTGCTTTTGTGCAGGTCAGATGGGCTCTATCCTTAGATCCCTAAGCTTCTGACCTAAGAGGGTCCTCAGTCCTCTGGCGCTGGCTGTTCAGATGGAGGATGCTTTGTGCTGACAGCATCTCAGGGTAATAAGGCAAGGTGTTAAAGAATATGTTTGGAGACTTCACTGCTCAGATTATTCATGGAAGAGCTGTAGAGATCCCTGTCCCCTTCTCTGTGGTTGGGAAGATTAGGTCCAGAGGCAGCAGTCTCCCTGCACTGAGTGCCAGTGACATTGCATGGACCTGCATGTTCCTGAGGTCCAGCGCTAGGCTAGAATTTTCATTCTGGCTTGACTTTTGAATGCTGTGTGACTTGCTACGTATGGCATCCCTTCCCTGAACGTACAGTTCTATCTGTGAGAGGCTAAGGTCTTTCCAGTCTAGGATCTGGCTTCTGGATGCCTTTGGTGTAAAGCAACTTTCAGCAGGCACGTGCCATGGTCAGGTGCCCACCATGAAGCTAGTTGGTGCATAAGTAGAGAAAATGCAAGGGTTGTGCTACGTGGACATTGGTCCATCCGTTTGATCCATTCATGGCCAAGGTACCCAGGCCTCAGGGCTGTTCACGGCAACTGTGCATCTGTGCACTGCAGGGAAGCAGCTCTTGCCTGTTGCCTGGTAGGAGGATGCTACCCAGCATGCACTTCCAGTATGGCATTGCTTATGAGACCAGCCTGCAGCTAGCTCAGGCTCAGCCTTTGGAGAGGATCTTCAGTGCTGCTTCTGTACTTCCTGGATCTAAGCGAGGTCATGAGGTGGTGAGACAGAACGTGGCTTTAAATCCTTCTGGTAGGCTCCAGGCCCGTATGCTGTGAAGCTGTCCTGAATCTACAGTGGTGATACAGAAGTGTCACTTGCCCCCTAGTTTCTTTCCTTCCTGATATCCTGATGCTTCTCCCCTAGATCACTGACTACTTCTCATTCTCTGTTCCTTGTTTTCCTTAGCTTTCTGTTTTGTCTTTTCTTTGTTTTTCTGCATCTACTTGTTGAATGAATCTCTCCAAGTTACTGAAGTCTAGGAACTCCAGAAGTGTCCGTGTTTCAAACACGGCATGGGAGACTTAGGCTAGAGTCAGAAAGTCCCAGGCTAGCCACAGAACTTCTTCTAAACAGACTCACAATTTGTACTCTTGTCCTTGCGTCTTTCATGAAAATTCATTTTTACTTCCAAGCAGTGTTCCGCTGTATGAATTGCATACAGTTGTGTACACCGTAAACAAACTGTACACTGCACTTTGTTTTGTCATTTACCTGCTCCTTTGGGTTTCTAGTTACAGGCTATCATAAGTAAAACTACTATGAAAATAATTGCATTAAGCTTTTTGTGGACATAGTATTCATCATTTTTGAATAAGTAAGAAAGGCATACCTGTAGATTTCCATACAATATCTCCTGATCATGTGTTTTTCATCTTGATGAAGTTCAGTTTAGCACTGTTTTCTATGGTCAGTGCTTTCTGGATTCTATATCAAGATAGGGAGGGTATTCTGTTTTATTATCTTTCAGAAGCTTTGCAGATAAGGTTAGCTTTTGCATTTCTATCAACCATTTCAAGTTAACATTTGTAAATGATGTGAGATATAAGTTGAGACGTGTTTTATTCCAAAGAAATACCTGGTTATTTCAGTACCATTTATCTAAGCTCTCTTTTCCTTTTGCAATGAATTGCTACCTGTGTTGAAAATCAGGTCAATGTATACGTATGAGTTTATTTTTCATTGATCTGTTTGTCTTTTTTCCATTTCCACATTGCCTTTTTTTACTGGAATTTTATAGCCCCAAAATAGCTACTCTTAATTTTTCAATTTGGTTCTTTTTAGAAAGATTGGGCTCCTCTAGGAATTTTAGTTTTCTACATAAATGTTAGTCTTGACAATTCCTCCCCAAAAATCCACCTGGGATATATATCCAGTACTTAGAGCTTGTTTAGCTTCTCTGAGCAATAGTTTTTGCTTTTCAGAGTACAATTATTTCATATAGTACATTAAAGTATTTATGTGTTTTGAATTTTATGATATACTGATTTCTAAATTTAATTTTCCAATTTTTGTTGCTGTTACATATAAATGATTGATTTTTGTATATTGAATTTCTGTCTTGCAAACTTGCTGAATTTGCTTTGTAATTGTAATAGCTTTTTGCAGAATTTTTAAGGATACTCCTTGTGTGCGATGATGTCACTTACTGTTAAAGACAGTTTACTGCTTTCTTACTCTTTTTGTTATTTATTTTTCTTTCTCACTATCTTGCTAGGGACATACCTTTTTGGAACAGGAGAAATAAGTAGATTCTCTGCTTTATTCCTAATAATAGGCTTCAACTTTTAATATTTAAATGTGACCATTTGACCATTTTCATCATTAAGGCGAAGGCTTTCATAGATGCCCTTTTTATCGCTTGGGGAAACTGATTACCTTCTGCTCATAATTTACTGAAAATGTATTTTAGTGAATTGTTTTATTTTGTTAGCATGATAAAGGACATGAATTGTTTTAAAAAAAACAAGTCACTATGCCTATTCTTTTAAAATACACTGAGAATATAAAAAAAAACAAACTCTAAAATAAACTAAATAAAACATAAAGATGTTTCTTCATCAAAAGAATGATCATTCTTTAAAACTTCTACTTTTTAGTAGTATGCGTTTAATATATACAATTTTACAATCTGATGTACACGTACACTGTGAAGTAATCAGTACAGTAAATAAAGTTCTTGCATAGGCATCTAAGTTATTTGAAGAACCAGTGTAATTTTTACAATTAATTTGCTTTTAAGGCATGATTTCTGCTCACTGCCATCTAAACATTTCCAGGCTTTTACTGATTTTTGTTATTACTCCCAAAACTATCTCAAGGGCACAGAAATACAATGTAAGATTATTAGAGTTCCCCTTATTCAGTCAGTGGTATGTTAATAATTGTCAAAGTCAAGGAAATAAATTTCAGGTCAAGTTTTTAAAAATACCATTATCAAGGCATATCAGCATAGAGTAAAGAGCCTGTTATTTAAATGGTGTATTTTGACTTGTGGGTACACTTGTGAATACCCCCAACAGTTTCCTTGAGCCCTTTAGTAATCCCTGTTTGCCATTTTCCCACCCCTTCAGAAGCATAGATCTACTTTATATTACCATAAATTAGTTTGCATTTTCTAGAATTTCATGTAAATGGAATCTTACAGTATGTGTTTTCTTTTGTTGTTTGAGGGAGTCTGGCTTCCTTTATTAAACATAATTGTGTTGAAATCAGCCATGTTTGCATGCATCAGTAGTTCATTCCTTTTAACTGGTGAATACATTCATGCATTGCTTAATGACAGAGACATTCTGAGAAGAGCAGTGTGAGGCAGTTTTGCTGTGGAAACATCAGAGAGCGTACTTACACAAACTGAGACAGCACGACACCTTTAGGTGAAATGAGCTGCCATTGTCCATGTAGTCCATTGCTGGCTGAAGGGTCGCTAACTTGTGCATGACCATAATATGCTATTTTGTCTAGGCATGCTGCAGTTGCTTTATCTGCTCGCTTATGGATAGACATTTGGACTCTCTTCTAGTTTCAAACTAATACAGATCAGAACTACTGTGAATATTTGTATTGGAGTGGGATAACTGAATCGTATGGAAGGTGTATGTTTAATTTTAAAAATAGCCCAAATGCTATTCCCAAATGCTTGCGCCATTTTTCATTCTAACCAACAGGAAACTTTCCTCTTGATAAGAATATCAAGAATGTCTTCATTGAGTATCACAGTATTACTGCCCTCATAAAATGAGTTGGAAAGGGAATTTCCCAATTCAGTTTTCTGAAGAACTTGTATAGAATTGGTAATATTTTCCATAAATATTTTGTGGAAGTCAACAAAGCTGGGATTTTCTTTTTAAGAAGGATTAGAGAATCCACTTCCAAATATTTGTGAATTACTCAACTTTTAAAAACCGATTTCTAATTTAATTCCTTTGTGGTAAGAGTATATATTCTGTGTGACTTTTAATCTTTAAAGTTTAGTGAGTTGTTTTTTATAACCCTAACCCTGTTGCTTGTGTGTTCCATGTCCACTTGAATAAAAGGCCTGTTTTCTAATGTCAGATGAAATTGATTGATAATGTTGAGATCTTTGTGCCCTTCTTGACTTTTCAAAACCATATGAGTTTGTCATATCTTGGACTGAGAAGTGTCAAAATCCTCAACTATAATTGTAGATTTGTCTATTTTCCCCTTTAGGTCTGCTATTTTTTGACTCTTCTTGTATGAAATTGCCATTAGATGCATACACTTAAAATCATTATGTCTTGACAAAAACTGACTCTTTTTAAAATTGTACAATACCGTCTATCTCTGGCAATATCCATCTTCATGAAATCTATCTTGACTGATAGCCACTACAGCTCTCTTAGGATTTGTATTCACATGGTATATCTCCTTTAATCCTTTTCTTTTAGTCTGTAGTTTCATATGTGAAGTGTCTACATACAGTTGGCTCTTGGGTCTGAAAATCCTTGCCTTTTAATTAACATATTTAACCCATTTACATTTAATATACTTTATTGTGGATTTAAGTTTCTCAAATTGCATTTTTTCCATCTCACTTGTTCTTAATTTTAATTTTTTCTTTTTTTCCTGCCATCTGTAGTATTATGCAAATATCTTTTAGTTTTCTGTTAACTTTTTGCTATTAACTCTTTTTCACTCTGTGGCTTATATACATCTTTAATGTATTATAGTCTGCTATGAATTTATATCATAACAGATTATATTCATAGAAAACCTTACAACAGTATACTTCCTATATTTTGTGCTGTTATCATACAGGTACATACAGCGTGCATATGTTTCATACCTAAGAATTACTGTTTTAGCTTTAAATAGTAAATTATTTGAGAAGGTATTTAAGAAACTAGAAAATGTCTTTTATGTTTGCCTACACATTTACTGTTTCCTGTGCTTTGGTTTTCTTATGTAAATCTGAATTCTATCTATTAATCAATTTTCTATATTATTCAAGAACTTTCTTTGGCATTTCTTACATTGTAGGCCCATTGGTGAAGGACCTCACATCTGAAAAAGCTTTTATTTTTCCTTCATTTTTAATGGGTGTTTTCTCTGGATATGGAATCCTAGGTTGAGAACATTTTCTTTCAATATTTAAAGAAAATCGTTCCTTTATCTTGTATATTATGTTATTTCTGATGAAATGTCAGAGATCATTCTGATTATCTTGCCTCTATATTTAATGTATTTTTGTCTGGTTATTTTAAAATATTTCTGTTATACTGGTTCTTAACTATGATTATGGTGTGTTTATGGTGTGCTTGTAAGGTTCATGGAGCTCCTTCAATCAGTGGGTTTATATTTTTCACCTGATTTGGGAAGTTTTTAGCCACCATTTCTTCATGTTTTTCTTCCCAAATGTCTCTTTCTTCCCCTTTTGTGACTTTCGTTTCATGTATGTTAGGTATTTGATAATGTTAGGTGTTTGATAACGTCAACTGAAACTGTTCATTGTTCAGCTTTGTTGGCCCTGTGCGCTCCCATTTGGATCTGCACTATTGCTTGGACTTAAATTCCCTGATAGTTTCTTATGCAGCTATTAATCTCTGGAAATTCCACTTGGCTACTTGTTTTATAACTTTCGTTTTTTCTCTTCATCATATTCCTGTCCTTCTCCAAAGCTTTGAGCACATTGTCTCCTAATTCCACCCACCCTGACATGTCTGTATTTTCTTCTTGGTTATTAATCTCACTGTCCTGCCTCATGTGAAAAGTAACTGCTCGTCTGTGCTGCACAGTATGGATGCTGTGCTGTTGACTGACTAGATTTTGTTTTCTTCCTTTGAAAAGCATTGCCTTTCTTCTGGCAGGCTGTTAATTTGCTTGCAGATCAGCTTGGTTCTCCAAAAGCTTCTTTAGGGCTGGTCTAGAATAGTTCTTTTTCTAGGGTTATAGGTTATAGGGTTATAAGGTTATAGGTTATAGGGTTATAGGTTAGCTCTGCTAAGGCCTGGCCTTTTTGGGTTTCAGCTCAACATGTGATGTTTTCAGCAGTGTTTCTCCACTCTGGCAGGTGAGGACTCCGACTATATCCAGTGTTGTGCAGCTTCTGAATCTTCCTCCATTAGCCATTTCCTGTTCAGCTCTGCAGACCCTTAATGCAACTTAGTTCTCAGCCAAAGGCATCAAGAGGACCTCTATGTACATTTCTGGAATTTTTTCTTTGCTCAGTTCTCTTCTCTTTGTTGTTCTGCATGGCAAATTCCAGCCATGTCAGAAGCCCTGACCTCTGATCACTGTCTCCTTAGTTCAGTGAGGTGGCCTTCATTGTCTTTGTGCCATTTCTCTGTGCCTGATCAAGAGGTCACTCTGGGCAGAGCACTGGCATGACCATGGGGTGTGTCGTCTCTTGAGAACTGCAGTTTGGCACCGTCTATTGACCAAGGCCTAAAAACTGTTCTTTTGTCCCAGCTGTAAATTGCATGTGGCAGCAGGTCTGGGCTTAGATACCCGAATGTAAATAGCCTCTGTGTGTTTCTCACAGACAGCCAAGCTGTCTGGGAGTCTTTCTTTGTATGAGATTATGTAGCAGTTCCACTCTGACAAGCAAACTGCTGAGTGACATGAGGTAGTGGAAGCCTCAGTTCCTCTCTCAGCCCAGACCCTCTGAGTGACCCCAGAGAGGTGCCCAGACCTCTCTGAGCCTGGTCCCATCTGCCTTGTTCCCTCGGGACCTAGAGGAAGACAGCGTGTGAGACAGCTTCCTGGCACAGTGTATCCTCACTAGGGCAGTCGCCCCATCTGCCGTCTTTGATGTGCGCTTCAGCACTCTGAGTTTTATTCTTCTGGCCATTCCTGCCTCGGGTAATGAACTCCACAGTTTCTCTACACACAGCACTCAGAGAATAAACCAGGTGATTGGTGCATAGGGCACCAAACAAGTAACTCAGGAAAGAGAGATGGGTAAAAGGCCACGCCGTGTGTTGCTGTAGGGGTGATCAGCGCTCGGAAGGGAAGAGAGGAGGGGACCCACTGATGGTCAGTTGAAGGGCTGGCATCAGGCAGAGGTCCCTAGAGAAGTGCTGTTGACATGTAGTGTACAGGGCCAGGCGTCAGGACTCTGAAGAAGGAGCGTCGCAGGCAGAGAGAGCAGAATGAGCTCTTAGGGGAGCAGATGTTGTAGGTGAGAAGGCAAGGACGGGAGCGGCCCGAGAGGAAGTGGGAGAGCCCAGCGGAGGCGAACAGGGGGTGCCCCCAGGTTTTTATATCAAGCCCTTCATGGGTTTCCCTAGACCCCTACACTGAGCCCAGCGTTTCCTTCTGGCCTGGGCCGGGCTTGTTTAGAGAGCCCTGACGATAGAACTGCCCGCTGCTGCCTCTGGCCACCCCTGTAGTAGGTGAAGCTGTGCTCTGCTCCTCCCCCAGTGCACAGGTTGTGGGCACAGGACTCTGATGGCTTCCTGTTTCTGTCACTACTGCCCATATGACCTCAGGCAAGACCCCACGTCCTGCTTCTTTGGGACAGTGCTTCCCTTTCAGGGCCAGGCATGGTGAGAAGTGGAGGGTTGGGGTCCTCTCTCGTCAGGCTCTAAGGGGTGGGTGGCATCTCTGCTGTCCAGGATGGGCACTGTCCTCGGAGGGCTCATCACCACCCCAGAGGCAGGAAGCCAGAGCCAGGACCTTTTCCGGACAGCTCAGTGCTGTTAGCAGGCCCTGTGTACAGATGCACGTCATTAATTCTTGTGGGTTCTAGACTGTCATTAATTCTTGTGGGTTCTAGACTGTCCTGCTGAGCAGCACCCAAGGAGTCCCTTCCCCTTCCTGCCCCTCCTCTGGCATCTAACGTGGGAGAGGCGAGGGTTACTCCATGGGTAAGGGATCAGGCCACTGTTGCCTGCTAAGACTGCCAGAGGTGGAAACCGAGTCAGTCTGTCAGTGACACCATCTTCTGCAGAGAATTCAGTTGAGGGAGGCAGGTGCCTTGGTCACGTGACGTGAGCTTCCCTGAATACAGGCCCTCCTGCACTTTGTATGCTACTTTGTCAGCCACTGTGAGTAGGGGTTCCACAGAGCCCCTTTCCCAACAACCACAGGTGTGACATCAGGCCCCTCCACCCTCCTACCTCCCCCTCAGGACCCCTACCTCTCTGCTTTCTGTCTTCCTTCTGAGCCAGCTTTCCTGTGGAGCAAAAGGCCAGGAAGCCAAGCTGAGGTCTTAGACATGAGAGACTGGGCTGGTCAGGGTCGCAGGTGATTCGCAGGATGAGCTGATCAAGCACCTCCAGGTGACGGAGTGTGAGCTGGTGGGCAGGCCCCTCGGAGGAGGTGCTAGAGAAGGTTCTAGACTCCCAAGTGTGGGACCTCTTGAGTGGGAGCAATAGTCCCTGCTCTCTGTGGAAGAAGAGGTTGGGTGCAGAAGTCCCAACTCCAGATACAGGGACCTGTGGTCTGAGAGGCCACTCATGCCGCAGCTTCAAGGTCCCTTGGGGACTGAGAGCGTGACCCTCTCAGGTACTGCCCCCGGGTGGGAGCCGCCGGACGATCCAGACACGGGCTCTGAGTGCTCACATCCAGAGGTCACTCCATCTCCACGCTTCGTGGCAGCGAAGACCCAGACGAACCAGTCAGGGAAAAAAGCTCCTGCCTCGGTGGTCCGATGCGCCACGCTCTTACACCGAACTCCTCCAGCCACCCAAACCCAGACGTTCCGCACTCCAAATTCGGGATCTCCAGCGAGCAAGGCTACCGCAGGTACCGATGGCTGGCATCACCCTACACTTCCTCCACCCCTCGCCTTCTCCCCACCTGCCGCCACTATGCTCAGCCATTGTTCCCCTGCAAGAGCAAGCGTGGAGTCCCATCATGCCCCGGAACAAGTATGGGACCCAGCTCTGCCTCTGGCCAGCTCTGTGACTGTGAGCCAGGTTCTCTTGCCCCAAACCAGAGGGTGATACAAGAAGATTTGCAAAGTAATAGAATATTTTTCCACAAAATCGTGCCCTTGGGCTTCTTTTACTTGGCCTTGAGAAGGTCTAAAAACTTCTCAAACTAACTGCCAGCCCTTGAACAGTGGGGGACTTTATGAAAACCTTTTTATCTCTAGCTGACTTTGGGTAGTCACATCTGGCTTCTGGGCCCAAGTTCCTGCAGGGCAACAATTGGCTGTCTCCTTTAACAGGGCATGTGCTGTCCAGTTTTCCCCTGCCAGTCCACATTGCTTTTCTTCCACAGTGGTCCCATGGTAGGTGTCATTTGTCATTGTGATCACACTGTTGTCTTTGTGCATCCAGCCCAGTTCATCCCTTTGTATTCCCCACCTGGACCCTGTTAGCATGAGTCTGCACCCTCCACCTTTAAGAAAATCAGTCTGCAAACACTTACTTCAACATGGAGTTGCTCTCCAGGAAGCAGTGGTGGGCCTGGTGCTCTGTGCCCATCTAGCACTGCCTGCGGAATGACTCTTGGAGACAGAGACCCAGCAGGAGACCAGGGAATGCCGACTCCTGTATCTCCTGAGTCCACATGGGAAAGGGCTCTGTCTCAGAAGGGTGGTCAGGCAATAAAAACTCCCCAGGAATACTGATGACACCACTGCATGCTGAGTACCAGTTGTCAGGATTCCTTGGATTCACACTTGCATGGAGCCAGCATTGGACTGTTACCTGAATCTGTAGGATATAGTTTGGGGTCATGTGGCACCCCTGGCACTTTCGGACACCCTAAAAGACCAGAACCATTCATGGTACATACAAGTGATCAAGTTGTGACCTCAAGTGAATGGGCTCTTTCTGGCTGGGTGATGAGCCTGTTTTCTGGTTCAGGAGGCTAATTGGAGGCAAAGGCATAGTTTGTTGTGCTTAGATCTCTCAAAAGGAGAAGAGTCAGCTGGTCTGGGAGACAGTGGTGTGACAGTTGCAGTTTTGCAACAGTAGTCCTAAACTAGCCAGAAGCAGATTGGTCATCCTGGTCTCATGGTGGTTGACAGTGTTTCACCAGAATTATGGCTTAGAGATCTTGCTCAGACTCAAGCTTTGCAACTGGGAGTTTTGATGCCTACATCTTCTGCAGAAAATTGCCCACAGAGGCAAGTTTGTCATCGTGTGGCAGTTGATGGCCCTCAGTGTCTCCAAGTGACCCTCTAACAAGCTGGGAAGCTGCCTTGATGGGACTTGGAAGACTCGCAACTTGGGGATTACATCTGGATTTGCCAACTGGGCAGGTCAGAGGGCACTAGGTTGGGAACAGGAACTGGCAGGGGCTGGGAGATAGTGCATGCTGGAGGTAGAAGTTGTTGTGGCCCTCACCATCATGAGGTGTGTGGCTCCTCACCTGTGCCTGTGAGCACGCCTGTGTGCAAGATTGCGCCTGCAGGGCCATGCACTTCACATCATCAGCTAAGCAGTAGGAGACTCATGGTAGGAGTTGGCAATTTGATGGTGTCAAGTTCTACCTAGATGTTGGGTAGGAGCAACATTCTTGCCTAAGAAGGTACCTGGTCCCCTGCAGACACCAGAATTTAAGGTGGAGAGCAGAATCCCTCCTACCCCCGAGTGAATCCATTCTGCCATCTCAGAGGGCTGGAATGTACCTGAGGACTTCGGTGGCCTTACTGTGTCCTGCTTTTTCACCTGGAAAATGCAAATAAGAGTGTAGCCTCAGAGCTTTTGTGAGAACTAAGACAAACTGTTCGTAAAGTGTCTGAACCAGTGCCTGGCACATAACAGTGCCCAGGAGCGGGACCCCTCCCTACCAAGGGCCGTCTTTGTTCATGTGTAGTTGCTGTCCTGTGGCACTGAGCCCAGGCTTCCTAAGTCACACTTCAAGGGAGTGTTGACCTTCCACGTCAGAAGCAGCCTCTCCAGGAAGAACGCTCCGTGGGAGGCCCTGTGGGCTGGGATGGAGAGGAGATCAGGCAGGCCATAGGAGCCGCCACTGGCTTCCTTCCCCATCTTCCTATGGGCATCAGGGCCCCAGAATTTGCAATCAGCACTTAGCGTTCTCAGTAGGGAGGCCAGGCTGAGAGCGAAGTTTTCCATAATCACCTTTTTTGTGTGGAATAGCACAGAGTTGCTATTTCAAATGGGGCTCTGCAGGACCCCTGACGTGTTTGGGGAAGGTTGGATTAAATAAAGTGAAATGAGTCCTTTGCTGGTGGAACTTTACTGAGCCATATAATCTTGTGCAAATCGTTTCTCCTTAAGAAGAAGACTGTGTTAGATGCACATCCCCAGGGTCCGCATCTCCTGGATCGTCTGGCATCTCTGTGGTACTAAGAGCACCTTGGGAAAGCTGGCTTACCTCCCAACTCGGATTTTCTGTGTCAGTACTGTCCATGTGTCGTGGGAGGGTGGGCAGCTACATTTGTGACTTTCCATTTGGCTGGACTGGAAGCCAGCAGGTGAGCAGAGGTGCAGAGACCTGGGGGCACCAGTCCTTTTGCCCTTCCCCAAGTGAGCTCTGACTGCATCCCCTAGTCTCTGGTCTTTCTAGGATTTGGGGCTGCCCTCAATCTCCTCCTTCTAATCCAAAATACCCTCCCTGCCATCCAGGCTTCCCCCACCCGATGGAACTGCAGTCACTGCGGGCTCCTCCTGCTGTCAGAGCTGCCACCAGGAAGTAGGCTGCAGCCCCCCACCCCCACCCCTGCCATCCCTTTGTGGGACTATGACAGCAGAATCTGACAGAAGGAGCAGAGGATGACTGTGACACATGATTTGTGTATGTCCAGGAGTCACAGATGGGGCACCCATGCTGCTGTTTGCTGTATTGGCTGAATGGGAGCACTGGGACCTTGAGTAGGTCACCCACCAGCAGTCTCTTGGGGCATTGGCAAGGTGCCAGGCAGTTCACATGAGCCTGAGGTGCTTATGAAGTCCTCTTGAAGTCCTGACGCCCCCAACCCAGCAGAGCCCCCTGCATTCACCCAGCCTTAGGGACCCCTCTCCAAGACCGTATGCTAACCACTCCCCATGCTTTTCTTTCTCGGTCCTGTTCCCCACCCAGCAGAAAGCGCTTTCAGTCGGAGAGTGGAAGGCAAAGCACAAAACCACTTTGAGGAGACCAACAGCAGTTCACAGAACTCCAGTGGTGAGTGTGTGTGTGACAGCTGTGCAGTGCTACAGCTGCCACCACCCCCTCTGCAGTGCTGGCAGGTGCCTGTGGGCTGGGCTCTTGCGGTACATGTGGCTCTCACTGGGAAGAGGCTGGGTATGGAAGTAGAAGGAGAGCGGGGCCAGGCAGAAGCACAAGGGACCTTTTCCGCAGGGATGTCCCTCTGTGCTTCTCTTCACCTTCCCCATGGAGAGAGAGGGGAACTCCTTTCCAAAATTCATGGTGTCTTCTCAGCCAGCCTGGATGATCAGCCTGATACAGCCATTGCTGAATTTTTCACGTAAACATCACGGCTTATTTCTTCCCAGGAGAGGCAAAGAGGGTGTGGTAGGGAGACCTCTGAGAACTGGAGGCCCAAGTTCTGGCTCCACTTTGAACCTGGGACCCTTGGGACAAAGATTGCTTTCCACTCCCTACAACACTGGTCACTTTGCCTGAGGTTTCTGGGTGGTGTTTGGTGCCCCCTGATGGCTGCTTCATGCAGAATCCTGGCTTAGCCGGGCAGAGCAATGTTTGAGAAAGGCCAGCAAGCCAGTCTGCACGGTGACAGCCTGGGCAGGAGAGGACAGGCATTGTGCCCCTGTGGTTGCGTTAAGATAAGGCATGCACTCTTCTGTATGGTTGAAATCTCACATGTTAAGTGCCAATCTGTGCCAGCCATGGTGCTGGGCACAGCCTGGGTGTAGACAGGTAATGGACATGGCTCACTCTTCAGGAGTGTTAGGAACTCACCAGGAGCACAGACTTTTAGGGGTGCTTTTTGCCTACTAATAGCAGTCCCGACTTCATCTAAACCCAGGTGTGTACCCAGCTCTACCACCTAATGACTGGTGATTGTCTCGTAATTTCACCTCTGCTGCAAATTGTGTGAAGGACACACAGCCCCAGGCGGTTGTGAGCACACAGATCATACACTCAGGTGTCAGGGGCCTTGGGTGGTGGTTGTTCACGGGTTTAAATATTGTGGGTTTTTGTAAGCTTCCCTACAACAGGTGGGCCTAGGATGGAGTGATTATCTGAGGGTGTTCAGGAATAAGTAGCAGCAGGCACACTGGATGTGCCCTGGACTCTCAGCCAACCTGTGCATAACCCCTGTGCCACTCCTACCACCAGAGCTGACAGGAGCGACCCTGTCAAGTGCTGCTGCTTCAAGCAGCCCTCATTTATTGAGCGCTTACTGTGTGCCTGGCCTGTGTTCAGAGCTCTGTGTGTCTTACCTGTTTCCATCTTTACCACGACTGTGTTGAGGGCAGTGTTACTGTTATCTGCACTTTTCGGATGAGGAAACTGAGGCTCAGGAGAGGTCAGCTCTAGCCCCGAGTCACTCAGATTGTAGACAGTGAAGGCAGGACTTCCCACCTACTGTGTGGCCATACTTTGTGACCTCTGTGGCACTGACAGTGCCAGGCAGAGGTGGAGAGGGGGGTGTGGGCAAGCAGCAGCCTTTAGAAGCTCAGCAGCTCCCTGGGGCTGCTCTGGTGGTTGGCACCAATGTTCCCACCTGAAAGCAACTTCCTGTGCCCTGCCCCAAAGTGGGTTGTGACAAATGAACATTCTCTCTTCAAGACTCCTGTGGCCTGAATGTCACTGAGGACATCCCAGAGGGATGGCCTTACCTAGTCTTTCCCTGTCCAGTGGCTCCTGCACCCATGGGAAGCCTACATTCTCTGAAGGGTGTGACCTCCAAGCCAACCTCCCCCAAGCATTCCCGCCCCCTACATTGTGAGTGGGGCTGGTGAGTGCCACCCCCTCTGCTGAGAACCCCAGCTGCTTCACTGGTTAAAAAGAGAGACGATGAGGATCACAAAACAGCAGAACTGGAAGAGACTTAGCTAAACTGTTTCTCTTTTGCAGAAACTGCAAGTCCCCTGATTTCCAATCCTTTCCCTCTCCTGCAGAGTAAGTGGTGGTCCTCTGGGGGGCTGGTGAGGGCAAGGCAGGGTAGGGAGCAGACTCAGCTGGCCTCCCCAGGGCCCCGACCTGGGTGTGCGGACCAGCCAGCTGGGGCAGCTGCAGCAGGCCAAGGCCCAGGCGGGTGGAAGAGCAAGGACGGGTAGGGCAGCACCCTGTCACCACCCTAGTCCCAGTGGAAGCAGAGGACTTGCCACTCCCAGTCATCAGGACAGCCTCAGGACGCCTCTTCCGATTCCTTCCTAGCTGTCCTCCTCCATCCCCTCCTCTTCTTTCCATCCTTGTCCTTTCTCCTTTCTTCCTCTCCTTCCTCTTCCCTTCCAGGCATTAATGAGAGCCTTGGGGACCCAGATCTGGCAGTACAGGCGGGTTCCACCTCCCTCCAGGCCTCTGTCTTCCTCTGGCCCTTCTTCACTTGCCCATCTGAGCAACCTCTCTTCCTGCTTCACTGTGGCTTTCTCCTCTTCTTCTTTTTCTTTTTTCTCTTTCCTCCCCTTTACGGCGTGTATGCTTGTCACCTTGTCTTTTGTCCATTCATTCATTCATTTAGCCATTCAAAGGTGACCTCTTCTGGTCCCTTTGAAACCAAGGGGACATAGTCTCTGCCCTCAGAGAGCTCTTGATCCATAGAAATTGTCCTCCCAAGACTTCTCCAGGGCCCGGCAATCAGTAAGCACTCAATAAAGATCTGCTCCTTGGAGTTGAACAGCTTCTGTCTGCATATCTTCCTCTCTCCATATCTCCTTCCTCCCCCAGCCTCTCCCTCTCTGGTTTAGTGACAGGGGAGCAAACAGGCTGGGCCCAGAGCCTCGAAAACAGAGATGTAGGTGCATTTGATTCCTGCTTCCCAAGATGCCTGCAGCCTGGCAGAACAACCATGAGATTCCTCACCTGCTACCTTGTTTCTCCCAGAGCCCTACACCTGTGGCGCCTGTGGGATCCAGTTCCAGTTCTACAACAACCTGCTGGAGCACATGCAGTCTCATGCAGGTAAGAGAGCAGCTGGGCAAGCCATGTAGGGAAGGGCTCAGCAGCTGGGCAGGTGGTACAGGTAAGAGTCCGGTGGATAGAAAGGTGGGATACTAGGGGGCACAGCAGCCAGATGGACAGGCAGCCTCTCTTACCTTCCCAACCTCAGTTCCTGCCCATGGAAGAGACAAGCAGAGCCCCTGCAGTGTCCTGGAAACTGGTCACAGGATGGGGAGCCCCAGTCAGCTGCAACAGGGTGGTCTTGACTCTGGGGATACAGTTCAAGCCATTTGGGAGCAGTCAGATTGGTCAAAGTTGAAGATGTCTTAACACTAGAGCACTTGTTTTGAGCCTCAAGGCCAGGCAGGAACTGAGTGTGGTTCAAGATCCAAGTGAGCAGAGGCAGAAGGTGGGAGCGGAGCAGGCTGGGTTAGTGCATCTCAGGACAGTCTTCATGCACCTTGACACTTTGACCATAAAGCAGGGCATGCCTGCATCACCAGGAAGCCCTTTTCAGGGCAGATTTCTAGGCTCCACCTTGAATTCTGATTGTGCAGGTAGGGGGTGCACCTAGGATTCCATTTCTCATCATAAATCCTTGGCAGTAGGATTTGTGGCAGTTCCTGGACTGCACTAAGAACCACTGCTGTGTGCCTAGGCACAGCACTCGAAGCCTCCCTGTCTTGTGTTTTGTGACCACGTAGTATAGATCTTGGTGTGTATCCCCTGCCTGGGGCATGTCCGTATCTCCAGCTGCAGGCTTTGGTCATGACAGTCCCCACTTCTGGTATAATTTCTGTTTCCATCAGGGAGATACTATTTGCTATAAAGGTAAAAAGCCCAGGATTCCCAGTGGTTTAACATGTAATCATTTTTTTCTTACTTTACAGCCTGATTCCAGCAACCTGGTTAGAAGTCCCCTTGGGAATCCAGTTCCTTCCTTCCATGGGTGTTTGGGGCTCTAGCTGCTGGGGAGAGGGGGAGGCTGTGAGAACATCACATTTTGTTAGTGCCTCAGACCACCAGTAATATCTGTCACAGATGCTCAGATTCCAGGGCCAGGAACTAGTTCTAGCACCAGTCTAAATTCATGGTTAGAACATGCCCAGAGCCAGTGCCCAGGGACAGCTTAACACTCTGCAAAATGAAATACAATTTTGGGTCAGCTGTAGCTAGCTGTCCCTCCCCCATCCCCCACAGATATCCCTGCATGAGCATCCGCCCTTTTGGCTTGTCTGAGCCACAGAGTAAAGAAAATTGTCTTGAACTATGTATAAGTACATAATATGTATATTAGCAACAAAATGTATATTAGCAACAAATGTTCCTTTTTAAAATTATTTTTTATTATTCAAAAAAAAAAAAAAAAAAAAAAGGCAAGTGGTCCCTGGGATGTAGGTTTAACCCACCTGCAAGGCCTGAGAAATAGAAATGGAAGAAGTAAGAAACAGAAATAACGTGCTTAGCCCAAGATGGAGGCTCAGTAATTGGCAGCTGCTCTTATTTCCTCTGTCACTTTGTTTTTGTTATTTGTATCCCTCTAAGGTTTACAAATCTTTCACTCACTGTCTTTTTTTCTATGGTATACCTGACACCCAAAATGAAAGAAGGAAAGGTTTATTTAGTTTACTGTCTGTGGAGGTTTCAGTCCGTAATCAGCTGGCTCCAAGGCAGGATGATATAACATAGGGGCAACACTTCCAGGCAGCAGCCAGCAAAGCAGCCAGAATAAAAGGGGGAGAACAAGATTCTTTTCCTCCCTTATATTGTATACAGGCCACTCTACCCCCACCACACCCCCAGGGCAGATGTAGCACTCAACAAAATCTCTGCCCTCCCCTTGCACAGAATGATGAGGAAGTAAAGATCCTGGCTCTCTGCTAAGCCTCTTAGTTAAACTTCTCAAGTAGATACTATGTTTCAACTGTAGCAATCCACCCCTTGTCAATTTGGCAACCAGACACAATTCTTTAAACACTTTCTAGACACAAGACATGCTTATTCTTAGTATTCTGAAACTTGAACATTATAATACAGCTTAACAATCCTTATGAACCAGCTTTAAGTCTATCAATTATATTACATGAGAAACATGACATTTTGTCCTGGCCTCCCCTCTCCCCAGCAAAGATTCATAAACATTCCTTTATGCAAAAGACATTTAGTGCATCTGCAAAAGCTGCTAAAATGTCCAAGTCTCAGGTCTCCAAGATGTAAGGCCAACTCTAGTGGCAAGCCCCTGTACAAATGAAAACAAACATTTCCAACATACAATAGCACAAGATAAACATTTTCATTCCAAAAGTTACAATTGGGAAATACAAAGGATTGGGACCAAAGCAAGTCCAAAATCCAGCAGAGCAAATGTTAAATCCGATAATTTCATGCAGTATCTGAAGCAATCTGTGGCAAATTGTGAGCTCCAAAGGGCTTGGGTGGCACTTCAGGTGGTTATAACTCCCACAGCTTCTCTCTTAGGCCCACTTTGCTTGCTCTGTGCAGCTTTCCTTAGATGATCCACATTCCCAGCTTTTGCAAACTTCTGAGGTCTCCCCTGCACCTTTGGCTTTACACTCACAGCTTCACATACTGCCCTTTCAGGGTCACACTGCCTGGCCTCCCAGGCCTTTTGAAATTGAGTTACAAGACGTTTTAACTTCAGAACTCTTGCATTCTGTATGCACCTAAAACCAGCACCACATAGATGATGCTAAGGTCTGCTGCCAGCTGGAGCAGTAGCCAGGCTTTCTATTTTGGCTGTAGGGATTGAGTGCCAGGATCTCAGGGCACTCTGAATCCAATTCTGAGTAACAAATTTTCTATGCCACCACCATTCTGGAACATTATATTCTGCAGCTTTCTCCTACAAGCAAAGTCTTTCACTTTTGCAGTTTTGAAGCTGCAGGGATTAGAGACTTGCTGCTATTAGTGATGCCTTCAGGCCATCTTTTTTGTTCTCCTTTTCCTTTTCAACAGTCAAAATTTCTTCAGATGTGTCTGTGCAGTCCACAGCTTCATTGGAGCTTCCTTTCTGGCCAAACTCACAATCTTTAAATCATCCTATTGGGCTCTTCACTCTTGATTCTCAACATAAATCAGGCTAAAAGCCCCCCAACAATAGCCATGTCACAGCTTCAACATTCGACAGCCTTGAAATTTCCTCTGCCAGATTAATTAGTCCACCACCCTTCATCTTAGTCTCAGGCAAAGTCTCTGGACACAAGAAAAATACAAACTTTTTGCCTAGCCATAACACACATCATCCGAAGTCCAACAACCAGTGCAGTCCTTCTTCCCAGCTGAAACCTCGCAAGCCTGATCTTTACTGGTTTTCTGCTCTTCTGAGCACTGACCAGGCTGTTCTCCCATACAGAACAGCCTAAGGCATTCCAGGTCTTTCCAAACTCTTCCCACAAGCCATCTCCAAAAGCTCTTGAACCACATGGTCAGATACAGTCACAGCAATGACCTCACTGTATTGTTACCATATTCTGTCTTGGTTACTTTTCTCTGGTTGCTAGGACAAAATACCTGACACCCAAAATGAAGGAAGGAAAGGTTTATTTAGTTCACTGTCTGTGGAGGTTTCAGTCCATAATCAGCTGGCTCCAAGGCAGGATGATATAATACAGGGGCAACACTTCCAGGCAGCAGCCAGAATAAAAGAGGGAGAACAAGCTTCTTTTCCTCCCTTATATTGTATGCAGGCCATTCCAGCCCCACCCCCAAGGCGGATGAAGCACTCAACAAGATCTCTGTGCCCTCCTCCTGCACAGAATGATAATATTTACCAAGTAAGGATCCTGGCTCCCTGGTGAGCCTCTTAAACTTCTGAACTTCTCAGATTGACACAATGTATCAACCATAACACTTTTCCAGATCTGTGCTGACAGGCAGAAATATTACAGTCCTAGTCACAAATGTGATGGCTCAATCTTGTAATTCCAGCACTCAGAAGACTGAGGCAGGAGAATCCCACAAGTTCAAGGGTAGCCTGGGCTACATAGTGAATTCAGGGGCAGCCTGGATACATAGCAAGACCCTATCTCTAAAAAACAAGCTGTATTATAGCCCTAGAACTTATTTAATGTTCATTGCTGGTTTATTAGTGTATCCTCAGTCATTCATTTAGTCAACATTTACACTTACGAGCTACCTATACTGGACACTAATTCACATGATCTTTTTAAGGATCTTTTTTTAAATTTCTGATGAGCTCTAAAGTTGAGGCTTTGCTTCTGCTGGCACGTAGCACACTGGTGTTGTAGTTCTGCTTCCACTGATGTGCTGGGTGACCTCAGTCAGCAAACCTTATCTTCATCTCTAAAACAGGTGCACACAGACCCCAGGTTTACTGCTGCACTCCTTACTCCAGCTTCCAGAATCTCAGCCACCCCTTGCAAGGAAAGGTGTTGAAAGCCCACTCAGTTCAACAGACTGTCCCCTATGGGAAACCGGGCTAGTGTCACTGGCACTGTGCTTGGGGACCACTGCTTGAACATATCCTTTAATCGAGATCCCCACAGCCTGCAGGTGAAGCCTGTACTTCACCTGCCTGCTAACAGCTTCTGGAAGCTGAACCCTAATTAGGAAAGAGAAAGGACGTTCCTGCCCCCGCCTCCGCCCCCCCCACCCCCCCACCCCCCCCACCCCCCCACCCCCGGCGTGGAGGACAGAAGCCATTAATATGCAAATTGAGGCTGAGCCTTGAGGTGGCCCCACCTCTCCAGGCATTTTGACTTATTTCCCCTGGAGCTGTAGGTTGCTTTGTTCTGGTCCAGCGCGGCAGGAGAATGCTCCAGGGCAATCCAACCAAAAGCCAGGCGGAATCCCAGCCAGGCTGAATCGGGATTAAAGGATTGGCTCCATGGCGAGAAATTAAGCGTCCTGAGTTGAGCAGTTCACAGCTCCGCTGATAAGAAGGATCAGGCTCGAATAACACCAATCTCATTAAGAGGCTGCTGAATGGCACAGGCTAATTCACACTAATAAACTTCCTTTCTGGACTGGAGGCAGCGCTGGCGGCAGCTCAGGCGCGTGGGTTGGCAGTGATGATACTAATAACGGCCAACATTCAGTGAGTGAGCGCTTGCAACTTGTGAGGTTCATGAGCTCCTCCCAAAGAGCCTGTTGCATCACATTTTCATCCCCTTTATACAGGTGAAGAGCAAAAGTTCAGAGAATATAATCACTGGCCGGAAATCGCACAGCCCATAGAAAACAAACAAGACCATTAGAACTTGGTACTGGGTGGTATTCTAAGAGTTTTACACACTGTCACCATTTAATTCTCAGAACAGTCCTCTGGGTTAAATGCTCACATTAACTCCACTGTCACAGAAAAAGATAGCGATTTGCCCAGGGTTCTGAAGTCACAGTGGTAATTCAACCAGGATTCCAACTTGGAGATGAATCCAGAGCCTGGGCCTTCATCAGCCACAGGTGACCCAGGAAAAAGATGACCACAGAGGACCCTCTTTAAGGTCATCCCTTGCAGTTCTTTAGTAGAGTGCAGCTAGGTGGACCATGACTGGGGGAAGCACACAGGGACCTTCCAGCAAATGAAGTTGGAGCCTTGCTATTTGAGCTTTTGGGAGGTGGCCAGACCTGGTTTCTAAAATACTTTGAGTCACCTTGCTGCTCTAGGCTTTTCCCGTCTGTCAAGTGGGTTCATCAGAACTCCACAGTGTGGGCCTGGGGATTTAGCTCAGCAGCATAAGCGCCTGCCTTGCAAGCAGGCAGTCTTGAGTTCGATCCCGGTACCGATAAAAAAAAAAAAAGATTAGAGAAAGGAACTCCACAGTGTGGGTGCAGGTCGCAGAGATGGCACGAGTAATGTGCAGGGCTGTCACACACACCAGGACTCAACCAGGGCAGGGGCCTGTTCTCCCATTGCCTGTCAGAAGTACGGGTTGAGTATCTGTTGTCTGTAATCCTTGAGACCAGAAGTGTTTAGGATTGCAGATATTTGAAACTGTGGAATATGTGCGTATATTCCATAATGAGGTATCCTAGGGCTGAGCGTCAAGTCTAAACGTGAAACTCACGTTTGCTCCTTACACGCCTTATAACACATCACCTGATGCCGGTTTCACACAGTGCTTTAGTACACCTGCATAGGACTTTGACCCACAGGGTGAGGTTGGGGTGGAGTTCCCTACTTGTGGCAGCATGACAACATTTTAAAATTTTGATTTTCAGGTTAGGGATTGTGTCTGCTTTCCCCTCTTTCCTCTGCAGGAAAACCAATAGTTCTGCAGCTTTGCCTCTGGGTTTACAGATGTCCGTCAGGGAGTGGGAACATGCAGGCTTAGCTACACTGTGCAGTCATTTCAGCTCAGTCAAGTGTCTTCATGGAGCTTTGACTAGTACCTCAGTTTACCAGAAGGAGAATCTGTAAGATACGGACAGAAACAATTTTTTGAAGCAACCATACTGGACATTGTTATCTAATACTAAATTGAATAATCTCAATTCCAAGTTCTTTGGAAGGAATGCAAATTGGAGAATTACCCTGAGGCTTACCCAGCTTTCATCTTTGGGATGGAATAGAGAAAACTCAGGCCCACGAAGTTAAAATGACTCAAGTGTCACGTGCCACAGCCATGGCAAAGCCAGGTTTACATCGAGGGCTTCCAAACCCCTGCGTCCGGTGGGAAAGTCAACCAGAAAGTCTGCTGTTTTTCCTGGTAAAATGTTGCCTCCCCTTTGTACATGTTCAGTCCCACATTAAAGGAAATGCATTCTCTGCACTGGGAAAACGCACAGAAGTTAGAATGTGAAGAATCAGGCATCTCACTACTCACAGCTGACTGGGGTTACCAATTTGATGGGTTTCTTTACAGTCTGTTTTAAACTTAAATCAGATTTATTGAGATAGAATTTACAGAAGTGAAGTTTACTAGTTGCCGAGTACAGTTTGATGGGCTTTGACAAATTTATATAGTTGTTCAACCACAATCAGATCAGAATACACAACATTGCCCCAAACCAGAAAAGTTCCTAGTGCCCCTTTATAACCTTCTCCTCCCCTGCCCCAGCCACTGGCAACCACTAGGTGTTTTCATCCTCTCTTGTTCTGCCTGGACTTTATGAATGTGAAATTATTCAGTATTTGGTCTTTTGGATCTGTCTTCCAATTAGCATACTTTTGAGATTCATCTGTGTTCTTGTGTGTGATCTATAATCCTTCTGTATTGCTGAAAGCTTTCCACTGTTTAATGCACATTCTCCAGTTGAAAGCCATGGAGTCTCCAGTTTGGGGGGTATTGAGAATAAAGTCGTGGGGTGGGCTTGTGTGTTTACGTCTTGTATGTCATCAATGTAAGGCCCCTCCCACATATATGATTTCCAATATTATGGACTGGCTCTCTACTTTCTTGAACCTATGCTTACACTTATGCCTTTGAAACGTTAAGTTTTTAGTTTTGATAAAGCCCATATCTCTATTTTTTCTTTTCGTCATTTGTGTTTTTGTATCATGTCTAAATAAAGCTGTCGGAGCTGGGAATTTAGCTCAGGGGCATAAGCACCTACCTTGCAAGCAGGCAGTCGTGAGTTCAATCCCCAGTACCTATAAAAATGAAAAAAAAAATACTAAATAAACCTGTCTTACTCCAAGTCACAAAGATTTACCTCCTGTACTTGTTCTGAGAATCTTACGGTTGTAGCTCTTACACTCAGTCTGCATTCCATTTTGGGTTAATATTTATACATGATGTGAGGTCAACTTCATTCTTTTATATTGGAGTGCCCAGCTGTCCAAGTATGATTTGAAAAGACTGTTCTTTGCCCTCCTGTCAGAAATCATCGTAAATGTTTATTTCCGTATTTTGAATTGTATTCCATTGACTTAGGTCATTATTTGTACCAATACCACACTATTTTTTATATAAGAACTTTGTAGTAGTTTTCTAAATGAACAAGTGTGAACTCTCCAGTTTTATTCTTTTTCAAGATTTTTTTGGCTATTCTGTCTTGCATTTCAGTATGGGTGTTAGGATCAGTTTATCAATTTCTGTTTTTAAAAGATGAGATTTCAATAATGGTTGGATTGTATCTTGATCAGTCTAGGAAAAACTGACATTTTAACAGTACTAAATCTTCTAATCCATGAACATTGAATGTCTTTCCATGTATTTAAATCTTTTTTAGGCTTTTTCAACAATATTTTTAATTTTCAGTTTATAATTCTTGCACTTCTTTTGTAAATTTGTACTAAGTATTTTATTGTTTTGGAAGTTATTCTAAGTGGAATTGCTTTAATTTGTGGGATGTTTATTACTAGTGAAGGAAAACACCGTTGATATTTTTTCTATTGATCTTACATCCCTGCAGTCTTGTTAAACACACTTTGTAGTTCTGATAGTTTTATGTGTGTTTGAACTCATAGGATTTTCAACATATATGATCATGTCATCCATAAATACAATTTTTCTTCTTTTGCATCTGGGCATTTTTTACAAGTTGAACAGAAAAGTAAATATTCTTATTCCTAATCTGAGGGACAGAATTGTCAGTGTTTCACTGCTGTTTTTTGTTTTTCATGGTGCTGGGGACCAAACCCAGGGCCTCATGCATGTAAAGCAAGAGCTTACCACTGAGCCACATCCTCAGCCCCAGTGTTTCACTGTTAAGCTTGACACTGACTATAGGTTTTTTATAGATCCCCTTTATCATATTGAAAAAGATTCTTTCAATTCCTAGTATGCTGAGTGTGATTACCATGAAAGGGCACTAGATTTTGTCAGATGCTTTTCCTGGCTTTGTGAGGTGATTGTACCATTTTCATCCTATCCTATTAACATAGTGCATTACATTGATTCCTGCATATTGAACCATTTGCATTCTTGGGATAAGTCTCGTTGGTTTGTGTAAAGAATCATGTATG
Source organism: Cavia porcellus (assembly GCF_034190915.1). NCBI lineage: Eukaryota > Metazoa > Chordata > Mammalia > Rodentia > Caviidae > Cavia > Cavia porcellus. The sequence goes on along the minus strand of NW_026947484.1, from coordinate 173,829,195 downwards.
TTTCTGGACTGTCTGCAAATACATGTTATTGAGGAAGTTTGTATCTCTATTGTTAAAGGTCATGAGGCTGTAGTTTCTTTTCCTTTGATTTCTTTATCTGACTTTAGAAATAGAATAATACTTCATAAAATGACTTAAAAGACTTCTTTTAACATAAAATAGGATTCACAAATGAGCATCTGAGCTTGAGCTTTTTTTGTGTGTGTTTTTATGTGTATGTGTGTATATTCTTTGGTGTGAACTTTTACTACTAAGTGACTTTTTTTCTATAGGTCTGTCCAGATTTTCCGTTTCTTGAATGAGTTTCTTGGATTATGTCTTTTTAGGAATTAGTCTGTTTTGGCCAGGTTATCTAATCAATTGGAATATCATTGCTTATAGTATTTCCTTATAGTTTATTTAGTTTTATATGATTAGTAAGCTTAAGTGTTCCTTTAGATGCGCTTCACCAGGTTTATCTGTTTCTAGTTTGACAGAAATTTGAATCATAAATGAGTTTTGAATTTTGTCATTTTAATGTGCCTGTAACACTTACTAAGGTGGTTTTTCTTATTTTTTGTTTCAACATAGGAATTAAACCAACAGATTTTTCCAATATTAACCCAAACTTTCATTTCTGCAATAAATTCCATTTACTAGAATGTGGGAATTTGAGTTTTTCAGCTTTGCACTACCGGGAATTGAAAGCAGGGCCTTCACACTGAGCTGCCTCCCCAGCCGGGTTGGGCTTTAACTTTCAGGCCTCTTGCCTCAGCCTCCCAAAGTGCATCAGTGGTCAGGGTTACATGTTATGCATTGCTGTAGTTAGTTTGCTAACCTTTTTTCTGGTGCTGCGGGTCAGGCCCAGGTATTCGCACATGGCAGGCAAGCCCTCTTATTACTGATTATACCCGCACTCCCAGGTTTGGTAACACTTTGCTCAGAATTTTCACATATTGTTTCATGAGGTATTTTGCTCTGTAGTTTCTTTTTTTAAAAACTTTTTTTTTCTGATTTTGTATCAGGGAAATGACAAGTTCATAAAACAAATTCAGAGAAGTTCTTACCTTTCTTTTGTTTTCTGGAAGAATTTGTATTACTTTTTCTTTAAATGTTTATTCAGATTTACCAATAAACCCTTACGAGCCTAAGGGAATTCATTGTATTGTGAATTCACTTTATTTAATAACTGTAGGACTATTTCAGATTACCTATTTCTTCTGCATTTAACTCTATCTTTCAAGATAGCAAAGTTGTTTAATTTATTGGTATAAAGCTTATAATAGTTTTTAGCTCCTTTAATATCTCCAGCGTCTGCAAGAGTGGCCCTTCTTTCATTCCTGGTACTAATGATCTGTGTCCTCTGGCTAATGTTTATCAATTTTATTGATTTTTCTTTTTACAAAGAATCAATTTCTATGTGCATTGATTTTTAAAATTTTTTTTACATTTATTTCATTTGTTTTACTATAGTTTCTTTCTTCTCCTTACTGCAGACTTAACTTACTCTTCCATCTGTCTGTCTGTCTTCTGTCTGTCTTGTCTGTCTCTGTCTCTCTGTCTGTCTGTCTGTCTCCCTCTCTCTGTCCCTGTCTCTTTCTCTCTGTCTGTCTGTCTGTCTGTCTCTCTCTCTCTCTGTCTCTTTCTACCCTCCCCCTTTCTAAGATGGGGTCTTAATACATTTTTCAAGTTGCTTTCAAACCCATGGACCCAAAGTGGTCTTCCTGCCTCAGCCTCCCAAGCAACAGGGACTGCAGGTATGTGCCGCCACCATGCCTGACTTTACATCCCTAAGGTAGAAGCTAGTGATGTTGATTTTAAGCCTTTTTATTCTTTTCTAATATTTAAGGCCCCAAAGAAACCTTGCAGATGTTCCTTACAAATTTTGAAATGTTAACGTTTTTGTTCTCATTAAATTCTAAACTTTTTCCCAGTTTCATGGTTTTTTCTGTGACCCATGAGTTACTTAAAAGTATGATATTGTTTTTTTGTTTTGTTTTGTTTTTTGTCTTTTTCCTTTTTATCAGTACCAGGGATCAAACTCACGGCTGCCTGCTTGCAAGGCAGGCGCTTATGCCACTGACTAAATCCCCAGCCCCAAAAGTATGATATTGTTGTGTACAGTAATTATAATTTTTCTAAACATCTTTTTGGTATTGACTTGTAATTTAATTCTTGGATGGTCAGAGTCCACACCTTGTATGGTTTTGACATTTCCTGCCTCACCCTCTTTTTCTGAGAATCCAGTTATATGCATATGAGGCTGCTTCATCTTGCCCTCTCTGCTCATTTATGATCAGTGTTCATTTTGTTTTTTCTTTTTCTCAGTAAGTTACTGAGAGGGTAGAGTTGAGATCTCTAGTTATAACTGTGCCTTTGTCTCTATTTTTGTTTGACTTCTCTTAGTTTTTGCTTAACATGACTTAAAACTCTGCACACACATTTAGGAGTATTATGCATTCCTGGTAATTTGACTCTCTGTCTTCACACAAGATCTCCTTATTATCCCTGCTAATGTGTCTCATTTGAGGCTCTAGTTTTCTAAAATAATATTACCCACCTAGGCAGCTTTCTTATTACTCTGTGCATGGTATACAGTACTTTGTTCATCCTATTACTCGTATCTCAAAAACACACTATTGGGTCATTTTGGGGTTTTTTCTTAATGAATCTGTGAGCTTTCCATGGAGTTTTGAGATATCTGCATGTGTCAGAATCTCGGTATTGTTGAGGACAAATCTGCCATTTTCTGCTTGTTGGCTCTTCATCTCCTTTTACCTTTGTTCTATTTTTCTCTAATTCCCCTACCTTATTTTAGATTGACAACTTTTTTTATATTAACTTATTCTTGCTAAATTTAGTTTATTTGGGTTTTCAACTACATATTTTGAACTGATTTTCTACAATTAATATTAGCCTATCTGGGGATGTATCTCAGTGGCACGATGCCTGCCTGGCAAGCACAGGGTCCTGAATTTGATTCCCAGTACAAATAATAATAATAATAATAATAATAATAATAATAGCCTACTTTTCATACTGTGTGAGAATCTTTCAGCAAAGTCTTCTAATTTCCCTTTTTGGTCTTGTTGCTCTTAGTATACAGTATGCTTTTACATGATTGTCATAGTTCTTGAAATTGTTTTCTAGTGAGCAACTGCATTTAAAATGGGGCGATCTCTCATCCAAGTACTAACCAGGCCTAACCCTGCTTAGCTTTTGAGATTAGACAGGATTGGGCTCATTCAAGGTGATATGGCTGAACACCAATGTTTATAGCAGCACAATTTGTAATAGCTAAATCTTGGAAACAGCCCAAATGCCTGTCAACCAAGAAATGGATTAAAAAAGATATGGTATTTCTATATAATGGAGTACTACTCAGCTATAAAGGAGAATAAACTCAAGATTTTATAGGTGGAGACCATATTCTTACTTGAAATAACTGTCTCCCATATGTAAACATCGTATCATTTCCCTAGTGAAAAAAAAATGAAAAAAATAAATATCCAAAGTGTGCAATAGATTCTGTGAAAAGGAAAGAAACTGCTCAAAAAGAAAGAACAACTGCGATAGGGGAAAGGAGGAAAAAAGGAAGGAAAAAAAAAGAAAATATATACAAATGATAGCTAAGATAACCTGTACTAATTTCTGTTAGTTCGTTGAAAAGAACAGTGTGTAATTTTAAAGAATTGTTCAATCAGTTTTGCATATCTGGATCAATTTTGCATACCTATATCTTGTAATTTGAGCAACTGCTTTGAAGATAACAATATGTAGAATATTAACCATTGTTAATTTCCTAATATCTTGCTTTTAAATTCTGTATCTTTTTTATTATTTTTCTCTCTATAAAAGTAAATAAAATGAGAATTTATATATATATATATATATATATATATATATATATATAAATTTTACACAAAATTTTTTCCAATAGTCTAATTTTCTTTCTGTAGCTCCAGATTTTTATTTTAAACCATTTTTCTTACCTCAAGGACTTCTTTAATATTTTTCATAGTGCAAGTCCAATTTTTGTTTTTTGTTTTAGGTGTCCATTTCATCTTCATTTATGAAACATACTATCACTGGATATAGACTTCTAGGCTTTTCGTATTTCTTTTGGTATTTTATTCTCTTGCGTCTAGGTTGTATAATTTCTAGTGAGAAGTCTGTCATCATGCTTATTTTTGTTTATATGTATGTAATTGCCCCTTTTCATTAAGATTATTTTTTTCTCATTGTTTTCTGTGGTTTGATTCTGTGTGATGCTGTGTATTAGTGGTGTTTTATGTATATTTATTCTGCTTGGGACACATTGAGCTTTTTAAATATGTTTTATTTTTTTGTCCAACTTGGAAAATTTTTGACGGTTTCTTCAAATACTGTTTTTGTTCCACTCCTTTTTTAAATCAGATTTCCATTTTATATTTATATTTATGAGTGTATTAAACTGCCTGCTATTTTCCATGCTGTGTTCATTTTTTCCAGACTCTTTCATATATGTATGTGTGGTGGGGTTTTTTTTTACACTTTAGTTCCTCTTGGGCAGGGTAATTATGGTTTGAACCATTTTTTTTTTTTTACATTTTCTGTTTTTCTCTTTATGGTGTTCATTTTTTCCTTCACATCTGCGAACATGTTTATGACATCTACAACAGCTGTTTTTAAGGTCTTTATTGACTACTCCATCAAATCTGTCACTTCAGTGTCTGATTCTATTGATTGGTTGTTCTACTAGTCACACTTTCCTATTATTTTTTTCCATATTTCTTTTGTCTGCAATATATTTACTTAAGATGGCCTTTGTATTTTTGAGTCCTGTTCTTGAGAGTTTAGAGGTGTGGAGCAGCCTCCAGTCTGTGACAAATGCATTTCATAGCAATGAAAGCCACTCTGCTACGCTCCTCATGCACTGAAGTCCGAGTCCCAGCCCTGCACCATTTTCTCTGTGGCCTTGGACAACGTTCTCTAATAGCTGGACTTCAGTTTCTGCGTCTTACAGGAAAGGGTTTTGGTGATTAAGTACAGTGTATCTTGTAAGAAAAGGTTTGGCTTCGTTTTGTTCATCTTATGAAATTTCTAGTAAATGTACTGAAAAGCCAAAAAGCACACTTGAAAGAAGAGTGGGTGCTTGAGGTGCTTTTGACCACCCCATTTCAGAGCTGCAGCTTCGCGATGGTATACGTGTGGGATGCCAACACGGGCTCAGAATGTGGCAGCTGCCACCAGCTGAGAGTCTGTGCCTCAGGCACAAAGCTGAGCTCCTTCTCTGTCATCTCCAGAGTCCTTCCGGGTGTTGTCTGATGGCAGTGTGGTTGTCTCCATTTTCCCTGATGTTGAAGATGAGGCTTTGTAAGCAAAGACAGTTATGTAAGGAAGATCCAGGAATTAATGCACGCCTGAGTCCCAAGTGTCCCATTTGCACTTGTACCCCCCACACTGGTTCTTGTCTTGTTTGTCACCAGCCTCTTTCCTCTCAAGGTAACACACCCTTCCCCTTGTGCCCACAGCTGACAATGAAAACAACATCACCTCCAACCAGTCCCGCTCACCACCTGCTGTTGTGGAAGAGAAGTGGAAACCTCAGGGCCAGAGGAACAGTGCCAACAACAGTAGGTCTCCTTGGTGGGGCTGGGCCCTGGTGTGCACAGAGATTTGTCCAGTTCCCTCCAGTGTTTCTTCCCTGTAATTCCTACTGCTTGAGTCTCCTGTGGTGACACATGGTGGCACACAACAGTCTCCAAAGCATACTTAGACTAAAGACCTCATTTGTAGGAATTCTTAACACACAGGATAGACAGGAAGCCCAGGTAAAGGAGGTAACATTTTGTGGTCACAAGTACCATTGGAATCAGAATAGAGTCCACCTTTCCATGATTTCTTTGGCTATATATATTTTACTAAAGATTCCCATTTTAATGATGATCCTTGTATTAATTGTCTTCAAAGGTCTAAGTGAGTGGCACATATGATCAATACGTTGCATGCATGTCACTATTCCATACCCCTGGCATGTATTACTGATCAATCATAGAACTTTTTTCTCTGTAACTATTGCGTGTTAAACAGCACCACCAGTTCGTGTGCAAGATGAAATCCACTTGTCATACCTAATCCTAGATGCTTAGCAAATTAGGTTGCTGCTAGACCACTCAGTCTTGAACACCAGAATTAATCACGTGTCTCTGTGTTCTCTGCCAGCCACGACTAGTGGTTTAACACCCAACAGCATGATCCCTGAGAAGGAGCGGCAAAACATCGCAGAGCGCCTACTGCGGGTCATGTGCGCTGACCTGGGTGCATTGAGTGTGGTCAGCGGGAAGGAGTTCCTCAAGTTCGCCCAGACCTTGGTAGACAGTGGTGCCCGCTACGGGGCCTTCTCAGTCACTGAGATCTTGGGCAACTTCAACACGCTGGCACTAAAGCACCTGCCACGCATGTACAACCAGGTGAAGGTGAAGGTGACGTGTGCCTTGGGCAGCAATGCCTGCCTGGGCATCGGTGTCACCTGCCACTCTCAGAGTGTTGGGCCCGACTCCTGCTACATCCTCACAGCCTACCAGGCTGAGGGGAACCACATCAAGAGCTATGTGCTGGGCGTAAAGGGTGCGGACATTCGGGACAGTGGCGACCTGGTACACCACTGGGTGCAAAACGTGCTGTCAGAGTTCGTGATGTCGGAGATCAGGACAGTGTACGTGACAGATTGCCGGGTAAGCGCGTCCGCCTTCTCCAAGGCTGGCATGTGCCTTCGCTGCTCAGCCTGTGCCTTGAACTCAGTGGTGCAGAGTGTGCTGAGCAAGCGGACACTGCAAGCCCGCAGCATGCACGAGGTCATCGAGCTGCTAAACGTGTGTGAGGACCTGGCGGGCTCTACAGGCCTCGCCAAGGAGACCTTTGGGTCTCTGGAGGAGACGTCACCACCGCCCTGCTGGAACTCAGTGACGGACTCACTGCTGTTGGTGCATGAGCGCTATGAGCAGATCTGTGAATTCTACAGCCGAGCCAAGAAGATGAACCTCATCCAGAGCCTCAACAAGCACCTGCTCAGCAACCTGGCCGCCATCCTCACACCTGTGAAGCAGGCTGTCATCGAGCTGAGCAATGAGAGCCAGCCCACACTGCAGCTGGTCTTGCCTACCTATGTCCGGCTGGAGAAGCTGTTTACAGCCAAGGCCAATGACGCGGGCACTGTCAGCAAGTTGTGCCACCTCTTCCTGGAGGCGCTCAAGGAGAACTTCAAGGTGCACCCAGCCCACAAGGTGGCCATGATCCTGGACCCGCAGCAGAAGCTTCGGCCTGTGCCACCCTACCAGCACGAGGAGATCATCGGCAAGGTCTGTGAGCTCATCAATGAGGTGAAAGAGTCCTGGGCTGAAGAGGCTGAGTTTGAGCCCGCTGCCAAGAAGCCACGCTCCACCGCCGGGGAGCACCCCACGGCTCAAGAGGACGATCGCCTGGGGAAGAACGAAGTGTATGACTACCTGCAGGAGCCCCTTTTCCAGGCCACCCCAGATCTTTTCCAGTACTGGTCCTGCGTGACCCAAAAGCACACAAAACTCGCCAAGCTTGCCTTCTGGCTCCTGGCAGTTCCTGCCGTGGGGGCAAGAAGTGGCTGTGTAAATATGTGTGAACAAGCACTTCTCATCAAAAGGAGGCGACTGCTCAGTCCAGAAGACATGAACAAACTCATGTTTCTGAAATCCAACATGCTTTAAAGCTTTACTTTGGGAAAGCAGATCAACAAAACAAAAGGAGAACATTGGAAAAACACAACACTGTCACAAACAAAGAAAAGGAATTTAAGTTCTAAACACTGTGGACCTCATTCTAAATGCCCCCTGGAAACTTAAGTGCTTTTTTTCAGTGTGTGTGTACTTGTGTGTCCACACCCACATGTGTGCACGCACCTGAACGTGCGTGCCCTGGGTGTGGAGGCTTTGTGCTTATCTGTGCAGCCAGAAAAGTTTCCACATACGTGCACTCACACGCGACCCTGGTGCATGTGCACACGCCTGCACGAAGGCGTGTGTGCATTGGACTGGGCGTGTCAGGAAAGCCAAGTGACTGGGAAAGAGGGAGAAGTTTCACCTTTTCTCGGGAAGGGGCTCTAAAGACTCCGTTTTTCAGGTATGCAGATTGGGAGAAACATTAACATGTTCAGGCAGCTGCGATCTGAAGTGACTTGATGTTCCCTGTCCTCTACCCCTGCCGCCCCCCACCCTCCTTCCCCCCAACCCCTACGGTGCCCGCCCCCTGCCCCAGCTGCTCTGCCGTGGATTCTCCAGACTGCATCCAATGGACAGTTTCTGCACTGGACTTTGTTTCTCGTTCACCTTCAGGGCATTGAGCTGTTGCCTCTGTGATCACCCTTGGGTATCCCAGGCAGCCGCCTTAGAAACACACCTATCTATCTCCCCAAATCAGGAAAAGAGACAAGAATATAAAGCCGACATTTTGCTTTTTAATATAAGAGAGGGAAAAAAAAAGAGACATTTTTCAGAGAAGTATAGATAACTGTCTCCACTCAATGTTTTTCCTGACATTTTGGCAGTTTTTACCTTTTTGGGGTTCATTTTATTTTTTCAGATTTGCGTTAGACTCTGCTAGGAGGCACTGAATGTGTATAACTTATGTTTTGGAGTGTGTGGGTTTTTACTTGCCCTTTTTGTTCCTCAAGTCACACTGTAAACTAGCTCATCTCAGTGGTATATTCAGTATCCTAAGGTTTTTATCAGCCTCCCCCATACAGTCCGGTTTTCCTGTTCTCAGATGGACAAGATGTGTGCTGTCTGGAGACCAAGGGAGGGGGCGGGATTGCGGGTTCCTCAGATGTGGGGTTTGGTGGAAGCCATATGGGCAGCACGTGGGGTTCTCGGAATGTAAGCAGAAGAGCCGTGTTCTGGTTCGCTGTGTCTGGTACTGTGAGCATCTGGCTTCTGTTCCCAGAGTGCTTTCCGCTCCTCACCACATCCCCCACCCCCAAGGCTCCTGAGTTGATCCATATTCACAGCCACCCCCCACCACCATCCAGTCCCTCCTCCCTCCCCAGGGTTCATCCAGGCAGTCTTCAGCCCTCAGGGGTCCCTAGAGGCACCTCCAATGGCCAGCCAGGATGGCAGTTGAGTTTGGTGCCTTGTGGGCTGAATAGTTGATGTTCTGATGGTGACACCCTCCACTCAATGCTGTGACAGGGGTCTTTAGGCCCCTCTCCTGATCCCCCAGCCAGGAGCAACTGAGGTTCTGCTGAGAAGAACACATTCTCTCCAAGAGAGAAAGATCACCTCTCCACCCTACCCCGCCCTTGAGTGAATGAAGAGCTGGTGGTCCCCTGTCCCTCAGGTGTCTGTGGCTGTGGGATAGGGATTGCTGTGATTCAGGCTGAGAATGACCACCATTGTTGGCGCTCTTTGCGAAGGCATCTTCTGCCATCCTGGGGGTTGGCTAAGTGGACCCCCCACACACCCAGTAATAAAGCATTACTCAACTGTGAGATACCTCGATTACAAAAAGCACTGTACCATAGCCCTCTCTCCTGGGGCCCTGGCAGGATGGGAGTAAACTTGGTTTAAAACTCAAGAAGGCTTAAGCATCGTGATCATGGACCCAGAACACTGTTTTTGGAGGCCAAGCCTGTACACTTCACCTCATGAAACTAACCCAGCTCTTCCTGCAGCATTGGACATTATGAAATGGATCAGAGTGGGCCATTTCCACAACTGCTTCAGCAAGCCATGCTCCCAAGGAACCGAAGACCGGCTCCTCTCCTGGAAAAGAAGTTCTAGGTATTTCTTCTGTATTTCCAACTCTTACTACCACCAGCTAGAAGAGCCTCCATCCACAGTGGAGCTGGAACAGGGAGAATCCAGACAGGAACCAAATATTGCTTCCTAAAGAATATGAAACATTGGCAGATTTTCTGATCAGACCTTTGGACATTCTGGAAGGTGGGTTCTGGGTTGCTGATGATTGACAGATGCTTCTTATCAATTGTGCTTGACTGCTAGATGGGACGATCACAGTGTGGCACTTTCAGCCACACGGGAAGGACAGGAGCTGCCGATTTAGGTTATCAGTAAAAGCAGAGCTAGTTTTGCTGGCCAGGGTATTACTGAACCATTGAATTGCAAAACCAGCAGCAGTGCCAAGATACACAGAGCACTCAGCAGTCTCCTCTTGTGTGAGATACTTGTGCTCCAGAATGAAAACGAGTGAATCATACCTACCGGAAGTATTAGGAATTAGGTTGTCACCTCCAGTAATCCAGTTCTTTTGCAGCTGAGTTCAGTACTTCGGCTTAGCTTGCCTCTGCAGGTTAGCTGTAAATGCTGTTAGGTTCACAAAAAGCTGTCTTGGGAGCTGCCTTGTCCACAATGCTAACACAGTGGAAGGCAGTCATTTCTCTCTTAGCACCTGTGGTTCCCCAGAAACTGGTGTCACCAACTGGAAAGGCTGTATCAGGTGCCCCCTCAGCCTGCCTTCTCTCATAGGCTCTTCCCACGGTGCAAATCCTGCTGTGACAGGCAGCTTAACAAAATCCAAAGATCTCACAGGTCAGCTACCTGCCCCATTTTTTCCAGCAATATCCACCTTACCAAATTTCCAGCTCATCCAAAGGACTGAGACCGGCTCTTCCAGTTCATCTCCTGGTGCCTGGCTTAGTCTTACCCTTCAGAAGGATTTTGTCATCTGACACACAATTCTGTGACTACCATAGATCTCTCTACCACAGGCCTTTGCGAGCTGGCAGACTAGGAAGTTGGGCTATTTCCGTCTTAGCTTTGCAAGTAAAGGTGGTTGCCTGCTGACTTGGGAGACAGCTCGCCTCAAGCCATGTGATTCCCAGGACAGAATCAGCCTCTGTTTTGACATCCACAACCCAAGAGGAAATATGCTTCTTTCTGCTCAGCAGGGCTTTTCCCTCTCTGTGGTCACCAACAGAGCACAAGCTAAGAACTGCAGCCTCTTGAATGATCCCTCAGATTTTCATTAACCCAGGGCTCTCAGGTCTACCAGGAAGATGCTGTATCCTGATTGTGGATGGATGCACGCATCCCAGCACAGTTCCCCATGCTTAGGTCAGGTCCCCCTCTGGTGGCATTTAGAAGCCAGGAACTAGTGCCACCCGAGTAAACTGTCTTCATTCCTGTGGGTTCCCAGCACAGAACGCCACCTACCGCATCACAAGTTAGGACATATCCCCACATATTCCACTCGATGGCTTCATGCTTGGCATCAGGAAGAATGCACCAAGGTTTCATGGCAAGGAGAGAAGGGCAGCCAGTGGCATGGATGGGAAGTCACGGATCTCCAGAAGCCCAGGAAGGAATTTTGGCACCAGCCATTTGGCCTGCTGAGAGCCCTCACTTTGACCTGTTCTCTCTCGCACTTTCTAGAAACACCGAAGAGTTCTGCAAGGCATTTTCCACTGTGAAGCCAAAACCTCTACCTTTAAGGAGTTCCGTGCTAACACTTGCTTCCCCTGGGCTTGGGTTTGACTCCTTGAAGAGGGCACCTGGAGAGATGTCAGAAGTGTGGCATGTCCTGTCTAGGGCCACAGGGTAACCAGGTTTGCAGTGAAGCCAGAACAAAGATGGAAATCAAAAGCCTGTGCTCAGCAAGGTAGACCTTACTGTTGTCTTGCTGTGCTTGAAGAGGAGTGGCCAAGGGCATAATGGTAGGTGGCCTCCTTGACCCTATCATAAGCTGCACCAAATTCCGAGATTCGCCCTGGCCTTGGGAGCATGGCAAGGACACTGTCTCTGGGATGTATCAGAGGACTCCTGGAAAGGCCGTAGTTCCGACGGCACCAAGAAACCACTTGAGGCTCAGGCTGTGCCCTGCAGACAGAAGCTGGGGGCTCTGGGCCCTGCCCGGCCGGCCGACCCCTTGCTGGCGGTGGGCGATCCGGGAAGGAGCCGCCCTTCACTGTGGCTAATGTTGCTAGGCCAGTTATGGTGAACCAATGAAAACAGTGTTTTCCCTCTTTCCTTTCCCTGCAGGCCTCCCCTTTGCAGGGTTCCCAGAGGGGGGGCGGATTTTGTTCTTATTTTCTTCCTCTCTTGGGTCTAAAGATCGTGGTCGGGAGAGCCGTGGCTTCTGCCCAAGGAGACTTGTGGTTTCTGAATGAGAAGGCACCTGCTCCCGCTGGAAGCAGGGAGCAGCTCTTGGTCACTGTCTGCCACCTTCAGGCCCCGCCCCCTCCAGCTGCTGTAAGAGGACTTGCCCGTCTGCATCCGGGCATTAGCATCACAGCCCAGCAGGGTCCTGCCCACCCAAGCGTGCCCCTGGGCATCTTGACTCTTCGAACCAAAGTTCCTTAAAGGGGCGCAGCCCAGCCTTGTCCGCAACCTCAGGGGCCTGGGGTTTCTGTGGCACCACCTGAAATCCCGGTTGGCACAGGCCATGGGGTCTGAGACCCGCCGGAAGGAAGGGCTCCACGTCTCTGCCTAGGACCTCCGGCTGCCCAGCCAGGGTGGGTGGCTGCCCAAGGAGCAAGCGAGCTCCTGGACCGGCATGGGCTGGGCCTGCCCCGCCAGCCAGGAGCGAGCGGGAGCCCCGCGGCAGGGCCACCCACAGCCCAAGCATCAGGAAATCATTTTGTACAACCACCCGAAGCAGAGATATTTTTTAAGAAATGTAAATTATTTTCAGTTTTCTGATCCTATCTTTTTCTCCCGCCCCCCCCCCCAACTTCACGTCGGTGATTCGTTCACATCAGGTAAATCTCGAGAACGCCTTGGTGCCCCTGCCCCCCCCCCGCCTTCCCCCCACTCTAACCGCGTGCGTGCACCCCTCGTCCCTTCTCAGTAGTTAAGACATTCTAGGCAATACCATAGGCACATCTGACTGTGTCTCTCTTTTGAGTGCAAGAAACTCAAGTCATCTTAAAAAAAAAAAAACAAAAAAATTTACAAAAAAGCAAACACAAAAAAATATCTTTTTTAGGCCAGAGTTTTCTACAGGTATTAATGAATATTTTTCTTAATCCTTATAAGTTTTATGTGTTTAATATTTCTTAATACCGGTAGCATTAATTTATACTTTTGTAGCAACACAATATTTTTATAAACAGCCAGTGCTTGGCTCAAGTCTTCACGGGGGTTTATGCAGGGCCATCTTGGGACCCTGTGTACCATGTACTGTATTTAAAAAAAAATAAAATAAAAAGTCACCCAGTGTCACACTCGCTGTGTTACAAGAGGTGTTGCTGGCAGTCTCCTTGATCGCTGGTGTGGATCCCGCAGTTCACAAGGAGTCACATTGCATGGGGGTTGAGTTGGCAGTCCTTATTGATACGTGAACCCCCGAGACCAAACTTGAGGGTTTATTTAGGGTTTTGTGTGTGTCCTTCAGGTTTGCTGTTTCATTTTGTTTTGGTACCGTTTCTCCATTTACAGCCAAGTCAGTTTCATGATGTTTAAAACTTCTACTGATGTCAAATGGAGGAAAGGATCAGAAAAAAAAAAAAAAACTTACGAAGTAATAAAATTTAAAACTGAGCTGTTTAAATGTTGCTGTTTTTACCTGTCTGTTCTTGTCCACAAGTGGGACATTCTCTGGGAGGAGAGTTCCACCTGGTTTCTTAAGTCGCCAAAAGCCCCAGCCCAGGATTCTGTACCCCCGCCCCGGCCCCCTGAATTCTCGCCACATTATTTCCCGGTTGGTTGATGCCAAGGCAAAAAGACATCCTTTTAACAGTTAGAGAGGATCAGTTGCTTAAATGAGTTCATGTCAGTGTTGTATTTATGGTTTTACAATAAAATGACCTTTAGGAAGATGCAGTGTGCAGTGTTTTTTCCTTGGGTTTGGGGTTTGGCTCTGCCACCCAGTTAGCAGGGCGCCGGCAGGAGCTGGGTGAGGCAGGGACACTGAGGTTGGGTGTGGCTCCTTATCTGTGCGTCATTGGTCCTCTCCAGCTGCAGACCCAGCTCAGCCAGTGAGTGATGTATGAGGGGGGACATGGCCCTCCAAGACATGACCCTGTGCACCTGCCGTAGGGGTCTTACCCGGTGGCAGAAGGGATGAGCTTAATCTGTGTCCCACAGCCCCAGTGGCTAAAGGCACACGTCTCCGTATGCCTGCTCTTATGGTCATTCAAGTGACTCTTGAGCACCTTGGACCTTGCAGTTGGTTTGTGTGCCTCATGTGACTGTTGTGTTCTCCATTTTCCAAGGAGGAGTGACCATGGCTTTTGCCTAATTCCTGTGACATCTAGGACTCTTAAGCAAAAATCAGCACTCTCCATGGTAAGCTATGAGAGGCCAACCCAGGGCACTTGCCCAGAGCCCAAGACATCACAGACACAAACCAAAGGCAAGTGGTAGGAGAGGCAATTCCCAAGAGAGCAGCTGGCACAGATCGGGAGGGTGACAGCTCTTTAGGCCACCTGTGTCTTCCTGTCTCCCACTCACCCATGCCTCTACTCCACCCAAGTCTCTAACCAGCTATGGGGTAAGGGCTTAACTTTCCCTTAAGAGGCAAGTTACTTGGTTCATCTGGAAACATCACCAAATGGCCCATCTGACACCACCCTCTGCCCTCCAGACTACCCTCCTGGGAGCTGTGTGATGAGTGACCATGGACATCCCCAGCTGCCAGTTACTCTGCATCTAAAACAAAAAGGAAGGGCCAAAGGACTCCCCCACACCCTTGAACCAAGTAAGGCCAGGGTGGGCGTGGCCCTAGAGAGTTCAATGCTGAAGGACTGGCCCCTGGGCCTCACAGTGTGGGTTTTTTTTTTTTTTTGTTTGTTTGTTTGTTTGTTTGTTTTTGTCTTTTCCATTTTTATTGGTACCAGGGATTGAACTCACGACTGCCTGCTTGCAAGGCGGGCGCTTATGCCGCTGAGCTAAATCCCCAGCCCCACAGTGTGGTTTTCAAAGGGAGAAAAAAGAAGTGTTTCCTTATTAAGCCCCTTCATATACTTGGTAGGAAATGTGGCCTGTACCATTAAAAGAAAATGGAGGTGAGACTCAAGTGAGGAAGTAGAGTGAGTCTGGGAGGAACTACCAGGCTGAGAATGACTCCCAGTACCTTATAAAATGAGAGGAGCATCGTGACTTTCTGTGACAGAGACAGAGCATGTGAATCCATCCCCCTACTGAGGGGTGAAGTCAAGAGAAGTTGATTTTTTAAATTCTAGTGAAAAGTTACAATAAGTGTCACAGAAGCAAACGTCTCAGGGACCAGGCTGGTAGAGGACAGGCCCTCTTGCCCGACCAGCACTGCAAGATGCCTCTTAACCTCTCATGAGAATAGAAGCTCAGGTTTTCACAGTTTGTTTTTGTTTGTTTGTTTTGACAGCTTGTTGAGAAACTCAGAACTGTTCAAAAACACCCTGGGAAAGCCAGACACACACCTGTAATCTCAGCACTAGGGAGGAGGGCTGCTGAGAGTTTGAGGCCAGCCTGAACTACATAGTGAGTTCAAGGCCAGCCTGAATGGTATAGCGAGTCCCCCATTTAAAAAAAAAAAAGACCCTGAGCTGGGTATGGTGGTATACATCTGTAATCCCAGCTCCTGGGAGGCTGGGGGAGGATTGTTGCAAGTTCGAGACCAGCCTGGGCTACAAAGTGAGCTCAAGGCCAGCCTGAACTGTATGGTGAGACCTTGTCTCAAAAAAGATAGGGAAAAAAAAAGACCCAAGGAGTCTAACATCCTACCCTGCTGGCGAGGCACTTATAGCTTGTTCTTTGTGGTTAAGCACTTGTCCTTCAGTCTGGGTCATTTTAAAATATTGTTTCAGAGTGGCACCTTCAAATTGCCATCCTCACCTGTTCCCGGTATGAGAAGCATGTGTGACAGGGATAGGGGATGCCCATGGATGGGACAATGTTGGCTAGTTTCATTTCTTTCAGACTGTTCAAACTCCTGTTCCACCCATGTCTGCCCAGAGAGCCCTAACCACGGTCGCAGATACTGTCCCAAGGAAAGTCCCCTGTTGAAAACCAGCAGCCCAGCACAGGACTCTGGATGAGACCAATGGAGGTCTTTATGTGTCTGAGAGAGGTGCAAAGTTTTCCATATCCAAATCCAAAAGATATGAAATTCTCTCCCTTCTTCCTTCCTGACAGGTCTCCAGCCCTTGACTGAACTGGTCACTGGCACTTAGAGCGCTGGTCACTATGCAGAGCATGGGCCATCCCTGGTTTCAGTTTTGTACCTCCAACCACACGAAGCTGGGGCGTCATCCCTTCCCAGCAGTGGCAGCAGCCTTGGGACTCTGGAGTCTCCTGGCATATTCATAGGCCGAGCTGGTCCTTGAGTGCCCTGGACAGCCCACCTAATCTCTCTCAGGTGGGGAGAAGCTAGCCCAGTCAGGGCCTCCAGTCTCATCCTGGGTCCAGCTGGCGGTTCTGGACACAGTGGAAAGCCAGTGAACAGTCTCCTTCCTAGGCAAGGGCATTCCAGGACAAGGTAGAAAAGAGCCAAGCATTGCATGTCCATGGTGGGAGCAGAAATGGGGCAACAACCACAGGAAAACCCTGGAGAGGAACTGGGTATGGCCGGAGATGGGAATGACCAGGCACTGTGGGTGTGCCCTGAGCCACCTGGGCACACTAGGGCACCAGTATTTCTTCTGACCCTCTGTCATTGATGTCCCAGGTCCAACCTCTGCCAGAAACAAGTGCTCAGAGTTTTTTCTTCCTTTCTTTTCTACCTTTATTGAAACAAAACAGATTAATCCCTACACTATCGCGGCATAACAAACTGATGTGTTTCACACTGCATAGCTAATTTCATGTGCTGCAGGTAGTTTGATTACATTTCCCACCATGCATTTTCTACTTCTGGGGACTCCTGCTGGCCCCCACCCCCCTAAGCTTCTTCCCTTTCCCTCCCCTCACCATGTTACATTTAGGGTGACAATGAATGGCAAGGACTTGGAGCTTCAGCAGTCTGGTTTTATTTGGACGCAGGTCACTTGGCCCAGCCTGCTCTGGCACAGACTCCGGCTACCTTCCAGCCATCAGTTGGAGAATCGCAGCAGCTCCTCATCCCCTGTGGACACAGAGAGGCTCAGGGAGTGGCCCAGGAGTGGCGACACTCAGAGGATGAGGGAGTGCAGCGGAGAGGGCAGGCCACTTGTTGGATGACTTCTCTCCAAAGGGCGTTCCACAAAATGGGTACCATTTTCAAAGGGAACATCAAGGCATGGGCAACTTAAATGACTGCTATTCCTTTATCTTCATTATTGGCAGAGCTGCCATTACCTGAATACTGATTCTGTGACCACGGCACTTTGTTCCATTTTATGAAAGCGATATTGAAGGCACAAATTGCCCCTTGTCCCTTATGGTCAGCCTGAATGGACACCCAGCTCTGCCCAAATCTCCAGCCTGCCCTGTGTGCCCTCTCCTGGTACCTTGCTGGCATCTCAGGTGCCTGATTCCAGCTGGGGGAAGGTTCTGGGCTTGGCCCATTTCAGATGGACAGCTGAGGCCTGCTCACTGGCTACAGTCTAGACCGACTCACCCTCTCCTGGGCTCTCCCGCTGGATCCTGGCAGCCCCTTGGCCCAGCCCATGCCCCCCTGGCCTCCTACCATCGCCCGGGGCACCGCAGTACTCCTTGCACTCCTTCTCAGAGTAGAACTTGTTGCCGTTGCCTTGGCAGCCCCCGTAGGTGAAGCGGACACACTTGCCCTTGATGGCGTCAAATGCCCAGAGCTGGGCCGAGCCTTGGCAGGGGCCGGGGACTATGGGGAGATTGCAGGCCGCTGTGGGTGGAGAGAGACACAGGACATTGGTGATGCTTGTGATCGCTGAGGCCCTGATCATCTAGAACACATGGTCCCTCTTTCACAGACTGGTAAACAGGAAAGAAGTGGTGGGCCTCAGGCCACCCATGTCCAGGTCCATGTCTTCTGACCTTAAGCCCTGGAATTCTACCAGTGGACATGCTCTGCTAACTCTGTTCACAGAGGGTCACAGAGGGAGAACAGGCCATGAGAGTGCAGAGTGCGCCGAGGCAGCGACTGTACTCACCCACAGTCCTGCAGGTCTGCAGACACTCCTTCTCTGAGATAAAGTTGTTGCCATTGCCCAGACAGCCGCCATAATGGAAGATCTCACAGGCCATGGAGGAGCCATTGTAGAAATACCTCTTGAATAGCCCCAGGCAGGGACCTGCCGAGTGGCCCAGCTGACAGGAATCTGCAGAAGAGCAGCACTTAGTGTACACCTGTCACCAGGCATCGACCCTTTCAGTTTTCACCTCTGCACTTAGAGGAAGGATTACCAACTCATTCTGTAGAGAAAGAAGCTGACAGAGAGACGAGGTGACTTGGCCAAGGTCACACTGCTAAGATCCAAAGCGTGTGTGTTGGACTCTGTAACCAGTGCTCATTCTACTTTATAACACGGGGACTTACCAGTGACCCAGCCCTTCCATGTGCTTAGGTTGGATTTATCTGCCCAGAGAATCCATAATAATAGTAGCTGATGATACATTTCCCAGCCCTGAGCCAGGCAGCCTGACCTCTTCACGAAGATGCCACCACCGTGCCTTTGTTCCATTGTCCCCTGTTCTTGGAATGCCTTCTACCATAAAACCTATGCCTGGATGTAGCGTGAATTCCCTTTGGTCCAGGAGGTCTCTTTGCTCTGTGCACCCCACATCCTCTGAGCTCCTCCAGCCCCTGTTGACCCTCTCTTGGATTCACCACTTTGTTCCTTGGATGTCTCCCCACCAGACCAGAAGGCCTAAGAAGACAGGGGGGTTTGTTTCTGTGACCCTAGTGGCTGGCACAGGACTGGGCTGAACAGGTTTCGTTTGGGCTGAGTGAGTTGGAGAGTGAGGTATTTATGAACACTGTGAACAACACAAAGTATCCTCACATTCTTTCCCCTTTACTCCTACAAGAGCCCCAAGATCAGCCCAGCAGACCATTATCCCACTGTATAGATGAGAAAACCAAGGCTTGGAGGTCACACAGTGACACAGACAGGGCAGCAACACTTTTTTTCATCATGGAGCTGAGAGCTCATAAATTCACGATCATGCTTCATGCTCCACTCTCCCCCTACAGCCCTGGCACAGTACAGAGGACTTTGTTTCCTTTTTTCCCTGCCTAGTCTTAACTCTAGCAGAGAGCCAGAGCTTTCACAGTAGCGAAGCATCTAGGGCGAGATCCTATTTGGAGCATGGCAGAGCTGGGTGAAGAGGCAGGTTCTCGGTACCTTCTTTCTTGGTGAAATCAGTCACTGGTTGTCCGGCCCCTGACCCTTCATCTTCCTGCAGTAGCACAGCCCTCCGGGCCCTCTGCAGAGAAGAAACAATAAGTTATTGCAGAGACCGTGCTACCACTGCTTGCTGCACTCCAGGAATATACAAACAGCAATCACACATTCTAAAATTTGGGGTATAGGTTGAGTGCAGCTACTAGACAGGTGAATGGACTATTTTTACGTGAGCATCAACTTGAATTCCAGAACAGAGATCATAGGGTGGATTTCTAATCTGAAATAAAAATAAAAGCCATGAAATACAAATAACTTCATATCCAACTTCCAACTGAAATGCCTAAAGGAATATAATAATGGAAAAGAATCTACCGAAGAGTTGGAAATCAAGGAGAAGCAGCATATCAGTTTTGAAATGGGAAGGCATTGTTTACACAGTGTATTACATGACTGATTCTCAGGAGAAAAGTCATTAGCTGCTTGCAAAGGAAAGCTCTATTTTGAGAGTATTAAGGGATCCCAAGACTGAGCCTAATATTCCTGGCTGTGGGTGTTGGGGCATGGAGAAGGGAGCAGGCTCCAAATCTGTTAAGAGGGTTTCTGGGTATAGAGTCCCCTAAAGCAGAATCTCAGGGAAATTAAAGAAAGGATGAGCAGAGAAACCAGGCAGCCTTTCTGTCCACAGATGTGACCTGGAACTTGAAAAAGCAGAACCATAGTAAACTTAAACTTCCCTTCTACTTTTTATATGCAACTGAAAGTTGTGGAAATGTTTAGGGACCCCCAATTTCTTCTAGACTCCTCTCAAGCTAGCAGGTGTAGGCTTTCTTTGACGAGGATAAGGAGTGGAGAAAAGTCATAAGTTAAATAATGCAGTTTCTCAGAAAAAAAGTGGATTAAACTTGAGAGTATTCTCACAAACCACAAGATGACAGTAGGAAGTAGAAGAAAACTTAGAGCACAAATGAAATTAAAAATGATACACATAAATATAACAGGATTCAGATGTGATAGAAATGAATATGTTAAATTATATTTATAATTTATATATTTATAAAATAAAACTATTGGAGATGGAAAAGATATTGAATTTAACTACACAGTAGAGATAATAAGCAGCAGTTTAGATGCTACAAAAAATAAATCCAATTGATTGAAACTCCAGAAGGAGAGACAAGCACTATAAAACTAATAGAAGAAAACATTTCTGAGTTGAAGAAAGACTTGAGTTGCTCAATTATAAGGGAAAAGAAAATCAGGAAAAATGAATGAAGGTGATCCTCAGAGCAAATTACAGGATTTAATGACAAAATGCCAAGAGCAGTATCTCTAAGGGCTGAAGGGAGAAAAGATTATAACCTAAAAGTTCTCACTCTTTCACACTATTGACCATGTGATACAACCACAGAAAAACATTCTCAGCTAGGCAAGAATCTAGAAGCCTGCCACTCATGCCTCTTTTTTGAAAAGTTACTTATAGAAATACTCTTATCAGTTGAGAACAGATTCTACATGCCAGAAATCAAAGACTTGATAGCAAAGAAGTTATGATAAGGGCAATAAAGCATAGTTACAATAGATATTTACTAAAGCAGTTATGCAATTTAATGTAAATATTTAAAAAATCTTTTTCAAAAGGTGGAAAGATTTAAATGTCGGTCTTCAAGAATATCCGTAAAATCCAGAATATGGGAAACTTAAAAGAATTAAAAACAGGAAGCAAGAAGCAGGAAAAATGGAAATGTGCTATATTTCTGTCTTTAACGAGGGGAGTCTTTAGTTACTGCTTCATTCCTGATATGGATAAAGAAATGAAGATTAAATTGATATCTGAACTAAGAGGCATGATAGAAAGTATCTTCACAAGTTCTTTTCCCCTTAGTATTTAGCAAACAATTTTTCCAACAACACACCCCCAAGTTTCTATCAGTGTCACTCAAAAAAAGGAAAGGGGGCATGATTTAAAGCCAAACTTAAAACTGGCAACCAATGAAAGAAATAGAACATTCTGGAATGTATATAATGGTTCTGCAGGGGGCAGTTCTTAGCTGTGTCCACAAACTGCCAAAGCTGGTGTAGAGTCAAATTCTTAATTCTCCCCAATACTTCCAGAGAGAAAAGGAACTGGAGAACATCCAATTTCTTTCCTTTCCTGACAGAAGAGCAGTGAAATGCCCTCGGGAAATAAAAGAGTGTAAAGATTCTATGTCTACACAATCATGGAGCAGCTGTACAATACACCAACCCAGACAGATGTAATGAACTTCACATAGAATGTGTAGCGATCCTTTGCAACACAGCAGAGGAAGAACGAATATTATAGTAGAATAAGTTGTGTTCCTTGCAAAATTCATATATTTGACTTAATACCCAGTAACTGAGAATGTGACCTTATTTGGAAATAGGGTTGTTACAGATGTAACTAATTAAGATTAGGTCTTTAGGATGCGCCTTTGTCCCATATAGGTAATGTACATGTAAAAAGGGGAAATTTGGATAGAGCTCCCCAAAGAGCATACTTGGGAAATAAAGGCAGGAGTTGAGCTGATGCAGCCACAGACCAGGGAATGCCAGATGGAATACCAACAGAATGCCAAAGACGGTCAGCAGACTGCCAGAGGCACAGATTTTCCTTCAGACCCCTAAAAAGGACCCAACACTATCAATATCTTGAGCCTCTGTAAGACAATGAATTTCTATTGCTTAGCCCTCCGCTTTGTGGGCTTGTTGGGGCAGCCCCAGGAAACTAGCAAAAATGTGTGAGGACCAGGATAGTACACCTTGGGGGAGAGTTTCACCTCACCCCAGCTCTTCAGGAAAGTGGATGAACACAAAACACCCTACGGCTTATGCTAAAGTAAAATGTGCAGGAATTAAGCTCAAATTATTTTGGGAAGAGGACAGAGAAGTAAGAGTCACCTCATCTTACCTTATCAGAAAAAATTTTGGATAAAGCTAAGGAAACAGAAGCAAGCTAAAGTAAAACAGTACATACACTACACACTCACCTCAGAAATGAGTGAATAAATGACCTAAACAAAAGCAAGAGCCTGACCTTGGTGGACACTGTCACACACTAGATTTTCCCTCAGCAGTGGACTTGCTCTGTCACTGAAGGCTCTCACATGGCTATTTAGTGACAGCCTCAGCTAAAGGAATCCACTTTACCCAAGGTATGCTCTTCCCAGATTGGTCCACATAAGGATATTAATTATGGTCTTGCACCTGTGCACCATCTTAAGACAGCTCAAAAGGGTCATCCCAGCTGCAAAGGTCCTTGTAGGGCTGGCTGGGCCATGGTGACTATGTTGCATCTCAACTTCTCCCTCATCACAACTTCTCCCTCCCACTTTCATCCCTTCCCCTTCACAGATACTGACCCCAGAAAACTCAACCTGTGTTACTCGATGAGAACAGAACTGAAGAATGGAAGACAATTCCCAATGGCTCCAAGCTATAGAATCATTGGATTAGAACATACATTTATTAGAACAGGGCTTGTTAAGGTATAGCTTTATTATGTTTCCCAAAAGGCTCATGAGGTTGGGCTTTTGGAAGATGATTGGATCACGGGGATGCTGTACTCATCGGTGGATTAATCTACTGAAGAGTAAGTGTGTTGTTTGAAGGTGGGATGTGGTCGGAAGAAAGAGGTCACTGGGTGCATGCCCTGGACAGTGTGTCTCTTTCCTGGCTTTCCTCTCTCTGCTTCCTGGTCTCCATGAAGTGAGTAGCTTTCCTCCTCCAGACTCTCCTACTGTACCCTTCCTGCCTTGGAGCCAGCCCACCAGGAATGGAAAACATGAGCCAAAATAAGTCTCTCCTCCTTTAAATTGTGAGTGTCAGGAATTGTGTTTCAAGATGAGAAAATGACTCAGGACTCAAAGGTGAATTTCCAAGACAACAGAATAAAATGAGAAGTGAAGGCCTAAATAGATAAAGAATTAAAACAATGAAAATTTGGAGCTAGCAAATAAAATGGAGATAGAAATTGCCAGGAGCAGAATGCAATGACTTATCCACAGAGCAGAGTGACTAAAAATGGCTACAAATGCAAGATAAGTGACAATCCCAACAAATGTGAAAGAGCTTTAAGAGCTAAAATCAACTGGAGAGAAACTAGTAAATATGAAAGACAAAGATGCTCTAAGTAGAGAGAATGAGTGTTCCCCATGAGCAAAGCGCCATAAAAGGAACAGAAGATGAATTTAATCACAATGTGCAAGAAATTTCCCTGAACACACAAGAAATATACTTGGACTCTGTAGTTGGACATCTACACAGGAAAAGAGCACACAGTGTTCCAGGAAATGTTTACACAGAAACATGAACACCAAGCATGACCTTGACTTCCGTGACAAAATCTTCCCAGGTATCAGAGCAGAAGAAACAGGTATCAGAGCCTGCGAGGACAGGAAATACATGTCATGGTGGTCCCATTTTGCAGCAGTCACCATGCTTGAGAAGATTGAGTGACACACGGAGTTCCAAGAGACAAATATGATCCCAAGATATGGCACCCTATCAAAATGGTGTCTGAGTGTGCAGGAAGCAGGCAGTCATTCCCGAACATTCGAGATTGTTGGGTTAAAACACCCAGGGACTACCTCTCAAACTTTACCCAGTAAAGAGCAACATTAATAGGAATGAATGAGTCAGAAATGGATCATCCAGTTATGGTCACTAGACTGGCGTAAAACTAACATGCAGAACCAGGAGAGCTAATTTGACAACAGAACGACAGAGCTGAGGACTGGTCGTTCAGTGCCTTAAGTGACAGAGGGCTTCATCAGGACAAAATGGAATGGGATTGTGTCAACCTGGTCTATGCAGAAGAAAAAACCAAGAGGAGATGGAACAAAGTTTAAAAGTTCTAATGTTATCTTTCAAGTCACAGAGAGAATAAATACTGTTTCAATGTACAGATAGCAACATCAGCCCCTTAAACATCTTTTTCTAACCTTTACTTTCCTCTAAGCCATGTGTCTCTTGTAGAAAGGGAATATTTATTTGAAGTTCAAGCAGTTCACTTTGGTTTGTGTTTAAATTTAAGTAAAATGACAATTAGTGCTTTGAAAACGAAAGCATTGGTAACAAAAGCTTGCTTAATAAGAGCCTAAGTGTGTCCACCCATCCATCCGTGCTTCCTTTTGTCTGTCTTGTTAAGATTGCTAAAGTTATGCAAATAATGGGAGTTTGAGGATTTAAAAAATATTCTATTTATCTTGATATTTCCTGCACTGGTTTAATTCTTTAAATGAGCACATGTGTTATTTTTCTTTAAAAAATACAAGAGTAAATATATAATAAGTTAGCAGTGTTGATTCTATGTCAGAATGACATTCTCATCTCACTTTTTCTTATTTTTCAATTTTCAAAGATGTGTTTTTAAGTAAACAGATATACTATACACACGTGCGTACAGATACACACATTGGGTACACACATAGAGACATACAAATCACACGCAAATCAGTAGAATAAATTAGGGTTCAGAACTTCCAAGTAGGTACAGAAACAAGAATGAAGAAAGCTTAGTCAGTATGGCAAAGGAGCAAACTCAGACAGCTGCTGAGGACAGAAGTTGATCTGAGAAGTTAGTTGTTCTTGGATTTTAAGAGAAATCAACTGATTTTATTTTCATGTCCTGAGTACTACAATGTGTTACTAAATATTGCCATTTCATATTTGTGTCTTACTTCTTTTAGGCACTTTCAAGCCCTAAAAGCTTTTCCGACATGCTACTGGATTCTAGCACAAGCCCAGGAGGCAAACATAATGATTCCATTTTAAAGATGAGAAAAGTGAGGTCCAGATAGGGCAGCAACCAGCTCTGGGGCAGAACCAAGATTGAGCGCTGAGTCTGGCCTTGGCACTCAAGTCCTGCGCAGCCCTCAGTGATCTGTCCCCACACAGCAGGCGCAGAAGGCCGGAAACAACCCAGCACGTGGAATACTGAAGACGGGGCTGATGGGGTGGAGGAGGGGAAGAGATACTCACCAGGGCTGGGGTGGGCTGTGGTATCTGCTCCCCAGGAATACATTCCCCTAGAGCAGAGGACAGTAGACAGGCATGAATAAGAGGACCAGGCTTGGAGGTAAACTGGATCTCGATCTCTTTCATGATATCGAGCGCGCTGCCCATTTTGCTTGCTTGAGGTCATTCGTTGGAAAGACAGGAGGCTGCAGATGCGCCATCATTACCACCCACCCACCCTCTCCTGCCGCATCTCAGCATCTCAAGAAGAGCCATAGCTAATATTGAGGACTTACCAGGCACAGGACTGTTATACTTAATGGTTTTATCTCATCGATTCCTCATAGCAGGAGGTAGGGGAGCCATTACTGTCCCCATCTTACAGATCGGGAAAGTGAGGCCCTGAGAGGTTCACCTTGACTAGCCAGAAGCCACATAAATTAAAACACAGGGAGCCTATGCTCCACTCCCGGCATTCCATGGCCTCCAGAGAGGCTCTTATGGATTCTGATGCGCCCTCCCTGAAATGAATGGGCACCAACATGGAGCTAGTTCTAGTCCTAGCTCTGCCGTGGTATGCTGGGAGATCCAATGGCTTTCTGATTCTCTAGAAAGAGGGAGAGGACTGTGGTCCCTGTTTGACCCCGAGGGTTACAGGAAAGACACGGGGCTAGAGTTGGCCTCGGGGGATTATGAAGGAGTAGTAGAGGACAGAAACCCAAGGTGGGGTAGGGATGGCATTTACCTCTGTTGGCCATGGTAAAGATGGAGTCCTCGGGGATGCCCACACTCAGGGCCATCTCCCTGAACCCCTGCAGGAGGCTGTCCCTGAGCTGTGGCTCTCGCCCTGAAAGCAGGAGATGGAAGAGACACGTAAAGCCATCACGCACCTGAGCTGGCCAGGCCAAGATGATTTGGCCTGGAGATTTTTATTTAGGCAAAGTTTGGAAGCAACTGCCCTGGTTAGTATCTCAGTGCCCTTGTGGGAAGATGGGTTCCCAAGCAGGAAGAAGCTTCCCCCTCGGCTCCCATGCAGGAACTCCCATGTGTCCTGTGTCCCCACATGGGCCTCTCTCCACTGGCTCTTTCAAGGGCCAGAGGCCCTGGAACTGATTTTAAAGATTCAATAAAGATGATGCACCACCCTCCTCCGGGAGTGTAAACACTTACCTCTTCCTCTAACCGGAGTTTTGTCAGAAAGAAAAGAGCAAAAAACTCCCTGCTCTTCCCCACCCTACTATCTGGAATCAAAGGTCCCCTCCCCTCGTGCCTGCAATTCCAAGGGGCTCGTCTTGCTATCGGCCTTTACCGTAGAGCTTGGCAGTAATGGTGGGCCCATGGTGGCGGCTGAACTTCTTGGTCAGAACAGTGGCATACTCGTCATAGTTGGTGTGGACCACATAGGACTCCATGGTTAAGTTCCATTCTGCGTAGAGATGAAGGCAGGATGCATGGGCAGAAGGTGTTGCTCTGAGATCCATCACCTGCTCACACACACGTCAAGTCTTCGGCCACTATTCACCCATTCATCTGCGCCTTCTGTGTAGCTGTCAGTTCACCCGCTTCGGTTTCTGATGATCCACTATGTACTCACCATCACCTCGCTCACCATCACCTCACCAATTCCCTCGAAATCCTCCTCCCTGCTCTGTTCCTTCCTTCCTTCTATCCTCCCTTCCCTCTTTTCTTCCTTTTTTCCTGTGTCACTCCATCAAGGTGTCTATTAGCTACCTCATTTATCTACCTCCACACAGTAACCCTTGGCTTACAAACACTAGAGCTGCAGACTTTCACCGATGTACTGTGTAGGACTCTTCCTTGGCTTATGAATGAATGCGGTTACAAACACTTCTCCCAGAAAGAGGGGACTTACTCTACATATATTCACCGCTTGTTCACTCACTCATATATTTATCCACCTGTCAGTCCATCCATCCAATCATTCACACAGTCAGCTGTGATATAATCTTTTTTTTTTTTGTCTTTTTCCTTTGCATTGGTACCAGGGATTGAACTCACGACTGCCTGCTTGCAAGGCAGGCGCTTATGCTGCTGAGCTAAATCCCCAGCTCCTACTTAATCTTTTGGCCAGAGCGTTATTTAGTGGTTCAGTGCATGCCCAAGTGTCTATCGGTTGGCCCCAGGCCCAGCAAGACCTAAGACTGATGGAACCTGATTCATCATGAGGGGAGGAGGGGAAAGAGACATGGAGTGGGAGACAGGAGGGAAGAGGAGGAAGAGGCATCTGGAGAAAGGCAAGTGACATCTCAACTAAGTGGAGGAAAGAGGGACAGACAGCAAGTGAACTGAGGAGACGAAGGTGGTTTTGGGCTCAGGGAGGAGGGCGGCTCTCCTTCCTCACGCACTGGGATTGCTGTAGAGGTACTTCCCGGCCGTGTCTGTTTTCTCATAAAACCCCGAGGTCCTCTCGCACACCCCTCTCCTGGAACAAACAAACCAGAAAGGTGACTTGTGGTAGAAACCTTGGTGCTAACACCTAACCCCACTACGGACCCTGATTTTTCTTCCCTTTTTTTAAATTTGGAAATTTAATATTTCTATTTAATGCTGACACCAGGCCAGGAGACCCCACTTTACATAGGAGCAGGACCAGGGTCAGAGCACACAGTACTGGGGACATGGCACTTGCAGTGTAGACAGGACAAGAAAGGACGCTTCCTGGGCCGCGGGGAGAGATCTGGTGCTCAGAGGCCAGTCCATCTCTGCAGGACAAGGAGGGCTGCTGGGGTCCTGCTCCCTCCTGCCGCTACTCACCGCCAGTGGGTGCGGGTGGTGCTCATCTGCGCCTCCGTGGCCCCCTTGCCCAGCACCATGGTGTCCACGCTCAGCCTGTCCTTGATCCTCTTCAGCCAGGGACACGTGGAGCCGATAGCCAGGCTGTACCACTTCCCGTACATCTAGGAGGCCGCCACCAGCGCTATGTCTGGATGGGCCTCGGACCCCGAAGAAGACTTGGTTGACACCCCTGCCCGCTTCTCTCAATGACCAGCCTTTTGTGGTGGGTGATGGTGTTTTGTTTTGTCTTACAACAATAAGGATTGGACCCAGGGCTGCTCTACCACTGGGTCAGCTCCCCAGCCACTTACTTATTTTTATATCAGTTTGAGGCAGGGTTTCACTAAGTGGCCCAGGCTGGCTTTGAACTTGTGCTCTTCCTGCCTCAGCCTTTGAAATAGGAGGGATTACTGATGTGTGCCAGCACAACTGACTGGCGATGTCTGTGGTGGGGGGTGGGGCTGCGGGTCCCGCAGGCTCAGTAAGCTGCTGTGAGCAGAGTTCTGATTGCCCTGCAGGTGGCCATGTTCCACCGAGATGGGGGTGAAGGAGGGGCAAACTCATGATCTAAAGTCACCAACCACTGCTTCCCAACGTTCCAGTCCTGCCTTTCATTCCTTCAGTGACAAGGCACTCCCCACCTTTCAAGGCTGCCCTCGGTGGTAGAAAGAGGGGTCATGGCACTACGCCGCACCCCTGGGCCTTCATGGCTAGAGGAGCCAGAAAGCCTCAGGCACCCCTGACCTCCCGAAGGGGGACCTGCTCCCCACAGCCTTTCTGCACACACCTCTCCCTTGTCCCTGAGGTAAAGCAAGTCTGCTGTTGCTACCTCTGGAAGGGCCCGAGAGTCTCACACAGAGGTGGCTGTGTCATTGAGAGGTGGGGCTGCAGGCAGTTTGAGGACCACACATGCACACACTCACACTCACGTGCACACGCACACGTGCACAGACTCACATGGTGCTGGGTCCCACCCCGGGCCGGGATGCTACCTTGACCCATGGCCCTTGATCCCAGCAACCTTTGATCCACCTCTGTCCTGCTTCCCAGTAACCCTGAGTTTGCATCTGCGTGAGATTGGGGGGCTAGGGTGGGCTAACGGAGGATGCTGCAGGCAGGGCCGAATCACTAAAAGATGAAGACTGGGAGCCGACGGGCCTCACAGTTCACTAAACACTGAGCCCAGGGGGGCTGCCAGGTGCTGGCAGAGAGCACAAAGCCCTCCTGCAGTGAGTTTTCCTCGCTGGATAAATTTCCCCGGGATCCATGGGGATGGACAGAGTGTGAGGCCGTTCGCCGCACAATGTCAAGGGAGAGTCCCGCAGACCAGTCACTGGCAGAACTGCGGCTTCAGAGAGCCCCAGAATCCCGACCAGAGGGACTGAGCTGCAGAGCTCCAGACAGGGACCGAGACGTGAGACAGGCAGGACGTGCCCAGCCAGGCCCGGGCACTGGACACTGCAGCCCCGCGAGCGGCCAGCTTACCCGGGACTCGTCAAAGTTCTCCTGCACTTGGATGTCGTCTGGCAGCGTCAGCACAGGATTCACACTTATGGCCAGGCAGCTGCCCAGCAGCAACAGCAGGGCCTCAGCGCCCCACATGGCTCCCAGATTTTCTGTCTTGGGTGTCTCTGCACTCGGACTGGGGACACAGCAGCCACCACCTCTCTGGCAGGGACGACTGTGAACTGAGGCTAGGAACAGGGCCTGAGGCTTGTAGGTGACCTCAGTGTTTGCTCTGCTCTGCCAGGGCCAATCAGGGCAGCAAGGCCACTCTGATCGACCATGTAGCCCGGTGAGGGTCAGGTTGCTGCCTGAAGCCCAGAGGCCAGCGTGGCTGTCTTGGAAGGGCTGAGCCCCCGGGAAGGGTCCCTGCGAATGACCAGCTGTCACAGCAGTCATTTGAGGCAACTTGCGGCCTTTCCTGCAGTGCCCCTCCACCTGAGTACCAGCAGTGTGAGCCTGATTGGTCCTGTTACAGGACCGGAGACAGGAAGTGACCTACCAGTCACTGCTGGGGGTTCTGGGCAGAGCCAAGACTAGAACCAGGCCTCCTGCCTCTGACCTGCTTCCTCTGACCCCCGGCTTCTGAGGACTTTGCAGAGCACAACAGAGTTGACGTTGATGGTGATGATGAGGATGATGACAGTGGTGATGGTCGTGGTATTGATATAACAGAATCCATTCACTGGGCACCTGCTACCTGCAGGTTTTGTCCCCAGCATTTGCACAGGTCACAGGGCTGCATTGAAATCTGAATCTCCTCCAGAAGTGAGTGCTGTCTTTCTCTTGGTAGACACTGGACTCCAAGAGGTGGTGTGCCTGGCCAGGGTTCCCCAGCAGGGACGTGGGGTCGCCAAGAAAGGGAGCCTTTGTCAATAGTTAAGCACGGGGACTCAGGACTGAGCAGCTGGCTGTGGGACTCCTACTGCTGTGTGACCTTGGGCAACTCAGTCTACCTCTCAGTGCCTTGATTTCCACATCTGTAACCAGAGACCACCCTCCTGGATCTCCACACTGGGACAGGGATGCAGGCATTGGCACTGGTGACACCCTAGAGGGCTCGTGGTACCACGGCATCTGTGGTAGGTTGATTGGCACCCCTTCCAAAATTCATGCCCGCCCATGCTGCAGGATGTACCCTCACTGGCTGGTGAGGTGAGTTAGGGTCCTGATCATGGGATCCTCATCATAGGCCCTAAATCCAATGATCTGTGGCTTTATAAGAGGATGGAGAGTGAGATCCAGGGGGGCACACGTGCGGGGACAATGGCCATGTGCAGATGGGGCAGAGACAGGCTGCCCACCTGATGGCAGCCACCGGAAGCTGGCAGGGCTCAGAGGAGTATTCTTTCCTAGAGCTCCCAGAGGGAATCGGGCTGTGCTGGCAACTGGGTCTTGGACATGCAGCTTCTGTCATTGAGACAGAGGGAGCACTTTTTAGTCATTTGTGAGCGCACCTCTGGGGTCTCACACCGCTGTGTGTGTACGCTATGCTGAGCTACAGAACACCTCTGGCTCTTCTTATTGTAAGTCAGGGTCTTGCTGAGTCTCTAGGTTACCCAGGCTGGCCATACATTTGTGACCCTACTGCTTCAGGCTCCCAGTGCTAGGGTCACAGGTACACCCCCTCACTCCCAGCCATTTCTGTTAAGCTGTCTGGTTCGTGGTACTTTGTTATAACAGCCCAAGGACATGAATATATTAGTGAGTAGTTCTTAAATTTTAAGTAGGATCTTTGAAAACCCAGATCTGTCTGTCTCCAGAGCTCGAATTCTGTCCTGTGATACCATGGTCTCCTGAAGGCACTTTCTCCACCCAAAGTGAAAGCTACTGTCCTCCCTTCCTCCTGGCTCCTGGCAGGGAACATTCTGTGCACACTGCAGCCTCCTTGCCAGGGCTGGGATGTCCTTTTTTTAAGGTGGGTCCAAGAACAAGCCTCCTGCTCTGTGAAAATTGAGGGATCCCTTATATAGTCAGTACCTCAATAAATAAAATCAGACCGATTGACGCATTCCTTTCACTGGTATCTGAACAAGTGTGCGTCTGTTCCTAAGTCAATGTGCTTCCTTTGCTCCATAACGGACAGTGTGGGCACTGATTACATCTCCTTTTTGCTTTGGCTGCTAGGGAGCTCAAATCCTTGATACACACTAGATGTAGCATCTTGCTTTGGCTTTCTGGGACAGTAAGATACTGGGCTCACAGACTTTCCCAGCCTTTTATGGATTGATTGGTGGTGGTAGCAGGAAAGTGGTGTGAAGTAAGAACTGGAAGCCAGAGCCTCTTTATTTCTGTGTTCTAAGTAATTGAAGAGTGGCTTCCCAACCCCTTTCCTAATCTGTAAAATGAAGATAGCAGTCCCCATTCTGACCGCCCAGAGAGCAAGCAAGACTCTTTTTTTTTTTTTCAAGCAAGACTCTTGTTTGTGGAGGTAAGACCTGAACTGTCCACCGGCCTTCCCTGTATACTGAGCCCTTCACCTGACCCACTCTGAGGGGCTGCAGGATCATAGATGTCAACCCCATGGCCTGCTGGAAAGCTGCCACCCACAGAGGTGAATCAGCTCCCATCCTAACCACTGGGGCCTGGAGCTGAGCATTCAGTGCACAGCCTCTTCCTGAGGGGGGATAGTGGGGGTGGTGGGGGGAGGGTGGGGGAGTGGGGATGTTTGTGCTCCCAAGATCATTAACCCGAGCAAACAGAGTGGGACAAGCTGCCAAGGCCATCTGAACTTTGAGCTTCTGGGTAAAAATTAACCCTGGGCCTGAGGATGCCAGGCCTGCTGACTTGGGTTGGCTCTGTGTTCCTTCCTGGCTGTCTGGGAGGAAGGATCCTGGAGTCCAGGAGTCCAGAGGAAGTGACCATGGCCTGGCCATGTCCAGGTGGGGAGAAGGCCCTCCCATTCAGGAGGAGGCGCCTCCCTAGGAGGCGCCCAGGGCTGAGGAAAACCTGCAGGGCTCAAGGAGGGAACAGATTTCATTCAAGGTCAACCAGCTTGTGGTCCTGGCGGGACAGACAGGCCTGATTCCTACCTAGGGTTTGTCCCCACCGTTAATTCATTTGCTCACTTATTCAGTCACCAAAATGGCCACTCTGTGCCTGGCTCTGGGGGCGGGACAGGGAGCATGGGCCTCCAGGTGCTGGCTTGAGGTCTCTTCAAAGGGCAGATGAATGAGGAGGAGAGGCTGAGGCAGGAAGGTCGCCACAGTGATAGAGGAGGCTGGCAGGGCAGGCAATCAAACCTGGAGAGTGGGAACTAGCCGGACTGCCACAAGACAGAAGGAGCTCATGCACAGATACCAGCAACTGCAGAAGGGGCACATGGTCAGAGATGTCTGGTAATGTGAAAATAAATTTAAAAATCCAGGCTGCCTGTGGCAGTTCACATCTGCAACCTCAGCACTCTGGCTAGGAAGCTGAGGCAGGAGAGTCGTAAATTCAAAGCCAGGTTGGGCAACTTAGTGAGACTCTGTCTCAAAAAAAAAAAAAAAAAAAAAAAAAGCAGCGACCACAAATTCATAGCTGTGGAGCTTGAGCGACAGCAGTGGCCAGGGTGAGTCTGAAAGCTGGCCGTCTTGGCCCTCACCTGGAGTGCATGGCAGATGTGGGAAGGAAGTGGGCTGCAGGTCAGCTCTCTAAGAGGCGATCTGGAAAGAGAAGAGGCGGGGACTGGGGCAGGGGGCTGCATGGCCGGGACGCTGGGTAGGACACAGGCCAGAGCCTGTGGCCGAGCCTCGAGTCTCCTTTCCCAGTAGAACACTGCGGCGACCTGCCTTCTGGACCCGGAGCTCTTGCCTCAAGCCCTCTCTCAGGGTCACAGAGGCTAAGCTGGAGGTGGATAGTGCCCAGGACACAGGGACCGGTGCAGTGAGAAGGAATGCTTTCCCTGCCCTCTCACTTCTAGGCTCTGCTACTCTCCCCAAAGAGAAAGGCCACCCAGAGACTCGAGTTCAGTGCTCATGACTTGCTGTGACCACGGGGCAGACTCTCCCTCACTGGCCTTGGCCTCCACTTCTAGCCCACGTCTGTCGTGGCGGAAATGAAGAGTGAAAGATGAACCTTGGGAAAGGGCTTCACAGTGAGCACTTGGACCCCACGAGTCCCCAGTGTGGCTGGAATCGTACCCCAGAGGCACGACCATGCTGTGTCCACCAGAGGGCAGGAGAGAGCTTTGACAAAGACTGCAGGGTTTGTGCTCAGCATTATTCTGTACAGACAAGGCTGGCGGCCTGCAGCAAACACCAGTAAAGAACTAGAGCTAGAGAGAGCCCAGCGGGAGAGCATGAGTTGTGGCTTTAAAAAAAAAAAAAAGGTCCCTGAGGGAGTTCCATATTGGGTTACCTTTGCTATAGGCCACAAAGGTCACTGTCACCTGAATTGCGGCTTTATTAAGTCCTTACATTGGCCATGTCCTCTGCTGAGCACTTTGCAAGCATGCCTTCCTGCGCCCTCTGGGAGGCCCCTTCTAGGCTGGTACTCCAATTACAAGTAAGGAAACTGAGGCTGCGAGAGCTGGTGGTCAGTGCTGAGGTCGCCCGCTCAGTGAGTGGTGATGCCGATCCGGATGTGTTTCCCTGACACCCAAGGCGCTCTGTGGGCTTGTCCCAGGCTCTATCTCCTGATCTTCACGGGACCTCCTGGCCTCCTTTAGGACCCCTGGAGTTAGGTGTTTCCTTTCCCAGGCCTTTTCATGGCAGAGGGGAGCATTATTTGGGTCTGTTTCTCCTTTCCGCAGCCAAGAGTGTGCCTGGCCTCTGCCGTGCCAAGTGCAGCCCTCTCTTCTTCCTGAGGGTCCAGCACTGTGCTGGGACATCAGTAGACAATGCTGCTTGACTTTGATCTAGAGGGAGAATTTAGGTTAGGCCCCAGAAGGACCCCAGAGGAGAAGGTGGCTGGGGGAGACCGGGAGATGGAAATCAACCTGCTCAGAGAGTCCTTTAATACTGCCAGCAAGCAAGGAACAAATGGTGCAGTGGCTGGACGACTCAAGAACAGCTCAATTTAGACAGCAAGGAGCCCTCGTGGAGCGGGTTCTACTGTGTCCTTGGCTTTGGCTCTCTGTGCTGGGCTAGGAGCCACATAGTCAAGAGCAGGACTTTAGACCCACAGAGATCCGGGGTCCAATCATGGCTGCAACCTGCCTGTTTGATCTTAACTGGGCAACCTCTTCTGCGAGGTGGCATTGTTCAGAGCTCCTACGTGGTGTGAGACTAAAGCCTAAGAAGCATGCCCCATCTGTGCCCCTGGGAGACAGCTTGGCTCAGGTAATGGGCCCTTAGATATGTCAGTCTGAGTTCCTGATTGTAGCAGCCAGGGGCTGGGGCTGCAGGAGGAGCTCAGACAGTGGAACATTTTGGGGCGTTCATAGCATTCCTGTGATCTGGCTGCCTATGGACAGAACTTGTAACCCAGGATTTGCCTCGTTGTGCACCATGAGGAAAGGGCTCCCACAGGATGTTCTAAAGACCCCGTCTAGGCACAGAGAGGAGACATGGGCATATTCCCACTCTCTACAACCTGGTCTTATCTGTCCACTAAAAATAGGCCCTCCTGCCCCAACTCCTGGCTGATCAAATGGACATAACCCCACACATTTAAAAGGGGTGCTCTTTGCTGAAACCACAAGGCAGGGTGGACTCTCAGGACAATATGATGTCTTTTTGCAATAAAGATAAATGATCCTCCTGGTCAGGTTGCCCTGGAAGGGAGGGAGGGACTCTTCCCTGACTCCTCCCCAGCTCTCCCTGGAGGAATCCGTGTGAGAAGGGGCGCCCTGTAGAAAGAAGCAGGCAGCACCAGTCAGTTAACTCCATGGGTCTGTAGGAGTCCAGATACTGACACGTTTCCTCCCTATCAACTACAGGCATGACAGAATATTTGCACCAAGAGTGCTCATCAGTAATAACAGTGATAACAAGTGACATGTATTTAGTGCTGGCCATGTGCCAGGCTGTTTTCAAAATTTAAAGGCTTCATTTTCAGTCCTTATAGCACCTCCTGGGTGCAATTAACTCCTCTAAAGGAAAACCAGTTTTATCTCCACTTTGCAAAAGAGGAAACTGAGGTCCAGAGGCTAACTAGCCTGTCCAGGAGCCCAGAGCTGCTAAATGCAGATGGAGGCTTAGTAAAGGGCAGGGTGCCTGAGACTGAGTAGCCTGGAGACCACCTGATCTCCTGCCTCCCTGCCCAGGGTCCTGCCCAGTAGACGAGGACTGGTCACCCAGGCTCCACTTTTAATCCTCTCGGTTCCAGTCAGAGTGCAGAGGCCTGCTTCACTGGGTAATGGGTAAAGAACTCTTTTGTCTTGTGGATGGTGGAGCTTCCTCCCTGGG
The DNA here is from genome assembly GCF_034190915.1 of Cavia porcellus. NCBI lineage: Eukaryota > Metazoa > Chordata > Mammalia > Rodentia > Caviidae > Cavia > Cavia porcellus. Next base: position 173,793,420 of record NW_026947484.1, on the reverse strand, counting down.
GGGAAAGAGCTCGCAAAGTCTCTGCTTTATCCAAGCACCTCTACATCCAGCCTGGTGGGGTAGGAGAGACTTTGGCGGAGGGGCCCCACTGTACCCATGGGCTCCTGAGTTTGGGGAAATTGCTTTTCTACCTGTCCTCCCCTATGGTCCCAGTGGGTGGCGGTCAGAGCCCTTTCTAGGAGCCAGAGCACTCTAGTGTAAATCCTACTTCTGTCATCTCCTGGCTGTGTGACCCCAGGCCACTTCCCAACCTCTCGCCTTGCCTTCTTCATTGTGAAATGAAAACACTAACACTAGTTGAGAAATAAATGAGTTAACACGTGGCAAGTGCTTGGCACCAGATAAACTTGCTAATTATCGCTATTTGTATTTCTAGTGCACAGTAATTGTTGCTTTGTTTGTCCTTTTCCCCTGCCTGGCTGGAAACTCTTTCAGAACAGGGTAGTGGCTCAGGGTCAGACTAGTGTCATGCATACCCAGTGAGAAGAGGCCCAGTCTTTATAGAGGGGCTTGTCATTGTGCAGTGAATGAGAAACAGCAGGACCAGCGCAGAATGGAGGTTCCGGGGTCTCTACCTCAAAGTCAAAGCTCACCCTTGCTAGGTGGCCAGGGCTTCAGTGACCTCCAGGGTGCTTGTCTGGCTCACCCAGTAGGTCTGTGGTGGAGGGGTCTAGATCCTGTGTTTCTTTCCTCCACTCCTGGTCTCCAACCACAGCACTGAGCTGTCCTCAAATTCTGGTCGCTACTGCTCCTGGCTCATGGAAAGAAGGGGCCTATTTACCCAATCTTGCCCGCTTGGAACCTCAGCAAGGTTCCAAGATGAAAATGAAAAAAAGACATTTTAGAGAACACAAAGTATCTCACAAGGGGCTAGAATTGAATATAAATTTGGGGCAAACGTGTCAGTAGGCAACCGGGGAGAAAGACACAGACAGAAAACAAGGCAGGCTCAGAGCTGGGAGGGCTGAAGCCGTGAACTGTTTAGGTTCATACGGTCTTCACACTCTCCTGTGAACTCCAGCTCCTGAGGTCCTTCTGGGGGTTGGCCCCGACAAGAGCTCATAGCCCTGTAAACATAGTATCCCCAGGAGCGCTCCTTGCAAAACTAGTTGCACCCTTCTAGTGCATGTTTTCTGTGGTGCCCCACTCTACTGGCTAAAACCTGGCATCCCCAAGAGTCTGGAGAACTCAACTAGCGCTCTAGACATCCAGGTGGCTTGAGATTCACCAGCATTCTAGGAGGCCAGCTCACAGATGGCCTTCCCAAGTCTGGGAGTTTCCCCTCAGCACACACTCCATCCCCTGAAGATTGCACAGAATCCCTTCCAACTTCTAGACCATATTTTACAATTCCCGCTGGCATTTGAATTTCTGGGAAATTCCTAATGCTTCAGCACTTCCAAGAGCTTTTATCATTCCAGTACTCCAAGGTACCAGAGACCTTCTTTTCAGTTTGAAGTGTTTAAGAGCCACTGCCTCAGCCCCCACATTCCAGCAGTCTGCAGAAGAGCTATGGCTCTTGGCGTTCCAGAAACACTATCCTTAAGAGGCAGTTTCATAGTGAGTGTTGAATGGAGCTGAAATCTTCACCCAGTTCAGGAGTCCTGTGGTGGCCCCTGGGTTCCGGGCCCCTAGAAGGGGGATGCTGATGCACAGGGCTGCAAATGGCTCGTGAGACAGTTTGGTGGAACTCAATGCCTGAGAGTCCCATAACTCCGAGGAAAGGAAGTGGAGATTTTGCTGAGCTGGAGCATGGAACTAAGGCTCCAGGGCCATCAGGAAAAGCAGTGGCCAGTGCCCCTGGGTGGTCCCCATCCATACTTTACTGCAGCTCAGAACTCTCACGCTCCATGCCAGCTGCCCCCCCTCCCGCTCTGAGCCTGTGGACCTCCCAGCAAGCAGGGATGCGGCAGTGTGAAAAGTATCGGGGAGTGGAACGAGCCCAGCTATGGCCCTGCAGAGACCCCCATACTGAGGTGGCATCCAAAAGCGACTGGGAAAAGGGATGTGATGATGTAAACTGGGTTCTCTCCCGCTTTGGGGATCTGCATAAACACCACCTCTGAGCTCACAGCAGGCTCCCTGTGGCTATGTGTTTAATGAGCACAGATTGTGTTGAATTCTGCACTCTTGATTCCATCAAACTGTGTTCACTGAAAGCTGCTTTTGGCTAAATTCTCTGCAATAGGCAAAGCCACATGCAAGATGCTTTCTAAACCTCAGGGAGTCTCACCCCATGACTGCTCTGTAAAGGAAACCAATCGATGGGCACATTTGAACATGAGAAGCTCAGGCTCAGAGCAGTGACATCACTTGCCCAGAGTCACTCATGGATACGTGATGAAGCCAGGCCTGGAACCTGTGTGGTTAATCCGCCGGTTTAGCTGCCTCCTGCCCTGCCACACCCACCTTCCTGTACCTGGCATCACCCTCTGGTTCTGGGCTGCCTCTTCCTGGCCTTCCACAAATACCATGGCCACTCTGAGCACCCCTAACACCCTACTACAAGGCATACCTCCCAGTACCTGGCCCTGGGGCTTGTGTTGGCTGGCCCGGTTGGTCCTTGCTGCATGATTTGGAGACAAATCTCAAGGCTACTTTGCAGAATGCCGGATGGCACAGCACCAAGTCTTCCCTGAGCTGGTCAGGTCCAGCCTACTTCAGAGATGGGAAGACTCTACATGTAGCTGGGACCTCCCTACCTCAGCCTTGGGCTCCCCAAAGTCTCCAGCAGCTCCGGGATGGCTGACTTGATCCTCCTCCTCGGATCCCCCCCCCCAGGCCATGTGACAGCTGGCCTGTCTGGGGCTTGCCCACCTTGGCTCAAGTACTCCTGGCCAAGGCGTCTCCGTTCTCGTCTCTTCAGTGGTCCCGCACCCTCACTCACCCCTAGTCATATTCCTTCCCATACACGGCCAGCATGATCTAAATGCAAACCTAAGCCGGTGATTCCTCAAGAGCCCTCTACTGCCCCAAACTCTGGATGTGACCAGCAAGGCCCTGCGATTCCCAGACCCACAGATCTGGGAACCTCAGAGATGTCTGGGCCTTTGCCTCCCAGCTGCCCATCTTTCCTGGGCTGCTGGCTGCTGCCTCCCAGCATTCAGGGCTTCCTTGAAGGCCTCCGTGACCCTTTCACAATTTCTGTTTGGGCGACTCCCACCTTGTACAGCCACAAGTCCCACTTGCCCACTGAAGCACTTGTAAATCACTTGCAAACTTGTAACTGTTTATCCCCACCAGTCTGTGTGCTTCCTGGGCAAAACCACCTTCTTTCTTGTTGGTTTTACTTACTCCTAACAGCCTGATCTGCAGACAGGGGCAGTGGTATTGGATGGACAGACGGACGGATGGATAAATGAATAATGGGTCTCAGTTTCCCCGAATAGTTAGGAGAGTTAGGTTGGCCTGATGGCTTTCTCTCATGAGATACTGCCCCTGCCATTCCCAGTTTCTCACGTGGTGTCTGAACTGTGATCATCCTGTTGGGGACTCATACCAAGGACCATAATGTTCCTCACACTCTTCACCCTCACTGGACCTGGAAGGAACAGGAGCTATGTCCCCTATTTCAGGGACTTGAGGCCAGAATCAGTCCAGGACTGTGCAGGGGCCTCCTGGGGTCCCCTCATAGACCTGAGGCACACAAAGCTGAGTCTCTTAAGCCCTCCAGGACACACGCAGTTGGCACAGAGTGAGGGACCCTGGACCACTCCCCTGTCCCAGCTCAAGTCAATCAGTGAGCTTTTTCACTTTGGTGCTCACCACCCTGCCCCACCCTGCCCACCAGTGGACACTGTAGTTGCTCGATTAAAACTTGTCTAATAATCAAAGGGGAGCCTAGGACACTGCAGAGCAGAAGGGGTCCACACACTGTGCTTCCTCCGGATCCTCTCAAGGTCCCCTCCACTCTTGCAGAGGTGACAGGCACCGGAGAATTGGAGTTAACACCTGTCTTTATTCACGCATTCTGTTACCCACTGCCTGTTTTCTCCAGGCTGGGGAAGGCTGGCCCTTTCTCCCTGAATAGCCCAAACCCAGGGCTCCCACCTCAGATGTGTCCTCTGCCCAGCTCAGGGCCAGTGGTGGTGGCCAGTCCCTCCACACGTTGGGAGAAAGAACTCGAGAGCACAGAGCTGGCCCAGGGCATGCGCAGCCTTGGGTCCCACTGTGGCTTCAGTGGGGAGGAAGGATGTGGTCCGGGTTCCCAGAGCCCTCTCCGGGTGGTGGCTGGCTCTGGCCACATCGCAGGGAGCTGCCAATCTGGTGTCTGAGGGCCTCCAGCCTCTGGGCCAAGTTTGCAACTCCAGCCCCACCTGAGAAGCAGAGAGACTTGAGCCCTATACTCTGAGCCGTCTTCAACCTGGTCCACCTGGAAGCTCAAACGCCATCTGCCACCCTCCCCTGCCATCCCATCCACTCTAAAAAGAGAATTTTAAAGTAGGAATCTGCAAAGATCTTAGAAACACTGCTCAAGCCCACCCTATTCAGAGATAGGAAACCTGTAGCCCACCAGGGCCCCTCCAACCCCCCCCTCACCTCGCAGCACAGGTGGCGTGTTAGGGGGCCCCACAGGCAGAGGGGGAGCTGAGGGGACCACCTCTTCCCCAGTCAGCATCTCTGCCAACACTGCGGTCTGTGTCCAGCTGCCATGGTTCCTGGGCCAGGTGAGTGGGGACAGCAGGTGAGCCTTAGTTGTCCCCAGGCCTTTTTTTTCATGACCCAGTGTCCCAGGGCTGGGCCCACCTTTCTGTGGGGCATTTGGCAGAGCCAGGGCTGCATGGAGGTGCCCAGGGAGGGGGCCGGGCAGAGAGAGGCATGTCACCTGGGGCCTTGGGGTCCAGCATCTGCAGGAAAGACCAAGCCCACAGTCAGACACCCCAGCCTGAGCTCTAGGTATTCCACTTCCCCGGTGTTAGCTACACCCTCCATGTTTACCCCCACAGGGCACCAAGAATATCAAGCAGCACGAAGGGATGTTGGTCACCTTCCTCTATGGCTCCTTCAATGCCCTTTCCTGAGACTAGGCATCTTACACCCTGTGCAGAGGGAGCCCCAGCCAGCCCTTCACCCGTATCTTCCACCATGAAACCCTGGTTTCCCTTGCTGAGCCTCACATCAAATCCCCACTTCCCTTTGCCTCCACCTTGGCCCTTCCTACCTGTGGCAGGTGGCCCTCCCTCTGCGGACATGCCCAGTGGGCCAGGGGTGACTGGCACAGGGGGCAGAGGTGGCAGCATGGCCAGGAGCAGAGAGGTGGCAAGGCCTGCAAGAGGGTGCTTCAGTGGCTCTGTGACATCCCAGCCCGTTACCCTCTAGGTTGGGTGGTGGGACTCACGTGGCAGGGGGCAGCTGGCAGCATCAAGCAGGGCCACGGTGTGGTGACAGCAGGGCCGGGACAAATGGAGCAGGCAGAGAGGAGGCGCCTGGGAGGAAGAGCGAGCCTATGCCTGCTGCCCCCAAGCCCTAGGCTGGTCTCCAGGTCCCCTTTCCAACAGTGACTCCTGCAGCGCCTGCTCTGTGCCAGCCTTGGCCCCGTTCCCATGGGCCACAAACGAACTCATGCTCTCCAGGCTTTAAAGAACCCCATGAAGTGGGCAAGCCAAGACCCCCATGTCACAGAAGGGGGAAGCCCAGGGAGTGAGGACCCAAATGGTCAGCCCGAGGTGACACTACCAGGATACGGCAGACCTGGGTGGTTGGGATTCAGAGGTCAGATGCTTACCCACCATGACACCCCCTGGCCCGCAACCTCTGTCTGAGGCCTGCTCACCTCTCCAGCTCCTGGACCTGCTGGGTGAGGACCTGCTGCTCACGCAAGGCCAGGTCCCGGCTCCTCTGCAGCTGATTCATTTCCTTCCTGGGAACAGTGAGCCCCAGGGGGTGACAGGAGGCAGGGCTGCTGGCATGCCAGTCAGCCTCTCCTCACTGCAGGAGACTGCCTCCCCAGGAAGGTGACAAGGGGACCCACGGAGCAGGAAAGCAGGGCACCTTGGCCCAAACAGCAGCGGGGATAGGTGGGGACAGAGTCCCCAGGCTGTGTACTGGGCCCTACCTGAGCCTCTCGTTCTCCAGCATGAACTCCTGAAGCATCCCATAGAGGTTCCGCTGGGCCCAGGAGGCCCGCGCCCCATGGAGCCCGGGGGCTAAGGGAAAGCAAGAGGTGGCTGGATCCACAGAAGCTGGGGAACCCATCCTTACCTCGCCTTGTCTCCAGGGGGTGCATACCACTGGGCTCCATTCGGTCCACCTGGCAGCGCTGCAGGCGGTTCTCCTCCTGGAGCTGCAGCATTTCGGATTCCAGACGTGGGGGCTGCAGAAAAGAGGACCAGGGCAGCACAAGCTGAGAACTGCGTGGGAACTGCGCAGTGAAGGGCATCTAAAATCCAACTCATGCCTCACTGGCCGGCCTTGCATCCATCTGCAGCAGCAGCTTGCTGGAACCACATCATCCCTTGGCTGGGACTTCGACCCCTCCCATTCAACCACAGTTACACCATTTCTAGGATTCCAACCCAGATCCCAACTCAGACACAGTCCCAGACTTTAACCATGGTGCCAGCTCAGGCTCTGAACAGAGACCACAGTCCCTTTTCTGTCCCCTGCCCAAATATCCTTCTATTCACCTTGGGAACCTGTGGCCGAGTGGTGACTCGCTGAGCCCGGCTTGCATATCGTAGGGTGCTGAGAGTCTCAGGAAGGCACTGGGCAGAGGGGGACACGCAGGCCACCTGGGGAGGAGGCCCCCTGAGTGCTTCTCTCAAGAGCCACCATACCCTCCCTGCAGTATCCCCTTGGGTACCATGAGGGTGACTCCCCGACCCCCTAGTGAGTCTGCCAGCAACTTGGTGAGCTTGCTGTCCCGGAAAGGGATGTGGTTCTGCTTCCGCTGTGGATCCAGCAGCAAGGAGATGCAGTGACCTGGCAGGGACACAGCAAGGCCACGAAGGTTATAGCACTTGTCCAAGGCCATCTCGCTGGAACACTGCAGGGCTGGCATAGCCATCAGGTCCAGGTGACTCTTCTACACCTGTCTGTCTGCATGCTCGCCTCACCCACTCACTGGTGTTCACCACCCGCCTCAGCATCTTCAGGGGGCACAGCTGATCCTGTCCACCCCAACCCCTATGTCTAGTGCAAGGCCTGGCACTGAGCAGGGGCTTAGGGAACTTCTAACCAATGGCTCAATGGAAAGGAGCAGCACCCTCGCCTGACACAGATCTTCAGATCTCAGTCTGATAATCTGGGGTGGAACCCAGGTCCCTGCCCTTCTCCGTTCTGGGCCTCAGTCTTCCCAAGGACAGGGGGACAGGCTGAATGTCGTGCGTGAGAGGTCCCTCTCTGCAGTGGTGTTCCTACCTCCTGAGTTAGGATGAAACTTACAGCATGTGAAGGAGTGGCAGTGTGCTGCATGGGGATGGGAGGGCAGCAGCTGAGTCAGGGTCAGATGAGGCCTGTGGCTCCTGGACCACTGCCATCACCTACACACTGCAGTGCCCCTGGGCCCTGCTGTGGTCAGCTACAGGTCAGGCACAGGGCTGCAGGAACCTGATGTGTTGTTTCAGGTCTTACTCAGGGCCAGCAGGCTGCGGTTGATGCTGTTGGCCTCAAGCATCAGCTCCCCACGGGATCCTGTGGTCGCCACCTTCTCACTGCCAGCCAGGTCCACAAAGCACAGCTTCCCAGCAGCAGGGAACTCCCCTGGGTCCGAAGGAGACTTCTTCTGCGGCTGGGGCACAGGGCTTGATGGGGACTTGGGAAGGACTGTCCCCACTGCAGTCACAAAGTCAAGAGTTCCCAGCGGCAGCAGACCCTTGCTGGGTGGCACTGGGCACTCACCCTGGGGCGGCTGATGTACAGCGTGAGCAGTGCATGGCTGCGGCTGGAGGCCTGGTTGAGAGTGTGAGCAGAGCTCCTCCTCCTGCTGAGACCTGGAGGGAAACATCAGGAGCTGCAGCACTGTGAAATGAAAAGGGAGCAAAGGCTTGGGGGCCGGGGGGTGGGGGCTGGATGGGGGGGTGGAGTGGGGGATGAGTGGGGGCTGGGTGTGGTGGGGGTTGGGGGTAGGAGAGTAGGGGGGTAGAGGTGAGGGGTGGGGGGGGTGGAGAGGTGGCAGAGCAGAAGCCCAGAGACAGGAGGTAGTGTTGACTTGGCAGGTCTACAAGTCAGATGCCAGGGTGACGGGCAGAGGGCAGCACAAGACAGCCAGATTCTCTCTCCTAAACATCTCTCCTGTTGCCATGTGGGAAGAGGGAGAAAACTGAGGCAGGGGATCCGCTGAGAGGAGCAGCAGCACAGAATCCAGAGCCGCAGCTGCTCAGTAAACTGGAGGAATGAGTAAGGCTGGAAGGGAAGGGGTTTATAGGGTGCGCTCAGAGGTATGACCTTTGCCCTCAGGGCATCAGGGCATCAGGAGACAAAAGATAAGTGGCCTGCCTGAAGCACAGAGAGGGGTTGGAAGGGAGGAACTTGGAGCTGACAAAGAAAGTGGCGGGGTGGGAGGTGACATGGAACCAAAAAAAGCTGGCTCAGAGGGCACAAGTGGCCAACCCTGGAGACAGGCTGGGGACTGAGGCCAGCAGCCGTGGGCCCTGTCTTTAAATTGCACGTTTGCCAGTTCTTCACCAAGACATTTGTGAAGCCCCAGCTCCTTCCTGGGCTCCAGGCCTCAGTCAGTGAGGGCACCCACACCCCACAGCTTCCCTGAAGGAGCCGCACCCATCTGCAGAAGTTCCATCAGGGCCTCCAGACCCCCAATTTCCACCACCCGCAGCTGCTCCACATAGAAGCCCCGAGTCTTGTTCCAGCGAACAGGGAGGGGCCGGGGAGACCCGGCACTCAGCAAGTCCCGAACCTGGAGGAGGAGGTGCAGGTAAAGACTCGCTCTGAATCCAGCTCCATCTAGCCCTAGGCCTTCTGGACAAGGATCTCCACCTCCGCTTTGGCCCTCCAGCCTGCCCCCGCACTTCAGGGGCCCGCCCTCCTCCTCCACCCCTTACCTGCTCATTGTAGATCTCCAGGTAGGAGGCGCGCAGGGTGACCTGGGCACCCAGGTGCTGCACGCGGTCCAACAGCCAGGCGAAGGTCCTCTGCATGATGCCAGCCAAGCTGGGGGGCACAGGCACCCCCTCCCCCTGAAGACGAAGTTAGCTGGGCCTGCTGCCGTGTAGGCCGCTGCAGTAGCAGTGTTATAAATTACCCTCTATTTGGGGCACTTACAGCACGCCAGGAACCGTGCCAATGTCCCATATAAATATCTCATTTAATCCTCACTGTCAGTGTAGTCACTTCCATTTAGAGGAAGAAACTAATAGCTAGTAAGGCGCCAAACTGTGTGAGTGCCTTTCCTTGGAGCCTCAGCGTCGTGGCCGGAAAATAAAAGAAGCCCATCATTTGCGGGGACCCTGGCAAGGGGGTCGCTGGTGCCCGGCCCACCTGGGGAGGAGGTCCGGTCAGCGTGTAGGTCTTCCCGGAGCCGGTCTGGCCGAAAGTGAAGACGGTGCAGGAGAAGCTGAGGGCGGCAGGGGCGCGGTGGGACCAGGGCGGCTGCGCTGGGCTGGGCTGGGCTGGGCTGGGCTGGGCGCGACCCGGGCGGAGCCCGCCCCACTCACCCGCGCAGGGCCAGCTCGCCCAGGCGCCGCACGCCGCACGCCCGGAACACGTCCTCCTGCGTGCGCGCCCCGTCCAGCACGGCGCCGAAGCGGAACGCCACGTCGGGGCCGCCGCCCGGGGGGCTCACCTGGGGAGCGGCGGGGGGCGGGGCACGAAGGGAAGGCCGGGCGGGTTGGGGGAGGGAGGAGCCTAAGGGAGGGACGCTTGAGGGTCCCGGCGACCTCTGCTTGGGCTGTTGGGGAGGTGCGAGTTCCTCACCTGCAAAGTGCGGGTCCCCGAGCAGTGCAGTGCGCTCTGCTCCCCTCGACGCAGCTCAGCCTTGCTCATGGGGCGCACCCTGGGATCCAAGCGAAGGCCAGATGATCCCGCCTGACGTCGCCATCGGTCCCATCCTCGCCCGGGTTTCTCCAACCCCTTTCTGCCCACCTGAGCACCACTTGGATGGGCGTTTCCTGCCCCTCTGGCCCTTGCTCCAGGCTCCGTGCAGGGTCTCTGTGGTAGCAATAGGAGGCGCCATACCGTGTCCCTGCCCCGCTGCCACTGCGAGCGGCGTGCAGGGCTCCCCGACCTTCCAGAAGCTCGGCTTACCCGTCGGGAGATCCACGTTCCTCCATGTCCCGCTCTGAGCACGGCCTTGGCTCCGCCCCAGTCTCCTGTCTCTCCTCGCCAATCCTCCCCTTCTCCTGCAGCCCGAGACTGGCCACACACACCTTACCCCCACCTCCCGCCCCCGGGTCCCAGGCGACCATCCATCCGGAAAAGCTCCTGGCGGCCCACGGCTGGCTAGTTAAAGATTTACCCCCCAACCCCACCCCTACGGTCTGGAAAATCTCAAGCTAGGGCCCCCTCGCTAGGGGGTTCTGGAGTCTTTGCTCTTGGCCAGGCGACCAGGAAGGGACCCGCGGGACCACCCAGATCATCCTTGTCTGGGCCCGGAAGGGCTCCAGGGAAGACCTGAGAGCCGATTTCCAGTATCTGGTTAGACACTGGGCCCCTTACTTCTGCAAGGCCACATCTAGTCCGAGGCCGCCCTGTTGGTTGTGAATCTCCCTGGTGCGGCTTCTGACAGCAGGAGAGAGGTCCCCGGAGGGGGTTGGACAAGGGCTCATCCTGTGCCCGGCTCCAGGCTGGGAATCTGTGCACCCGGCTCCCAGCCCCGGACTGGCAGAGGGGTCAGGTAAGATCAATCCAGGGCGCAGCATGCAAGCTTCAGGTGCAGAGGCAGAAGACTCACACTTCAGGAAGGCAGGGGGCTCCTGCAAATGCCTCTCCTCCTAAACACACTCTTAAGATGGCAAACCCTGAGTCACCCCCACCCAGTGTTACACTCCGTACCAACACAGAAGCTGCCAACTACCAAAGCCACTGCTACCAGCGAATGAACTGTCTCACGTGGCAGTGAGCTTCCATGAACTAGTGGTAGGCAAGCAAAGCCTACGGACATTGTAGCTACAGGCCTGCTGGCTGCATCTTCAGGGAGGGTCCTGTGGAGCAAAGAGTTGCAGCTCCCAGCGCTGCCATTAATTTGCCCTTTCTTCACCTCTGTCCTCCTGTGAACCAGGCTTAATGATCTCTCCCGTTACATGGTTGCTCTGTGATTCCAGTCTGACAGTGTAATTAAAAGTGATCCTTAAACTGTAAAGAATAACCTAAAAATATAAATAAAAACCCCTAAATGATCCCCACGATCATGTTCAAATCTCATTTCTTTAATCTATTGGTATTTTTTTAGTCACTGAAGTGGATAGGACAAGAATTACTACCGTTGTTTTTCAGATGGGAAACCGGAGGTAAATGGAAGATGACATTACCGAAGAATCCACCTATCCAGGGCATATCCAAGAGTTTAATCAGGAGCTACGCCCTGGAAAGTCCCATGCTCTCTTCCCTGGGAGGTTGCTTTTTTCACTTGTAAATCCAGAAAGTGAACAAGTTGATTCATTAAGGCCCTCAGGCCCATCAGTCATTTGCATCTTCGAGTACTTTGTTTTAATCAGGTTGCGCTTGTACAAGCTGCCCCAGGGGCTTTCATGAAAGTATGGAGGCCTACAAGGTGTGTGTCAGGGGCTGATGGCTTTCAGTGGGAATTTTGCAGCAGGGTTCCCAGTCCGGGTCAGATATGTGCATCCTTGACTTCCGCGAGCAGGAGCCAGGTTTCACTTCTGTCCTCTGACAGTGAGTGCGCACATCTGCTGCCCTCACATTGAGCATTCGCCAGCAAATTTTTAAAAAGACTCCTCTGGGCTGCAAGCTTCCAGGCACTTGAGATACATTAGTGAGCAAAACAGATAAAAATCCCTGTCCTCCAGTGAGGCAGGAAAGACAGAAAAGAAAAATAAGACTATAAATAATTTACCACTTCTGTGGTCTGAGGACTTCCGTGCTGTGAAAAATGCCAGTGAGGAGTGAAGAAGCCTGAGAGTGTCGGGAATGGGAAAAGTTGTCTTTAAAAAGAGTCATGAAATACCTTATTGAGAAGGAAACATTTGCAAAAGGACCTGAAGGAGTAAAGTCAATTAGCTAAGCAAGAAAATATTTGGGGGAAGAGGATCTTGGGCAGGAGAAACACCCAGTGCAGAGGCTGCAGTAGAGCAGGACCAGAGGTAAGTTTAAGGACCAGAAGAGCAAGGTGCTGGGGGGAGGCTGGGAGGCGAGACGTGGTCCCAGAGGCTGAAGGGGCCTGATTCAAACCATTCTCGAAGCCACTCAACTTCGACTGTTGCTCTGGGTTGATAATGGAGGTGATGAGAGAAGTGGTCAGGTCTTGAATAGAGTTAAGAACCTTTGTTAAGATATTGGATCAAGTAAGAGACGTGAGGATTAAATCTAAGCTCCAGCAAATCTTACAGGGTTGGAAATCAAAGACGAAGAAAACCTCTGAAAAGCAGCTATAGAAAGAAACACACAGCCTTCAAATCAGCAGCCATAAAACTCACAACTATTTTCCAAATGAAATTCTGGACACTAACAGACAACAGGATGACTTTAAGGAACTGAATTTATAGGGCTGGAGAGAGAAGGGAAATGCAGGAAAGGAGAAGGAGAGGGGGAAGCAAAGAAGACTAAGATGCAGTGTGTAAATGAACCAATTTGTCATGATGAATGTGTTCTTTATGTACTGCAACATGCACTTAAAAATTTGAAAAGAACTGAGTTTAAAAATAAAAAAGTTGGGGCTGGGGATTTAGGTCAGCAGCATAAGCGCCTGCCTTGCAACAGGCGGTCATGAGTTCGATCCCTGGTACCGATAAAAAGTTAAAAGTTAAAAAAGAGGGGCGGGGGGGGGGGGGGAGAGAGAGAGTAAGGGCCAGGGATTTATTTAGTTCAGAGGCATAAGTGCCTGCCTGGCAAGTGTGAGGTCATGAGTTTGATCCCTGGTACCAAAAAGAAAGAAAGAAAGAAAACAAAAAAGTTAACCTAGAATTATATTTCCAGTGAATATATCCTTCACAAATATAGATAAAATAGATATTTTTTAACAAGCCAAAGCTGATATAATTCACTTCTGGTCAGTCACCACTACAAGAAATATTAGTGCAAGTTGTTTTGGTGTTGAATGAAAATGAAAATGATCCCATATAGAAACATAAAGCTATAGGAAGAAATAAACAGGAGCAGAAAGAAGGGCTAGAAAATCATTGTGGTTGCTTGGAAGAAATACTAATGTCTTGCTATCACTATTATATAAAGAGAAATAATACACATGATAATAGTACTAGGGCTGGGAGCGATGGTAAGTGAATTTAAGCTATGGCATTGTGGAAGTGGCTTGTCACTTGTTTGGGATGTGATAAAAGCAGTTTATCACACAATAGATCAGGGATGCAGAGTGAAATCTTTAAGGGAATTGCTTTAAAATTAACATTAAAAACTGATATAAGATAGAAAATGATATCACAGAGTTTTATTGGATCAATGAACAGAACTGTTTGCAGTATCATTGATGGAATGTCCACTTTACAAGCTTTAATTTTGTGACTTGAACAATTATATCTAAGATGACAATATGTAATCCACTAACTAGTGATTTCCTACTGTTCATTTTTTTTTCTGTAAATCTGTATAACTTGTACCCTTTCCCCGCTTTTTTTTTCTTTTCTCCTTAAATAAAATTTAAAAAAAAATAAAAAATAAAAATAAAAAAAAGCTGATAATACAGAATAAATTAAAACTAGTTGATTGACTCAAAAGAAGACAAAAAAGAAGAAACAAAGTCACAGTGAACAAAAGGTAAATAAATAATAAGGTACAACTAAGTCCATTTGTATGGGTAAATACAGCTGGCAGCCTGCATGCTTGAGTTCTCAATCAGCAGATTCAGCCAAGCTTGGATCAAAAATTATAAAAAATGCATTTGCACTGAAAATGTAGACATTTCTCATCATTATTTCCTTAAACAACACAGGATAGCAACCATTTAGATAATGTTTATCTTGAATTGAGTATTTTAAGTAATCTAAAGATGTCATATACAGGAGGATTACAGGTTATGTATAAACACTATGCCATTTTACATAAAGGACTTGGGAATGTGGATTTTAGTATCCTGAGGGCATCCTGAAATGAATTCTCTGTAAGTTCTAAAGGACAACAAACAGTATATTGATAGTATATAAACTATATACTCTAAATAAAAAAGACAAATATTTTCACACTGGATACAACAATTAAAATGTATCCATGTTTAAAAAGTACAAAAAGAAACACACATTTCCATTAGCCATGGCAGGGAGATCACAAGTTTGAAACCAGCCTGGGTCACTCACAGAGACTTTGTCTCAAAATAAAATGTCAAAAGGACTGGAAGGGTAGTGAGTGGGAGAGCGACCGAGTTCAACCCCCACAACCAATCCTCAGTACTGCAGAGAAAAAATTAAAGCAACAAGTCACTGAAATAGATAAGAAAGTAAATATATTAAAAGTAAAAACAGAAAACATTATCCCACACAAACCCTATGCAGAAGAACATGTATTACCACCAGACAAAGCAGATTCCAGGGTAAGAAGTATCAGTAGAGATAGTGAGATGCATTTTACATGATGCAACATATAATCTTACATTGTATTCATTCAATGATAGAATTGCAAAATCCATCATCACAGATGGTAACTGTAACACAACTCTTTCAGTTACTAATAGAGCACCAGGTAAAATTTCATTAAACATAAAGGAGATTTGAACAACATGCTACCTGATTTGATCTAGACCACAGCTACAGAACACTAAAATCAGTAACTATAACAAAATGCATCCCCCTTCCCTGCACAGGAAACACTGACACAGAAACATTTCCCAGCACCAAAAATCTCAAACGGTTGAAACTGTGCACAATGAGTATGTTTTCTGACCATAGAGGAATTAACCTAGACTCAATAAAAAGATAACTAGAAAATACCCCAAATGGTTGGAAATTAAATAAAAATGTTGCTAAAAGACCTCTAGATCAAAAAGGAAATAAAAAAGACAAATATTTTCACACTGGATATTTCTAATTGAGATTAGAAATATTTTGAAAATGACAACAATGTGAGTACAATACATAAATGCAGAGCTCAGAGGAAAATCTATATGTTTATATTGGAAAAGAAAGAAGGTTAAAAAATCAGTCATCAAAGTTTTCATCACAGGAAGCTAGAGAAAGAATAGCACACAAAACCCAAAGAAAGAAGGAAAGAAATTGCATAGCTAGTGAAATACATAGCTGACATAGAACAGAACACACCACCAGAGCCACGAGTTGGGTTTTTAATAAGGTCATTAACTTGTGTAAAGACCTAGCAAACTACTAAAAAATGAAAGGAGAAACGGAAATTATAGATATTAAAAATTAAAAGGACACTTTGATGCATACCTTACAAGCATTAAAAGAATAAAAAGATGCTACAAACATCTTTAGGCTAAACTTGATCATTTTCACGAGTCCAGAGAAATATTTCTCAGAAAATTCAACTTACTAAAATGGATAGGAGAACATAATATCTGAATAGTTTTGCATCTGTTAAACAAGTTGAATTTGTAATTAAAAGCCTTCCCACAAAGGAAACTCTTGGCCTGGGTGCGTCACTGGGGAACCTTCCAAACAATTAAGGAAGCAAAAATATCAATCTTACACAAACTCCCGGCAACAGAGCCAGAGGGAATGGAGCACTTCCAAATTCATTTTCTTAAGAAATGAGGCCAGGTCCTAACCTCCTCTTACTCTTATCTGCGATGTTTCTATGTCCGAGTAAGATCACATTGTGACATACAGGGTGGGGGCTAACCAAGGGCTTCAGCATACAAATTCTGGACCCTGCATGGTCAGAGGACAAGCCTGCCCCTTGCAAGCTGCCCTTCCCCTGGTCAAATCTTGCATGGAAGGATTCTGCCTCCTGCTCACTGCCACCCCAAACTGTGTGTTTTGTTTGCCCTTGACACTGAGCAGCAGAGGCACGGACCAACCAATCAACGGACAAGGTCAACACCCAGGAGAGAAGATAAACCCAAGGGAGTCAACAGGCCCAGGGAGAAAAACAGACCTGGCCTGTAGCACTGGCCTGCAAAGAGTCCACAGAGAAAACCATGACTTGCTGTATTCTAAGACCACGGATCCTGGAAAGAAACCATTCATTCAAAAACACAGAATTTAAGAAACGAACTCAATACTTTTTTCTTTGTTTTTTCTCTTGCTTTTCCTTTCATTGTTTTTGTTGTTGTTGTTGTTGTTGTTTGTTTGTTTTCTTTCTCTCTTTTTTAAAGGATTTTGGGGTTGTCTTTTTTAAATTTTCCTTTTATTTTGCTCTGTTTTTTATTGTTGTCATTCATTTTTTCCCATTACTGTTATCTAATACTATTAATTTCCTTTTATTCTTCAATAGGATCTTCTTACTTTTCTCTCCGCCTCATCTTCCATCGATTAATATTTCAAATTTTCTTTTGCAGCTCTCTAGTTTCTCAGTCCCTCTATCTTTACTAGTGCAACTAGTAATCTCTATGAATTTTACATATTACTCTATGTTGTTTGTGTTGAATACAGTTCTGTTGGTAGTGGAGGTAAAGTTGTTCCATTTAGCAGATAATTACCATATGTCAATGTTTGGTTTGTCTCAGTGTTTATACTATAAATATAACTCTTTTCTATGGCAATATGATGGCACATTACAGGTCCTTAGGATATGTCTTTGATGCGCTATTGTTGCTGATTTTAGTATTGTAACCAAGGTAACACTGTTGCTGCTGTTAATTGATTTGCTCTGTATGCCAATATCTAAACTGCCTTGTGTCATTAACAACACCACGGCCAGTTCCCTGAGAATGGAATACTAGGTCAGATATACTGCAGCCCTTCACCCAGACAAGTAGAGGTGGTTGGATCTCGGAACAGAGGCAAAAGCTCCTAGTTAGCTGGCCCAGAGGGTATCGTTGAAAAGCAGACATTAACTAAAGAGGTGTCTGACAGCAAAACCGTGTACTATAATCAACATGCAAACCCCAGTGCACCCCACGGGCGGGCACACACACCAATAAACAAACCGAAAATAGAAGACAAGGCAATAAAATGCCGTCCAAAACTCCTAACTCTCCCAAAACTGATCCATGGGGCGTGGAGGGGAAGGAAAGCAAAAACTCTATAGCTGAATTATTTGAAAGGATAACAGAGAAATTTGAAAAACAGCTCAATAAACTGCTTGAGGAGTGTAAAGAAGATAAAGCTAAACAGGTGATAGACCTGATAAACAACACTATGAGTGAGTCTGTAAGAGACACTAGTAAAAAACTAACTTAACTAAAAAAGAAATGATGCAAAATCTGAATTCCCAGCATAGAAAACAATCATAGTTTGTTGTTGTTGTTAATTAGTACCAGGGATCAAACTCACAACCGTGCACTTGCAAGGCAGATGCTTATGCTGCTGAGCTAAATCCCCAGCCCCCACAATCATAATTCTTCAAAAAAGTACCAAACAGAAATTAGGGAGATTGCTATAGAACGTGCAAGCAGCAGACACTACCAAGGCAAGAACAGCATCAGAACCAGAAGACAGGGAGAGTGTCAGGGACCTGTTAGCAAGGGAGAGCTTAAAAACAAGAAGAAAACAGGAAAATGTGTCCAGCCCCTGCTAGATGATGCAAAAAAGACTAATCTAAGACTAATGAGAAATAGTAAAAAAAATTAGAAGTCAACACAAGTGGCATAAAAACTGTTTACTGAAATGATAGAAAACTTTTCAAAAACGAGGAAATAATTTAGCAAACAAATAAGTAGGGCATTTAGAACCTGAAATAGTCACAATCTGAAATGAACTACTCCATGACACCTTATATGCAAATTCCCAGAAGTCCAAGACAAGAACAGAATTTTAAAAGCTGTTATAGAGAAAGCAATAAATCACTTATAAATGTAAACCCTTAGAATTACATCAGCTATCTCAGCACAAACTTTCAAGGCCAGGAGAACTTGAAATGAAGTGTTTGAAGCCCTAAAAGAAAAGAACTTTCCTGATGTATTCTGCAAAACTATTTTTCAAAATTGATGGAGAAATAAGACATTAAAATAGTAAAAAACACCTAAAGAAATCCATTGACTACCAAATCAGCATTTCAAAAATACTCAAGGATATTCTAGGAAGAGACAATGAAGCAAACACTACCAAAAGATTTAACAGAATGTGTGCACCAGGTAAGGCGAGCAGCTAAGAAAGCAATGCAAAGAAATTAGCAACAGGAAAATAATGCAATGACAAGAATAGGTCAGTATTTTTCAGTAATAACTCTTAACATGAATGGTCTTAATTCCCCAATAAAAAGATGCAGATTGGCAGAATGGACCAAGAAACAAAAATAGCAGCACACTGTGTACCAGGTACACACTTAACCCCAAAGGAATGTATAAACTAATAGCAAAAGGATAGAGAACAATATTCCATGCAATGGGGACACAAAAAAGGATCAGGAATACCTATCCTATTTTCAGACAAAGTGGTCTTCAAGTCAAACCTGATCACAAGAGGCAAGGAAGATAACTATGTATTGGTTAAGGAGACAATTCCACAGAAAGAGATAATGATTATTAACATACATGCACTAAACATGGCACATCCAACTTCAGGAAACAAGTAATACTGGACATAAAAGATCAGATAAATATAACCACAGTTACAGTAGGAAATGTCAATCCCTCAGAGTCACCAGTAGACAGATCAGCTAGACAAAAAATCAACAAAGAAACATCAGAGCAAGTGGGCTTACAAGATATCTATAGTATTCCACCCTAGAACAACAGAATATACATTCTTCTCAGCAGCACATAGAATGTTTTCTAAATAGAACGGTTACCAGCTAATAAGGTATGCTTAAATTTATGCAAAGCAATCAAATTATACCATGCATATTATCAGATCACAACACAATGAAACTTAGAACTCAGTGGCAAAAGAAATCACAGAAATTATGCAAATGTATGACAATTAAACAACACACTCTTGAATAATCAGTGGATCACAGAAGAAATCAAGCTAGAAATAAAGAAGTTCCTATAATTAAATGATAATGCCAGTATTGTAGTCAGGAATTGCAAGGAAAAGAATTATATACAGGACACATAATTTACAGTAATATTTTGAAATAGTCACCCAAGAGTTAAATAGAAAAAGTTCCAGAAGTCTATCCACACATTGAGACCCAAGAAACCCAGCTGGGGGTTTGGATCCCACAGCAGTGTCCTGTATGAGTCCATCTGAAAACCTAGAGTCCACGACAGTGCCTCCCACAAGTCCAACTGGAGCCCTGGAGCCTACGACCATGACTCATGCAAGTCTATTTCACAGATCTGCACTGGAAAGCTCAGCAGTGGAAGCTAGAAAGTCTGTGCCTTCAGGATAAAGGATAAAGGATAAGGGATAAAGGTTGATAAAGGATAAAGGATCTGTGCCAGTAGGTTGAGGATTCTGCATTGAAGCTAAGAAATGATGCTCAAAATAAGGACTAGGGCTCTCTGCAAAAAGTACCATAGCCATCCTCAGCAACAATGTGGTCCTGAGCTCCTCTCATGCTGAACACAACCGAGTTCATATCAGGAGGCCAGTGTGACAAGCTTCTCCAGGAAACTGAACAGCACATATCTTCCCCTCTGGAGCTGGGAAGCAGTGCTCAAAGTAAGGACCAGAGCTCTCCCAAAGTGAAATGCAGCCATTCTCAATCATAAGGTCCCAAGCTCCTCCAGTGATAACAGCCAAGTTCACATCAGGGAAGCCAACATGCCAAGCTCCTCCATGAGAACCAACAGCTCCAAATGAACCAACAGTTCCAAACACCACCACTTTGGAGAACCCACAATGCTCCTGTCATTCTCTCTACTTCTCCTTTTTGTGCTGGCAACAGTTCTCGGGTGTACCATCTACACGCAGCACCACACTGATTCAGTTCAGCTGGTGTTTAAGTTGACCATCAGTTTTCAGTCCACCCAGCCAGTACAACGCGTCAGAACTTATGGAACATGATGAAAGCAGCCTTAAGAGGGAAATTTACAGCTGTGAATGCCCACATCAAAGAAACAAAGTGAATCCAAGTAAATAACTTAATGATGCACCTCAAAGATCTAGAAAAATTTTCCAAATATAAAAGCTAGTATCAGAAAAGAAGTTATAAATATCACAGCAGAAATCAACAAAATGGAGACTAAAAATAAAACAAAAAAGCAGTAAAATACAGTAAAAAGAATCACCAAATCAAGGAAGTTGTTCTTTGAAAGAATAAACAAAATAGACAAAATCTTTGCCAACCTGACATAAAGGGAAAGACACAAATCAATGAAATTAGATATGAAAAAGGTGAAATCACAATGAACTCTGCTGAAACTGAGATTAACAACTATTTTGTAAGTCTGTATGTCAATAAATTATAGCATTCAGAAAAAATGGATAGATTCCTACATATGTATGAATTACCCAAAATGAACCAAGAACATACTAAAATTCAGAATAACCCAATAACAGGCAATGAAATGTAATTTGTAATACAAAATCTACCAACAAAGACAAGTCCAGGTCCTGATGGATTCACTGCTCAATTCTACAAAAACTTCAGAGAAGATCTAATGCTCATATTCCTCAAATACGTTAGTAAAATCTAGAGGAAAGGACCCCTAAAGTCATTCCTAGTAGATAGTTTTACCCTAATTCCAAAATCAGACAAAGACCTAACCAAAAAAGAGAATTACAGGTCAATTTTTTAATGAACATGCACATACAAATTCTTAGTAAGATACTGGCAAACAGAATGCTTGGTCATGTCATGACCAAGTAGGCTTCATCCTAGGGATACATGGATGGTTTAATGTATGCAAATCAATACATGCAATGTATCACATAAACAAAAGCAAAGACAAAAATTACATGCTAATCTCAATAGATGCAGAAAAAACCTTTGACAAAATTTGGCATCCATTCATAATAATAAAAAGAAGAAAATAGGTATAGAAAGACCTTTCTCAGTCTGATAAAAGCCACTTATGACAAACTTTCTGCTAAAATCATATTAAATGGGAAAAATAAAGTTTTTGCTCTAAGATCAAAAAGAAGACAGGTATGTCCCCTATCATACTCTGGCTCAAACACAGTACTTGAAACATTAGCCAGAGCACTCAGGCAAGAGAAAGAAATAAAAGAGACATGTAAAGAAAGCAAAAAATCAAATTATCCTTATTTGCAAATGAAATGATCCTCTGTACAGAAGGTTTAAAATATTGCTAAAATAGCCAATTCAACACTGTAGCAAGATATAAAATCAATATATAAAAATCAATAGCATTCATTTACACCAATAATGAACTCACAGAGAAAGAAATTAGAAAACCATTCCATTTATAATAGCATCAAGAAAAATTAAATATTTAGGAATTATTCTAACCAAGGAAATGAAAGACCTCTATAATGGAAACTACAGTACTCTGAAAAAGGAGATCAAAGAGAAAATCAGAAAATGAAAATATTTACGTTGTTCCTGGATAGGTCAAAATGACCAGATTTCCAAAGTTTATACACTGATTTAATGCACAGGATAAAGCAGCAAAGTTTATACACAGATTTAAAGAGTAACATACCTCTCAGAAATAGAAAAAACACTCCTAAAATCTATGTGGAACCAGAAGAGGTCCAGATTAGCACTCCTGGGTAACAAAGTAGGAGGAATCAAACCCTCAGTTTGAAGTTATATTACAAAGCTACTGTGATAAAAACGACATTATCCTGGCACAAAAACAGACATATGGATCAATGGGACAGAATAGAGGATGCAGAAACAACTCCAGGTATATTAATGTCTTTGATCCTTTACTAAAAATATATATCCTGGAAGAAAGATGGCTAGCTTTCTTGGCTAGCACCTCTTTAATAAGTGGTGCTAGGAAGAACTGGCTATTTACATGCAGAAGATGCACTGCAGACTCAAATATCTAGCCATGTACTAAGGTAAAATCAAATCAGATTAAATGTCTAAATGTTAACACGGAAGCAATGTGCTGGAAGATAAGATAAGTAAAACTCTTAAACACATAGGTGTAGGCAAGGACTTTCTGAACAGAACCCCAGTAGCACAAGAAATAGTGCCACAGATCAAAGAAGTGGGATCATATCAAACGAAAAGGCTTCACAGCAGAGGAAACAACCAACAGAGTGAAGAGACAATCTGCAGAACAGGAAAACATTTTTGCTATGTATTCCTAAAGCAGAGTACTACTACATAGAATGTATTATAAAGAACTCAAAAAATGACCCTCCAAAATAAACAACCCAGTTAAAAATAAACAATTGAAATAAACACACATTTCTTGGAGAAGTACAAATAGCCAATGAACAAACACGTGAAAAAAATATGACTATTAGAGATGCAAATTAAAACAACACTGCGATTCATCTCACTCTGGAAAGAATGACTGTTGTCAAGAAATCAAACAATCACAAATACCGGTGAGGCTGCAGGGAAAAAGGGATATTTCTACATTGCTGGAGGGAATGTGAAATAGTACCATCACTGTGGAAATCAGTATGGAGACGCCTCAGGAAAACTAAAGCTAGAAATCCCATTTGACCCCACTATTCCTCTTCTGGGCATCTTCTCAAAAGAGTTAAAGACATCATATTATAGTAATGCGTGCACATTCATGTTTATAGTAGCCCGTTCCGTGGTAGCTAAATCTTGGAAGTAGCCTATATGTCCGCCAACAGAGGAGTGGGAAATGGAAAGGTGCTATTCATACGCAAGGCGTACTATTCTGTCGTTAAGAAAGATAAACTTGAATCATTCACACGAAAATGATGCATTTTGAGACCATAGCGTTAAGTGAAAGAAACCAGACACACAAGTTGAAGTAACGCATGATTTCTCTCAGATGAGAAACCCACAAGGATAAATAAACTGCAAAATAAAAATAGGTGATAGGAAGTAGGGCGACAGATATTTTGCAAATGGAAAGAGGACTAAGAGGTGGTAGGAGCGGAAGGGGAAGAAACAGAAGTGAGAAACGTTACGGACATGTGCTAACTCCTGCCAAAGAATGTGACCACGTACTAAAAATATGTACTAATATAAAATAAAAAATGAACAGAAAGTAAAATCTATATGAGAACGTAAAGAATCGCGATAGCCAAGATAATAATGAAGGAGAACAAAATTGGAGGACTTATCCTAGTAGACTTAGTATGAAAGCTACAAGTCAAGCTAATACTGCATGAGTGTTAAACGTAGGTGAATGCCTCTCCCCCTCCTCATCCTGTCTTCAGTTTGTCCTCTATTCGCAGGCTGCACCTGCTTCCTCTTTCTTCGGAGCCATGGGACCATCTCATGATGGAGGGATGGATTGGAAGAAAAGCATGCTGGGAAACTCCTTAACCCACTGGCTGGGCTCTTAGGGGCACATCTCTAGGCCTCACTAGAGGGCAGCAGAGCACTGTGCTTCTCTGAACACCTCTGCCACCCCACCCCCTGCCGCCCCAGGTCCCCACAAAAGAGGCTTTGTCAGGTGTGGCCTTGCTCTTTCCAGACACCTCCTGAGCCTGCAGGGATGGGGGCCTGCCCAGCGCAATGAGGTGGGCAGGCCCTCAAAATGCACTCTGCATACAGAGCTTCCCCTTCAGCCCACTTTCCTCCCTCCAGCCCCAGCCACCCTCCTTTGGGAAAACCCTCCCTTTCTCCCTGGCTTCTGAGTATAGTCCGAGCTCCCCAGCACTGGAGCTAAGACCATTCAGGCCATATCTCCCTGCAGCTGTCCCTATCTGCTGCTCCATCCCTACGTCCTGTATTCCAGCCCCAAAGCTCTCCTTTGGTTCCCCTGTAGTCCCTTCTGCCAGAAGTGCTCTGTCTCCCTCAGTCACCAGATCAGTTAGATCTGTGTCCCCACAGTCTCCTGGGCTTCTCTCTGCAACGGAACTGACCATACTGGGCTTCTCTTCCTGCAGGCATGGCATCTGCTTTATCCCTGTGGTCTCTCAGACAGTGCTGGGCCCTGCGCGCACTTGGAGCTCAGCACCCGTGGTGAGAGGAAAGGCAGCAGCCAGGAAGGAGTCAGGAAGGAGGAGGGGAGGCTGGCGGGGAGCGGCTGGACGTGTCCTGTCCTGTCTCCCTCTCTGGCCTCCATCTCTCCTCCTTCCCCTCCTCTCAAGACTAACCGCAAACACTCTACTTCGTGATGTAAGGATTCACCGAGGGACTCATTCATCACAGACATCATCAGCTCCTGCTACAAAGTGCTCTCAAATATGTCCAGCAACTGGGTGACATTCTTCCCGCCTGGCCTGAGTTGGCCTCTTAAACCCGGCCATCTGCTATAAATTTAGAATTCCCAGAGGATGAGGACAGGCTCCGATAGGTCCAGGATGCTCGTGTGCCAACGCCCTCTGCTTTTTCCTACACGCCCATGACATGTGCCACAAGGGGGCTTGTCCCCAGGACAGTCCGGGGTTCCCCCTGCCAGACAGCGTCCTGTTGATGAGGAAGTTTTCCCTGTATCACGTGACACTTAATTTTCATTGTTCCACTTGGACCCCTTGTGCAGTCCAGGTCTACTTTGAACTTTTCCTGTTTGCTGTGATCTTTCATTAAAATGTAGGTATAGGACCCCTTTCACAAAACTTTCCAAAGCCAGGATCTTAGGGGATCATTGGATTACCCTCCAGGTGGCACCTACCCCACTTTACAGATGTGAAAACTGATGGAGGGGCCAGTGCAGGCGGGGTGGGGGTGGGGTGGGAATTGCAATCTTGGTAAGAGCAATGACCTTAGGACAGACAGATGAGCAAAGTCCCAACAGCCTTCTGGCACCTTGGCCTTAAATGCCTGGCCCAACTCCTCACTAGTGGACATCAGCAGCCAAGCCAGGCTTCCCATTAGACAAGGGCGGAGACCACATCCTACTGCCCGGAAGGGGCTCTGCCACAGAGGCACATGCTCTGCATAATTGTTTGTAAGACTGAGGGTCCAGCAGGAGGAAATGAAATGCCCAGCTGCCAGATTTTGTCTTTTGGTAGAGATAAGCTTCTGTGTATGTGTGTGTGTGTGTGTGTGTGTGTGTGTGTGTGTGTGTGCAGAGAGAGGGGTGGTTATCATGAAACCAAAGAACTCCAGAGTTGTGGAAAGTCCCTGTCATTTCCAGGATTTAGAGCTGCGCCCAGAAGCGGAAAAAGCAGCCCACTGAGTCAGACTCTGCCCACAGCTCTCCCAGGGATCACCTAGTTGGAAGTTGGCTCTGCCCCTCTCAGAAGGGGCTTGCTAACTGGTGAACGCATTCAGACTGTCTCTGGACACAGATGCCTTCTGGGTCAGAGGGATGAGAGTTCATAGCCACCAGCATTCAATGACTTGCCCTGAGTCACACAATCCTAAGTGGGACAGTGGGAGATCTGTCCATCGCCAGAGCTTGGGTTCTCTCTTCTATGCTGGGCAGAGCTCTTTTGCAAAACCAAGCTTCTGAGATAACTGAAGCTGTACTTTTTTTTTTAATTTAAAAGGAAAAAGAGAAAAAAAAAAAAACAGAACAAAACAAAACAGTGTAAGGGTACAAGTAATACAGAACTTCAAAAAAAAGTAAGATATCACCAGTTAATAGATTACACACTATCATCTTAGAGACAGTGGTTCAGGTCACAGGATCAAAGCATACAAAGTGAACATTCAAACAGTGAGACTGCAAACAGTTGTGTTCAATAATCCATTCAAAAACGTTAATATGGTCATCTATTTAACACACCTAAACACACTTGCTGTTGTATCCTTTAAGGCACTTTTTTTTCCTCTTTATTACAACAAAATTTACACATTTTGGGTTTTACTGCTCCCATAGATCTTATTACTTTTTTTTTGGAAGAGAATAAAATTAAACATGATAAAACAAAGCTGTCAGTGAAGTTGTACTTTTAAATACATGGTGTGACCTAGATTAAGCATCTCCTTGGCTTAGAGATACAGTAAAGCATGGCTCACAGCCCTGGCATCAGAATCACCTGGAAAGTCTAGGCCCTGCCCCCAGAGACTCTGATTACTTGGTTTGGGAGGTGGAGTCAGCCCATGGCAATTTTAAAAGCCTAGCCATGGTTGATAATCTCAGCTCTCTATTTTTCTTCATGACAAAAGCCATCAGCACGTGTATGGGACTGAATCCTGATAAAGTGATTTCCTGGATCATGGTAGCATACAAGTACTCTGTCTGTTTTTTTCTAGTCTACTCACTCTTATCTTAAAACCCAACTTCCTGAGGAGTCACCTCATTGGGTCCCTGGGTTTCTGCTTTTTGTTTCTTCCTTGGAATCTTCTGAGAAATCATAGGCCAAACTGAGCAAAAGTGCCCCCCAGGTCCTTACTGATGAGTCCTGGGCTACTTCAAGAGTTCTCCAGACATTTCCAGACTCCTGGTCCCTCCCCTCAGGTGACAGGCAGCTGCACATTCGTTCTGAGTGTTAACTTGGGTCCCAAACTTGGTGCTACTGACCTACACGGCAATGAATTGTGAACACCAAGTAGCTGCAAAGAACCGAAAGCCTCTGCCAAGCCCACAGCCTTTTCTGTTGGCAGGGCTGGGTAAGGAACATAATGGCCCGCCTCACAGGGCTCTAAGCCCCAGGGAACAGGCTCTAGTGAGAGAATCAGAGTGGATGTTTAGGTCACGCCGGTCACATGCAGGGTAGCAGCTGGAGCCCAAAGCTGGGAGGATATGGCTCTGCTACAGGCTTAAAGAAATGGGTAGAAATTAGGGAAGTAGAAGAGAGAAGGAGAGCATTTTGGGGAAAAGGGACAGTACGTGCAAAGTCCCAGAGGCAGGACGGATGATGGAGTGAACTGTTGCCTTGATGGCCCCAGACCAGGAGGTCTGGCAGAATCAGATTCCAAACTGCCACAGGGCCGCAGCTTCTTGGGAGGAACAGTCCTGGCTCTAGCTCATCTCCATTCACTCTTCTGGATGAGCCTCCTTGCGTGGGGATGGGCCATCTTTGGGCTCTTCCTAGGAATCCCCACCCTTATCAGGGTAGGGAAACTGAGTTCCCAAGGCCCGAGTGTGCCGGAACCTGGCAGCTGAGGAGGGGGATTGTGAGGCTGGGGCTCAGCCCTTGGCATAGGCCGCTGGCTGGGAGCGACAGGAGCAGGTCCCGGGACCCATTCCCTGCCCTCTTTCCCAACGACCTCTTGCCAAGCTGAGGTGGGTTTGGTTAGCACCATTCTCTTGGGCTCTGTGGGCTTCTTTCTTTTTGCCAGCTCCATCCACCCTGACCACTTTCTTTTCCTGTGTCCAGAGAAGCTTGACCTGCTCTCCTGACCTGGGGTGAGAGAGCCCAAGGGTGCTCAGCCTCGCTCCCCCTCCTGGTGCGCAGAGCGCTTTGGCTCCCTTCTGCCCCAGCTGCTGTCCCAGTGTCCCCCTGCCACTGTTCCCCCGAGTCCCCGCACCTCTGCTGCTCCCGTTGTCCACGCCTAGGACTTCACCGCCGCCGCCACAACCGTCAGCACTTCTATCACCATTTCCATGACTGCTGTTCCCACTGGTGCCCCACGATTTCTACAACCGCAGGCAGGCTGCTGGTATTACCATTATTATGAGTACTTCTGCTCCTAACCACCACTACTAATGATGAAAAATATACAGCTAATGTTTAATTTAAAAAATATTATAGTAAAATATACATTCCCAAGATAACCCCTTTCACTTTGAACACACTTGTCCCATCGTTCTTGCCACTTTCGGAAGCAGCTCTGGGGTTCCTCTTTTGTGAGTGTCTTTAGGTGTGCATCATGGCTGCTTGGACATCTTGAACTGATTCAAAACATTTATAGCAATTTCTGTCAGATAAAATATTATTTAATGATGGTGCCCTCATCGACCTTATTCACCAGATCTGGTATCATCGGATGCCTGGTTCTTCCCCAAAGTCAAGCTACCATGAAAAGTAAATGTTTCTGAATCAATTCAAGAGTTTGAGGCAGACGTGAAGCACAACTGGACACTCCCGAAGGAGGACTTCCGGCGCTGCTTGATGAAGTGCAAGAATGGTAGAACGTGCTCGAAGCAAGAAGAGTATTTTGAGGAGGATCAATGGCACTGTCTTTATTTTAATAAAAATTGAAAACTTAACGATGCACCTTATTTTGTGGTCACACCTGGTTTTTGTGCTACTTCCCTCATTTCTGCTCCCCCCACAGCCGTGCTGACCTACCATTTGCTGCTGGTCCCAGAGCAGCGCATGTCAGCAAACACACACAGTGGGTGGGGCCTGAGCGACACAAGCTGTTGCACTGCTATAATTCAGGCACAGCCACAGCTTTCTGTGGTGTTAATATTCTCCCGTTCTTTATGGCTTGGAAGAGTGAGGCTTGACTAGTTGATAACTTGCTCAAAGTCTTAAGGTCAGGAGAAGACAGAACCAGGATGGTAATCAGCAAAACCTGACCCCAGGGTCACAGCTGCCATGTAGAATTTTCATCCTTTGTCCTTCTCTGTTTGCTGAGTGCATCCTCGTTTTATCTTGAGGCCTCTGGGGTGAATTCTCTGAAGCTGAAGAAGAGGAGAAATCTTGCCTCTAAAGATGTCCACAAAGTCATGAGCTGACAACATAGTGGTGCTCAGTGTGTGTTAGCATAATGGAGTTCTAGTGGCACCTTTCAGAGTAGATGGGGGACATCCAGATGCCAGTGTGGGAGCAACAAAGAGTTTTAGAAATGTTGTCACCTGCCCAAGAGCTAAATGGAACTGCACACTAGAATTCAGTCTTTTCACAACCTTGAACACAACACAAACTGTCCTCACCAACCAAGAGCTCTTCTGTGTGCCCAGCACTTCTCAGTCTGTAAACTCATACTTCTATTAAGCCATTCAGTTCTCACAAACACCCTCAGAATGGCGATCAACTCTTTTTTTGTTGTTTCAGTGGATGGAGCCCAGGGCCTCACTCTGAACTATAGTCTCAGCTCTTTCAAAATTTTAAATTTTCAGATAGGATCTTGCTCTGTTGCCCAGGTTGGATTTAAACTTGTTGTGATCCTCCTGCTTCAGCCTTCTGAAGTGCTAGGATCACAGATGTGTGTGCCACCGCACCTGGCTTTAACTCTATTTTATAAATAAGGAGGAGGCTTAAAATATCAAGGCTGCTTTTGAAGGACTCACGGCATCCATGGCAAATCAGGGATTTGAGCCACCTCCTTCCCAGTGGCCTGGGGATAGGGGACCCTGGCCAGAAAAGTCTAAGAGGTCTCCTTTGGGACAGCCCCCCGCGCCTCCCTGTCCAGCCACCCTGGCCCCTGCGGTGGGCTAGCCCACAGCACCGGGAGGGGGGGGGCTGGTTATTTTCAGCCTGGTACTTAAAGGTTGGCCAGAGAGAGGGGTGTGGGCTGGCTGACAGGCTCTGGGCTCCCAAGCGTGTCTGGCCTTTGGCAGTTGAGATGTGGGCAGGGGGTCAAGAACTCCTGTCCAAGCCTCCTAGGCCAACCTAGCTGGCATTCATTCCCAAAAAGGCAACAGTTAGCCAAGATGCACACAGGCACCTCCTTCAGCCCCCTCCAGCTCAGCTGGCCGAGTCCTGGGCCACGGCCCCCAGCTGAGGCAGTGTTCCTGCCGTTCCTAAGAAATAGGGTCCTGAGCAGCTGCAGGGGCTGAGGGCTGAGGAAGAGCTCTGAGCTCTTTGCCATCTTTTCTCCCAGCACTCTGCAAGGAAATTCCACCCCATGGGCAGTGCTCACCCTTGTTGAGGAATATGAGGAAGATCATTGACACACTGACTCCCTTTCAAAGCACTGAGCATTTCCTGCCCAAGGACCTTTGCAAGTGCGGCTATTCCTTCTACTGGGCGTGCTCATCCTAGGGCTCCTCATGAGTCTGGCTCCTCAGTTTTCAGGCTAGAATTTAGAGTCACTTTCAGTGACATCTCTGAATCCTATCACTGAGAGACTCCCTCACTCTCCACACTCACATCCTGTCTCTGTCACCCTTCTCTTCTATCTCAAAGTTCATATTTACTTTTACTGACTGTTATTTGTCTCCCCAGCAAGGGTGAGGGCAAAGTCTAGTTTATGGCCCATCATGTCCCCAGGGCCCAGCAGGAGGCATGGCATGTGGGATCAACATTTATAGATGGACCATGTGGAAAGGGAGAGAAGGGATTGCCCATATCCTTACTATTAGAGGAGCACTGCCAGCATTTGAACTTGAGTTTCCCTGTAAATGTGCCACTGAGCATGCTCAGCGAGTGTGTCACATTGCCCAGAGACACACGGGCCTCTGCACCTGCTCCAGCCTCCCTCACAAGGCCTCTGGTTCTGCTTTCGCGTTCCCAGAGGATGGGGAGCTCATTCCAGTTGCTGGTATGGAGGTCCCTCTTGCTGTTTGGTGACCTTCACAAGGACGGAATGGAATGCTTTGTGACATCATCTCACATGTGAAGGGGAAGCTCTTGTGTCATTCGGTCATGAGTACAAGACTTCACAGGTCAATAAATGTGCCTCAGTCTGCTCATTTATTTCCTGATCCCTGCTGCAGGCCAGGCCTGTGGCCACCATATAAAGAACAAAGCAGCCCTGGTGGCTGACATCTCTGTGCTGTTTTAGATCTGCTGTGGTCTTTGGGGCCACAGAATAGCCTAGAGGAAAGCGGCTGGTCCAAAAGGAAGCACATGATATAATAGATCAAATGCTTCTAAAAGCTGTTTTTTGAGCCAATGACAGAAGTTCTCACTGTAGCGTAGGGTGGTCTTGAACTGAGCATGTCATCCAGATTGGCCTTGAGCTTATGGTGACCCTTCTGTCTCAGCCTCCTGGTGCTGGGAGCGCTACCATAGCTGGCTTAGAGGTTTCTCATGGAAGCTTTGTACAAACAAGAATCACCTAGGGGGCGTATTAAGGAGCGAGGTCAGGTTCAGCATACCTAGGCCAAGACTGTGCTTCTTGTAGCTCTTAGGGGGCCCTGCTGCTGCTGTTGCTGCTGCCGGGGATGGTTGTGAGGACAGTGGCCCACAGCAAGGGGGGACTTGCCCAAGGTCGCTCTGCTGGCCGGCAGGGCTGGCCTCGCTGCCGGCCAGACTCAGTGTGCCTTTGTGAGACGCAGCATACCTGGCCCTGCCATGAATAGCGGCCTCTTTCCTTCCTGCAGTGGCCACGGGCACAGGCCGGCGCCCCTCCCTGCACACCCGTGCACACTCACACTCACACGCCCGGCCGCCCGCTCCCCTCCCTAGCTGGGGAAAGTCAACAGGAGCATTTGAAAAGTCTTTCTGTGTGGAGAATCTGTTTGTATAGGGGGAGGAAATGGAGAGCTGGCCAATAGGTAGAAATATTAATGAAGCTTGTTATAAAGGGCCCATTCACGGCTCTCCCAGTAAATAGGGCTCTTGTCGGGCTGCCGCGTTATCTGCCAAGTTCAAGAATGTGGTTTGAAAAAATAGAATTTAAAGGGGCGAGGTGGAGCCTTAAATGGCCAGTGCGCTGGAACCAGAGCCAACCACAACGGGAGCCTCTGCCGAGGGGCTGAGGATGCTGGGTCCTGGGTCAGGGGCTTCCAGAAAGAGAGGCTGGAGCTGGAGCCACGGCTGAGGAGCTCGAAGAAAATCCCCTAATCTCGCACTGGTGTCTGGTCCTGTCCCTTTCTCCCCGTGGGGCCGGCCCAGAGCTCACAGTCTCTTGCTCAGCTCCAAACCCCCAACCCCTCATCTGTTCCTTCCAGGGGTCTGGCCGAGTGTAGTCGAGGGTCTCTGGAGCAAGGGGGAGAGCTTGATGGTCACTCACAGCTGCAATACAGCAAAAGTCCACAGAGGAGCCGCCTTCTTCCACTGGGAAGTTCAGCTTTGGAAGTTGGCACCCAAACACATCCTAAGAAAGAGCACAAAAGATCCAGATGTTTGACCAGAAAACCTAGGGATAGACCAGTTCACAGTCACTCGTCAGTCTGTAGCCAAACTGGATCTTGTTTGCACCAATTTCTTGATGAGTCACGGTCCCCAGGACTGAGGACAGTGCCTAGCACAGGGGGAGTGACTTTTTATTTCATGTGGCCAATGTCTTATTTTAAGCCCTGGGTTTAAAGCAATGTGTAAATAAAGGCTGTGTCTTAATGCTTCATTTGCTGCTAGTCAACTATGTGTCTTTGGGCAGGTGACTTAGTTTCTCTGGGCCTCAGTTTCCCCACTTGTAAAATGGGGTCACGGAAACCAAGTGCCCCCGTGGAGAAGATTCAGTGAGAAATATTGATGAAATGCCCGGGGCTGGGCCAGGCCCTTGGTGGGTGGCCCAGGAGCCATGGGTGTGGGCATTTCTTTTTCTGTCCTTGCCTTTGGTGCAAGGGAAAACCGTTTCCTTGCGTTTGGATTTGGGGCACAGTTTGTACCTGGATCCTAGAAGTCTGGCCCCTGCTGAGGTCACAGGAAGCTGGTCAAGTGGGAGTCAGGGGCTTCTGCCTGGATACCATTAG
The DNA here is from genome assembly GCF_034190915.1 of Cavia porcellus. Lineage (NCBI taxonomy): Eukaryota > Metazoa > Chordata > Mammalia > Rodentia > Caviidae > Cavia > Cavia porcellus. The sequence goes on along the minus strand of NW_026947484.1, from coordinate 173,760,899 downwards.
GCAGCACAGCCACACCTATGTGTGAACCATGACGAGTGTCATGGAATGGGGATGGCAGGACGTTGCTTCCAAGCAGTGTGACATTCCATGTTCTCCCCTGAGGACTGCACAGAACCCACCTCTGGATGAGGGAAAATTTACTCTGACTTTTCTTTGCAAATAAAAGGGGAGTGATTCTTGTAAAACAAAAAGGAAATAATCAATGCAAAACATAATTGGAAGTACTCATTAAAGGCGCTGTCAGGAGCTTGCTTTGTAACCTTGAATGGACTCGAGAGGACTTGCATGGCAGGAAATTGGCCACCAACTTCCTCTTGGCCATGACCATGAGGTTTTGGGATTCACAGACTGAGGTTTAAGCCTTAGCTCTGCTCCTCATTGGCTGCATGACTCTGGGTAAATGGTGGATGTCTCTGGGCTTCTATTTCTTTGACTGGTACAGAAAAAAAGAAGAGACAGGGTTAAAGTGTGCGAAGGTCCCTGGCACATCATGGATGCTCATTAAATGTCAGTTTCCTTTCCTCTCTGGGCCTCTTGGCAGGCCCAGGGGAAGTGTCTGACAGGCCTCATCAGAGACCAGCTCAGCACCCCTTGGAGCCTGCATACCAGTTCAGTAGCCTGGCGCTTACTATGTCCTTATAGCTCCTTACAGTTCACAATGCATTTGCCTTCTCGTCCAAATCCCGTGAGATGGGCAAGCAGCCCTTACCATCCCATTACACCAAGACTAGGGAAGCGTAAGAACACAGAGCTGCTGGCCAGGACCCAAATCTGTCCTCATTCCTCCCACAAATACTGGCAGAGGATGTGTGTGCCAGGTACTGTGCTAAGCATGGAGGATTCAACAGAGAGTAAAAATAGACACAGAGGGAAGGATGAGGGTAGGCTGAATGGACGATGGTCGTGTGGGTGGGTGGACAGATGGGCAGGTAGACTGATGGGTGGGCAGGTGGATGAGTGAATGGGTACATGGGTGGCTAACAGCTGGATGGTGGCTTTTTGGGTGGATGAATGGCTGGATGATGAACAGATAAATGGGTTAGTGGATGGATGAATGACGGACACATAGATGGATTATGGATGGATGAATAGATAAACAAGTGGATTAATGGTTGGACAAATGAAATCTGGATGACGAATGGAGGGGTGGATGGATGACGGATGGATGGATGGATGAGTGGAGAAGTGGTGAAAGGAAAGATAACAAGTTTCTTGAGGTCTGAGCCTTTGACTATACTGCCTATCACTGAGTCTGCAGTACCAAGAGTGATGTGTGGCACAGAGGAGGGCCTAATACTTGTACCACAGCTTGGCTGCCTTTTTTTTTAGAGTGATGTAGACTCAATAACCAGGCTTGTTGGGGTCTGAGACCCTCGACTGTAACTTCCCAGCTATCTGGCCCACAGGAAATTACTAAATTAACCCCACAGTGCTTTAGTTGCCTTATCTGTAAAATGGAGCTGACAAGCCAGACATGGTGGTGCATACCTGTAATGCCAGCTGGAAAATTGCGAATTCTAGCCCAGCCTCAGCAATTTAGCAAGAGCACGTCTCAAAATTTTAAGAAGTTTGGGAATGTAGTTCAGCAGTATATCACCCTTGGGTTCAGTTCCTTGTACTCTAAAAAAGTGGTGGTGACAATACTTTGTAGGTTGCTTTGGGGACTTAATGAATTAGTATCCCCAAATCCCACAGGACATACTGCCTGTGCACACAAGCATCACATAAGTGCTGGTCATTATTTTTTATGGTTTCATTTCTAAATTCTTTTCTGTCTCCTGGACTAAATCCTTGGAAGGCCAGGCTCTGGGTGTCCTACTTGGGGTGTTCACTGGTAAAAATATATGCGGTGTTGGCCACAGAGACAGAAGGTGCTAAATTCAAATCAGGGTTGGAAAACTCCAAGGCACGCATTGCACTGAGACCAAGGACAGAGTAGTCCCCTGGCAGGATGGCACAGTGATCAGAGCTCAGGGCTGGAGGAGGAAAAGCCGCATTTCTACCATGACCCCTCAATACCCCTCTTCACAAGGTCTCCTGCTCAACATGGGAAGAAAGAGTCAGCTTCAAGCCCCAAGAGTCACACGAACTAGGAGATCTTCGGTGGCTCATCCTCAATTTTCCCTTTTTCAGCCGTATTTTTCCGGATTGGAAAAACTGAGCCATTGCTTCTCAGAACACACACACACACACACACACACACACACACACACACACACACACATTCCAGCTGAAGTGCTGTGTCAGCTCGGCTTGTGGTTGAAGGTGGCACAGATGGAGGGCTCATTAACGCCCCTGAACAGTGCCCAGGTCCCCCCGGGTCAGCTCTCCAGAGCACACAGGCTGAGCTTTCTCTCCAAGGGCCACCTTGACAGTCCCAACTTGTCCTCTCCCTGAGATTTATAGGAGACAGTGGTTGACACAAGTTCCCGCTCGGCGTGGGCTCGTGGGTCCGTGGGCTCCATTAGACGCCAAGAGCCACAGAGACAGCTCCTGCCTCCTGCCCCTCACTCTGTAAGTGACTCACTGGGGCTGGAGTGGGCCACCCTGGGGGTGGCTCCTTGTTGGAATAAGACAGTCAACCTCAAACAGAGCAGGCAAAGATGGCCTGCCAAACCCCTTGCTTGGCAAGCCTTCTGGCCAGAGGGCACCAGCACGTCTCCACCCAGCCAGGATCATGGCAGGCGCTTGAGATGGCACTGTCCTCCAGGACCTGGGAGCCCAGCAGCCTCCAGTTCAGAAGGGAGACAGAGGCATGGCCAGAGAGAGGCTCTGAGGCCATGGTCACACAGCTGGTCCATGGCAGAACCAACACCCTGGACATCAGGTGTGCTGGCCTCTGGAGCTGCCCTAATGCTCTGCTGCTGGAGGAAAGCGGTGGCTGAAGGCCTCCCTGACTGGCCATCTGGGTGCCAGGTGGACTCCTGTATATCTTGTTGCTGGGGCAGATTGCTGGTCTTCCACACTTCTAACCAAGTGGGTTTGATGCTCCTGGTCTATGACAGAAAAGGAAGCAGAGTGATGTGGGAGACAGACAGGAGGCCTGGCTTGCAGCTGAGCACACCTGGCTCCCTACCCTGCCTCTGTGTGTGACTGATAGGGAGACTGTGGCCAGTCACTCTAGTCTCTCTGAGCCTCAGTTTCCTCATCTGCACAATAGGGTAACATTGCCACCTGTGGACACTTAAGGTGACTGCTCAGCAAAGGCAGTGTGACTTCTTACACAGGCTTTGACACATAAGTACAAAGGAGCCGGGGCAAGGGCCAGGCTTTGTAAGAGCTGGAGGGGCATCCTTTCAACACAGCAGAAGAGCTTAGGACTGAAAAAGTGACCTGTGCAGGTCACTGAAATGCCTAGGAATAACTTTGGGCAGATCTCACGGCTCCCTGGGACTCAGTTTCCCATCTGTACAATGGGGTGTCAGAACAAGGGCCAAGAGCCCGATACTGTCGCTGGCGAGTAGCAACCCCCAGCTGAGGAGGTTGAGCCTGATGCCAGAAGCCCTGGCCTGATGTCTGAAAAGCTCTGAAGACCTCTCCGTTAGCCCAGCACTGAGGCTCCTTTGCAGCAGCAAACAGACAGCCTCAGAGCCTCCCTCTGCTGCTGAGTGCCCCAGGCTGCAGCTACCCTTGCTCGAGGCCCAGACCTGCACATCTGGATGAGACCCTAGCAGCCCTGCAGGGTCTCTAGGGAGTGGGGAGCACCCCAGAGGTCCTGGGCCTAACAGGCCAGCACTCATGGCCTCTCTGCCTGACAAGTGAACTTGTTCCTCTGCAGATTCAGCTTCCTGAGGTGCAGCCCAAGATTTTTACCTCCTTGACTCTGGGCCCTGCAACTGCTTCCTATCTGAGGGGCATCTGTGGCTTGTGGGGGAACTTCAGAGGGGCTCAGCAGCCTTGACTTGGGTCTTCAAAATCAGGCCTGCACATTTGTGTGGGGAGAATCTGGAGTCTTATCAGATTCACAGAAAAATCTGCCATCCCTGGGCTGAAGTCCAAGCTTTGGGTTAGCATTCAAGGCTCTCCCCAGACTGGCCCCACCTCACCTCCTGTCTCAGCCTCAGCCCTTTCTCTTGTCTCCCCCAACCCAGCTCACAGGCCAGGATTCAGCCTAAATGACTCCCTTGCACGTGCTTATGTCAGGGTTTCCCTTCCTCATCTCCTCTCCACAAGTTTTCCTGACTGCTGACTCTGTCCTAGCTCACACAGGACACCATGGGGCCGGCCTTGCATCTTTCTCCAGCGGTCTCCCCTTCCCTCCCCTCCCCTCCTCTCCCCTCCTCTCCCCTCGCTCTGCTCCTTCACTCTTGCAGTAGCCTCCTGTCACCTCTCCTGCTCTGCTGGCCTCCAGGCTTGTCACTCTCCTCCTCTCATCCCTGATCTCTCCCAGGTGAGTCGAGGATAGAGGATCGATGACCAATGACCTCCTTGAGCATGGAGGGAAAGCCAGGAGGAGGAGAGGGAAGATGAAGAGAAAGAGAGACAGAAACAAGAGAGATGGTGGGGGTGGAGAGACTTGGACTAGAGAGAGAAAGGGAGAGTAGAAGAGGGAAAAAAATATGGAGAGAGGGAGACAAAATAGGGTACAGAGACAGGGAGCACAGTGGGACCCAGACAGAAACAGACGCCTCAGCGCACAGAGCATTGCACAGCAGAGCAGTGGTCGGGGCTGGGAGAGTGAAGGGGCTGAGGAGGGGGAGTCCTCCCTCTGGGTTCCCGAGGGAGACGCCCCCTGTGCCTGCTGGTGCTGGATGCCGGCCCTCCTTCCCACCTCTCAGCACCAGCAATTGATCCTCCCCAGGGCACCACTGTGGGCACAGAGGCAAGGCCTGGTACCTGATCCTGTTGCCAGACTCCCTGCTGTCCTCACACTGCTGGCTCCACTTGGTTCCCGTCTGAGGCCCTTGTGGAGTCTCCTAGAGCCCTTGTCTCTGCCCTTGACCCTTAAGAAGTGATCTTGGCCTGGATGGTAGTGTCACAGGACTCTAGACAGGAATCTAGGGACCTCCAGGTTCAGAAAGTCCACCCTACTGCCCGATAAGCTGTGTGATACTGGCCCTGGTCCTTAACCTCTCTGGGCCTCTGGGGAAGTCAGGGGGCAGATGGAGATTGAGTTGGGAAAGCCATTAGAGGGCTTATGTTACTTCCCTTCAACCCCCTGCTCCCGGTTCCCAACACAGCCCAGTCCCCCGCCCACCTGAGGCTGATCTTGTTTCTCCATATCTATGACCGCTGCTCTGGAAGGTGGGAGAAGAAAGGGTTGGGGTGAGTCCTGCGGCCATTTAGCTGGAGAGCACGCGGCCAGGACCCATCTCACCTTCCAGTTCCCCTTCTGCACCGGGAGCCAGGAGTTAAGTTACCTGTCCCCAGAAAGAGCCAGGTTAACTCTTCTGTTGCCGGGGGGGGGGGGTCCCCGAGCACCAGGGTCTTCCTGAGAAATCTGGCTGAGGGTAGAAGTCCAACCACAAAATAAAAGTAACAATAAAGATAACCATAATGACAGGGATGCTGCCATCCAAGGGGCAGCGCCCTCTCTATCCACAGATTCCGTATGCACACAATCAACCAACAGAGGGATCAGAAGTACTTAACCAAGAGATGTGTCTTCTGAGTAAGGACAGACTTGGTTCTCTCCATTAATCCCTGGACAATACAGTGTGACAACTAGAGGTTACATGCAGGCCCTAGGCCGTCTTAGAGAAGGATCTGAGTATCCTCAGGTCTGGGTATCAGGGGAGGTCTTGGAACTGGTTCCCCACGGACATCAAGGGACAGTGTACACTCGGACCTCACACTAACAAGCCTGTAGGAGAGGAGAACTCCGATCCCGCCCACGGAGGTTTAGGGCTGGTGAGTGGTGGGGTCAAGATTTAACTCCAGGCAGCCTGACTGCAGACCACTCAGAATCCACCAGAAGATGTGAAAAGAGTGACACCATTATCTGGGTCACATTCATCGTGACAAGCCTCATGTGGACTCAGTGCCAGACCCATCACTGGAGAGCCGGAATCAGAGTACCCTGAGCTTCTCACCGCCCAGCAGGAGAGAGAAGACAGGTGCCAGTTGGGGTGGGCGGCAGAGGACCTGCCCCTTCTGGAGCTACTTTCCACGGCCAGGACCTTGGGGCTCAGCAAGGTTCAGGCTCAGGAACCACACTGCCTGGTTTCGCGTCCTGTTATTCGGTACATAAACTATCCACTGTGCGGCCTTTGGCAAGTTCCTTACCCATTCTGGGCCTGTTTCCTCATCTATGGACGCTGAGATGTGAGGATGCGATGCTCTGATTCTCAGCGGTCTTGGTGCTGTGCCTGACCCATGCCAAGGGCTTCAACATATCACCCACCATCCCCCTCATCATCATCACCATCTTCATCAGTTCTCATCAGAGACTCTTTAATCTTCTAGCAATTCGATAAAGTGTGGGATCATTCCCTTTTCACCGGTGAGGAAACCAAAACTCAGAAAAGTAAAAATAATCCCAATTTTTAAAACAAGTAAAAGGCAAAACTAAGATTTGTACCCAAGCCTGCCAAGAAAACAAAATCTTGTGTTCTTAATCATTTTTGCTACACATCAGAGAGAAAAACTAAAGAGTTGTACATCGAGAACTTATACTTCTCCTGGGGAAGGCTCTGACTTCCCAGTACCAACCTGCACACAGAGAGAGCCCTGCTCCTGTGTCTTCCTCTCTGCCCGTTCCTGGGCCTCCTCCACTTCCCAGCTGCAGAGGAAAGAAAGCTTTGAATGGGCCCCAAAGGTGGGAGGCCTGCAGGCCTGGGGTATCCGGTTCCGAGCCAGGCGCCCCGTGAACACTGCCTCACTCTGTTTTTCTCTGGCTCTGTTTACCTCCAGGAGAAATGCACTCTTGGAGCCCCAGCTAATTAAGCAAGGCTTCACCTGGTAGAGCCCTGAAAGGATGTCTGTGAGGAAGCGCTAGTGACAGGGGACACACGAAGAACTCTGATCCTGGCTCAGAAGGAGAGGTTGTTGCAAGGTCTGTGTGGGCCTTGGGTGCCTGGCTGGGCACACAGACCCTGGAAGGTGCATATGCTCGTCCTTGTCATTTGCAGGTACCAAGAGCCAAGGAGGGTCATGGGGGAGGGGATTGCCAAGGCTTGACTCCCATAGGCCTCCTTTCAGGAACATTCTCAGGCTATGTGAAGTGCCCATAGCCTCTCAAGCCCTACTGTGTCACCCACTCCCTGGAAGAGGCAGGAGGATTCCAAATTTGAGCCTAGTGGCAATAACTCAACAACTTAAGGAGACCATGTCTCAAAATATAAAAAATAAAAAGGACTGGAAATATACCTCTATGTGAAAGACCTGGGTTCAATCTCTGATACTGCAGTAGAAAAGCGAATCTGTTCCTTTCATTTGAATCTGGGCGGGCTCGTGACAGCTCTGTCTGATGGCCTAGAGTGGAAGCGACACTATGGAACTTCTGAGGTTGAGAGTTCCTGCCTAATTTTGCAGGAACACTTGATTCTGGAGCCTTGAACTACCACAGATAATCCAGCTGCCCTGAGGCTGCCATGTTGGAAGGAAGCTGGAGCCATGAAAGGAGGTCATGGGCTGATGCCCAGGCCAGCTGTGCTGGCTGAGCCTGTTCTTTAATTACCCAGCCAAAGGTCCAGCAATGTTATATTAGCAACAACAAGCACAATCTTAGTGCCATAAAACAACTCAATTATCGTCTTACAGTCCTGGCACTCAGAAGGGCCTTCCCTGAGCTAGACCAAGGGATGGACAGGGACACTCTGTTCCCTCACCTCCTGCAGCTCCTACAGGCCCCTGTGGCTGCAGCTCTTCCAAAACCAACAGAGTGATGTCTTCTGATTTCTGCGTCCCCACTGTGTACTCTCACCTTTTTCTCTAGCTCTTCTTGCCTCTTTCTCTCCCTTGTGATGACTCCCATGGTCACTGTCATTCCACCCAGATAATCCAAGGTCATCTCACCACCTAAACCTCTAATCGAGTCCTGCCTGCAAATTCTATGTGTCATGTAAGGTGGCACAGTCTCAGGTGCCAGAGGATGTGGACTTCACTGGTTGGGGAATCATTGTTTGTAATACATGTGGAATGAAGACACCTCCAGGCATTACAGTCCCCAGCTGTTCAGATCACCCACAGTAACCTGAGACTCTCCAGATGAGTCTCCAGACATCACGGAGTGGGGACTATCCCTGCTCCGTACTGGACCTAACCTCCCGAGCACAGGATCCACATGTATGAAATGGGCCAGGGTGGGGTTGGACCACGAAGTTTGCAGTTATATTTTATACAGTGATGTAGAACTTTAATAAAACCCATCTTTGTCTTCATATTCAATTCATTTAGCCTGATTTGATTTCCTGCACAAAGAAGAAAGTTATAATTACAACACCATATTGTGTATTTATGAGTTTCTTTGTTAATTTTCTCTCTCCCCCAACTAAATTATAAGGCCAGAAGATTCAGTGCCTCTTGCTCTCTCCTAACCCTCCCTGGCAAAGAGTCCTTTGATAGATCAACACTTGTCTCCCACACTGGGCTGCAAAACAATCTTACTGGACAATCACTGGATCCCCCAGAATACTTGAAAGGCCATTGCATGGAGCAGGGGCTCTGTACATACTGAACAAGTGACCCTTCTTTTCCTTAACCCTCTCATATCATGGAGGCAAGGAGCTTAGAAGCAACCTCTAACTGCATCTTTCCAGAGCCTGCAAACCTGAATGCCATCCAGGGCCAGCGGAGAGCCTGTGCTCTAACTGAGCCAGCTGAACTGTGAGACAGTTGGGAGTGCTGAGGCCTGCGCCCAACAGGCCAACCAGGTACAGGGCCTCTCTTCTGGGTGTATGTGTCACCCTTGGTGGCATCTGAATCAGTCAGGGTTTCCCAGAGAAGCGGAGCCAGGAGGGTATGTGTGACACACACACATATATATATAAGTCACACTGGATTGAGCTGCATATACAACAGTTGTCTCATAAGATGGCATCACCTAGTGTCACTGCAAGCAGTTTAGTTTGTGGAAGTACACTCTGATGTTTGTACAATGATGAAGTCACCTTTTGTCACGTTAGAATGAATCACTGTTGTTAAGCAATGCGGAGAGAAGGAGAGAAAAAGACAGACAGACAGACAGAGAGGGAGGAATGGAGGGAGGGAGAGAGAGAGATTTATGAGGCACTGGTTCATGCAGAGTTAGGACTCGAGGGAGTTCTAGTCATAGTCCTAGTCCAGTCCCAGAGCCTGAGGACTGGGTGAGTGAGTGGTGTACATCCCAGTCCAAGGGCAGGAGAAGATGAAGTGAGACCCTCTGTTTCCGCAGCGCAGCAGAAGGGAAAGGAGTACGCAGACTCCCTCTTCTTCTGCCTCTAGTTCTCCTCAGGCCTCACCACGCTGGATGACAGCCACCCACCAGGAAACAGCAGCCGTGTCTCTATCAGACCTACTGATCTGTATGCTTGTCTCACCTGGAGACACCCGCATAGACAGACATAGCACACGCCACGTGTGACTGGGCAGCCCGTGGCCCAGTCAAGTCACACATCACATTGACCATCGCTCCTTTGCCCACCTGCTCTCTGCCCTTCTTCGTCTTGGTCTGTGCCCAGCACACTGGCCTCTTTGGGCTGGGCTGTCTCACCGTGTTCCTTCCCCTCTGGCCTCTTTGTCCATGGGAGGCACTGGACAACTGGAAGCAGGCAAGGAAAGAGGTCAGTGCATTTGCTTTGGCTGCCTTCTGAGTGTCCCCTTCCATGGCAGAGAAGCTCATTTCCGCTTCCTGTCAGCAGTCCTGATAGCACCATTATCTACAAGCTCCTTGGTCTTTTACTCCTGGAGAACGAAGTGCTCTTTCAGTGGACCCTTTAGAGCCTGCTATCGCCTACCAGGCCCTAAGTGTGTCAGTATCTGTAGATTTCATTTGGCCCTGGATTCTGGTTCAAGTCCCTACTCAGCTCAGCAGTATCCCTTCAAATTTCCACCAGAGTGGACAATTTCTTTGTGTATGGCTCCTCCCTCACCCAGCCCTGGGGCTTTTCCACCTCCCATTCTTCCCTTCACGGCAGACCTTCTTCCTCTGCATGCACTGAAGTCTCCTTCTGGAGTGTCCCTCTGAGCCCATCTAGCCTACAAGGACTCACACAAGTGACACAGACAGCGCTTTCAGGACAGTTGTGCTCATCACTCCCTCCTGAGATGAGGGCTTCAGGTCACACTCCCTTGGTGCTTGATGGAGGGCCATTGGCGGACCACCTGACCTCTATGTCCCTCTATGCTGAGAGTCACTGGTTCATTATTGATTTGGTGCCTGTGCAGGGGTCAAGGCAGAGACCAAGAGATGAATGAGTCGTTTGCACCCTTAGTCTGATGTTTGTGCTAGTAACAAAGTCAGCTTTCTGCAGTTAGTTTCATGATCTCTGGAGGCAACTTCCTCACACACTTGGGCGGATCAGTGCGATCAGTGAGTTCTCCATGCCCTGATCTTCCTCCCACACCAAGATCAATGGCAAGGCTACCTGAACCCTGCCTTTGTGCACAGGGCTCTGTGGGTGGGTGGGGCTTTCAGGGAGACAGTCACTGTCTTACCTATTTTCCATCTTTTGAAAAATGAACTGTTTATAATGGATGATTTTTTAAAGCCAATTTTTAGTACTGTTCACATCAAGACCTTCTTTCCCATGGCATCTTATGAATAGTTTTGAGTTTTCACTCACACACATGATTATCTAACAGACGTCTCCCTCCCTGCTGGGAGGGAGAAAAACCTTTGTATCCTCAAGGTGTATTACATCATCTGACAATAGTGGGTACCCAGTAAGTGTTGGTGAAGTTAATGGTGGAATAAAAAATTCCCTCACTGAGTGGAAACCCAGCTCAGCTCCCTAGATCACCTGGGGACTCTGTTCTGGTCTTCAGTCCAAAGGAGACACTCAAGAACTTCCTTGGGGGAAAAAGCACACTGTTTTCTCCTTGTGACACTACTGGTGGTCAGGGCCCCTTAAATGCCCTGGGACTGGTTCTCAGAGGCCACACTGGGGGAACAGGCCAGTGTTCTATGAGGAGCTACATTGGCCTGCCTCTTTTCCTGCTCCTCCTAATATTAACCTGGCTCGGGGCCCCTGGCCCCCACGCAGTGATGGGAGGCCCTGGATGGAGCCAGCAAAAGGATCCATCTGGAAATAGAAAAATAATCCCAACACTAGCGGTTTTGTCTGACTGCCCCAGTGGGGTGTGGAGCAGCCCGTGAAAGGGGCTTTGAGGGCTGCAAGGGGAGGGCTTTGCAACTGGGAGCCTCTGCCCCCAGTGCTGGCCAGGTACCTGTGCTCAGGCCCCCAGCAAGTGGCACATCTGCAGAAACAGGGAGTATGCCCAGCTGGCTTCCAGTGGTCTAGGCTAGCCCGGAAGTCGTGTGACCTTGAGCAAGTGGCTTAGCCTTTCCAGGCCACAGAGCCATGTGGGTGAAGGTGATAAGACCTATGTCCTACAACTGATGTGACAGTTAAATAAGATTCCATGGCCTCAACACCCAGCGTGATGCTGGGAGTACAGAAATGGTTACTCAAAGAGTATAGGTCACATTACAAGGATTTTTGACCACAGGAGATTTAGTTGGCAAAGCATGGGCGTGGGTGAGCCTCCATTTTCCCATCTGAGTAATGGGCAGTGACCCAGGGATGTCCAGTACTAGAAGGTAGTGGACTGAGGTCCAGCAGTCTCTTGTCTGCCCCAGGAGAGAAAGAGGTACCTGATCCAGAGGGCCAGGACGATGGGGAGCTCCCAGAGGCCTGTCACCTGTGTCCTCAGAGAGCCCATGAGTGTTCCAGACTTTTTCAAGTGCCACTCGCTATTTGCAAAACTTGAAAGGCCAAGCAAGGAGACCAAAGTGGTAGAAAGCTGTTGCTTGGAAAGACCCAGGTCTGAGACGGGAACAGACGTTGCCTGAGGCTGGTTCACGGCAGCACCTGCTGCCCACTGAAGCAGGGGTGGGGGGCTGAGGTCCAGTTTTTACCGTACTTCTGTATTCTTAGGTGAGTTATGTCCTTTCTCATTGATGTTCTCCACTCTTACAACTGGCAGTCAAGAACTGAGTGTAACCTTTACTCCAGGCTCTGTCCTTATCACTAGGAGTAGAAATAAGTGACAAATGTGTCTCCTCCTTGGAAGCAGGAGGTCACTGTGACTGGTAACTTTTCATAGCCAGGTAGAACATCTGGAGTGATCTCTACATTTCCGTCCTGAGAAATGGTTTCTCAGGGAACACTGGAAGGGGAGTAAGCTTGGGGTATGAGGAGGTCACAGTATAGTCTTGGACAGACTTGATGTGTTCATGGACAGCTGGGGAAGCCCAAGGGGAGTTGGGTCAATGGGCATGAAGCCCATGTTGGAGAAGAGTGCTCACTAGAAGGGTCTGCTTGGCCTCAGTGCCCTCACTTTCCCATCCTCCTCCGTGCTGGCATTGACAGACGATGGAGACCATGGCAGTGATAGTCATGGTGATGGTGATGAGTGGTGATGAGTGGTGGCCATGGCATTGGTAACCACTATTAATACCACTGTCACCATCATCACCATCAACATCATTGCCATGTCCATATCAGCCTCTAAGCGCCATGTTCTGGGCAAGGCCAGCAGGCATCCATCCACTGCTTAGCTGTGGGAGTGTGGGGTCAGGAGCAGCACCCCAGGAAGGTGACTGCCACCTCATCTTCCTGAAGCCAGGGGCTGGATCACAAATGGCAGAGGTCATATAATCTGTTCACCAAGCAGAAGAGCCCAGAACTCTCCAGTCCTGAGCTGAGGGTCCTCATCTGCCTGCAGCCCCTATGGAATGGAATCTTCACATCTCTGGGTGGGAGATGCCGCCAACAAGCCCTCCGTCTGTGGCCTCCAGCTCCTCTCCCATGTTGCCTGTGGGGCTGAGACCATCCATGCAGGGGTCAGGGGGAATAGGGCAGGACGCCAGAGGCAGGGGCAGCAAGCAGTTTCCTCAGAGGCCTGGCCACTCCTAGTCTGCTATTGGAAGAGAGATTCCCTCCCCGCACAGGAAATGGTCAAATCCCCTGCTGGGGAGTGAGATCCCACTGGGCCTGGCATCTGGGACCATTGAGGGGTCAGGGAGCGGTCCCTACTCTGTCTAAGTGATGGGTCCTTCTGGCTAGAGGGCCCTGTTCAGCATCCTGGCCAGTCCTTGGGATGTGTATGGTGTGTGTGTGTGTGTGTGTGTGTGTGTTCTCCTCCCCACTCCACCTGGCCCAGATCTCCCTATTGCCCACACTCAGTCCCTGCTCCCGCTCTGAACATCTCCATGCTGTGGCCACTGCTCCTGGTCTCCAGCCTCTCATGCTTTCTTTTCCCCCGTGGCTCTGACTCTGGAGCCATCTTCCTCTCAGCCTCACTGTGCCCGTTGCCTTTCTCTCTCTCTCTCTCTCTCTCTCTCTCTCTCTCTCTCTCTCTCTCTCTCTAACTCTCATCTCTTTCTCTTCCCTTTCCCCACTTCTTCCGCTGCTGGGCCTGACCCTGGGTGACCAGGCACTAGGAGCTCAGGCAGGGACAGGGAGAGGACCAGCAGACTACTGACACTGTCAGCAGAGAGGCCTGGGTGTCTGTGAGGTGCATGACACCTGGGGGTCCTCCAGGCTCCGCAGTGGCCCCTTGGCTGTTGGCCTTCCTCGGTGATACTCCCTGTTCTCCATGTTGGTTCATGTGTGCACCCGTGTGTGAGGGCGTGGAATGGGCTTATGTGTGAGGGTGGATGCTAGGTCTGACCCCACAGTTGAACTAAAAGAGCCAGGAGATGCAGCTACTTACAGTGGGTTTGTGCTGCACCCTAACCCCAGCCACTCCGAGCTGTGACGGTAGACCAGACTCCACTTAGACAGCAGTGCTTGGCCTGCTCTGTACATGATGGCAGGAACGACCCAATGGAAACCAAAGATGAGGATGTGGTCTGCAGCCTCCTGGAGAAAGGCAATACTGGGGACTGGGAGGGAACCTCGTGGACTATCCAGAAGGATGCTTTATTTATGGAGGGAGCCCCAGCCCAGGCAGGGCCCTTCTCGGGTCTCACAGTGAGATGCGACAGATCAGGGCCAGCAGTCAAGGCTCCAGACTCTAAGCCCTGTGTTTAGTGGACAGCTGGAAGATCCCCAAATGTCCCAGCTCACTCCTGAGCCCCTCCTTCTCCATGGCTCCGCCCAGCTGTAATTTTGCTGAGAGCTCCGGGGTGCCGAGACCTCACCCTCTGGCTGGCCCCACGAGCCTTCTGGGGCTGTGCTCATTCTTCCAGGGCCCTGCTCTTAGCATTGTTTGCAAGGATCTAGGGTGCTGCTCCAAGAACTCTTCCAAGATTGTGTGCTAAATGTATGTGGGTACTCATTTGCACCATGGCTTGCTTAGGGAATTCCTCTTTCATACCAATTTAGGCAGGTGGCCAGCCCTAGAGATGGCCTGGTCATGTTGCTCTGCAGGGACTGAAAGCTGGGTGCTCGGGTGAAGTCCTTTGGGAGCTCAGGAAGGAGCCCAGGGCCCCAGAGGGGAAAGCTGGGGCCCCTTAGATCAGTGGGGAATGGTTGAAGTCCCAGGATGGGTGGGGTACTGCGTGATGTCCCTAGGCAGTCTGGACCCAACGTGCTGGTGTTCTAGCTCCAGTAGAGATTCCTATGTCCAGTGTGTCACCAGGCCACTAGATACCAAGGGAGTCACAGATGGAGCAGGAACACAGAGACCTTCCAGAATGGGTTATTCTGCTTCAGGTCCCAGGACCTTTGCATACCCTGGGTAGGGGATATGAGGGAGCCTCAGTAATGACCAGGATTGAATGTCATTCTGCCATCTGGTGATAGGTTGGCTCTAAATTGGGACTGAGTTTATATAAGGAGCAGAAAGGAAGGTTGCATTTCAGTACTTCCACTGTGGATTGAGATGTGGTCTTGGTGTGCACTGAATGCATACAGGAGACAATGAAAGAGGAATGAAGTGAGCACTTTCTCCAGCTACCGGAGTCGGCAGCAAGCTTCGCCTGAAAGAGAATTTCTAGAGATGAAATTCCACAAAGGCAGGCGGGAAGCTCTGTTTTGCAGCTGAGGGGAATCTCTAAGTAACCCAGATAGGGCCATTCTGGTGCTGGGTTGGGTCATTCAGGATGCAACTGGTCAGGATCAAGTCCATGTACAAGCCTGCCTTTTCTAGTGCCTTTTATTCTGAGGTGAGGGGACACTCGACCTCCCTTTCTCTCTGCTCCATGGGAATGGGTGCTGGGGGAGGGGGCCAGATCTCAGGTGCCAGAGGCTGCAGCCTTGTGCCTAACTCTGGGCAGAACTAGGAAGGATTTAGTGGGGGCCAAGTGAGGACACAGCCAGGACAAGATTAGAGGCAAGCTGGGCTCTGGGAGCCCAAGGCTGTGGAACACTGCCCATCGCGGGCGGACAGAGGAGTGGTCATCTGGCCCCAAGGGGCTCCTCCACACCTAATCCTTGCTGAGAATGAATGCCCCCTTGTGCAAGATTCTTGTCTGCTCCAAAATAGGTCGCAGAGTTGAAGGAGCCCAGAAACCTTAACCTCCAAAGAGTTGGAATCATAGAAGCCAAAAATCAGTGCCAGGAGGATTCCAGGATTTTAGAACCTCAGAACTCTGGCTTCAGAAGGCACAAGAAACCTGGCACTTTGGAAATAACATTCTATCACTGCAGAGATCTAGGGGCCACAGAATCCTAGAACCTTGCACTTGGATGACCCTTGGAGGTTCCCAAGTCTGATCAATTCCCTGATGCAGCCTTCTCTTCTAGAAATTTCCAAAAGGAGTCTCCTTCATAAAGGCCAAGAGATCATAGCAAAGAAGATGGGGCACAGGAAGTACCAGTGTGGGATGACTTTTCTGGGGCTGGATTCCTGACCTTGAATGTCTGTGTTGGTAGCTGTCACTGAAATTCCACCATTAGCCATCTTTTTTTGAAAGTTTGTTGACCTCCATGATTCTGTTTTGCCATATACTACATCCCAGGCCAACTGCTTCCCAGGCCAACATCTGCTCTGAGGTCCCAATGAACAAAAGATCCAAATGGTGACCTGGGCCTTTCTTTGCCCCAGTCCTGTGCCCACCTTTGCCCCCAGCACCTTTCTGGTCCTGCGTTTTACGGCCTTTACCACCCAGCTCCCAGCAGGGAGCCAGCTGGCTAGCAGAGGCTGTTCTAACAGCCTCAGGCTGGCCGTGGTGTACAGTGTGGTCCCACCTCTAATGCCACCACCTCCTGGGAGCAGGCGACAGGGGCAGCCGCCTATAATTTGGGGGTGGGAGATGGGATGCTCAGGTCAGGTTTGACCACAGGGTCCCCAGAGGAAGGGAGTGGCCCAGGGCCTAGGAGAATCAAAGCCTTCCTCTCAGCTCCCTCAGTGCCCATGAAGATAAAAATATTTACGGACAGTTTTCCTCACTCTGGGACTGGGCGGGCACAGAACGGGGCAGTGTTTCTGCCCAGCCATGGCTGATCTGTCAGGATGGCAGGAACTGAGACAAACACAGGTTGTTTACCAGGCCTGCCGAAGCCCCAGAGACACGTGGGGGCAGACAGTTTCCCCTTTTCAGCGGGGACGTGAGCCCCTGGAAAGCTGCCCAGTGGAACAAGGATGGGTTTCTGTCCTCTGTTAGCTTAGTTCTTGGTGGAGCTGGAGGCCCTTTTTTCCCTGAGAGATGGGGCGAGTGTGTTTTGGGGAATAACACGCTTCCCATAATTTGCCTTTTGAAAGCACAAGGAAATTTGCGTATGTGGCTGAAGTCGCCTAAACAGAGAGCCTTCTAGAGACGCCTGTCCTTCGTTTCCCCACTGGTCAGGCGGCTGAACTCAATAAACACTTGTTGATGGAATGAATGGGTCATAGAAACAGCAAGCCAGAGCTGGAAGGAGGCCCCATGGAGATTCTCTGGGCCAAACAGCTCAGGTTTCAGGCAGGGAAACTGAGGCCCAGAGAGAGGCCAGGGCTGAGAACTGCACACAATTACAGATCTTACAGCTGATGAAGATGAGATGGTGAGTAGGGTGTGATTTTTTTTCTCGGATTTGGGTGCTTTTGAGAGCTTTTCCACTGTCTAGACTCGCTGTAAATCTGAGGAGAGGCAAGAAATGGATCCAAATTCCCTGCATCATGGACCAGGCAAGAAAAACTCAAAAGATACAGTTTGCTTGCTTAGCCAGCAAGGGCTGATGCAGGGGTCAGTGTTGGGAGCCGCGGCCGACACCGGTCGCCTTACTTGGCGGACGTAGGGCCTGTGGGTGGGAGCGGAGCCTGAGCTAGATTGCCCCTCCCATCGAGTGAGCCAAGTTGGCGCCTGCTTCCTGCCCCCTGATTGCGCTGGCAACTTAAACAACCCGCTCTGTAAGATAGTCTGCCTAGCAACAACTGATGTTAGCCAGTCAGCCCGCATCGCGCGCTTTGAACTGATTGGCTACTGTCACCCTATAAAAGTGAATGCCTCTCCCGCCACGAGAGAGGAAGCACGAGAGAGATAGAGAAAGTCCACCGGCGAGAAAGGACTGGTGGCAGAGAGGAGGCCTCGCGGGGCCCACGCGGAGACAAATAAAGACAAGGTTGCACACCGCCAGACTTTGTCGTGTGTCTTTCCTGCCGGCCGGGAGCGACCCCGACATTTGGTGGCCCGTACGGGGACTGATCAACCCCGAGACACGGCGGTGGTGTGCAACGCTCCAGCGTGGTGCTGCCGGACAGGTGAGTTGGGGATAAGCCTGGGCTCTGGGTGGCGCGCACCTACAGGGCTTTTAGACTCCCCTCAGGCTCACGCGTAGGTGACGGGTTCTTTAAGTCACACGCAGTGAGTTACAGCCCTTAGAGGTTGAGGATGGGTAATTTACCGAGCGCGGAGGCGCGGCCCTTGGTAAAGGCCCTTAAAAAGCTTTTAAAAGCTAGAGACCTCAGGGTAGGTCAAAAAACACTAGAACTATTCATAACAGAGGTAGATAGGGTGGCTCCCTGGTTTTTACCCACAGGGCATTTAAACCTGCCGTCATGGGAGAAGTTAGGCGGGAACCTCGCCTCGGCGGAATTGGGAGGCGATATTTCGCCGGCTATTCGCCCCCTGTGGGAAATGATACATGCGTGCCTTGACTCCTATGCCGAGTTGCGCCGCGAATTGTGTGCGTGCGCCGCCCGAGAAAAGCAGAGAGAGGAGAAAGGGCCCCCGAGAGCCCTCTGGCAGGGAGGAGATAGAGAGCCATCCGCTCCGCCCTGGAGCTCTTTTCCAGAAGCGGCTCCCCGCCGAGAGGCCGCTACAGGGAACCCTCCCTTCTCTCAGCCGGCACAGGAAGTGACGCCCCGTTCCACTCTGTCAGGACCGCCGTCCTATGACGTTGCGCCGCGGGGCGGACGGTATTTTCATGGGCGGCTACGCTGCCGAGCAGGCTGAGAAAAACGCCGGTCGAGGAAACGGGGGCTGGGGATTTAGCTCAGCGGCATAAGCGCCTGCCTTGTAAGCAGGCAATCGCGAGTTCGATCCCTGGTACCGATAAAAAAAAAAAAAAAAAAAAAAAAAACGAAAAAGACCAAAAATAAAAAAAAAAATAAAAAATAAAAAGGGGGAGTAAGCCAAGGCCTGCCTCCAAAGGCGCGGTTATCTATGGCATGACAATGGATGGGCCCGGATCCGGTGGTTAGCTGGAACCGAGGCGCGGTTTGTGTTTTTCCGCAGGAACCGGGACGAGAACCACTGTGGGTACCAGAGAGGTTGACGCGACAAGTCCCTCGACTGAAGATCAGGCCTGTTCCACCAGAGGCCAACCGCAGACCCAACAACAAGATGAGCCCTAAAAGAACTGCAGGACAATCCCTTTTTGGGGGCCTGGAACGGCTTGCTCCCCTATGTGCTACCCTTGTTAGGCCCTCTATGCTCCTTGTTCTTGCTCCTGCTTATAGGACCATGCTTGCTCCGATGGGTCACATCATTTATTAATGGGCGCCTTGCGGTGGCCCGGCGTCAAGTACGCCTGGTTGCCCATGCGGCCCTGGCAGCAGCCCATGATGGGCACAATGACCCCCAGGCTTACGCATGGCTCGCTCGACTGGCCTACGACCGGGTCTAGATGTGGCGGGTCTTCCGCACTCCTTCCCTATTGACACTACACAGCAGGGTAGGTGAGTCAATGACGGGTAAGAGCGTGCCTCCCCAGCACGACTCGACCTAAGCCAGGCCCTACCCCATACTGCACGAAAGCCGCTGGATTACTAGAATCTGCCCAGATCTAGATGTCTCTCCGAGGGGATCACACGGAGGGGCATGAGTGCATGCCTATGTGCATCCAGGTTCCGTCCAGTTCACTCCTGGCCCTGGAAAAAGGACGAGGGTCTCAAGGCCTTGGCGGACCCGGGGGCGGCTGACCAGGGTCCAAGCCAAGGGCCTACGGTGGGCCTTAACACAGGGCATAAGCCTCTGCACTCGATCCAGGGCGGGCTGCGATGCATACATTCATTCAAAGTAAATAAATTAGGGGGAGATGTTGGGAGCCGCGGCTGACACCGGTCGCCTTACTTGGCGGACGTAGGGCCTGTGGGTGGGAGCGGAGCCTGAGCTAGATTGCCCCTCCCATCGAGTGAGCCAAGTTGGCGCCTGCTTCCTGCCCCCTGATTGCGCTGGCAACTTAAACAACCCGCTCTGTAAGATAGTCTGCCTAGCAACAACTGATGTTAGCCAGTCAGCCCGCATCGCGCGCTTTGAACTGATTGGCTACTGTCACCCTATAAAAGTGAATGCCTCTCCCGCCACGAGAGAGGAAGCACGAGAGAGATAGAGAAAGTCCACCGGCGAGAAAGGACTGGTGGCAGAGAGGAGGCCTCGCGGGGCCCACGCGGAGACAAATAAAGACAAGGTTACACACCGCCAGACTTTGTCGTGTGTCTTTCCTGCCGGCCGGGAGCAACCCCGACAGGTCAGCAATGGGCAGGCTGTCTTCCATCACTGGACAGGCACTGTTCGTGTGAAGTCCAGCCTCCACCCCAGGAGGAGGGAACTTTCGAAGTCCCCCAAGTGTAAATCCTTACCGTATCAGAGACAAGCTATTGGAGCAGCTCCCCGCAACCACCGATGCCTCAGTTTTCCTGTTTGTGATTTGGCACTCCACTTTACCCTTGTGGCCTCAGAAACTGGTACAGAGTGTCCTTAGAGGACAAATGGGAGGCCTCCCTGGAAGTCCTGAAGCAGAAATCGATGCTGATGGGAAGGTTAGGAAGTGTCCGTGGGTCCCTGGGTCTGTCTGAGGGAGACAGTGTTCCTTTCCAGCTCTGAGATAAAAATAGGCCAAAGTGGGGAGGGGGAGCTCCCAAGCTATCTGGGCAGGATAAAAATACTCCTCCAGAGCAGCTGGCTCCTTTTCTCCACTTTAGCATTCACCCACAGTCTTCTGATCTCTTATTTGGTTTCCCAAACAGACCTACCAGCCCAGGCAAACAATCCTCCTTGTTCTGGGGCCAGGTGGTGGCAAATATATTCCACGCTCTGAGAGTACAGGCTTTGGAAGCGAGAAAGATGGGTCTCATCCCAGTTCTGCTTCCAACTCGCTGTGTGGCTCTAGGCAAGTCATCCTCAGAGTCCTTGTTCTTTCTCAATACAGTGCTGCTTCCAACAGAACTCCCTGCCAGAATAGGAATGTGCTCCATTGCCTCTGTCCAATACAGTAGCCGCTCACTACATATGGCACTTGTAATGTGGCTAATGTGACTAAGGCACTTCACTTCTGATTTTTTTAATGCGAAGAATTTATTTTAAAAATTTAAAAAAATTTTTGGGAGAGTTTACTGGGAATTGAACTCATGACCTCATGCTGGCCAGGCAGGCCTTGTGCCATTGAGCACAATGTGAAGAATTTTAATTTAAATAGGCATGTGTGGCCATGGTTAGCATACTGGACTGAAGTGTGGACAGGACAAGTTCCCGGTCCTCAGTAACAGGGACACATCGGTGCATGCAGAGCTTACACCTGAGGTGCCCGCTAGTCCCACCGAGATTGCTTTGGCTTCTTTTCCTCTCTTGAACCATTACAATGAGTGCCTTAGAGCTGGAAGTGTCTAACTCTTTTTTGGAGAATGACCGGAGAGACAGGCTGGTGGGTGGAGAGGGACAATCCATGCTGGTGTGACAGGAGGGTTGGGAGAGCAGGGACCATGGTGTCCAGCTAATGACAAGGCTGGCTCAGAGGAAGGGCAGAAATGACTGTCCCTACCCATTACCACCCCTATTTTGGGCTCTCACTGGCAGCTACACTGGAAAGGGTTCCATTTTTTTTTTTTTTGAGAGAGGTGGCTAAGATTCTGGACTATGAAATCAGATGGTTCTAAAAGTTTCAGTTCCTTTGGTGAATGGCTATGGGACCCAGGGCAAGTTGCCCATCTCTCTGCATGTCCTCTGTAAAATGACACAGGCACAATTTCTCATGCCCTCTGATGGCAGGTGATCCACAACTATAGACTTGGAAGCTTCCCTGAAATATCTAGTCCTGATATCTCTGGAGGCCTGGGACTTAAGGGACATGCATCTCTCATAACCTCACAAGCTGGGCTCTGGTGCAGTGTCCATCTTTCAGAGAAGACTTCCCTTTGTTGTCCAGGCTGGAGACATCTGCAGATTGGCCTCAGGGAAAACGTCTGGCACAGACGTTGGAACAAAATCCAATGTGGTGCTAAAAACTTCAGCTATCAAGATAAGTGATAGTTAAATGTGTTTTTCTAAAAATAGAGATCAATGCAAAAGTCATGACAAAAGACAAGTCAGTATTGCCCATTTTTCCGTTTGCCCCAGGCTCCAATGTGGCTGGTCACAGAGCTGGTTATGGGGAACAGACAAGGGTCGATGTGACACAGAGGTGTGTCTGAACCAGTTAGTGGGTGCTGGAATTGCTTCAGACCCACTGGCACATCTTGCCTCAGTCACACATTCAGGCCAGCATGTTGGTAGCTTGAAATTGGCTACCAGGAGATATTTATATCATGGAGCCTGGCAGATGCTAGAACTCAGAGCTTTCTCCTTTCCTTTCTAGAGAGCTAGTCCTTATATATTTGCTGGCAATCACCCAGTCTAGAAAGAGAGGTTAAGAAAGGTTTTCTAGAGGGGATACCTTCTGACTCTTCAGAATAAAAATCTAGAGAAAAGAGAAAAGGCATCCCCAGAAGAAAAAACTCAATGTGCAAAGCACCAGAGGGATGAAACAAAAGGTACTGCCTTTAAGAAACCACAAGGAGCAGAGTGTAGGAGGAACATGCAGTGTGGCCAGAGATCGAAGTTTCAGGAAGGCAGAGGAAGTCACAGTACCAAACAATGTCCAAGGGTGAGTAAAATCTGGATGTGTGATCAAGAGACAACATAGCAGTACTGGGAACCAAGAGGATGCCCTGTGCTTTGGATGCATCCCGAGCCCCACCCAACTAGGAGGTGGCAGTGGTGAATGACTCAGGGTTTGGGATAAAGAGGGGTAGAACGATTATCATCCACCACTCCCTGAAGTGTAAATACTCCCATCAGAGCCATCTGCTAGCTGCCTATGTGATGTCTCTGAGCCCTGAATTAAGAGGTTGCAGAAATACACCGTTACATAGTATTTCTACCATCTATTTACTATAGATGCAAATAGCTTCAAGAACATAGAAAATGGTAAAATGTCGTAAAATAACTACAGAGTTATTTTTGTAGCTTTGATAATGTTTGCCTTAATTTCCTTAATAATAAGTTGATTAATTTATCTATTAATTGATTTTGTTGTACTGGAGATTGAACTGACTGAGCTATATCACCAGCTCCTTTTTAGCTTTTTATTTGGAAATATAGTCTTGCTAAGTTATTAAGTTGCCTGAGCTGGGCTTGAGCTTGTAATCTTTCTGTCTTGGCCTCCCAGAACATTGAGATGTTTATAACATGGCACCTGTCTGCAATTTAATTTTTAATAATGGCATGTTGAACAGCAACTGACACAATTCCTGAAAATTTACCAACCTGCTCTGTGAGCCAGCAGCAGCAGATTTTAGCCAGCTCTGTACACAGCAAAAAGAGTTTTTCATATTGACTTGCTGCAAATTGATTGGAAAGGTGCTCCCAAGACCCTGGAATTCATTTTCCCACCTGATAGGACTGGATCAGGTTCATTGTGAGGTGCTCTCAGCCACTGCCCACCATGTAGGTATGTGGATTCAGGCATCTGGTGGCTTCCCAAAGCAATGCAGCTGTTCCGGGTTTGCAATAGTTAAGAGCAAACAAGACTCCCAGGGAGATTTTCTCCCAGAGAAATGAGAAGCTTGAGTCTGGTTTAGGCACACACGTTCATGTCCTCATCAGGTGCTCATTTCAATACTGCTGTTTTGTTCTGAAGTTCTATGAGAAAATATCATCATCCTCATCATGGCTAACGCAATGTGTCTTTTTGTTCATTTGCCATGTGCCCAGACACTGGTCTAAGGGTCTTATGTAATAACTCCTTTGATCCTCCAAGCATAGGCCCCATTAGGTACTATTACTGTTAAGCCAATTTCAAACATGAGCATGGTATTACGATCTCAACTCAAAAAGGGAAATGTGGGTGCACAGAGTTCAAGTGCATATCCAAGACCCCAGAACAAGAGACGCAGCCATCCAGCTGGGGTTTGACCAGGCATCCTGCAGTAGGTCACTGCTGACATGGATAAGGGTGGCAGAGACAAGGATGGACTTTTGCAAGCTAAAACAGCTCAAGGAGTCCCCTGTGTGCAAGCAGCCATGGCCCCTGGATTTGACTGCATAGCTCACTATGCATGGCTGAGGACTTGGTGCAGAGAAGTGAGTCTGCTGTGTACCATGGTGTCACCTGGCTGCACCCTGCAGGCAGCCTTGGGTGCTGGACAGGCTCAGGGTTGGTTTAAAATATGACCCTTCCCAGAGACGTAGAGAGCAAGACTCTGGTTGAAAAACCGAGAAAAACGTGGACATGATAGCTTACCCACTCCAGGAGACAGCAGTGGTGGCTGGTCCATCTCTGATCACTGTTGGAGCAGTGGTCACCATCTCCTTTCACCTGTGCAATGGCCTGAGCCCACACGGTTTGTCCTGCATGGAAGTTAACCAGGCTTTCATCACTATCATCACTTTCATCACTCCTGGGATGAAAATGACCACATTTACCCTTCCCACAGGCCTTTGTAGGAAAGAGGACAACAGAGCAATCATATCACAACTGAACATACTTCACAGCAAGGGCTACTTCCCAGCCCTGGTGTGAGGAAGCCAGCCTGGGCTCTCACCATCCCCCTTAAAAGGTCATGGCAGGAAGCATGTTCTCTCTTGCACTGGAGCCAACTTGTGCATGAAATACCTCAGACTGGGGAATCCCTAGATGGAGTCTCATCTGGGGGTTCTTTCCTCACTGGTCCTGTTTGTGTGTCTTTCTGAGAAACCAGCCCCACAGTAGAGCCCTCCACAGATCTCACTAACACAAGAGTGACAGGTCATTACTGCCGCTGTTGTCAGTAAACAATGCTGACAAATACTGCAAACCGCACTGAAACTCCTTTAACCTTTGAGCACACACACTACTATTCAATATGTTTCATGCTTTCATCAGTGGTCAGAGCTATGAAGGCACAAGCTGTTGTGATTTATACCCAGATGTCCCCTGAAGTCTCACATGATCATAGGTGGGACTTTGGGAAGGTGATTGGCTTACGGTGGCTTTTAGTTGACTTATCTTTAGGAGGTGAGGCCTGGTTGGAAGAGGTGGGTCACTGTGGCAGTGACCTGGAAGGGTGCATCTCACTTTCCCACTCCTCTCTTGATTTTTTCTGCTTCCTGTCCACCATGGTGTGAGCAGTTCTCCTCCGCCGGGCCCCTCTGCCATGCCATCTTGTCTTGGAGTCAGATGACTATGGCCCCAAATGTGAGCCAAAACAAACCTCTATTCCCTTACGTTGTGGGTGTCATGTATTTTGTTCAGTGATGAGAAGCAATTAAAATACAAGCTCTTATGCCACAAAGACAGAAGAAATCCCTTTAGCAAGCATTGATCTAGATAGACTGAAAGGATACATCGTACTTAACAAAAGCTCCATTAGAGGAGACTCTACCTCCCCAGGGTTTCTTGATGGTCATCACAAGTATGAACTTGGTGGGGCGATTGCCTGTAGCATCTCTAAGTATGCAGCATGTCCCAGACCCCTAAGTTCTAAGAGAAAAGAATTTGCTACACGTCTGTGTCTATAAAAGAAAAACTTTCTTAGGAGGCTCCAGCATGTATGATTCCTCCCAAGTCTCTGCCCCCATTCTGTATTCCACTTCCGTGTCCAAGCCCCTCACTGGCTAGAAGAAGGGGCTCGCCATGGTGGGCTTTGTCCAAGCAGGAGCAACCCTTGAGGGACACAGTGTTCACTGAAGGATGAGACCCCTGGGAGGAGGTGGACCAAGATGGAATTCTGTTGGCCAAGGTGAATGGTGTCTGTCCTGCGGTGGGGACTCTCAATCTGTCTTCCTTCTGCTTTTCTTCCCTTTCTCCTTCCTTCACCTGTCCTCCCCTTCTTTGTTCACTGGACGTTTACTGGGATTCAAGGAGAAAATACACAATGATAGCCACGAGCACCTTCTAACCAAGCTCTGAGTGAGACCACGGCTTACACCAATGTGAAATGGTGTACAAAGTATGAAATGGTGTGCAAGGTGCCAGGTGAGGGCAGGGTGTGGCCAGGCTGTGGAAACCCTGATGTGGATGCCAGAGAGGGAGACCCAGAAGGACACTCCAAGCGGAGGTGGCCTCAAAGTCCACGGCCTGAAAAGTCCCCTAGTTCATCGATTGCTTTGTTTCCACTCTCAGCCACTGGGGCAAGCCCAGAATTCAATACTAATGGCCTGCAGACACAGGTCCGAGAATCTAGATATCTTTAAACTTGGCCTAGTCTAAGATCTGGAAAATGGGTTCAATTCTTCAAGGATGAGGACACATTTGACTTTCTATAGTTAGAAATGAAGGTGAGTGGGGTCTTTGTGAGACCTCTCACCTGTGACACAGGGTAACTAAAGTTGGACCTGGAAGATCTGTAGGTTCTCCCAAGTCTGAATTTCTCCTGGAGGTCTCACAGTTGGGTCAGTAGCAGCCATGAAAAGATGAGCTTGGCTGTCTCATAGCTATCTGCCACCTTCCAGCCCTGGGGAAACAAACCCAGACAGGGGACAGGGAGAGGGCCCAGGGAACATGGTCTGCAGTGTCCTGGTAGTGGGACCATGTCTCCAGAGAATGCAGCCTTCTGGATAATGCTGGGATCTGCCTGGGCTTCAGTCTTCATTCTGGTGTGAGAATGATGGTCTTGGAGTCTTGACAGCAGCCAGGCCAGAGGCCAAGCCCTAGGAGACTTCTAAGCCATGGTACCAGCCAGTGCTGGCTTCAGCCACCTCCCCAGGCCAGCTCACATTTGCCTGTGGCCAGCGCCCAGTGCAGGACCTGGTACACTGCAGCATCTTCACACTGGTCAAGTGACTTAGAAATGGCACTGTGCAATTAGACATGAGTGCCCATCCCATGCCACCTGCTGGAAGGGAACCAACTATGAAAGCATAGTTAGCTGCCGGCGCACCCTGGAAAGGGAAACTGGAGGGACCCTGGCTCTCCTAGTGCTGCAGAGCCAGTTAAATAAGCACGATTTGAGGCAGGACTTCTTTTCTATCCCCTTTGGCCTCCTTGCTCAAACCACAGCCCTTCAAAAATAGAAAACATAGCTTGGCACATAGCAGGTCCGCAGAAGCAGCATAAAGTGATGGACAGCCAACTGGGCAGTGTGCAATCTCTGTTCTGTGGGGTGATTTCACCTAGTGGCTCCCAAATAAACATGGACCGAGTACTTGCTAGGTACCCACCAATAATGCTCTTGATATTGACAGCTTCTCTCAAGGCTACCACGGGTCCAGAGAGCAGCCATTTTGCAGCTGTTCTGCTTAGGCAGACAGCAAACTGCCAGGAACTCCCGCCTTTGGCCTCATTCCCGACATGTCTATAGAGGCCTGAGAGCAGTACCCACGCAGCTGCCAGGCTTATTGCTTCTTGCCCCACCAAGATGGCCACCTGAGAGCTGCCTGGTGAATGCCCCGTGTCCTTTGCAAGTGGACAATGGCTCAGTGTTCTTCAGGGCCCAGTTTCCATCAGAACTGTCCATGCCTGGTCACAGGCCTGTGCCAGGAACCTCTATGGGAAAAGGCTGAGCGTGAAGAGGCGGAAGCAGGGAACAAAGATCTTTCCCGGAACGAGTATCCGGACCTCCTCTGTGCAGCCGACTGCGAGCTCCTGGGAGACCATGAGCCTGGTGACTCTCCCCATCTAGTAAAATGCCCCTGAGTCCTCAATGAACACAGTTGTTTGTACTGTAGAATAAAAGACCCAAACCCCAAGCACCAAAGACCCTAGTGAGTGACCACATCTGGTGCATCTCTTGGACAGGGAGGGAGTGAGGCTCCAGGAAGGAGGGTCCTCGATTTTTCTGGGCTCCCACAGTTTCCCAAGGTCCTCTGGGCTGACCCTTCTGAACAGCAATCTCTGGTGCCAGTCATCGCACCCTCGGATTTGGTGGGGAGATTTGGGAAGCCATTGATCTTCAGCTACTGACCTGCTGTCTGGCCTTGGAAGAAATCCATCTCCTTACTTGGAAATGGCTTTGGGGTCAGTGATCATGGGGTGTTATCCACACATCATGGTGTGTAGAAATGAGTTTTCCCACTGGGTTCTCCTTTGTCTTCTTTCAAAACTTGCCTGAAAGCCGCCTGCATCCTCCTGTGATTTTGTGACCTTTGCACTGTAGATGTTCCTACTGCACGGCACAGTTTTATCCAACACACCCATCAGGATCCAGATGCCACTTCTTCCTGTGAGCTTTCCTCACTATCTCTCATCCCTTTGCTTTATAACTCAATCAATCCTTATCTCTTACCTATCACATTTTCCTTGAACTGTTTCTCTGCCATTCCAGGGGGATCTTCATATATGACTGTGTCTGACATCACCCATCCAGTTGCTGTGTGCATCTTCTATCCACACTACAAATCTTTAAGTCTCCCAGAAGGCAGAACCAATGCAAATTTATTTGTCCCTGTCCCTTGGTGAAACCCTCTCTTTCCTGAGCCTCACAGAATCTTGTATTGGAGAAACTTTTTAAAAAAGATAATCTTATTTAAATTACCAGTGGTTGGAACATCTACTGTGTCCCAGGTTCCATGCTAGGTACAAGGACAGAGACAGAGCTGAAAATGACTGCACCATGACAAATCCGGCACAGAGCAGCCAGTCAGTCAAGTGAGCGTGGGTTGCACCCAGGAGGCAAACAGGTTGTGAACAGAGCTTGTGGACAGGTAGAGATGGAACAGAGGGAGGGTCTGGGGCAAACAGTGATATGGACCCAGGCCTCCAAGAAGCCCAGCTGTTGGAGGCTGGGGCAGACATCAGGGAGCTCAGGGGTGGGATGACAGCCTGGAGGTGCTAACAATGATCTCCTCAGAACCCATTACTGGCTAGGATTTGGGTCATCATGACGGCAAGGCGAAACCAGAGTCGGGTTACCTAAGTTCAAATCTCTGCACCAATACCAGCTTCTCTCAACCTTCACCTCAGTAAACAAAAATAATGACAGGTCTCCTTCTGTAGGTAGCACTTAGCATACTGCTCTTTAGGACCTACGCTAGGGTGAGGCAAGTGAAGATGCTGAATACTAGGAGATGCTGAAAACATTCAGTAATGAAGTAACTAAGAGGGTTCCAAACAAGCCCCTCAGTGATCAATATATTTATAATATTTTAATGCACTACTTTAAAAGCATAAAAACTAATGCAAAAAAATCCAGCATGAACAGAATAATAAACATAAAAATAAAGACAGGATGTGCCTGGCACAGAGAAATAACGCGGCTCAAAAAACATCAGTTATGACTGGACAGGAATTCTCAACTTTCAGGGGCCATGAACTTATCAAAAGCCCAGAAAAACTGGTGGTCCTCGACCCAGAAGAACAGCATCAAACTCAAGCAAGTTACAGTTTTGGGGTGCTCCCCCACTGCTCCGAACGCCTTCTACGCTGAGGTTGGGAACTCTGGTCCGAGGTGGAGATGCAGGGCTGAGGGTAGTGGCGGCGGTGACTGTGTGCGCCATCCAGCCGCCTGCGGGTCTCAGCACCACGCCAAGCCTCCCTCCTGGCAGCCACGGGTTCTCTGCCCCCTGCAGGAAGCAGCGCAAAGCCATGAGCCTCCCTCCCCCTCTCTGGCTTGGGACTTTTCCGAAAGTTTGCTGAAACCAGACACCTTGCTCCACAGAGCCCGCGTGCAGCCACGGTTTAAAAGGCTGCCTTCAGCGCCCCCTCCCCGCCCCCAGCGGAGACTTCAAAAGGCCCGGCGGGCGCCGCGTCCCCCGCACCTATGAGCCGCCCCCAGCATCCGGAGCTCACGGCGGAGCCCAAGAACTCAGAGCGGCCGAAGTTCGAGCGTAGGCGAACCGGGTTGGCAGCGCAGTCCCGCGCGCTCATGCCCCTCCCGGTGCCGCTGCGCTTCGCGCGCCCGGGCCCCATTTAGCGAAGGGGACCACATACCCCCGCCCCCGCGCCCGAGCCTGGGCTGCGGGGATCCATGAATACAAATGCCGTTAGGCGCCCCTGGAAGGACTGACCGGCCAGCCTCGCATTTAGGGACCCAGTAAGTTTCCGGGGACTCCTGGAGCTCTGAGTACTACAGTGTGCGTAAAGATGTGCGCGTAAGCAGCGGTGGGTATAAGCCTGGGGTAAAAAAGACACGGGAAGCGGCGGGGTGGGGGGGGGGGAGAGAACGAGAGAACGTGTATGTGCGGTGGACACTCGTGGAGAGCTGTGTGTGAGGGTATGTGGTGCGCCTGGAGTATATGGTGGGAGTGTGTGAGCATGTAAGCATATGTGCAAAGTGTGTTTCGAGAGATCTGGCCAGGATAGTGTGTTTTTGTGCATGTGTAAGCGCTGGCGTGCATGCATTTATCTGAGTGTGCGCAGAATCCTCTCTTCGAGCCAGAAGCACGTCGCTGTACCTACATGTGAGTGTGTCTGAATATGGAGGAAGCGTGGGTGTGGGCGATTGTGTGTGTGCACAAGTGAATGAGTGTGAATCTGTTTGCCGTGCATGAGGCGCTTAGGTGGAGATGAAGGGAGTTAGTCTTGGGGCTGCGAGGGTTGTGTGTGTGTGTGTGTGTGTGTGTGTGTGTGTGTGTATGAGGTGTGTACGTGCCCAGTGTTTGCAGCGGGTCAAATGTGTGGTTCTGCGCTCCAGAGTGCAAACCCGGGATCTTTGGTGGGCTCTGGCGTGGGTGGAGAGCTAAATCCTATTTCCGACCTAAGGGAGAAGGGAGAGGAGGGGCGACCAGCACTTCACACACCAACCCACTTCGTTCTCTAGGGAGTTTCGGAGCTCACTCTTTTCAGTGGGGCTTGCTTAGCCTTTCAGACACTGTTTGTCGAGGGAGTCTAGAGACCAAGTTCCTGTGCCAGTTCTGTCCTTGGCATTGTGGGATTTTTTTAGGAGTAGAATCTGTTTCCTTGCACTCTCTACCCCCGAGCCCCAGTCACAAATCCCGTCTCAAGAGTGGTAAGCGCCTCATCTCAGAACTGTGATCAATTACTGCGCACCCTTGGGCAATCCCTTGTCTCGGGGAATTCGTTTCACCATCCTCAGCAGGAGCAGAGGGCGGGTGTCCGGCAGGACTGTCGCCGGCCCGCTGAAGCTGTTTCCCCGGCTGTGGCCGGCAGGGGGCAGCAAGGGGCAGCAGAGGGCGGCCCGGCGCGGGGAGGAGGGAAGGTGGAGAGCTGCCGCGCGGGCCGAG
The DNA here is from genome assembly GCF_034190915.1 of Cavia porcellus. Lineage (NCBI taxonomy): Eukaryota > Metazoa > Chordata > Mammalia > Rodentia > Caviidae > Cavia > Cavia porcellus. The sequence goes on along the minus strand of NW_026947484.1, from coordinate 173,730,094 downwards.
ACTTTAAATCGCCTTCATTTCCCCCAAATCCTTCCTTTTCCTCTCCTCCCCCAGGCCGGCGGGGAGGCAGCTTCCACCGCCCTCCGCGCGCCCTAGCCCGGCCTCGCTCTGCCTTCAGGGACTGCCAGCGGCCCGCCTCCAAAGTTTGATCATCTCTTTTTTTCTTGCTTTTTCCTTTTCGTTGGAAGCAGAAAGAGAGCGAGGCAGGGGCGAGCGCGGCTCCCGGACTCCTGGGATCATGGGCCTGGCGCGGGCGCCCGAGGGTTCCCGGCTGCGTTGCCCGCCCGCTGGGGCGCCTCTGGGCGCGTGGCTGCGCGGGGGGCGCGGGGGCCTCGCGCTCTGAGCCGGCCTGGCGCGGCGGGGCGGGGGGCTGGCGGCCCCATGGGGCGCGCCCACACTTGCCCCCCGGGCTCGGGAGCATGAAGTAGGGGCCTGCCATGGGAGCGGGATCGGCGCGGGGGGCCCGAGGCACAGCGGCGGCGGAGGCGGCGGCACGCGGGGGGTGAGTAAGAGCTCCGGGACGCTCCCTCCCCAGCTAACAGCGGCTCCCATCTGCAGAGGGCTGGGGCTCCAGAGTAGCGTCCGCTTCCTGTCCCTTCCGGTGCCCCCACGAGGCGGGATGCCAAGGGTTAACCCGGGCTGCGCCCCCAGTGGGGCCAAGGTTGGCGAGCGCTGCCCGCCTTGCTGCACCGCGCAGCGCCGCGCGGGGCTGACCTGCCGGGACCCCTTGGAAGGGTCGGTGCCCAGCCAGCCCCGGGCTCGAGTAGGGGCAGGTTCCCCTCGCCCCAGCCGAGTGTCCGCATGGAGAGGAGCTTTGGGATGCCTGGGGGAAGGGGGGTTTCCGAGTGTGGAGCTGTCTCGCAGTGTTTCGGTGTCTGCATGTCCCTATTCAGTATTCTCCGGTTCCATCTGTTCTTTTGAGTCTGTGCGCAAATTTCTAGGTCTCCAAGACCGAAGTTTTGCTCCTGGCTCAGTGTCTGTGTGGCTCAGCAAGTCCCACATTTTTGGAAATCTCTGCCCGTGTGCTCTGCCTGGGTCTGAGTGTGTTGGTGTTTCCCAGCTTTTCCCGGGAAGTGAGAGGAGCCAGAAAGCAGTATGTCAGAGCAGACAGGCCCTGGAGAGTCCAGAGTCCGGCCTCTGGTCTTTCAAATAGGCGGGGGTGGGGGGGGGGCGTGGGGGGGTAACGGAGAGGGCCGGGGAATCTCCCTCTCTCAGCGTGGATCTGGCGCCCAGGCTGGGAATCCCGGCCGGTGCACAATTTGGGAGACAAGAGAGTGCGGGAGAACCGGCCACTGCGCGTGGGTGTGCGTGGGACAGAGCCAGGAGGGGAGCACCACCACCCCCGCCCCCGAGCTTGGCAGACTGAGGCTCCTGCAGAACTTTCTGTCTTTGCCATCTTTCCAATCTGTGGGGACTCCAGGGCTCTCCTCAGAGGCTGGTCAGGGCCGCAGCTCCACCTCCCTCACTGCGCCCTACCCCCTCTGAGCTGGAATGGGGGGATGATGCCCCCCTTCCCCATGTCTTGGAAAAAGCTCGCTGGTTGAGGTCTCCCCCACCCCACCACCACTCCCTTCGCACACCAGCGAGCACAGTGCTGACTCACTTTCTCCAAAAGACCCTGTGCCAGGGCAGATGCCAGCGGTTGGGCTGAGGAAGGGAGCCAAGCAGGCACCCCGATGTGGGGCTCTAGCTTTGGGCAAGTGGGCAGTCACGCTGCCTGGAGGTGCAGTCTGTCTTCTCCTGCCTCCTTGACCTTGTATTGCCCAGATGCTGTGCCTCTGGCTCTGGCTTGCCTTGCAGCTTTGCCCTGAGACCTTTTCTCTAGGCCCTCTGGCCCCTGCTGGCCTTTCCTGCCTTCCCTGTGCCCAGAAAGTTTCCCTCTTTTGTGCTCTCTCACCCCATGTGGGTGGATTGGAAGGGGCCTCTCCTGGAAATGTCACTGGCTGCTTCCTGAGCAAACTCCCCTGTTGTTTTGTTGGCAGATTCTCTCTGATCCCTGTGTCCCTCTGATTCCAGGGACCCTCTTGACACCTCATGGCCTGCCCTGGCACACAGAAGTGCCCATCAGTTGGTAGTAGAGGATGGCAGGCTTGTGGGCTCCCATCAGGGTGAAGGAGGCTTCAGGCAGAGAGAACGAGACCTTTGCAGCCAGGCCAACACAAGCATGCGATGAGGAGGAACTTGGGCAGGCATCTCGCCTCTCTGGTTCTTTTTGTCATCCACAAAATGGGCATGTCTGTGCCCGGCTAACAGGGTTTCCTGAGGGCTCACTCTCAGAGCATTCTTGCAAAGGGCTTTGACCAGTACCTGCCATGTAGAAAGTGTTCAATAAACAGCAGCTGTTATTTGTATTACTTATGGGTGTCTGAGTCAATGGACTGCATCCTGCCCAGACAGATGACCTGTCTCTGTCCCTGTCCCTGTCCAGTGGAGGAGGTATAAGGTGTAAAGAAAGATCTGGGTATGGTCACTGGCCCAGATGGGGTCTGGCTGGCCACAGAGGTAGGCGGGATAGGTCCACCTCTTTGTGACTCCCACCCGGCCCCATCTCAGCTCACCCACTGGGAGAGAAGCCAAGTATGTGCCAGCGCTGGCTTCCTAATGGATTTGGACTCTGTGCTCTCTGACTGTTCAGATTGTTTCAGGTCCTTGCATTGTGTGTATGTGTGCACACACGTGTGAGCTTATGCATGCACACACGTATGTTTCCAGGTGGTAAGGGTAGGAGAGAAACCATCCAAACAGCAAATGTCACATTGGATGTGCTGGCAAGGGGCCTTTTGCAGGGAACAAGAATGCCTGGCTCCCCATCTTGGAGGGGTGTGTCTCCAAAGTTCCCTCGCTTGTGATTTCCATTTCAGCCGCCTTCTACCCTCCCTGGCCCTGTGCGCTGGTCTTTCCGACCTGGTCTTCCCTTCCTTCCTTCTGGAGCCCTGGGTTCATGCAGCCAAAGCCCAAGAGGCAGTGGTGAAACAGACATTAGCAGAACAAAGCCTGAGCCAGCGCAGGCACTAAACATTACTAGCAGTAGCCTAAACAGGATTGGAACGAGAGGAAAGAAGAGGCAGGGCTCCCTCCAGGAGCCAACTTTCCAGGCCTGGAGCTGACTTAGATGGTTCCCTGGCTCCCGGGCCGACATCTCTATTCCTGCTGGGGAAAGCTGGGACTTGTGCTGAGCAAGTAGGAAGAGCCCACAAGTCTCCCATTCTTTGTACAGGCCACTTTCTCTGGGTGGACCTCAGTGGTCTATTTCTCCAAAGAAATGGTGGGAAAATAATCCGGGCCCTGGCTCTGTTCTTGGGCAGTTTGAGGGTCAGACGCACCCAGAATCCTGCTCTACGAAGGTCAGTTGTGTTTGTGGAGGTGAATGAGTAGGGGTGGCGCATCTGTTGGTAACAGGGAGTTGGGGCTGAAATTGTCAGGCTAGAAGCTGTGGTGTCTGGAAGCTACCCTGAAGACAAGATTAGATTCCACCTCTGCATCTTCCTGCCCTGACCTTTGGGAACTTGAAATACTTTTCTCTGATTGCTGCTTTGACCACGAAAGCATTCATGGTTCATTTGCCCTGTCTTTCTTACCTGGGAAGCATCCTGAACAGGGTAGGTGTGGACTCCAGGGCTGAGGGCTGTGCTGGGAACTGATGGCTCTGGAGGAATGGGGGAGGGTGGCGGCAGTGCCTTCTGAGGAGGTGATCTCAGGAAAAATGAGTCCCTAGTCCTCTAGATTTGGGGACTGCTGATGGACAGGAAGGATAGCTGATTTCTTCCTTGCAGGACTTCTCAGAGCTTTTGAGAAGTTTGGAGTTATCAAGTGATAACTAGAATGATTTATTTATAAGACTGGAGAACTTTATATATCAGAAAATAGTTGCATTCCATTTTTCCAAGAAAGGAGTAAAAAAATATTCCATTGCCATCCATAAACTATTAAACAAAAATCCCCCAAACTACATGAATTAATGTCTTTTTGGTACTTAGGACCGTCAGGAAAAAGAGAGGATAGTGTGCCAGTCCTGTTATGTTTCTGCACAAATAAGGAACTGAAGCAAGCTGACGGGAATAAGCAAGGTCAAAAGTGGGGGTGAGGGTCTGCTATTCCTGGTCAGTCTCCTGGGCATCGCCATGTAGGGAACGGGGCTGAAGGACGATGCCCAGGGCCACCTTGAGGGAGACCCTGCCCCCTGGGCCTCAGTTTTCTGTTTGTCAAGTTGCTAAACAAAGCTGCCCGTTATTTCTGCGCAGCCCACGGGAGCAGCCTCAGCTTCCCACAGGCAGGTCATGCAGAGGGGTCAGCTCCGCCTTCACGCCAGGCATCCCTGGGGCTGATGGCTGTCTGACCTTTAGTGGTTTGGAGAGAGTTGAAGGCCTGGCTCAGGTTGGAGAGATGAGGGGCTGAGAGGTTATTTTTGGGGGGGGGGGCAGAGGTATTGTACCTGGGAAGAAGGCTTTGGGGGCAATTTTAGAGTGTCCTGTAGCATCAGATAATATTCACCTTGCAAAAATCTGTTGGGTACCAGGTGTGGTGGTGTGTCTATGATCCTAGTACTTGGAACGCTGATGCAGGAGGATTGCTGTGAATTCAAGAACAACCTGGACAACAAAGTGAGTTCAAGGCCAGCTTGAACTGCATAGTGAGACCCTGTTTCAGAAAGACCCTCCCCCAATCTATTTGGTGTGTATTGTGTATCTTCCATATACAATACTGAGATTATACTGAGATTATAAGAGTAAACAGGAATATATCTTTGTCTTTGGAGGGCTTTGTCTAGAAAGGGAAATAGTGATCACAGCAGTGATACACAGTGGAGCAGAGCTGGGCAGGATGGCCACATAGGAACTGACTGGGCAGAGTCCTGTCCAGATGATGGAGTAGTATGTGCAAAGGCCCAGTTCCTAGAGAAGGCTTTTGAGGGGCCATCAGTAGCACCTGAGGACCTTTTCAGTTATTACTTTATCCTCCTAGGAACAGAACTTACAGGGCCATGTGCTTTAGACAGTGTAAGAGGACTTCGCATAATAAGAGGCCCCAAGAAAGAGCAGCACTAAGGTGATTGGTTCAGCATCTCAGCAGTGTCATTAAACACCTATTCTTTTTCCATTCTGCTATCCTCGTGTATTTGTTACCCCATATGTACAGAATAGCTGCAGCAGCTCCAAGCAGTATGTTCTCACTTAACAATTCAGAGGCAAGGGAAAAACTTCCTCTCTGTTACTATGGAACACTTCCCCCTCACTGACAGGCATCACTCACATCACTGTGGTCACATTTGGGTCACCAGTGTATCCCTAAACCAGTCACTGGCATGGCAAATGCGATTCCTAGAATTGGCTTAGACTTCATCTGGTGTCCTCTGAGCCCATGCATACAGGAGCATACAGGAGGGAAGGCTGGCTGTGGCAGGTGAACGCCAGGGTCTTCCCCAGCACCCAAGACACCAGGCTATTGATTCTAACTGCTGTTACTTTTGGAAGAAGGGGAAGGTAACAGCTTAAGCTTTTTCAAGGCACTCAGGGAGCCTGGCAAGAACCCCGAGGCTCCAGACATCAAACCTGGGTTTCCTGGATTACATGAGTCCCCAGCAGTGAGCCAGCCCAGCGCTGGGGACAGCCTCGCTGTCTGCACCACCCACCTGGCACAGTTCTCCCTGCCTGTGTCCCAGCCATCTCTGGACACGTGCCGCCCTCCCCTCTGCCCGCCTGGGGATCAGATGCCCTGGGTGGATTCGGGTGTCGCCGGTGGCTACTGCCACAGGAAGGTGAAATCAGATCCTTGCCTCTGACCATCTTGGCAGGAGCCACTGAGCAGAGCCTTAACCCTTCCTAGCCCCAGAGTGACTGTCTAGGGAGCACTTCTGTGGGTGGCGGCTGGCCAAGCCCTTAACTTGCATGAGCTGATTTCGTCTTGGGCCTGTAGAGGATGGACTGGCTCAGGGAGGTTGAGTAACTCACTCTGGTCACATAACTGGAAGCTCAGGGCCGGGTTTCAACCTGGGGCTTCCCTGCTCCCAAGGGTCTCCCTTCTTTTTTTTCCTTCCATTTCCATCAGCATTAAGCAGGTGGGTAGTTGCTGTGGCACAGTGCAGGCTTTGGGTAGGGGGTCTTCTTTGACTGTTGGACTCCTGTAGCTCATTGGCTGGATCCTTGGGAAGGGACCCAGGACCACAAGGTCATACTGCAGGTGGGTAAGGCTGAGGCCTGCCAGGGTAGGACTCACCAGATTTTGAACTGGACCCTGGACCATAACAGCAGTACAGGACTTTCTGGCTGCAGCTTCCTGTCCTGTGACCTTGGCTTAGCCATCTGTGAAGCATGGTGTCATCCTGTTACCATGCATACAGGTCCCAGTCCAGAGCTGTGCCTGGAGGCCTGGGGGCATCTTGAGAGCGGGGCGGCTCAGAGGGGCTCCTGGAGGCTGCACCTTGCCTCCCACCTACTGCTTCCCTGTGGGCGAGAGTGGGGCGAGCCTGGGCTGGGCCGTCACTACAGCTCCCACAGCCGGATCTGGGCTCAAGGGATGGAAGCTGATGCCATGTGTGCTTGTGTCTGCCTGTCTCTAGGGGGTTTCTCTTCGCCTGGATCTTAGTCTCATTCGCCTGTCACCTGGCCTCCACCCAAGGAGCTCCTAAAGGTAACTCTCTCTTCTCTTTGTCCAGGGGGGACAAAGGAGGGCGGAAGGAGCCCAAGACCTCACTGGAGCAGCAGACATCCGGGGTCGCTGCAGCTCAGTCTGTTTGCCCATGAGGGGAATGGAGCTGGTCACTGGCATATTCCCTTTGGGCATAGAGCTTTGTGCGGGGTAGGAAGGGCTGAGGCAGAAATGGACAAAGGCTGTCCTTACGTTCCTATTGGGACACAGCACAGTAAGGTTACAAGATCAGTTGTTTCTGTTTGTTCGAGGGGCACTCTCAGTGGGTACCTTAAGAACTGTACAGAGGAGACTCTGACCTTGGCCAGGCCTGGAAACCCCCCACCCCGTTCCTTCCCATGATAGCCTGATTTTCCCGCCTGTCCTCAAGGAGCCACCCTGGGGGCCAGGGCAGCTGTGAGCTGGTTGTACAGCTGCCCATAGAAATCGAAGCCTCTCCCACATCTGCTTGTCAAGCGGCCACAATGACTCCTAAAATAGCCGTCTTTCTCCTCCCCTCCACGCCTGCCATGTTCTGGGGCAGGCAGCACTCCGGGAGTCCCCGTGGCCTGACCTGGCCACCGGGCAGGGATTGGGCCCCTGGGAGGGGAGGGCTGTGCCCGGAAGAGACTTCTGCTGCCCAACAACATTTTGGGCAAATGTCATATTTTCCGAGTTTGCTGTTTCCCTCACAAAGTAGGTGAACAGCTGTCCAGAGTCCTGAGTCAGGCAGAGGGGGCAGGGGAGGGCCCATCTGTGCAAAGCCAGGTTTATGTAATAAAGGGATCTTGCTGGGGCCAGCTGGCTGGGCCCTTCCGTCCTGGCTCTGGGCTGCATTCATTCCCTGTCCCCCATCTCTTCCCTGCAGCGGGATTCTGGAAGTGTCTCCACTCTGCCTTCCAGTGAATCTGGGCGGCTCCAGAGCAGTATCGCAGTGTCTAAAAACAGATCTAGGAGTTAGGGCCCCTGGGTTCCAGGCCCAGCTGTGCCTTTTATAAGCTGCATGGTCTTGATCACATTATTGTATCTAACTGATGTGTAGGGTGTGATAATAGAGTTCCTGCCTCATAGATTGCTGAGAGGGTTGAGGAGAAAAAGGCATGCAAAGCAGTGTTTATTTTTATTCTTGTTACTAATCACTTTATTGACTTACACAGTTTGGACAACTCTAGTCCATTCCTCTCCCTGCAGGCCCTGGGGGTCAGTGGCTCACACCAGCTCCAGGTGTTGGAGTTTGGAGCTTGGCCCCCTTCGTTGCAGATGGTCTTTGGGGGTCCCTGGAAACTGGCTGGCCTTTAGCTTTGAGAGGTGCTACAAAGGATGATGGGGGATCCCATTCCTGGCCAGCTGTGGTGTCCATGGACCTGAGGGCCCTCAGGGCTGGCAAGGTGGGATGAAGGGAAATGGAGCAGCCTCCACCTCTTCTCCAACCAAGGGGCTTCTCCCATTTTCTCTTGTTTATAGTGCATAGCATTTCAGGATAATAAGAGGGTTTCAGTGATTAAAACATGTTAAATCTATTATTACTAAGGGAATCCATAATCAGTGATTTATTTTAACTTAGAACCTAGGAGTAGGCAGAGGTAGCAGAAAGAATGGGGAGGAGAAGCCGGAAGTGGCATGAAAAGCCCATGGGCCCTAGGGAAGAGCCGGGTCTTACCCGCAAGCCAGCCAGCAGTGATTGACACCAAAGCTGGGCGCTACAGTGTCCTTCTAAACTGCTAACACCTCTCCGGGACTGGCCCCGCTCCCTTGCCTTGCAGGCAGGGAAACTGAGGTCCAAGAGCCTGGAGGAGAGTCGGGTGCAGACTTACCTGATGCAGATCTTGCATGAGGACAGTGAGGAGGACAATCATTTCTTCCTTCCAGCCCTAGGATGTAGGCACTCTTCATCGCCCCATTTTATTGTGTGGGTGGAAGACACTCAGGCTCAGGGTCCGGGCTCACAGGTCAGGCTCTCAACCATAGATCCTGATATGGAACCATTAGGCCATGTTGGCAACATACAGGGCTTCAGTTTCCCCTGAATGGATGGTAGCCTGGCCATCCATTCATCTATCCTTTGTCTATTTGCCCATCCATGTACTTTACCCATCCATCCCTCCCTCCTTCCCTCCATCCATCCATTGATCTCACAGTTGTCACCTGAAGGCAGCAAGTGCCAACTGCTGTGTTCAGACTCCAGCATGGCCCTTGCACCTAGCGACTAGGCAGCGAGCACTGAGCACAGGGGTTCTGAGGCCCTGACCCACACTGACGTTCCGGTAGCAGCCTCTGCCTCCCTGCAGAGCTTGAGTCTGGGAGCCAGAACAGCTTCCGCAGACCCTGGCAGCTCCACCAGCTGAAGGAGATCAAGTGACCCGGGAGAGGCAAGGTCAGGAGGCCTTTCCATAAACACTCTGGAAACCCTTCTTTTGCTCTTGAAAGCCCCGCCAACGTAATTAGCGGGCGGATATGACCTGGCTAGACCATGGTCAGACGCCCACATGCTTTGCCAAAGGACAGGGATTACTTCCTGTATTCTTCCCAAAGCCACATGGCAGGGGAAGAGTCAGGAGAAGTGTCACCTCCCTCCCGGTAGCAGATTGCAACTCGTTAGCCTGCTCCAAGCCAAGACCTCAGGTGGGAAGGGAACTGGGCAGGTTTCTGGGGAGGTGCTGAGACCAGTGAGCCCCAAGCTCTGGTGACACCCATTCCCATCTCGCTGGGAATAGTCCCCTATTTAGGTGACTATGCCCTGGAAGAAGAGAAAAGGAGTAAATCAGGTCACCATTGGGCAGCCTCGGATGCTCCGGCACTAGTATTTGGGGGTTTTCATTGCTTTAGGTGTCAGTAGTTACTACTTGAAAAGGCGCTTTTTTTTGTGTGCCAGAGGCTTTTAAAGAGGGAATTCACTCATTTCCTCACCATGCATCCCTCTGAGGTTGGTCCTGTTGTCATCCCGGTTAATGGATGGGAAACTGAAACTCTGAGTCACAGGGTTAGGAAGTGGCAGAGCTGGGATATGACCCCAGGAAATTCTTAGCCATGATATGCAAGACTGAGTAGCCAGACAAGAGGCTGCAGTGCATGCTGGATGGCACCGATGTGACACTGTCAGCAGTCCTTGAGGCAGTGTTAGGATCACCTGAGTGAACCAGTAACCAGGAGCACCAGTCATGCACCTGGGGGCCCTGACTGTCCTCTCCTCTTCCCCTCCCTCCTAGATGTGGACGTCCTCCAGCAGCTGGGCCTCAGCTGGACGAAGGCAGGGGGTGGCCAGAGCCCTGCACCCCCAGGAATCATTCCTTTTCCGCTGGGCTTCATTTTCACGCAGCGGGCCCGGCTGCAGGCCCCCACGGCCACTGTCATTCCCACCGCCCTCGGCACAGAGCTGGCGCTGGTACTGAGCCTCTGCTCCCACCGAGTCAACCATGCCTTCCTCTTCGCTGTCCGAAGCCGAAAGCACAGGCTGCAGCTGGGCCTGCAGTTCCTTCCCGGCAGGACAGTTGTCCACCTGGGGCCCCGACACTCTGTGGCCTTCGACCTTGATGTGCACGATGGGCGCTGGCACCACCTGGCGCTCGAGCTCCGCAGCCGCACCGTCACCCTAGTGACAGCCTGTGGGCAGCGCCGCGTACCTGTCTCGCTGCCTTTCCACAGGGACTCCACATTTGACCCCCAGGGCTCCTTCCTTTTTGGGAAGATGAGCCTGCACGCTGTCCAGTTTGAAGGTGCCCTCTGTCAGTTCAGTGTCCTCCCTGTGACGCAGGTTGTTTCTAATTACTGTGCCCACCTGAGGAAGCAGTGTGGACAGACTGACATGTATCGGCTCCAGCTGGGACCCCTCTTTCCCCTAGATGCTGGCAGGCCTTTTGCCCTCCAGAGTGACCTGGACCTGCCAGGTCTGGAGAACTTGACCACTGCCACACCGGCCCTGGGGACACGGTCAGCAGGCAGGGGACCTGTGGTGACCATGCCCACTAAGCCCCTGAGGACAAACCCTCCAGACCCTCACCAGCATGCAGCAGGGAGAGGCCCAGCCTCAACTACACCGCCACCTACCAAACTGTCAGCCAGTAAATCACGTTCTTCCTTGTACCCAGCCTTTCCTGCCAGCCCTACCACGGCTCACCCTGTAGCTGCCCAATCCCTGCAGAAGGTCACAGCCACCAAGGTTCCTAAGAATCTCCCCACCAAGCCTCTGGCCCCTTCTCCTTCCATCACCCCTGTGAGAAGCTCCCATCTGACCCAGAAAACAGCTCCCCATTCATTCACAAAGTCGGCCCCACCCACCCAGAAGCCTTTGCCACCCACTCCTCACCCAGCTCCTGCCAAGGCCTCCGATCCCACAGCAAAGCCTGTCCAGCGGAACCCTGTGACACCCCGACTTCTGCCACTCAGTGCCCGGCCTCCCATGGCTGGCTCCTCAAAGTCCTTGCCCACAGTAGCCCAGGTTGAGTCCAGGCTCACCAGCCAGGCCACCAAGCTGGCCTTGACCCACACCACCACCTACAAACCTCCCCGACCTGCAGTTTCGCCCTTGTCTTCTGCCAGTTCCGCTTCCCGTTCTGGCTCCACCAGAGCTGCTCGGCCATCAGCCCCAGTGGTGGCTTCAGCCTTGGGCTCTGGGGCTCCCAGAACAGCACCTCCTACTCTGGCTCCTGGTTCTGTCCCTACTGGAAACAAGAAACCCACTGGATCAGAAACTTTAAAGAAGCAGCCCCAGAAAAGCAGCACCTGGAAGCCCGAATCCATCAAACCTGGGAAGGCCATTGGGGATGCTCCCTTGAATGACCAGATAACCAGGTCCAGCCCTGGACAGTCCCCAGATGGTCAGCACACCACCCCAGCCATGGTGTTAGCTCCAGCACGAGTCTTGTCCTCCAAACCCCGGCCCACGAGCGGCAGCTACTCCTTCCACCTGATGGAACCCACACCTTTTGCCCTGCTGATGGGGCCTCCAGGGCCCAAGGGCGACTGTGGCCTGCCGGTAAGACTGGGTGGAGTTTGCATGCTGTTTGGGTGGTGATAGGTGACAGTGGGTGGCAGTGAGGCAGTTTGGGCCAGTGGCCGCTCCTGGTAAGGGCAGGGGAAAGGAGTGGCCTGGATCAGGGAGCTGGTCACGGGACTCTTTTGGTCTGCCACCCCTTCCTTGGATACCCTGCTCCACCCTCATGATCTGCTGGGACGGGCTCGGGTCTGGTGTAGTCCCGTCCAAGAAGGAGCACCTTTGTGCTTCAGTTGGCCCAGGCCCAAGGTTATGATATGCCAGCCCAGCTGCGAAGGTTGAGTGGCTTCAGGAAAGCCATTAGCTGACTTGGCTCAGGTTATGCTCAGGGAACAGCCCAGGAGCCTCCAAAGCCCAGCCCCTTACTCCTTACACTGAGTAGGACCTGCTGGCCCAGCAGCTTGTCTGGGAGCTGGGGACAAATATCACATACAAGTAGCCCTGGGTGTGTTTTGTTTGGCACATATAACATTCTTCTTTTGAAAATCTCCTAAGTTACTAACAGTCGAAAAATGTGAGCGTTCTTAGAAAAGTCTCAGCAACCAGCTTCTCTTGGAAGGTGGGAGAAGTGGTGGCCCTCGGATGGTCACTTATGACAGGACAAGCACTCCTATTACCATGAGCCTTACGTCGGCAGCTTCAATCTTAGCAGCCTGGCCTGCCACGCGTTTGTTACCTGCCTGGCTGGCACCTATGTGCATTTGATTTGTGGCCTCTGGTAGAGGAGTTGGGGATCAGGAAGGTCAGCGTGGGCTGGCGCAACAGGGAAGGGAAAGAGGAAGAACATTCCATGTGCAGGAGATGGTCTCAGGGTCTCCCGGGCAACGACCTTCCCACAGCTGGAGGTCAATTCCTTTGGGCGGGGAAGGCTGGGATGGAGTTTGTGCATGCCCGCGCCTCTGCTGTTCTTCCTTGGAGATGACCACGCTGCGGTGGCTGCCCCCTCCTTCCTGGGCCCGGGTGTCCTACTGGGCTCTGGGTTTGAGGTTAGGGCTCCTCGAAATGTGGACACAGTGGCAGATGCTGGGAATTCCCGGGCCTTCCAAACACACTTAATGAGTTTTAATAATCATTAGGAATAATATTTATTCAGCCTGTCTCCAAGGGGACCAAGGGGCCGTGTTTATTATAACCATATTGTAGATCTTATGGAAATGGTATGCATTGCTCTGCAGTTATGTCAGTGTTCTGCGTGGGTCCTGCATTATGGAATTGGCAGTGTGGAGAACCGCAGAGCGGTGGGGGTAACTGTTTTGCTGAGAGGTCCGGGAACCTTTCCCCTTTTCCCATCTCTGGCCCCAGCAACTCCACTTCCTTAGCTGTGTGCACCGGGTATGCTGACTCTGAGGTCAGAAGGGGGTTGCAGCTGAGTGGAGGGGCCAGCTCTCCCTTCCAACCCATCTGAGGTGTAGGGGGCAGGGAAGGCACATCCCTGAAGAGGATGCAGGGGCAGCTTTTAGGGTGCAGAAGCTGCCTTTGGACATGTCATCTGCTTGAACCGTGTCCTCCCTGAAGTGGGGAGCTGTGTGTGAGGCTGACTCCTCTCCTTTAGCCTCCCCATCATCTAAGAAGGCTAGAGTCCCCCTGGTCAGCAGATAGATGTTTAGGGGTCATTCAGTTTGACTCTTCTTCTTGGGCAGGGAAAGAGATAAGCGACTGTGCCCAGAGAAGGCCAGGACTTGCCTGAGACTGCAGCACACAGGAGACAGGGTTGAAATTCATACTCGGGCACCTTCTTCTCTCCCTGCCGCGTGTCCACTCAGGGTGCTGTGGCACAGCGAGGTGGGGGCTTCAGAGGTGAGCCACACCGTATCCTGGGCCTCAGAGGAAGTTTCCTGTCCAGAAAGACTTCTGCTTCCCCACCCATCAGGTTTAGGAGCCGCTTTAGTCGAGCATGGTGGTACAGCCTGTAATCCCAGCATTTGGGAGTCCTTTGACTGGAGGACTGCTGCAAATTCAAGTGAGTTTAAGGTTGGCTTGAGCTTCATTTTGAAACCCTGTCTCAAAAAAAACCAAAAGAAGAAAATAAAAAACCAAAGTAATTTCGATTGTGTTTTGGGAAGTGACCGGAGGGCCATCTCCCCTGTGTAACATAAAAACAGTATCTGCGGAGGCTGCCTTGCCCATGGTACTCAGGGGAGGGGGCTTGAAGCTGCCTGGCAGAGGCTGGCACCAAATCGGGGCTGGAGCTGCAGGAGAGGAGCTCTGGGAAAGCTGAACTGAGCTGGCGAGCGGGGCAGGGAGGGCACTGCACAGAAGCTGCGTGGAAGCTGCGCACCAGAGGAGGTCTGGACCTCCGTCACCGACATTGTCACTGACACCATTACCGTCACCATCACCATCACGGCAGCATCTACATGCCATAGTGCTTCTTTCAGGAGCCACCTCAGGAGACTGGGCTGGAGGTTTGGCCCACAGCCGCATGGACTGCAAAGCGTGAGAGCTTCGGATTTGGAATCGTTCCCTCATGCAGTCATTCATTCATTTTCTCCCCCAAGGCTGGAGTTTGAACCCAGGCTGTTTCCACTGAGCTACACTGCCATCCTTTTTTTTCCTTCTCTTTTATTTTGAGAGAAATTGCGAAATTCTTCAGGCAAGGTCTTCCTGCCTTAGCTTCCAGAAGTGAGTGCTGGGATTACAGATGTGTGCTACCATGCCTAGCTTGTGTTCATTCTTCACAATAATGTCGATGGTGTGCCTTTCAGGGGCCTGGTCCCCTGTGCAAGTCACTTAACCTCTCTGAAGCTCAGTTTCTGCCGCTGTGAGGTAGGGTATGATCTACCTTTCTCAAGTTGTGTGCTTTCAGTGAGGTGAGCCTGTATCACACCTGGCACTGGGCCTGGGTCCTTGTGACTTTCTGTGGCTGTGACTAGGTGGGCTTGGGAGAGCAGGGAGAACTGGGAGACAGAAGAACGAGAGCATTGTCCAGCTTCAGGCCAGCTAGGGATGAGGGGCTCGGGGTGGGACTGTCCCCACTTCCTGCTGTTGCACTGAGGGCTGCTCTGTGAGCTTCCAGACTGTCTTCATTTTCGTGCTGCCTGGGAGCCCTAGCTCACAGCCTGGCCCAAGGTGGGCCTTTTGGTATCTCCAGGGCCCTCCTGGTTTGGTTGGTTAGAAACTGGGGCTGGATCCTGAAACCAACATTACACAGACCGTGGAGAACAAGGCCCCTGTGGAGCCCGGCTTTGTGCCAAGCAGTTTGCATGCTGGGACCATGGCTCCAGGCAGGGTCATGGCCACCAGAACCATGGACAGGGGTGCAGTGGCATCAGAGGACCCAGCAGGGGCCGGGGGAAGCACAGGAGTCTGGAAACAAATGGTTCTTACACCCGCCCTGGAAGGCTCCAGGGTCAAAAATGGTGTTACCAGAGCCCAGCAAGGGCTAAAACCTTGAGTTGGGATCTCCAGCAGCAAATGGGGTCCTGCGAAGCACAGCAGGGAAGGTAGAGGAGAAAATTCTGTGCTTGGAAGCACAGCAGGGAAGGTAGAGGAGAAAATTCTGTGCTTCCTTATCTGCCACCTTTTCTTGCTGAGATCTCTGTTCCCCTCCCCCACCAAAGCCAACCCCGAGGACAAGAAATTTCCGGGGGTAGTGGTGTGCTCAGGTCACCAGTTCCCAGGGCCCAGAATGGATCTAAGACAAAGAGAGAATAAGCAGTGTGCACACATGTGTATCATCTCAGATGGGTGTGATAGTCCCATTTCACAGCTGGACAAACTGAGGCCCAGAGACACAGGAACATACAGTAACTTGCTTAGGGCCAGTTAGAGCTGGATTCCTATGGAGGAGCTCTGTCCAGCAGTTTCTTTACTAGGACAGAGACTGAAATGCTCAGCACCCTATCGGGTGTGCTTGGAATTATGCTGAGCTCAGATAGGGACGGGAGGGCCTTTTGTAATGCCTCCCCAACCCCTTCAGGTTACAGGAACTGAGCAGAGGCCCAGAGGTCATTGCTTAGGGTCACATGGCCATAAGTAGCGTGTCCCAGCCACGCCTCCAGCCTCTAAGGTGCCAGGCCTGTAAAACATCTCCTGAGTACTGACTGCCAGGGAGATGCCAGCCAGAGCTGCCTTCCTCTTGCAAGGCCTGGCAGGTGGGCTGCTACATTGGGTGCAAGGATGGACTTGTTCTGTGGGATACGATCCCCCTGGTCTGGCCAAGAGAGGCCAGGACCTCGGGGGAAGCTTGGAGTGGCAGCTAGGTCATTTCCATGGCTGTGTTTGCATGTGCCCCAAGCCCCAGCCTCCGTGGCCTCCCCCAGAATGGGCCTGCTCCCTGGCTCCCGCCCCTCAGCTCTGGGCCCTCTCAGAGGCCCCGTTGTTTGCAGCATGGAGTGGAAAATCCCACCCTGGCCCCGTGAATCATCCCGGAGTCACCCGCTCCGACTTCAGGCCCTGGAAAGAAACGGCAGCATTTTTCCACTGCAGAACAGACAGGGTCTCCGACCAGAGGAGGGGGCATGGGGTACCCACCCTTGCCACCACCAACAAAGGGATCAGTGAGTGGAGTCAGGTCAGGCCTGAGGCTGAGCTGAGCAGCTGGTGGGGCCAGGCCCACAGCGGGGACCTGGGCTGCCCTGTCAAGGAGTCAGCTGACATGAGCAGGCCAGACCATGGGTCTTGGCTGGCACTTGAGTCTGCTCTGCAGATGTGGTGGATGAGCTCAGACTTCTGCCTGGATGCCCCCATTTCTAGGACAGAAGAAATGCCAAGAGGGAGTGTCCAGGCCTCTGCAGCTTTGGCCCCATCAGGGAGCCACACCCCAAAGACCTTTTTCCTCCCTGTATCCCTCAGAGCTTTGACCTCCTGCTCCACGAGACGGGGATGATCTGATATTTTTCTCCCACCTGGTAGCCCCACTGCAGCCCCCACAGCTCAGGAAAAGCCAGTACTGGGAAAATTCTGGGTGTTCATGTTCCCGAGGGCCACAGAGCAGAAGGACTTACTCAAGGCCACACACCTAGTCAGAGATGTACCTGGCTTGTCCTTGGAGAAGCCTCCCATGGGAGCTTCCGTATGGGGAATGGGTTCCGTAGTGCTAGGCTTGTCTTTTATTAGCTGTGTGCCCTTGGGCAAGTCACGGTGCCTCTCTGAGCCTCTCTCAGGTTTCTTTTCCATTGAAAGAGCATTTTACACACACAGCAGTGTGTAGTCTTGGCCCCAACATTTTCATTTAATTATTTCCTGGCCCCCTGTGAGAAGTGAGCCAAACAGGGCCTTCTAGGAAGGGACACCCTTTGCTATTTCCCCAAAACATGCAGAGGGAGGTGGCTCAAATTTCTGAGTGGGGACATTCCGGGAGCTGACCTAACAAAAAAAGCTAACATTTTTTGAGCATTAATTTCGGGCCAGGCTGAAGGATTAGCACATTTTATAGATTATCTGCAGCTACGAGCTATCGTTATCCTCATTTGATGGAAGTTTGAGAACCCAAAGTTTGGAACCTGAAAGTAGCTAGGCAAACCACAGAGCTGGTAAGTGGGGTGTCTAGTGTGAGCCCAGGACCCCTGTCTTACCTGCAGTCTGCTGCTGTCACCAAAGCAGGAGCAAAGGACGGGAGGTAGACTGGCCCCAGTCCCAACCGCACAGGCTGGACACAGGACCAGAGACCGTGCCCTGTCCTTGTGTGCTGCTTCCAGTTTGACCATAGCTGCCTGGAAACTCAGAAGTGGCCAGGACTTTTCCGAGGTCACGCAACACCTCCTTGTCCATCCCCTGGGGCTCTTGCCTAGGGACTGGCAGGGCCTCGGTGTCCTATCTGCCTGTCTGGATCTCTGTGATCTTTATTTGTGGATGAGCAGGCACGTGGTGTTCACAGGCCAGCTCTACGAGCTGAGGCTGCCCAGCGTGAGATCCGGATTAATTACCAGCCAAAGCGTTCTGAGTTTTCAACACTGATTTTAACTCTGGGCAGGAAACCTGGAATCTCATTGACTGGTATTTGAAACAAATGAATTCCCCAGGCCTCACACATCCTCGAAAGCAAGCCTGGCTTCCTTCGAAGACTTTAAGACTTCGGGCTCAGTGCGTCCCATCAGGCACTTAGTTAATCCTCATTTACTCCTCTGGGGTAGATGGGAAGGTAGCTGTCGGACCTGTTTTAAAGAGGGAGCATCTGAGTCTCAGATGGCAGAAGGGACTGCGGAGCCCGTCACATTCCCAGCTCCGCAGGGATCAGCTCAGGATTTGAACAGAGGTCAGCCTGCTGCTTGGTCAGTGTGCTCCCTGTGTGAAGGGAGGAGAGACGGAGCCAGCTTCTGAGGCACCCACACCAGGGTCAGGCCTTCCTCTTGTGGGCAGTGGGGTGCTGTTGAATGCTGTTGAGCAGGGGAGTTGCTGAGGAAGGAGGACGAGGCTGGGTGAGGAGAGGGCGGATGCAGGGAGAGCCCTGTGGAGCACTTGCAGGTGCTCGGGGAGCCACAGTGAAGGGTCCAGAGAACATGAGTGCCGGTGACCAGCAGGCACTGTGCTGGACATTGGCTGTCTCTCATCACCTTGAAATTGTGCCATGACGGGGGAATTACGTATGGACTGAACCCAGCTGCTAAGTGGCCGTGTGAGGCCACTCAGGTGCCTGGAGCCAGGCCCAGGTGACTGGAAAACCTGCGACTGTGCTGTCTGTGCCATGCTGCCTGTTCGTGGTACAAAGATGCATGGCGTGACCTTGGCCAAGTCTCTTGTCTGCTCTGGCTCTGGAGAGAACTTGGCTGAGCTCTGAGGTGCCTTGTACTAAACATTTGGCTGAGCCCCGGGGATAAAGATGACTCACACTTTATTGGTTCCTTTGAGGAGACCATGATCTGCTGGGAGAGATGAGTATCTGAGCAGATAACTCTCCCATGATAGAATGGTCTTCAGAGAGAAAAGAAGGACTTGGAAGAGGGAACAGGGAAGGCTTCCTGGTGGAGGCGACACTGTAAGTTATCGGAGTGATTAAAGATGAGAGCTTCAAAGACTGGGAGAGAACAGATGCTACATGTGAAAGTCCTGAAAGCCTCAGCGAGCATTGAATTCCTCAGGACAAGACCTCAGGAGACCCCACTTATACCCATGAGATTTCCTTGCCCAGAGTTTGGGCAGGATTGTTGATGAATGACTGGTTGATGGTATTCTCTGCTGCCTCTTGGCACTGTCTGACATTGTCTTTTTGCTTCCTGTTCAGGGTCCCCCTGGCCTTCCTGGGCTACCTGGACCTCCTGGCCCACGGGGGCCTCGGGTAAGTGTTCTTTGGTGCCTGGGTTCTGTTGCCCCAAAGTCCTTGTTTGTGGTGTGTCTTCAGGCCCTTCCTTGACTGGTGCCAACACCCATTTTCCATTTTGTGCACTGGGGGTAGAGTAGGGTTTGGGAGGTGCTCCTTGGACAGGTGTGGCTTGGGATGACAATGACTTCTTGTGGGGTGTCTGTCCTGGGCATCATGCTTACAGCTTGAGGTGTGGAGGCGGACCCTGAGGATTATCTTCCAGAGCTGGGCTTCAGCATGTGTCCAAGAAGAAGCCTGGTTTGGGAGGTGGCACCCATGAGGTGTCCTTCTTGTTCTCTGCAGGGCCTTCCTGGGAGTGATGCTGATCTGGGCAGCTGCATGGCTGTGCCAGAAAGGGCTGAGCTCCTGGGTGGCAGAGAGTCTGGTAGAGATAACTGCCTGGGGCATATTTCTAGCTGGAGCCCAGAGACTGGTTCTGGTTACACAATTACTCAGCCCCTGCTCCCTCCAGACCTGGCCCTGGGATTCCCGGGCCCAGGGCTCTGGAATCTGCTGCTGAAACTACATTTCCTCCTGGCTTCCGAGGCTCCAGGAAAGTGCATCCCCAGAGCTGAGGCACCAGCAGTCTGTAGCGCCCCAGCAAGATCCTTTAACCTTGCATTCCAGGCCCGGGCAAGCTGCCCCACTCCCAGCCCTCCGGAGGACTTTCCTCTACTGTCCTCTCTACTCAGCAGGTCTGCTTTGCGAAGTCCTCTTCATTCACAGCTAAGCTATCAAAGGATAGCTTCCAGTGTGGTTCCCAGGCTATAAACCAGGCAACTGAGGCTCTGAAAGGTTGTTACTTGAGCGCACTTTCTTACTTGTACATCAGTAATTCTTCTGTCTTCAACCAACCTCTGTCTCCCAATGGCAGACTGACCAGTCTTATCTTATGGTTAGAACCTTACCCTGGTGGTGGGAAAATAGTTGGAGATTTCTAGATGGGGGTTGGGAACATTTCCACCAGGAAGCCATGTGATCTTAGGCAATCCTCCAGGCCTCAGTTTCCCCATTTATGAAACCTAGGATTATGGAGAGATTCCTCTGGGCTCTCCTGACCTGCTTCAGCTCTGTGCCCGCCCCACCCCCACCATCCTGTTTCTAGCCTGGAAATTCCATAGATCATAAAATTCTGAAGATAATAGAATGCTTGCTTAAACAAACTCATTGCCTCTGCACAGATGGTGGCCCTGGGCTCAGGGAGGGGCAGGGTTTTACCTATGGTCACCAGAGGCCTGTGGCCTGACCCTTCCCACCTCCATACACTCCCCCAGCCTGTGTAAAGATGTGGGGGAATCCCTGCATCCTCCCCTCCCCGCCTTTCTAGGCTCTAACATTTATAGAATCGGTCTGCTTGGCTCTGGGTCAACTATGTGCCTCTTGTCTTTGCAAGGCAGTGGTTGGAGAAGGGTGGGAAGTGGGCGCAGGGAGGAGGAAGCCCCAGCCTTGCAGAGTGCAGATGGAGGCCGAGAGCTGCACTCTCTGGGGCTGCTGGGAACATGACTGAGGAGCATCCACACTTGACCTTACATATCCTATGGCTGGTCCTGGGGGAGCTGGGCATCAGGGGCCCTCCACCAATACCCCACTCAGCCTGAGCTCTGAGTAGACATAGGATGGACATAGGATGGTTTTCAGAGGTCACTGGCTGCCATCACTTACAGGAGACCGAAGCTGGTGACCATTGCAGACTTCACCCATCCAAGTTCCATCCCTGTGCCAAGAGACTGTGGGGTGGAGGGCGCAGGATGGCTGATAATTTTAGATAGAGAGTTACACGTGGCACTTATAAATTCACCAGGCCAAGTGCAGGCTGGACACTGTTGCTTCCTGTGTGTTCAGAGGAGGGGAGGTCCCTGCTCAGGCATGGAGGAAGAGGGAGGTGCCTTGGTTGGAATGTGACGGGCTGCAGCTGGGAGCTGGCCTCAGACAGGGAGGAGGTCAGTGCATGCACAGCTAGACCAAGGAGCCCAGTGGGCCTGCGATGAGGACCGAATCCAGAGGATGGTGGTGTCAGGGGCCGGTGGATCCCTCCAGTTGCCCCTTCCTACCCCACTGCCCCAGACTGTTCCTGCCTGGTAATTGACTCCAAGTCTGTAGCCAGGGCTCTTGCTGGGGAAAGTGGACCTGACGGGAGCCAACTGTCTCGGGATGTAGAGATGGCCTGAGAAACTCAAGGGCCATGAACAAACTGGGTCCGAAGCCACTCACTTGAGCACACTCTGCTGTGCAACTTTGACCAAGGCATTACCAGTTGTTCTTGGTCTCTGGAGTTTGCTGGAGTCTATGGGAAGCTCTGATCACACACTGGGGCCTTTGTCTAGAAGTGGCCAAGCCCTACTCCTGATAAGCTCTCAGCTCCTACCAAAAGCCACTGGAGTCCAAAGCACGGAGAGACTGCTTTAGGCTGAGGAGTCTGGGAAGGCTCCCTGGAAGAGGTTGCCTTTGAGCCAGGCCTCAAGGGATGGGTTCTGATTTCAGCCAGAAGAGATGGATGGGCAAGACATGCCCAGTGACTTGGACAGCATGGGTCACGGGGACAAGGAGAGAAGGTACCAGCCATACTAGAGGAAAACAAGAGCTGAGTGTGGCTTGAGCCCAAGGAAGCTGGACAGGTTGATGAGGCTGGGCTGAGAGAGTGGGGAGAAGTGGTCAAGTCTGGGGTTAAGGTCTTGCATTCTGACAGATCCGGGGCTAAGGTCCAGCTCTGGCTCTTAGCGGCTAGGTGGTCTGGGGCAGCTGTAGACCTCTTTGAATACTGACTTCGTCCTGTAGCACTGACTTGTGGCACCCATGCCCAGTGCTTGCATCTACTCAGTAGGGTAACAGGGTGCAGGGGAAGTTCCTCCAACGCCAGCTTCCCGGGCCTCCTAGAAGTGGGCTGAATGCCTGCCATTGTGTGGACAGGTGATGCTGCTGCTGGGGAAAGGGTCCCTCAGCACTGGGTGGGAGGAAGGTGACAGGGATTGTTGTCTGAAGTGGGGTGACTCCGCTTTTTCTCTCACCTTCTCTTTGTCTCCCTTCAGGGTCCTCCTGGACCATATGGAAACCCAGGCCTGCCTGGTCCTCCTGGTGCCAAAGTGAGTAATTACTGTGGGGTCTGGAGAGGTGGCGTGGAGTGAGTGCTGGGCTTGGGGACCACATTTGGGATGCTTTTTGGTGGAGAAACTTCAGAGAAATAGTGGAAGAGTCCCAGTCAGGCGGGAGGCAGCCTCAGCTTGCTCCCTCCTATTACTGGGTCTGGAGGCCCAGAGAGAATTCGTGAGGTTGGCTTCTGGTTGGAAGAGACTGGGGGAGAAGGGCAGCTAGGCCCTGGAACCCTCAAAGGGGTGTAGGAAGAAAGGCGATTTGTTGCTGCATAGGGCGGGCCTTGAATGTCAGACTAGGGACACAAAGTCACTGGGCTGTAAGATGCACCCTCTGGAGACCTGTCAGGTTGTGAGCTGGCGAGGGACCCATAAAGACCATGTTTTAGGGAGATCCTGAGATGCACCAAGCTTGCGTTCTAGAGAGGTCTCTGGATGCCATGGGTAGGATGAACTGCGGTGAGATCAAAGGCACGATGAAGGTGATATGAGGAGAGCGGAGGCCTGGGCCAGCTTCCGCTGTGGGAGGACAGAGAAGGATGTGAGGTGAGAGACAGCCACTCCCTGGTGTTATTCTGGGAGACCAACCCAGGAGGAGGACCCAGGAGAAGGAGTGAGATGCCTTTGTGTTTGGGAACCAGATGGGGCTCATTGGTGGAGAGACATTCCGGAGCTCGGGGTACTCTGAGCTAGAGATGGAGTCTGGGAAGCCGCAGAGATGTCACATCTCTGCGGCTTCCCTGGAGGAGCCTTCTTGGAATAACCTGGGCTGCTTTTGGTGAGACCTTAGCAGCCGGCACACTGGGGATGCGAGAACTCCCGACTGCAGAGCTCAAGTGTGTTTCTGGAACAGGCAGAGGACCACATTGTCCCTGGCAGTGCCTGGACGGAGGAGCTCAGAGCTCAGAGAGGATGGGAAAAAAGGCAGGGGTAGCTAGGAAGAGGATGCCAAGTGCTGGAAGTTAGAAGGACAGTGCCCCCTTTACTCTTGTGTGCAGCACTGTACATGGGCTTGCCGCATTTGAGCCCCCACAAAGGCCGAAGAAATGAGTGTGAGGATACTGTGCTCACTGACAGATAGGGAGGACAGGCAGATTAAGAGCCTGTCCAGGAATCTGACTCCAGGCCTGGTGCTCAGAGGGCCTCCTTTGGAAACTTACTCTGCTTTTGCAGAGGCCTCAGGTATATCAAAATGCTGATGAACAGCAGCTGCTTTGCCCTGCTTGGCTGCTCTGGGCTGGGCCTGTGTGCTCCTCACTGACGCTGCTGCTGTGACAGCGATGCCCACAGTGAACCTGTGCTGACCTGTGCTGGCCCTGCTCATTCTGGAGTACTGCAAGGTCTCATGCCAGGCTCGCAGCCAGTCACTCCTGTTCTTTCAGCAAAGATACGAGGGTAGGACAGCTGTTTCTCCTGTCATTTGGAAAAGCAGCTGGGCGGGAGGGAGCGTGGAGACTTGTCCCTAACAGATGAGTCCTGCCACCACATGGAGCTGAGACTTATGGACACGGATTTAGGGACAGGACCCCAGATCTAAGGTCATTCATTGCTAAGTTAAATGCCAGGGCCTAGTGGCTTAATGCAGATCCTAGATTGGCTGCCCAGGCCTTGCAGAGAGAGTGGGTGTGCAAGGGAGAGGGTGTGAGTTCCAGAGAAAATGCTGGAGCCAGAGGCGTCTCTCCTCTTTGGACTTGTGTGGAATGCTGGGAGATGTGGAGCAGAGGCTATGCCTTTGCCCGGAGACTTGGCCTGAGGGCAGAGCAGGCAGAGGCCTCCAGGGCAGAGGCCTCCAGGGCAGAGCAGTTGGGTGGGCGGCCACAGAGCGCTTAGTCTGATGCAGACTGGTTATGATTCCAGGTGGCACAGCCAGGATAGAGTTAAAGCAGGGGCTGTCCCTAGAGCCCACTGGAAGTGGGGATTTTGCTGAGAGGGTCCCCACTGTTCATCAGAGCCCTTGGGGCCTGAGGTGCCTTTGGGGGACTACAAGGCTGGCCACACCCAGGCCCTGTGCTGGGTCTTCCCCTTCCCCTTCCTTGGCCACTGCCAGGGCCACTCATCTACTCATCTTCCTTGGTTTGCTGAGTACCTATTATGTTCCCAGTGACAGATCCTGTACTTGTCTGGCTTGGCCATCATCCTGTCCTTTAGCTCAGTCTTTGTGCTCACGAGCTAATGGCCTTGTGAGGTAAAGCTCTCTATGTTGGCCTCAAGGGTGGGCAAGACAGGTGCTCTCAGAAGACGGCGGAAGGAAAAAGAGAAAAGATGAGGGAACTTCTCCCCCTTGAGGTTCCCAGGAGTGGCAGGCCAAGGGCGAGGTGCGATGCCTGGGTCCTCACGTGCCAGGGACTGGACCCTTGGGTTGGTCCTTGGCAGGAGCTTTGGGGCTCCACAGCCTTAGGAGGTCAGCCTAGGTTTCATCACTCAACCTGCCTCCTCAGAGTGCTGGTGGTGCCCAGGGACTGTACCCATGTGTGCCACACTCATATCTGGGGAAAAGAGGACTTTAGCTTCCTCCTGGAGCTGAGGTTGAAGACTCTGGGAAAGCAGACACTGGAGCCCAGTGGCTCAAATTCAGGTCCCAGTTTCTTCACCTCCTAGTTCTGTGACTGAAGGCAAATTATCTTACATTTCTATGCCTCAGTTTCCTCATCCAGAAAGTAGAGTAACAACAGTAGCCAGCACTTCGGGGCCTCAAGAGGGGGCTGCGAGTGCCTTCTGTATCTGTGGTGTAGTGCTGGTCCATGGGAAGTGCTGTGGCGAGGTGGGTGTCATGGTCAGCTGTCAGCCTGTGCCGGGCACAGGTACACCGAGACACCGAGGTAGTGTTCCTGCCCTTGAGGCATGCAGAGGCAGTGAGCAAGAAAGAAAAGCAGATCGAACAAGATCAAACAAGTGGAGCCACACTGAGGTTAAGGCTGTGGGGGCCCATGTCAGAGGCGTGGGCTGCCCAGATTCCCCCAGATATGGCTTGATCTGCCCTGGGAAGTGAGAGTCGCCTTCCTAGAGGCTGGGAAGACTGGACCTTGGATGGTGGTGGGCAACTCCGCCCGTGACGGCGTGTGGGAATGCTGGCAGCACCACTGGGGAGTTTTGGGCTTTATCCAAGGTCAAAAGACAGAACAGACGTCAGCAGAGGTAAGACTATCCAGGCAGGTTTGTAAAGAGCTTTAGGCCGCCTCAGCAGCTGGCTGGACCGCAGGCCTGTGGGGATCTTTGTGCTGCCCTCCTGGGGGGCTGCTGCCAAGGTCGGGGGTTTAGTGAAATGCAAGGCCGTGGCGCAAGGGAGGAGCTGTGGGCCAGGAGTGGCAGGGAGGCCACTTAGGGGCAACCAGATGCCCTGATGCTGTTTGGCCCATTCCTTCAGCAGTGAATTAGATGGGTTCTTGTGGCCCTGGGGTGTAGGCATGTGGGACGGAAGGTTCTGTGAGCAGGTGGCTGCTGGCAAAGCCATGGGAAAGGCCCCACGGGATTCATAGGCCTCAGGCCCAGCCTTTCCCTTTCCTCAGATGGCCAAGAGAGGAGGCCCTACCCTTGGTGGGCACCGTGGGTTTGAGCAGTCCTGGCTTCATACACTTTTAGGGCACATGTTATGACCCCCTTTTATGGATGAGAAAACAAAGACCAGAGTGGCTAAGTAACTTGGCCAGCATCACGTTTCAAGTAGATGGTGAAGCCATCCATGAGTGCCTGATCCTTGGGTGTCACATGTGTGACTATGGCTTCACTGGCCAGGCAGAGTCTGGCCTTTGGCACTTAACAGTTGCTATGAACGTTTCCAGTTGCTGAATTTTCTTCCCACAAGTGTATTAATTGCTGTGTGGCTTTCTCCCAACATCAATACTCCATGCTTCCGTAACCAATTTCCTTTTAGCAAACTGTCTTTTACTAATATATGGGTATTATGTATATAATACATTATATACATTATGTATATAATACATTAAAGAAGAACATTACTGTATATAAATGCTGGGATATTTAATTATATCTTTATGATAAATTCATAAAAATAGAGTTGCTAGAATGGACTCAGGAGCCAGTGCACCTGAGTTTGAGTCCTGACTCCCCCATTTGCGGGCTGTATGATTTGGTCAAGTTACTAAACTCTCAGTGTAGGGTCTCAGTTTCTGCTTCTGTAAAATGAGCATAGCAATAGTTCTTATTTACCTCAAGATTGTTCTGAAGATTAAACTGTGTGTACTTGTGTATTTATATATACCAAAATATATATGCAAGATCCATGAATATGCATGGAAACATAGTATACCCCATGCCTTAACATAAAAGCAGTATGTGTATCTGCTGGTATTGTACTATCATCTGCCTTCCAGAAAGATTCCGTCACTTCATGCTGCTGTTAGCATTAGAGAAATATATTAAAAGAAGGCAATTCAAGCTGGGCATGGTGGTGCATCGCTATAATCCCAGAACTCTGGGGGGCTCAGGCAGGAGGACTGCAAGTTCACACTCAACCTGGGCAACTTAGTGAGCTCTTATCTCAAAGTAAAATTTTAGAAATGTCTTGAAATGTGCAAAGTCCTGTGTTCAATCCCCAGCACTGTAGGAAAAAAAGAAAGAAGGGAGGGTGGGGAAGGAAGGAAAGAAAGAAGGAAGAAAGGAGAGAGAGACAGAGAGATAGAGAAAGAGAGAGAGAGAGTGAGAGAGTGAGAGAGTTCTATTTCCAGCCAGGCATGACAGTATGTGCTTATAATTCCAGAATGCTGGGCAGCTGAAGCAGGAGGATTCCAAGTTTGAGCCCAGCCTGGGCAATTTAATGAAACGCTGTCTCATAATAAAAAAATAATAAAGGAATGAGGATGTAGTTTAGTGTAAAGACCCTGGTTACATTCCCCAGCACCACGATAGATAGATAGATAGATAGATAGATAGATAGATAGATAATAGATAGATAGATAGATAGATAATAGATAGATAGATAGATGCTTACATGCATACATAGAATGATACATGAGTTCTCTCTTCACTTCACTCTGCTCATCTATGAGATGAGCTTGTTCTTATGTCTGCTTTTATTTGCCTTTTGCCATTGGTGAATTAGTTTATGTTGGAGGTTGGGATGGTTTGTCATTTGTCAATGACTTGTAAAAATTATTTTAGATTATTTAAGGTTATTAAAACTTTGCCTATGTTGCAAGTATTTTCCAGTTTGTTGTTTGCCTATTAAGGGTAGTCATAATGGTTTTTACAGCCAGAAGTACTTTTTTAAAGAAGGAAAAGGGATCAAATAAGAAAGAATTAAGATGCTAAGGTGTGTTACGTACGTGTGTCAACTCCCAACAAGGAGTGTAAATATTATTATGTACTACAAACACGACTACTACTACTAAGAAAAAATATTAACACTAATAACTACCTTACGGGGGATTTATGGCATGTAATCTGATTTGGAGAGGGCTCTACCAGTAGGTACAATTTATGATTTCCTTTTCCTCCCTGCCTCCCTCCTTCCCGCACTTCCTTGTGCTGGGGATTGAATCCGAGGCCCTGTGTGTGCTAAATATGTGCTCTACTCCCGAGCTACACCCCGAGCCCTGCTTTGTCTTTATACTGGGAAGTGTCTTTTCCATTTTAAGATCAGACAGGTAGTCACTTTTATTCCTAGTCACTTCATGTCATTTATGCTATTAAACTTTTTAAACCATCTGGAACCTTAATGGGGGTGAACTATGAAGTGGGCCACTAGCATTGTTTTACCCTGATCTTTAACCATTTATTGAGCAGCTGTCTTCCACTGATTGTTGTATAATAGGCCAGAGTCTGTTTCAGACCATTCCATGGTATTTCACTGCTCTATTTGTGTATTTGTATGTTCATAAAATACTATTTTATGTGACTTTTACTGCACTATGTGTCTCCCCGCTCCTCTTTTAAAAGTATTTCCGGCTGTTTTTTTCTGTTGAGCAAACTTTAAGGCCACCTTAATTTCCTTTAAAAAAAGGATTTTTACTGGAATTGTATGAAATGCATATATTAATTAGGGAAGAACTAACATCTTTAAAATATTAAGTTTTCATATGTACACGTACAACATGTTTTCCCATTTGGTTAGGTTTTAAAAACATCTTTTGACAAACTTTTATAGTTTTTATTACATAATCCCTGCACATTTCTTTTCAAGTTTATACTTAGAAATTTTTGGTTTTTGTAGCTGTTATGATTGGAATAGTCTCCTCTATTATATTTTCTGGCTGGCTCTTAGCTATTGAAGAAAACTCTTGGTCTTTGTATTTTTGTACTTTTTCTGTTTAATCTGTGACTATCACCTTCACTGAGGTAGCTTATTAGTTCTACTAGTATTTCAGTTAGTTCTGAATATTCTAGAAAGGCATTCATGATGTTTGCAAAGGACATACTTCTGTCTCCTTTTTCTCAAATGTTAGTCATTCTTATTTGTTTTTCTTGTTTTAGTACATTGGCCAGCACTTCTAAACCCGTGTAATAGTAGTAGCAGTAGTGGAAATCTTCACAGGAAGTCCCAGGATGGGGCCAGATCTGACCCAGCCTCCTGCTGCTGTCTCTTGGGTGCCCATTCACTCATTTGCTCATTCATGAGCTATTCTGCGATGCCTTTTTCTGCCCAGGCCCTGTGCTGTGTACTTGAGATCAGAGAGAGCTTATACAGGGAGCTTCCAGCCCAGAATCTCCCAATCCTTTATGATATACTCCTCCTCCATCTCAATGTCTATGGACTCAGCCCCTTGGAGCCCTCTCTCGTGTCGCGTCCCAGCCCTACCCGCAGGAGCTATGCTGAGCACATTTCCTATTCCACAATGGTCTTAGCAGTAAGGTTTAGGCTTGCCTTCCTATAGTCTTCTAGTCCCATAAAAGCCTACTGCCTAGCCCAGGCACAGTCTACCATTCCCTGTGAAAGTGGCTTGCTCAAGGTCACCCTAAGATCTCACTGGCTGGAGAGCTAGGCCTGGAGACTAGATTTTTGCTCTCACCAAAGTCTGAATTGTTGGTTAGACTTTATACATTCTTTTGTCTCACACCGGGACATTTGCAGGAGACTGGCTAGGAAAGCATATAGTCTTCTCCAGCCCCCAAATCACCCCTTGGCTGACCAGGGATACCTTGGACATCCCCTAAGCTATGTCTTTATGTGGCTGCTCCTTGATTTGCTCCAGCCTCCTCTCAGCAGTGACTCCCTGCAAAGATGTATCTGTCTCTGGGTGCAGTTCTCCCAGGCGCCTGTCTTCCATCTATCAGTGATGTGTAGTTTTTCTCTGTGCTCTGCTGAAGTGTGACCAGACTGCCTGAGTAAACCCATGCATTAATTGTCTGACCTTTGGCACATGACATACAAGGGAGGACCAAGATATGTGGCTGATGTTTACATTTTCATTTTAAAAACTTACTACAGTCAAAGAAATATTGCCATGAATCCTTCTCAGAATACACCCTCTTGCTTTGAACACACTCATCCCGTTTCTTTTGCCATTTTCTGAAGCAGTTCTGGAAGTCCTCTTTCATCAGTATCTTTATGAGGTGTGAGTGGCAAATGTTGCTGCCGAGTGCCACTGTGAGCCTTTTAAATCTGTTTAAGACACTGGGGCAGCCACCACGGCACGGCTAAGATACTCACGAAAGAGAACTCCTAGAACTGCTTCTCGTGTGGCCAGGACGATGGGCTGAGTGTGTTCCAAGCAAGGAAGAGTACCTCGATGGCGGTTAAAGACAATGTGTCTTACTGTCAGGAATATTTAAAAATGTAAACTTTCACTGTATCATTTGGTCATACCTCACATCTTTGCTCTGCTTCAGCTTCCTTTCCTGTAAAATGGAAATAGCAATAGTTGCTGCTTCATAGATTTGGAGGATTAAACACAGGACTTGGAGACATCTGCAATAAATGTCATCCTTCCTGGTTTGCCTGGCTCCCTGCCAGTTCCCCAGGGGCAGCAGCAGTGCTTTGCTCTCCGTCACGGCACTGTGTTCTTCACCACAGTTGGTGTATAGTAGGTGTTCAGTAAGTATCTGTCCTCCTGAACGTTCTCAGGCAGTGACTGTGTTCCAAGCACTGTGCAGGCTGCCTGGGATACAGAAGGAATGATAAAGGACTAAAATGCCCCAAATCTGTCACTCCTTTGGGTCTCAGTTTCCCCTCTGCCATCAAATGACAGAATCGGATGTACAAAGACGCAGCCTTGCAAGCTTTCTGTGCCAGTTTCTCTGTCGGCTGCAGGGTGAGGTGGGCAGGGGCAGGCTAGGAGAAGCTCCATCCTTTTTTGGCCATGTGAATCCTCACTAGTCCTGGTCCTGGCCTTATACCATGGACATAAAAGGCGTGGAGCTGGGTTTGCGAGTAGTGAGGGTGGAGAGTGTCTGTCAGGGCAACTGCAGTGCCAGGTAGATCGGGGGTGGGTTCTGCGGAGGTAACCAGGAGGGGCCCAGGTAGAGCTGGCCTTCGATCAGGGGCAGGTGGCTGGGGAAGGGAAGGAATGTGGGGAAACATCGGGCCTTCCCATGTGCAGATCGGAACCCAGCCTCTCATCTGCTGGGTCAGCCTGGGCTGTGCCCAGCTTCCCTGAACCCAAGTGAACCCATGTCCTTTTTGCTGGGCCAAGTGTCTTGGTGCACAGAGAGTGACCAGCAGTGTCTGTACATAGTGGGGAGGCAGGGAGAAGCCATCTCTGTCCCTCCAGGAGGCTCTTTCCAGGGCACCAGTTTTTGGCAAAGAGTGACTGAGTCAGGATTTGGGAGGTCAGAGTTCTCACGAGGAAAAAACTCAAATAGGAATTAATTAAAGTTGGCCAAGCCACCTTTCCTGTGTGTCATGGCCTCTTGCCTGGAAACCCCAGAGGTCAATGTGTGTGTGTGTGTGTGTGTGTGTGTGTGTGTGTGTGTGTGCACGTGTGCATGCTCATGCACAATTGTACTCATGTGACCCCATGTTAAAGGTGAGGAAACCAAGCTCAGAGATGGGGATGCACTGCCTGAGGCTCCTCCATGAGTCTGTGGCTGGAATGGGGATGCACCCCAGGACTCGGCTCAGCTGAGAAAAGGATGGGAAGAAGCTGGCCTGAGGGGGAAAGGGGACAGAGATTAGGAACTCCTTAAGAAAGCAATGTCAGGGTGGAGGACTCCAGAATGCTGGGCTCGAAGAGTGGTTGCCTCTGTCCACCAGGAACTTGCTTCCTATCAGTTTCTCCCAGGTCACTGTTTTAACAGATTGGCTTCCAGGACATCCTAGAACACAGGTCTGGTGTCACAGGGTACTAGTCTCAGTTTGCCAATGCCCACCTCTGGGACTTCCAACAGTTCCCTTTCCTGGCCTCCATCCCCAGATGTGTTATGGGGCAGTCACACTCCCTTGCCTATGTCCTCTGTCTGTTGTGGGAAGGAAGGGAGATGAAGGATGTCAGTGGCTGTTGGTGCAGTGCCTTGGGTGATCAGGAAGCAAAGAGATGAGCATGAGCTCTCTGGGGAATGGAAAAGAACCTATGTGCCTCGTTGCTCGGAAACCCCTCAGAGCTCCAGGAGATGGGCAAGAGCCGGTCCTGGCAAGATGCACAGGCAGACCAGTCACCTTGGTGGCCCGGAGCTCTGCAGTTGGCCAGGAAGGACACAGTGAGCTGTGTCTTGCAGAGAAGGTTGACAGCCATCGATCGGCTCTGTAGGTGGGCGGCTGGCTGAGCAGGGTCTGCCCTCGAGATGTGCAGGCCATGACTGAGAAGCGTGCTGTGCTGTGGTGACACAACCCAGGCTTCTCTCTGTGTGCTTGGCTGGTGGCGGGAGAGTAAGATTTGGACCACATGGCTGGGGCCAGACTGTGGGACTTGGGACACTAGCAGGAAGAGTTTGGACTTCGCAGTCACTGGGGAGCCATGGCAGATGCAGGAGCAGGGATGTAATGGAATGGGAGAAAACACCCCTGGGGGTTGTGAGTGGGAGGATGGAGGGGACAGCACTGACACAGGAACGCAGAGCTTTGAGCAGAGCCTGTGGGGGAGACATCCTCTCTAGGTGACTTGGTGGCCAAAGGAGAATTATTTTTGTTTCAGGGACAGAAAGGGGACCTGGGGCTCTCACCAGGACAGGCCCACGATGGGGCAAAGGTAGGTTCCAGGGACTCTAGTGTTGAGGGAAGGGGGAGGTAGACCATGGTGACACTGCCATCCTGTGGGGAGCAGACCTGGCTGTGGCCATGAGTGACAGGCAGGAGGAGGGCAAGTCTGGGAAGGTCACAGTGGTTGGTTTTTCCTAGAAGTCCTTTGGGCTTTCCCAACACTGAGCCTTGGCCATTCCTGGTGTTTTCATCCTGGGGTACAACCACTAAAGCAAGACACAGTTTGCCTTTGGGTACAGGGTGGCGAACTGTTGCCCGCATGGCCTTCTGCTAAGTGACCCTGGCATCCAGAAGCTTCTTGGCAGCCCTTGCCCATGAAGCTTCCAACAGACCCCCTCCCCACCCCCCCAGTTCATCCAAGTAGACAGGTGTGTGTATCTCTCGAGGTGGGAAGGGCTCAGGCTCCATCTGAAGGCCCCTGACCCCAAGTGCTGTGAAACAGAGAGTTTGCCTGCAGAGAAGACATTTGGGCTGCAGGACTCCTTCCAGCCCTGAAGTATCTTCCCCAGAACCGAGCAGGAGGCCTGGAGAGAAGGCAGGGCATCAGGGGGCCTGGAACGCCCAGCAAGGTTATGCTGGGCCTCACACACATGTAACCTAAATGAACGGGCATGGCTGTCTAGCTACCACTGGGACAGCCAGGGCACTGGCTCTCAAGCCAACCTGCTGTGCCTGGCTGAGTGGCTGCCTGAGGGGCTGTTCCTCCTAATGTCCTTGGGACACTGGTGGGACACTGCTTCACATCCTCACTGCTGACTTTTTCACTCTGCAAACACTTCCTGGGTGTCCTGGGTCCAAGATAGCGTTCACATATATTCCCACCTGGGTCCTCCTTGTACCGTATAAGCCAGGGCCCATGGACTCTGCTTGTAGATGAGCAAACAGAGCCCCTGAATGTGAAAGAGGCCTTGCTGGAACCCTCACAGTCAGTAAGTGGTAGCGTGGAATCAGTGCAGGGGCCTAGGCTTCACTGTTCCTCCTGTGTGGCTGGCTTCCGGGTCTGGTGGTGGTTGTTGATGTGCCTAGTGACCACTGTGCCTGCCATGGGAGGTGTCTCAGGAATGTGGGGGAGAGCTGACTGGTATGGGTAGACAGGCACACGTCTCCTGGGTGTGGCTTTAAGCTATGGTTTTAGCCTCAGAGCCCATGCTCTGGGCTCTTCTGCCCCTGGAGGCCCAGTACATAAAATAGATCCAGCAGAGCCAGTCCGTTGGGCTAGGTGCCCTGCTCACCCCTCTGCTCCATTCCTCAGCTCAGGCCTCCTAGAGTCCACTTGGAGGCTTCACGAACCCCCAGGGAGTAGTTGGAGACAACCAGCCAGCAGTGGTCACACTTAGGACTTAACAAATGTCTCCACCTCACCTGCCTTGTCTGTGTCTCGCAGGGTGACATGGGCCTGCCTGGCCTCTCTGGGAATCCAGGACCTCCAGGACGAAAGGTATGCTTCGGTTCTGATACTTGTCCTCGCCTTCTGGGCTCAGGGCAGGAGCACTGTGGGCCGCCTGTTCTTTCTGGCCCATGCCCGGTTCCCTAGGGACCAGGAACAGTGGTGGGAAACGTGTGAGATTTGGAGGGTTGTACTTCCGGGAGAAGGCGGCACCTTGACATGGAGTTGGTCCCCACTGTGGTTAATGTGACAAGAAGGTGCCTGTACTAGTTTGCTGTACCTCCTCCTAGGCTTGGCCACTCCTGAGGAGGCCTCCCTCTTTCCGGGGTGCTGGAGGTAGTGAGGAGCTGTCCACAAAGCCAGCAGGGCCAGGCTGGGCTGTGTGACCAGGAGCCAGGCCTGCAGGGCCGGAGGGAAGGGGCTTTCTGTTCAGTTGGACCTGTGTTCTGCTCCTGCCTTCATGACCTGGGGCGCGTCTGTCACCCTTCTAAGCCTGATACCCATCCCAGCTGCTGTGCTGTAGGTCAAGACAGTGACTTCTCTCTGTGTTGCTGTTGCCGGGCTACCCTTCCCCCTCCCCTCTTTAGCCCTGATGGGGTCACACTCCTGAATGTCTCAGTGAGGGGAAAATCTGCCACTTTCCTGGATAGGGCCTCTCGCTCCGTCCTCTGGCTTCCTCAGAGTGTCTCCCATCCTTCAAGATCCTGTTCTAATTGGGCCTCCTCCAGGAAGCCCTCAGAACATGCCTGCTCCAGGCCGTCAGCTCCGCCTGCTCAGGGACTTTTGGCCCAGCTCAGCTCGGCTATTGCCAGCCCCGAGTCTCACAGGCCAGCCAGTGACACACAGTGACGCACGGGTCTATCACTGTCTCTGCTGAGCCTGGCACGGGGCTGCACGGAGCAGGTGTTTGGGACACTGGGAGAGTCATCCAGGCCTGGGTTCCTTCATCTTTTGCAGGAAACCCTCACTGTACATGAGCTGTCCAGGGGACACGTGAGCCCGGGGCCAATCCTGAGCTTCAGCCCGGCTCCCAGCTGTGGCTCCAGCTGCTCTCTCTGGACTGTCTGGTTCTCATGTGGACACCCTTGGTTTCTCCTGGGCCTGTCCTGTCCTTGCTTCAAGGCCCCCAGGACACAGCAGGACTTGAAGGCCTGCACTCCACCCCCATCCCCGTCTCCTCTGCCTTCCACGGTCAGAGCAGCCGTACTTTGGGTCTCAGGCCAGCCCCAGACAGGAAGTGTGGCTATCTGTGAGCCCGGAAGCATGCTCTCTCCTGGCTCAGACATGTCCCCTCTCCCCTCTGGGCTCTAGTACTTTCTGATGGATGAGGTATGAGTGGAAGAGGCTCCTTCCAGCCTCAGCTCCTCAAGTGGCTGTGTTCTGCTTGGGATGGGAGTCTTGCAGGGGAGGTGGGAGATGGGGAAACAGACTTGGACTAGCTCCTGCCTGGGGTCAGGAGAAGCTGGCAGCCAGCCCCTAGCCGAGTGGAGCCAGCTCCCTGAGCAGGGGGAAACATCCTTCGGACACTCCAGCTTGGCTTTTCTGCATCGTCTCTATGGGAGCCCTGGGAAGAAGGAACATGGGGGGCTGTAATGTGGGTCCACTTCCTCCCTGCTCCCCAGGGCAGGGAGCTCTGGTGGCTCCATTCATTCTTTGATTTAGGGAGAATGTATTGGATGCCTACTCTGTGCCAGGCATGGGGCCACACACATAGCCAGAGATCCCGCCTTACAGAGCCTGTAGCCTTGGGAGGTGGTGAGTAGAAGGAAACTTGGTAAAAATGGAGGGTATGTTGGCAGATGGAAATGGCTGTGGAGGAAGTGGGCAGGAGGAAGGCAGTCTGGGTTGGGTGTTCCAGGGGCAAGAAGGGTAACAATTAGAGGGGGCAGAAAGGATGGCTGCCCCTCCTCACAGTTAGGCAGCACTGTGCCCATTTTATAGCTGTAAAGACTGAGGTCTCAACAGATCTCATTTATTCATTCATTCATCTAGGAAGTGAGCAAATATACACCTCTGCTCTGGTTCCTGTGAGGACCCTGGTATTAAGTGACCAGAATGGTCAATGAGAAACCCAAAGGGATCACTGCAGTGTCAGTACCTGATCCTGTGGAGAATTACAACTGGCTGGGGCACTGGGTGTCCCCAGTGGGGAATACTGGGCTGGGAGGGGCACTTGCATCAGTAGCTATAGAAGCAGCCAGGTGACTCATCAGTGGCTAAGAGGGAGGGCCACCGGCTTAATGTACATCACCTCCCACGAGTCACCCACAGCAGGCCTGGGATTTGAACCCAGGTCTTCTGACCCTTCGTCCCTTCTTCTTACCTCAAGCCTGACAAAAACAGCCTCTTAGCCGAGAGAGGCCCCACCAAGTGAACAAGAATCTCCTGGAGGTCTGGCTCAGATGGACCCAGATGGATTCCCAGCTCTGTCCCTCTGTGACTGTGTGTGGGTGGCTCACTGGTGTCCTCGGCCCGTTTTTCCTGTTGGAGCCAGTATTGGAGGACAGAAGTGTGTGTCCCTCCATCTCCGTGTGGGGCTCAGCCTCCCACTCTCCTGCCTGGTCTCTGGCAGACATCACCAATGGATCTTTCATGCCAGCCCCCGACAGCCTCAGAGTCCTGAAGCATTGCCCTGGGGAGACATGACTAATGGAGCGAGATGTGTACTTAACTTGAGGCCCATGAGCCCTCTTTCCAGTCTGACTTCCTCTCCCCTTGTGGCTCATTAGATCTCCTGCACCACCTGAGCTGGCCATTGTCCATGGGAAGCCAGAATAAAATGGGAAGGTCACCTTACGTGTTTGGGGAGGATGTGGCTACCTGAGAGGGTCCCTGCCTTTGTTTGGACCTGCCAGTGCTTCCCAAGGGTAGCAGAGCTCCCAGGGTGAACTTTCTCCAGTTTCTTCCCTGCTGCTGAGTGGCTTTGGGCTTCAGTGGCTCCTTCCTGTCAGTCTGTCCTGTCCCCTCCCAGCCTCGGTTTACAGTGCTGCCTCCCTGGGTGCATCTGCCCCTCGAATCTTCCCTTCCTTCGCTTCACTGGTATGTGTTCAGTGCCCTACTTCGAGAGGCCAGCTCTGGAAACCGAGCTCCAGAGATGTACAGGGTCGTAAGCAGCATCATAGGACAAGGCTTTCTCCACCTGGCATGTTTCTTCTTTCACCTGCTACTCTCCTGACTGTCAGGGTGGCACTGGGTGGCTGGGTGGTAGGTGAGTTTGGTGGGAAGGCTCCTGGGCGCTAAGCAAGACTGGCAAGGTCCAGTTTGCTGGAGGGAAGCCGAGGCCTTGAACCGGGTAAGCTGGGGCCTGGGTAAAAATAGCTGAGCTCTGGACCCTCAGGCAAGGACAGGACTCCCTCCCTCCCTGCCCAAAGCCCAAATAGCACCCCTGCCAGCCGGGAAGCCTGTCTACAGCAACAGTGAGGTGATGTCTGGTTTCTCCCTGTGCATTGTAAGCAATGATTAATCTGGCTCCCAAACCAAAATAGAGTCCGAGCTGTATTATAAACATGGTTCTGCGGAGACCCGTCGGCTGGGCAGCCAGCGGCCCCGGAGCTCCCCTGTAACACTGCCCACCTCTTTGCGCCCACAGGGCACCTATCACCACTGGGAAATCACTGCCCCTGGGTCCACCTTGCTGTCAGTGCTGGCCCATAATTGCTGAGGCCCTGGAGAAGATGATGGCGTGGCCCCTGTGAACCCAGGCCCCTGTCATTTAAAGCTGTTTGTTGGCCCAGCTTGAAAAACACGGCTGGGTGCCTCTGGGAACACAGCACCTCCACTCTGCCACCTCGAACTTTGACTACCCTCAGTCTTGTGCCGCTTCTGGAAACCAGGAAAAATGCAGAGTTCCTGACATGTTCAAGCCCCTTGAATTAGCCCGCTCGGGTCAAGCACCCTGGCGACCAGTGTAGGCTCAGCCCTAACTTCCTGAATAACCCTGGGCCAGCCTCTGCTCTTCTCCCAGCTTCTGCTGCTTTATGTGCGTGGTGGACAAGGAAGCTATCCAATGTGTTAGGTCACTTCCAGCTCTCATATTGCAAGGCTTCATGACTGACCATGTCATGAAGACCCATATCTATTGCAGTGATCTGAGACCTGTCCCTTGTTGCATCTCTAAGGGGATCTTTTCCAGGCTGACCCTGTGACTCTTCCAGGCAGGGCCTGGGCCTCCGCAGTTTGGCACTTACAGGTGTAGGGACTGAGCCACAATCCGGGTGCTGCCTTTAGAATGCTACGAGGCTTCAGGAGTCTCTTTCCCTCTCCAAGTCTCGGTTTCCTTGACTGGTAAATGTGCCTGGTGACTCCTGCGAGGAGTCAGGAAGCTGGTTGTCTGAGGCTTTGCCTCATTGTCTAGGGCTGTGCATTCCTCTGAGGCCACACCCCAGTCCTGAGCGAGGGCTCACCTGACTGTCTGTCTGGACTGCACAGTAGATGCCTCTGCTTCCTTTAGGGAGGAAGCACCGAAGAGCCGGCTTTGGGAAGGTGGCCTGGTAGTTGTGGAGGAAGCCCCAGGAGCTGGTGATGGCTGGGGCTGCTGGACATGTCTTTTCTGCTTCTCCCAGGTCCTTGCCTCTCTTAGTCCATGGGCGGCATCCTTGAGGCGGGGAGGATGGTAGACTTGGCCATGCCTGGTCCCATGGCCAAGAGTGAACAGCTTGGCTCATCATGTTCCTGGGAAAAGGTGGAAAATGACAATAGGGCTGACCATGTGCATGCTGTGTCCCTTGCTCAGAGTCCTCCTGGACCTCCCATTATGTGTGCCCTGATCTCCTGTCCCTCTGACCACACTCATTTGCCCTGCTCCAGGTGGTTAGGCTTCTTTGTACTTTGTTGAGCTCATTGAGAACATTCCATCCCCAGGGCCTTTGCACTTGCTATTTCCTTTACTCAGAACACTTTTACCCAGATAATGAGCCCTGTTTCCCTTCTCTTACCTCACTCATCTGCTCAGGGCAATCTTCTCTGGTCACTTTTCCTGCAGTCACCGCCTCCCTTTCCCAGCATGGCCACTCTGTACCCTAACTTTACTTTTCTTCATCCCTCTGATCACTAATAGATGTTAGGTCTTTCATCTTAGTTTTATTTTTATGATGGCAAGAATATACATACATCTTATACATTTTAAGTGTGATTTAGAAGTGTTAAGTATATTCAGTGTTGTGCAACAGGTCTCTGGAGTCTTCCTCTTGCAAAACTGAAACTGTAGGCCCTTACACAACCTTCACCTGCCCCCACCTGGCTTTACCTTTCATACTTATTTTGTTTTTATAGTTCCTTAATAAGAACGCAGACCCCATTAAGGCAAAGGGTGTTGGCTGTCTTGTTCTTCTGGGCCTAAAACAGCGCTGGTATGTGCAAACTCCTCAAACTTTGAATGAAAGGAAACCAAAGGCCATGGCAGTGGCAGCAGCTAGTTTTCTCAGGGTCTTGAATTCAGTGCCAGGAGCTGTGATTAAGCATCTTGAGCACAGATGGGACGATCCACGCAGCAACCCTCATGTACCCATTTTACCATCAAGGAGGGTAAAGAGGAGGCTCCAGAGTTCGCAGCCAGCTGGTAGGCAGAGCTGCACTGGATTCCAGGTCTGTTTGAGGCAGAGATCTGGTCCCTTGCTGGCTGAGCCTGGTGCCCCTTTGCCCGTGGGGAGAAGAGTTCGCACCCCACATGCACACTCCTCAGGCAGCTGGGTGGGAGATGGAATCCGGTTGTGAGGAGGTGCGGAAGGAATGCTTGTAACTCCTCAGAGCGCTTGGGTCAGGCCGGCTGCTGCTGTTTATAATCAACAGCGCCACTGCTCCTCGGGAGTGGGGGAGGGGGCGTGTGCATGCCTGAGGATGGTGGAGAGGAGAGGCCCTTAGTGAGACTCTGCTCATCTTAACCCCTGAAATGAAGGTGCCCCCACCCCTCACCTCAACCCCGTGTGACTCTGCAGGGCTGTATGAAGTTGTGTACCCCGCGTGTGATCCCCACTGAGCAGCCGTACACAGTGGGGTTTCCAGGGGCTTGTGGGGGTGCATGTGTCATGGGAGGTGTGCATTCCCACACATATTCTACTCTTGATCTTGAGCTTAGTATGTGCATTTTAGACTCTGATGTTCTTAAAACTCTTGCATTCCAAATCAGAGGTGAAAAGGACCCGGGATTCTAAGACCCCTTCTGTGACCCAGCATGGGGCAGTGGCCACCCAGAGTTGCACCAGTCAGCGACCATGTCTAAACCCACCCCCTAGGGCGGGCCCAGGGGAGCCCTGTCTTCCTAGTTTTCACTGCAGCTTCAAGCTGGCAGGGCTGGAGTCAGGGCTCCCCCACAGCCCTCCTGTGCCATCTGACATCACACCCCTAGTTCCACTCTCTGGCCCTAGACACCCCACCTGATAGCTGGGCCGTCAGGTCGGAGGAGCAAAGTTGGCCCTGGGGTGTCACCAGAGTCCTTGTCAGTCACACATTTGGGTGTCCTCTTCACTCCTGGTGCGGGGGTGGGGACAGCTGGAAGAAGGGAAGCTTGTTTCTGGCCATTGTGTATGTGCTATCTTCTCTGATAATGGCCTTGGAGAAGGCACAGTCCCAACAGGACAGGGAGTCCTGGCCTCTCCCTCTCATAGTGGCTGAGCATGTCCCATCTGGGGTCCTTCTCCGACTACTGGTGACAGACAGCCCTCCACCCCCAGGGGCTGGCTCCATGGCTCCTAAAGGGATGCGGCATCCCTGGACCACAGCAGCTCTGTCTTATGGAGCTCACAGACAACCCAGACTCGCACGCCACTGGGAGCAGAGAGGAACCTTAGGCATCCTCCAGCCCTCCCTTAGTTGTGGCATCCTCTCAGGCAGTGTTCTCTGAGCACACCTTGCGTGCCCCCCCCCCCGCCCCAATGTAATGGCTGAACAAGCAGTCAGGGAACCAGGCACTGCTGTCCACTGTCTTCCCTGCCTGACATAGACTTTCCCCTCCCCCACCCCACAGGGACACAAGGGCTATCCTGGACCTGCAGGGCACCCTGGAGAACAGGTGAGACCCTCGCCCACTTGCGCTGTACTCCTCCTCCTCCCACCCCTGCCTCCCTGGACCTGCCAGGGTCAGGTGCTCCTACCTCTGCATCCCAGCCCGCGGGGAGCTCCCTGCACAGCCCTCCCTACTGCTTACCCAGCCACGCTGGCCCAAAGGAGTCCATGCTGGCCTGGAGCTGGCAGGAGCCACCCTACTCCAGTTGGAGCCATGAATAGCTGGCCTGTTACCCGCAATGTTAGGGGACATTATCC
The DNA here is from genome assembly GCF_034190915.1 of Cavia porcellus. Lineage (NCBI taxonomy): Eukaryota > Metazoa > Chordata > Mammalia > Rodentia > Caviidae > Cavia > Cavia porcellus. Next base: position 173,689,420 of record NW_026947484.1, on the reverse strand, counting down.
ATGCGCACGCATGGGTTTGCAGGAATTTGGCCACCCTGGCCCAAGTCAACATTGAGCGGCCCTGCCAGATCCAGAGCTGCCAGGCCCCCTAGAGCTCTCTGATTCTGGCTGCCAGCAGAGGTGTTGTCCTTCAGAGCTGGTCCGACTGGTTTTCAAGAGGGGTGGGCTTGTGGGCCCCTGTCTCACATTCCTACCCTTCTCCTTGTGCTTTATCAGACCCAGGTTGAGCTAGGTACTGCCTCTCCCCCCTCTCCCCCTCTCCCCTCTCTCCCTCTTCTCCCTCCTCTCCCCCTGTCTCCTCTCTCCCCCTCCCCCTCTCCCCATCTCCCCTCCCCTTCCCTCCCTACATTCACAGTTCTCTCTGTTTCTTTGCAGGGGCAGCCAGGACCTGAGGGCAGCCCAGGGGCCAAAGGTTACCCTGGCAGGCAGGTGCAGTATATGGCTTCTGGAAGCTCTGGCCCCGGCAGAGAGGGCCATGGGTGCCCCAGGCAGAGGGGGGCTGTCTAGGTGGCCGCACCCAGCACCAAAGCCCCTCTTTGCAAACACCAGGGCTATGTGCTCAGCCAAAGGAATTTGGGTTCCTGGGAGGAGCCCGAGAGAGTTCTTCCATCCCTGAGACTTTGGGGGCTCAGGCCAAAGACCTTTAGTGTAACCCATCCCAGATGGGCCGCTGAGGCCGGAGTAGGATTTGCCTGCGGTGTTGGCAGAGGGGAGGAAGCCTCCATATGTCCTTGCCCCTGTCTTTTGTGTTTCAGGGGTTACCTGGACCCGTAGGAGACCCTGGCCCTAAAGGCAGCCGAGTAAGTGGTCCTCAGCCAGTGCCCCACAGGTGGCACCCTGGGTGGGCATCGCCTGTCCCCACGGGGGACGTGATAAGAGCTCAAAGCTTTCAGCAGGTCTTCTTACTGTGGCTCACCAGGGAGCCAGGGCAGGAGGAGGCCAGCTGAGGTCTACGGGCAGGCAGTTTAGTTGGCCCAGGCTCTGGGGTCTGGCCATGCCCAGCTGCCAACAACCAGGCATATTCTTGTCTGTCCCCTGCTCATTTCTTGTGACCAGGTAGCCAAAGCTGGGGCCATCTGAAGTGCCTGCTGTGGAGCCCTCAGAGGCTTCTCTCCTTGACTCAGCTGCCCTCCAGCCTCAGTTTGCCTGTCTTTACTACAGGAGTCATGTTCCTTCCTCCCTCTCACATGCTTGGGGGGGGGGGTGCCAGGAATTTGACAGCTGGTACTTTTGAAGGGGACATGCAGGCTAAGGGAGGCAGAGAAGGTCCTCTGTGCACTGAAGGAGGAAAAATGAAACAGGAGGACTATGAGCTGGACTGGTGGCATCTTCTTTTCTGTCCACAGGGAGCCCAGGGTTAGGATGGGCTCCTCTCCCCTCTCCCACTGCAACACCCAAGGTGGCTCTGGGATGGGGATCCCAGTGTCCCAAGGCCTACAGGAATACTTGGCAAGTAGGTCCCACCATCCTCGGTCAGGGCAGGCCCAGTGTGATGCTCCCTCCCCTCCAGAGCCAAAGCTGTTTAGCCTGTGGAAGGGAGAGAGCAGAATAGCTACCATGTCAGGCCTGTCCAGCCTGAGGGAGGCCGGAGGGAGCTTGTTCCAGGACCTTCTTGTGATGCGTGGGGCTTGAGGAGCTGCCTGTCCTGGGTCCTGAGCCTTCAGCTGCTCCTGTGAGCTGTGGCATCCAGGGTCCACCTGGACCCAGGGAGACAGTCTCTCATCCCAGCCCTGGTCCCATCTGCTGGAGGACAGCTCACGCTCATGATGTCTGCAGCTGCTTGACGTGTACCATGCTGGTGGCATCTTGAAGCCACATGTAGGGAAAGGGCCTGTCTGGGCCATGCAATCCGGTCCCCTACAGGTCACAGGTCCTAGGGCACTCAAGCTGCCTGCCAGCCTCTGTCACTGCCTGCTCAGTGTTTATGAGGCAGGCAAAGCACAGCCCAGGCTACAGAGCCACAGGGACAGCCCTGCCATTCCCCAGCTGTGAAGCCCTGGACAAATCCCTGGACTTCTCTGAGCCTGTTTCCTCACCTGTAAATCTGGGACACAGACCCGATCTGGAAGGGTCAGTAAATGTCACCGTTGGGATTATGAGTAACACACATGCTGGGTGCTAGACCTTGGCCTCTCAGCTGTCAGGGGAGTACACACAAGGCTGTGACCATCCCTCACTGTTTGTCTGTGGGGACAGTGGAGTATGCTGGTCAGGCTAACACGGAGACAAGCATGGGTGGAAGATGCCTGAGAGAAGGGGCAGTGTTAGGTGCTGCTAACTGGGCTGCAAATGGGGCTCTTGGGGCAGGGAGATTGCTCAGGCTTGGACACCGGGGTGTGGCCAGGGGAGAGTGCATGGAGGTGGCTCTGCAGGGTTTGGTGATGCAGTCGTGAGAGTGGGAAGGGGACTGGTGCAGGGCACCAAGGGGACAGGCAGGAAGCAGGAAATAAGACATCCTAGGCCCCGGCCAGGCTTTCACATGATTAAAGCCTAGGTAACCTGCAAGCTGGCTAGGAGGTGGCTAGTGGGACTCCCAGCCCCACCACTGACTGTGTTGCCTCTGTGTCCCTGTATGTCCCGTGAGGGCTGATAACCAGGCTGCAGGCTCCTTCGAAAGCTTAAGGCAGCAGCACGTGTGCCTGGCCGAATGGCTGCACGCCAGGGTGGCCGCTGCTATGACTCTAGCACTCAGGGGGCAGGGGGTGGCCATCAGCCTCATGGCCAGGACCTTCGAGGCCTCTGAGGAGCTGCTGCAGGAGTCATAGGCTCACTGGAGTGGAATGGGGAGGACTTGGGGCCAGGCTAGCACCTGACCCGGACTCGAGCTTCCTTCCGCAGGTCTGGAGCCCCGTGCGGGGCGGGCCTCCATCCACGAGCGCCCGCGCCCTTCCCTGGCGTGAGGGTATGTGCCTTTGGACTACATCGTGGAAGCCAGCACCATGCAGTCCATGGGCATATACACTTGCCTCAAGGCCTATGTCGTCCATCCGTCGAGGAGCACAGGAGCTGCTGCCGCCAGCGAGGATGAGGACCCTGGTGGAGGGAGGGCAGCGGGGTGGGCCAGACAGGCTGGGTCGCCCACATCCCAACACTCGAACCCTCTGATCCCCGTCTGCTTTCTCCTAGGGCTACATCGGAATCCCAGGGCTCTTCGGCCTGCCAGGGTCCGACGGAGAGCGCGTAAGCACGCTGCTTGGGCTGTTCACCCTGCCACCCAACCCCAGCTGGTGTAAAACAGCCTGCTAGGCACTGGCCCCCAGAGTCACATGATTCCTTTGGGTGGAGTAGGAGTCTGCAAAGGGGGAGAGTCAGGGTACATGGATTTCAGGCTTAGGGAGCAGTGTGTACAGAGTCAAGGGCATCTGACAACTTGGCAAGTCAACCTGGTCAGACCCCCAAGTGAGAAGTTGAGCGAGCAGAGGAGGCTGCAGGGGCCCTCCGGGTAGGCGGGATCACACACGCACAGGGACTGAGGTGAGGAAAGGGATGCTATCTGGGAGTCCCCCAGGGCTTGCAGCTAATGAGAAATGGGCCGGCTTTATATTCTGGATAAGAGCTCTGTGAACCGTGGCCAGTAGTCTGTTTTATAAATAAAGTTTTATTGAGCGTGGCCATGCACATTTGTTTACTATGGTTCCTGGCTGCCGTCTCACTACAGTGGTGGAGCTGAACAGCTGTGACAGAAACCAGATGGCCCACAGAGCCAAAAATAGTCACTATCTGCCTCTGTGCAAAACGGCTGCTCATCCCTGGCTTAGCCAGCTTGGTCCATATACTTGAGTGACATGAGACTGAGGTGGGGTGGGGGAGGCAGGAAGACCTGGTGTCCCTAGGGACAGGGTGGCATTGTCTGCACGGGAGAGGGGGGGCAGGATGGCAACGGGAAAGTGGGGAAGGGGGAGCACCACAGAGACTGGGCCTTAGCTTCCAGGGAAGCTGACGGGTCTGACTTAGAAGTGGGCAGGGACTGAGCTTCCATGCAGTGCTCTGTTCTTGCAGCCTGGGGGCCTGTGTCAGGAGGTCTGAGGCAGGGACAGGGGCTGCCCACGGCCCCTGGTCCAACCTTGATGCCTTGAGGAGCCCTGGGGCGGGAGAATGGCCCACTCCCAGTCTGAGCCTGTATTTGGGAGCTCAGTGTGACCTTGACAGTAAGCTGGGGACACAGCACTTTAGGATAGCAGGAGGGGGGTACTTTAAACACCCACGAACACTGGGAATACTGGGTGCTTTCTTTAGCCATTTCCTCAACCAACCAAAGGGTTGTCCCTCTGATGGGCACATAATTAGTGCCACTGGCTATATAGCTTGTACTTCAAGCCTGCTGGGACCTGCTGGGGGGGCTGTGGGGTGTGTTGCTGGCCCCTGCTGGAGTGCTGGGCTGATCTCTCCCCCTTTTCCACCTACAGGGCCTCCCTGGCGTTCCTGGCAAGAGGGGCAAGATGGGTAGGCCGGTAAAGATTTTCCGTGTCTATTACGCAGACTCTATGGGTGACCCCTGCTTCCTGCTGGCGAGCTGCCCTTGTGTGTGGCCCAGCTAGGCCTCGTGCACCTCTTTCTGCTCCGCTCTGTGTGTGTGTGGCTGTGAGTCCTGCCCTGGCAGGGGCGCGGCGGCTGCTGCCAGCCAGGGCTCCCAGGTGCCCTCTCTCTCTGTGCATTTCTGTGTCTGCGGCTTCTGTCCAGGATGTCTGTGTCTGTGGCCTGCCTGGGCTGGGACACCTGGGTCTCCATGTCTTTTTGCTGGCACCTGGCTCTGTCTTTTTTACTTGTGCACACACAAGGCCAAAGGACAGAGGGGCAGGGCAGGCCACTGCAGGTATGGCCAAGAGGGGTTCAGTGGTGACCCCTACCCACCAGCTTGCTCTTTGCTTCTCGCTGTTTTTTCCCTTGTTTGGGAATCCACCGGGGATAAAGCAAGAGCCAGGCATAGGGAGATTAAGCAGCTTGCCCAGGATTTCATAGCGACAGAATGGTGGAGCCAGGACTGTGACTTAGAGGGTTTGTCCCCAAGGCCTCTGACCTTGGTGACGGTTTGAGGTGGTCCCTTAGGGTGACTAGTTGGTGTTCATACTGTAAAAGTAGAATCTGCTCCTGCAGGAAGGTTGCTGATTCTGGCTGTCTCATTGTTCAGAAGGAGAAACTGAGGCTCTGAGAGGCAGTGTGATAGGCCCAGTGTCCCGATGCTGGGGTGCAGAGCCAGGATGGTCCCTCTGGCATCTTCCTTGAGTGCCTTGGCCCCCGTATGTGGCTCAGGCTCTCTGCTGCTGCCCCGAAGGTTCTCCTTGAGCTTGGGGGAACCAACAGCCCAGCTCTGGAACTCTTATACTGGTCAGAGAAGGGGGAGTGGGGAGGTGGGGACCAGAGAGGGGCCAGAGCCCTTGGGATGCTCAGGGGCTCTCCATGATGCTGAGATTGTTGGCCTGTCATTACCCTGCAGAGGGAGAGAGGGAGGAGCTGAACCCTCCAGGGGCCAAAGGGGAGAGGCAAGGAAAAATAGGATCCAACCTCCTCCTCAAGGGGCATGTAGAGGGGTCTCCATCATCAGCACTCTGTGACCTGACTTATTCTGTGCTCTGGCACAGTGCCTGCCATCTAGACATGGGCAAGGAGTGGCCCCTGCCATTCTGGGCTCAGGGCAAGGCCCTGGGTCAGAGAGGGCTGCGCTGGGCCCCAGTCTGCCCCTCGAGCCAGCTGGTCTTAGGCCAGGAGATTCCTTCATTGAGTGACCACTCATTGTGTGCCTGTTATGAGCCAAGCATTATGAGAGAGATTTCCCACTCTCACGAGGCAGATGGACAGTCATCAAATAGAGAAATGGAAAGAAGAATGCTGGGTAGTACAGAATGCCAAGAGAGCAGGACAGGGGCCACGAGCACTTGGAGTGGGTTATTGGAAAAGCTGGCCCAGGAGGGCCTCCCTGCTTCATGAGAAAACTGAATGATGTGAGGATGGATACCACATGGCTTTCCATGGAGGAACATTCCAACTTGAAGTAATGACAGGTGCAAAGGCCCTGGGGTAGGAGCATGCATTGGTTCAAAACCTTCTAAGTTCATCTGAGAAATGGTGACAATTGTGTCTACCTTGTGAGATTGTTGTACTTGCCATGCAGTACCAGTTGCGATAAGCAGTGGCAAGTCATTGCTCCTATCTGTGGTTTCCCTGTGGGTGAGGGCTTTCTGTGTTGTGACTGAGGCCAGTGGCTCACGTTCTCTGGGTCTGCGTTCTACAGTTCAAGCTGCAGGGAGGTGAGTTGCCCGGGTGCAGCTGTTCATCCCCACCACCTCTGAGGGGTTGCTCGGATTACCCTGGGACCCCCGCAAGCCCAGGCTCTGTTAACTTGTCAGATGAGGCTGGGGTCAGGAAGGCAAATGGCTGGGCCACAGGCACGTGTCTGTTGAGAGCCAGAGCTGGATTCAAACATGGCCCATGCTCACGCCGCGCCCCCTACAGTCTGTCCAGAGCGCAGTTTCCAGACTTGCAGGCAGGAAGAGACCAGATCTGAGAATCCCTGGCTATGTTAGTGGTGAAAGAGGAGGCCAAGGGAGACCAGAACCGCAGGAACCTTAGCATGGCCTGGCCTGGCTTTGTCACACTGATAAGCAGACAGCCTCCCCACCCCCACCCAGGGCAGGGAATTGCTCAAGGTCATACAGCCAGGTGGTGGCAGACCCAGGACCCCTGCTGGCAGGTACACATCACCGCTCTTCTGTCTGCCCACATCTTCAGCCTCTGAAGCGAAGCTGGCCCTGGCCCTCACTCCCTCCTCACGCCCACTAGAGAGAATGTGGAACGATTTGCTGGGCAGCGTCTGGGTCTAGGATGGTGCTGGCTTGGTGGGAGCACAAGGCTTTCTCCTGGTTAGCCCCAGCAAAGGTCTCTCCGGGCCAGGGAAGGTGTGCAGCGCCTCCCTGCATCCTGCTTGTACTGAGTCTGCCAGGGTGCTCGTCACCAGCTGCTGCCAGGGCAGCTCTCGGGCCCTGCCTGGCCAGGGTTAGGCAAGCCAGGAGGTAAACCCTTTAAAGCCAGAGTGGACATTGGAGCTCCCTGGGACATGGCTGCCTGGGGTGGGGGCAAGAGTGGCCCAAGGCTCCTAGCAAGCTCAAGGCTCTTTCCAGTTCTCTGGGGAGCTGGGAGCCAAGTTACAGAGGACTCACCTTTCTGCATGGGGAAACCAAGGCCCAAACAGATTCAGACTTTTATTTGGACATGCTGTGAGCTGCAGTTTGGTCTCCAGAACCGTCCCAGGACTGTTGATGACCCTGGAATCCTGTGAGACCTCTGCCTGTCTCCCCTTTCCTTCCGTGTGGTAACATTGAAAAGGGCCTCCAGGGGTCCCTCCAGGTCCGAACCTCAGGATGCATGCCCACCCTGTCTGGGAAAGAATTCGGGCTTCTTTGACTGAGGATGAGGTTAGATGTGGCAGGAACTTCCAGACTTGGAGAATTTACACTTCATTAGATCTCCAAGATATTTCTGCAGGTTCCTCCTAGAGGTTACCAAACATGCTCACTGCTGGTACCAGCTCTAACTAGGGGCACAGTGGCCCAACAGAGTTTACCAGATTCCTGTCCTCCTCAGCCCAGCCTGGCCAGATGAGGCAGGATCACCGGGAGCAGGCCAGGGAGCCTCGCCTGGAGCAGGGCTTGAGCCTGGGCACTCCAGGCCTCCCTGCCCAGCCCCTCTTGGTGCAGACCTGGAAGCAGAGTGCTCTGAGGTCTCTGCAGCCTTCCACTCCTACCGTGCCTGTGGGTGAAGACTGTCACTGTCCTTGCCTTTGTTCCTGAGTTGTATGGCCAGGAGAGAGTAGGAAGTCTCACTCCCCAGTCTCTCTCTGCCTCTTCTGAGCCCGGTTCTGCTCAGAGTTCCCAGCATTTAGCTCCTGGAGAGGCCAAGGAGAGCATATGGCTGAGCCCTGCAGGGACTGAGCTCCGGCCTTGGGACTTGGGACTTGGGCCAGCCTGCTGCTGCCTGGAGCTCGGGCTGTGGAGGAGGTCTCCACTGCAGGCGGGCTGTGGTGTTGTGTGGTTACCTTGTACCAGCAGGGACAACCAGGGAATGTGTGGAAGCGCCTGTCTGGCTTGGAGCTGAATCTTGGAGACCCAGAGAGGCCAGGCGTCAGAGACCCTGGGATGCCATGAGGGAGTGGGGGCTGAGGCAAGTGAGTGGCATGACAGGGCCTTCTCGGCCTCAGTTTCCACACTGGCTCAGTGAGGTGTCAAATGTCAGAAGCACGCAGAGCCCTTCCATCCCGGATCCTCTATTCCCATCAGAGATTCGTTCCTGTGCCTCGAGAGCTCTATCCTTGGCCTGTTTTGTAACTGTAAACCCTAGATCCCCAGAGGGCACCATCTGTAGGGAGACAGAGGATGGACACAGGGCAGGCACGAGGCCACCCTGCATGTCCAGGCAGAGCCAGCCCTCCGCCCCCTCATGCCTGGCTGTCTGTGCCTTAGCCCAGGGCTATGATGAGCCTTGCTGTAGTCTGTCCTGTTTATCCTGTTGTGTCCTAGCTCAGAGAACAGCTCTGGGATCACACTGCCTGGACTGAAATCCCTGCTCTGCACTGCATAGCTGTGCGCCTTTGGACAAGTCCCAGAACTTCTCCACATCCCTATTTTATCATCTCTCTGATGGGGCCATGCCAGGCGTGGTGGCACACACCTGTAATAGTGTGAGTTCAAGGCCAGCCTGAACTTCATAGCAAGACCCTGAAGTTTGAAAAAAAAACATTTACAATGAGGCCAGTAATCGGAGCCACCTGCCAGGTCTGCTTGGTGTCACACTGTCGTCACCACCCGCTGGCCATCCCCAGGCTGCATTAGTCTGCAAAGGTGACTCGTTCTGGGACACGGACTTGTGAGTTTGACGAGTGAGTCTCCTGCTGCTGCTTCACAGATTCCGGTACTGCCGTGTGGGACGGGCCCCAAGTCTTGTCCCCGCAATGTTTCCCTTGGGACTGAAGACAAAACTGAGGCTCTGAGAGGCTGTTGAGAGCCAGAGCTGGATTCGAACATGGCTGACAGAGGGAGGTCACCTGGCAGCTGGGCCAAAGGGGATGTGGAATCAGCCTGAGGCCACCTCCAAATGCAAAATCATGCATCTGAGACCCACCTCGTGCCACTGGGGGAAATACTCTGTTCTGCACAGCCAAGATGGCTTGGGGGCGATTTGTCCAGGCTGGGTAGTATCCCTTGCCTGGGAGAACAGCCTCCCTTCTCCCCAGCCTTGTCTAGAGGTCAGATCAAGCTGGAAGGATCTTTAGCAAACACCCCCAAGCAGCACAGGATAGGGGGTTCAGTGAGTCTGTGGTCACACAACCAGCCCAGAGGAGGCAGGGCGAAGTCTGGTCATGTCTAGACACAGCACTTGGGGAGCCGAAGGGCCTCTCAGGGAGGGAGTCAGCCAGGTGCCCAGCAGGGGAGCACCCTTATTCCCTGAGGACCTGCCTTCCTCTCCTGCCACACCTCAGTGCTGCAACCTCCAAAAGCCAGAGGTGGGAGCCAGTGTCCTCAGAGTGTGCCCCCGATTGCTGATGTCCCAGTCCTGCAGGGTGTGACAGAGAAAGGTTGGAGCGGGGTGAAGCCAGAGTTTCCCAGCAGAGACTCCTAGGACATGAAAAGAGGAAGCTTGGGTGGGGTCAGGTGTGCCCCACAGAGGGACAGCCTGCGCCCCCGTGCACTCACACACAAGCATACACCTATCTGCCATCCTCCACTGCCTGTTGGACACAACCCAGCAGCTCCCGTGCACCGGGCTTTACCTTGCACAGCTCATGGGCACACAGTGGGTTAGAGAGATGGGACCCAGCTCAGCTCTGCCAGAGACCTGTGTTATAGCCTTGGTCAGGTGACGTTTCCTCTCTCAGCCTCACCTTCCCCAACAGTTAAATGGGACCCCCGAATCTTTTCCTTCATAGTGACTGTCACATACAAGTGAAGTTTTGCATGCAGGGTGACCAGCTTGGTCCAAATCCTAACACTGCATCCTCCTCGTCTCCTGGTGTCTGAGCGAAGCCGTGTGGCCCCTGCCCTCCGACCCAGGAGGGCATCCTGGCAGAGGCTGTAAACTTGTGTGGCTGGCTGTTGCAGTTTTGAGGATTAGTCTTGGGACTGAATCTGTATACTGTATCCTCCACCAGTGCTGAAATCAAAAGCAAGATTATCTTCTGGGGTGGGTGTGGGGAGTCATATGGTCTGAACCTCAAGGCATCCTCTCAATCACAGGAACATGTGCTTTGTGTTTTTATTAAATTTCCTTAGGAAAAGCAATGATTTGAATTTGTGGAGGGGGGAGAACAGGTCTCCCCAGCTCCAGGCTGGAGGATTCGCCTTTCCCTTTGAAGTAGGGATGGAGCTGTCCCGGCCCCTGGAGGTGTCTGCAGCTGATGTTTTTCCAGCTGTCTGGCTCCCCAGAGTGCAGTGTGGGCTCCGGAGTGCGTTTGGGGAGGGACCAATGCCTCTGAGCTGCCAGAGCTCACCTGTGCAGGCCGCACCCTGCTGCTCGCTACTGCGTGACCTTCTGTGACTCTCTATGACCTTCTGTGACTTTCTGTGACTGTGCCTCCTTCCCTTTCACAGCCTTGATATATTTGTAAAATAGGGATCCTGATTCCATAGGCTGGCTTTTGAAGGGCAGCTCACAAAGATTTGAGCCAGGAAGTACCAGTGGGGAAACTGAGGCCTATGGGGGGAAAGGATGTTCTTAAAACTTTAGGCCAACTAGTGGCTGGTCTGGGCTTAGATCTACCCAGCTGCCTGACTCTATTTAGGTCCTTCTCATGTCTTGGAGAGCAGGTCCCAGATTTGGGGGGGTTGGCATCTATCCCTGTTCTTTCTAGACTTGACTAGGAAAGAGAGGGCTGCCTGGCTGTTGCTCCCCCCGTGGCCTGTCCCTGCCCAGTGCAGTGTTTGTTGATGGCAGGGGGTGGCCGCAGGACCCCACTGTCTCCCAGATCCAAGCAATGAGACTGCTCAGATACTGTCCTTGTGTCCTCCCTGGGGTCTGGATCAAAGCCACCTGCAGCTACAAGCACTAACCTCTTTCCTGTCCACAGGGCTTCCCCGGAGACTTTGGGGAAAGAGGTCCGCCAGGACTTGATGGAAACCCTGTAAGTACTTCATGTGTTTAGGAATAGGAGACTCCAAGTGAGCCCAAAACACAATTTGGGGGTCAGAGAGACCTGGGTTAAATCCTGATCTGTGGCCTCCTAGCAGGATGCCCTCTACATTACTTGCCTTCTCTGAACACCAGGTGCTATGACACCCTACCCCACCTTGGTCCCAGGAGAGTCCTCAGCTGTACCTCGCCCCTGGGGATTGGGAAGGTTCATGGGTGACTGCCTGCTGTAGAGGCTCCGGCTGCACCGTTACAAAGTGTCAGCAATATTTATGGGCCACAGTGGCCTGGGAAAACAGACGGTCTGCAGGCTCTGTGCAGGCAAGAGCCGAACTCCAAAGGAATCTCCACGGCAGGCATGTTTATAGAGTCTGTAAGTAATCCCAGGCCCAGGCTCTGTGCTGCCGAGAAGCCAGGTCAGCTTGCCCTGGGGAGCTGAGTTTGTGTTCCCTTCCTGCCCAGGCTCCAGGCCCTGGGGAAGAAAACAGTCATCCTTGGGCTGGGGGGTACAGAACCCACCCAGAGCTCTCTGGGACACTTGCCATGGTCCTCTGTCACTTTCTGGGGCTTCCTGCCTGAGCAGCTTGTATCCAGCTGTGTCCTCTGCAGAGGTGGATGCTGCATCTGCAGTCAGCATCCAATTATGTGTTAATTGAATTCTGCAAATTTTCTCCAACCCTGACCCAGCCAGGGTCTCTGGTGTCCAAACCCTGATGTCAGAGCTGGACACACCTGGGCTTGAATCCTGTTCAACCACCTGTCAGGCCCACATCTGAGCCTCTGTTTCCTTCTCTGCAGATCAGGGACCTGGAATGCCTGCCCCGGGGGCCCATTGAGGGCATAGGCTGAGGGTAGCAAAGATGTTACAGTGGATGCAGGTGTAGAAAACACCAGGTGTCAATGAGGGAGGTAGCATGGCCACCTTCCCAGTCCATGCACAAGACCCAGTGTGCTGGGTAGTGTGAAAGGAGCGGGGAGGAGCAGGGAAGACCCCCCCAGGGGACGATGCATTGGATTTGGGATGAAGAAAGAGAAGGGATGGCCAGGGCAGAGGAAAGGGCATCAGTGAAGCTGTGGTGAGGGGATTAGGGCGTTCCCCTCAAGCAGCGCTTACCAGGTCTGCCATTGCATTGTGTTTGGACAAGCCCATTCTGGAAGTTTTACTGGGCAGGGGCAGAGCAGAACAGGTGCCTGATGTCTGACCCCAGCTACCGAGAGACCTTGATTCCCTAGAGCCTTAGATTCCCAGTTTTGAAGCCAGGGCTGCTTGTTACGCTTGTCTTCCCGTTGGTGTCTCTCATGACACCCACGCATCTGAGCACCCCCAGATTGCATGAGCTGAAGCATCGGGGGATGCTGGCATTTCTCATGGCTCACTATACTTTCCAGAATCCTGTTTTTATTCACAACCTAACACTGAACTGGACTCAAACCCTTCCACTTTACTTTTCTGGTATAACAGAAGACTCATTTGCAGAGCTGCAGTGACTGAGGGTTAGAGGGCAGGTCACACACACTGTTCACTCCCTGACTCCCAGACAAGAACTCTTCCAGTATCTTAGGCCGTGGAGAGAGGAAACCAACCTGGCTGGCAGCCAAACAGGGCTTTGTTACATCACTGAGCCTCTGGAGGCCCAGTTTTCTTATCTGTCAAAGGCAGCACCCCATGCATCTTACTAGCCTATTGCAGTTCTGCCCGCATTTTATACCTACTGAAAGATACTAGATGTGGGCCTCCAGCTGCCCCATTGTACAGATGTGGACCGCTGATGGCAGAGGGGGAGGAGTCTTGTTCAGAGACCAGGCCAGGTGTGGGACAGCGTTGATCAGGAAAAGGAATGTTCTGCAAAAGGTTCCGACGGCGCCCTGAGAAGATAGCATGGAGGGAGCCCGGGAGGGAGAATGGTCAGTAACTGCCTGGCTTTCTGTGTTTGCAGGGAGATCTGGGCCTGCCAGGGCCCCCAGGAGTTCCCGGCCTCCTTGTAAGTACACAGGTGCCCCGAGTGGTGGTTGGGTGGGGAGGGAGAGAGGAGCTGGAGGCAGGCAATGGGCCTTGCTGGGGTGGGGGGTGTTGGAAGGGCTCCCTGGTCATCAAACCTCAGGAGGAGATGAGGAGCAGGACAGGACAGCCTGGGCAGGAGACTGAGGGAGGAAAGCCCTGCTGTGTGCCTTCAGGCGGGTCACCTGCTTGCTCTCTGATCCCGCTTGCTCGTTATTTAAATGAGGCTGGGTGGCAATGTGTTTTTGCATGTGTTGCCCGTCCGTCCTTTGCAAAGACGCCTGGATGGTGATGGCTGCCGTGTGGGGCTTCAGGGCCAGAAGGAGGAAGTGGGCAGCAGAGGGCTGAGACTGCACCATGCAGATCAGTCTTCTCCCTTTCGCTTGAAGTATGGCTTTGAAGCCAGACTGTCTGAGTTCAAGTCACAGCTCTCCCACATTCAGGCTGTGGGCGTGGGCCGAGTCGCTTACCTCCCTGAGCCTCAGCCCCTCATCTTTAGAGTGGAGATGAGAGCAGGCTCCTCCTGGATTCTAAGTTGTGCGGTTAATCAAGGCTTAACTTGCTCACACAGTGCTTATTTAGCACATGAGCTAATTTTTACCACATCAGTGGTAAAAATTAGTGGATAACTGGACTTGAGTAGTGGAAAATACCATGGTATTAGTTATTACCCCTGAAAAGCCTGGACTGAGGGCTCTGTTCCTGGGAAGGCCAGAGGTGATCAAACCTCTGACTGCATCTGGGCTGGGAGCCTGAGGGGTAGTTTGGTTAGGCAACACTGAGGCTTGTGGTGGGAGTTTTGACTTTGGTGAGTTTTGACTTTGGGCTGGGCCCCATGGGCCTGAAAGTTGCTAGAGCTTGGCAGTGATTGGAGTAACCACCTGTCACTGCTCCACTGGGGGACACAGAGCCTGGTGAGATAGGGCACAAATTAAGGTCGACCTGTGTCCACTTTCTGACTGACTCTGTGAGCCTCAGCAATGACCTCTCTCCTCTGAACCTCAGGGACCCCTCAAGTACCTACTCCTATTAGGAGCACAGAAACACACAGTCCAGTCTAGTGGCTAAAAGAACAGTCCCAGGACCTAGACCACCTGGGATTACCTGTACTCACTTAATTGCAACTTTGAGCAAATTCTTTAAACTTTCCTATGCCTCAATTTCTTCATCTGTAAAATGGGATAAGGTTCATGCTTAACTCAGAGGATTGTTGTAAAAATTTTAATCAACTAAGTGCTTAGGACATAGTAACAACCATTGTTACAGGTGTGTATGTGCACACGTGGTAGTTTTATGCCAGGTAGCAACTCTCTGGATTGTTGCACTAAATAACTAGGAAAGATTTCAAAATCACATTGGAATTCAGTGGGAGATGGTGCATCAGTTGATTAGCAATGTCTGCCTTGGCTGGAGATGGGGAAGTGTTAATATGTGAGTCACACACTGGTTGATCCTGATGTCCATTCAGCAGGACTTTGCTGAGCATCTTTTCTGGTACATGGTGCTGATCTAGAAAAGCAATGTCTGCCATGTGCCTTTCCAGTTAGAGACCTCTCTGGAAGTCTTTTAGTCCACTTTTCTCTAGGCCCAGCAGGAATCCTTTCTGGGGCAGCCTGGTCATATGGTCATTAAATTCCAACTTGAACGCCTCTGGTGTTAGAAATCCGTCCCTCTCTGGGAACTGGTCCATCCTAACAGAGCCCTCATTGTTCAGTGTTCCTGTCCTTGAGCCCAAGTCGTCTTCGCTGTCCCTGGGAGAGGCTGATCCAGGGGTAAGATGCTCCCCGTCTGTTCTTCCCAAGGTTCCTTCTCTAGGCTAAACAATCCTGATCCCCAACCCTTTCCTGAAGGGATGTTTACATCCCCTGGCTGTCATCCTTGGCACAAGTTTCTATTTGTCATTGTCCCTGTGCTTACTAGGTTGGCATCTGTTTTAGTTGAATAAATTTAGATTTTGGAGACATATATGATGCCCTGGTCCTTGGCCCTCTTGATTCTTGAGAAATCTCGTGCCCGTCTCTGGTCTCCATGCTCAGGGTCGCCAGATAAAATAAAAGACATTCATTTACATTTGAATACCAGATGAAATACTTAGCACTCACTTATACTAAAATATCATTCTTTGTTTATCAACTACTAAAATATACCTGGGCATCTTGTCCTTTCATGACCTAATGCTTGACAGGCAGGCACTTTTGCTGCTGAGCTAAATCCTCGGCCTTCATCTTGTCCTTTCATAAGGACAAGATGCTTATGTCTCAGGAGAATCCCACGTGGCAGATGGGAAGACTGAGACTATTGGCTAAGGTCAGACTATTGGCTAAGGATGTAGGCACAGTCTGAGACCACGAGTCCCAACTGCTAGGCCAGAGCACGCCTCCTACTGTTCCCCCGCTCATAGCCCACACTCGGGGCAGTCTGGGCATTCCTACATTTCTCCGACTCCGAGACCCTCTGTGCAGGGCTCCTTCCAAGGAGCTGATCTTCCCACCTTGTAGCTGCTTCTTCCCCCGGCCATGTCTTCCCCCAAACTCTCTTTCCTGTTTTTAGATTCTTTTTGCTGCTCAAGTGAACTTCCATTTGTCCTTGCTCCTGAAGTCTCAGGGCTGGCCCTGAGCCCATCAAATTACCACTCTGCCCCATGCCAGTGCCCCCTCTCATTTTGCAGTTTGGGAAACAGCAGCTTTTGTGCCTGGGGAAAAATTTCCCCAAAGAGTTAGAAAGGAAAGGAATTTTCTATGCAACAGTTGCAGAGGAAGAGGCACCATGAGTCACCCATGGTTTTCCAAAGGATGTGGGTTTTTAGCTGAGCAGTGGGAATTCCATGTATTGATCATCATTTTAGTGGTGGTGTGCGTTTATTCAGTGCCTTCTGTCTAGTCAGCTGGAGCGATTTGCATACAGACTGAGGCCAAGACTTCCTGTCCCTCAGGTCATTACAGTAGCGAGGAAGGGCGAGAGAGGACAAGCTAACATTTACGGAGTGTCTGTCTGCTCTGCGTGTGCTGTGCACACCCTCGGCTCTGGAAGCCTCGGGATGCCCTGGGTCAGCGGCTAGGGAGTGGAAGTGCCGGCTCATAACTCAGGTCTGGATGTCCCCCATCCCAATAAGCTACTAGTGGCTCCCTGCAGGCTCAGAGGTGAGTGCCCAGAAGTAGCCCCTTTGAGTAATGGAAACCTTTTGGCATAAGAAAGCTGTGCTGATTCCAGAATCTGCTCAACAAAGACAATGTCTGTCTTTCTTATTCAGAGTGATACAGAGGGAATTTTGGCTCCCTCATCTAATAAGACCCAAAGAACATGTCATGTAGCCAAAACCCCAGCATGTGAGGTGCAGTGGACCAGTTCACTATATTCTGCCACCAAATGACCACCCATCTGGCTGTTTGTCTATCTATACAGCAGGGTCCGAGTGACCTGCTTGCTGCCATTCGCCAAGCCCTTGTGTGCTGACTGTCCTTGGTGTGGAATTGTCACCACTGCCCTGGAAGGTAGGGGACAGGAGCACCATTTTGCAGGGATATAAACTGAGGCTCAGTGAGGGAAGGCACCCACCCAGCGTCTCACAACCCCAGCCTATCTCTGGGGCTCAGTATCTTGCTTGCTGCCCCATATCACAAGCTCTGTGAGACATGTGTGCTGGGCAGAGCCAGCAGAAGTGGGGGCTTGGGCTGGGTGGTGCTGGGCAGCTCCAGCGTGAGAGAAGGCACTTAGGGAGATCATGTAGAGCTAAGATGCACCAGGGTCTCTGGATCCTGGTCCCTAACTACCAGCACCCTAGGATACCCTCTCCGTGTTCCTGGAAAGAGATGTGGCCTTCAAAGGCAGGTCCCCAGAGGGGCTGCAAATGAGCCACTTTCCTTGCTTGCATGCTGTTTGTTAAGCCACTTTTATCAGGCACCTGCTTATGGCCATGCCCCTTGATAAGGTTGCCAGATTGGGCGCCGGCCCTCAGTCTGATGGCAGGCCAGGTGGTGGCCTCGTGGGTACACACATGAATGAGGTAGTGGGGACAGCTATGAGGAAAAGAGATGGGCTCCAGACCCAACAGTAGGGCTGCAGCAAGGGGGAATCTGGGGAACCAGGAAGTGATGTCAGCCCTTGGAGCAGAGAGCTAGATGGGCAGTGACTGTGGGAGGGGCATAGTGCACAGGCCCAGCAGGAGGCAGAGCCAGGGGTCAGCGTGCATGAATAACTGAGTACCCGTCAGTGGCCGAGGATGCCACTGCTGAAGAGAAATGAGGCAGGAAGCTGGGACAGGTGTGACGGAGGGAGGGTATCCTGCCTCTGCCCCCATTAAGTTCAAATTAAGTTCATTACTTAATTTGAACAGGTGACTCGTCTTTCTCTAAGCTTTGGTTTCCTCATCTGTAAAGTGAAGCGCGTCTGATGGTGCTGCTGGCTATGTGGAGTTACTGAGTGACCGAATGTCCAAGCCACCAGCAGTGCCTAGAGGACCACTTGCTGTTGTTGAGCACAGCATGTGGCTGCTGTGAGGAGGTGGCCCACTGTCCGGGCCTCTGAGTAGCTCAGATGTGCTTGGTGATGGTCTTGGTGGGTGTCACGGGCTGAAGGGCCAAGTGCTGTCTGGGGCCAGGAGGGTTCCCAGTCCCTGCTCATTGTCATGGGGAAGTGACACTCCAGGAGGCGCCAGCCCAGTTATTCAGAGTGCATCTCAGCAACCTGGGGTTCCTATGTTCCAGCCCCTGCCCTGTGTGTGTGTGTGTGTTGCTGGGAATTGAACCCAGGGCCTTCATACTGAGCTGCATCTCCAGCCCTTTTTATTTTTTGATACAAGGGCTTGCTAAGTTACCCAGGCTGGTCTTGAACTTGTGATCCTCTTGCCACAGGCTCCCAGAGTGCTGGGATTACAGACATGTACTACCACCCCTGCTCCTCCCCCTGCTTTTATAGGGGTCCCACTGACACGGAGACAAGGTGCTGTGTGACCTGCCATGGGCTCCCTGGGTACCCTACAGCCAGGTCCCTTAGCTATGGATTTCTTGCCCTTTTTGCATTGATTCTCACACAGGGCCCTGTCCCCACCACACACAGGCCCCTTGAGGCGGTAGGGGCCCCTGCCAGCCATCGTCCTTCAGCCTCTACTGACTGACACCAGGCCCTCCAGGAAACTGTCTTCAGGCCTGGAGCGCAGAAGGAGGCTGTGTTCCTGGGGTCCATCCCCAGCCCAGGCTGCACCCCCTCCGGCAGAGCCCGTTGTGAAGCTCTGAGCAGCCAACTTCATCCTGGGAAGCTGTGGGGAGCCACAGCCCAAGGGGACGTCCTCCTCCTCATACTCCCTGAGCCAGCAACTCACCCCCTCCACCCCTTTCCTCCTCCTTGCAGGAGGCAACTTCAGAGCTGCCTAGAAACCCTGGAGATAAGGCTGTGTGACTCCTAGCTCTGCCCTGGCTCCGGGACTCTACTGCGGCTGTAACTCCCAAGCCGTCCGTCTCTTCTCCTATGAGATGGCAAAGCAGAGTCCATAGCTAAGGGATGTTGCTAGGAGTGCCTGGGCTGAGGCTTGGGAAGGGCTTGGCTGCTTATTCCTGGTACCTGGGTTACTGTTCTGAGTGAGACCTTTACTGGGTAGTGACTGAAAGCAGAATTTACTAGCAAAGGCTCAGCTCAGAACCCAATCAAGTGGGAATCCTGGAGCCCAGGGAGGGTGAATGTTGGCCAAGGTCACACGGCCAGTCCTGCAGGCCAGTGGCCATCTCCAGTGTTCAGGGCTAGGAGGAGATGTCTGTGTGCCCTGCACCTGCCTTCTCTGACCCTGGGGGTGTTTATGGCTCAGGCCCTTCCTTCTGGGGTCACTGGGAGAGATGACTCTGCCTTCTGTCTGGCCTCTCTGCAAGGGTTCCCACCTACTCCCACGGGAACTTGAGTCTGTCCGCAAGCTGGCCACCTGGGGAGCCTCTGGGCCCCAGTGCTTCAGAGCAGCATCCTAATCTCAGAGCCCTTGCCAAAAGAGCCTGAACTGGAGTGGCAGGACACTGAGGTATAGGGGGATCCCGCCATGTCCCTTTGGTTGGGGTCATACAGTGGCCAAATGCTCAGATCAGTTCCAGAGGGTGTGTGGGTGTCCAGGCTTTTCCTGTCTCTGGGCATTGGTTTAGCGTTATGACCATGGCTGTGAGTGGCTGTGATGGGGGAGGACAGAGCAAGATTTGAGGGAGAAAGGTGAGCTTGTTAAAAGATTTAGCCACACTTTTTCGAACCAGATTTTGAGGCTATTTTGTGTGCTTGGTTGCTTGGTGTTTTGGTTTTGATTTTGGTGTCAGACATCAAACCCAGGGCCTTTGCACTGAACCACATTCCTGGCCCCTTTTATTTAGTTTGGGACAGGGTCTTGCTGAGCTTGCTGGGCTGCCCTCAAACTTGAAATACTTCTGCCTCACCCTCCCAGAATGCTGGGATTACAAGGCATGTGTCACTATGGCCAGCTGAGAGTGTTTCTTGACCTTAGCACTTTTCACCCACTAGGCAGGAGGATTCTTTGTTGTGCAGTGTCCTGTGCCTGTGGGATTTATGCAGCCTCCCTAACCTCCTCCCCACAATACCAGTAGCAGTCCTTCAGTTGTGACAACCAAAAATGGCCTCGGGCACTGACAAGTAGTCCCACCTGCTAAATCAGTAATTTCTCAAAGCAGCCCCAAGAGGTGCATAGCACTGCTACTCCCACTTGTTATTGAAACTGAAGCCCAGAAAGCTGGGGACCTCAACCAGGCCATGGCCCAAGACAAAGCAGCCAACCTCAGCCTCCCACTTGGGCCGTGACCAGCACTGAGGATCCCAGGATGAGCAGCTGTTCTCTTTACTTGCTGTCCTGCCGAGGAGATGACTGGGAGCAGGAAAGGCGCTGCCACCTACCTAGAGGAAGCGGGACTTCCCCTTATGCTTTCTGTAGCTCTCACAGCACTGTAGGGCTTGGAGGTCATCATCCCCATTTTATAGAGGGGAAGACTGAGATGAAAAGTCTTGAGTTCCCCTAGCTGAAAGGGGACAGAAGTAACTAATATGTAGCACTGATAGGGAAAGGACCAGCCCAGACTTGGGCCTGGGGCAGAATCCATGTGCGATGGATTCCAGCATTTAGCCTGTTCCAAGATCAACCCAAAGGAGTTGCATCCTTGAGAGCCCAGCCCTGACACAGGCCAGCTTCCTGGGGCCACTCTCATGAGCTTCTCTTCTCTTTCTTTTCCCAGGGCGACATGGGAGCTTTGGGTCCCCTTGGCTACCCAGGACCCAAGGGCATGAAGGTAAAGACGGGCTTCCCCCAAGTTGGAGCCTTCTGGTACCCATAAGGCAGGGCACCCCTCAGTGATATGAGTGAGGGAGGCCAAGGGTCTCTCTGGGATGCTGCAGAGAAACTAGGCTGTTAGGCGCTCAGTTCTTCCCTGTCCTGAGAGCTTGTCATCACCTGATTGCCATTGAGAATGGATGTCATTGTGAGCCAGCAGTCTTTGAGCTGAGTATGATTCCAAGGTGATTCTGGACTGGGGAACCTGAATGTCATTGCCAGGGCCATCAGAACCATCATGATGGACAATGAACCCAGTCCAGCTGAGAGAGAGGGCATGTGGAAGACAGGCTAGCACTGCCTGGCCAGACCCGGGGGTGGTGCAGCCTGGCCCCTTCCCTCCTGGCATCAGTGCCTTCCTCGTATGCTGTGGTTCCAGATTCACCCCTCACCTTGCTCTCCCTCGACTTCCTACCTAAGAAGGTCTTGGGGGTGGGGACCGAGCTCCACGTCAGCCAGGCGCCTGACTCCTGGCCCTTGTCTTGCAGGGACTGATGGGCGGCGTGGGGGAGCCTGGACTGAAAGGTGATAAGGTGATCGGAATACTCCCTCATTGCACCGGGGTTTGTCTGCATGCCGCCCCTCTCCGCCTGGAGGCTGCCGCTGACCACTGGCCAGGTCCACCTCCCTGTGTGCTCCCTGCGCCTCTCCCCACCCCACCCCGCCCCTGAATCTGTGCTCCTGCTTCTCCTGGTCCCTCTGGGCAGGGCTCAGTGCATGGTCCCAGGACCTGCAGATCTTGGCAGACAGGGCGCAAGAGGCTGTTGAGGATAAATCAAGGCAGGCCTCCGAATCTGCAGAGTGGGCTTGGAGAGCATAGCCCTTGAGCAAGGGCTGGGTGGTGGCATGGGACAGAAACACGGCACATAGCATGATCCCCAGGCTAGTCTCTGAGCCCTGACCTGCTTCTGCAGCTTCCAGCTATAGGGGGTAGGGAGCACCCCCTAAGTTCTCACTGTATCACACTGTGTCAAGCCAGAGTAGGAGGAAGGAGGTGGGTCCTGGGGGCCAGAGAGGGTCAGCACCTGGCCTGGGTCAGAAGCGTCAAAACTATAGACACTGAGGGAAGTAGCACCCCTTGTGGGCAACTTTCTGCCCCACTCTCAGACTATGGGGAAACCAGGAAGCCCAAAGGGGGTGTGCGTGAGCTGGAGCAGCATTCTGAGTATCCCCACAGGCCTTAGAGCCTGCCTTTAGAGGGCTATGTGGTCTACCCCCTGGAGCAGGTGCCCTGTGCCCTGTGCCAGTGCCGTGCCCTGTGGGTCAGCCCATGCATCCCGCAACCCCATGCACTGAGGGGCTGGCCCAAGACCACACTGCTCTAGAGGATCAGGATTCTACCCTAGGCCCCTGGCTCTGGGGACTTCCACCACCCAGCCAATGGTGGTCAGAAGGTCCAAGCAGATGAGATTGGAAGGTCACTTCCCGTGCCTGTGCTTCGCAGCTGGGGAAACTGAGACCCAAAGAGAACAGAGGGAGAATTTGTCAAAGCAAGTCTGTGCTTTATCAGGGGAGCCAACCCTCGTCTCAGACTCTTAGAAAGTTAGAATTGCTGGATAAACACGGACACCTGGCATGTTTGGTGCAGGCCAGCTCCAGGTAGCCAGTGGTGCGGTGCTCGCCCGGGCCTTCCTCTACCTGCTGCCTGCCATCTCTTCCCGTGATGCCTCCCTGCTCCAGCTCCCCTCAGCTCTGCTCTGCTGCCTGCGCAGCACCTCCAGAGGAAGGGGCTTCTTTTAGCCAAAGGAGTCCCATGCCTGCATGTTTATCCTGAGGCTCAAGCCTTGGGTGCTGTGGAAAAGCTGAAGTTGTGGTCAAGGGGGAGACGAGAGCATAGGCAGCAGTAAACTTGTCACAGTGCCCGGTCAGAGCTGGCCTCCTGCAACCAGGGCCCCAGAACGTGGAAATACTGGTGTCTACAGAATCGGTTGCTAATGGGGCTTCTTGGGACACTTAAAAAGATTAAGCGCTGGAAAAAGGGGATCGGAATTATTTTCATTCACACAGTTTTCAAGAAAGTCAAGTAAGTGAGGATGGCAGGAGAGATGTTGAAATTTCTTTTCTGTCCCAGTGGTGGGAAGGGTCTTAGTCCTGTGCTCTGATGGGCCGCCCACACATACCTGCCCCGCAGGCCTCCCTGGGAGACAAAGCCAGCCTTTCATCCTGGATGCCTGCCCAGAATCCCAGATTTTCCATGACCCTCCCTGGCCTCGGCCCCACTTACAACCGCTTGGCTCGCGCTCTCCGTGTGGAAGCGCCTTTTGGAACCAGGCTCCCGCTCGGCCCAGCTCTTTCCGAGTTTATTATCCTGTGTTCCTAGGTGCCTTTTAAACTTTCCTTTCCTCTTATTTTATAAAAAAAAATTTTTTTTGGACTCTCTCTCCTTTACTTTGGACATTAAAAAATAGATGTCCCTTGGATCCCAAAACTCTTAGGATGTACTGGATTTTCCAAATTGGAAAAACCGAAGTAAGTTTTTAAAAAAAGACACTTTCTTTTTTTTCAATTCTGGCTTTTGTTCTGCTAAGGAAGTTCTTCTGCTGGATCAGAGCCATAGCTGTACAACATGGGTTTTCCAAGATTCCGCATCTTTCCTCCTGGCCCCAGGGCTGGATGCCCAGCATGGAGAGGGGCTTTGGGCAGGCTCTCAGCAGAAGGACCTCTCTGTGCAGCCTGTGACAGCTCATTTACTGGGCAGGGAGGGAGTAGAGGAAACCTCTATGGTCAAAGTGTGTCCCCAAGCCTGGGTAATACATCATCTTAGGAAAGAAACAACCAGGGGGCTGGGAATTTAGCTCAGCGGCATAAGCGCCTGCCTTGTAAAGCAGGCAGTTGTGAGTTCGATCCCCAGTACTGATAAAAAGGAAAAAGACACAAAACAAAACAAAACAAAACAAAACAAAACAAACAGGAAAGAAACACCCAGATCTAACTCAGGACGGGGCTTCTCATGGTTTACACACAGTTTAGCAGTTCAGATTAAAAGCAGCCGGTTTGCTGGCCAAAAGGAAGCAGCACAGTCCATAGCCCAGTGATGAGAGAACCACAGGGCAGGGCAGTCACACAGGCTGCCCTGGCCGCCCGGGCAGTGAGTGGCAGGGAGAAAGCAAGCGCTCCAGGAACCGTTTGCCTCATGTCCTCTGTGTGTGTCTCCTCCCAGCAGCAGCTGCAGGCAGGCCAAGGGGGCTGCAGCTAGGGCAGCCAGTCCCCAGACAGAGCCCACCAGGTGGCCCGTCCTTGCCCCGTGCCAGGATGCTACTGGCCAGATCCCACCTGGGAACAGTCTGCGTGAGGCTGTGCCTCGCTGTGGGCTTGGCGGTCGGGAGGCCTCTGGCTCTGCTGCCTCCCTCACAGTCTTCTCTGTGCTGTGTACTCAGGGTGAGCAGGGCGTCCCAGGCGTATCGGGAGAGCCCGGCTTCCAAGGAGATAAGGTAACTCCACCAGATTCTCCCTGTTTCTCGGGCCGGGTTCCTTACTTCCTCTGAGATGGCTCCCTTTCAGACAACACCGTCTTCTCCAGCCTCCTTCCCCCTTCGCCGTCTCTTCCCTGTAGAGTGGCCTCCATTTTACCTCCAGGTCCCCAGCCTCTTCTCTCCCACTCTGTCTTCCTCAGTACTCCCAAATTGCATTTTTGAGGGCACAGCTTTGCCTGGTGAGTACACACATACCTGGCACGCTGCTGCTCCCAGAGGGAGGTCCTGGCTCCCTACCCAGTCAGCACGTCCCTCTGACACACTCTGCCCCTCCCCATGGAGCTGTGCTGTGGCCACACTGTGCCCAGGCCCTTTGCACACATTCCTGACCACCTAGAACACCCTCCTCCCAGCTTCTGCATCACCCTGCTCAGAGGCCAGTTTTCCTACCTCCTTGGAAAGTGGCCATTATCCTCTCAGATGCCCTGGACAGTATATTCGTCCCTCTAGGTGGAACCACCAATATCCCCTGGTTCGGGGGACTTGTGCTCAGCCCCCTGCCATGGTGAGTTCCCTGAGGCCAGGGCTCTGGATGGCTTGACTGTGAGCTCTGCTCAGCATCCAGCACTTTTCTGTGAATACTGGGACAGGAAGGAGGAAGGGAGGGAAGTAGGGAGGGGAACTGGTCTTATTGATAGATGACCCAGAGTGGCCTTGACTTCCAGAGGCCGTATGTGGCCTGCTGAGCCTGTCTCTTCTTTGCCTGTGTCCTGCACCATGTGGCCACATCTGGACTTCTCACAGCAGTGGGCCTACCGGGCCCAGATGTTGGCCTCCTCCTCCCACCTGGCTGGGCTGGCCTGTCCTGGCCTTTGTGTCTCTGGACTGAGACTCCACAGGCCTTCTGCTTCTGTGGGGCCCAGGCCTAAGCAAGGGGCAAGGCCTGCTTGTCCCAGAGTCCCAGTTCACTTTGACACCCCAGGCCCAGCCTCCGGGGTGTGAGCAGGTGTGGTCAATCCTGCGCCTGGGGTGGAGAGGGTCAAGGACCTGGTCCTCCTCAGAGGCAGGCCATCTCTGGGCTCAGGCCACACAGCACTTCACTCACCTTTCTGCCCCTCGCTGACCCTGCCTGCTCTGTGTCTTTTCCAGGGGAGCCAGGGGTTGCCAGGTGTCCCAGGTGCTCGGGGGAAGCCAGGGCCCACTGTGAGTATTTTCTCCAGAAACCAGCCCACGGCTCTCAAGCGGGTCACAGGAGGTGGCTGGGGAGGCCCTTGTGGGGAGGCCCTGGACCGAGGGCACTGTCTCCTCCAGGCCTGTGGCCTGCAGAGCAGTGCAGGAGGGTAGCAGGAATTTATCCATTGTTTGGATGAGAGGACACTGAGACACAGGGGACAGAAATCAGCCCACAGTGTAAACAAGCCTGTTCCTGCTGGACTCTGATGGGAAATGGGTTCCTTGCCTATAAACAAGTCAACTCACTTGTCACCACAGGGCATGTCATTTATGGAGTTACTGTGTAGCAGACTCAGCTGCCCACAAGCCCAGGAAGGAGGGAGTTTCTACTGCTCCCATTTTATAGGCGGGAAAATAGATTTGGGAAGTGTTTTGCCCTGCATCTCTTTGGCATTTGAATCTCAGCTCCTTGTGGCTGTCCAGGCAGAGTTTATCCAGACTCTAGAACTTTCTAATCACTGCGGCAAGGGACAGTGCAGGGTGTGGGTGACAGGTGGAACCTCCCTTCTCTCTGCCTCCCCTCTTCTCTTCTGCAGGGCAGAGTTGGAGACAAAGGCTCTCTGGGGTTTCCGGGGCCCCCTGGACCCGAGGTATGTGACTCCTATCTCTGGATCTGGCTGCATGCAGCTGGGACTGGGCATTGCCTTTGGGAAACAGAGGCTCAAGGCAGGGAGGGACTTGCTTAAAGCCACACAGCCAAGGGGAGGTGAGGCTGAAGTGGACATGCCTAGATCAAGCCCTTCCTTCACATCTGCTCTTCCCATCCTATCCAGGGGCTCTGGAAGTGGTGGGGAGAGAAAGCTGGTCTCCCTGGACTTTGCAGGGAGATGGTGACCTCGATGATGCTGTGGTTTATGCAGAACAACCAGGAAAGGTCCCCTGGGTCCTGCCACACAGGTCCCTCTTGGGAGCTGCCATGGTCTCAACGCAAAGAGGTCCACTAAGATCCTGAACCTGTCCCGATGCCAGTGGCCCCAGAAAGCCTCAGGGACCTACAGTCCTATATGTGGGAAAATGCTCAGAGCCAGGCATGGAGGTGCACATCTGTACTCCTAGCACTCTGGGAGGCAGAGCAGGAAGATCACAAAGTTGAGCTCAAACTCCAGAATTTAGCACAACACCCTGTTTCAAAAACAGGCATGGGGGTTGGGAGAAGCACCGTAGCTTTGTGGGGAAGCCCTAGTTTCAATTCCCAGTACTGGTAAAAAAAAAAAGGGGGGGGCGGGGGACAATGCTCAGGTCTAGGATTTGAGTGGGGAATGAGAAATGATGAGCTCAGCATGGTGCCACATGCCTGTAATCCCAGCACCCAGGAGGCTGAGGCAGGAGGATTGCCATGAATTCAACATCAGCCTGAACTACATAGCGAGACCCTGTCTCAAAAAAAAAAAAAAAAAAAAAAAAAAATTAATAAATAAAAAAGAGAGAGAGAGAGATGAGGAAGGGGGATTGGGTAGGTTTAGCAATCAACACCCTAACTCAGGGAGTTCATAGAAGGCCTGAACTTTGCTGATGCAGGTGATAATTAGCACGGTGGGGGAGACTGGACCCTAATTACCAACTCACATCTACCTGCACACTCCTGGGACCAGGGCTGTCCTCCCTGTTAGGGTCCTGGACACCCAGGCCAACCCTAACTAGGACCCCCAACGTTCCCCCAAACCCTGGCCCGCAGTCTCACTCATCCCCATGGTCCCTGCAGCCAGTATGAGAGCTGAGTCCGGGTTCTCTAGCTCTTCCAAAGCTCACCCCCCCACCCCACGCTGCTCTAGGAGAGGAGGCAATGTTTCTTAAAAGCCGCACGGTCTGAGTTTCCTCCATGTTGACTTTGGCTGTGCTGCCGCCCTATCTTTAGACAAATGGAGCTGGCCTGTCCCCCCAGGGCCTTCATTGCCTGCACCGGTCACTGTGGAAAAAGACTTCTGAGTCCTGGTTCCCAGCCGTCTGGCCAGGGAGGGTGGAAGGCACACTCCCTCCCATTTCCCCGGTCCCTCTTAGCATTTCAGGGACGACCACTTGCTGTAACCCCTTCCCCCTATTATGGGAGGGAGAGACCACTGCCTCAGGTACCAGTGAGTAAACTGAGGCCCAGAGCAGGGAAGTGACCAGCCTGTGCAGTGGGCTCTCCAGCCTCCGGCGACCCACCCAGCTCTGCCTCTCCCTGAATGGCAGCTCCATCACCAGGAGGCGCCCGCCATGACGAGGGGCTCCGAGCTTTGCCTGCACTGGGCCTGTTGGGAGTCTCTGGGCCTTGGAAGGGCTCCAGTCTTCAGTGCTCAGGGGATTTGTTTCCCTCCCTCACCCCTGGCCAGAAGTGAGTCAGCAGCAAGATCTGAGCAGCACCCAGATGTCACATTCTCCCTGAGAGAGGCCACTCCAAGCAGACTTGGTTTCCCCACACACCTCGACTCCCTGGAGATGCAGGTTTTTACTGAGCACTTAACCAGTGCCCAGAGCCAGGCTAGCACATTGCTTGCATCACTCATTTTAAACCTCAGCACAGCCCAGCGAGGGAGGTGCTCTGATCACTACGTTACAGGTGAGGGAGCTGAAACCCAAAGAAGCGGAGGGATTTGCCCCGAAACAGTGGAAGGTGACAAGCAAGCTCATCATCTCACTGCGGGGAGAGACACAGGCTTTGACTCAGGGCTTAGAGTGCCAAACTCAGGTCTTCCCTTGCTTTTGCCAGTAACACAGTTGAGGGGATGCTTGAGCCAGGATTTTACTGGAGGGGCTGAATAATTAAAAGGGAAAGAAAGAAAGAGAGAACTCACTTCTAAAGGCAAAGAGTAGGGAATTTTTGGTTACATTTTTTAAAAAAAGGCTTTGGTTTCTAGTTAGCAGAAAACTAAAGTAGTGAGACTGCCTAAGAGCTAATGATAGGTTAGGCCACATTAACAAAGATATGGCACTTAAAACTAGGAAGGGGATGTTTGCATATTGACTCATGCACAGAGAAGCATGATGGCTGTCTCAACCTGGTGAGGGAATAGAGAGAGAGAGCCCTGTGCCTGCAAGACCCTGAATGCGGACGCTGGCTAGAGGCTGGAGGTGGGGTGTAGGCAGGTGACCCTGCCAGGCCCAGAAACTTTAGGCCAGGGCGTGTTGGCAATTTTGGCTTCTGGTCCCTGTCTGTGTCGTGACAAACCAAAAGTCACATTGCATGGGAAACTCAAGACAGGTTTCTCCAACAGGGCTACTGCACCCTGTTGTGTATTTTCTCAGCCAGTCTGCGAGATGCCACGCTGGGCTGTGATCCCTGTTTGGAGATGGAGTGGTGGCCTCCCCCTAGCCCCGGCCTGGGTGGTAGGACAGCATGATACAAACAAATGACATAGGTTTTTCTTTTGTCTGTGGTGACCCTGCTTTCTGCTTCCCATAGGGATTTCCGGGAGACATTGGCCCCCCTGGAGACAATGGCCCAGAGGGCACGAAGGTGAGTCCGTGCTCAGTCAGCTATGTGGAAACCATGGATGCTGGCTGGGAGGGCAGGGTCCTGCTGGCCTGCATGGGAGATGGAGGGGCCACCTCTGAGACTCCTTTTTTTCCCTTCTCTCAGGGTAAGCCTGGAGCTCGAGGTCTACCGGGACCCCGTGGGCAGCTGGGACCTGAGGTGAGACCATCGGGCCCTTCCCCTCCTGTCCTCCCCCTGTCTACCCTGGCCTGTCTGCAGCATTCCCTCAACGGGACACAGCAAGGGGGACCTCAGACTCTCAGGCAGTTCATCCTTTTTAAAATTTTATTTTATTTTAATTTTTTTTAAGCCAGTCAAATTTAGCAGTAGGGGGGTGGTATACCAACTTTAGTGACACTAATGTTAATAAGTTCTGATAACCCACTGCCATCGGACCAGCCCAGCAGTTCATCCTTTATAGCCTGGCTCCTGGGAACCTGGCAGGATGAGCCACCCCTCCTTTGCTGTCCCCTCTTCACTGTGCTGGGAATTGTTTTCCTGGAGTGGCTGCCTGGGCTCATTCATGGTGGCTCCACTTATGGGGACATCGACAGGAGAGGATGGGAATTGTCAGCTCCATTTAGACTTGCAGCCAAAGGAGTCTCAGGGAGCTCAAGGCTTCCAGGGCTGTTTACCCGGAAGCAAGAGGAGGAGCTGTGGGAGGCTGCAGCCTTGGAGGGGGCCCCTTGATCAGGTCTGGCCTGCCAGAGGGACTAGCGTGGAGGCTGTGGGCCAGCACCTTCACTCACTCACCAAGCTGCCAGACACTGCCATCCTGAGTGTCAGCTGGGGAGGTGGCACTGCTGTCCTCCAGGGATCCAGTGAAGTCTATCACTGTGCTTTTGGAGGATCTCTGCACTCTGGAGAAACTGAGGCACCGCAGGCCATCGAGCCAGGCGCACCTTCTCTGTGTCCAGGAGGGCTTCTCCACCCACTGGGCACTCCTCTGGATGAGTTCTCCAGATCCCTGCCGATTAAGATACTTCTTTTTCCCTCTCTTGTGTCTCTTGACTCTAGGGAGATGAGGGACCCATGGGGCCACCAGGGGCCCCTGGTGTGGAGGTAAGTGGCACCGCTGAGGTGGGGTTTGTTGGAGCTGAGCCAGCTGAGCCAGCATGACCAGTGTTCCGGAGGGCAGCGGCTGAGAGGGCCTTGGGCCAGGCAGAGAAAGGACCTGACGGACCCCAGAGGAGAGAGACAGGAAGTGCCCAGGGACTGGCCTTGCCTCCTGCTGGGTGCAGGGTGCTGGGGTCACTTTTCCTGGGGATTTTCCCAAGAGCAGCATAGAATCTTCCATAGATGCTTTCCATAGATTCTTCAGAGAGCAGCAGTGGGGCTGGAGGAGCGGAAAGGTCAGCCCTGTGTCTCCTACCTGGGAGGTGGGGATACCCTGGCTGGAATCAGCCTCAGTTCCTGCCATGGCTCTTACAGCTTCTGGAAGGCACCTGTGCTGGCCCCACCTCACCCCAGTGATTGCACAGAGCCTCAGCCACTGTGGGTCTCAGTGGCAGGGTCTCTTCATGCTCTTTAAAAAGTCAGAGGCCCCAAAGAGCTTTGGTTTTTATGGGTTACATGTAGACATTAGTCATTAAAACACTTTAAATATATTTGTGAATTTATTGGAAATTAATAAATGCATATCATATAAACTACATATACTTTTTAAAAACTCAAAACCACATTTTCCAAAGCGAGTTAACTGCAGTGGCAGTCTCTTGTCATTTTGCAAATCTCCCTGATGTCTGCTTCAAAGTCACCTGGAGCCTCAGCTCGGCTTCTGGGTTCAGTGTTGATGATGCCTCAGCCATGCGACGAAGGCACATGGCATCTTAGTGTCAGGATGAGAAGGGTTTTGACCAGCAGACCCTCTTGGGAGGGCCCCACCACACTTTGAGACCCACAGCAGAAGCTCCCCGTTGCTTGATCCTCTGTACTCCAAAGTGTAGGTGTTGCTCTGTTTACACTAGGCGAGCAGCCTGGGAGCCAGGAAGCTTCCTGAGCTGCACAGCTGGAGACTTTCTGAGGTGCTTGCAGCTGGCTGTCTGGTGGCACCAGGGATCTATGTCCTTGTCCTCCCTGGACACTGTGGTCCTCCCTAGCCCACAGGGACCCTTGCCGGGTTCCCAGGTTCCCTGTCCAATCAGTATCTTTCATTCACCTCTCTCTCTGTTGCAGGGTCTGCCTGGAAGGAAGGGATTTCCTGGGAGGCCTGGCCCAGATGGCTCAAAGGTGAGGGCACCTAGGGATACTTGGGGAAGAAAGGGGTCCAACATATGAAAGCCCCAAAGCCCATGGCCAGCTGTGAAAAGGGAAAAAAATCTAGTCCCTATTTGTCACAAAGCACAAAAACAGATGGACATGACCTCCGTGTCCAACAGAGGGGGATTGTTCTAGTGGTGGGGTACCCTGCAGCTGCCCAAGATGATGCTGTGCAGTGTTTTACAGTGTGGGAGGACTGGGTGATGAGGTGGTGAGGTGGTGGAGAATAGGCTATAAATGGGGGTGAGATGAGAGTCTTACCGAGGTGGGCAGCACCCTTCTTCACACACAGCAGAGTCTGGAAGGTCCTCTCTTAGCTGTGGAAAAATAGATTTCCATGTTCTTCTCCTCATAAACAATAAATGTGTACTACATTTGTTAATGGGACTTTAAAAGAAACTGGCCCAGGGTAGAATACTCATGCTTGTCAGCGTATGGGCGGCCTCCCTGAGAGGCTCCCCCTGCCCCTGTTGGAGGGGACAATGCTAGAAGAGTTGGATGGACTTAGTCATTCTAGACAAGTGTTAGGCCAGGTTTATAGATGGGCAAAGCCAAAGGAGGCTGGTGCGGAGTGTGGGGACCCAGTGATCCTACCCCAAGGGAAATAGTCCACAAATCCACCTGGCCCTTCTGGTTCTTGAGAACTTGAGGTCTGGGGGAGAAGCCAAAGGGGATTTGAGGCTCCAACCAGGATGCAGTCCACCATATCCATTTTTGGCCGAAATTCTGACTTGTTGGAGCCTGGGTTCTACCCTCTGAGGTCTCACTGCTGTCTGTCAGATACCAGTTGGGTTCCTGTGATGGGAAGGTGACACAGTCTGGGTGGACTTTTCCCACTGGCCTGCTCGCCTCTCTCCAGCTCATGCTGTGAACACCAGAGCAGCTGTGGCCACCCATGGAGTAGGAGCCACCTGAGTGTGGCCGGAGCTGCCATGTCTGGGAACAGGAAATGGCCAGTGAGACCAGTGAGTCTGGTCACCTGTGGACAGTGGGAACCCAGGCTCCCTAAGTCCCCCCAATTTCCTGCTCTTCCTGAAGTGCACAGCCTGGTGCAGTAGAGTTGGCGATGCAGTCAGGCTGACCAGGTTTCTATCCCAGCCCTCCTAGCTGGCTGTATGGCCTCAGCCAGTCGTCCTACCTCTCTGGTCCTGTTTCCACCTCCTCAAAACGCAGTGCTGCTGAGGGACCTGAATGAGACATGCACCTCAGAGGCTGAGTGCCAGGTTCCTGGTCCGTGGCCTCCATCTCCCGTCCCTATCCATCCTCCTCTTTATTGTTTGCAGGGGGAGCCAGGGGAACCTGGACGGCCAGGGCCCATGGGTGAACAGGTAAGTCAGCCAAGGTGTTGAAACACTGGCTGCTTTTGTGCAGCACTTAGCTGTGTGGAGCACTTTGCTAAGGACCCCACCAGCACTGCTTCGTTTAGTTCTCAGAATGGCACCAGCGCCAGGCTGGGCCTCTCCTTCCTCCCGTCTACGCAGTGACTCTTGGAGAGGGAAGCTCTCTGCATGGGAAAATCTCTGTCACCGCTGACTCTACATACATGGCTCTGCTGCGTTTGCCCAAAGAGGTTCTGTGATGTGGGTCCTCGAGCTGGAGTTAGACCCCATAGGTCAGGCTGCTCCCCCAGAGGAAAGCAGCCACAGCCTGCCGAGAGCGGTTGGCCCAGGATCCCCAAACGGTAAAGATGAAACTCAAGCCAGTGGTGGGCTGGCTGGGAAGCAAGGCCCCTGTTCTGCAGAAGAGAGGTGGCTGCAACTAGTCATTAAGAATGAGGTTTGGGAATCATTCCCTCAATTATCAAAGTCCACAGAAACAGCTGAAGTGCTGAGTGGATGGGCAGCTCACTCCCTCCCCAGCCCCTGCAGCTCCTGCAGGCTTATTCTCTGGGCCCGAGGCGGAAAGTGGCAATCTCGTCACCACTTTAAATAAGCGCCCATAGCTAGTGTGGAGGAGCATGCCTACAATCCCAGCATTCTGGGAAGCTGAAGCAGGAAGATCAAAAATGTAGGATAGCCCAGGCAACTGAGACTTAGTGAGACCCTGACTGAAAATAAAAAAAAAATTTAAAGAGTAGGGAATGTAGTACATAGTAAAGATACTAGTTTTAATTCCCAGTTTCATCAATCAATCAATCAACTAATCAGTCAATAAAGGTGTCCTGCATTAGGACCCCAGGAAGGGGTTTCTGGAAGCCCAAGCCAGGAGAAGAGATGGCACCCTGGACCCAAAACGGTCCGGCTGCACCAGGAAACACCCTGCACACAGGGAGAATCCGCACACCAGGCTTCCTCACTCGCCTGCAACATCTGTTAGGGGGAAGAAAGGAATGAAAGCTGGGGGAGGCCGGATTGTTGAAACTTTTCCAATGTCATTCGAGTGCATTCTGTGGAAAGCCCAGGAGTTGGGAAAGGCTGCGGCAGCCTGGATGTGTTTCCTGATAGGAAAAAAAAGAGGCAATGTGAGCCCCAAATTCAATTTCATAGTTATGCTAATGGAAGGGCCCTAGGGAAATAGATACTCAGAATCCTGGACTATCAGGACACAAAAGGTCTTTAGAAATCACTTTATCTAGGGCCTTAACCTTTTTTTGTGCCATGGATTCCTTTGCCAGACTCCTAAAGCCCAGGGACCCCCCTTCTCCAAATAGTTTTTAAATGCATAAAATAAACACAGGATTCAAAGGAAACCAATTCCATTGAATTATACTGAAAACTACGTCTGAGATATAATGTGCTCATATTGATTGATGTGTTCAATTGTGAGATTTAGCAGGAAGTCCCACAATGACCTCAACTTTGAAGTGGTGACAGGCCTCAGTGATGTATTTTATGATCCCTGCAGCAGTGAGATCTCCGTCTGTCAGAGGTCCATGAGGGGAAAACGGGCTCAGCCAAGATGACTACAGGGACAGTGGCAGAGCCGGGGCCTGTTGGGTAGCAGCCCAGACAGCTTGGTCAACAGAGCCCCCAACTATCTGTCTGGCCCCCCAGACCGTGGCAGCTCAGACCATGGCAGGAAAGAAACAGTGTCAGGCTTTCTGGGCCACGGTGGTCCTCTGCGTGTAGCCCTGGGTCCCCTCCCCACATGGTCGTGGGAAAAGGGCAGGTGTTTCCTGTTCCTGGCAGAACCAGAGGAGTCCCAGGAAAGAGACCTAAGTTCATACCACAGGCCCTCCTTATAATCACAGTGACAGTTACATTTAGTGATCCCCTGTTAGGTTTGGCGCAGTGCCAAACACCAAATGCATGAGTGCCCACAGATGCCCCAGCAGCACTGTGGCCATTGGTGTTGTTATTCCCATTCTGCAAATGAGGACACTGAGGCCCTGAGAGGTTAAGTAGCTTGTCCAAGCTCTTATAGGTAGTAATGTAACTGTCAGAACCCAGATGGGCACTTAGATCTACAGGATTCTCAGGCACTGCCAGTCACAGAGGAACTAGAAACCTCTCCAGCCTGCTAAGCCCCAGCATCTGTGTACCAGTGTGAGAGCTCTGTGCTGGGCCCTGTCCTAGGTGCTGGGCCAAGGCATGAGCCTTCTCTTCAAGAGGCTCAGCCTCCGAGAAGCAGAGCCTGCCGACACCACTGTTGGGCTGTCTGGTTCAGCTGAGACGGTCTCAGGTACCCCCAGCACAGGTGTATGCCATGAGAGGAGACAGGGAGAGGAGGGACGTTCCTCCTCTCCTGACCAGCCCAGCCTCTCCCCAAACATGGGGACTCAGATCCTGCCTATGTGACGCCTGCTTAGGTAAATATCCCCCTTTCTCTCTTGCCATCCCGAAAAGAGCTGGCCGCGCTTCTGGCTTTCAGAGCCGCTTCTCCGCCCCACTGAAAGATAGAAGCTCTAGGCCTCCAAGGCTGGCTTCCCTGGACCAGCTCAGCTCCACCTGCAAGTCAGGCGTGCCAGGATGTTCCAGGACAGCACCAGGGGAGTCTGAGAGTGAGGGTGCAGGAACAGGGCACTTTTGGTATGCCCTGTATTCATTAGGATCCTGTTTGGCTTCTTGTGTGAGGTTTATGACCCACCTGCCTTCCAACAACTCATAAATCGAAAGTAGCTATGAAATTTCTCTTGCCCTGAGCCAGTCAGGCAGGGCCTTTTGACAGAGCAGTTTTATTCCCTCCATTCAGCGGCTTCTAAAGGGCTGCCTGCTCCCTTGTGGGGAGCTTGTGCCACTGACTTAACTCTGCCCTTTTAAACACATGAGAAGGGGTGGGTGAATACGAAGACCAAGTGCCTCTCCAGGCCTTGCAATAGAGGGGATACTCAGAACACTCTCGGAAGGTCAGGAGTGCCTGGTACTGTCCCCCTTCTGCAGTGATTTGCCCGAGGTCTGCAAACCTGAATGCTGGGTGACAGTAACAGAGAAGTGTGAGGTACAGGGCTTGACATATGGTAAACGCTCAACACACAAAGCCGTTGTCTTTGACACCACGGTCACCTTGAATATGTTTCAGTTTGTCTTTTAGAGTAAGTTGCTGCAAAAGTTAAACACGTACTTGGTTGTTCATGGCAACAGCAGCAGTGGCTTTACACACTGTGTCACATCTCTTGTACTTTATGCTTTGTCCAGAGGAAACCAGCTTGAGCTGTCCCATGAGCGGCTGATGGTGCTAGAGATCAGGGAAGTCAGGTCGTCCTTAGGCCCCACCTCTCCAAGTCTTGGGGAAGAGGGGAAGGTGTGTGGGATCTAGAGAGGCCTCCCCAAGCTGTACCAGCAAAATCTATAGGGTCCTTGCTAAAGCGGCCACATCAAACCCTTTGGAGAAGGAGGAGTGGGGCTCAGAGTCAGCCCTTTGGAATCAGGCGTGCCCTCTCACCCTTGCAGCCTGGCAGGTGGCCTGGCTTTCCCGTGAGCACATGAGCTCCAGCCTGTTATCAGCTTGTCTCAGTCTGGCCAGAGTTCAGGGAACAGGAGGTAGATTTTATAGGACAAACCCACTCCTCCCTGTCTTTCCTCATTCCCCTGGAAACTCTTGGCTGTACATCGGGGTTCTTCCAAAGCCACGTTTGCTCTCCTGACCTTCCCAGAGCCCCCTCCGCTTGCATTTTCCTTAGCAGGAAAGAGTTGGCCTGAACCAGAATTGGCTGGCTGTCTTTCTGGAGACTTCTGCAGGTATCCACCTGCCCCGTGCACATGTTTTGCCCGTTTAGGGGACA
This sequence comes from Cavia porcellus, assembly GCF_034190915.1. Lineage (NCBI taxonomy): Eukaryota > Metazoa > Chordata > Mammalia > Rodentia > Caviidae > Cavia > Cavia porcellus. The sequence goes on along the minus strand of NW_026947484.1, from coordinate 173,653,483 downwards.
GCAAGGCCTGTGGCCACCTAGAAAAACTTTCTGGAACCCAGAGAAAAGTTGTCACCCAGTGAAGTAAAGAGGAGCCAGAGAGAGAGGGAGACAGAAAAAGAGAGAGAAAAGAGGGGAGGAGAGAGGAGGGGGGAAGAGAGGAGAGGAGCGTCCTTTCCGTAAGGAGAGAGAAAGTCTTTCAGGAGACAGTAAAGAGGCCCCTGCTTCCCAAATTCCAATCAGGTTTTTGGCCGGGCAGACATGCTGGCTGTTACGGTATTTCTATCCCAGCCAGCACGTTTGCTTCTCTCTTTGAAACAGCCCCAGAGCCCCGAAAGATGGGGGCAGATGGCCTCTTTCCAGTGCAGCTTAAGCGCCTCCCCCTGCTCCCTGCTCTCCAAAGGCAGCCACCTCCCAGCCTGCTGCTGGCGCGGGAAGAATGTGTGGCACTCCCAGGGATGCTGGCAGCAGCCCTGCTGCTTGGCTCCCAAATCAGAACCATCTGGTGGAGTGAGGGAAGTCAGTACGGTGCCCAGAGAGAGGCAGCGTGCCTTGGTGGCAGCCCCAGCCTGCAGGATTACTGGGCACAGGCAGGATGCTGGGACTCAGCTCCAAAGAGGGAAAGTGCCAGCTGTTGCCTTGAAAACTCAGCATGTCACCAAATTCATGTTGCTTCCTCTTGTTTTTGTAAATGTTCCTCTAGGGGCTTATGGGATTCATTGGTCTGGTTGGGGAGCCAGGAATCGTGGGAGAAAAGGTAAGTTGTTGTGGGAAAGATCAACCAGTGGAACACATGATTTGAGATCTGGAAAGTCAGAGGACTGGTGGATCCTGGGGTTTTAGGACCTTTCCCCACCGGCTTTTGTACACCTGTCATTCCACCTTCTCCAAGAGCCTTTCCCAGCATTCCCTGGGCCCTGCCCTGATCACCTGTGAGCACTTGGAGAAACAATTTTAGGACTTTCTCTTGACAACCAGTAGATGTATGTGACCTGGGCTCCTCGTGGCTGCCCACTGACACTGCCCAGGGTGGGCAGCAGGAGAGAGGGAAGATTCATCTTGAGGAAGGACAGAGGGTGAATGTCGCCTTGGTTGCCTTGGGAGCTCTCTGCAGCTCTGCCTTGCTCTTAAGGTGCCTAGGGCCCCTACGAAGGGGGTGACTTGATTAAGGTCATCCAGACAGCAAGTGACACACTTTGCCCACTGAGCCATTTAGCCTGGTGTTGGCTTCCCGGGTCCCACTGTGGTCCCTGAACCACCCCTCCCAGTACCCAGATCAGGTCCTCTGAGATAGCCAGCACAATCCCCACTGGAAAGATGGAGAAACTGAGGCTCACACTCATCTGATCTCACCAAATGCTTGGTTCATCATGAGCTCATGCTTCATTACTGTTTGTATCCTATACTCTCTGCCCTCTGCTCTCCTCTTTCTTGTCTTTATTTTAAATTTAAAATTCACAAAATATTGCAAAAAATGGGACAGAAGGCTCCCATGTGCCCACACCCCTGGTTCCTCCAATGTGAACAGCTTACAGAGCCATCATGTGGTGGCGAACCCAGGTGTCCTTCTCTTGTCGCTCGAGTGTCCTGTGTCCCTTTTCACCTACAAATGGTGGCCTTGCCAGGAACACCTTTCCCACCCTGGTACCCCTGCACACACTTTTGCTTGAATAACTCGAGTGACCATTTAGCCCTTAGTTCAGACAGCTCTCCCTGAGGGATGCTGGTCGTGGTAGCACAATCTATAAGCCCAGCACTTGGGATGATGAGGCAGGAGGACTGCCATGAGTTAGAGGCCAACTCTGGCTACCTAATAAATTCAAGGCTAGCCTGAACTGCATAGTGAGACCTTGTTTCTTTTTTTAAAAAAAAATCTTCCCTGGGCTGGAGATTAGCTCAGTGTCATAAGCACCTGCTTGGCAAGTGCAAGGTCGTGAGTTTGATCCCTGGCACCAAAAAGAAAAAAAAAATCCTCCTTGAGAAAAGTCACCCCCCAACAGCATAACACCTAGAGCCTCACCTCTCTCCTGCTGCAGGCTGCATCTTCTGGAGATTCATGTCATCTCCCTGCCACCCCCGAGTGTCTCACCTCCTGGGAGCCCATCTGTCTGTTTCTACTTCGCACAGGGTCTGAATATTAAGGCATATAGTGTCAGGCACATAGAAGCTTCTCGATACATTTCTGCTAGCTGGGTGGACATAAGAAATGGGACCTCATGGAAAAAGAGACAGGATGTGAACTCACAGGCCCTGTCTTCCAGCCATAGCTGTGACTGCCACCCCACCCTTTCTCCCAGCCTGTCTGGATTGGTCAAGAAGGAGTGATTCGGGTCTGATCCTCTAGCACCTCATCTAGGCGTGGCCAGAGAGAAAAACAGGCTGTGTATGGTTGTTTCCACCTCAGCAAGCCCAGCCCAGGGGATGCCAGCCCTAAGGAAGACTGCATGATGTGGGCCGGGATCAAAGGGGACGATGTGTTAGTGTGCTCTTGATCAGGACCTGCCTGGCCTGAGGGAAACCAGCCTGTGGTCTGCTGCAGGGGCTGCCGAGGCCTCCCAGGGCTTGCCCAGGACTTGGTCTCCATAGGGTGAAATCCTAGGTCCCCATCCAGGTGCAGCTATGAGCCAAGCAATGGCTGTAGACCTTCGTCAAGTCCCCGCTCCTCTTTGGGCCCCTGCATCTGCCTCACAGAGCCACCCATAGCCACCGCATGACTTTTCTGCCTGTGTCTCCATCACAGGGTGACCGTGGCATGATGGGACCCCCAGGTGCTCCGGGACCCAAGGGGTCGATGGTAAGGAGTAAGTCTACATCCTCCTACCCTCTCCTGTCCTCAGCCAAGGTGACAGTCCCACTCTTCCTCCACCTGTCACCAGCCCTAGGGCCTCAGGATGACCAGCTTCTCCTTTCTCCCGGCTTGGGCTGCTTGGCTATGAGGGACTGAGGAGGAAGAGGTTCCTCTGATAGCTCCTCTCCTTTTGCGTGGCAGGGTCATCCAGGAATGCCAGGTGGTGTCGGGATTCCCGGAGAGCCTGGACCCCCGGTGAGCAAAGCCCCTGTGCCCCAGAGTGCAAACTCATTGTCCAATGAGGGAGAGTCAGACCTCAGACCCAGCGTGCAGTCCCTCTCCACCACTGCCCGGCAGAGGCCCTTGAACTTTTTTGAGCTTAAATTTTGCACATCTCAAAAATAGAGGAAATTATCATGGTCGTGCTAATGTAGTGGCATGGGTTAAAAGGACAGTAGCTGAGACATGTTATAGAATGATGTGTTTTGCTCAGTACACAACAGATGTGACCTTGTCCCTTCACTCATTCACTGGGGAGGATCCCAGAGAAGCAGGTGCCAAGCAAGCAGGGATAGCAGGTGGCCCTGCTGTCCCGCAGTCCTTTTGATGAGGTGGGAAGTTCTTGCCATGCGGTTGGGGTCAGAAACTACACCCTGGGCTCCCATGACATGTTTTTTTGTCCTGTGCACAAGGAGGAGAAGTCACACCTGGCCTGGGGCTGGAGGATCTGAGGATGGGGAAATAGGCCTGGAGGGCAGGAAGCAGGGGGCCAGAGGACTTGTGTTCTGGCTGGTGGGGAGGTGTGGTGTCCAGGTACCCAACTTGGAATCTGAGGGCCCAGTTCCGAGGCCCCAGAGCTGCTGTCCACCTCCCTCCCTGTATTGAAGGTGAGGGAAGGAAGCTCGTCCCAGGGAGGTGCCCAGGTCTCCTGAAGCCTTCTCCTGGGTTCGTCTGTCTACTCAGTGGTTTGGCCCAGACTCTGTGAAATCAGACTGTCACTCACTGCGTCCAGATCTCAGAGTTGCCGCTGGCCCTTCTTTACAACAGGTGGGCCTGGTCCTTGAATTCGTGGGGCTCCTGCCCCCAGCCAGCTGCCTATAGTCTACACAGAGGCCCAAAAACCCACTTCAGAATCAGATCTGTGGGAGTCAAGTCCTGGCCCCTACTCTCTCACTGTGGGTGTTGGCAACGTTGGCGGCCGTTGTGGGCCTCGATTTCCTCATCTGTAAGTTGGCATAGGGCCACCTTCCCTGGGGAGCACTGTGGGAAGTAAGTGGTAGAGTTGTGATGCCCAGCTGGCAAACATCCTGCATTTCCCGAGTGCTTAATAAATGGCAGCGAGGCTTGGGTGGGTACAGAACTTTCCACCTCGTTGGCTCACTGGATAGTGCCATCTACTGATGCTGTCTAACCCCGTTGGCTTTTTCGTATGTTTCCAGTCATTTTAACATCCATGCTCTGCTCCTACCTACTGAGGCCATTGAGAGTGTGATCCCTACGGCTGGGAGTGGGGGTGGAGGGACAGGTGGAAAGGGTCTGAGACCTGCCAGTGTCATACAGTGGTCTCTCCGGGTGCCCCTCCTGGTCTGACCTCTTGCTTGAGCAGGGTGAATACTGCCTTGAACTAAGGACCTCTGGGTCATTTCACCTTCCCATTTTATGGGTAAGGAAACTGAGGCCTACAGAACTAAATAACCAGAAGTGGGTTTGAACCCAGTTCTCTGGAGCTGCAACCAGGCCAAGTGAGCACCGCTCTCTTCTGCATGGAGACAGCTCCTAGCCCTTTGCAGCAGCACACTCACACCTTCTGGGCTGGAAACAGCCCATCTCACAGCCTTCACCAGCCGGCTGCCAGATCTGCCTTTTTATTGGGCCAAGGTGGTGGACAGTCTGCTGCCTCTGCCAACCAGAAGTCAGGCTGGGACACAGCCCACCTCAGCCTCCAGCAGAGTGTCTGCAGAGCTCCGTGGGATCTGAGGGCGCAGCAAAGGGGGTTGGGCAGTGCTCTGGTCTGTGGCAGGGTGAGACCATCCCCTCCTTGGGAAAAGAGCCTGCCAGTCCGGGAGCTGCTGCTGAGCCAGAGGCCCCTGCAGCTGTCACAGGGCTCCCGCTGGCCCTGGGATGAGGTGGCTGCTTGGTGGTTGCCAGCTCCATTTGCCCAGGGGGCCATTGTTCACTTGGATTTCTGAGGACTTGGCAGGTGCTGAGCCAGGCCAGGTGCTGAGAATTCAAAGCACAAAGCCGCCACCTCTCAGTGCCTGACTCTCCGGGACTCTCCATGCCTCCCGCCATCTCTCCTTGTCCCCTGCTGGTCCTCCATGGCTCTCCTTTGCTTCTCCTATCATTCCTTCATCAAACCAAGATAAAGGACCTTGTCTCCAGAAGGGCCCTAGCTCTCCTGCCCTGACAAAACCTAATCGTGGTCACATTTAGTGTAAGGGCTGGGGTGGGGACAGAACATGGGAGGCTGCTGGGGAGAGAAAGGGACATGAATGTATAGGGACACTCTTTTAGACATGGCCCAGTAGCCCCTCAGTGCTGATTTTGAGAGGAGGAAGGAGGTGGCTCACCCAGGAGGCCTCTGCCCACCCCCAAGATCCCAGGAATGCCTGGGCTGCTGATCTAGGGCAGCAGCTGCTTCTCCCCCAGGGCCTGCCTCAGGGAGGGGCGCTGTGTGTGACCCCCTAAGTCTGCCCCACACCCCTAGACCCCTGTGTTGCTCCTGCCCCCTAAAAACAGCTTCCCTAACTTTTCTTCCCCAACAGGGCCCTCGAGGGTCACGAGGCCCACCAGGCATGCGGGGAGCAAAGGGACGCAGGGTAAGTTGGCCCAGACCCCAGGGCAGATGCTGATAAGTGCGCGAGTAAAGTGGGGCCACCTGCAGAAGACCTCCTTCTGGTCCCTGCCCCCTCCCTGGCTCTGGGCTTTGTGACTTTTGCAGCACCAGTCTCACCCTCAGCCTGCTGCGCATGTGGGACCTCTCGTTCCCACTGCTGTCTTTCGAGCCTACTCCTGAGCCTCAATCTTGCTGTCAAAAATGGACTCTGGTACCAGGGCTTTGTTCATTCATTCACTCCATCATCCATTCAATTACCATTTATTTAGCATCTACCTTAGGATACTCTGCCGATATCATGCAGGACAGACCAGGCATGCCCTGCCTGCCTTGTGGCCCAGGGAACAGGTCACACATGATGCGAGGCAGACACAGACCATAGAGCAAAGGGCCATTGGCACATGGATGATGGGAGCGCTGGCCACTTAGAGGCGTCTCCCCTTAGAAGGGGAACCAAGGACAGCCTAGGAGAAGGTGTCTCTTGGTCTATTACCAGATTGCAGGAAGAGAGGCTGGCAGGGGAGAGCCCTACGGTGAGGGGAATGCTGGCATGCTTAGGGTTCCCTAGTCAACAATGACCAGGATCACACTTAGCAGGCACCATGCCAGGCAAGGTCTCCAAAACCACAGCTATGCCTTAAAGGTAATAGGGAGCCACAGCTGGTTTAAGATACGAGATGGATTGAGCACAATGGCCTGGGGTGATCACTAATACTCTGTGCCAGGCACTCTCACATGCACTAACCCTGGTAGGTAGGTGCTATCTTTAGTCCCATTTCACAGATGAGGTAACAGAGCTTCAGAGAAGTTAAGTCTTGTCCTCAAGTTGCACAGCTGGAAGTGGCAGGGCTGGGATTTGAACCCAGGGAATCTGATGCGTTTGCATCCTGAATTCAGCCTCCTTTTCAATCATGTAGGTGGATGGATGGAATGATCTCCTGCCAACTGGTACGCAGATGCCAGGGCACGCGTCCTCATTGTAAAGAGGAAACAAGACAGCAGGGGTAGCCCGGGCCTGATATCCAAGCCTCATGTTGGGGAATCTGTGATTATTTTGGCTGGAATTCAACTAGTTTTAAAATTTCCCTTGCACCAGATGGCCTGAAGCAACAGCCCAAGAGAGGAAAGATTAAGAGGCATTCCTGTGGCCACTGGGGCCTGCCCAGTACCCAAGTCCTCCATCTCTACAAGGGGACAGGAACCAAGGGCAGCCGGGTTCCCCTGGTTCTGGAAGCAGGATTAGCTGGCAGGGGAACCTCAAGGTCCTTGGCCGCTGCCTCACCCCAAAAGGAAGCCCAGCCCAGCTCCACCAGCCATCTGCTCCACCCTTCCCAACAGTGGCTTGAAGAATTTCTCCCCTACTTGAGGAAACTCAGGCTCCTGACTGCATCAAAGTCTCTGGGACAGAGAAGAGCAGGGGGACCTGAGCCCTGCTCCTGGCAAGGTTTGGCAGGAATGTAAAACCTGCAGATTGTCCCGAGGTCCTGCCTAAAGAGCTTCCCAGGGCCACTTCCCAGATGTGCCTGAGTGTGGGGACCCAGAGAGGTGCCTCTGCTCATGTAGGAGTTCGCTTCTAAGCAAGCCTCTCTTAGCTCCAAGCTCTCCTCAGGCCCTTAGCAAGGCCTCGTTGCAGTCCTGGCCTCGGTTCCTCAGGTGCTCCCTTTCCCAGGGTCTGGCTTGGGGAGGGGGGCAGCGCGAGTTTGACTATAAACATCTTCCTTGGGGAGTGGAGACAAGTGGCAATTCACTGGTAGAAACCCAGGACACCTCCAGTCTTGGCCGCCCCTGGTCTCATGGAAAAAGGAATGGGACCAAGCGGGGACCCGCAGGACAAGCTGCTGAGTGGCCAGAGCAATGGGTGATGGCGACTCTCACATATGTTTCTGCGTAGTGGGCTGAGAAGGAGACGGCTGGTGGTCCACTGCCTCTGCCTCCCTCCAGGCAGAAAAGATTGGTCCTGTTTCCCCCAAGCCCGGTGCTGGCTTCCCCTGAGCTCAGCAGGTGTAGGCCCTCTCTTGAACAAAGATTTCAGACCTTGTCTTCTCCAATGCCCTGCCTGGGGCAGGCTGCTACAGGCTCTGCCTTGCATACCGCCTGGGACAGGAAGCTCACACTCATCCTGATAAACAGTGACAGGCCATACAATCAAATGGGCACCTAGCTGACTTGGGTTCAAATCGTGACTCTCCCCCAACAAGTTGTGTGACCACAGGCGAGTTCACTGCCATCTCAGTTTCCTCATTTATAAAACAAGGGTGCAGCTCTTTCTGTGAGTGCTGCTCCTTCCTCCCAGAGGGGCTTTGAGAGTCTGCAGCGGTCCCAGGCTCTCTTGTGGAGGCTCTGGCCTCCGTGGATGGGGACAGTGCTGGGAGGGAAGTGCAGGCACAGAGATGCCGTAGGGGTGCCCTGAATCACACAGCCCTCTGTTCCCCCACAGGACTCTGTTTTGCAGTAGGGGCTTTTGCACTGAGCTCTGCCCCAGCCTTACTTACTTACTTATTTAACACAGATGTCTTCCTGTTTGTTTATATATTCTTTAATTTCTCTTTCAACGATGTTTTGTTTTGTTTTTTAAAATTTTCAAATTTGTACCAGCACATGTTTGCAGTAATGAAACCCCTTGTGTGGAGTTTGTATGTATAGCCGTCCTCTTCCTCTCTCTCCAGCTGTTGATCCCTTTTTCCATTTGAGAATGATCTGTCTCCCTACTTCCTAGTATCTATTTTTAAAAAATTGCCCAGGAAGAAAAAAAATCTTATGCCGCTGAGCTAAATCCCCAGCCCCAAGAAAAAAAAATCTTACACAAATGTTTCAGTTGTAAATTTATTGAGACATGAGATTCTTGCAAGTTACCTTTGGCCTCTACATTTGTAAGAGGTGCTCAAAGTGCTGGCTTCCAGACATTTATTAGTATGGGGAACTGCTGCTCAGTCATTGAGATTATTACACGTGTCTTTTGTCCTTGGTGAAACTAAATATCCGACACCCAAAGTTAAGGGAAGAAAAGGTTTATTTAGCTCACAGTTTGTAGAAGTTTCAGTCCACAATCAGCTGGCTCCAAGGCAGGGTGGCACGGCAGACAGGTATTGCAAAACAGAGACAGTCATAGCAGGAGGAAGGTAGCAAAGCAAGCAAGGGGCAAGAAAGACTTTCTGTCCCTTGTATTTTATCCAGCCTTCTGGATTAGCACGGTACCAAACCAGTCAGTGAACTGATTTAGGAACACTCACCCCTAACCCTAGCAACCTTAATGCTGGCACCCTTAGTCCTAGTGTCCTTAATCCTAGCATTGCACCAAGAATTAGTCACACACTTGAAATCCAGCCACCTCTGAAAAGCCCCACCTGAGACTGCATGAGGCTTTGGGGAGACATCTAAACAGACACCACAGCAACATGCATTTTCAAATTGCTCTGTAAAGGCCGGCAGCGTAGTGGATTTTCTGCAATATACAGTATCCTCTTGGGTCTCCCATACAAGTAACACCACTTTGGAAAAAATACATTATTTTTATTTTCCTGAAGTGTGTATACATCTTTTTTAGTGAACTCTATATATTTATTTGTTGGATTGGCTGTTTGTTTGTTTGTTGTAATTTTTGAGGCAAGGTTTTGCTAAGTCACTAAATTACCCAGGCTGGACTCAAACTTTTGGTCCTTCTGCCCCAGCCTCCCAGAGTGCTGGGATTATAGATGTGTACCAGCATCCCAGCTTCAAGATCTCCTTAAACAGGGTTATGCATGTACCAGCTTCATTCTGGAAGCTGTGCCATGCCTCTGCAGAATGACCTGGGCCATCACTGCAGGCCAGTGACCTACCTGCCTTTGGAGGCAGTGGGCAGGCAAGGGGAGGTGGTGGGAAGGGGAGGGTCCCAGGCTCTGGGCATCGTCACCTACCTGGCTTCTACCCTGAGAGAGATCTCTGCTGTCCACCATACCAGAAACTTCTTACTATTCCAGGGCCCCCGAGGACCAGATGGACCAGCTGGAGAGCAGGGGCCCAGGGGCCAAAAGGTACTGACCCCTGTGGGTTGCCCTACTTTACCCTAGTTTCACTGGGTCAGGGGGCCCAGCACCAGGAACCTTAGGAACAGAGGGAGGCTGCGGGGCCCATTCCTGAGACTCATCCACCACCTTCCTGACCCCTGGAAGTCCCGAGCAAAAGAACATAAAGGAGGGACAGTGAGAGCGAGGGGGGTCATCATGCCCTGGAATCTTGGGAGCCCAAGCTTCTCAAGCTGCCTCTGTTGTCCTGTCAGTAGGAAGAGGTCCTTGGTTCTTGATCCCAGGCACCTAGTCACTGTGGGAAGCCACACTTACCTGGCCTTGGTTTTCCCAGCTACACAATGGGACAGTGGGGATCACTGCTCTGGCTTCTTCTCCTGTCTCCTGGGTGGGTCCCTTCCAGTGCAGGGTAGTCCCAATCTCTGTCCAGCTTTACTTCTCCACTCCCACAGGGCCCTGAAGGACCTCGGGGAAGACCGGGGCCACCTGGACAGCAGGTACGTGGGACAAGGACACACTGGCTGGCCACTGGACCCCCATCCCCACCCTGTGATGGGTGCCTCTAATGACCCCCAAATGTGCTTCCAGGGTGCAGCTGGTGAGCTGGGCCACTCAGGGCCACCAGGCTTTCTGGTAAGTAGAATCTGTTTCTGCGGTGCCCAGCGTGGGACTGGGGCAAGCTGGGGCAGAATAACTCAGATTCCCACCTGCAGTGGAAACCTCACACCCCCAACCCAGAACCCCTTGGGCGTGGCTTCCACACCAGGGTCTCAGCCTCAGCATCCATCTCAAGGCTGCAGAGGGTCAGGTCGGATGCTGAGACTCTTCAAGCACTGCCAAAGGTCAAGGAGAAGGGCAGAGTGGAGAAGGCCAGCAAGGGACTGAGGTCACCTGTGTCTTTCTCCGCAGGGCATCCCAGGTCCCTCGGGGCCCCCAGGCATCAAGGGCCTCCCAGGAGAACCGGTAAGCTCCTTTCCCTGCCTCTGTGGCATCCTTCCCCTGGCAGGCAGGTCTAAAAGGGGCCGCCGACTGGGTTGTGGGCTGAGTGGTCAGACTAGGAGAGGCATTGGCAAGGGACAGTGCCAGGGCTCTGCTGCCCACCAGGCTTTGGGTGGTGGTAGGGGCCCTCCTGCCTGATTTCTCACCAGTGAAATAGGCACCCGTGTCCTCCCTTGCCATTCTGTCGGGAGGATGACATTGGGAAAGGTAGAGAGGGTGCTTGGCACAGCGAACGCAGAAGGAGGGAAGGAAGCAGGGAAAGGAGACGAGGAAGAATGAGCCACCAGCCAGCTGGGAGCCTCAAGGGGAGAAGGGCTGTGGGAAGCAAGAGGAGGTAGCCCCGAGGCCCGGAGCCCACTCATCCCAAGGGCACAAGAGCCTATGAAGGTGACGGAACAGAGGCAGTGACTGCATCACCTCGCCCTTCGAAGGAGGCCCAGAGGGACAGGTTTGGGAGACAGCCTAGATGCTGAGGAGCTCGTGAGGAGGCTTCAGGGAGTGATGGTGACAGAGATGCAGAAGAGGGTGGCTCTTGGGGTTCAGGAGGAAACCCCAGGACCATTCTCCACAGAGCACAGGTGCTGCAGCACCCACCTCTGGATTCTCAGGGAGCAAGGAGGCCTGGGGGGGCTGTGGGTGGAGCAAAGCAGAGGTCACAAGGGAGCAAGGCTGCAGAGCAGGGATTTCTGCACAGGGGACCCCCACTGGGCTTGGGTAAGGGTGAATAGGAGCAGGCAGGTCGCTGGAGAGCCTTGGGAGTGGATGAGGAAGAACTGCAGATGCCAGGCCCCTCCCCCTCGGTGCGACTGGGGTCCCTGGGGTTGGGCTGCACGATCCCCAGTTCCCTTGTCCACTGCTCCAGATTGCATTATGGAGCCTCAGACCCCAGAGAGGCCCAGGCTGGTGTCTCACAGTATGTCTGTCTGTCTGTCTGACTGTCTTGCAGGGCCCTCAGGGACCACAGGGGCCAATTGGGCCTCCAGGAGAGATGGGACCCAAGGTGAGTGCTGAGGGCCCTGTGTGTCCCTAACTGCTTTAGTCGGGGGCGTGGCCTGCCATCCCCTGTTCTGGCCCAGGGTAAGAGTGGAAGTTGCTGAGAGAGTAGCCCATGCTGGGGCACAGGGCCAGGACCTGGTGCCTGGGTGGGGCAAGTAGTGCCAGGACGCTCGTGGAGGTGGCCAGTGCCTCTGAGGGCATCACTGAAAGTAGTAGCCTTTGCTTGTCCCATCTTTGCTGAGACTTCACCCAGCACAGTGAACAGGACCCAGCCCACTGTGGGTCACTGGGCAAAGAGCCAGTAGGGGTCTGAGACAGCTGGCACATCCTGAAGGAAACTGAGCTCTGGAGATTATGCAAGGCCACGGTCATGCCCTGGTGACAATTCAGGACCCTCCCACACTCATCACCCTGGCTCATCCATGAGAGAAGGCTGGAAGCACCCAGCCCCAAGCACCCACTGACATCCCTCGTCCTTATGTGAATTATGGATTTTCCCCCCGTCCTGCCAAGGGGCTTCTATGTGGTCAACCCCACGCATGGGGAGGGGTGGGTCCTGGGCCTCTGCCAGCGTGGATCACTGCCGTCCCCCCAAGGTCCCAGTCCCAAGTTCCTGGAGCTGCAGCTGTCTTCCACGTATATCTTCCCAGCATATCTCTGGCCTCTCGGACTCTCTTTTCCCTCTTGACAACCAGGGCTGGCCCTTGGTATGCGAGGGACCCAGAGCCTTTTCTTTCCTTGCAGGGACCGCCAGGTGCAGTGGGAGAACCTGGCATTCCTGGGGAAGCTGGGATGAAGGTGAGGCGGGATGAAAGGCGAGAAAGTGACTTGTTGAAAATTAGCTCCCGGCTGGCAGCAGTGTTCTCCTCACAGAGAGGAACGGATCTTTCTTGTGCCTGGGATAATGGGTTCTCTGTGCTCTTGGCTGAGGGGTGGGGCCACAATGGAGGGCTCCCCTGCCCAGAGCGCCCACCCCAACTTCTGCCCAGCAGTGTTTTCTGTGGCGCCTACCTGCCTCCATGCCTGGGTGGCTGCACCTGCTGGCCTGTGTGATGCCATCGCACCCCTGCCCTGGTGTCCTTATTACCTGCCAGGAAACAGATGCCAGCTGATCCCTGGGCCTAAAGCAAGCTGCTCTCCAGGGCGTCTGGAAGATGATCCTGTCTTGTACGGGTCCAGGAGCTGATGTCTCCTGCTAGTGGCCCAGGACATTGCAGAGGTCTGGCCCACGAGAGTCATGCAAGGGCTTGTGACTTGAAGCAGATCACCCTTCTAGTCCTACACTGTGACACTTGGCTCAGTTTCAGAACCTTTGCTCAAAGAACAATGAAGAAAACAATGCCCATGTGTCAGACAGACAGAAGTGGGTTGTTCTGGCCGAGGCCAAGGGATCGGAGCTCTTCCCCCTCTCTGTGTCCCCAGACCCTAGCAGAAAATCCTAGGAGGTTGTTTGGGGGGCTCCCTGAGGGAGCAGGTAACATTCAGCCTTCCTCCTCCCAGTCTCTCTCCAAGTCTCAAGGGAGAGTAAAGATGGTATCCAGTCAGAGCTGCCATCCTGCAACCCACACTACCTGGTTAGAGTCCCAGTGTGTCATTAGTCACATTACAGTATGGGCTTGCTGTGGAACCCCAGCCTCCCATCTTCCTCTCTGGAAGAAGAACACCTTTTCTTCCAGGTGTTAGGGAGGTCACACGTTCATTTTTAAAAGTACTTAGAACAACGCTGAGTAAGTGGTGGCATGATGGCGGTTGTGGTGGCGATGGTGGTGGTGGCAGTGATTATCGTGCTGGCCATGCTGTTGGTGGTGCTGTTTGTGATGATGATAGTAATTATGATTGCGATGGTGGTGGTGGTAGTCGTGGTGATGGGATGATGTGGTGCTGGTGGTGATGGTGATGTGATGGCAGTGGTGGTGCTGGTTACAGTGACCGTGATGGTGATGGTGGTAATTAGTACCATGGTGGTGGTGGTGGTGAAGGTGGTGATTTTTTCATCCTGCGGTGAGAAGCCCATGGCCAGAGCTGACTTGGTAGAGGGACTCTGGTGTTCTGTAGTCCTCAGGAAGGACGACCTTCCCTAGTTGCTCTTTCGTACCCCAAATCAGAGCCAATGGGAACAGAAAGTGGCGGGGGCTGGAGCTGGCCCTGCCCACCCCCATGTGCTTGTCTTTGGCTTCTTGTAGGGTGACCTTGGACCCCTGGGAGCCCCTGGGGAGCAGGGCCTCATTGGGCAGCGGGTAAGTTGAAGCACATATACTCTCCTTGGGAAGTCCTGAACATATGTGGATTCTGGGGGAAGAGAGGAGCTTCACTCAGTGTCCCTGTGCCTCAGTTTCCTCAGCTGTAGGAATCAACCAGGAATGTCCACAGCCCGGCCCAGTCTCTTTGGTGGCCAGCATTTCCACAATGTATGAAAGCATGCTATGGTCCAAACGCTGAGGATGCACTGTATGCTTGTATTCCCTCTTACATGTCAGTTCAGAAGGCTCTGAGGTGACCTGCAACCAGAAAGTGGCTTTTTCTAGATTAACCCAGGGCCCGAATGTATTTCACTTCCAAGTGCTTTTATTGAACAGCAATCCTCTGCTGTCCCAAAAGAAACCCACAAAGCTTGTCTTACTCTAAGAAGCTCTGCAAGGCCCCTGTGTCCACCTCTCCCAGCTCAGTGCCGAGTCCATTAGGTCCTTGCCGCATCCTTAGTACCTGTAGGTAGAGAAGGGAGGGTCTAAGAGTGATAGGTAGTGCAGGTCTCACTTCAGGAGTACACAGGTCTGTGACCCAAGCATCTTTGTTTTTCATCTTTTCTTTGCACTGCCTTGTGTTGCTTGTGGCTCAAAGTCTGCAGAGATTCTGTGAATTAAGACAGAGGGAGAGGACAAGGCCACACAGCCTGGAGCTGGGGCCCTGAGATGGCAGGGCATAGCGTCCACCAAGCTTGGCCAGTGGTCTTCTTAAAAGATGGTATGAAGAAGGATCCTGAGCTCCATCAGGATCCAATAGGAAAGAAAAGGGCAAACACTCAAATATTTCAGCTGCTGTGTGTCAGGAGCCCAGCAGGAGAGTAGCAGAAGGCCTGTCTCATGGAGCTTATGGTCTAGTGGATCGATTAGTGATGTCTACATGGGTGCAATAGGAGTAGAATGTGCACACCTGTCACTTCCCTGAGGAGTGCAGTGAGGTCCTGCTCCTGGTCCAATAAGATCTCAAGCAGCTGTCATTGTGAGGCACTGGCATGGCCTTAAAGCAGCCTGGGAGGAAGGGGTGTCAGCCCTATTTCCCAGATGAAGAAGTCCATATCCTGTGGACTGAGTAGTGTGCTGTGGTCAGATGGCCAGTGAGTGGGAAGCCAGAGTAGTGCTGAGATCTGCTGAGGCAAAGCTGGCACTTAACCAGTAGGCTGCTCTGCCTCCCCAGCAGACAGAGCAGCCTGTGGTCTGGGAATCTGTGTGTCACTTTCTGGAGAGCTGAGGGTGAGGCCTCAGCCTTCTGCTCACTCATTCTTGATTCATTCATTCATTCTGGTTGCCTTGTGCCTGTGGTGGCCCAAGCCTGTGGGTGCCCTGCCTAGGGATCTGCATGGGGTGGGGTCCTGCTGCAGGGTGGGGAGGGAGGGAGAACACACGGCACTGCCCCCCATATCTCCTGCCTTTCCTATTGTGCTGTCCAGGGGGAGCCAGGCCTTGAAGGAGACAGTGGCCCTGTGGGGCCTGATGGACTGAAGGTAAGCGCTCTTCCGAGGGAACCTTGCAGAACTAAGTTTCCTCCCATCACGGTCTCCCACACAGCTCTGTGGTCAGCCTCCACTCCCAGCAAGGGAGGGGTGGGTGTCAGCACTGTCCAGCAACCTGCTGACTGTCCACACCAATGTCAGCTTCTCTGAGCACCTAATCTGTGTCAGGACCTGAGCTGGGGACATTGCTAGCTCTCACCTTCCAGCATCCTGAAACATCAGGAAATGATCCTAAGCTGGTGTCCTGAATCACTAATTAGGAATTCGGGAAGACTAAGCCCAGCGGTACCAAGTACCATACTGAGCGCTTCAAACATATCACCTCCATCAGTGCTACGAGGGAAATTTCATCTTCAGATGAGGAAACAAACTTAGTAGGGTTAAACAACTCCCCAAGGACGTGTAGCTAGGAATCAGCACATCCAAGATCTGAATGGAGGCCTCTGCGTGCTGTGCCACAGGGTGCACCTGTCCTAACGGTGAGGTGCAGAGGCTCATGGCGAGCACAGAGCGCTTCATTCACAGGTCGTGGCTGGGAGTGCAGGGGCTGAAATGTAAGTCACGATCTGCAGGTGCCAACGCCTGCAGGCCAAGCTCAGCCCTGACGCTCTGTCAGCCCCACGGGTTGGGTGCTCACCTGAGGTGCAGCCTTGCAGGCCACCTCTCCAACTAACCAGTCCCCCGCAGCCCTGGCCTGACCCTGCCTCCATCTCAGGCCCAGCCTGGCCCAGACCCATGGTGGACCTGCCCTGTGGTCAGCCTCCCAGCCCAAGGTCCTGAGTGCCACGCCCCCAGTCCTGGGTCTGCTCCTGCTGGCGCTTTTTCTTGCAAGGGTGAGAGCGCCCCCTGTCGGTACCCTGTCTGTTTTTTCTCCTCCCAGTCCTGCAGGATTCCAGGATCCTGCTGGAGTCCTGTTGGGACTCGGAGGATTAGTTGGCCTTCCACATCCCTGGCCAGGTCCCATCCACTGTGTGGGGATGGTGACAACCCTTAGGGTCAAATGCTTTGTGTACTTGCTGTGTGCCAGGCGCCACACACCTTAAAGGCCTGCACCTTTTCCTTATTGCTCTGGTCCTCTCTTTTTCCCATTTATAAATGGAGAGGCTTGAAACAGGCAACTGTGAAGTTCTTCAGAGCACTGGCAGGCATCTAAGGATTTGGGGAGCCTCCAGGTACCCCCAGAACCTATGATGCCTGGAATCCACAAACAGCCCCACTCTGCTGTGGTAGCCCAGGCTGTGGGGCAGGGGCTGGCCTTCTCTGGAACTCTGCCCATCCCTGAAAACCAGCCCTACTGCTAGGAGCAGGCACCCTTTTGAGAGCCAGGGCCATGGATGGCCAGGAAAGACAGCCAGGAGCAGAGTCCTGGAGCCAGACGAGGCTGCAAGAGCATGTCAAGTGCGGTCCTGTTTTCATGCCTGACTGTGCTTGTAATCTGAGAATCACAGAGGGAAGGGACCTTGGAAGCCCACCTGCTGCTCAGGCCTGCTTTGTACCAGCCCCCCCCAAGCTGTGTGAGCTGTGTCTCCAGGCTGAGCTGGACAGTGCCTGGCCACTGCCCTCCTGCCTCCTGCCCCTGCGCACAGAGATGAGCTCACAGCAGCCATGTCCTCCAGAGTCTCCTCTCAGGCAGGCCAAGCCCCAGCCTCCTGCGCCGGGCCCTCTGCGCCCTGCTCTCCCCGTGCACTGGTTATCTGTGTCCTTTGTAAAGTGTAACACTGGGAAGCAGAACTGGCCAAGCCCCCCTCTGCTTTTCCCTGCCTGCCTCCAGTGCATCCCTTGCTCATTCATGTGCCCAGCTCCTTTTGTGGCCTCCTGTTGAGCCATGAGTATACTTGCCTGAGGCCATCGAGTCCCCTCAGGTGTGCAGCTGCTGCCGAGCTGCATCTCTCATACCTGCTCTGCCCTCAGCCTGTCTGCTGCCCCCAGGAACGTGGGAGGTGGTGGATGAGCCAGGCAACTCAAGGCACAGGGCTGATTTTTCCAAAACCTCTCGCTAAAGCCAGTTCTCACGGAGAACCATGAAAGCCCGTGCCGTCACCCCCAAAGCCCATGCTAAAGGTTCCCTTCTTGGGATAGAACCTTAAGCGCTTGCATACCCTGCAGTCCCAGAAAGACCACAGCGTGACACCCCCAGTAGCTTCAAGGAGAGCATCACTAGGGCTTATTCTCTGAGGAACCAGTGGGTGTTCAAGCCCTTGCTGCCAACTCCAGCTCCTCTACAAGCTTGGATCCTTTGGGTCAAATGATTAAACTTAGCCCTGCCTCAGTGTCTTCATCTGTAAAATAGGACAGAAAGAGACTCTGCCTTCTGTGAGGCTCACTTCCCTGAGGGTTGAGTCTGTTGATCTACAAAAAGAGCCAAAATTGGCCCAGACCCAGGAAGTGCTATGCCCATGCTGGTAAACATCTGCTTGTCCTACAGCAGCGGGATGGTGGCCACACAGGGCAGGCATTAAGGACACTGGGTGGGACTTGCATGGCAGAGCACCAGGCCTTTGGGCCCAAGCTTCCTGGTGACCAGCTGCATGGCCTGAATAGGGCAGTGTCCTGCTCCAGGCCTGGGCCACAGCCATCAAAGCCTGGCCTAGACTTTGTCACTGGTACTATTGTAACTAGGGTTGTGTGAGCTTGGGCTGCAGATGCACCTCAGGGAAGCAGATGGAGCTGGCTCCGAGGGGCTTCTGGGGCACATTTTCTTCCTCAGTCAGACTCTCACTCAGTTCCCGTCCTCCCTGTGTGTCTCAGCTGGGAAAATGACTGTCTCCGAACCTGGTCCGTTCTGGGAACTCCTGGGCAGTCTGTGATCACATGGTGGTGTCTGTCTGAGCCCTGCCATGGCCCCACTGCAGGCAGGGACAGGGAAGCGTCCGTGGCTGCGATGTTTCCTGGGGCAGCCAGCCCAGCCCAGCCCTGACACTGGGCAGCTCAGAGACCTGTTGGGAAACCTGTTGGGTGGCTGTGGATGCCACGCAGCCCTGGGGCTTGGGGTGCTTGTGACCCAGTGACTCATCTGTTGTTTCTCTCTCTCTGCTCCGCCTGCCCTCCTGACCAGGGGGACAGGGGGGACCCAGGGCCTGATGGTGAACGTGGTGAGAAAGGCCAGGAAGGGCTGAAGGGTGAGGACGGGCTTCCTGGGCCCCCAGGCATCACTGGCATCCGGGTGAGTACAGCTGTGGGGCTGCTAAGGGCTGGAGGGGACCCTCACGCCTGCTCAGGTAGCTGGGCAGGAGCTCTTGACAGCAGCCACCAAAACTGTGGCTCCATCTGTGAGTTCCACACAGCACCAATCTATGTCTCTGCCCTAGTCAGCCACCCAGCTTCTCCATCATCCTCATTCCTTGGACTGGTCTTCTCCACTCCCGGGTCTTTGCACATGCTGTTACATCTAAATCTTTCCCTTCTTTCTCTCTATCACCTGCTTCACTCCTCTTGGCCCTCAGCTATCCTCACAGCCGTCACGCACTTTAGAAAGTCACCCTTGGCCCTGGGATAGGTCCCAAGCCTCCAGAGATGTGGAGCCTTGCGGGTATCTACCCCAAGGCCCGTGAGCAGGGAGGTAACCAAACTGTTGATTGCAAAGCCAGAGAATCTCTGCTGTCCCACCCCAGGGGAATCTACTCAGTCTGAGCGTCTTCCTGAGCCAGGCACCTGATAGGAAGGGTGAACTAGGTTCCTGCCCTTGAGGGCCATGGAAAGGAACTATCCCATCTCAGTGTCTGTGGACAACATGCCCAGGGCTCCCCAGCACATTCCTATTTGGTACTGATAGCAACCCCCAAGGACCAGAAAGCCCAGAGAGGTCAAGGAATTGCCCAGGCTCACACAGTAAAAATAGGCAGAGCTGGGACTTGAACTCTGGCCTACTTGAGTCTGCACATCCTGCCCTCGGCTCTGACCCAGCTGGAGCCCAGGCCCTGGTCTCCCCCTGTGTCCAGGATTTGACTGATGTGTGGAACATGACTTTGCAGAGGGGGGTGGTAGGTTCTCACACCTGGGTAGGATGTGCATCACCTAGGAGCAAGGGACCAGCACCTTGCAGCTAAGGGGCGCCTGATCCCAGGGTGCCTGCAGGGGTGGGTGGGGCGGGGCCTTGCCTAGGCATCTCCCTCTTCCTGCCCGAAGCAATTTGCTTGTGACCTGGACACCCACTTCCCTCCAAGCCAGCTCGCAGCATTTGCTTTCCCTCTGCAGTGCAGAAAGAGTAACCTGGGATGGATCCAAATTAGCCTGCAACGAACCAGTTGTGGGAAGATGTTTGTTTCCTAAAAATAGAACTGAAATGCTAATCCCCTGAGCAGCTGTAACAGGATGAGCTCACCACAGAGCCAGAGAGGAACACAGCGCTTGGTCAGACTGGCCTTGCTGGAGGCTTCCCCAGGCTTGACTCAGTTGCAGGGAAATGGACCAGGGGGAATTTAGCAGGAGGGGCCTGACCCTTATTCTCCATCAGTAATTTGCTGTGTGACTTTCCACTTGCCTCTGGCCCTCTCTGGTCTTGCCTTTGGTATAATAAAAATGGGAAAAGAATGTGTGCTAAGGTCACCTTGAGTTCCAGTATTCCAAGGACCCTCTTTTTAGTGAGTTTTGAGTACCGACTGTGGAATGGGGAGTAACTGCACAGGGACATCTTTGGAACCAGAATCCAAGGGTTGAATCCAGGTTCCTGAGGTAAGCAGCCCTCATTCTCTGTGACTTTAGGCAAATCACTGCCCTCCTCTGAGCCCTGGATTTCTCATCTGTAAAGAAATAGGAAATAGGAAAGCACTTTACAAAATGCAGTAGAAATATAAAAGACTGTCTTTAAGAGTTTAGAGGAGAAGTTTGGCTAGAAGTTGATAGTGACAGTGGTGATGGTGATGGTGGTTGTGATGGTGGTAATGGGGTGGTGGTAATGGTAGGGTGATGATGATGATGCTGGCCATGGTGATGATGATGGTCATGGTGATGATGATGGTGTTGGTCATGGTGATGATGATGGTGTTGGTCATGGTGATGATGATGGTGATGGTGATGATGATGGTGTTGGTCATGGTTGTGATGGTGATGATGGCGTTGGCCATAGTGGTGATGGTGCTGGAGGTGGTGACAGTGATGGCATTGGCCATGATGCTGATGGTAGTGGTTCAGGTGATGATGGTGGAATTTGTGGTGGTGACAGTGATGGTGCAGTGGTGATGATGGTGGTGATGATGACGATGGTTACAGAGGTAATATTAACATGGTTGTGACAGGGGCTATGGTGATGGTGATTTTGTTGGTGATGGTGACGCTGGTGGTGTTGGTCACGGTGGTGGTGGTGGTGGCATTGCTCATGGTAGTGATAATGGTGGCAGTGGGGTGGTAGCAGTGTTGATGGTGGTATAGTACTGTCCTTCGTGGTTCTTATCTGCTAGGATGGGAGACAGTATCTGGGACAGACGCATGCATGTACATAAGAGAGAGAATAAGGGACTTGCATTTAAGTCTTTTTGGCATCAGGGCTGTGGGGCAAAGTCCTCCCACTGTGTGTCCTGGAAATACCCAAATATTTAAAAATAGAATTTGCCAAGCCACCCAGGCCTTTGCAGAAATGCATCTGCACACATGGCGCCATGTGGTCAGCAACATGCCACACAGTCATAGGCCAGGGTCTCCCGTATCCGTGGTGGTAAACATATGGCACATGTGCCACGCTGGCTCCATTTTACCAGTGCGGCTCTAAAAGATTCACTGTCCCTGCACCTAGATGATCTTGCCTAGAAACGTCAGAGCCCCTTCAGTGTGAGTGCACCCTCTGATGTGCCAGGCAACGTGTTTGTCAGCTTGTGTCCCCACCCCTACATGACCAATGACTGCATGGAAGGGGTCAACCATCTCCATCCCAGGCCACTGTCTCCCCACTGGGTACCCCAACCATGGTCCTCAGGGTCCCCTCATGGAGAGCCATGGGAACTCGTGGCACCTTGTCTTGGGGGAGGCCCAGCCTCCAGTCCCCCAGACCATGGATCCTGGGTCTGTCAATGCCTCACCTCACTGGTCACTGGTCACTGGTCACTGGTCACCTCAGTCCACTGGCAAATGCCACCGCCACCATGTTATGAGGCTGGCACAAGAGATCCTTCAGGCAATGTGCATCTGTGCCTCTCTTCCAGCCTGGCGGCTGGCTGTAGACAACACCTTCATCTCACTGAGCCTCAGTCTTTTTAGCTCTTCAGTGGGATAAATAGTTTCTTTCTGGGAAGAATCCAGTGAGGCGCCCAGCCTAATATCATGGTTACGATCATGGTTGTTGTTATTTTATGATGGAAGAATCCAGAGACCGTGGGATCATTTAGTCCAGCACTGGCCAAGGGAAACAATATAAGCCACATAGGTAATTTTAAATTTTCTAGTAGCCACAGTTTAAAAAGGTACAAAGAAATAGGAGAGATTAACTTTAACAGTATATTTTATTTAGCCCAGTAGATAAAAAATATTATCTCAACATGTAATCAATATTAAAAGTCATTACTTTGATCTTTTCCATTTTCTTCTCTTTTTTTTAAAGGCAGGATGTCACTATGTAGCCCCAGCTGGCTTTGAACTCAGGGCAATGCTCCTGCCTCAGCCTCCTGAGTGCTGGGATTACAAGTGTGCGCCACCACACCTGGCCCCTTTCTCTTTTTGGTACTAAGCCTTTTAGATCTGATATGTCATTTATGCTCTCAGCACATCTCAATTCAGATGTAAATGTTTGCTGGAAAGACTTATCTATATTTAGGCTTCACAAAACATACAGTTGAAAATGTAGATTCGTAAACCCAAGCCGTTTGAAACGTACTTAAAAGTTTCTGCCAGTAGTCAAATTCAATATGAGCTTTCAAATTTAATTTTAAATCAAAACTAAATAAAATGAAGAATTAAGTTCCTTGGTCATACGGGCCATGGTTCAACACCTCTGATGAGCCCAATCCAAGACCTTTCTAATCCAGCTGGGGAGACTGAGGCCCAAGGGACTGGTCAGGATCACATGAGGACTCAAGCAGCAGGATGTGACAGTCTATGCCTGGCTCCTAGGGCCACGTCCCGCCTCCCTGCCGCCACAGCAC
This sequence comes from Cavia porcellus, assembly GCF_034190915.1. Classification (NCBI taxonomy): domain Eukaryota; kingdom Metazoa; phylum Chordata; class Mammalia; order Rodentia; family Caviidae; genus Cavia; species Cavia porcellus. Next base: position 173,631,081 of record NW_026947484.1, on the reverse strand, counting down.
AGTCTGACAGGTGCTTACCTTGAGATACAGAGTCTTCTCCCACACCCGGGCCCAAGTTCTTTCCAAACAGACATTTCTGCCTTGTGTCGCATCAAAGCTGGCCGCCTGTGATTCCCGGGCATTGGCCTCCCCAGAGAACCTGGCTTCAGAAATCTGCAGCCAGGAGTCCAACTGCCTCTTCCTACCCTTGTCCCACCACAGGTTGTCAGGTGATGGGGACCGTCCCCACCCTCACCCTATCATTTGTACTTCTGTTAATGCAACCAGACGATTAAATCAAGCCATCGTTTTAATACTCATCAACAGCATAGATGTTCTTTCCAACTCCTGAGACTCACAGTCAGAAGGTCCCTTCCAGACCAGACACACTGCCTGCCCTACCCCGTGCGTCCCAGCCTGGTGGGCTGAGGGATGGCACTCTCTCTTTTCTCTGTCTCTTACATTCTCTTGCACACTCACCCACCACTGAGTAGTTTCCCTGTAGCTGTAGAGACAAAGCTGAACCCCTCTCTGACAGCCAGGGCGTGCTTGTGATGGAGGCGGCACTGGAGACTGTTATAGAAAAAGGAGTGGCTGCTGATTTACAGAGAGCTGTTTCAAGGATGCCCCTGGGTGGCTGGCGGTAACCATGACAGCAGTAGAGGCCACCCCCTTTGTGGAGGCCCAGTGCTCATTATGGCCGGGCACTGCGGTCACAAGGGTCACAAGTCTACTCCTGATCCCTGAGCGAGTCTTCAGCTCTGTGACGTGCCTGTGTCTCCCGGATGAGGCTCCCAGCATGGGGACTCAGGTCACGCTCAGGGTTGCGTGGCTACCTGGTGGCAGCATCATTTTGGAGTTTGGAAACCCAGAGCCACCAGCCTGGCCCCTTCTGATACGCCTCGATTTGCTCTCAGCTCGCCCCTTTTTCCCTTTCCTTTCAGGGTCCTGAAGGAAAACCAGGGAAACAGGGCGAGAAGGGCCGGACGGGAGCCAAGGTGGGTGTCCCCACCCGCCACGGTGGCCTTTGTCCCCACCCTGTCTCCACCAGCCCAGTGACAGCTTTTCTGTCCCTCTGCAGGGTTCCAAGGGCTACCCAGGACAGCTGGGTGAGATGGGCGTCCCTGGAGACTCCGGACCCCCTGGCACCCCAGGTCCCAAAGGGTCCCGGGGCAGCCTGGGACCAGTGGTGAGGACCTGACTGGGGTGGGAGGTGAGGGTAGGCTGGGGGACCTGGGACGGGTTTGGCACCAGACCCCAACTGTGAGCCAGATAGTGGTGTTCATTATTCAGCCACCTCCTGCCACCCATGGGTCCCTTAAAACGTGCAGAAAGCTGCAGCCCCTGGACACGGGAGTACACAGAGGCGCCATTTCTCACTGTTTAAAGGGATCCTGGGGTCCCAGATTAGTGAAATCTTGCTAAATGACATGGGGGAGGGAGGCTCCAGACCCTTGAGACTACTTTTATCCAACAAGCAGTTTTCCTGCAGGAAACAGACATGGGGGGACCTGGGCCAACCACTGCCAGCGCCTCAATGACACTAAGGGTGTCCCAGTGCCTTCTTGGGCTCCCTGAAGGCCAGAGCCCAGAACAGGGTGACAGCTGCAAGGAGGAGAAGCCTTGGGAGGCTGAGGTCTTTGTTGCTCCTGCAGTGTAAATGCACACGTGAGCACAGGCCAGAGTGGGATGGAGTGAAAGGATTCAGAAGGGCGGGGTTTGGAGTCTCCCTTTGCTTTTAATGACATTGATTTAGCCCTAAGTCCAGAAGTTTTAAATTGCAATAAGGACTCTGTTTAAATAGCTCCTGAAAGTGCTAGAAATGGGCCAGCAGTGTCCTGGCCCAAAGGAGCAGGACAGGGGAAGGGCTTGTGGGCTGGCAGCTGGGGAGGAGATCCCCGCCAGGATGCCTGCTCCAGACCACCGGGGTCTCTTCCCTCCAGGGCGCTCCGGGACGGATGGGGGCCCAAGGAGAACCTGGCCTGGCTGGTTACGATGTAAGTGGAAGCTGCCCTCCCTGGAACTCTGTCCTGCAGCCGGGCTCTGCCCCCATCACCCCCAGCTAAGGGTCTCCCCAGGACTCCTGAAGATGTGGGCCTCACTCTGTCAGGGAGCTCCTGGGCCCACACCTGAGGGTGGGGATGGGGGACCACGGAGGAGTGGGTCACAGGAGATAGTACCAGCACCCGTCCTGAGCCACTGGAGCCCCCCTGCTCCTGGTGGGTGCTCCTTCAGCCCTACCCAGAGCTGCAGGATATCCTCAGGGAGAGAGGAGCTCAGCCCAACAGTGCGCCCTAGGGTCCCCCTTGAGGTGGTGTCTGTCCTGCTCCTGTCCCTGTCTGCCTTGGACACAACAGCAGGCTGGCACATCAGCTGGAGGTGTGCTTGCCTGTAGGGCGTGTCCGGAAGCCATGCTCAGAGCCTCACGGAGAGGTCGGGTCAGAGCTGGGACCCAGTGCACAGCCCAGCACCTCCGCCTCTGAGTTCCTGTCCGGTGCCATTTGCCCTCCTGGGCCCTCACTGTGCCTTACTCTCTACCTTGTTTGTCTGCAGGGACACAAAGGCATTGCGGGACCCCTTGGGCCTCCTGGACTGAAAGGCGAGAAGGTAGGTGTTTGGGTCTGGAAAAGCAGCTGTCGGAGGCCAGTAGGAATGAGCCCCTGAGGTCCTCAAGGCTGAGCTGGCAGCCCGATGGCAGCTCACCCCCTACATACACTGTGGTGGACCTGCGTGGTCCTGCGCCCAGTGTCACTAAGGCCATGGGCAGCAGTCAGGAGCTGTGGGACTGACAGCCATCACTGTGTGTGGGTGTCATCTTCGTGTCCAGCACTGGCTGAGGCACAGACGCCATTCCAGCCTTTAGGGGTCAAGCAGAAGTGACTCAGTCATGGGACAGCTGTGTCACTCCCTTGTCTGTGTGAACCTGGGAAAGGAAGATTTGCCCACAGATGAGCTCAGTCAGTGTGTGCTGGGGGGCAACGCTGGGAAGTGGCACTGGAGAGTGAGGAGGCCCAGCAGCCTCACCAGCTGGGCACCAGGCTTGGGACAGGAAGCAAGTTGTCAAAGGAACCTTGGTGATTGGTGACCCTCCTGGTGCAGAGGGTAGGCTGAGGGCCCTGGGTCACATCCCAAGACAGTGCCCAGTGACTCTGGAACCAGGTCTCCGAGTTTCCTGTTCCTCCCCTTCCCTCCAAGGCTCACAGTAAGGAACGCCTGCCCCCTCACAGGCTGCATGGTGTGCGTCCTGGCCCAGTTCCATGGCCTCCCCAGGCTTCCTGCCGTTTGCTGAGTCAGCATGCCACTAACTAAGTCCCGCTGTGGCTGAATCTCGATGGCCTGGCCGACATGCCCTCCCCTGCCTGGGGGAGTACGGATCTGCCCCACAGCTCTGCAGTTCCTCTCATCCTGCAGGAAGAGCCCCCAGTCCCCAAGGCTGGCCCAGGGAGGGGCCAGGAGCAGCCCCAGAAGCTGCTGTTGTCACCTAGGCAGTCCCTCTTTGATAGAAATGTCACTATGGGTTGCATGGTTGTTGTCACACGATGAACAGCCAACCACAAAGTGGAAGGTGCTGGGAAGGGTTGAGGACCACCCCCTGAGGCCAAGACCCACTCCTGCCACTTCCTTGAACTTCTCCCGTAATCCTTGCCATCTCCCGGCCATGAAGCTGTCACTGTGCTACAGGACGGGGGCGGGAGTTGGGGCTGAGTTCTTGTGGTATCACGGGCTCGCCTGGGACCAGTGAGACAGCAGCAGGGCCGGGCACAGGCTGTGTCTGGCTGATGCCAGGCCCTGCTCCCCGAGCCATAGCCAGACCCTGTCTGAGGAGCCACGGTGCTTGGACCTCCCAGCATGGGACCCATGTCCATGAGGAGGTGGCAGAGTGTGAAGGGATGAGACTGACAGCAGGCTGCGGAGGGCTTCCGGAATTAAAATTGCACCCCTGACCTGTAGCCGCCATGACATGGTGTATGCTGCAGGAGACTAGAAGTTCCTTCCAGCCCTGATTCCTAAGGAGCCTTCACTGAGACCCTTCACTCCTTGGGCCTCAGTTTCCCCATCTGTAAAGTGGTGACAACTCCAGCAGCATAGATTCTGTGACACACTGAGGCAGACTTTATGACGCGTCCAGCACAATGGATGTGCCCGGTAAACACTGACACCTCACCCTAAGGCCCCTAGTCCCTTGCCACTGTCCGCCATGAGACTAAGGATTGCATCAGTGGGCCACAAAGAGTGGCGGGTGGGACAGAGAGGGATTCCCTGCTCACAGGGTCACCCCCTTGCTACAGCTAGTTCTGGGCCTCGGGCCGAGTCCTGCTTGCGTGTGCCACTGCCCACAGAAGCCACAGAGCCCCGAGCCAAAGTGCTGCGGCCGCCAGCCCTCATCTGCTGGCCCAGGCTCTGTTCCCTGCCCTGCTGCCCCAGGCCTCCCTGGAGCTCTGTGGGCAGCAAGGGTGCCCGGTTTGAACCCCACCCGAAAAGGACTCCCTTCCCCTGCGCAGGAGATGACACTCGCTTTTCAGACTGGTGTCCTGAGCCCCGAGACTCTGCCCTGGGCTCTCCCACTTACACCTCCCTTCTGCTGGCCAGGTGCATCCAGCCATCTGTCCTGCCCCAGACCAGGGGCTATGGTGGTCTGAGCGAGGGGCTCTGCTCTAAACTCTGCTCCTTTCGCAGTGTCCTTGGCCACATCCATGTGACACATGCACTGCTATTACCCTTATCAAGGATGGCAGTTCAAATAGCCATCTGCTGAGGGCCAGCAGCGGCTCTGGGCCTGCCTGAGCCCTCTTCCCACTGTGCACTGACTGACCCCCAGTTGCTGCTGATATGCGCCCTGGGGCAGCTCCAGCCTTCTCTGGGGCTCCTAGCAAGGGGAGAAAGTGCGTCCTGCGGTGCCCACCTCCCCCTAAGAAGCTTCAGGACAGGGATTTTCACTGAGTCGCTCTGAGCAGCTCCTGTCGCCTCCCTGCAGCTGCTCTGTGAAATGGGGATACCAAGGGGGCTGCTGTGAGTGTTCTGAGTGCCTAGCCAGCCACTGTGGATCAGACTCCTAGCTGCTCCTCTGTGCCCACATCCATTGGCCCTTCACCCCCAACCCAGCTGAAAAAAGCAGCTGAGAGATGGGAAGGGACATAGTCCAGGGGCTCAGGGAAGTGCAAAGAGCACCGTGTTTCATGATACTGGTTCCACAACATACCTGGGTCCGCTTCCTGATCTGCCTTAGTTTCCCCATCTACTGCCTCCCGAGGCCCAGCATTTCTGAAGCAGGAAGCCCCAGTTACCCAGGATGGGTGGCTTTTCCTAAAACTGATTCTGCGGGGTGTGGTGACACACATTAGTAATCCTAGCACTCAGGAGGCTGAGGCAGGAGAATCACCTAGAGTTTGAGGCCAGCCTGGGCTACATAGTGAGTTCAAAGCCAGCCTGAACTACATAGTGAGGTGCTGTGTCAGGAAATAAAAAAAAAAAAAAAAAAAAACTAAAGGTGGTTCTGTATTCACAGGGAGAGCAGGGTGAGGACGGCAAGGCCGAGGGGCCCCCTGGGCCCCCTGGAGATCGGGTAAGGCCCCTTTGGTTCCTGGGCTGGATGGCGTCCAGGTAGAGTCAAGGCCTCCTGCCACATGGGCAGGGAGGCCTGAGAGCCCCCAGGGAGCTGTGCGCCATGTTATGCTATTGTCCTTGTCATGTAGGGCCCCATGGGTGATCGAGGCGACCGTGGGGAACCTGGGGACCCTGGATACCGTGTAAGTAGAGCACCTTCCCACCTGGGAAGGTGGGTGTGTCCTGAGAGGACACTGGCAGCTGGACTCAGGACACAGGCAGAGGAGGTGGTCAGGGAGGGAGATGCGCTGAGCCTGGGTCCATGGACAGTTTCCTCCAGTGTGGTCCTGGGCAGACTCCTTCTGTCTCCATCCACAGCTGGGAACAGCCGTGCCAGCCACCCAGCCCCACCATGCACTTACCTTCTTTAGTCATGCTGGGGGCATCACTGCTGTGCCCCTTCTGCAGATGAGGAAGCTGAGGCTCAGAGAGGGACAGTGGCTCAGGAGCTCTGGGCTGTGCCCTGGCCCCAGCCCCCTCCAGATGCCCCCCTCACCTGTCTCTCTCGATTTCCAGGGACAGGAGGGTGTGCAAGGCCTCCGTGGAAAGCCTGGCCAGCAGGGCCTGCCCGTGAGTGGTGCTTCCTCTCCCTTTCTCCTGCCCTGAAGTGGGTGGAGCAGGGATAATTAAAGAACCAGCCCTTTTAGTGCTTAAAGGGACCCTCCTTGCAGTAGGACCCGGGAGGCAGCCCCTTCTGGTCTTTCCTGCCCTGGCTCTGGGGGTACTCCCATAGCCTGCACCCCCCCAAACCCCTCCCCACCCTCCCCCTCCAGGCGGAGAATCCTGGGGCTGCCTTGTGTCATCTCACCTTGGTTTGCAGGGGCATCCGGGACCCCGGGGGCAGCCGGGACCCAAAGGATCAAAAGGTGAAGAGGTAAGAGGGAAACTGAGGCGGAAGGAGGGAGAAAGGCAGGAGTGGAGGCAGGGCTGGGAGGGAACCAAACCTCTACCCCACGCTCTGTGGCCTGTTCTGCTGGGGCTCAAGGAAGGGACCGCCTGTTGGAGGTCAGCCAGGGGGATCAGGGCCCAGGGACCGGGCTCAGGGGCCAGAAACAGGCAGCCTTCTGTCTGCCATCACATGCTGCAGGGCCAGAGAAGCTGGAGAAGGGTTCCCAAGGCCACAGGGCCTCTCTCCCCTGCAATGGGGCCAGATAAATGCCCTCCCAGCTATGCCCACCTCCTCACCCCCTGTGGGGGGGACACTGTCCAGAGCCTCGTCAGCAAGGAACGGATTGGGAACACAGGACCCAGTGCAGTGCAAGGACAGCCCTGGCTGACCTCACAGATGGCCCTGACCCTCGGCTCCTGGGCCACTATGCTTGGTCCCTAGTGAGACCTGACTCTCCCCAAGGGCCACCTTTGCTTAGGGCCCACACCTCCTCCAGGTAGCTTCTGATGCTGGCCTTGCTTTTGTTTTTCTAGGGCCCAAAGGGAAAGCCAGGCAAGGCCGGGGCACCAGGCCGGAGGGGGATCCAGGTGAGTGGCACAGCTGTTGCTCTCCCCCAGCCCCTGTGCTTCCTGGAAGCCCTCACTCACGCTGCTTCTTCTATGCCCCCAGGGGCTGCAGGGGCTGCCCGGGCCTCGGGGCGTGGTGGGGAGACAAGGCCCCGAGGGCACCGCTGGACTGGATGGGCTTCCTGGCAGGGATGGCCGAGCAGGACAGCAGGTGAGCAGGCTTGGGAGTGGCAGAGCGGGACAGACGTGAGGGTGACCACCACTGGCTGATGGCCAGAGGAGCAGGCAGAGAAATGAGTGGGGCAGAGCCAACGTGGAGAAGTTTCCTAGGATGCTCTGGGGGAATGGCCCCCTCATCCCTTGGGGCCTGGCAGGCAGTCACTGAGTCTGACCCCTGCCCGTACTGGGCTGGAGCTCCTTCCAGCCCCCACTCACAGACCTGCAGCTGCTGCCGCCTTGGGTCCAGCCATCTGACAGAGGGCAGGTGTCACATCCCTCCCCTGCTCCATCCCTGTGCACTGCAGCTCCGGCTACCCCACATCCTGGGCTGTCGCCTCCTAAAACCTATCCTGGCCTTTGCCCGCTTTCTTCACAGGGAGAGCAGGGAGATGATGGGGACCCTGGCCCTGTGGGCCCTGCTGGGAGGAGAGGAAATCCAGGTGTGGCCGGCTTGCCTGGAGCACAGGGACCCCCAGGATTCAAGGTCAGACTCTTCCTAAGCCACCTACCTGCCCTCCTCCCTATCTGACAGCCCCATGTCCCAGGACCCGTGCGGAAACGGATTCCACCTTGTTGATCTTTCTTGGGGGTCCTAGCCCCCCAATCTTGACCCAGACTTAAAGGATAGTCTTTCCAAGGGTCTGCAAACACTGCCCCCTACCAGACGGTGGGCCCTATCTTCTGCCGCTGCGTTGTCCACGTGCGCCCTCTTGTGGGCCTTTGTACAATAACAAGTGTCGGATTCTCCCAAGGAGGCTTCATTGACCAACCTGGGTAGGGAGCAACAGAGGAGGAGGCATGTGGCAGAGGGGCTGGGGGTGCTAGGGAAAGAAAGGAGACATCTTCAGGAGGCTCAGGCATAGCTCAGCCCCGGTTCCCTCTGTCTCCAAACGTCCTGAGTTTTCAGGGGGCTCAGAACCACTTCATGGCTTGACTCATCATTTTTTTTTTTTTTTTTTGGTCTTTTTCCTTTTTTTTTTTATCGGTACCGGGGATCGAACTCACGACTGCCTGCTTGCAAGGCAGGCGCTTATGCTGCTGAGCTAAATCCCCAGCCCTTGACTCATCATTTTGGTGTGTTTGTTTCAGGGTGAAAGTGGGTTACCTGGACAGCTGGGCCCTCCTGGAAAGCGGGGGACAGAGGGCGGAATGGGGCTTCCTGGGAGCCAGGGGGAGCCGGGCTCTAAAGGCCAGCCGGTGAGTAAGTCTTGGGGCCTGGGATGTGCATACCACACCGTGCTGGCCACTGTGACCCAGCAGATTCCCGCCCTCTGGGAGCCTCTGAGTGCCTGTAAACAGGAACACGTTTGCTAAGGACCTAGCGACCCAGCCTCGGTGAATGGGGTTGCTTTTTGGGGATCTTTTCTTGAGAGAGCTTTCAGACAGGTGTGTGGGGGTGCAGGGCTTGCCACTGTCTTCCCTGAAGGCCTGGGCCAGGAACTCCAGTGTCCCACAGGGAGGCCCTGAGCTAGACCCTGGCAGAGGACAAGGTGACCGCTCTTCTCGTTCCACCTGCCCCATGGTCTCCCGTTCTCCTTGCAGGGCGACTCCGGTGAAATGGGCTTCCCTGGAGTGGCCGGCCTCTTCGGACCCAAGGTACAGGCCCCTGCTTGCTGCTGCCTCTGTGGGGTCCTATCCACCCACCCTCTTACCTGTGCATTTCTTCATTCCACAAACGCTCTCAGTGTGGGCTGGAAAGAACTGGAAGTGGGGCTAAGCCTGCTGGCCTGGCTCTTCCTTCCTTCTACACGCCTAGGCTCCCAGCCCTGCTGTCACCTGCTCGGTGCCTCAGACTGTCTGGGTCCCTTTAAGCCTTGATTTCCAAATGGGAAGAGTAAGAGTGGAAGATCGTTGGCAAAACTGAGATCAGAGGTGTATGCTGCACGGTGCGCAGCTGGAGTTGCTAAATAATTGGGGACTTTGGTTTCTCTTCCGGAGCACTCTCAGGCAACGCCTCCCCTCAGCCTCCAGGGGCCTACCCAGCAGCTCCTTCCGTTCCCCACAGGGTCCCCCTGGTGACACTGGCTTCAAAGGCATCCAGGGCCCTCGGGGGCCTCCTGGCTTGATGGTGAGTTCCTCCCTGTGTACCCTAGCAGGGTCAGTCCCCGAGGCTGACCAGCCTGCAGCTGGTGGGACACCTGTCTCTGAGACTGTCCTCAGAACCCTCTCTCTCCTCTAGGGGAAGGAAGGCATCATTGGGCCCCTCGGAAGCCAGGGACCCTCAGGACTCCCGGTATGTGCAGGGACGGGGAGGAAGGTAGCCTGGTGCCTTTATCCTCGCTGTTCCAGATCATCTTTGTGTGCCAGGGCTGCTCCAGGCCTCAGTTTCCCCATCTGGGAAATGAGACTTCCCCTCTGAGCCCTGTCTGTAATTTGTCGCAGGGTCGGAAGGGTGACAAAGGCAGCCGAGGGGACTGGGTGAGTACAGGGGCTGAGGCTGTGCTATGGGGTGAGGAGGGGTAGGTTCCGGGTAGCTCAGCCCTGGTCCCCTAACTCTCTGTCCCCCCACTGTATCTCCCTCCAGGGACTGCAAGGTCCGAAGGTGAGTGGAGCGGGGGGGGGGGGGGCAGGCTGGGTTTTCCTCCTCTGTGACGATGACTGTCCCCAGAGTGTCCTCTCCTCTGGACCTCATTTGTCCCATCTGTACCCTCTGCACCAGGGGAGCCATTGTCCCTGCATCTCAGGCTCCCTGGGGAGACCAGCTAGCAGCTGCTTGCTGACCAGGCCTCACATTCTTCTCCTGTTCTTCAGGGTCCTCCCGGCCCAAGAGGGCAGCCCGGACCACCGGTAGGTACCTGCGTGCCAGGCCATCATGGACCTAGGGCAGCTGGAGGGCTCCGGACCCTGAACCTTACAGGCCTCCAACACTTCTTAGAGGTCACAGACTTCTGGGAGGGGGGTAGGGGCAGCCAGGCCTCCAGGAGGGCAGAGACCAGCATGGTAGCCAGGGCCTGTCCCTATCTAAAACTGACCCAAACTTCTTCTGCAGGGCCCTGCAGGACGTCCCATCCAGCTTGTAAGTTGGGGAAGATTGTTTTTGGCCTGCTTGGGAGGATCTGGGCACTGAGGGTGGGAAAAAGCCACCGAGCCTTTTCAGGGCATGGTAGTGAGAACACCCAGCTGGACCTGGGGACACCCAGGTCCTTTCTGTTCCAGTCCTGGGGCCCCAGGGCAGGAGGTGGGAAAGCCAAGTTTTCTCTGGACGAGCCCATGATCCTTTCTGTGTGCCCCCACACAAAGAGGGGTTCTGAGGTCCCCCATCTGGGATTTTGGCCTAGAGTCAGGCAGCAGGCAGATCGAGCCTTGCCCTGGGTATCATAATCCTGCTGAGAGCGTGGCCTCTCCCCCTAGCCCAAGGACAGCTGTGTCCCCGTGTTACTGTACTGCATGATCATGGGATCAGGCCAAGATGGCATCCCAGGGCAGGGATCCATGGGAAACTGAATAGTGAAAGAGCCCTTGGGCTGGGGCCACTCCAAACCTCTGCTCCTCTTGTCTCCGCGCTTGTCCTGTCTCTTCCGCCATCTACAAAGATGCTACTCTTTGTCCCTAGCCTCCTCCTCCTGCAAGCCTGCCCTCATCTCCTCATGGATAGAAAAAGAGCCCTCCAAAGCCCTACAATATGGAGAAGGGATTTGGAAGTTGGGGAATAACAGCTAAAGTACCCAGGTCATTACTGGCCAGCCACCATTGGCAGTGCTTTTCCTGTGTGAACTCACTGAGCTCCTTCAAGCAGTTCTGGGTGGTTTTATTATCAGGCCTGTTTTCAAGACAAGGAAACTGAGACAAAGAGAAGCTGAGTGGCTGGCTCCAGCTGGGGCCGATCGGACCGGGCAGGGCTGGGATTTGCCCCCCAAAGTCCCACCCCAGCCCCTGATCCTGGCTTGACTTACTGCCTGGATTCTTGCCGTCTCTGAGTTCATGGAAGGACCATCACAGGATCTCTGCCAAACCAGCGCCAGCCAGGGGGTGCAAGTGGAGCTGAAGGCAGCACAGGGAAGCAGCAAGAAACATGAGTCTTGTGGGGTCCTTGAGAAGCCCCTCCCGCCCCAGCCTGGGGACCAGAGCAGCTGGCAAGGTCGCCTGTCGTCGTGCTGACCTGTGGGTTGGGGATGGGCTGTTGAAGAAGCTAGAGGGAGAAAGGGACAGGGTCAGCTCTGACTCTGCCTGCAGAGGGCGTGTGGCTTGGCCAAGATCCTACCAGAGAAGCTGGGCAGGAGTGGGTGCGCGGGTCTAGAGCTCCTGCTTTTGGGGATCCTGCACAGCAGCTGGGTTATGTCCCTTGTCTTTCCCTGCACAGCAACAAGATGACCTCGGGGCAGCTTTCCAGACGTGGATGGACACTAACGGAGCGCTCAGATCAGAGGTACCAGGGGCTCCATTCCCAGAAGAAAGAGAGACCAGTGCCCACCATGTGGCCCTGCACCAATGTCTCAGAACCTCTTCTCGACCTCCAGCTGGTCACAGATGAAGGAGCTGTCATAGTTACTGAGGCTCAGAGCGGGTAACAGCAAGTACAGGGTCACACAGCCAGTGTAGCCAGAACCCGGCCAGAAGCAGCCTGGGTACCGTGTGACCCTGAGGAGCAAGGAGCTTATGGTCAGCGCTTTGAGCTCTGCTGAGACCCTGGCCTGCACTCCAGGCAGAAAAGGGCCTTAGGTGTCCTGCACCTCAGCCCTGTCAAGAGGGAAGTACTTTTGCAGCCTTGGCTCCTTCACATGGTGGGGAACTCACAGTCCCCGGATCAGACCTCCAACCAGCATTTTGTTAGCTCCCTGTACTGGGTGCCTAGTGCACAGTCCAGGGAGGAAAAAGCATGCACATGTCCCTTGCCATTCATATAGGGCAGCCAGCAAAGGACAGAGAGATGCCTAGGGCGCAAACAGGGTAGAGGAGGGAAGTGTTTCCTTCCACATTTGAAGGTCAGTTATGCTGCATTCTGGGGAGAGCGCCCCCTGCAGCAATTTTATAGCATTACTACTGAACACAGCTCTACTAGGGAGGTTAAGGCAGGAAGGTTGGATGCTTGAGGCCAGCCTGGACTACATAGTAATTTCAAGTGCAGGCTGTACTACATAGTTATACTCTGTCTCAAAAAAAAAAAAAAAAAAAAAACCAACAAAACAAAGCATCTCTATTTATGATGCATTTCTCCCCCCTTTTGCACATTTTATTAAGTTATTGACCACAGAATTCAGTGTAATTTATTTCTTGTGCATGTAAAGGCTAATTGCTGTGGTAATGGCAGTCCCAGACTGCCGCCCTGGACTCTGCCATTTTTCTCTTCCACATATGACCCTCTAATTTGTCACATTCTGTCAGGGAGCTCTAGCCAAGGAAGGCAGCACAGAGAATTGTGCAGGAGACATCTGTGGGCCAGGCTCTCCCATTGCATTGCCTAAAACAGTCCTGTGACCCCCACCAGTGGCTAAGGATGCTGTAAGGGGGCACCATGTGTCCAAACAGCATGCACAGGTAGGGTGAGCATTTCCAGTCTCTGACCCACATATATGCGGACAACACACATCCGTATGCATGCACCTGCACATGTGACTCCTGCCTTTGACAGGGGATGGGAGGAGGCTTATTTAGCTGATTTGTGGCTCTGGAAAGAGATGTGATATCACATAGCAAGACAGGGCACCCCAAAGGCCCTGCTCTCCAGCACCCTGCTAGAGACCTGTCCCTTCTCTGAGCTGAAACCCATCCTAGGGTGTGTGCTGCTGGTCCCAGTTCTGTTTTCTGGTGCCTCTCAAGAGCCCCCGATATCACCCAAGGGAGCCCAGAAGGGACTGGAAGATTTTCAGTTTGGCTCCTTTCCTCTTCTGGTTTCTCCCCGTAGCACTGGGTCTGCTCCCCAGTGTCTTATGCTTCTGCTCTGCCTAAGTCCCAGGGTGTGGTCCTCCCTGTGGCAGAGGACCTAGGCCGACCTGTGACACCCCCACCCATTATATCCCTGGCCCCAGTTTCTTTATCTGTGAACTGAAGAGAGACTCAGCCCTGGCCAGCCAGGTGCCTGGATGGGGGGGGTGACTCAGAAGTGTGAGCACTTGGGCCCTGGACCTTGACCTTGGGCTGGCCCTTTCTGTGACAGGGGTATAGCTATCCGGACCGGCTGGTGCTGGACCAGGGAGGGGAGATCTTCAAAACCTTACACTACCTCAGCAACCTCATCCAGAGCATTAAGACGCCCCTAGGCACCAAGGAGAACCCCGCCCGGGTCTGCCGGGACCTCATGGACTGTGAGCAGAAGATAGTGGACGGTGAGAGCACCTGTAGGCACCCTGCCCAGGCTGGGGTGGGCTAGGGTAAAGGGGTGGTTCCAGGAAGAGCTAAGGCAGATGGAGAATTGGATTCTCAGCACATCCTAGCCTCAGAGAGAGACACATGGGTGAATATTCATTCAACAGTCACTGAGTGTGTGTACTGGGCCTTATCATGAGGATATTGTGGGGGACACAGAGGAGTGTCCTTCCAGAGCCCACAGATCCATAAGCTGGGGACAACCATTTCAGTGCACTGACACAAGAACTCCCCAAGGTTTGGCAAGAGAGCCCCAACCCCAAGGGCCTTCCTGGATGGGCCCAGATACACCCTCTGTCTGCCCCTCCCTGAGTTTTCATCTGCAAACTGGGATGTACCTCGGCACGCCTGTGCCACCTCACATCCTCTGTACTTGGAGCTGGGTCTAGATGGCCAGGTGTCCCCTTCTCTGCTGCAGTCTTTCGCTTCCCGGAAGCCCAGCAGAGGGAGCCAGATAGAAGCAAAGTGTCCAGCTGCCAGGCAGAAGCCTGAGCCACCTCCCATGGAGGCCCTGGCATCGGAGATACTGTCCCACATGATGCTTCATGGTTCCTTGGGGCAGGCAGTCTGGCCTTTGTCAGCCTTGGCTGCTCCTGACAAATGGACACATCTTGGGGCCATAGGGAAACTTACATGGGACCTATCCAGGGAGCCACCAGTCACTATCTCTGCCCAGGCTTCCTTCTGTCACTGGGGTTTCCAGAACCTCATTTCTGCTCACCTATGACTCCATGCCCAAACAGCACAGCTGGTCACAAGGGGCGGGGTCCTTCTGCCAAGCCAAGTCCTGCACCTCCCCAGTGACTCCTGCCACACCTGCCGTGCTGCCCACAGGTACCTACTGGGTGGACCCGAACCTTGGCTGTGCGTCTGACACTATTGAAGTCTCCTGCAACTTCACACATGGCGGACAGACCTGCCTGAAGCCCATCACGGCCTCCAAGGTGCCCGTTGCCCCTATTGCCTGCCACGCTGACCCTCTTCCCATCTTGCCCTGAGCCCCAACTAACCTAAGCTCTGTTCCAAGCCCTGCCTTTCTTTGTGTGTGGCCTGAGGAAAGTCACCTCCTTGTTTCCAGGCTGCATTTTCTCTTCTATGAATTGGGGATGGATTGGGCTAATCTGTGGTTTCCAAGCCCCCTTAAGGTTTAATGTTGCCTGTAGACTCTCCCACATGCATCTCAAGCAGGGTGGCTACCATATGGGCCTGGCCTGGGGAGCTGTGAGTAAAACCCTGGGCTATACAGAGCTGCCCACACCATTGCTGTTAACTCCTGTTCACCACCCACTGGCCACCTGCCTATCTCTGGGCGGAGCATGTGAGGTGGTGCAGGGCAGAGCAGCAAAGTGACCCCCAAGACCATTCACTTGTACCATGGGAGGGGGACCTGGCTACAGCAGGACCCTGAAGGCTCCAGCCCAGGGCCAGCAGCATTCCCTGTTCCAAGAGGCTATGAGACCAGCTTGCACAGATCTGTTTTCCTGCCTTTCCAATGGTCACACATCAGGGTGCGTGGACGGGAAGAGCCCACCTGGAAGGGGCTCATCCTGTGTGTGCTCGCCGTGTCCCTCAGGTGGAGTTTGCTGTCAGCCGGGTACAGATGAACTTTCTGCACCTGCTCAGCTCCGAGGTGACCCAGCACATCACCATCCACTGCCTGAACATGACCGTGTGGCAGGAGGGCCCGGGACACACCCCCGCCAAGCAGGCTGTGCGCTTTCGGGCCTGGAACGGGCAGATCTTCGAAGCCGGGGGTCAGTTCAGGCCAGAGGTGTCTGTGGACGGCTGCAAGGTACCTGCTGGAGCCTCTTGCGGGCCTCTGATTCGGGGACACGGGAGAAAACTTGTTTGGAAAAACTGTTCACAACAAGGTTATGCGTCATAGTCTTATGCCTCAATTAGGGTTTATAGGTATGCTTTTATCTTTATGCTGAATAGTTTTATTAAATTGTTTTTATTCACTGTCCCCTCTGGGAAACTTCTCAGGGATAGTCTGGGCTGGTAAGAAATCTATGGCCTCTTTTAAGAACCCTTGCCAATACTATGGCTATTTCTTCTCTTTAGGCCCATCTTGGTTAGGATAATTTTTTTCTCTTAATGTTCTTGGGTGGGTTTGGGGGGAAGGGAGAGAGAGCAAGCTGTCATGAGGCAAAGACCAGTTTCATAAGATTGAACAACACTGATAACACATGGTGTTAGGATGTGGGGAACCCAACACTCGCTTAGGAAGCAGTAGAAAAAACCAAGAGGTAGGGGCTTTCTGGAGAACAACTATGCATAAATATACATCCAAATAGGTCTTAGACAGATCCAGAACCTCGGTGTGCAGTTATCCTTTGATCCTGCAATTCTACTTCTAGAATTTATTGTAGGGAACGAGTTAGGAGTGTGCACAAAGGTGATGTTTTTTAAGCATCACAAGATGCTAAAATATGCAAACAGCTTGGGTCCACAAACACAGGCCATTGCCACAGTGAAATGGCACATGGCCTTTCTAAACTGGGAGGAAGACTGGTGGGGAAACGCACACAGCAGGAGATGAGAGCCATGAAAACTTACACGCACCCTTTTCCTTCTGCCCAAGGTCCATGATGGCCGTTGGCACCGGACACTCTTCACCTTCCGCACGCAGGATCCCCAGCAGCTGCCCATTGTTGGCGTGGACAACCTCCCTCCTGCCTCATCAGGGAAGCAGTACCGCCTTGAAGTTGGACCCGCGTGCTTCCTCTGACCTCTGTCCTCCAGGCTCCTCTAGGCCTTATCTGGGAGAGAAGGGGAAGAGGAGGCAAGAGGAGGGTACTGAGGGGCATGTGGCCCCAGAAAAGGCAACCCCTCTGCCCAAGGAGCCTTAGGGAGGTCCCTGCTGTTGTCTGCTCAGTAGGAGCAGGGGGGCAAGGGGAGGCTGGGCACAGTTTTTCTTCAGAACAACCAATCCCAGCTTAGTCCCAAAGACCAACCAAAGAACCAGCCAGAGTAAGCTGGGCCTGCAACCCACCTGAGCCCCATGGCCTGTCTCCAGCTCTGTGGCTGCCCCTTCCCTGCCTGGCTTCTTGCCCAAAGAGCCCTATGTTCAAGCCAGTTTGAGGGAAGGGGGCATCTTGTCAGCTGGTCCCTGCCAGGGAGCTTTTGATGTGCAATATTAGAAAGGAGACATGAAAAAGGAGAAAAGGAAAGAAAGAAGTATATATATTTTTTTTATTTAAACAAATACAAAGAGGGTGTGTTACTATTTTTTTCACCTGGGAAAGAAGTGAGAGGATGAGAAAGAGCAACCAGGGGATGGGAAAAGGCGAGATCTTTGGGGCTGGGGGAACTCACAGTTTGCTACCTCCCACTGTGAAATCGCTGGTGCTCGACATTGTCTCGCATAGTGTATGTGACTTTTTTTTAAGGAAAAAAAAAAACTATTTAAGATTCTGAAGGTGCTACTATTTTGCCACAGACTTTGAAGAAACTTTTTGATGTGGGACATCATCCACATCTTTCTCTGTCTTCCAAGTGATAAAGTTCGGGGAATCTTTAAATTTTCCTAGCATCACCCTTGTGCTCATCAGGTAATCTATGAAAGAAAAAAAGGGAGGAGAAAAAGAAAAAAAAAAACAAAAACAAAAAAACAACCAACTAAACAACAAAAAAAGCAAACAAAAGATGTTACCAGAAACCAGAGTAAGGATTTCCTTTTAATTTATGAATTTTGAAATATCTATCCTTTTCTGAAGCATTCTGACTTGGCCTTTCCCGTCCTGGAGGGAGGTCCAGCTTGCCCTGGAGGTGCGCTGGGAAGAAGTGTATGGGGGAAGCCTGGCCCTTGCAGAATCCAGTTCCAGGAGGGGCAGCGCTGGACCAGAGCAGGCCTGGGAGGTGAATGTAAACACACCTGAGCCACCATACAGGGCATCCTGCAAGGTTCTGTCTCTCAGGAGCCCATCCTGTCCAAACAAGGTCAGCACCCCAGCTTTTTCTCCCTGGTGTTAAACTGTACAACCTTAGTGTCATTAGCACCACGTGTCAATTTGGGCTGAGGAGAAAAGAATAATTATGGGTATCTCAGTGTTCTGTGTGACAGTGACACCCGGTGCAGTCTGACCTGTGTCACTCTATCTGCAAACAAGGCAAGGCCTCCATTGGAGTCCGAACTTAACTATGGAGTTATTTTTATAGAAGGGGAAAAGTCACACGGAAGTCTCTATCTGTGTAGTCTAAAGTTGTGTCTTGTCAGGAATTGGGTTTGATTCTCATTATTTAATACCTCGCTCTGGCCCACCATCCCGCACACTCCGGCCCCCACCCTGCGCATTTTCCTCGCAGCTTGGGCCTCATCTCCGAACTTCCTTCCCCACCACCGTCTCTGCCTGGCCTCCATCTTGTCTTTGGATTTATCTGCTGTCTTCTTTATGTCCCTTTCCAAATGTCAGTATGTTAAAACCCCGATGGGTTCGGTTTCTCCTTTTCCTTTCTGGATTTTAAATAAATATTTAAAACTGAAGCAATGGAATGAGGTGTCTGTGGCCCTGTGCTTCTTCATAGAAGAGAGGGGTGGGCAGTGGAGGGACGGAGCTCTGAAGTTCTGGTCTGCAGACTTCCTGGTATTAAGCACCAGGAATGTTTTCCCTCTTCAAAGGAGGAAGTCAAAGTGTCAACAGGCCAGCCTGCAGGGGGAGGAGCCTCCCTTTCACCTAGCTTTTCTATTTTGGTTTGGGATTTGTATCACTAGTAACTGCTGGGCAACTTAACACCAGCGGAACTGAATCAGCACCGTGCTGAGCATAGGTGGCCCACCTGAGGACTCACTGTTGTAGCTTAAAAAAGGAGAGCTGAAGAGGAAGAGTAGCAATGTGGGTCCTAAGTGTTATTTGGAGCCAAAGGTTCTCCTGGAGGAGCCTGTCACACTGACTCCCCTGATATGGACTTGGTAGTTCTCATCATCAGAGGAGCTCAGGACCTCTGTGTCACTGAGGATGGCTGTAGTACTTTTCAGGGGAGCCCTGGTTCTTATGACTCCATTGCAGAACCCTCAACCTGCTGGCACAGCTCCTTCACCCGCCAGCACAGACTTTCTAGCTTCTACCACTGACCTTTGAGCCTTCATGGTGCAGGTCTATGAAACAGACTTGCATGAGTCATTGTTGTGGGCTCTGGGTCTTCAACTGAACTCATGCAGATTATTACCATGGGGTCCAGGCGCTTGGCTGCATTTTCTAGGACTTTAGTGTTGTAGATAGATTTCCTGCACTTTCTTTGTATTTGACTCCTTGAGTAACTAGGCCCCATGCAATACTGTGAGGTACTTAAACTGAGGAAAGTTGTCGTTTCTCTGAAATTTACATTTATCTGGGCATCGGAACCCTCAGCTTCATGTGTTTTCCTGCATTCGCAGGACACAGTATGAATCAGAGCCCATCTCTTTCATCTAGGAGAAAGGACAACTCACAACCTTTGAATTCATACTGGGATTCAATGCTTTAAAAGCTTGTGCTGCATTTCTGGGTTTTAGAGCTCATACAGCTCTGGGGCCCCATCTGTCCTCACCACAGCACCTGCCCTGGACGGGGAGCTTTGGAGCTGTCCTTCCAAGGCTGTAGGAGCCACAGTACCAAGCCCAGGATGTGGAGGAGGACCAGGAATTCCTGTGTCCATGCCACTTGATCCCATCTTTCCTAGGGGGCAGCTGAAGCCCTAACAAAAGCCTGAGTCTTAGGAGATCCAAGGCAAGGCAGAGCTCAATTTAAAGCTGATTGCTGACAGCACATTAAGTGCCTTGCCCCAGCCCTGCCTGTGATAGCTACTGGAAGCTTGTTACAAATGCAGATTCTCAGCCTCACCCAATCCTACTGAATGGCAGTCCCCAGGGCTCTGCATTTCTACCCGCTGCCCATCCAAGTGCCTGCTAAAGTGCTAAGACCTGAGGTGGTGCACTAGTTCCGAAGGCTGGAGAATGAGGAAATACAAAAGTTCTTTTTGTTTCTTTGATAGATAATCAGAAATGAAATGGAGCCGGAGGAGCCCATTTCCTGAATCATTTCCTGAGATCTGCAGTCTCCCCAAGAGTTTCCCCAGCTGCCCAAGTGGCGTCCTATTATATAGATGGAAATGAAACCACAGCAATGTCTGTTTCCCCATAGAAAGTTCTTGGGGACAGGGGACCAGGCTCATTCTTTGCTTCAGGTACGGAGGACAGAATGTGAAAAGCACTCGAACTTGGCCTGCACCCCAGATCATAGGCCTGTGTGACCTGCCCAGTGAAGACCTTGGGACAGGGCCAGTTCATTCCTGGAAGGTGTGAGGGTAGGCTTTGGGGGACAGAAAACAGTTTTCTACCAACCAGCAATGTCCAGTTGCAAAACCAGTTGTCATGAACTGGCTTAAATAAACTTTTGGCTGGGTCACCTCCAGGGGAAAGTCTAGGCCAGCTTGTGTTTGTCCACAATAAATCAGTGCCACAGCGGACAATCACATCTGTCAATAATCAGCAGCTCTCAATAGGAAAGTAGCCAAAGGTGATGGCGCATGCATATAAACCCAGCACTTTGGAGGCTAAGACAGCAGGATGGCCTCATGTTCCAGGAGAACCAGAGCTACATAGGGATAAGGGAATGATAGCAGTGCTGGTTAGCTAGAGTGAGGGCTGCAGTTCACCATAACAGCGCGGAACCGACAAATGGAATAATATTCAGCTATATCTGGACCTTAAACCTTCAGTTCCACATTGTTCAGACCATTCAAGACCACAGTGGCTGCAGTCCTGGCTCACTGACCAAACGCCCATGATGTGCTCAGTGTGACAGGCTTTCACCTCCCACAGGACCTTGTGAGACCCATGTGCTGTGATTCCCACTTCCCAGACAAGAGAAACGAAGTCCTAAGGGGCTACATCCCATTTACCAAGATCACAACACAGGATTTGAGCTTGAGCGAGGCTTCTTGTGTGTTTCCTGAGCCCAGACACCAAGCTCCTGGTGGGGCGGACTCTGCTTTTGGGTGCAGAGACAGCACGCGGTGAGTTGGTTCCGTGAACAGAGTTGAACCCAGGCCTCCATGCAGAAAGGCGTGAAGTGACCTCTCAGGAAGGAAATCACTGTCGAGTGGGAGCCGCCTCCTGCTTACCCAAAGCTCAGCTGCTCAGAGGCCTTTACCAGGTCTCCTGGCCTCTCTGAGCCATCTGTCACCCTGTCTGTATAAAGGGAGGAAAGATCACCTTTTCTCAAACCTATCCTAAGCATGCTTTCTCACTTTGAGGCCTTTAAAAGTGATTCAATCTGCCATCGGGTGGTGCAAAGGCTGATGAACAACACAGGAGTGTGTAAATTTAAAAATTTAATACCATAAAAGACACGTTGCCCTTAATTCCCCCAAAACATTGACCTTCACTTCAAATGCACATATTCTGTTGTTCTTGCCACCTTCTAAATCAGTTCTGGAAGTCCTCTTTCATGAGAGTCTTTGTAATGTGTGATAAAAAAATATAGTGCATTCTGCGGCCATGTGTCATCCTACAGGAGGGCAGGCTTATAGGAATATTGCAGCCAGTCCTCATCCAGCTGACTCACTGGACCTGGCACCATGCAACTGCTGGCTCCTCCTCAAGGTCAAAATGACCAGGAAAGGTAAATACTTGGATTCAATCCAGGATATCAAGAAAACCCCAACAGCACAACTAAAAACACTCAGAAAGAGGATTCCAGAATTACTTCAGAAAGTGGCAACCCTGATGGTATAAGTGTGGTTAGAGCAAGGAGACTATCCTGAGGGGCATCAGTGGCTTGATGTCTTTGTCTATAATTTGGAATTTCAATACGCATCGAGTTTCTTGATCACATCTTGCATACGGTTCACCCTGGGGTTTGCCTTTCTCCCAACCAGCTTGACAGTAAACTCATGGTGATAGTGGTCATATCCATGGACCTGACAAGGACATTTATCTTATTTGAGAAGTAGATCACAAATATGCACTTGTGGAATTCTTATAACTAGCTACTGAAGTCAGTACTATTATCTCCACTGGGAGGGACAGATATCAAGGTGCAGAGAGGTTAAGCAACTTGTCTTGGGTCACAGAGCTAACAAATAGCAAAGCCAGGAGAATGTTTCACCCTCATCCCTGACTGCCAGGATGACATTTTTGTGTCTTTCTCACAAACGCTTGACATTGTGCCAGGGCCAGATGGAGAGACAGGTTGGCAATGGTGGGCCAAGAACTTGAATCCCTAAGGGCACTCAAATGCCCAGAAATTCTGTGGCCTGGTGAGTACTGGGTCTCTCCAGGAACTACAATCCATGGACGGCCTCTTGGGTAGACACTGGGACCCTGCAGGGCCAGCCTAAGTGCTGGACAGGCACTAGGACCACACGCCCTCCCACAGAGTGGCACCACCTGCAAACACAGTCTGAGCCCTAGCTCTGTGCCCATCCCCCACACAGGCCACCCCCACACCTTGTATTTGTGCTCTAGAACAAAAGGAACACACAAACCCATTATTATAAAGAAATTTATTATGAAGACCATTTGGCAAAAAGCCAAAGTGTTTAAATCAAGTCGAAACCGTAAGTTTTGGGGATCCAATTCGTTCATTCATAAAACCTTGTCCAAAAGTTTCATATGATTAAAAATGATTCATTCACCAAGAATTTAGTTCAGTAGCATAAATGCCTGCCTGGCAAGTGCAAGGTCGTGAGTTAATCCCGGTACCAAAAAAAAAAAAAGATTCACTCAACCTTTGGTAGCCAAGGACAGGAGCAGATTCAAGCCCATTGTAGGTTCCAACAACCTATCCAACATGGTTTTTCTTATATAAAAACTCAAAATATACTTATATATTTTTCAGCAAAATAAAAGATAAACAAATAGGAAGTAGGGAGAAGTTCAAATTACACCCCAAATTATCTATTCCATTGTTTCAAAAATGTTACAACAGATGAAACAATTTGTTTTCATTTATACTACTAGTAGGTTCTGTTAGTACATTGAAAAAGAGAGTATTCAGCAATTATCTGTTTGTCTGCTTTTTTGTACAACAGAGTCTGTTTGGTCCATGATTTATACTCACAGTAATAGTTTGGCCATTCTTTTAAGATTTTCACACACGGTGTTAGCAATTATTATTCTCTGAATTGTGGTGAAATTTTGTTTTATTTTATCACAGAAGTCTGAAGAGAGCTTTCTATGTTTTCTTGGTTAATAGCTACCTGTAATACATTACATGAAAACAACAACGAACTTAGGGTAGTGGGAATGACTTTATATTCCAGTTGTTTCTCAGCTTCCTTGTGCAAGTGTTACAAGCCCTGCTGGCTGGGACTCAGAAAGGCTCCCTCAGCCAACCGTGCCTTGCGAGACGGGGGACTGACTCACAGGAATGGAAACAAAGTGCAAGAACTTATTGCGCTTGAGCTGAGGACAAGATATGGGATGT
Organism: Cavia porcellus; assembly: GCF_034190915.1. Lineage (NCBI taxonomy): Eukaryota > Metazoa > Chordata > Mammalia > Rodentia > Caviidae > Cavia > Cavia porcellus. The sequence goes on along the minus strand of NW_026947484.1, from coordinate 173,608,111 downwards.
GAGCTAATTTATCTGTTCTCTTACTTCTGCAATCAGGCAAGTCCTCCCTGAGCCTTGGAGCAGGAGCTGTCTCCTACATCAGGGGTGGCATCTCAGCAAAACCTTTGGATCTTTGATGGGTTCAAAGACAGAGTGCCAGAGCAGGGAGTTGTTCCCCTGGGTCAGCATCAGTAATGCAAGTTAAGGAAGAGGATGTTTAGGGCTGTGGATCCCTTGGTCTAGAACTAGGCACCACATCCCAAGAGTTGGGGGAGCTTAAGTGTCATTTAATAGACTCTGTGTGTGTGTGAGTGTGTGTGTTGTGTGTGTGTGTGTGTGTGTGTGTGTGTGTGTGTGTTGGGAGTGAGGGTGTCTCTGAGTCCCTGGGTTCCAAGTAGGAGCCTCAGTTGTCCACATCTAATGGTGGTGCTGTCCCACACAACACCACCTCCTCCATAAAATAAACATGGCCTGGACTCTGTTCCCAGCATCATCTCAGGCCTGGGCCCATGCAGCTGCCACCCCTGGCCTCCTAGGTCTCCACCTGACATTGACCCTTGTTTTTCTCTCCACTGCTGACTGACAGATTTTTCAGAGAGCAAGGTGACCCTCCACACTGCAACTTTTCCTCCTCTCTGCAGCACCTGTGAGGCCCATAAAGATGGGGCCTGCTGCCACGATGGTAGGGGGGCTCCTGCAGCTCCTGTGAATTCTGTTTTGGACCTTCCCACCAATCCTGTCACAGTGCTAGCTGCACAGGGACACAGGTGCCTGGGTCTGAGTGCTCACACCTGCTCTCTGCCCTCCTCATCAACACCGTGTTGCCAAGGTCAAATCAGAGCTGTGTTCAGTCAGAACGCAAAGGAAGGAGGAGAGAAGGGAAGCAGGGAGGAAGAGAAGAGGAGAGAGGGAAGGAGAGGGGAGGGTAAGGGAGTGATGATGGGAGAGACAGAGAGAGAGATAGAGAGAGAGAGAGGGAAGGAGAGGGAGATGAACAGGGAGAGGGGGAGGGAGATGGGAAGAGAGAGAAAAGTCTAGTTTAGACAAGGTCATGAAGAAAGATGCAAGAGCCTTAGTGTTTTGGATTGGTCTTATATTTATTTTTTCCATTTGGGAAGAGAACTTTTAACAATGAATTTTAGGGAATTGGAATAAATAAAGTGAGAGGCGCATATGTTAGGGTCATGGTTCAGTGAGTTCTCACAGATGCACACCTGTGTGACCCTCCACCGGGATACCACACTGCCTTTTGAGAAGTCCTCTTGGGCCCCTCCACAGTGAAGCTTTCCCCAGGCACCAGTGGTCTGCTAGCTGGTACCACAGGTGGTCTGGGCTGCTCTAGAGTTTCACACAGTGGAATAACCCCGAGCCCGCTCTGGCGTGTCCCCCACTCAGGCCTTGTGCTTCTGCACCTCTCCATGTAGTACATGGCATATTGCTGAGCCAGCTCTTCTCAATGCTGAGTTGCACACTTGTGTGAAGATGCCACAACTGGCTTCTGCATCTTCCTGTTGATTGGCTGTGAACTGCTTCTACTTCCGGGCTCCTATGAATACTGTGGCTGTGAATGTTCATACACAACCTAGTGTGGAATTGGAGAAGTCACTCTGATGCTTCTCATGAGTAGGAATATTAAACACCCAATGCTATAGACACAGAGGTGGGCTTCCTGGCACACTCATGGAATTCTAGTGTTCAGGAGGCTGAGGCAAAAAGACCACCATGAGTTAGAGTCCAGCCAGCCGATGTAGCGAGTTCAAAGCCTTCCTGAAATACACAGTGAGATATTTCTTAGAAACAAAAAACTAAACAAAACAAAAACCTATAGCTGTAATGGACATAACCGAAGTAAAATATAATTAGTGAATGAAAAGTTATGCATTCTTAAACTCTAACCAATCATTAAAACAATAAAGATTTGTTTGGGACATGGATCAACTCCCCATGGTCAGTGTAATCCCTACATATTGCAAACATGTATCACTAAATATGAAACCAATAAAAATGAAATCCTAACCACAGACTACCCGGAGACACGAACATTTCTTTTTTCTTTTGTGAGTCAAGGTCTTCCCATGCAGTTCAGAATGGCCTTGAGCTCACTTTGTAGACCAAACTGGTTTCAAACTTGTGATGTTCCTCCTGCCTCAGCTTTCTGAGTGCTGCGATTACAGAAGTGTGCTACCAAGTCTACTAACATGAAATCAACATAGTATATGTGAAATCAATAAGAATGTACAGCTGTAAGCACCCCATGAAAGTAGTTGTTGATTGTGTTTGTTCCTATAGATAAAGACGCAAGCCCATGAGGTTGAAGGGCAAAGGGTAATGAAACCCCTCCTTCCACTGTCACCCAGAGTGCCGGGCACTGTCCCAGGCCTGGGGGTGTGTAGGAGAGAGGAGGAGGCCCCCACCTGGTCCAGGGCAGGGTGGGGGGGGGGTGTGATGGTTTCCCGTTTCCCATTCTGGGAGAAGAGTCTAGGAACTCACTCACTGAAAAAGACATTGGACTTAGTTGCATCGTTTTGGGATTGTCCGGGCCTCCAGGACCAAAGAGGATCCCATGAAGGTTTCTGTGTCACAGTGGGGAGCACACACAGTTGGATCCAATTACACTCGTCCACAGTCTCCACCTTGACCCCTAACTGTTTTCCCCAAACAGCAAAAATCGCCAGCCTGGGAACTCCCTAAGAACCTTGCATGTTTGATTTTTGGCTGGGTCCCATTCCAGTCTTGCAGCTCCGTGGGACAGCATTCTGATGCGATGGCAGGGGAAAGCTGAGGACTCCATAGGTGACTCAGAGCACACCAGCTCCTCACCCACCTTGGCCTGGAATAAGGCAACTCTGGCCCTGGCAACTCCAGCTCAGTCTCCGAATCAGACCTTTGCTTCCCAGTTGGCTGTGGGGAAAGAATTGTGCAAAGCATTTCCCAAGTGCAGGCTGGGTTGTATCACAGGCCAAAGCCCCAGGCTCCACAGCACCATCCCACCTCCCTATAAAGGTCAGTGTGCCCTCAGCGACCTGCTGTCCCCGGCTCTACGTACATCCTGCTCTCAGCATGGCGCTGCACTGGGCCTTGGAAGCTCTGTGCCTCCTACCACTGTTGAACCCAAAGGACCCAGCTTGTGCCAACGTCACAGCCATGCCCATCACCAGTGCCACCCTGGACTGGGTGAGTTCTAGGGCCATCACTGCCCAAGAACTATGGCCTCACGTCCCTCTCTGAGCTTTTATTCTCCTGCTGGCTGGGTCCCCTCTGCTCCTGGCTCTGTGCTTTGTCTTCTTGGGGATGGGTGGCATTCTGACAACCCTGGGGGCCTCCCCTGCCTTCAAACTCAGGAGCTCCGCAACAAAGACCCTACACAAGGGACAATCCTGTGGTAGGCATGAAGGGGCTTCCCTGAGGGCCATCGGAATGAGCTCTGGCCTGTCCAGGCCTCAGCCATGCCTCGTTCTCCCTGATGCCTCAGCTGAGGAAGCGAAGGAGGGGCTCCCTGAGGTTTCTTTGCCCTGAGCTCCCACATCTGCTACTGCCCAGCTCAATCGTAGGTGGTTTTATGCCGCCGGTGCCTTTCGGAAGCCTGAGTATAAACAGGAGGTTCAAGCGTTGCAAGCCGACTTCTTTGAATTTAACACACACCCCAGGGAAGACACAGTGACACTCCAGGAGCACATGACCGTGTGAGTTCACCTGAGAGCCCAGGCACTGCCCACACTTGGAGGGGACACTTGGAGGGCCCTGCCTTGGCCCTGTCCAGGGGGGTGCCTGCTGCTTCTTGTCCTCCTGCTTCTCACACTCCTCTCCTCCTGGTGTCTGACTTCAGCCACGACCACTGCATCCAGAACTCCACCTTACTGACAGTCCAGAGGAACAATGGAACCTTGGCCAGAACTGGTGAGGGCCGACCTAAAAAGGACTGGGACCTGCAAGGGGCCAGGAACCAGGAGACCATGGCTGTCCGATCCCCAGATGTGCAAATTGCATAGCAAGCTTAGTAAAGACTCCCACCATTCCAGAGCCTTTACTGTGTGCCAGGCACTGTTGGAAGTGCTCTCAGTGAGCCAGTCCACCTACTGTGTGCAAAGAGCTCTAGGAGGCATTATTACAAGGATCAGATGAGGAAACAGAAGAGAGACACTGAGGAGTGTTCCTGAGGTCACACAGCTTGTCATTAGAACCAGAATTCAGAGCAAATCTGGCTCCAGTCCTGCTGCTCTCAGCCAGCCTTGAAGATCCTGTGGAATCTCAGGGTGGAAGTCTATGAGTTGGCAGGAGGAGATTTCATCCACGTCCCCACTGTCACTGAAGCTGGCACACAAACATGGGTGGGACTAACTGATACCTCTTAGCATGGCTGAGGCTCCTCTGTGGGCCTCATCTCTCTCACCTGTGAAATGGGGCACAGCTACCATCTGAGGCTCCTACCATCCCCTGTGTCTATAGTGCCCAGCATGGGGCCCTGCTATGCCAGGGATCCTGGTGCCTGGTAGTGAGTACAGGGAGCTGTGTAATAGACCCTTCATGCCCTTAAATTGTTTCACTGGGGTTCTTTCTCCTGCAGTGAAAAATGAGTTGCACCTGGCCCACCTGCTGCTCCTGCGGGACCCCCACAGCTTCATGCTGGGCTTCTACTTGAATGATGAGCAGAACGTTGGGCTGGCCTTACACAGTAGGTGCTGGCCCTCCTGGCCCCAGCCTGCCTGCCCCCGTCTGCAGCACTCTCACCCCGCTTCTGCATTCCCCTGCAGCTGACAAGCCGGAAGCCACCCCTGAGCAACTGGATGAGTTCCGGGAGGCCATCAAGTGTGTGGGCCTGAGCACATCAGAGATCCTCTACGTGGACTGGAAAAAGGTAAATGCAGGGGCCACATATGGGCCAACCCCAAGGCCCAGAGAGGGAGAGCTGTCAGCCTTGCAGCACTGACTCAAGCACTGACTTTCTTGCAGAGTCTGCTGAGATGCAGACATGTGGGGTTTGAGGAGAGGGCCTCGAACCCTAATCTTAACACTAACCCTCAAGCCCTAACCCTAATCCCCTAGGGAAGGAAGAAAGATCCTAGGACAGGTAGATGATCTGGGGAGAGACCCTCCTGGGAGTGACCAATTGTGATCATATACCAAAGAGTTTTTGTCACTCTCCCTGTTTTTGCCATCTGGACTTTGGGGAATGTGTATCAAGATTTGTACTGTTGGGGCTGGGGATTTAGCTCAGAGGCATAAACACCTGCCTTGCAAGCAGGCAGTCGTGAGTTCGATCCCTGGTACCGATAAAAATGAAAAAAAAAATTAAAAAAAAAAAAAAGATTTGCAGTGTCACTCAAACCTCATGCGAAATCCAGAACCTCAGTCCTGCTTTTTGTGACACATGACAGTGACCTGTAGTATGGTCTCCTCAAGGTTTTTCACCAAACTTAGTTCCCTGCACAGCTGTGTCTGCTAACTCAGTGCTGCTGAGCGGTGGGTGACCTTGCTTTTGTAGAAATGCAATGCTTTCTTGACTCTAACAGTGAAAGTCTTTACCCCTGCATGCTGGACTGATGTCCCCAGGCCTGGGGAACAGCATAAAAAACGGGCTGGCCACCCTAACCTTCTGCTCCAGTCATTCCCCGCCTGGGGAACCTGGGACAGGTGCCCGGCCGCTTCGAGGTAGACTTGAGGGATGCAGCCGAGGCAATGTGAAGGCATCACCAGCTCTGGCTGGGGTTTGAGCCCCAAGTGGAGCTGAAGAAGCTGTGGCTCAGCGAGCGACACCAGCTGGGCCCAGGCACACCTACCAGCCAGCAAGCTGGGACTTTGCCTTGTCCCAACCAGCTCCCTTCTCTCCTGTCTCCTAGAACAAGTGTGAGCTGCCTGAGCAACAGGAGACCAAGGGAAAGGAGACCTAGGAGGACAATGCTGGGCAGCTCCTCGGGGTATTGGCAGCCATCACCCCCTCCGACCACTGTGCCTCTGCTTTGTCTCTGCATCAATAAAGGTCCCACAGGGGACAGTCAGACTGACAGTCATTTGTCCACTCAGTCACTCACTCATTTGTTCCTGCGTGGGGCCCAGGCTGGGTGTGCAGAGACCATTTAGCATTTTATAAAGGACAGGTAAAAGCCTGAGGAGGATATAGACAAGGTTTTACAAAAAGATCCATTTTGCAGAATTTTATCAAAGTCTGCCAGATGGTACCTTAACAATACTTCTTCCTCACCCTGTCTAAAGTGAGATTAAAAACCACAGCAACCACAAGTCAAATAGTTCACGTGAGCCTAAATGGAACACAGATGAAAGAGGAATACAAAATCTTGTTCACAAGAGTACAATGTCCCTTTAAAAAGCATTATAAAGTGATTTTTAAAAGACGCAAACCATGGCAAACAAGAGTGACAATCATGATTACTAATATAATTCACCAATCAAGGAATCAAAGTGAACTCTTATCTCCTGTTAATTAGTTGTTATTTTGCAAAATGCAAAAAGCTAAAGTATTACACTCCCGTCAGTGAGAACTATTGTCTAGTTAGCTTGGGCCTCCCACAGTACAGAAAAAGATCAGAGGTTTGGGCCTCAGATGGGGAGAGGAGGAGAGAAATTTGCAATTCTGTGGGAGGCAGACTAGAGGGGACAGAGGAAAATGGAAGGTTTCTCACTTGGGAGAGAGTTATGGAGAGCAGCTGGATCTCTGGTGGATGTCTCCGGTTGGGGCCCAAAGCCATAAATGCGAGCCACCTAGCAAGACAATTGTCTTTATGATTGGTCGCTAAAGGAAAACAGCTTTCCTGGAGGTAATTATTGAGATCAGCATTGGAGTTTTAAAAACACAAAAAGCAGGGACTCCTGCAGGGCCCAAGGTCTAAGGATGGTGCCAAGGTGGGATGGAGGTTCAAGAGGACTGAGAGCCTCTGGAGAGAGAGAGCTTGTCTCCCTTCTGGGTTTCAGCTGCAGATGTAAGGAACAGCCAGAGGCAGAAATCAGCTGAGCCCACCAGGGTTGTGTTAAAGGCAACGTGGGTTGGAATTTATTATGCTTGGGTGCAGGCAGACAGAGGGCAAAAAGGCTGTCTGGAGGGAATAAAAAGAAGTGAGTTCTTTTAAAAACTGAAATTGAAAGACGAAGAGACATTACTTGGGAAGATAGGAGTAAATATCAATGGTCCAAGTTCTCTGGCTGCTCGCACCTCAGCAGGCAAAACTCCAGTGTTGAGTTTTGGGTGTCTCCAGATACCCTGGGATGTTGAGGTTCCTTTTCTTATGTTTTCTTCTCGGTTTTGTGACATCCTGTGTTTGCAGATGACAGCGTCAGTGCTAAGCTGAGATGCAGCTGTGAACAGTGACTGTGAGGGCAAATAGGTTGGGTGCTGGGAGAGGCAGCTGAATTCAAGCCTTACACCGGTAACTCGTGTGTGAAAAATAATAAAGCTCCATTTACTTTTGAGAAAACAGGGTTTCTTACCCTTCATGCACAGGGCTGGGTTGAGGGGCGGGGGATTGCCAGGTAGGGCTCGCTACGGTTCTGTGCCCCCTTTTGGGTATACAATTTGACCACATCACCCCACCCTCACCCACCTCTCCTCAGGCCTCCATCTACCTCTGTTTCAGCCTGGTCCTCTCACCCCCAGCCACCCCATGTGCCCTCTGTCTTTAGCTTCTCTTCACCTCGTCCTCTCATCCCTGGAGTTGTCATTCCTTTGCCCGTTTGCTCATTCCTTTGCTCAGACACCATGACTTTCTCAGTTTCTTGCTAATGGACGAAGTGAAAGCACCACTCACTTCCCCTCTTTCCCCTCTGCTCTGCTCTAAGCAAAAAACAGGGAAAGGACCCCTGATGGGGTGAAAGGAGGTCCCGTGATCCCACCGACTCCCTGTGAGCCATCACAGGCACTTTGACCCCCAGGCTATCCCAGGAGTGACACTGAAGGGACAGTGATGGGGTCCACGATACCTGAGGTGGGAGAGCCGGTGCTTGGGGATCTGGGTGAGGGGTGACACTCGGCTGGTTTCTGAGCCCACAAAACCACTGTCTGTCTCAGGAGAGGCTATCCAGGGCTCCTGAAAGAAGCATTGTCCCTTTAAGTCAGAGGCATGTGCCCAGGCCCCTGGGAAGCCCCTTCTTCTCCCAATCCTGGCCTGGGCTCACATTCCAGAGGCCCCCAGCTCGTCCAGGAGAAGGAAGCCAGGCCAGGGGTGAGGGTCCTCAGGCCTGCAGGCCCAGGGCCAGCACGAGCTGATGGAGCTCCACAGATGGAGAAGTCCCTGAGAAGGTCTGGCAGCCTTGTGGGTGGCAGTCTGAGCCCTGGGAGAGCCACCTCGGCAGGTGAGAGATGCAGAGCAGAGAGGAGAGTTCTACTCCAAGGTCCTGAAATCCAAAGCTTGGAATGCCGTGGTCTCCTCTGCTCCCAGAAATCCTGCGATGCTTATATCAGAAACAAAACTCACTGAATACACACAGGCTGGCCTTCTGGGTCCTATGCAAGATGCAGAGACACAGGCACTGTCTTTCTGGTTCTGTGCAAGGGTCCCATGCAGGGGCCTATGCTGGGTCCTGACCAGGGCTGGTCAGGACTATGGTATGTGTGTGTGTATATGCATTTTCTTAACGGCCTAAGACACATATCCACAGTGGTTGGTGGCCTATGCTATCGTTTGAGTGATTACTGGCAGCTGGGATTTCCAGGTGGAGAGAAATACAGCCACATACTCAGCCCTCTCTTTCCAGATTTAGTACCTCAGATGTCCCTTGGCTTCCACCTGCAGCCTTCAGGGTTTCCCTTTACTGTCACATCGCAGTTTTTACTGTGTTGTGATGCTGGGATTTGAACCCATGGCCTTCACACTGAGCTACATCTCTAGTCCTATTTGTTCCTTTTTATTTTCAGACAGGGCCTCCCTAAGTGGCTGAACTGCCAGGTTGGCCTTGAACTTGCTATCTTCCTGTCTCAGCTTCCCAGAGGTCCAGGCTCACAAGCCTGTGACACCATGCTGGTCTCACATTTTTAATAAGGACACAGCCATGTCCCTTTTTAAGACCTCATGTTAATTTGACCACACCTGCAAAGACAGGGACTGATGAGGAGACACATCTTTAACCACATCTTAGGGGAACAGTGGAGCCCAAAACACAGAGGCCAGGACACACTGAGGTTAAAGTGCAGGTCTCTATTGCAACTACTGTAGTAAAATGTTCTTGAATCTTGTCAGTAGTGGAATTTAGAGCATTGATAGCATCGTGTAGGTGACTGCTCCCTAGCCTCATAGCATTGTCACCACCCCAAAGGAGAAATTTTTCCACAGTCACTTCTACTTCTTTCTCTCTCCCAATCTGGAAACCACCTATCTGCTTTCTATCTCTAGGGTTGTGCTCATGTTGGACATTTGGCATAAATGGAATCATGTGACATGTGACTGTTGGGGACACAATGTTCGTTCACTCAGCATCAGATCATTCAGGTCATCTATACTTTATCATATCTCAGAACTTCACTCCTTCCTCCGGCTGGGCGGTGCTCCATCTTCTCACTCTGTGCCAATCCAGTCCCCATGTGCTAAAAGGGCCCAGGTGTGCTGAGGCCAGGTAAAGAGGCAGACAGATCGAGGACTGCAGAGTGTTGTCTCCTGGGGGACCTAATGTGGCGGTCATGAGAACAAGGGGTCCCCACAATTTGTGTCAGAAAGAGGAGCACATGGGGCTGGGGATTTAGCTCAGCAGCATATGCGCCTGCCTTGCAAGTGTGCAGACGTGAGTTCAATATCCTGCACCAAAAAACCAAACAAACAAGAAAAGGATACAAACAAAGAGGAACACATATGAGTTGGGGTAAAAGTGACTTCATCCAAGCTGCAGGATTACCTGGTTTATCCGAAGAAAACATCGGAGAGTCCTGGGGCAGACTCCTGGTGGCAGGGTTCTCAGTGCCCACGTAGCCCAGAGTCCCCAGTTCTCCTCACGCCAGCATTTGTGCCAGACTGGGAGCTCTGGAGCCATCCTTCCAGACTGCAGGAGCCACTGCAAGGAGTCAAGGATGTGCAGGAGGATCAGAAATTCCTGTGCTCACACCACTAGGCCCCATCCTTCCTGGGGGGCACCTGAAGCCCCAACAAATGCTTGAGTCTTAGGAGATCCAAGACAAGGCAGAGCTCAATTTAAAGCTGATTGCTGACAGCACATTAAGTGCCTTGCCCCAGCCCTCCCTGTGACAGCTGCTGGAATCTTGTTACAAATGCAGATTCTCAGCCTCACCCAATCCTACTGAATGGCAGTCCCCAGGGCTCTGCATTTCTACCCCCTGCCCATCCAAGTGCCTGCTAAAGTGCTAAGACCTGTGGTAGTACACTAGTTTTGCAGGATACTATTTCCTTGTCCCTGGGAAAATACAATATTACAATCTTGGGAATGGGAAATACAAAAGTTCTTTTCATTTGTTTGATAGATAATCAGACATGAAATGGAGCCCTTAGAGCCCACTTCCCTGGTCATATCCTGAGATCTGTCATTTTCCCATCTTTGTCCTGAGTGGCTTCCTATTATATAGATGACATTTAAAGTCACAGCACTGTTTTCCCATAGAGTCTTTGGGGACAGGGGACAGGGCTAGTTCTCCTCTACAGCTACTGGGGGCAGTATGTGAAAGACCCTCAGACTCGTCGTGGCCTGGCCACCAGCTCATGTGTCACCTGGCCAGTGACAATGACTGGGGCCAAGCCAGTTCCTTCCCAGCAAGTGTGGAAGTATGTTTGTGGGGACAGAGAGCAGCCCTTCATAACTGGCAGTGTCCTGGTTCTCAGTGTCCCATTGCACAATCAGGTGCCAGGAACCAGCAAAGCAGACTCCCCAGTTTGGGCAAAACCAGGGAAATGCTGGATCTGGCTGTGTTTGTCCATCATGGCTGAAGTGTCACGGTGGACAGTCACATCCAATGACGGCCAGCATCTGGCACTGTGAAAGTAGCCACATGTGGTGGTGCAGGCCTGTAATCCCAGCACTCGGGAGGCTGAGACAGGAGAACAACTCCATGTTGAAGGAGAGCCAGGCTACATAGCAAGTGTAAGGCCAGCCTGAAAAACATAAAGACCTTGTCTTTTAAAAAAACGAGGGAAAGCAGGACAAAAAGGAGAGAAGCTGGCAGGGAGTCTAGTGCCATCTTCCTGCCTTGAGACAGGGCCTTGAGGGATGATTCTCTCCCACCTCTCTCTCTGCCTCAGTTTCTCTGTGAAACAGGCATAAGGGAATGATATCTGTATTGGCCAACATGACTATTCTTTAACACAGCAGCACAAAACCGACAAAACGAAATAATATTCAGCTGTGTCAGGACCTTAAACCTTCAGTTTCACATCATTGAGACTATTCAAGACCTCAGTGGCTGTAGTCCTGGCTCACTGACCACATGCCCATGATGTGCTCAGTGTGACAGGCTTTCACCTCGCACAGGACCTTGTGAGACCTGTGTGCTGTGATTCCCACTGCACCCTAAGGGGCTGCATCCCATTTGCCAGGATCACAAATAGGATCTGAGCTTGAGCGAGGCTTCTTGTGTGTTTCCTGAGCCCAGACACCAAGCACCTGGTGGGGCGGACTCTGCTTCTGGGTGCTGAGACAGCAGAGGGTGAGCTGGTCCTTGTGGCTGCAGCTGAGCCCAGGACTCGATGCAGAAAGGCGTGAAGTGGACCACGTTGGCACTTAGGGTGCTGGGAAGCCAAGGAACTAGCCTGCCTCCCTAGTTAGCAGCCCCATGAGACTACCGGTGATTGGGCGAAGAATCAAACATCCAATCCCCCACCACCCCATTAGCAAATGGGAGCCAGAGGTCTAGCACCTCTTGGTAGGTTGACCATATACAGTATAGCAAACAGGGAGGATTTCCTGTTACCATGTCTTTGAAGGTAAATATGGTTATCACTGTTTTGCTTTGTTCTGATTAACTGTATAGCTTTATTCAATATTCTGTTTTGATAAGTTCTATAATATTCTATATTCCATTTGATTGTTTATAACTGATTGAAAGAACAACTATTGTGAACATAAGGAGATGTAGTATGGCACCTATTACTGCTATCCCTGTAACCTGCTGTGACTTTCTGGACCAATTTCACTGCACTATCTCAATTGGCTTTGTTTCTTTCTTGTTCTATTGTGCTTTACTATCTCCAAAATAATAAAAAAAAAAAAAAAAAAAAAGAAAGAAAGAAAAGGAAAAAGAAAAAAGAAAGGCATGAAGTGACCTCTCAGGAAGGAAATCGCTGTCGAGTGGGAGCCGCCTCCTGCTTATCCAAAGCTCAGCTGCTCGGAGGCCTTTACCAAGTCTCCTGGCCCCTCTGAGCCATCTGTCACCATGTTTGTATAATGGGAGGAAAGATCATCTTTTCTCAAACCTATCCTAAGCATGCTTTCTCACTTTGAGGCCTTTAAAAGTGGTACAGTCTGCCATCAGGTGGGGCAAAGGCTGATGAACAACACAGGAGTGTGTAAATTTAAAAACTTAATGCCATAAAAGACACATGGCCCTTAATTCCCCCAAAATAGTGACTCTCACCTCAAACACACCTGTCCTATCATTCTTTCCACTTCTAAATCAGTTCTGGAAGTCCTCTTTTGTGAGAGTCTTTATAAAGCATGATTAAAAAATATGGTAAATGCTGGTGCTATGTGTCATCATACAGGAGAGCGAGCTTGTAGGAATATTGCAGCCGGTCCTCACCCAGCTGATTCACTGGACCTGACACCATGCAACTTCTAGCTCTTCCACAAGGTCAAAATGACCAGGAAAGGTAAATGCTTGGAATGAGTTTGGGGTATCATCGACAGCACAACTGAAAAAGCACTCAGAAAGAGGATTCTGGAATTATTTCACAAAGTGGCAACAATGCTGAAATAATTATGCTCAAATCAAGGAGACTATCCTGAGGGGGTTAATGGCTCTATGTCTTTGTCTGTAATTTCTAATTTCAATACATACCATGTTTCTTGGTCACACCTTGCATACAGTTCACTCTGGAGTTTGTCTTCTTCCCCACCCCAGCTTGACAGTAAACTCATGGTGATAGTTGCCATATCAGTGGGATCAACGACGACTTTGATTTTTCTGTTTTGTTTTGTTTTGTTTTTGGTACCGGGAATTGAACTCATGACCTTACACTTGCCGGGCAGTTGCTTGTGCCGTGGAGCTAGCTCTTTGGCCTCTAGGACATTTGTCTTATTTGAGAAGTAGTTCACAGATACACACTTGTGAAATCTTTGTAACTACCCAGTGAAGTCAGTACTATTGTCTCCATTTAGGAGGGGAAGATATCAAGGTGCACAAGTGAAGCAATTTGCCCTGAGTCACACAGCTAAGGAATGGCAAAGCCAAGGGAGTGTTGCACCCTCACCTGTGACTGCCAGGAGTATATTTGTGCATGTTTCTCATAAAGGCTTGACACTGTGCAAGGGCAAGATGGAGAGATGGGTTGGGAATGCTGGCCAAGAACTCTAATCCTCAGAGGAACACAAACATCTCAGAATTTTGTGGATCTGTACTGGGCTCGTATCTCCTGCTCTGTGTTACAATGCATGGCAGAAACAAAGACCAAGAGACACAGTGGTGGTGCAGTGAGGATCTGGGATGATCAGTTGTTCATGGAGAACAAAAGGCCATGAGGCAGTGAGAACATGGGTATTTATTGATTGAAGAGAATGGTGAGGACATTATGGGATGACTCAGAGGCTGAGCTGGTCCCATGCTAAGAAAGACCATGCCCTGGAGAATCTTCTGTCTTGGTAGTCTTAGTCTTGGTGCTAGTGATCTTAATCTTAGTGCTAGTGATGTTAAATCTTATTAGGTAGGAGAGGATGGCCCACCATTAATGAGATAATGGGAAGTCCCAAATGGGTGAGATCAGTGTTCCCAAGAATCCATGCATTCCTTAGGGAAGTATGTAAACCCAGTCATAGTGAATTTTTCTTCCCAACATTTCTCCCTTTTTGTTTTTGTAATTGTAGCATTTGAAACAGCATAGAAGCTCTGATGCCCATCATAGGAAGAAACTTATTCTCAGGAGTTCGTGGGAGGCACTCTGATCTCACCAGCAGGTGAGACCCTCAGTGTCTTCTTTGGTTGTCTCTGTGTCATGGGTTTTATAGTCTGCATGGATCTCAGTACTTGTGTTAGGCCTTTCTCCACGGCTATCTGATGAATGCTCACACTGGAGGACCAGATGGGAACAGGCTCCAACATGGGGACAGAATTTTCCTTCAACCAAGGTCACAAGTTCCAGGATGGCAGCCATAATGGTTTTTCATTGTCTGTTGACATGCAAGCCTACCCTCAACACCAAGTTATTCACTACACTAGAATCTGTGAAATAACATTCTAATTTGAGAATCCACGACACAATACAAATGCTCTAGGCTTGATACCTGGGACAATCCAAATGTGCTGTCTAAGGAAATGGATACACTACTTTTGGGGTGGTTTTATTCTGTGCTCTTAGGCTGTCCCATTTTCCTGTTTGGATGTCCTTCTATAAAACTTGAGCCCCAGACATGCTCATCAGATTTGTTCCTTTACCAATAAAATTTTGATGGAGACGATTTGTTTTCTGCAACCAAGTTTTAAAAATTTAAGGTAAAGAAAGCAAGATCTAATTGTGCATGTGGCGGTAACAATATTCCCCCTTTATGCTTCTGCTATTGTGTCTCCAGCCAGTGTTGTCTTCTGTGCTCACCTGTCCCAGGCCCACCCCTGTCTGACTGCCTGTAATATTTCTAGATAACTTAGTGCTCTATACTATTACCCACTCTGAAGGAGTATCTATAATGGTTGAGAGATATTCTTAACTGTGGATAAGGGAGAATGGGTGCTTTGAACTAAGAAGAATCAGATTGGGGATGCCCACAGTCAGGGCTCTTCTCTAGACAGCTAATTGTATGAGCCTCAGATAGATGCCATTTTGTGGTTTAGCAGTTATAAACTCTATTTACAAGGTTGACCTGGTGGGTCTTAGTGAAAGGAGTCTAACATGTTTCTTGGTGGATTCATCTGCATGATCAACTGGAGTTTGTCAGCCTATAGGCAAGAATGAAAACATTTTAGAAGAGATTAGAGCTGTGTAAGTAAAGCATGAGCACTAGAATGGAAAGTACTAGATCAAGAAAGAGCCAAGTCTAGAGAATGCTCTTTAGAGACTGGGAAGGTGCTGTCATCTGCTGGCCCTTAATTTCCTCTGGTGATAGAAGTCATCTATACTTTGGTTATTTTGTCCTTCTCTAGTCAGAGCTATAAGGAGATGGAGAATTTTGTGGTTTTTCAGGAGAATTTTAACTAAAGAACATAAAGATTCTTGTTGAGCTTTTATAGGTTTTTTAAAATAGTTTTTCTTAATGACCTATAACAGTGGTCAGCTACTGGTCTAGCTTGAAACTGCCAGAAGGAGTTGATGATTGAAGCCTCTTCCTCTATCTACCTTATTTTTGTAACATTGTTTGATATATCTTTTGGCTTTGTTCTCCTGCTGGATGTTTGAGACCAATGTAAACTGAGACCTGTATTAATTAAAGTCACCCTCTTGCTATCTATTTGTGAAGTCTTCCGAGGATTTTCTTGTAAAGAGCCTCTCAGTTGTTCTATTAGCATCAGACATCAGGATGTGTCAAGACCTTTGCTTGACCAATTGCTTTCTAGGAAAGAAGGGAAATTTTCCCTCTAGTGAGCCTCCTTTGGCACACTGTTCACTGTGTTCCCATTCCTTACCACCCAGCAATCTCTTTGGTCAGAAGGTTGTGTGACTTGTCAGAGTTGTAAAGTGTTATAGAAAACGTCCCCTTATCATCCAGGTCCTCCTTAACTTCAGAGGGCCAGGGCCAAAATATTGGCTGTCTTCTTAGCCCAGTTATCTTTCTTGCTTTAGTCTTGAAACCTCAGGTGTTGAACACCCATAAGAAAAGATTAATGACATCAGCATTGCAGTGGGGACAGTGACCTTAACTATTATGATTTTATCTGAATATCCAGCACTTTCAAACATAAAGTATACTCAAAGTCCTATTATGTTTTTATCCTCTATGATTGTCTTTCTAGCTGAATCTCTGTAGAATGTAAGAGACAAAATGTCGAAGGTTTAGAGAGCAAACTGGAGGTTAAGAGCCACAGATAGCCTGTCAGCATAACAATCATGAGATCCTTACTTTTTTTTACTTTAAAGGGATAAAGAGGATAAAACCAACCAAAACAAACCAGTGTAACAGATACAGGATTTCAAGACATTACAAAATCAACAACAGTTACCATAATGCCTCTTAATGTCCTCAAAATAACTGCAGATAACTTCAAACAGAACAGAATAGAAGAGACAAAAAAAAATAAATAAAACAATGAATGCAATAAAAGACTTCAAAACAAGCCCATAGAAAATCCAATTGCTGTCATATTAGATGTTATCTTTCTTTTTTTTTATTTTATTTTAAAGAGGGTAAAATTAAACATGACAAAATAGAACAAAACAGATCATAAGAAAACAATGTAAGGGGCTGGGGATTTAGCTCAGTGGTATAAGCACCTGCCTTGCAAGCAGGCAGTCGAGAGTTTGATCCCTGGTACCGATAAAAACGAAAAAGACCAAAAAAAAAAAAAAAAAAAAGAAAAAGAAAAAGAAAAAGAAAACAATGTAAGAGACACAGATTTCAAAGCAAGACAACCAGAGAACTTCACTGTCTATTATATTGTCTCTTGTTTTCTTCCAAATAGTTGTCCATATTTTCACATACAGTGAATTCATGCAATATAACCTAGTATAAAATTGATCCAACCAGGATGATGAAGGCATTTTAGGTATTTTAGGTCTTCAAAACCAGTCAATAAGGAAGTCAACAATGGCTGCCATGGTGTCTCTCATTCTCTTCAAAATAACTGTCCATACCTTCACATATGTTGAAATTAAATAAAACAAAACTAAATTAAAATCACTCTAAGCACTCTGAACAAAGAATAATAATATTGCTGGATTTCATATCATGATGCTACAGAATCAGCACTGGGTACCTTACTGTCTCTTTTTCTTCAAAGTAGCTGGTCAATTCATCATGCATTATATAATCAATTCTCATAAACTGTTTAGAAATTCTATGCATGAATGAGTCTCTACATGTGTATCTATCCTTTCTGTATTAGAGGCAAAAACAAAACAAAACAAAACAAATCCCTAGAAAAACAAGAAATGAAAAAGACAGATAAAACCACAATACAAGATGATCTACAATGGTTACTAAAATGTCTCTTGTTATCTTCTATATCTGATGATATTGTCTGTATCATCAGGCATAGTATAATTGAACATAGCAGTATATAACAATATTAATAAAAACAAAACATTGGAGACATTATAAGATTTCAAAAGCAGGTAATAGTCAAACCAGAATGGGTTCCTAGTGAATCTTGTCATCTTCAGAGTAGTTGCCTTATCCTCTTCTTCTGCTATGCTCTTTTTCTGCCATTGGTTATCTACTTTACTCCTTCATTCCACTGTCTGCCCCATTCATGGAGGCCTCTCTACCACTGTCCCTGAAGTCCTGGTGTTTTTTTTTTTTTTTCTCTCTCTAGAATGTCCTTCATTATCTTTGTAGGGTTAGACTGGTGTTCACGAACTCCCCCAGTTCCTCTTTCTCATAGAAGCATCTTCTTTCTCCATTAATTTTGAGAGACAGTTTTTCAGGGTACATCAATCTGGGTTGGAGGTTATTTTCTTTCAGGACTTGTAATACTTCGCTCCAAGCTCTTCTGGATTTGATGGGTTAGGAACTCTGTTTTGATTTTGATGACTTTTCCTTTATAGATGCTTTGTTTCTTTTCTCTGATGACTTTTAATATTCTGTTTTTGTGATGAATATCTGGGCTCTTGGTTATTATATGTCTGGGTGTAGCTCTGTTTTGGTTGTAGCTTGCTGGAGTTCTGTATGCCTCATACATCTGAATATCATTTCCTTTTCCTATGCTTGGGAAGTTTTTCTTAATTATTTCTTTGAATAGCCTTTGTATTTCATTTGCATTTACCTCTGCTTCTTTACTCACATTTTTTTATTCTTAAGTTATAGATCTTCTTGTTGGCTTTTAGCTTTTGTATTGTTACTGCCTGTTTCCTTGTTACTTTTAAGAGATCTTTCCTTTTGTGATTATACATTGCAAACCTACCTTCAAATTTTGATTATCTGCCTTTAGTTTCTTTCAAGCAATTTTGCCAGATTTCAATGGAGTTTTTAATTTCCTGGTAATCTCTTTGAATCTGTTTCATGTATGCTAGATTTTTTTTTAATATTCGACATCAAAGGTTTCCCTCCTTTTTCTGTGTTCCTCCATTCTTCCATCTGTGTCTTCTTGAGAGATGCTTAGCATTTCTTTTATTAATCTTCTTATATCTTGCTTTACTTGTATTAGTATTTTAGTTTTGAGTTCTTCTGTAATGTCACGAAGATATTTCTTTATGTTAGCTGATGCTATGTCCAACATTGCACGTTTGCTGCCCTTGATCTCTTCTGTGTTTGCCTCTCCTGGACCCATATTCCCTGGGTTGGCAACTAGAGGCTTTTTTTTGTTTCTTTCTCTTGTCATGGTTCTGATTTCTTCCAGACAGGTGTATGGTGGCAGTCCCAGCCCCTTTCCATATTGGTTACGGTTCTTCTGAAGCATGCTGGCTAGGGATTGCTGCCCTCTCCAGTTTGCTGTCAATTACTGAGGTATAAAAGGGGGTGGTGTAGGCTGGCCCCTCTCCTCTGAGCCACTCAACCAGCAGGGGCCTTTACCACGTTAGTGTGTGCCACGCAAACAGAGCCAGTTCGGGACAATTTCGGGGGCAATTTTGTCCCTGGCTATTGGGTCCTGACCAGGGGCGTGACCCAGCCCAAGCAGATCCTACCAATCTGCTCTGGGCGAAGAGCAGCCAGTTGAAGCCACTGCAGTTCCAGGTTCAGGTCTGCCCCCAATTCCAATATGTTGTCCTGCCAGTCACCTCCTCCTGCAGGAGGACCAAATTTTGAACACTCACTGTAGGTTAGTGCAGATCTCCATGCTGACTCTGTTCTCTGTTGGACGTGTTCTCACACTGAGGGCCTCAAGCTTGCCAACCCCCGACTTCCGCAGGACTGGGAATTCAGCATGACTGCAAGTCGTCTGACTTCAAGGTGCCTAGCACAGTGTGGAATGCTCTGGTGAGAGCATGTCTGGCTCCAGCCTTTTGTCCACGTTTTTCTTTTCTTTTTTTCCTTTTCTTTTTCCTTAGTTTCTTCCCGGGTCATGAGAATCCCTCTCCTTTTGTCCAGTCTTCTCTATGGTGGTAAATTCTAGCCTCTGAGCTGTTTCTCTCAGAGAGGCTCTTTACCTTGCTACTTATCAATCCGCCATCTTCAGTATTGCTCATCTTGCTGTCTTTGAAGTCACTGCTCCTACCATTGGATCTGACATAATCAAACAACAAACAAAAAATAATAAAATCCAACTCAGCAAAACAATGGAAATGATACAGGACTTCAAAAACAAGGCCATGGGGAATCAACAATGGTTGCAACTCTCACAAGAAGATTCTTCCCTAGATGTCACACTGTGTACCACTATCCTCTGAACCTATGATCAGACTACTGGCCATAGACCTGCATTGTGAATGAAACCCCAAACACCACAGGCATCCAATTGCATTTCATATCCATAGCTATCATCACAGCCTGTGTTTCTCCAGATAAGCTGGCCACATAAGGCAGGGGAGCCAGGGTGGAGGGTGGGATAGGGAGGTTGGTACTTCTTATTTACCAGCCCACATGCTGGAAGGGACTGGGGTCTGTCTGTTCGAGTCTAGCAGTGGCCTGCACATGGCACTGGTTCCCAGACTGGGCTTGCTTGCTGGTATGGGTTTGTTCTCTACCCCCAGACCACAAATGGTGATTTGTGGAGAGGCCGGGGTCTGTCTGTTCCAGTTCACCAACAACCTGTGCATGGTGCTGTTTCCCAGACTGGGTTTGCTTACTGGTGGGGTTTGTTCTCTCTACAGCAGTCTGCAAATTGAGACCCTTACTTTTGTAATAGATTTAGATGTCCATGTTAATATATAATTCAGTGACACATATATCATATATATCACATAATTTTTGATCTATCATTTGTAAAAGAAAAAGTTATCACTATAAATAATGCCAGTTTTATATGTTAGCACAGTTGTACACTTGGTAGGCATAAATACTTTTGCTATACAATGAGACTATCGTTAATGAATGTCATAGCTACATGAAAAGCTTTGCGTCTCAATGCAGTTTTGTAGCAAGGCCACTCTTTAATGAGACCATATTGTTTCACCCACAGAAAGCTTAACCTTTGACCATGACCAATACAAACATATTATAGAAATATATTAGGCAGTGTTTATTGGAGTGTGCCTCCCGTGAGACTAGAAATTTTGGGGGCCCCATTAATGAACGGAGGTGGGAATAAGATTTTTTAAGCAGCTGTTCCTTTCTTCATCAAGGGGATTCCTAGCCAACAGGTCCTAAGCCTAAGAAGGTACCCATTTAATTATCTGAACAAACTTTGGATAACCTATGTGTTCCAGATCATGACACATTATCTTTAACCAGTAAAAGAGTCTCAAAATATTTTACACTTAAAGCAATATGCTATACAGTTGTAAAATCAACCTTGACATCCTTTTGGTCAGCTGGCAACCTAGGTAGAAGCATGTCCTTAGTTCAAATGACATCTTAGTTACAGACAAAGGTTTTAAGCATCCAAAACCAAAAGAAAACAAAAATTGTTAATTTGAAAAGAAACAGCTATAATTATGGTAACTACATATTGGACAGACTGACAGACAAACACATATAGTTTATTTACGAAACTAGGGTGCACGCAGAAGTATTTGGTGAAGCTGAAGTATAAAAAAGTTTTTGGTTTTGAAATTGGTAACTTATAATGGACCAGCCAGAGGCTGGGGATTTAGCTCAGTGGCATAAGCACCTGCCTTGCAAGCCTGTGGTCGTGAGTTGGATCCCTGGTACCAGTAAAAATACAAAATACAAATATATATATATATATATATAATGGACAAGTCAGAACTCTTTGTAGGTCAGTTAAGAGGTCTCTTGTAAGAAGAATCTGATAGAAGGAAATCTTTTATGCCTGTGAAAGCAAAGACAGTCTTTAAAATTGGCCCTGGGCCAGTGGTTCATCTGATTGGATGATCCAGCTATATAAGCTCCTCACTGTTATTTTGATTGCCACAGATCTTGGATAGTCTCAGCTGACAGGCAAGCGCTGTTTTGATAGCCACAAGTAACTTTCCTCTACTTGGACAGACTGTTAAAGGTGATTTTAACTATTTGGAGGGAGGATTATCATGCCTGGTGTAGAAAGAGATTTTCTCTGAGAATAGTGGCAGCCTGCAAGATGATTTGGAGACAAGTCATGGTGAGAGTCCTCTGGGGACTGGACTGAGCCTATTTTTAGTATCTGCTTCTATTTAAAATTGTGACTAAGATTATAAGCTTCCTAGGAATGTTCTTCTTGTTTTCTGAGTGAACTTCTTTGTGATATAAAACTAGTCAGCTTCGGGCTTGAGGCTGAGGGATGGAGAGTCAGAGGAGTTAATCTCCAATTCTCCATAAGAACTGAAACGCAGGCAAACTCGGACTAAACTTTGTACATCTATTTCCTGAAAAAAATCTAGACCTATTTATTATATGACTCAGAGTAAGTGAAGGTCAGTTTCACTCTGAAAGGGTTCTAGGAGGGGAACCTCACCTTTCTGCAAACTTGGTCCTGAATTTCAGCAGCCAAGAGAGCTGCCTTGGACCAAACACTGTTGTGAGCTGTGTTATTTCTGTGTGAGAGGGCTTAGGAGAAGGGACAGAACAGTGACTCCAAGTGGTCTGGCAGGAGAACTAAATCCTAACCATCTGAGCAGAGAAAGATAATTACGATGAAGATCTTTTCCAAGGTTGATCTCTAATCCTCAGCCAAACATGCCTCTAGAGACAAAAGGTATGATTGACTCCAACAGTATGGCCAAACAGAAAATTAAACCAATGAGCAAACAATCTGAATCACTTTCAAAGTTTTTCGAAAAAAAGGGAGAAAATAATATTCTTTAGGGCTTACCTCTTAATATATGAATCAAGAGTTCTGAATCTTAGTCTTTGAAAGAGATCTATCACCTGTGGGGAAGACAGAGGCAGATAATAATCCAGAAGAAATGTCAGCCCTGGATACAGAGGTTTTCAAAATATTCAGGGTTTTCTATCTAGTCACTTCCACAGCATGGCTTGCTAAGCTCTATTTAAGCCTGCTCTGAAAATATGCATCTCTGGGTATCTGGAATACACTTCAGAAACTCAGATTAAAGTCCATACTCACTGCATCTCATTAGAAGTCAATATGTGATAACAGAATGACATCAACTCTCTCTAGTTCAGTTCACATATCTGGGTAAGTCTCCTAAGACGTAGGTGGATTTATCAGGATCACCTAAAAAGTTTCTTAGATTTGTCTGCTATGTTTTGGGTGGTTTAGGGAAAAGGAGCACATGAATGAGTGTAGTTCTAAGTGTCTTATTTATTTCTGTAAGGGATATGGTTTTTGAGGAGCTTGAACCAAACAAATCAGCTAAGAATTGATACATCCTCATGGAGGCTTTAATTCTGGCTGACCTAGAATCTCCATCCTCAGGACCGGAAGGGCAAGTAGAGGAAGCCTAAGACTCAGTGATAGTAGGTGAGGCATTGATTAGGATTGTTAGGAAATCTTATCCTCAGGTTCTAAAAGTGGAGGACCAGTAGCCTCAGGCTCAGTGATTACTGATGCCTTAAGATGTCTGGCCTTCCTGTGGCTCACAATTGCATTTAAATCCAAGTTGGACAGTCTGAACATGAGGAAATTTTGACCACTTGACCTCTGTCTTACAGTACAACTCCAGTTGTGCAATGGTATCATAACCAATATTTCCCTTCGCACTAGCAGTGCTGTTTAGAGTAAGCACTGCTTTAGCACTAAATCATTGTTTTCTAGTTCTTTGAAAGAGGGCCTGAAATGTTCCTTTTTAAAATATGTTTTGACCCCAATGATTTTAACATTTACAACATCTTATTTAGGAGCCATACATTAATCCATACATGCTGGCCCAGCAACTTGCTATTGTGTTTAATATAATTTGGGTTAACATGGAAAAAATAGAAGACAGTGAGATAAGAAATAGGGCAACATTCCAATGACTCCCCAAATTATCTCTTCCATTGTTGGAAATATGCTGCAAACACTTACTTGTTTTCATTTTTACTACTAATAGTTTCTCTTAGTTCATTGAAAAGAGTTTTCTGCTATTTCTGTGTATTTCTTTTTTGTAAGAAAGACTCTGTCTTGTCATTTTGGCCACTCTTTTAAGATTACGGTACCCAGAGTACTAACAATTGTTATTCTCTAATTCATAGAGAAGTTCTGTTTAATTTTTTACACTAGCGAACAGAGTGTTTTTTATGGTTTCTTTATTAATATTTACTTGTACTACATTACATGAAAATAACAACGAACTTAGGGTAGTGGGAATGACTTACTATTGCAAGATGTTTCTAGCTTCCTCCTGTAAATGTTGCAAACCCTGCTGATTTCGAAATCAGGAAGGCTTCCTTAACCATGCCTTGTGACACAGTGGGCTCTTTAGATTGGAAATCAAACACAAAAACTTACTGAACTCAAGCTGAGGAACCAGACGTGGGATGAGAACTAATGTATTTTTCTCTCATCTCTGTGACCACTAAAGTCCTCCCTGAGCCTTAAAGCAGGGTCCATCTCCTACAACAGTGGGGCATCTGGGCAAAGCCTGGTGACCTTTAGTGGATGACAGGTTCAAGGACAGAGTTTCATACACAGGGAGTTGTTTCCCTGGGGTAGAACCAATGATGTAGACTGAGCAGGAGGATGGCACAATATTAAGCGTTTGTGAGAAAGACACAAAAATGTCATCCTGGCAGTCAGGGATGAGGGTGAAACATTCTCCTGGCTTTTCTATTTGTTAGCTCTGTGACCCAAGACAAGTTGCTTAACCTCTCTGCACCTTGATACCAGTCCCTCCCAGTGGAGATAATAGTACTGACTTTAGTAGCTAGTTATAAGAATTCCACAAGTGCATATTTGTGATCTACTTCTCAAATAAGATAAATGTCCTTGTCAGGTCCATGGATATGACCACTATCACCATGAGTTTACTGTCAAGCGGGGTGTGGAGAAAGGCAAACCCCAGGGTGAACCGTATGCAAGATGTGATCAAGAAACACAGTGCTTATTGAAATTCCAAATTATAGACAAAGACATCGAGCCACTGATGCCCCTCAGGATAATCTCCTTGCTCTGACCACAGTTATCCCATTAGGGTTGCCACTTTCTGAAGTAATTCTGGAATCCTATTTCCGACATAGACCTTTGCTTCCCAGTTGGCTGTGGGGAAGGAATTGTGCAAAGCATTTCCCAAGTGCAGGCTTGCTTGTGTCACAGGCCAAAGCCCCAGGCTCCACAGCCCCACTCCGCCTCCCTATAAAGGTCAGTGTGCCCTCAGCGACCTGCTGTCCCTGGTGGGTACCTCCTGCTCTCAGCATGGCGCTGCACTGGGCCTTGGAAGCTCTGTGCCTCCTATCACTGCTGAACCCACAGGACCCAGCTTGTGCCAACGTCACAGCCATGCCCATCACCAGTGCCACCCTGGACTGGGTGAGTTCTAGGGCCATCACTGCCCAAGAACTATGGCCTCACGTCCCTCTCTGAGCTTTTATTCTCCTGCTGGCTGGGTCCCCTCTGCTCCTGGCTCTGTGCTTTGTCTTCTTGGGGATGGATGGCATTCTGACAACCCTGGGGGCCTCCCCTGCCTTCAAACTCAGGAGCTCCTCAACAAAGACCCTACACAAGGGACAATCCTGTGGTAGGCATGAAGAGGCGTCCCTGAGGGCCATCGGAATGAGCTCTGGCCTGTCCAGGCCTCAGCCATGCCTCGTTCTCCCTGATGCCTCAGCTGAGGAAGCGAAGGAGGGCTTCCCTGAGCTTTCTTTGCCCTGAGCTCCCACATCTGCTACTGCCCAGCTCAATCGTAGGTGGTTTTATGCCGCCGGTGCCTTTCGGAAGCCTGAGTATAAACAGGAGGTTCAAGCATTGCAAGCAGAATTCTTTTACCTTGACACACACCCCAGGGAAGACACAGTGACACTCCGGGAGCACATGACCATGTGAGTTCACCTGAGAGCCCAGGCACTGCCCACACTTGGAGGGGACACTTGGAGGGCCCTGCCTTGGCCCTGTCCAGGGGGGTAGCTGCTGCTTCTTGTCATCCTGCTTCTCACACTCCTCTCCTCCTGGTGTCTGACTTCAGCCACGACCACTGCATCCAGAACTCCACCTTACTGACAGTCCAGAGGAACAATGGAACCTTGGCCAGAACTGGTGAGGGCTGAACCTAAAAAGGACTGGGACCTGCAAGGGGCCGGGAGCCAGGAGCTGAGGTTTGGACACCAAGAACATGGGAAGAGCAACTCCACATGCCTGTCCGATCCCCAGATGTGCAAATTGCATAGCAAGCTTAGTAAAGACCCCCACCATTCCAGAGCCTTTACTGTGTGCCAGGCACTGTTGGAAGTGCTCTCAGTGAGCCAGCCCACCTACTGTGTGCCAAGAGCTCTAGGAGGCATTATTGCAAGGACCAGATGAGGAAACAGAAGAGAGACACTGAGGAGTGTTCCTGAGGTCACACAGCTTGTCATTAGAACCAGAATTCAGAGCAAATCTGGCTCCAGTCCTGCTGTTCTCAGCCAGCCTTGAAGATCCTGTGGAATCTCAGGGTGGAAGTCTATGAGTTGGCAGGAGGAGATTTCATCCACGTCCTCACTGTCACTGAAGCTGGCACACAAACATGGGTGGGACTAACTGATTCCTCTTAGCATGGCTGAGGCTCTTCTGTGGGCCTCATCTCTCTCACCTGTGAAATGGAGCACAGCTACCATCTGAGGCTCCTACTATCCCCTGTGTCTATAGTGCCCAGCATGGGGCCCTGCTATGCCAGGGATCCTGGTGCCTGGTAGTGAGTACAGAGAGCTGTATAATGGACCCTTCGTGCCCTTAAATTGTTTCACTGGAGTTCTTTCTCCTGCAGTGAAAAATGAGTTGCACCTGGCCCACCTGCTGCTCCTGCGGGACCCCCACAGCTTCATGCTGGGCTTCTACTTGAATGATGAGCAGAACGTTGGGCTGGCCTTACACAGTAGGTGCTGGCCCTCCTGGCCCCAGCCTGCCTGCCCCCGTCTGCAGCACTCTCACCCCGCTTCTGCATTCCCCTGCAGCTGACAAGCCGGAAGCCACCCCTGAGCAACTGGATGAGTTCCGGGAGGCCATCAAGTGTGTGGGCCTGAGCACATCAGAGATCCTCTACGTGGACTGGAAAAAGGTAAATACAGGGGCCACATATGGGCCAACCCCAAGGCCCAGAGAGGGAGAGCTGTCAGCCTTGCAGCACTGACTCAAGCACTGACTTTCTTGCAGAGTCTGCTGAGATGCAGACATGTGGGGTTTGAGGAGAGGGCCTCGAACCCTAATCTTAACACTAACCCTCAAGCCCTAACCCTAATCCCCTAGGGAAGGAAGAAAGATCCGGGGAGAGACCCTCCTGGGAGTGACCAATTGTGATCATATACCAAAGAGTTTTTGTCACTCTCCCTGTTTTTGCCATCTGGACTTTGGGGAATGTGTATCAAGATTTGTACTGTTGGGGCTGGGGATTTAGCTCAGAGGCATAAACACCTGCCTTGCAAGCAGGCAGTCGTGAGTTCGATCCCTGGTACCGATAAAAATGAAAAAAAAAATTAAAAAAAAAAAAAAGATTTGCAGTGTCACTCAAACCTCATGATTTTTGTGACACATGACAGTGACCTGTAGTATGGTCTCCTCAAGGTTTTTCACCAAACTTAGCTCCCTGCACAGCTGTGTCTGCTAACTCAGGGCTGCTGAGCGGTGGGTGACCTTGCTTTTGTAGAAATGCAATGCTTTCTTGACTCTAACAGTGAAAGTCTTCACCCCTGCATGCTGGACTGATGTCCCCAGGCCTGGGGAACAGCTTAAAAACAGGGCTGGCTGCCCTGACCTTCTACTGCCTCGGGAACCTGGGACAGGTGCCCAGCCGCCTCAAGGTAGACTTGAGGGATGCAGCCGGGGCAATGTGAAGGCATCGCCAGCTCTGGCTGGGGTTTGAGCCCCAAGTGGAGCTGAAGAAGCTGTGGCTCAGCGAGCGACACCAGCTGGGCCCAGGCACACCTACCAGCCAGCAAGCTGGGACTCTGCCTTGTCCCAACCAGCTCCCTTCTCTCCTGTCTCCTAGAACAAGTGTGAGCTGCCTGAGCAACAGGAGACCAAGGGAAAGGAGACCTAGGAGGACAATGCTGTGCCGCTCATCGGGGTATTGGCAGCCATCACCCCCTCCGACCATTGTGCCTCTGCTTTGTCTCTGCATCAATAAAGGTCCCACAAGGGACAGTCAGACCGACAGTCATTTGTCCACTCAGTCACTCACTCATTTGTTCCTGTGTGGGGCCCAGGCTGGGAGGCCTGGTTGGAGAGGCCCAGGCCTAGTTTTAGAACCATGAGAGTGTCCACAGCTCTGCTGAGGACAGCACTGCCAAAGGAGCCCCGAGCCACCCAGGAGGATGGGAAGACAGCCACTGCTCGTTACATGCTGGACACCCCAGTGGACACATCTGGGGAAGCTGGGGCAGCAACCTGAGTAGAAGAGGTGTGGAGGACCCTCATTGCAGATGTGTCCTCGGCCACCTGGGCAGGTGGGTTGGGATGGACCAGGCAGGAAGGCCTAGTTAGTGGCATCAGGCATCCCAGAAGAGACTGCTGCACTGTCTGGCTGGCGAGGGGAAGAACAGGGATGGAGGACTTGGGCCTAGCCCAGCAGAGTTTCTGTGGTGTCCTCAGGGTGCCCACCTGAGTGACTCAGGAGCAATAATAGTTGTGGTTGAGGTGGCTTCAGGAAGCAGCTGACTTCTCCCTTGCAAATGTGTGTAGAGCCCTTATCCTGCACCTGCTGGTCCAAACAGACCTGGAATCCACCTGGGATGGCGCTTGGCCTCCCCCTCGCTGATCTCTCCTCACTTTGGCGGACTGAGTGTGGATCTTCTCTGGCTTCAGCACCAAGGGCTCGCCCTGACAGAGCTAGGGAAACTGAGGCCAGCTGAGCAGCAGGTCCCTGGAAGACTTGGATGGGGCTCAGGTCCTTCCCACCGACCAGCCTGACAACAGAAACTGTAAGGCTACCACATACCACACACATGCAGGTGGCTTTGGGGACTGTTTTGCTTTTTTTTTTTAAAAGATCATTTTTACTTTGCTCTTGTAACGAAAATAGACTTTAAAGGCCTCAAATATACAAATATCTGCGATGCACACACAGTGCAGAAATGCTGAGGTACATGCTGCTGCAGGTTGGGGAGCAAGGATGCTGGCCTCGAGGCCCAGACTGGGCCCTGCCAGGTAGCTGGTCACCAATCCAGTGCCACTGCGGCCTAGGGAAGAGCCCAGGCCTTGAGGCGAGGTACAGAGAGGGATGGGGTGGATGGCATTTCGGGCCTGCTGTGAATGGCCTCCATTCCCCAGCAGACCTACGAGAAAGGTTCATGCAACCATGGAGGAGCTGGGCACATCTCACCCGTCAGCATCACATCCTAAGATGTCCCACTTGTCCCTAAATGCCCCTCTGCCCACCAGTCACTAGGAGCAAGGTCTCTGAACAGGCCCTTCCTGAGACATGTGCCCCAGGGTGGCTGGACATAGGTGGGGGACAGGTTGGGTCCAGAGCACCTGGCCTTCCCATCTTCTCTCGCCTTTTGAGGAGGAGGTGAGACAGGACAACTCCTCAGCACAAAACTTCTGTCCATCTGTATATAAAGTAGATGGTACCAGTGAGAATGGACAAAGGCAGAGGCCAGGGAGGAGAGTTCCAGAGACTCCATCTGGCCAGATGTGGCCTTGGTCAGGGCACCTCCTGGACTGCTGGTGCCTTTGGGAAGTGGCTCCTCATGGTGCAGCATCCGTCCCTATTAAGAACACACTAATCTGAGCAGGTGAGTGAGCCTCCTGGGAGGGGGCTGTGGGCTCCTTCCGGTGTCAGCATCTCCAGCATCTCCATCCTGGGCTGGGTCCCAGGAGCTTCCAGGGAGTCAGAAGAGGCAGGAGTCCCGCAGGCCCTGGGACTGGCGCAGGTCAGCTGACAGTGACCGGCGCATCTGCCGACTGGTGGAGCGCACACTCTTGGCAACCTGCACAGCCCGGCTCAGGGCCCTGTGCATCTCCTGCAGGTCATCTAGGTCCAGCTGGAGGGAGTGCCGGTGTCCTCGAGATGGCCGCGAGGAGGCCTTGGGGGCTGAGGTAGGTGCTGGGGGTGCATAGTACCTAGGAGGAAGGCAAGTGTGCTCATTAGCACTGAGTTGGCTGGGTAACACCGAGAAGCACTGGGCTTGGAGTCTTCCCCTTCTAAATCCCAGCTCAGCTACTAGTCCCTACCCTCTGGGTCTCAGCTTCTTTGCCTGTAAAATGGGAATATCAAATACACCTAGATGGATGTGCTGGGAGGACAGAAGAGAAGGGTGCTCAGCCTGGACCTGGTGCTCAGGAGGGGTAGTTCAGAGCATTCACTCCTTTCTTGCTTTACTCAGTATCTGCTCCCTGAAAGCTCTGGAGTTGTCATGGAATCAGCAAACACAGACCTCTGCTGTCTTTCAGAAGCTTCTCATCTAAGAGAAACCAGGATCCCCACAGGCTTGGAAGAAAACCCCTTTAATGGAGAGGTAACATCTGGAGGCCCCATTGCCAGCCATAGGGTGCTGGAGAAATATGACAGGAAAGTTAGGAGCGAACAGAAGAAGGGGCCAGTCTCAGTCATCCAGGGTGGCAGGGAACAGGTGTCTCTCCCAACCTGGTCCTGCAGGAAGGAGCAGTGCTATTTTCAGTGGGCGGGGACATGGCGGATGGAACTCAGATGTTCCCAAGAGGTGATGGCTGCATTCATCAGGGCCACTAATTTTAGAGCTAAGATAGTTGCGGCTTCTGCATGGTGAATAAAACGTGTGTGAGTGTGAGGAGTGTGCGTGTGTGTGGTTGGGAGAGGAACACGGAAGCTGACCTCAGTAAAGCAGGAACGAGTTTCGGGCTGTCAGTTCTGGCTTATTCCTGGCGCTCGGCCTTCTTTATTGTTTTATGAATATATTTTACAGTACGCAATGGTCACATTCCTCCTGGGGAGCCTGGACATGCACATACAACACATCTTCATTTTTTTTTTATCATTTTCCTCTCCCCTTTTTTCCTCACTCCTTCCCTCCATTTCTTGGTCCCCTTCTCATATGCAAAAGATCTATCTCCCCTATTTCCTGTGATCTGTCTTTTATTTTGTTCTTTATTTATATTTTGAGTTTTTCATATAAGGGAAACCACGGGATATTTAAGCTCATATGTCTGATTTATCTCACTTACCATTATGGTCTCAAGGTGCCTTTGTTTCCCTACACTATACCTTCTAACTTCTGTTTCTCTCTGTGTGTGTGTGTGAGTGTGTGTGTGTGTGGGTGGGTGGGTGACCTCTACAGTCATTTCTCTGAAGAAGGACAAATGGCCACCAATCCCATGAAAGGTGTGGCCACACCATACGCCATTAGGAAAATACAAATCAGAGCCATGTGGGTCACCCCCATCTTCTGTACCCACACACCAGCTGCTTCCTATTATTCGTCAGCTGATGCCATAACCTTATTTTATGGAGAAGCATGAAGCTGGGAGGAGCTGAGCAAGCCTGAAGACAGTAGGAGGTGCTGGCTGGAGCAGCTCGGGCCTCTCAAGCAGCCCAAAGCCCGGGGTTACCGTGCAGGGTCCCCTGGACAGGGTACGCGTGTTTTCAAGTCTCTCTGTTCAGCTACATCCCGATAGAGCGAATGGAAGAGTTAGAGAAAAGCCGTGGGCTGCCAGACACAGTAAGTGCTTTGGAACTGTGAGCTACTAAGGCCTCAAGTCACAGCTGGAAGGGGCAGCATCGGATTCACACCCAGACCTGACTCTGCCAGCAACACTAATCAGGAAGCAGCCTGTGCTGAGGAACATCTCCAGACTGAAAGAAGTGTTTTCTTGAATCCAGCGACCGCAGCCCACATTCTCAGGGAGTGTCCCATATCCCCCTGCCTTCTGCTCACCGGATCACCAGCTTGGTAGAACAGCCGCTAAATTTCCCTTAAGGCAGAAGTTTGAAAAAACAAACAAAAAATCCCTTTGGGCTACTCAATCCCAGGGGCCATACATCTCCTGGCCTGCAGGTGGCAGCACAAGCACTCTGCGCGCTCCAAACCACACGGCGCATGCTCCATCGCTAATCTCAGGAGGGAGCCGGGAGCACCGGCAGCCGGGATTCCAGCAGCGTTAGAGGCACTGTGGTTTCTGGCCACCTTCTGTGCACTGTGGGCTTCCTGTGCGTTATTCATTCACTTCTCACCACGAGCCATTTCCCAGAGGAGGAAACAGGTAGAGAGGGAAAGTGACCCCAGAGTTATTCAGACACTGCTGGGCACTAAAATACTTTCCCCTTTCCCACAGCACCGTGGGGCCAGGAGACAGCAAACAGCTTAGCGCTTCCACCAGGCCCGCAAGGATGGGGCCCAAGGCGCAGCGAAGAAGCCAGGGCTCACACGGGGTGACGGGTGGGGGGCAAACTCCAGACCCTCCCGTGCAGCCAGGCGGCGAGTGGGAATGTTGGGGGGGGGGTGTCAGCGCTTGAACTTGCATGTGTCAGCCCTGGTGCCCAGAGTGGGCGCCCATCCTTGCTGGGGTGCAGAGAGCCCTCAGGACCTGTCCAGCTGGTTGCACCATGACTCCTCTGCTCCTGAGACCCTTCCCTCACACAGCTCTGGCCCGGGCTGCCTGCAGCGTCACCATTGAAGGCCTCAGCCCCAACTGAGGGGAAACCGAGGCACGGAACTAGCGGATGACAGCTGGCCCGAGAAGGGAAGCGTCCTGATTGCACGGTGCAGGCTTCTCCACACACAGTCACACCACCGTGGCGAAGTCACATGTAATTCATTTCTCCTTCCCAGTTCCCGCTGATCCAGCAATGAGCTCCAGCCAGCCCTGACCGGCAGACTCGGCCATTGCCTCGCTGAGGCTCTGCCCTGCACCTCGCTTCATCCTGGCACGGCAGAGACCATGACCCCACGCACAGAAGGGAAACTGAGGCGCAGAGGGCCAGGAGGGGCAGATGAGTCTCCACAGCAGTTCTCTGTCTCAGCCTACACCTTCCTGCCTGACGCTTTCAGCTCTGCTTCAGTGGGGCACTCATCCCATGGCACACCCAGCCAGTGCACCCCCATCCTGTTGGGGTCAAGGGAGACAGGGCCACCACTGCCACAGCCAGAAAGAGCCTAAGGAGAGTGTCAAGCTGTAGGGGACCCAGAAAGGGACACTGGAATAGAAAAGACTTCAGATACAAACTGAAGACACTGAAATAACTATGGATTTCATGGGTAATGTGCAACACTAACCTGATACTCTTGTAGTCATTCAACAAACCCAATAATGTATTAATGTTGGCTTGTTAATGGTGGCACATGTGCCATATGGATGCAGGATGTTAGTAACAGGGGTGACTGCACGGGCAAGGTGTTGTCTATGGAAACTCTGTATTATCTGCTCAATTTCCCTAAATCCAGAACTTCTCCAAAAAACAAAGTCTACTAAAAAAGTATGTAAGTTCTCATTACACACTTGTCATGAGGAAATGGAAGATGCTTGGGGTTCTAGGTCCCCAGGAAGATGTAAGTTCTCAGGCGGCAGATCCTTTTAGCAGTTTCCTATAGCGTAGGCTCCTCAGGTAGAGCGATTTCCCTGTTATGGAGAGTACTTGGGGTCTGTGGAGTGACTCTTAAGAGTGTCAGGCTTGGGCTGCGTGTTACTCACACAGGCTAAATCACAGTGCGCACTGTGCCTGCCTGCTCTACCCCCTACAGGTAGGAAGGCTGGTGTTTGCAGCCACTCAGACACAGAGGCCGCCTGCTTAGAAGGGAAGACTTACACTGTGGCTGGAGGATAAGGCATGATGGGCACCGAGGAGATGTAGGCAAAGGCTGGAGGAGCTGGTGGCGGGGGTGCAGCTGCCAGGTACCACAGTCCAGACGGCGGCCGTGCAGGGGAGCCTGCCTGCTTGCTCCTCTGCCTGGGGCTGGAAGCTGGAGGCGCGTCTTTCCGTGTGGCTGCCTTGTCTGTCCCTGCCGGGAAGGCGACACCACAAGACACAATCTGACTCCTACGTGGGCGGGCGGGGGCGGCAAGACCGGGGGTGCCCCAGAACCCACCCCCGATGGGTGGTGACCCCTTTTCCCATCTGCCGCACCCCAAGCCAAGCAGATTCCAAGCACCTGTCCTTACCAGAAGTGGCTGAGCTGGGGCCGTCTCCCTCGGGAGGAGACCCTGCTCGGCCACACAGGGGACACAGGAGGGGACCGGAGGCTGACAGACGCAGTGGGTCTTTGACAGCAGCTCCTGGAAGAGAGATCAGAAGGGGATCTACCTGGAACATCAGGCCCTCACAGCACTGAGATTTCCTTGGGAGCTGTGGCAGCGGGGACTGCCGCCTCCCTCCACCCAGGGGACGATACTGATGCCATGATCATGGTGACAGGTGGCACTCAATAAGCTGGCCCCCACTAAGGGCCTTTGTGCTTTACTGTATCAACTCCCACTGGCCACGGGGTTGGCTGCTCTGCTTGTCCCTCCCTCTCCTAAGGTGGAGCAAACGTGGTTCAGGAGTGCTGTGGTTCAGATCTCAGGTCCCCTGAGAGTGTCACAGAGTTGGAGCCTTCGGAAGGCGATTGAATCACAGGGGTGCTACACTCATCTGTGAGTTGACTTCTTGTTGCTGAGTTTATGCCTAACTGCGCCACGAGGGGTGGGCTGGGCTGGAAGAGGGGTGTCCCTGGGGCTGAGCCCGGAGGGCCTGTGCCCCTCCCTGGCTGCTCTTTCCCTGTCTGCTTCCTGGGCCATGCGGTGAGCAGTTTGGTGTTTCCGCTGTGCAGCCAGCTGCTGTGGACTGAACCCCCAAAACTGTGAGCCAAATTAAACCTTTCTCCCTTTAAATTGTGAATAATGGGCACTGTGCCCCCGCGACGGGCAAGCTGACTTATACGGAAAATCAGTACCGGAGAAGTGGGGTCTTGCTGTGAATGTACCTGACCATTAGTTTGGAACAGGCTTGTGGGAAGAGTGAAAAGGTTTGGAGATAGACAGGAAAAAGTTCTGGAACGCTTTAAACAGAATTTTCTGGGAGATTCTAGAAGCCCAGAATGCTGACAGGAAGGAGGCCAGTAAGGCCGGGCTCTGAGGTCCCAGGACTCCATCGGCAGGTGGCACAGAGACCATGCATGCGGTGGCAGAATTGTCGACTTTTGCCGACGTCCTGAGAATTTTCAGCAGACTAATTAAAGATTAAGTGTAGTATTAATTAAGTAATCTAGCGGAGGAAATGTTAAGTCGGCTCAGCATTTAGCCTATGGCATGGGTACTGTTGGCTTCTTTCAGCCAGATTTACAGTGAGAACCAGAGAAAAGGCACAATACAAAAATGTTTAAAAGGTAAATTTTGATCCAGAAGGAGTCATGTGTAAAGATGAAAGAACACAGACCTGGTAGCCAAGTGTCAGGGCGCTATAGTCTGAAGACCTGGATTCGAACCTTGCTTCTCCCATGTATATAATCTCTCCAAGCCTCGGTTATAGAATGGACATAATAGTAACACTTCATATATGAGCATTAATATAGATAAAGCCCTTAGCACAACTTTCTGTATACAGTAGGAGCCTAATGAATTGCATCTCCCTTATCATCATCATTGTTGCTTGAAAAGGCCTGAGAGACCATCTCCAACCTTCTCATTTTGAACAAGAAACCTGAAGCTCAGAGAAGTCAAGAACTGGCCTAAGATAACACAGAAAATCAGTGGCAGAACTGGTACCAGAACTCAGGGCCTGGATTCTCAGGTCACTGATCTGCCACCACTTGTCACTGCCGCATACTGGGGGTACAACAAGGAGTGGAGGAGGAGAGACACGAGGCCCTGTCATGCACGTAGCTGCCCTGCTGCATACCCGTCCACCCCCCCAGGAACTCAGAAAGTCCTTAAATGATGAGAGCAGGTCCAGGGAGCAGCCCCTGGAACAGAAGGTGGTGTAGGACAGGGCTGGCTGAGCCCTAAAGCCCCTTCCCCTCATCTGTGCCCCTGGCTCCCTGGGCAGGGCAGGCCCATCTGCCTGGCCAAACAGAACACCCTGCAGAGCAGCTGCAGCCTCAATCACCCCATGCTCGACCCCTTACCTGTGTCCTGGGCCATAATGGGTTGGCAGTGGGCACAGGAGGCTGAGCTGCTGCCCCTCAGGATGGTTTTAGGGAACAGGACATGGTAATCCTTGCCTGGGGGAGAAACGAGCCATGAGCATCAGCCCCCTGCAAAGACACAGAAGCAGGGAGGATCTGGCTTCACAATCGCTCTTCCTCCTCCCATGCTAGCCACTCCCTGTCTGTCTCTCACGTGTGCACTTGTGAGCACACATACCAGGCATGTGCACACATATGCTCACGAGTGCATGCACACACGCACACATACATATATAACACGTGGACTGTTTACTGCGAGCTCTCTGCAGACTGTGGCCCTGGAAGCAGCTGCTAAATGATTCCCAGTATGGAAGTGACTGACACCCCTCAGTCAAGCCAGGATGTAAACTGGAAGTTGTGAAGAAAGGGCCACTCTCCCAGCCCCTGATGCACTGATGTGGGTCTGGGTGCCTTGAGCCAGGGGTCCGTGCATTTGCTTACTCCCTGCACTCTGGGTGGCTGTGAGATTGGGGTCATCATAGCACCAGAATCCTAGGCTTGCAGCAAAGACTCATGGGGTAATATCGGTGAGGTCACCACCCAGTGCCTGGCAGATGAAAATCTCTCTCTGCCACCAGGAAGCTTTTGGGTCCTTACCATCCCTCAACCTCAAGCCACTGCAAGAAGATGCCTGATCTTTCTCCTCCCTGTGCTGGGGTGGGGGGGGGTGTCACATTTTGTGCCGTATGTGGTTCTGGAGCCCTGCACTGCATTGTGACTGCTTGGTCTCTGTTGTCTCCCTTATGACACATGCCAAATAAGCTTCCTTCCCGCCTCATTCCCAGCAAGCAGGGATGTAGACTGAAGCAGCAGTCTCCTTGATCAGAGAAGTGCTGGTGACAGCCACGCTGACTTTATTGTCAATACTTATTGTCACTGCCTCTGCCGGGCAGTCAGTCTCGCCAAGGTGGAAACCAAGTGCACACTCTTTTTCAATGTTAAGCACTTAAAAGTGCTATGAGGAGTCACTGCAGGCCATACTTGGGTAAAGTCAGGTTTTTGAGGTCATGAGAAATGTCAGCTGCTGGAACTACAACCTGAGACGAAGCCAGTACCCAGAATGCAACACTCAGTGTTCACCCAGGTCTGGCAGAGTAGTTCACGTACCTGACTGGCTGAGCAAATGGGTTAGATTCTCCCAGAGCTAAGCCAGGTGGAGGGGACAGTATCTGTCCGTACATGGAGCCCTGCCCTGACACTCCTTCTGTTATGGACACCCGGTCTAAATGGCCCACTGGCCACATGGCAAAGGTATGCCATGGTGGAGGAGGCCCTGGGGGGGCTGCGCCCATGCCAGCCACTCTCCTGGCCCACCTGTGTACTGGCCCTGGAAAGAGACCCTGTCTGGCCGTCTGGAAACACTTGTTCCTCTTGTGCTGTCCGGAGCTGTGTGGGGACTGTCCTCAGAGGTCCTGATCTTCCCAGATGGCAGCTGTGGGGAGAGCGGTTCACATTCCGAACCTAGGGTAGAGACAGAGGGACTTCAGAGTGGATGGAGTGGTGGTCATACAGCTCAGGGCATAAGCCATGGCAGGTTCTGGCTCTAGGACAATGCCTTCTTACTGGGGGT
This sequence comes from Cavia porcellus, assembly GCF_034190915.1. NCBI lineage: Eukaryota > Metazoa > Chordata > Mammalia > Rodentia > Caviidae > Cavia > Cavia porcellus. The sequence continues at coordinate 173,571,141 of NW_026947484.1, read as the reverse complement.
TTGCTTCCTGGGAATACAGCCCACACCTCCAGTTAGCTGTCTCTCTAGCCACTCAGCAGGGGCACAGCCTGGTTCAAGATGGTGAGCAGAGATGGGGTCAACCTGCAGGGACTCTGGGGGCTACACCCTGTCTGTCACATCTGGGTGCTGGTCAGGGCTCAGTGTCCTCATCTAAACGAGGTGGACAGTACAACCTGCCTTGCAGTGGTGGACCACCGAGATGCGTATCCTGAGCTCTGTAGACAGCTGGTGTGTGACAGGCAGTGGCCACTACCGGTAACACGTAATGTCTCAGTGTACCCCAGTGGCTTGCAACGTATCCCCAACACCCTCTGATCTGCAGCGCAGCTGCCGGGCTCCTCAGCCACTGAGTTAGCAGGCTCTGCGTGGCCTGCTGAGGTCAATTCCAGCAGGCAGTTACTTACTCGGGGACAGTCGGGGCGCAGAGGAGGACCGAGAACGTCGTCTGCCTGCAGACCAAGCTCGCTCTGTACCTTCAGGCTCCCTGGACAACCTCTCTATGGATTTACTAGCAACAGAGAAGAGAGACAGTGTCCCTGGATGGGGGTCTGTGCAGCCTTCATATGAGCCATGGAAAGGCCAACCTAAAGAACTGCTTGTGACCCAGAAGGAGGAAGAATATGTAACAGTCAAACCAGACTGAGTCAGACCCATGCGTAATGGCTCTGGGCCTGTGACCCTCAGCTTCCTCGTCTGTCAAAGAGGGATGAGAAAAACAATGATATCAGAGAACGGCTTGAAGGACTAATGGGGTAATATTTATAAAACCCTTAACTCAGATCTCTCCGCTGAAACAGTCAGAAGAAGCGATCTGACTTTACAAGTCATCTTCACAAACGAAAGGCTACTGACCGAGTGTGTGTGCAACCTGCAGGAGGTCCCGCTCCTCAGGCAGGAGGAGGATTCGGGAATATTCTTTGTCTAATGCTTTATTACTAATGCGTGACTTTAGATATTCTTTTATGCATCAAATACGACAGTGAAAAAAATGACAGAGGGAATAAATAATGGCCCGAATGCGTGACAGAGCACAGTGGCAGTGGTTGAACCCTATGGCTACAGGAAGCGAGGGGCCAGACATCTGTCTTTTATAGCCGCCACCAGGACACAGAGGTTACCCACCTGCCACTGTGGGAGCCCCCGGTAGCTGAAGAGTTGGTGGTTCGATCCCGGGTGCGGGCAGCATGGTCAAAGGCAGATGCAGCCTTTGGGCTGCGCTGGGAAGGTGGCTGCAAGCTGTCCTCTAGCCGCAGACGGAGCCGGGACACCTCTGCTTGCAGCTCACGGATGGCCTGGCTAGGGTGGGGAATGGGACAGAAGCACAGAACAGATGTGTAAGGAACAGAGCCACAGACCTGAGTGCTTCCTAGATGCCAAGGCCTTCACCAGGCTGCAGCAGACACAGGCTCAACCTCTGCAGTGCAGTGATTCTCAAACTCAGCTGTTGGTCCACGCTATGCTTCTTGACACCTGAGTTCAGTCCGTGTGAATTCTGTGAGCACCTCAGAAACTTCCATTGAAGATGGCCCACCCAACATGCAGGAAACACCAGGACAAATTCCAAAGACCCAGCCAAGGGTGCACTGAAAACAGTCCACTTGAAACTCTCCATCCATCCTGACTGCCCCAGCTTGGGCCACCTTCCTGGCTCTGCCTTTCTCCCAGAAAACCCTAGTGTAGCAGCTGAGCCTGGTCCCTCTCTGCCCTTGCTTAGCTTCTGCTTCCTGCTCTCCCTCAAAACCTTTCCTACTGTTGAGCTCTCCGCTCCTGGTAGAAGACACTTCTCTGTCTCCCAGCCCTGAGCCACTGGCAGGCAGGGACCAGGCTTCCCATCTCCTGTCCCCAGAGATCTTCAGTCCTAGAAGCATTACTGAACCGGAGCCAGCTGTAAGAGGGAGCAGGGTAAAGTGTGTGCATGGAGCACAGACCAGGAGACCCTGCACTGCCGGACTGAGCAGATGGGGAGGGCAGGGTGCTGCTGTGACCCTGTGAGTGAGTCCCACAAACTTAGTCCAACCTCTTGTTCATAAGGCTGAGGAGCAATCCTAGCTATATCTCTCTCTGCTCAGTGCCTGTATTGCTGTTACCCTATGGATCCTGTTGGCACTATGGAGAACAATGCCACCCAGGCATCCTGCACACAAGATGCCCTCCCATGGCCCAGTTGTCCGCTGGGTCGCTGCGGGCTCTGAATCCCTCAGGGTCAGTTCTTGCCTGGTGTCACCTCCAGCATACATGAGCTGTCCCACGAGTGTGCAGGAGGCACAGAGACCTGGCCCTGGCCCTGTGGCATGGCATGTGTACAGAGTGAGTTGGTTTCCCCGGCAGTGCCCAGGGCAACACTTGTCAGGGCTTGCAAGGCACATGGGCGGTGACCATGGTGGTGACTACAGGACAGCGAGTGCTCTGGACCCTTGTTAACCCTTGGGTGCCAGGACTCTGGCTGCTGACCTGGGACTTGGGATACCCACTCAGGCTGGTAAGTGGACATCACTGCCCCTCTCTGAGCTTTATCTCATTAGCCCCCGAGTTCCAGCTCACACTGACACTCATCTTTCCTTGCAAACTTGCTCCCCACTCTGCCCAAGGTATCAGCATCCAGCCGATTGCCCAGCCAGGAGTTGGTATCCTAGATCCTTCTCCTCCCTGGGTACCTCTGTGGTTAACCAGCTTCTTGAGATTGGGAGGAGTTGCTCCTTTTCTCTCACCATCCCTTGGCCTCTCCTCAGCACTCCCCCTGCCCAGCTCTGTGTTCCTGCTAGGGCGGCCAGAGAGATCTTTCTGAAACACAAACCCAGTTCATTAAAACCCCTTGCCATGCTTGGGAGGAGACTGCACACTCATGGAATGTTCAGTAAATGCCTCTCTGTACCAAGCTTCTGCTCTGAGATGCACACTGTAGCATTTGAGGCCCTATATGGTCTCCCCTGGCTGCTTCCCTGTGTTACTGCTCAGCACCTACCACCTCATACCCAAGGATCCAGCTGTCATGAACATCTGGTTCTTTGGTGGTGACAGGCGCTCTCTTGCCCGAGTTTCCCCTGCAGGTGCTGTTCTATCTCTCGTCCTTTGGTCTCCACTGAGATACCTCTTCTTGTTCCTCCCTGAAGCCTCCCGCCCTCTGCTCCCATAGCTGAGGCCTCTGCTAGCATTCTACTTAACATGCTGGGTGCACTGCCTGCTGGCCTTGTCCATCCTACAAGATGCTGAGCCTCCAGGACAGTGGCTTGTCCCCTGACTTGTTCCCAAGGATTGGCATACATAGGTGAATATGCTTCCACTGATGCTAGGGTGGCTACTGGGGTACACATAGTCCACCAAACCCCTAGAGCTAGCCACGACTGTGCACCTGGCAATGTGACCTCAAAGGCCAAGATGACCTGGGAGACCTACTAGCAGCCTCTCTAGAGAGCTGTAACCTACCCTGAGATGGCATGGGGCTGACCATCTGCCTCCCCATTCTGGTGCAATCGGAGAAGAAAACATGAGGGGAGAAGGGAGAAGGAAGAGGAGAGAAGGGGGCATGAAAGAAGAATCTCTTAGTTGATAGATACAATGAAAGAACCAACTGTCTTGAAGGGAAATGTTGGAGGCAGGGGAGATCTCAGCACCTCTGCGTCATTTCCTGTTGGCTGGTGAAGTGTCCTCAAAGTCTAGATCAGTGAGGTCCTGCAGAAATAACCTTAATTTGGGAGGCAGGACACCTGGATCCCCTCATGTGTGAGCCATTTGGGGCCACCTCCCTGTTCCCCAGCCCCCACCACTCTGATGTGTGACTTTGAATTATGCAACTTACTCTCGCTCTGTTCTGGTGAGGAGGAGGTCGGAAGTGGTCTCTGCTGGTCCAGGAGTAGATGGGGCAGCTCCAGGGACCTGTGTGGGCTCAGGGTTGGTTGTCCTGCTGGGGAGCAGCCATTCAGAAATCTGCTTTCGGCCCCGAAACTCTGAACCAGGGAGCCCTGGTGAGGCAGACAGAGGCCAGCATGAGCTGCAGCAGAAAGGACCCTCAAAACTTCAAGACATGGAGCTGGATGACGGTGGGGGAGGGGGAGGGAGGTGGTAATCAGTTGGAGTCCAAGTACAGGTCCTGACCAGGCAGTGACCTGCTGACCTCACAAGCAGACTTTGTTTTTTGCGCCTGTGGGCGCTGAGCTGCTTCTAGGATGCCCCCATCCCCATTAGACAACAGACCCAAGTCTTTAGGACCTTATTCCTGCCACCGGGAATTCACTGCTCCTTGCTGTGGCTCTTGCAGACTCAGATACCATCTCAGCACGTCACACCAGGACTGGCTTTAGAAATCTGCCACACTTCTAGGTGCCTGCTTCTGGGGACAGCAAGACTCTAGTTCTGGGGATTCCGAGCTCTCAAGGCCAAACCACCACCCTGGTGCAGGCACAGCAACAATGGGCTATGGGATGCACTGAGCATTGCATAAGAGACAAACTCCTGACACCTGGGAGGATCAGGGTGAAAACTACACTGAGTACAAGAGCCAATCCAGAGACTACACACCGTGATTCTGTTTATAAGACATTCTTGAAATAAAATGGTAGACATGGAGATACTGAGCACTTGCTGGGAGGATAAGGTGTGGCCAGGAACAGGCACGGAGAGCCCCTTGCAGCCGTGGAGATGTCAACCTCGGCTGAATGTCAGCCGCTGCTGCAACACTGTCCCTCACTCTTGCAAGGTATTCTCACTGGGGGACATGGGAGGCTGTGGGCTCTCCCTGTGTTTATTACCTCTCCCAGGTGCATGTCAAGCTACAATTGTCTCAAACAGTTTAATTACTAGTTCTTTTAAAGATTGAATCTTAAAAAGAGGCAAAGCGAAGTTGAGGTATTCTGTTTGGGGGAGCGGGGACAGAAGGCGCTCGCCCACGTGGCGCTCTGGGGTGCTGATCTCTTGGTCTGGCCAGGTTCACTCTGAAAATTCACTATCTGTGTTCTCATCTGTATTTTTGTTTTGTTTACAGAAAAAGTTCATGTGCATTTTCTAAAGGTATAAAATCGACTGCAGGTAGATGTACAGACATGGAACAAGCTCACTTTCAGTGTTTACTAACGAGGGGCAGGAGGAGGCTGCCACCCCTGCACACAGAATATGGTGCCATTTCAGTTTCACATGTATATCAACAAACACACAAGGCTAGCGGTGTGGAATTTTTCTCTTCTTACCTTCTGTCCCCGCTATCTGTAATTTCAGATTTTCCTGCGTCAGCCTATATAGTATTTTGAATACTAAGAATAAGCCAGGTTTTCTATTCCTACATTTTTCCACTCTGCAGTCCAGCTGGCCAGATCCTGGGTGACCCAGGTCCCAGCCAGCCCAGATACCCCTCACTCACCCATTGCCACCGAAAATGCCTGCTCCAGGTGGGAGGCAGGTGTCCTGTTCTGGGGGTGACCACTCCTGCCGGACAGGTTCCACACGGCTCGGTGTCTGGGGGTGCTGGGCCCAGCTTCTCTCCTGGGAACCAGAGGACCCCTGGCCTTAGGGTGGGAGTTTCTCATGTGGGGCACAGATGCAGTGACATGCTGGGGAAACGTTCCTGGGGTGCTGGGGGACAAGGCAGGGAGAAATTTGTGGTCACACATAGAGGCTGTGGGTGGTAGGGGCCCAGCTTCCCAGGCAGGACACACCCCTGTGATCGGTCCTTATCTTTCACAAACTGTGTAGCAGCAAACAGCAAACCTGATAACTCATATACGGGAAATAATAAAGCTCCACTTACTTTATAGGAAACAAAGAGAGTTTCTTATCCTTCCTTAGTGCACAACAGGGTTGCCAGGTGGGGCTCTGCAGGGGCCTGGGCCCCTATTGGTGGCCTCTAGTCCACAGCCCATCACCTCATCACCCCCACCCCCACCCCCGCACCCTCACCCAGCTCTCACCAGGCCTCCCCCTCCCTCTGGGTCCCAGCCTGGTCCCCCACGGAGCCACCCTGAATGCTTTGTGTCTTTGGCTTCTCCTCACTTCATCCTCTCATCCTTGAAGCTGTCATTCATTCACCCATTCACTCATTCCTTTCTTCAATTACTATGACTCCCAGCTCCTGCTAATGGGCTAAGTGGCTATGCCACTCACGTCCCCTTTTTCCCCCTCTGCTCTGCTCTATGCAAAAAACAGGGAAAGGACCCCTGATGGGGTGAAAGGAGGTCCCGTGATCCCACCGACTCCCTGTGAGCCATCACAGGCACTTTGACCCCCAGGCTATCCCAGGAGTGACACTGAAGGGACAGTGATGGGGTCCACGATACCTGAGGTGGGAGAGCCGGTGCTCGGGGGTCTGGGTGAGGGGTGACACTCGGCTGGTTTCTGAGCCCACAAAACCACTGTCTGTCTCAGGAGAGGCCATCCAGGACTCCTGAAAAAGGCAGTGTCCATTTAAGTCAGAGGCATGTGCCCAGGTACCTGGGAAGCCCCTTCTTCTCCCAATCCTGGCCTGGGCTCACACTCCAGAGGCCCCCAGCTCGTCCAGGAGAAGAAAGCCAGGCCAGGGGTGAGGGTCCTCAGGCCTTGCAGGCCCAGGGCCAGCACGAGCTGATGGAGCTCCACAGATGGAGAAGTCCCTGAGAAGGTCTGGCAGCCTTGTGGGTGGCAGTCTGAGCCCTGGGAGAGCCACCTTGGCAGGTGAGAGATGCAGAGCAGAGAAGAGAGTTCTATTCCAGAGTCTTCTGGCAAAATCTGGAGTGCCATGGTCTCCTCTGCTCCCAGAAACCCTCAGATCCAATATATTGGAAACAAAACCCATTAAACACACACAGGCTGGCCCTCTGGGTTCTATGCAAGACACAGAGAGCTCAACAGGTGACACAGGCACCGTCCCTGTTGTCCTGTGCAAGGGGTCCCAGACAGGGGTCCTGAGCAGGGCTGGTCAGGACTATGGTGTGTGTGTGCACATGCACGCACACATATATACACATTTTCCTAAGAGCTCGAGTCACATTTTTGTAGTGGCCTGTGGCCCCTATCACAGTGTGGACGATTACTGCATGGTGGCAGCTGGGATTCCCAGGGCAGACAAGCTCAGTGAAGAGTTATAGCTCTCTAAGGAAGAACAAGAGTCCTGGCAGAGGACAGGCTGAGTGGCACAGGGGGGCATCCTGAAGAGCAGCACTGTGGCTGGCAGGGGTCGGAGAAGCAGCCCTTCTGAGAGAGGCTGCTTGCAAAAGTCCAGGGACAGAGGGCTCAGCAGGCCCAGTGAGAGGCTGCAAGGCTCTGAGCCAGCCCAGGAGCACCAACCTGAGGCAAAGTCTTCTGCGCGAGGTGCTCCGAGAGGCCGCTCCCCTCCAGGCTGCTCAGGCTGCTCTGGTGAGATGCTGCAGCTGTGGTGTCTGCTGAGTTGGGGGGTACACCGGGCCCCAGAGGAGCTGTCTGAGTTTTACACATGCCTGGCAGGTGCCTGTGCCTTGCCTTTGACGTCTGGAAGCCTGGCAGCTTCCTGGAGACCATATGCTCCACATTGTCCCTGCAGGAAGGAGAAACAACATCCCTGAGACCTAGCGTGAGCTGGGGCTCTGCCTATCATGGGAAAAACTTGGAGTCAGACACCTACGAGTGCCCATTCTGACTCTACTTCCTTTCAGTTGTGTGACCCCAAGTAAGGCACTTCCCTCTATGGACCTCATTTTTTTAAACTGTAAAATGAAGACATCAGCACAATCTTTGCAGCAATGTACCAGAGCAGAACACCATGGAAACAGGAAGTGATGTAATGGTTCCTAGACTTTGAGTATTTGCATGCCATCCTCCTGCTTCCGGTGTCCCATGGACTCCCAGTGGATCAACAAGATGGCCACATGTACCCGTGGAGGACTGGTATTCCATGTTACACACAGAAACGAACTTTGAAAATAAATATGAGACAAACAAGAGCATAGCAGCATATTCCGGATAGATCTTGTCACCTGCTCCGGGCTCTGGACCAATGCCTGCTTATGCGTTTGGCTGTATCTCTGTTCCTGTTTGTCTCTCTCTGATTCTGTTTCTGTCCCCCAAAACAGACCATGCGAGGTGTTAAAACATAATGGCACTAATTGGACTTTCTCCTTGGTATCATTAGATCAAAGAAGGAAAAAGAGGACAATCTGTTTTGTGCGGCCTCTGTCCTGCTTCAAACCCTGTCCCAAAATGCCCAGGGACTCTTCAAATGTTCTCGGTGGCCCATGACTCACTAAAGAGAGGTGGGCTGGCACCATGTTTATACCGTGAAGAGCAGTCTAGCTCCCCCCGACAGCTGCCATCCCTGTGGCTTCAGGGTGGAGTGGGTCACCTAGGGGCTCAGTGACTTACTGGGTAGGTGACCTGGGACTTCGCTCAGCCTGTGCTGGGTGCCGCCAGGGGGGAACCCTGGTGGCTTCTGCTTTGCTTGAAGCTGAAGCCGGCCCATTGACTCTCGGGGTGTGATGGCTCTCTTCCTCTTCCTCCTCTCCTTCTTCCTCCTCTTCCTCCTCTCCTTCCTCATCCTTGCCCTGCTGCTCCTTCTCCTCCTCCACCTGCAGGGCTTCTGGGACGGACTTCACACTGAGGTACCTGCAGAAAGAACAAAGACAGGCTGTGGCCTCTGCCCGGGGGATCAGCTGGGCCCCAGATGCCCTGGGAGCAGACTCACCGCTGGAGGAGGCCGTGGAAGTCCTGCTCCATTCGCAGCTCCTTGTGCCTGAGTGGGACAGGGAGGCCTCGCGGGCTGAGCTCTGTCTTGCTGCTGCCAAGGCTCCTCTCTCTGTCCACGTGCAGGGAGCAGGGGCCAGCGGTGGGCTGGGCCTGAGACATGGGACCAAGGTTAAACACGGCTTCCTAGCACCACTGGCACTCACCTCATGCTGTGGGGCAGCACAGTATGCTCTACGGCACCTCATCAGCCTGCCACCCTTTTGGGGTGCTCTGTAGTACTGGCTGTGGTGAAATGAGCAACTACTATGTGCAGGCCCGAGACAGACATGACTTCTCACCAGTATGACCCATACATCTGTGCCACCCTACAGACAGGTAACTGGGGGTCCAGTGATTTGTCCAAAGCCACACAGAAGTGAGGAGCAGATTCCAATTCAGACTTCCTGCCGGATGCATCTTTCCTCATCTTTCCATTCCAGCCTGGCCATCCCAGCACCCCCTTCACTGCAGGATCACGGAGCTTTCAAGGTGACAAGCTTGGCTTTCCCTGTTTGTGCACGTGTCTCCTCCTCTGGCCCACACACACTGCAGAGAGTTCCCCCCAACCTCAGGGCCCGTGCTTAAGACTTGTGCCAAGACCCTTCAGCAAATAGCCCATGCCTGGTGGCTCTGACCTGTGCCCATAGCCCCACTGACACCTCAGTACTTCAAGAGAAAGCCTGGGCCCTGCCCTGCCTTCTCTCTGATCCTTCAAATCTAGTTACACAACTTCTAAACCTCTCTCCCTCTGCCCTGCTGCCTCCCTCACCTCAAACTGGTCTATTCACAGACCTCTGAGGTCTCTCCCTGCTGAAAACCCAGTAGTTTAAGACCGAGCCCTTGATGCTACCTCTAAAGCCCCACATGATGAGGCTCCAGCCACATCTCAGACCATCAGCCCCCTCACTTGCCATATGCTGGCCACAGGGCCTTTGCAGGGCTACAGGCAGTTTCCTTGCTAGATGATTTTCCTCTGCTGCACTCATAATTCCTACTCACTCACAGATCTCATTTGTCCTCAGGTCTTTAGGGACAATTTCTTTGACCTCCCTTCAACCCAGTCTATTGGCCTGTGCCTATGCTCAGAGAAGCCTGTAATTCTAGAGCACAGATCAAAATGATAATTACATTTGGAAAACTCCACAAGGGCAAAGGTCCCCTTCCCTGCCTCTTCCCATCCCACCGAATGCCCACCAGGTATCACGGTGTTCGGTTTGTGGCACACATTTCAAAGTGGCCAAATTGTAGCAGCCCACTGTTACAGACAAAGAGGTACCTCTGGGTGTGGGATCTGGCTGGCTGCCGTGGACATGGATGCTTGACCCGAAGGAGCAGGCAGGGGTGCTGGCAAGTGGGGGATGGATGGGACTGGAGTACCGTCCAGAGTCACTTCTGCCCTGGATGGCTCGGGCTCCCGCTGCATCTGGTCCACCTGATCCTGCATTTCCTCCAAGCGGATTCCCAGGTGATAAATCTCTGCCTCCAGCTCCCTGGAACGAGCCAACATCAGCAGTCAGGGCCTGAGAGCAGTAGCAATGCTGGGTACAACCAGAGGTCCATGCCTCAGAGCAGCGGCCCTGGGGAACACCCATCTGGGGTCCCTGTAAAATCAACCTTTGATGATGCTGAGAACTTGAAATAAACAAGATGAGGGAAAACTCCACTGGGACTCAGGAGCGTTAGCCCTGATCACCTCTAGCATCCCCAGGCTGTGAGACCTTAAGTAAACCTGGATCCTCTGCCTCAGTTTCCCTATTTTCCACCCAGAGATTTCAGCTCTTATTTTCAAGGTGCCTTCTCACTGCAGGGCATAAAGGGACACAAATCTGAGTTTCCAAGTGTCCCATTGTTTGGGTGTGCTGCTAATGGGCAGGCGCTTTGTCTCTGTTCCCCTTGGGTATAAATTAGGAGAAGGAAATGCCTTGCTCCCCGTGACGGCGGGCACCCAGGGCTTGGCCCATCTGTCCCTCTGGGCCTGCCTCCCCAGAACGTACCTGCTGGGATCGAATTTCCGGGGTGTCCCCTGGGAGTCGACAAGCTGGGGGGCAGAGGGCAGCTCCCTGCAGGCCCTCAGGTACTCCTCCTCCAGTGCCGTGTGGGCAGCCCTCAGTCGCAGGAAGCCCTGGAACACACAGGCCAAGAGTACCAAGTGCCCAGCTCCACAGCCATGCTGCAGGCACAATGGACCGGCAGTGAGTCGGGTGCTTGACTCACTGGGACCCCTGCCATCACTAGGGGACGGTGGTGGGGGCTGGAAACCTCTGGATGCTGCCTGCCTGGGATGAGCTCTCTGCCATCGGAACCGTGTGGCAAAGGCAGGACTTAGAGCTTGGAACAAGCCCTTCCTGGCCAGACCTATAGGGACCAAATGCGCCATGGCAATTACCCTGTCAAATACATTTTTGCCATGTCTATGTCTCTATGATCAAGTGCTCAAGAGACCCTGGGTCTTCATTCACCATTTGCAAAACTGTAAAAAAAAAAAAATCAGTCACATCACTGTCTTCCCAAGTCCTTATGGATGAGAGACAGATGGCGTTGCCACAGCGTGGTATGTGCGGGTATGACTAACACTGGCTGCAGGGGCTCTGAGCCAGCGCACTCTGCACTTCTTCATCCTCAGCACAACCCTAAAACCACACGGGTACTTTATCATCTTCACTTGAACAAGCTGCGGCTGGGGCACAGGAAGGGTTATTCAAGTCCATGAAATTCTCGCCGTAACTGAGCAAGTTGTATATCTAAGCTTTGAACTCAGGCTTCGTGGCTTCAGAGCTCACGGTCCTAACAGTTATGTGAGGCCCCTGGTAAATGTGATCATAGTTAATCTACCCCTAGACCACGGGAGGTGGGCTCAGTGTCCTTGGCTTTCCATCCCCTTCCCACTAAACTCGGAGGGCAGAATCCAGTTCCCAGCCATGCTTGGTTTTCCAACAGCTCTCAGCCTCCCCAAATATGCAGGAAAGAAGCCAGAGAACAAGAACACGAATTTTTTTGTCATTTGTAGTATTAGATGCATCTGGAGGACATTAGATTCAGGGAAAGAAGACAGGCAGGAAGAGACAAATGGCACATGCTCTCACCTACAAGTAGAAGGTTAAAAAACAGTCTGTCTCACAGAAGAGAATGAATTGTGATTTCCAGTCTGTGACAGGAAAGGGAAAGAGACAGATTATGCATTCAAACTACAGAGAGTAAATCCTAGTGGTCTGCAGCCCAGGGGAAAATGCAGAAACTTATTATATTTTATAAAGAGCTGGGAGAGAGGCAGGCTTGGGCGCCCATTAAAAAAATGATAAACACTTAGGGATTTATGCTTACTCTGCTCTGATCGTTACATGTTGTACACATGTATCAAATGATCACACTGTGCCCCATGATTATGTACAGCTATGAGGTGCCAATGAAAACTCTTTAAAAGGAATGATTTTGATTCTCCACCCGCTTGATGTGACGCATCAAGCATCCATCCATCTGTAGCTGCTAAATGTGTGCAATGTCTACCCAGAACCCTGGGAAATACGCCACAGTATCTCCTTACGAACCAGGGTCCTGCCTCAGCTGCTGCAGGCCCACACCCTGTGTGGGCTCTGTGCCAGGCTCCCTGCTGCTGCCCACTGGCTGGGTCTGTCCAGGTAGAGGGAGGATAAAACATCTCAAAGTGGGAGGAGAGAGCTAGGGAATGGGGATGGCTCAGGGGAGTCCTTGCAGAGTCCCCTGGCCACTGCCTGCACCTGTGCCATCCCTGCCTTTGATCCTTACACTCCGCCTGGAGAGCCCTACCTGCTCCTTCCTGTTGTCCTGGTGGAGGTGGCAGGAGGCCATGCTGCATGTATGTGGCAGTAGATATCAGTAGCTCCAAAGCCCAAAAAAAAGGAGCCATTCACCGTTGGACTAAGGGTCTCCTCCCCTCGATGGACCACACTTTCCAAAATGTTGGCAACCACTTTTATAATGGAAAAAAGGGAGGGCCAAAAAGAAAAGGCCCTTTTCTGCTATTTAGAGACAGGTCCATCAGCAGGGGTGGAGGTCACGACCCCGGACCTGAGAGGCAGGCAGACCTGGCCCTGGCTGTGGGTTGCAGCATCACCATGGCTACCCAGAGCAATGGCTGTAACTGTCTTGTGGGGCATCACAGTGACAAATGGAGTACAGTCCATCCAGGGCTGATCACTGCTGTGCCTAGCTCACCACTCCCAAGCTTCATGTGCGGGTTCCACTGTGATCTGGGGTCATCATCCTAGTGAGCTAAGTGGGAGCTTCTGAAGCTGGGGCTCTTGTCTGTCTCTTGTAGTAAAAGAGGCTTCTGGGGTTCAGCTTTGGGACAGGGCAGTTAGGTGGTGCCGTGGGCATCTCCTGAATGGGGCAGTACCTTGAGTTGGTCCTGGGGTGTGAGCTGCTCCGCCTGCATCAGTCTCTCAAAGGATTCCACCTGCATCGGGAGAGAATAGAAGCAGGCTGTGTTAACCCAGACCCTGGATCCCACACTCAGCCACATCCAGGCTCTGGCCTCATGGACTCAGGGTAGGGGTTTCTGCCAGCAGAGAGTGGGTGCTGGAAATGGGCTCTTCCCTGGCAGCTTTGGAGCAAGTTACGGAAGTTATCAACAATAAAACATTCTCATCCTGAGCAAGAAGACCTATGAGTGGGAGACGGGGCAGAAAGGGCCTAAAATGTGGAAGAGGATGCAGCCACCAATAAGAGCAAGGCAAAGCAGGTATTGTAATGCACAAACATCTCAAGGCCTCTTTTTGTACTAAATGAAGGAGCTACCTAGAAATTCCTGTTGGCTGCCACTTACATAAAATATACAGGAAATAAAAAGAGAAAGAATAAATATGTTTCCTTGTATAGTAGAATTGGTTCCAGGAACACCAGCTCCTGCAGAGATCAAAACCCACGGATGCTCAAAGGCCTCTATAAAACGGCACACGGTATCCATTGACCCCACATGCCCCCTCCTGGGCTGACTTCTTACGGAAGGCACCCTGTGTGCTGTGTGAGGGTCTCCACCATGCCCATCTATTAGCTTCACAAAGGCTGTCTTAATAAGGAAAAGGCAAGGGGTAACTTGGGGTTCACTTGCAGGAAAGCTCTAGGCCAGTGAAATATACAGAAATTTACATAATAATATAATAATACTATGAATATAATTTATGTAATGTGTAGAATACAAAACAAAGTTTTATGGGAGGTTCATTAAGGGTGTACAAGGAAGCCAAGGGTGACAGTGCACCCCTGTAATCTTGGCACTCTGGGAGGCTGATGCAGAAGGACTCGAGCTTAAGTCCAGCCTGGGCAACTCAGTGACTTGGAGTGACCTTGCTTTAAATTTTCTTTTTAAAGGTCTAAGTTGGATGTAGCTCAGTGTGAAGGTCCTGATTCAATCCATAGTACTGGGGGAATAAAGGTGAAACAAGAGAAGATAATTTGAACAACGTATTCCTTTGACTTCAAATACCACTTCAATAGGTGACCACAAGAAAGCAACCAGCGAGACAGTTTCTGTGCAGAGCAGTCACACATCACTCACTGGACAGTCACAGAGAGCACCAGAGGCAGACACGCTTGGCTCTTGCTCTGCGGACCATGCAAGCCAGAAGAGCCGTCCCCTGCTCCAGGGCCAAAAGGGGCTGGATGAAAGGGAAGGAGGACCTGGAACGCTGTTTCCTAAGGAGCCTGGGAAGCCCTGGGCACAGGACAGCTAGTGCCTGAATCGTGGTGGGAAACCTCTGGGGGGCAGCCCACGCAGACAGGGGAGGCAGGAGGCAGGGTTGTGGGGCTCCTGGCTGCTGGATGATGAAAATATTCTAAAAGTGACTGTGGTGACAGCTGCCTATGAGGATACGGAAGACCACTGTGGCACATTTAAAGGGAGGGAATTGTATGGTATGTGACTCACACCTCAGGAAAGCTTTTACAAAAGGAGAGGAGGGGAAGGAGGAGGGGGATGGGGAGGGAGAGGAACAGGCAGCCCTGGTGGTGCACGCCTGTAATCTCCGCATTCGAAAGACTGGGACAGGAGGACACCAGAAGTTTGAGGCCTGTCTGGGCTGCATAGTGAGGCCCTCTCTTCAAACAAAATGGAGAGAAAAGTTGGTGTTTCTCTGAAGGACTTCTCTTTATGGACACGGTTGGTGGTATCATTGGATTTACAGCGACTAGGAAAGTAAAGCCCAAGGGTGGTTAAGTGCTCAGGGCCCAATCGGACACCTTGCTCAGACATTTCACCCTAAATTAATTTATTAATTTGTTTTTCTTTACCCTTACTTCCCCTCTGCCCCGGGTGCCTCACTTCCGTTTTCAGAATGCGGTTAAACGTTATGTATTTTCATAAGCTGCTTTAAGCACTTTTGGAATAAGGCCAAGTGTGCAGTTACAGAGACCTGCAAAAACTCACAGTAAGTTGGAGTGTTTGATGACAACATAAAGACCCTCTGAGAGGCTACTGAGAGTTGAATTCTATGGTGAAATGGGTTTGGACAGGGGCCAGTTTGTCCTGAGGAGGAAAGCGTTGGGGGAGGCTCCCTGGGGTCACCCAGAGATGCCTTCAAGTGCACCTGGAGAGACTGAAACAGGAAGTAATGCCAAAAAAAAGAGGGCTCCAGCTAGTCCTGGTGACACAGAGGAAGAGGAAGAGGAGGAGGAGGAGGAGCTGTTGTGTGGTCCCTAAGGTCCAAGGAGAGACTCAGTGCAGAGGTAGGCAGTGACAGCCTCAAGCCCACATTGCCACCTGTATCTTCCGGGGCAAAGCAGTGACCTACTCACCTTGGCCAGGAGCTGGCTGGCCTGAGAAGCCAGCACCTGGGTCCACTCTGTGGAGGGTTGGGTGGTGGCAGTGCCCTGACACTCTGGAAGCCACCCTGGGGTGGGCATTTTGGCATGCGAGGAGGAGCTCAGTTCTCCTTGGGTTGTTGGCCACCCTAGAAGACACAAATGATGGGGACCAGGACAGTCCTCCAAGGGCTGACAGACTGAGCCACATCTATCCTCACTTACAGCTCAGCCATTTTCACACAGTTCCAGGGCTCAGGCTGGGAAGGGGCTGCCCCTGCATATGGGTGAGAACCAGGTCCCAAGCTGGGAGGAACAGAGCTGAGCCGGCCTTGGGGTTCCCAGTGGTAGCTTGGGTTCTAACTCGGGAACAGGTGGGGTCCAGTCCCAACCCTTCATCACTGTGTGACCTTCAGCCTTGGTCTCTTAATGGTCAAAGGGAGACCACAGTGCGTCCCTCACCAGCAGGTCGTAGGGACTAAACTGAGACCACCTCACAAGTGTCACACTGACTGCCTGGCCTGGCCATAGTCACCATTCTGCACTCCCGACATCTCCAAGATGCCCAGTAGCAGAGTCATGGCCCAGCAAGGTGCCCTTTCTCCCTCCTCTTGACTCCTGCATGTCATAAGGCCCAGACAGCAGCCTCTGTCTTCCCTGGCCCAGGGTGACCAGGCTCCCAGAGCATTTTGACAGGAGGAACCTCCTCCCCAGACTCACCTGCCACCTCCGAGGCTTGGGACTGCTTGGTGGGGCTGGGCCTCCACTCTGCTGAGCGGGGCTGGGGGATGGTGAAGGACAAGACCTTGGTTCCCTGGGGCACCGTCCCCATGTGGATGCTCTGGCTGGGTCGGGGTGGATCTGAGTACAGGTGGATCTGTGGGAGGGGGAGTGGGCAGAGCCCGGTCAGGGTGACCTCTGTTTATCACACCTCCCGCTCAGCAGCTCAGCATTCCCCCTTTCTAATAACAGATCCCACCCTTCAGTGGAGCCCTAGGGTGGCACCCTGCACTGGGCGAAGGGCTTTCATGTCCTTTTGCCTTCTCTTGATGGTTGTCTTGAAAGGGAGGCAGGGCAGGGATCATCAGCCCCATTTTTCAGAAGAGAAAACTAAGATGCAGAGAGGCCAAGACCCTGAATCAGCGCCTCCAGCTAAGTGTTTGGATTATGATTACAACATTTCTCTATCTGATCCCAAAGTGGATGAGTTTTCCACTACGCACAATGGTGATTTACAGTACGTGTTATAACATAGCAATGTTACTGTATAACATATAGCAAACAATAGTTGCTATTTCTTAATTCTAAAATAGTTCCAGTAAGAATTATTATATTGCTAATAAATAGAAATGAGTGACTGTCTGAAGGAATGAGCCACCAAGTGAACACATAAGTCCCCCTGGTTGTGTTTGCCCATCGTTTGAGGATGGGTGGGACAGAGTGAGCTTTACATTCACTGCCACTGCCACCATCACAGCATCACCACCTCCCTGTCATCCTATGACCATCACCACCATCCACGCTACCATCACCACCGTCACCTTTAATTGTATCACCATCATCACCATCCACACTACCTCATCACCATCATCGTAACGACTGTCATTTCTATGGACATTTCTGTGGACACCATAGAGGCAGCTCCACCGAAAAGCCACACTCCGGGGGTGACTTGGTGCCTCATTATGTGTCAGGGAGCTTATCCTGTTTGTCCCTGCAGCCCCAAGGGGACCAGGCAGCAAAGGATGCTGGCTGAGTGCCTTTGGGTTGCCCAGCAAGGAGCCTCTACTGTCTACACTGTTCTTCAGGACCCAGCTACAGCGGAAAAATCTACTCCCAAGTGTGACTTGGCCTCACTGCCTCCTCCTCCTCCTGCTGAGCCAGATGAGAACAAAGCTGGATTTTAATAATCCCTTTGGCCATCTGCTCAGACCTGCCTGTGGGGGGTTGCCTATCAGCGCCCTGCTCTGCCCAAGGTGACCCAAATCCCAGGGGAGGGCTGCCTCTCTGTGCCCTAGGTCCCACCTGCGCAGCAGCAGGGAAACTCACAGCAGGTGGGGATGGACCCTGGAGGGCAGTGGCTTGCTCTCTATTTTAGGATCAAAGAGGAACTAGAAGCAGAGAGGCCCAGGGCCTGGGCAATGCCCAGAGCAACAGGTAATAGCAGAGGGTGACCCTGTTGAGCTGCTCAGCACCTCTCTGGGCACAGCTGGACCCATTCCCTGGTGTCCAGGGGGTCCGCAGCAGTGTGCCTGTGCAAGATTGGCTTCTTCCGGTATTCTGGGCAAAGAGGAGCAAAGAAACACTGGGTTAAACAAATGAGTATTCTCGGCACAGCTGGGCTCCTCACATCCTTTCAGATGCTAATAGACATTATGAATGGGGCAGGAGGGGGAGAGCAGACAGAAGGGAGCGGATCCTCAACTTACAGCACCACACAGAAGCCTCCCACATCCCCCTCCCAGCCCCTCCAGGGGCTTCTGGACCAAGAGGGACAGTCAGAACACACTGGGGAATGGTGGTCTTGTGTCCCTCTCCCAATTCCTTGGGGGGTATCCTCTCAGGTCTTCTGCAACCTCCTGTAGCTCAGGTGGAAGAAAAGAGGCTGAGGGAGGCAGTGACAGGGTACTCAATGTAGTAACATCACCATAAACTGCCCAGCAGCCTGCACAGAGAGACCAGAGCCCACCAGTGACCCCTAACTTTGGTCCTGGGTCTCTTCCCTGCAGCTCCCATCCCTAACAGTTCCCTGGTCCAGATCCAGACCCCCACGCTGGGTCCACTGTGTTCCCAGGTGGGACAGTCATCCTGGCCTTGCTGCCACTGCCATATGAGTGCACTGGAGAGCGGGCTCTGCAGCCAAATCGTGAGACCCAAGTGCAGGCTCTGGTACCTATGAGTTGAGTGATCCTGGCAAGTTGCCTAATGTCTCTGTGCCCAGCTGTAAGTCTCTTCAGACAGCATCACTTCCTGCCATTTTCATCACTGTGATGGGCCTTGTCCCTGTGCAAGCTGGGCTGGATGTATGCAGGCATGGGAGGAACACCCACCATGCAGTCAGGGGACAGAGGGTCCGGTCCCATCCTCGCCCCTCACAAGGGTGCAGGATGTTGAGCAAATCCCACCTGGCAGCCTCAGCATCTGCAGGAGCAGGGCACTCCCTGAGATCTCAGTGGCCTGGGCCTGGCACCTCTGAAAAGCTCAGCAATGTCTCCTTCCTGTGGTCCCTACCTGTGCCTGCACGGGCCTGGCTCCCTCCCCGGTGAGCCCAGTCTCCAGTGGGCACTAAGCAGGACAAAGGGAGCTCTGCAGTCCCTGGAAGGTCACGTGGGGTGCTCAATCTGAGGAGCATCTCATGAATGGGCTTCCCAAAAGGGGATCTCGGGTGGCTGCCCTCTGGGGTCCCCTATGCCTTCAGGGCAGAGGGCAGGCCTGCAGAGTAAGGACTCCTAGCTGCCCTTGGGTGTGTGTGATCTGGGGTCCTGTTCTCTGCTCTGCCAGGGTGGTGGCAGTGAGATGGGACTGGCAGAGTGTGGCTCTGTGTGCAGCTGTGCATCCCTTTGTCCCTCTGCTGAGGAAAGGGGGTGAGGGAGCTGGCTCTGCAGAGCCTTTTCCGGCCTCTCTCTACTCTCTCTGTTGAGCCCCTCACCAACCAGCTGGGCTCTGGGTACCAGCCAGGCTCCCTGGAGCCCATGGAGAATCCTGGGGCTGGGGAGTTGCAGGAGAGGAGGTCCCGTCGAGGCCCCGTCTCTCCAAGGTACCCATGCAGCCTGTGCCCATGAGTGTGAAGAGAGCAGCAGCAGGACTTTACACTGGCGACTTCCCCACCCAGGGAGGCACCCGCCAAGCACCAGGCCAGTGGAGGGGGCGGTGCGGACACAGAGATGCTGAGGCAGGAGAATCCCAGAACAGGCCTCCTTCCACGTTCTCACCAAGAAAAGCCTCTGAACCTTGAGGGCGGGCACTTGGTAGTGTCCTGGGGTGTGGCAGGGTGGCTCTGCCTAGGAGGGTGGCAGGACCCTTTGAGAAGGAAGGCAGCCCTCAGCCACCGCCCCTCCTCCACAGCTGCCTGAGGGGGGAAGGGGGATGGGGAAAGCAGGAAGCCACAGGGGCTGCAGCAGGTTCCACTTCCTGCCTCACCCAGAAAGAGGAAGGCCCAAGAGCAGTCTGTGCAACCTCCTCCCAAGATGGACCGCCCACTCTCTGACCACACAGGCGGGGAGAGGCCATAGGGGAGACAGTGGTGGCCACAGGCAGAGACGACGCCCAGGTAGCCACACAGATGCAGAAGGCAGTGAGCGGCCTCTCCCTAGCACTAAGGAAAGAAAGCCACCTTTGGGGGCCCAGCCCAGCCAGTACCTTGGCCCCGAGGCGCAGCTGGTCAATGGTGTTCTCAGCCTCGGCATACTTGGTGAGGAGCTTGTGGTAGTCTTCCTGTGGGAATGGAAAGCAAGGCGGTCATGCCAAGCACACAGCACACCCCACCATGAGCGCCCTCCATGGGGGCTCCTGGCTTCCTCTGTGAATTTCTCAGAGGGAACTGTGGAGAGTGTCAGGCAGGTGAGCACGTCCTCCACTGGCCTGCAGGTGTCTCTCCTGGCTTCTGGCAGGTTTACCTTAAGGCTCTACCCCCAGGATGGGACACTTCCTTGTCTGCTCAAACTCCTTGCCCATCTACTGGCTCTCCCGCCACATCCACGCTCCTCACTGCCCTGTTCCCACAGCTTCTGTGGCATGTGCTTTAAAAGCGTTTTTTAATGACTGGGCATGGAGGTGCATGCCTACAATCCCAGCACTCAGGAGGCTAAGGCGGGAGGATCACCAGGAATTTGAGGCCAGCCTGGGCTACATAATGAGTTCAAGGCCCACCAGAACTACATGGTGAGGTCCTGGTCTCAAAAAACCAAAGTGGGGGTCGGGGGAGGGAACCAACCAAATAAAAATATTTTCGAATACTGGTGACTCACACAACAGCCCCTCAGCAGGTTCATCTCAGAGTCCCTTGTTATCAACAAACCCACAGGTTCATTAAAATGAGTCATTCTAGGCAAAGGGCAAACACAGTGGGCCCTGGTCACCTTTAGAGGAGGTGACTGAACTAAATCAGTGTTCCAGCAATGTGCAGTTAAAAGGACAGAGTCGAGCATCTCTCCGGCCTTCCCCATGTGAACAAGACCTTGGTAACCATAGAGGTGAGGAGGGGAGATTTTAGGTACTGCAAAGTTAGTAGCAAATAAGGCAGAAGTGACATCAGAACACTGCCATTTTTTCTCCCCAAATGAAGGCTGGATTGGGACAATGAGCATCAGGGGCTGTGAGTATCAAGACCAACAACTCTGCGGGGTCTGTGCCTCCTCAAGGGCCTCCCGGTGATATCTGCAGCGATCGCTGCCTCCCCCAGGAGCTCGTGGTCTGGAGGGGAAAGAGTCACACACAAGCCAAGGATGCGCTTGCTCTAAACCTACTGGGGGAGAGAGAGGAGGACAGAGTTCTCTTCCGGGCAGAGCTGGTCTCAACATCAGTTACAGGAAGAGGTGACAGCAGGAGGCATTTACAGATTAAAGGATTAAAAGAGATCAAAAAGAAGAAGCTGCAAACTAAACCAAAACAAAAACAGTAACAACAAAAGAAAGAGAAAGGGAGGGAGAGACTTAACAGGCAGGAAGAGGACCAAATGGCAGGGAGGAACTCCATTCAGATTCGGATTCATAGGCACACAGCACTGATGAGACAGACACACCAAGATCTGAGTGCTAACCTGGTATTTGATAACAGTACTACAGAACTGGCATTGGCCATGATATTGTGGCTATGTTTGAGATAAGATCCTTATCATTAGACACTAAAATATTAAAGGGTGGGACGCCTGAGATATTGCTTTAAAGTAACCTAGTGGGGCCCAGGGAACAAGGTCAAGCAGACAGGAGGCAGGCTGCCAGGGGCTGCCAGCGAGGAGGTGGGTGAGGTCGGGACCAGGTGGGCAATCAGTATCCTACCTTCTAGCCTACATATATTTGAATTTTTTTAATAGAAGTTGGAAACAGAGCATCCTTGAAACCTGAGCCCAATCACTGCTTATTTTGAGTAAAGGCCTTGGGTTTGTCTCCTGGCTCCCCACGACCCTCCCTCCATCCCCCAGCCAGGGGTCCTGGCCTCCCACTCTGGCCTGTTTCCATCCCAGGCTGATCCACCCAGAGACCGGAGTCCCACTCACCTGGAGCTGATGGACCAGCTCTGTGGCTTGCTCAGGTGTCTGAAACTCCTGGGGCACCATGGTGACAGGATGGGCAGAGTGTGGGTCCTTGGCCAGGGACACGTCTCCGCTGTTCAGTAGCACCTCTCGCACGATCTCAGCTGGTGATTTGAAGATCAGGGGTCCAACAGAGCCTTGAGGCTCCCTGTTGTGGCTCTTGGACTTGGGGGGTCGGTAGCTCTCATCTTTGGGGAACCTCACCCGGGGTCCCACCTTGGAGAAATCAGGGAGTGGGTAATTCAGACGCCCCCGGCCATACTTGGGGGCATCAGACGAGGAACGGCCAGCCAGAGTATCCCCCTGCCTGGGCTCTGATCTGTCCTTCTGGGCCGGCCTAGGCCGAGGGGTCAGAGGGCTGCTGGAGCCAGTGAATCGGGAGGGCAGTGGCTCAGGTGATGTCTTTGTCCACCTGCAGGTTTGGCCCTTGAGCTGTGAGCTGGGCAGGCTGGCAGGCTCTGCCCTCCATCTACCTGCATCACTCTGGGGGCTCTGGGCTGGCAGAGCTGAGGATCCCTGGAATTCCGTAGGTGTCACCGGGGCAACGCCATCTCCAGTTCTGTCATCTGGGGGTAGGAGGTGGGGGCTGGGGCTCCGTGGCAGGATTTCTGCTACGGCAGAGGACAGAGGGATATCAGTCTCTCCTTCCCAGGTAGAATCAAGGCTGTCACTAGGCTGGCCAAGGCTCACGGTGCCACTGCTCCAGGATCTGGCCAAGCTGAGTTCTGCGGGTGGGTTGACCTCTGAATGCTCCGAATGCTTGTTTCCACTGGCTGCTTTGCTAGAGGCCACCCAGTCTCTGGCCTGACCCCACCCCACATCCACGGCGCTGGGGTTTTCATTGTCCTCTGAGCTGGGGTCAGCCTCACACCCCAACCGTGGGGAGCTCGCCCCAGCTTCCTTGGCCTCAGTACTTGTGGGGGTCACATCTGGCTCCTTTTCACACATGTCGGGTTGATGGCCCTGCCAGGGGTGCCAACTGAGAGGCAGGGGGGAGCCCTCTGGACTGTCCACATCTTCTGAGCTGTCCACATCCTCTGCTTCAACCTCTGAAAGACAAGTCATTCATTTCATAGCATGCACTGGATCTGGACTCACTGTGCAACACTACTCCAAGTAACTTTGACTCTAGTTTCATTTCCTTCTCACATGACAACAGCAAGAAGCATGGGGAGCCCCGACTTAGGTGACACCTCTTCTGTGGTCTCAAAGGACCTTCAAACTCAAACCTCAAATCTTTTCAACCCAGTATCTCCCATCTCAGCAAATGGCAATGCCATTCTGCAAGATGAAAGTGTGGGAGGCATCTTGGTCCTCTCATCCACCCTAGTTCCCCTAATCCAATCTGTCACTTTGCATTGTCATTGTCACATTTACCCCTACAGGGCTCTCAAACTCTCTCACTGCTCTGAGCTCTCCCTCTCCTCCCCACTTGTGCTTAAGCCAGCGGCTTCTTGTGCTTGGACCACTGCAGTAGCCACCTAACCATCTCCTCAGTCTGCACCCTCATTCTCCCCTGGAAACTCACCAGTGTCCTCCTGCTGTTCTCAGGTCAGAAGCCCAGCCTTCCCTATGGTCCCACAGTTCCTGCCACTCTGACTCCATTAGTTCCGTGAGTCGGTCTCTTTCTGTGGCCCCCTGGTCTCTTCTCCGCCATGTGCAACCATGAGTGCTGTGCATGACCTCATCCCTCTGCCAGCAGCTGCACCCCATCAGCCCCCATCTGTCTTCAGACACCAGCTGTGGCCATGTGGGTGAGTCTGCCTCTACCACTGGGATCTCGCAGTGGGATGAAGAGTCAGAGAGCACCTGGTTCACCCCAGCTCCCCTAACCCCTCCCTGGGGCCAAGGGCAAGTTGCTGACCTTTGGCAGTCCTTACTCAAGCTCCTACCTGGGTAGGATGGTGTGGGATGGTGTTGGGGGAGGGCAAGAAGGCATGGCCATGCCCAGCCCTGTGAGGGTACAGGACATGGAGCAACTGTTATATCATAGCAGTGTGACCCCAGAAAGACACACCTCTGCCCTGTCTCCCAGTGCATCTCAGTCCCCATTCCCTGGTGGAGAGTTCAGAAATACTTCCAAGGAGGCAGCTGGGACAAACGCTGATATAAGGATATTAGGTACGTGACAATCCACTGCCAGCCTAATGGTCTCTCTACCATACACATGGGATCTGCTAATTCACAGGTCACAGGAAACAAGGAAGTTTCATTCATAATTGAAAAGCAATAGTGCCTACCTGTCAAGCTCTTATCATTCTCAATGGAGTTACTACTCCCATTTCCCAGCGGGGGAAATCAAGATTCTGGGGCAGAGGGGATTTGCCAAGCAAAGCTTGGAAGGGGGCCTAAGTTGTCCATGCAGATTCCAGTCATTGTAGAAAACACAGAATGTTAACATTCCCATTGCCAAATGGGAATTTTTAAAAAATGAGCATAATCCCTGAGCAAAATAATTCAAATTACCAAGGCTATTTCCAAATCAAGTGTGCAAAACTGTGTTAATTACTTCCATCTCTGCATTATTTACAGTAGCAAAATTAGAAACTGCCTTATTTCCAGCACTAGTAGACTGGCCCAACAATTTATGTATGCAGGCAGGCAGTAGGTGTGCCTTGCAGAATATTTGGAGAACTGGGAAAATGTTCCTATCTATTAAGTAAACAAAAGAGCACGTGACAGTGCAGTCTGCAGAGTGCTATTCAGATTCATATTGCATTTGCATATCTGTACTTATGGAAAAGAATGGTGACTGAGGAGAGGATAAAAATTCTTACATTCTATCTCTTTTGCTTGTATTTTCTACATTTTTGCAATGAACAATATTACTCATACAGTTGACATCTTTAAAAATTTTAAGTTATAGACTTAGTAGAATTTAATTTCTGCCCTTGCTTTGCTGGAAGATAGGACACTCCGGGGACAGGACACCCGTGTAGGGTACAGGAGTCAGCCTCACCTTCTCCTGAAGACCCTCCCAGCTCTCGCAGGTCCAGGTTCCACTCCAGGGGTAGCCCGTGCTGCTGTGCCAGGCGGAAGTCCTCCAGGAGCTCTGGGCTGGTGGTGCCCAGGAAGGGCTGTGCATCGTCACCCCAGCCACATGTGCTGCTTCTATCTGCATCTTTCTCCTCCTCGGCCCAGGCCCAGCGTCGCCGCCGCTGGGGTCCCTTCCCCAGGCCAGGCCCCGCCCAGCGCACCTCTGTCCCTGAGCTGGCCATGGGGCCTGGCATTCACCTGGGCCACTTCATCTTCAGGAGACTGGGCTGCTGCTGCCCCACAATCACCGGCGGCTCCTCTCAGAGTCAGCCATCCCACCCGTGGCCTATTGGGGATATGATCAATAGACAACGTTAATCCTTGGCCTCTCCTTCATTCAGAATAAGAATTTACCAGTTGGCTGAGCCTCAGGAGTCAAATGGTCTTGGTTCAGCTGCCTGCTCATCCTGCCAAAGCTGTGTGACTGGGGCGAGTTATTTTGCCTTCATCTGTTTTATCAGTAAAACTGAGATGACACCTCCTTTCCCTGTCCAGGGTTTTATGAGACTGCCTGGGATGCAGGATAAGACACCCTGACACTAGCAGGTGTTTGACGTCACTGCGTGCAAGGGTGCTGGGTAATAGGCATGGGCCCCGCTCACAGGAGAACTGACAGCCCAGGGAGGGGCGACAGACAGATACCCAGAAACTACAAACTACAAACTCCAGGCGAGAAACGATGGGAAGGCCCAGGTCTGGATGATGCAGGCCAAGGAGGGAAGGAGACAGCCAAGAAGCCACTTCCTCTGAGAATCTTTCCTGTCCTCCCTTGTATAAGAGTTCAGGTTGACGGTGAAGGGATGGTAAGAACATATTAGTTCCCAAAATAATTGAACACAGGTGTGCAAACAAATATAGGGCCACACGTATCCAGCCAAGAGGAGGAAAAGAGCCCAAGGGTCCACCAGATGAATGGATAAACAATTTGTGGCATCTCCATGCAATGCAATGTTACTCAGCCATAAAAAGGAATGAAAGGGGCAAATGAAAAGAAAAGAAGTCCTGGCCCACACTACAAACAGATGAAGCTGAACGCATCACACTAAATGACAGAAGCCAGATACAGAAAGCCACGTAGTGTAGGATTCCATGCATAGGCGATGCCCACCCTAGGCAAGTCCACAGACAGAAAGTGGACTGCTGGGTGCCAAGGCTGAGGAAGAGAAGGGCAGTCCATAACTCTGTAATGGGCATGGGGTTTCCTTTCGTAGGACAAGGATGTCTTAGAATGGATGGAGGGATGCCTCCAACACCGAATGTCACAGAATTGGTCCCTTTTAAGTGGTTAACTTTGTGTTATTTGAATTTGATCCAAGCACCTGACACCGAAGTGTTTTCTGGGGGGCTGGGGTGGGGGACCAGGGGCTGGATACAATGACGTCAGGGAGAGCAGGATGGCAGAGAACAGACCCAGGCTGGCCACTCTGGGGCTGTTCAGACCCAGATCCTAGGTGCAGCTTAGAAGTTTCTCTCTGCTACTCTGGGAGAAGCAGGACAGGAAGTCCGGTTGCAGACCGGCATGCTAGGAGGGACTTTGGTGGCAGGGAAGGTTGGCCCAGGAAGGGCTCCTCTTTGATCTTTCTCTCATTTTCTCTCCTCCCTCTTATCTCTCTTTGCCTCTGCCTCTCCTCCTGTTTCCAACACTTTCCCAGCGCTTCCTCTATGCCAAGCTCTGTGCCAAGCTAAGAAGCACACAGCACACCCCAGGAGCTGCTGGCCATGGAGGATTCAAAGAAGCACACACAGTCCATTCATGTGGAGGCTCACACAGAGGCCTCTCCTGCAGGTGGGAAACTGAGGCCCAGAGACGGCAGGCTGTGGAGGTGGGGTTGGGGCAGCCACACAGGGACCAGGCAGGCGGGGGCCGGAAGTCAGCCTCCCCACTCACAGTGTGAGCCACGTGGAGAACAACTAAGGCCTTTGCAGACAGACTGTCTGTGTTTGTCCTTCTGCCTCGTGAGCTCTTGGATCCTGATCAGCAGCGTTGATTTGCACAGTTGGGAAAAGTCAGCAGGCAACTATTTCTGTGCACCAAGTTCCCCAGGGAACGCAAAGCTCGGAAAAGGCCAGCTTCCCAAGGGCCAGGAGGGACAATGGTAACTCCCCACTCTGGCTGCACCCCAGCTCCACACATGGGGCTCAGGGCCTCTCCTCTGCCTCCTGCCTCCTATCCTGTCCTTTTCTCTACCCAGCAATGCAGAGCCCTGGATTCCTCCACACCGCCTGAGTGTCACCCCATCTCATAACACAACCCCCATATGCGTCCCTACTCTGCCACCTTGGCTAGATCTTCTCAGTCTGTCTTCAAATGACAACCTGAGGCTCAACAGGGAACAGTGACTTGGCCAAGATCACTGCTTGATCAATGTCAAGGTCTGCAACTGTCAGTCCTGGCCTGGGTACCTTGTTTTTATTGTTTTCAATCACACAACCCACCAGTAAAAATATATTGGTTCACATACATACAGGTGTGTATATTCCTTATACTTATAACATGTTATGAGAATTAGAAAGAATATTTCCAAGCCAGGTACAGTGAGTGGCACAGGCCTGTAATTAAAGATACTCAGGAGATTGAGGCAGGAAGATCTCAATTTGAAGCCCAGTCTGGGCAATTTATCAAAACTGTCTCAAATAAAATGGAAAAAAAAAGGTGGGGATGTAACTCAGTGGTGGAGTGGTTGGTTACCTAGCACACGCAAAACCCTGCATTCAGTCCCCAGCACAGAATTTTTTTTTTTTTTTTCCCAAAAGCAAGTACCTTAAGAACTCTAATAGAAGTTTCCTGCGTAGACATTTTGGTCTTCACTCCCCACGCCCTCTGCATGGCTCCCTCCTGGAAACCCCGGGCTCCTGGTGATCTTCAGCCTGAGCCTGCTGAGACCTCCCAGCATGCAAATGCTTGGGGCTGCCTGCAGAGAGCCCAGCTCAGGAACCTGCCACGGGGCCCAGGAACTTGCATTTTAACCAGGGGCCTCAGGCAGAGCTGTCCTTAGCAGCTTCTGGGCCCTCTCCTGGCTTTGCTGCCGAGGCACAGACTGGAGGTACTAGGGTTAAAGGTGCAGCCTCTGCTTTTCTGTCTGAAATGCCACTACGGAAGGGGCCCAGGGGTGGGAGTGAGGGTGGGGGATCGTGTGGTTTTCTGACTTTTAAAAGGGCTTTTTCTAGCCCTGCCACAGAGTAGCCTGCCCAATCACAGAGGCCTCTGCGAGCACAAAGAGGAACATCCTGTCTTCTGGGATGACTCAGAAGTCACAAAAATCTCACTGCAACCAGGGGATGCTGCATGTCTGAGGCAGCTGAAGTCACTGGGTGCAGTTTTCCAGGCAAGTGTGTCCCCAGGCCTCTGAATCTGTGAGCCTTTCCACGCAAGCCCAGCCGACGGCAGCACAAAGCTCAGGACTGGCTAGTCAGTCAACAAACATATATTAGTGCCAACCATGTGCCAACTTCAGGTTGGGACCGAGTGGTGACAGAGACTGGGTCTCTGCCCTGGAGTGGCTGCTACTCACACTGCTGGGCTGACACTGTCCCAGGTGTCCACGCAGAAAACTCCAGCTGCCCTGGCTACTGCAAGGGGTTTGGCCCTGCTGGGGCAGGTGGGAGGCAGGGCGTGTGATAAAGGAAGGTTGACTGAGCCCCTCCTCCTTCCTGAGGTTGCATTTCAGAGGACCAAAGATACACACTGAGGGGTGCAAATCAACATTTTGGTGAACCCTAGGACTACTCAAGACACAAGGGACAAAGAAAAGAACAAAAGCTTTCCACAGCAGGGAGGGGTCCCACATAGAAGCAAGCTTAGGGAGGGCCAGAGAAACAAAGTGGGTTTGGGGGAGCAGTGCAAAGAAGGGAATTCCAGGCCCAGGGAACAGCACAGGCAAGGCTTGGCGGTCTCATATGAACTTGAAGGGCTAGGGCGGGCTCCTCGCAGGCCAGACAAAGGCTGTGTGGCTTCAGGTGGCCTACGTCGCTCTGCGGAAGGTTCTAGCCATGTAAATGGGAGCTGATTCCCCAAGCCACATCATCCCTTCTGCTCCCTCAAGGGTTGTGCAGACCACTGTGGTCTTTTCTCAGTTCCTGAGTGAACCCAACTCCTCCCAACCACCCCCACCCAGAAGGGGGCTTCTCTGCACCCTCAGCCATCGTCACAAAGCCTGGGACCCTTCCCTTTATGGTCCCATATCTCAGACCCTCCCAGACTGCAGGGTGCATCTGGCCAGTACAGCCATTTCTGTCCCCTGTGGCCTCTGAAGCCCCTTCCCATCCAGCCAGGGCTGTCCAGGGCACTGTCACCACTTCCACCTCCATCTTGATATCTACTAAATGAGGAGACTTGAGGTCCAAGACTGAAGACCTCAAGACCTCACAGCCAGGAAAGGCAGCCCAGGGGTTCAAAGCTAGGGTGCTGTCTCTCGGATGCTGAGGCTGGCAGACTCTTGAGGGAGGACGAAGGGGAAGAAAGATCCCATATCAATCAAGTGGCAGGGCCCAGCAAAAAGCCTGGGCTGGTGAACTCAGTAGCCAGTGACACCCTGGCAGGGCACAGAACTGCTGGCTGACCCAAAGCCCCAGTCACCCTCTCAATGTGCCCCTGCTCCCAAGAGAGACAGAAAAGATGCCCGAGTTGTTTCAGACTTTGTTCTCAGGCCTGCCTGTCCTCAGACCCCCCACCCCCACCCCCAACACTGCTCCTTGTTGCTGTGCTTAGGCGGCAGAAAGGGCCACTTCTGGGGAGGGGCACAGGGCCTCCACTGCCTGCTGACCTGTCCCCACCCTGCGTGTCTGAGTTCCCTTAGCAACCACAGCACTAACTCCACAAGCCAAGTACACCCTCGGCACAGAGAGGGATCACTGCTCGCCCAAGTTCTCCGGGGAACAGAAATCAGAGCTGAAACTGCAATCCAGCATCCCGAGATTGGACAAAATCCCCCTAAAATCCACCCTGATCCGGAACAGGGCTCCACTAAGACAGAGAAGTGACAACAGCTGCGCAACAGTGACTTCCTGGCGCGCTGGTCGGGCTGCCTGGGCTGGGCTGTCCGGAGAGCCTGTGACTGGCCCGTCCAGTCCTCCAGTCCGAGGGAAGGCGGACTCCCGCCCGGCCCTCCTCCTGTGTCCCCAGCTCCCTTACCTCGATTTGCCTTCATCAGTGCCCTGCCGGCCAGGCCTCAAGAGACCTGCCTGTGAGGTCTTTGTTCCAGACGTGGGGAGCCCCCGGCCTCCATCGCGCCCTGGCCCGCCTCCAGGCAGCTCTGCCAGCCCAAGCTGCGGCTCACAGACCAGCATCGCTCCCCACTTCTCCCCGCCCCTGAGCAGCTGAGGCGCTGCTGCTGCCTCCTCCTCTTCACAGGAAGCGCCCAGCCTGATTTCCTACAAGTGTTCCTCAGAGGGAGGGGGTGAGGAGTGTGTAGCCAGGAGCCAGGAGCCAAGAGCCAGGAGCTTAACCCTTTGTGGGGCAGGAGAGGGCTCCTGGAAACTCTGGATCTCACCCTCTAGCCCCCCAGTACAGCCTGGGGACCAGAGCCCAGAGAAGGCAAGCTGAGGCTGGGAGAAGGCTCCTGCACCCTCAGCTCCCACCTTGGGAGCTTCTATAGCTCCCCTCTCCAGGCCCTCTTCAACCACACATGACCTTGGACATGGCTCTCTCCCTTGCTTAGGCCTCTACCGTGGGAGCTTGTATTCACCCTTCTAGCTCTTACTCTGTCCTCCCTGTCAGTATGAATCCCAATCTCAGGGAGGCTGCAGTGATTCATGCCATCTCAGCCACTGTCCTCACCCTCAGTGTACCTGCTAGGTAGAATTTTCCACGTACCATGGAGGTAGGGAATGGGCTGATCCATTGATTTTGCCGTGTTGCAGATTCCCTCCTGGGGCTTCCCAGAGGTTAAAGGACAGATGAAGCCTGATGCCCAATCTATCTTTCCCCAAGTTGCCCTCAGCAGATCATTCACTCACCAGGCTCCTACGGCATGGCAGGGCACAGGAGAGCCACATCCTCTCTCTACTCCAGTGCAGACATAGATGGTAGTGCAGCGCGAGTGTGACTTCCGGGAAGGAGGTGTGCAGGACACAGCAGGGCAGCGGGGCTGACACTTTAGGTCCCAGGCAGTCTTGGATGGCTCACCCAGCCCAGAGGGATCAGTCTCTGGCACCAGCAATTTCAGGCATCCCATGTGGCTGGGACACAGGCCTTGGGAGAGGACCCAGGACAGAGAGTAAGGGGTTGACGAAGAAGCTTAGGACCAGGAAGGTGTCTGCAAGGAAGCGACAAGCAAGGAACTGGAAGGAAGGTGGGGCCCAGGCCAGCGGCAAGCAGGGCTGTGCTGAGCATTCTGAAAGGGAAGTGCAGAGGCCCTGGCTGGGGGCTGCTGTGTCTGGAGACCAGCAAGGCCAAGCACCCAGAGCGAGAGGCAGGAGCATAGATACCTGGCTCCCAAGTGTGACTTCATCTCGGCTCAGAAACTCGAAGTCTGGAAACAAGAATAAAACGCACAAGAATGGCCTCTGAACTGCCGAGGAACCCGCTTGGTGACCGGTGAGCAGCCAGGTTCTGGAAGCACCTGTCAAACAGAATGAGGACTCTTAGGGCCCACGGGGTTTGGGCTCCATCTCTACCTCTCTGCTGCTCCAGTGGGCATGCGCGCACACGGGGGCGGGGGGAGGGGGCTTTCAAAGCTTCATCTCTTTAAGCCTCTGTTTCTGATCTGAGAAATGGGGACAAGAAAAGTAGCTCCCTGCCAGACTGTGTTCAGAGTTTCAGGTAGCAAAGCCTGCCAAGTGCAGGACAGAGGACTGGGAATGTGCTATCCCTTACCCCGGTGTTTAGCTTCTGCAGCTACTGCTTAGGTACAAGAGTCTCTGGTTGCTCAAGGATTAGATCTGAATGCCCTGCTTTGAACCTGGCATATTGGTTATGGGTAATGAATGTGTCCACTGAATGAATGAATGAATGAATGAATGAATGAATGTATGAATGAACAAATGAAATTTCTCAAGATCAGCTTGTGAGTATCTAGCTGAGCCAGGCACCCTCATCCCACTAATTTCTTGTCTCCTGCCTTTCTGTGTATCTGGTGGTGGGCTCTACCATGGAGCAGAGCTAGACTCTAATGAGGTCCCTCCCTGACAGCTCTGGTAGCCATGTGGGCCATTGTGCTGGGGGTGGGCTCCCTGACATCTTGTCACTCACTCATCATCCTCCCTGTCATTAACCCAGGCAGCCCTGCCATCAGTGCCAGGTGGCTACCGATGCTGGCCACGCCCTATAGCCCTGGGGTGCCCCTTCTAGGGGCAGCCTCCATGCCATCTCCTTGCCCCACTTCCCACCTGCCTTGTGCATGCAGTGATGCTGTCCCTGCTCATGGAGCCGGAGCAGCACATGCAAAGCTGAGCTCCTGACAGTGCCCCCACCAAGTCCACATCTTTCCTGTGAACTCAAAGCCAGAATGCACAGTCACACTGGCTACTTGTCAGCCTTTCTAGGACAGTGCTCAGCTCTCCATCCCATCCCCATCCTGCACCCATGGGAGTGTTCAAAGCACACACTGCCTGCCATAAGTGGCCCCTCCAAGCTTAAAGCATGGGAGTGGCTGTCTATTGCCCTGGGAAAGTAGATGCCACTCCCACCTGACTGCTGCCCAAGCCTCCTTCCCTTGCCTGAGAGCATTAGAATCTGGGGCAGGGGGTTCTTTGCAGGTCCTGGGACAGGCATCCTGCTCCTCCTCCCCACCAGCTCCACATCTCCCTGTTATTTCTAGGTGACCTACAAACCTGGCTCTCTTGGGCTCTCCTGGGGGCTCACCATTCAGATTTATGCTATGACGATCTGACTCACATTGGTTCCTTGGCTCAAGTGGTAGTACCCTCACTGCTATGTCCTCTGCACCCAGCAAGGGCTGACACACAATAGAAATGCCAAAGGTGTACCTGCGTTCATCCACTAACCCTACCTACTTGCCCCACCTGAGCTGTAGCCCTCTAACAATACAAGGAGCCTGGTTCAAGCACTTATTTTACACTTGGGCAAACAGAGTTCCCTAGCACCCAAGCAATTTGCCCAAGGTCACAAAGCTGGCGAGCACCAGTGGAGATTCAAACACCCAAGGACCCAGATCCTAGGACCGAGCTGGGTTCACACCCTGCAGCCTGCAGAGGTCATTAATACCTGTGCATGGTGAAATCAAGAATGGCACAGGACCAGCTAGCTAACTGCACCATGAAGCTCACTGACTTCATAACAAGGTGCTGCTTCTCAGTGCTGGGGTCTCACAGAGGTCTTTCTCCTGCTTCACAGTCTAGAGGGAGGTTTAAGAAGGGCTTTGGGAAGTGGATGCCACAGAGGTATTATTCTGTTGTGCAGATGAGCAAATTGAGGCTCAAGAATTGCAAAGGCCTTCCTCAGCCAGCTGGGCCATGGGTTATGGAGGAGGGTGTGGCCATAAGAGAAACTCTGACACTCTCTCTCTCATGTTCTTTTCCAAAGGCCAATTAAAAAAAAAAAGATGCATGTGCTCAGAATGTATAGCTAAAAGCAAAACTTTATTGAGCACAGTGTATGTGTTAAATACCTCATAAATGTCTTCCCATGGATTTATTCTCAGTATTCAATCCTCATCTCAATCCAAGGAGATAGAAATTTTACAGGTGAGCTTGAACCAGGCTGCCAAATCCAGAAAGCACAATCTTCATTATATTGTGACTGAGGATTACAGTAGGCGAAAATGTTGGGAATAATCTAAGTTCCCAAGAATAGGGGAAGACAGAAATTATGATATTTCTACTCAGAGGAATGCATACAGCTAGTAAAAACCATGCTACAGAAGAATAAAAAATAGTGTTAAAATCATGCTATGTAAAGTGAGCAAGCCCATTATAAAACTATGTGCTGCCCAACTGGATCCTCATAAATAACCAGGCATCTAACAGAGGAGTAAGGGCTCAGAGAGTTATGCAACTTGCCTGAAGCCCCATGATGCTTAGCAGAAGAGCTGGGTCTGCACCTGCAAAAAAGGTATCAGCTTCCAAATCACTTGGGGAGCTCAGGTAGGTCACCTGGACTCTTCTACCCAGTCCCTGGCCCTCGGTTGTGGTCCCAGGGCCCCAAGGAGGCTGACAGCGGGCATCCTGCATTGGCCTTGATTTTGGCCCCGCCCCAAGAACAGGCTCAGTGCAGGATGAAAAC
This sequence comes from Cavia porcellus, assembly GCF_034190915.1. Taxonomy (NCBI): domain Eukaryota; kingdom Metazoa; phylum Chordata; class Mammalia; order Rodentia; family Caviidae; genus Cavia; species Cavia porcellus. The sequence continues at coordinate 173,537,221 of NW_026947484.1, read as the reverse complement.
AAGGACCTCAAGGGGCTGGTGGAGGAACAGCTTGGGGAGCAGGGGTTCTTCTGGGAAGCCCAGCTGGAGCAAAGGAGGGTGGTAAGTCTAAACTGTGAGCTTTTGGGCTGGGGCCTGGGTCCCAGCTGGCAGATCAGTGTTTGGAAGTTTGCTTTGGAACCTCGGACAGTCTTGCCTATGGCCTGAGGCTGATGCACTGCTGGCCTCCTGTGGCTCAGCACACAGGCCAGCAGGGAGCCAGAGCCGCCGCCATGGTTTCCACCTGGTAGGCCTGGCCCCAGAGCTCACCCTCTTTCCGTCCAGCTGTTTGAGTGCTTAGGGACTGTCCCACAGTTTGCATCGTTGAAGGTGAAGGATCAGACGTTTTGGCCTAGAACTTGGGCTCCTGCCAGCTTGTTCTCCAGTCAGGGCTGCCGCACAGCGGCCATGAGCCTAGCGCCTTCCCAAATGGTGCTGCTGTGAGCTTTGGCCTTTTTGATCAGTTCCCAGGAACTCTAGGGTCTGGGCTCCCTATAAAAGCAAGGCTGCCCCTACCCATCATGCCCTTCATATGAGGCTTTCTTAAAAAAAGAAGAAAAAGGGGCTGAGGACTTAGCTTAGTGGCATAAGCGCCTGCCTTGCAAGCAGGCAGTCGTGAGTTTGATCCCTGGTACCGATAAAAAGGAAAGAGACCAAAAAAAAAAAAAAAAAAAAGAAGAAGAAGAAGAAGAAGAAGAAGAAAAAGATTAGATGAATCCCCAAGTTTGGGTATTTGCTGACTCTCCTGGTATAAATATCCAGCTACAGGCCAATTTCAAGCTACCAGAGTGATGTCACTGAAGAACACACTGGGGAGGGGTGGGTACAGTCAACTCTCATACTCCTGTGTGACCCAAAGTAAGTACCAGCAAGGTCCACTGAAGAGCTGAGTGACTTCAGGCAAATGACACAATCTCTGTGAACCTTTGGCTTCTCATCTGTAAAATGGAGCTAACAGTAATGGCCATCTCGTGGGAACATCATGCAACCAAGTGGTGGGATCTAGTAGGGCTCTATGCTGGGAACTGGGGAATGACAGAGGTGACAGAACAGGTAAGAGGACTTGCTGTCCTAGACCACAGCCTTGCAGTAAAACCCCTACCCAGGGGCTGGGACACAGCATTCAGTAAACATCAGCTGTTACTATCATGGCATTATTATTATCATTGCTACTGTTACTCTTTTCTTCTCTGGGCCTCTGCTTTCTCATCTCCAAACACAGAATCAGGCTGAGTGGCTTTCTATGAGGCCACCTAGTGCCACCACGCCCACTTGCCAGACAGGAAAACTGAGGCACTCAGACCTGAAGCCAAGTCTCCAGATCAGTCCGACCTCCTGGGTGCCATGGAAACTTAAGGACCACCTGGCCCGCAGTTGCAGTTGGCTGCATGGAGGCTTCATCATGCTCCTCCCCTTCGCCTGCCCACACTGCGGTCCTTGTGCAACAGTTTACAAAACCCCCTTGCAGCATGCCGCCTGCAGCTCCCGGGACTCTGGAAACCCCACTCTGCTTCTGGCAGAGTCTGGTGGGAGCTGATGAAATTCTCTAGTAAGAGGCGCCCAGAAGATCACGTGTTGCAAATGCAAACCAGCTGGCCTGGGGAGGCAAAGACCCCACGTGGGTACCTTCCCCCTTCTGCGAAGAACTTGAGATGGTCACAGGAATGAACCCAGACTGTCCCCAAAAGACACAGCTCCCAACCACCCATTGTTGGTAAGAAAACTAGGTTTATCCTCCTCAGACCCACAGGCAGCCGTTGTTTCCTTAACAAAACCGCCAAGACTTAAACCCGGTAACTCCAGAGAGGACATCTGAGGAAATCTTTTGGGAAGTCCCTGTATGTGTCTAGCCTTAGTCCCTCATGCTTCGGTGTCAGCCCATTTCTTTTCCTGTTCTAGAGGACAGAAACAATGTAGCTTTTCATGAACTGCAGCGTCTCAGTTTCTCTCTTACTTCTAAAATAGCTGGGGACTGTTACCAGCGACTTTCCTTTCCAACTGTCTCACTCAAGAAGCAGGTTTTTAAACAGAGATAACGATCTCGCTCCAAACTGTCATTTTCTTTCAGCTGAAGCCTAGTAATGGAGCCCTGCAAGAGCCTTATCCAAGGTCACACAGCAAGCAAGTGCTGTCTCTGTCAGTGCCACCCCGTCAGGCTGGGGAGATACCCGCTTTGTGCCTCCCTGCGGTGCGCTCTTGGGTAAGTCGCACCGCCTCTCTGAGCCTCTTCTGTGTACCAAGAAGAACTGGCTTCATTTGGGCAACTCGTTCCGGTTCCTTCCATTGCCGAGGCTGCCCACCCCACACCGGCCTTTGTCTACCTCCCTCCCCTCTGCCAAAAAAGAGGAAAAGAAACTTGCGTTAGGTGTCCGGGGAGAGCGCGCGGCTTAGGGCTGCTGAGTAGCACCGGTTGTTGCCGGGTGAACGAACCGCGCACAAATCCCAGCACCAAAAAAGCCCCACCTCCACAGTCACCGCAGCAACGGGCGCCACGCCTCCAGTCCAAACACAGCCCGCGGCCCCGCCAAGGACCACCCCTAGCTCCCCGGGGACCCCTACTTTCCCTGCGACCAGCCCCAGCTGGAATGAGGAAAGGAGCCCACGCCCCCATTACGCAGAGTAGGAGACTGAGGCCAGGGTGTAGGGTGGAGACTAGACACCCCGCGGCTGGCGAGGTCTGGACTCGCGCCCTGATCGCAGGTTCCGGCTCCCTCCCATTCCCGGAGCCGCAATCTGTCCCCGACCCATGCCCGTGGACTCTCCACGTGGGAGAGACGCAAAGCGGCTCTGTGCCTGCGGAGCGGCCCAGCGGAGTGTCTAATCTCCCTCCCCATTCTCCGCACAGGGAAGCTGATCCCCACCACCACCACCGCGCGCGCGCTGTTCCCCCTCCCCACTAGACCCTCTGCGGCTCACCTGGTGGCGGAGGCACGCGGGTGGTTTCCTGGAGTTGAATGGCAAACAAAGGCCACCAATCGGCGCGCGGGGCGGTGTGGCGGCTGCTTTGCATAATACTCGAGGTCAGCCTTAGACGGCGGAGGTGGATCCTTGGGGGCGGGAACTCGGGAAATCCCAACCAATCATAGGGAGGTAGTCGCCTGTGCCCCGCCCCGCGCGACTCGGAAGCCTGGGAGCCGGCACCCAGTTCCAGGATTGAAAATCCCAGATTGCCTGGTTGTATCTTCCTATTGCGATCCGTCCTACCGCTGTTGGGCGACCGAGGTCCTGACGGTACGATATTTGTGCGAGGTCTCACAGAGCCACCATGAGGAAGAAGTCACAAAATTTTTCGACCGAAACGGACACTTTATAAACAGGAACATGCGCTCTGTAAATGTCTGGCTCTCTGGTAAGGTGTAATGATTTTAATCCTTTCCTATGCTCTAGCAGAGGATCACTCCCCTTCGCTGTCACGATTTGTTCTAATCGCAGTCTCCTTGTGGCAGACCTGGAAATCCAGACCGTAGAGGGACCAGAACTTGTCCAATGTCAAGCAATGACTGAAAGGAACCATAACCCCTACCTCCTGGGTTTGCTCAGTGGAACTAAACCAGCCCTCTTCCACCGGGAGTCAGCAGGCGCTGGGCAGGAAGCAACTTGGCGGGGAGGAGGTACTCATCAGGTGTGTGTCTCTCCTGACCGGAAGCTCTCTTGTCCCCTGGGCAGCTGGGTCCTTTCCCAACACACCCTGGCAAGAATAGCAGCAGCTTCTAGTGGCTAAAGGCCCGTTCTGTGCCCAGGAAGGGGTCAGCAGGGGCTCCAGCTGATTTACTGGGGCTCACCCGTGGCCCAGGAGCCCCACACTCGCTGTCTGCCTGTCTTCTCCTCTGTGAAGCTTTCTGGCCCTGGCTGTCAGGACAGGATGGCCAGTGAGTTCAGACTGCCATCAGAGAGAACCTGGAGTAAGCCACAGGCACTCCTGATAGATGCTGGAACAGAAGGGAAACTGAGCCTCAGTTCCCTGCTCTGGGTTCTCCAGCCAGGACGGAGCAGACAAGAGTGTCTAGTTGTAACCTCCCCATTTTGACATTAGGAAAAAGAGATTTCAAGGCAAGATGGATCTCTGACACCCCCATTCCCACCACATTGTTCCTTCAAAGACCTCCAGGACAGGTATTTGTCCTGGAAATTACCTTACGGAAAAGGCAGCTGTAGATCCCGACTTTTCCCTTCTTCCTTTATAACTCTGGGCAAGCGACTTGGCCTTCCAAAACCCACTTCCAGAGGAATGTCTTGGGTTTAAAATTTCACTGGAAAGGAACCCAAACACCCTGTGACTACAGCACTAGTCATGGCTCAGACTTTGAGAAGTAACAGTTCCTGAAAGCCAGTCTCCTCCTCCTCTTCCACAGTGCAGATAGGGGCTGGGGCTGTCTGGTCCCTGGGTTAGGCCAAGTGGAGAGAGAGTGCATTCAAGACAGGAGCATCACAACCTGCCCAAAGGTCATAGTGTGGGTCAGTGACAACCACAGCAATGACAGTGCAAAAGCTCCCCTTCAGAATGGATGGGCAATGAAAAAGGTGTAGCGTCCCCTTCTGTCATGGTCACATCCAGAATCGTTTCCCCAGGGTGAGCTAACAGACTTTGCCGCCTTTTGTCAGCTTCCGGTGATACCTGAATTCCTTGGCTGACCATCCTTCCTCCACCTTCTGTCTGACCTCCCAGTGACTCAGTCACAGCTTCGTCAGCACCATCCCTTTTCCTCTCCTGTGACGAATTTTTCTCAGCCTCCCTGTTTTTCTGGGAGGCTGAAGGGGATAGTGGGAATTGAACCCAGGCCTTTGTACTGCAACCAGACCTTTAACCTTTTAATATTTATTTATTTTGGAGACGGGACCTTCTAAGCCACTTGGAACTTTTTCAGTCCTCCCTGAGTTCTAAGATCACAGGCAAGTGTCACCATACCCAGCTCTCTGCCTGTCTCTTACAAGGGCCCTGCAATCCCAGAGGGCCTGCGCAGAGATCCAGCATCATCTGCTCCCAGAACTTCTACTTCTTCACAACCGCGGCTCTCTTTTGCCACATAAGGACACTGACAGAGTCTAGAAGTGGGAATCTGGCTATTTGGGGGTCTGTTATTCAGCCTATCGTATGTGTTTTGCAGGAAAGGGGAGCTTGACCTGGGGTGAAATCACTTGCCCAGGATTGCACAGGGCATACCCCTGTGGCAGGGAGGGGGTGAGTCCCTGCAGCATTGAGACCCTGAGGATGGGGAAGGGTCGGCCCCTTGAGAGGAGTTGGGGCTTCAAGGACTCCAGCTGCCTCTGGGGAATTCATGGCTTTGGCCTGGGCTGGAAAGGAACAGGGACAGTAAGAGCATCTTGCACCAGACCAAGGAACTCATGCCTCTCGTCCACCTCTGACAGAGCCCTGGGCTCAGAGGTGGGCAAAGCAGGACTTCTCAAACCCCTTCCCTAGGGATGAGAGGAAATGGCCCTCAGGCTGGCCCTGAGGCCGCATGGCAGGCCATCTTCTCTTCCCTCACCCTCTCTGTGAGTTTGCTTCCAGCACCCACTGGCCTGGGCTTCAGAGACAGTTGGGCCTGAAGGAGCCTGGGAGCCCACAGTCAACCTACAGGCCTCATTCAGGGACTAACAGGCATCAAGCCCTGCCCTGGCCTTCAGTGGAGACAACGTTACCTCCCTTACACTCCAGGTCCCCAGGCAGGGACTGATACTGTGCTCTGGGGAGTTTGCCTGATATTGTGCAGTCTTTTGACATCTCTTCTTCCCTGGCCCGCTCCCTTAGCACTTAGAGAATCACTTCCGGGAGCCCACCTGAGGCCTGCATTTTAAAACATGCATTCTGCACCATAATGGGCCTATGTGGTTTTGTCTAAAAACATCATCTGTGTTTTACCTTCACACCGTCAAATACGGTGCTCTGAGATTGCAGGTGAGACTCCAGCGCCCCTGTCCACTTGGGTGTGTATCCCAACTGAGTGTGGAGTGCAGAGTCCCAGGGTGCTGGTGTAATGCTCTGGGTGCCCCTCTAAATCTGTCCTCTCTACCCCTTCTCTCTCTCCACACAGAGCAATCAAAAACCCAGCCACACAGGCAGGCCACACAGCACGCTGGCCCCAACCAGGTTCAGATTTCTTTATTGAAAAATTAAAGTCATAAGCTCTGTATATAAATACATGAACATTGGTGGTCGCCTGCAAGGCCTCTGGAACAGGCTGGGAGTGGGTGGGGGAAGCTGGGGCTTGGGGTCCCCACAGTGCAGGGCAGGGAAATAAATAATAAATACCACAGGGATAGGGAGCCAGGAGGTACTGGGGTGGGGGCGGGGCATCTCGATGCTTATTTGTGGCACTGAAGGTCCTGCAGGATGCCCCCTAGCAGGAAGCTGCGTCCTCAGATTCTCCTGTGACCTCACTGAAGGCGAAGGCTCAGGTATCTGGGGCCAGGCTGGGTCCTGCCTGGCTGGGGGGCAGCAGAGCACATAGATTCTGACTCAACCTGTTTGCCTCACCCAGCTCTCTTTTCCTCCTGTTTACGGTCCAGTGGGTCAGGACAGAGTTCGGGGGGTGCCTTCCTGCCGATCTGGCCATCCAGCCCTGACCCTCAGAGAGCTTGAAAGTGCCAGGGCAGGGGAAGGATGGGGACCAGGAGCTACACAATGTGGGAGGCCCTCAGCCCCGGCCTCTAGAGCATCACATTAAACTCAGTGACCAGGAAGTCGATGTAGTCACGGTCCTTGGTCTTGAAGGCCTCGGCGATGATCCGGGCGGCCTCCCGGTGCTCCTTGCCACGGAGTGTCAGCCCGTTCACTTCCAGGATCACGTGGCCCACCTTGAGCTGCCCGCAGTTGTGGGCTGAGCCCCCTCGCTGCAGAGAGACAGGGCAGGGCTCACCTGAGGTGACCAAGCAGTGGGCAGTTGGACATGGCTAGCTAGGCAGACACATCCTGGTGTCAAAACCGCAGCTGTGCAGAGTGAAGTGGGCTGTGAGCCTCTTGGTTTTGGTTTGGAGTCCAGTGTGGAGAAGGAGTATCCTGTTCATGCAGCCAGACCCTTCAGGGAGACTTGATCATGCCACAACAAGGGAAGGACAAGCACTAGGGTGCCCTCAGGTGCTGTGTCACCTCTGGGGCGGCAAAACCCTGGGCATGCTGAGCAAGGGGATCTCACGTACTTTTGGGGAAGGGTGACATGGTCCCGGGGACCCCTGGGGGCACACCTGAATTGTGACGATCCTTGGCAGTGGCTGGCGTGTGTTGGCCCCACCCTCAATGGCGATGCCCAGGGTGGCTGCACTCTTCTTCACGCGGATCAGGGTGGATGTGGGCTCTAGGAGTCCAGGCTGTGGGGTGAGGCCTTCTCAGGGAGCTGGCCTGGTTGAGGGCCTGGGCTGGGCCATGACCCGTCCCTGGCCTCACAGGGCTCAGGCTCCCATGCTGGGAGCCCCCAGTGTGGCAGGGACCAAGCCAAGCACTAAGTGTCCTCAGCTCTTGAATCCCAACAAACTCCCTAAGGCCCCAGGCCTCCTGGGATGACCACAGGGACTCTAGTCCAGGCCTGTTGACCCAAGGACTGTCCCGGCCATTGCTCCATGATACAACCAGATCACAAAGATTCTCAGGCCAGCCTCCTTTATCCAGGGCTGGTGGTAAAGGTGGGACTTAAAAGTGGCCTTCAGATTCCTACTGCAGAGTCCCTTCAGTACGTGGAAATTCCTCTAGCCATGGGGAACTCACCGCCCCCCTGCACCCTGGTCCCAGCGCCACCTGTCTTCACCTGGGCCCTGCCTTCCTCCCAGCCTTGCACCTCCTCCCTTCCGGCCCTCCTCACCGGTTTGTGGCCTCCCTCTGTGGTCCTCTCGCTCCTAGGCAGCTCCTTACTGCTCCTGCTCTTGGTGGACGCCATCTGTCTGCTTTGGCCTGAGGCGCTGGCCTCCACCTCGCCGGCATCCACACCACTGTCCTCACTTAGCGTCTGTCCACTGTCGGAGAGCTGGGAGAGTGTGGAGGCTGCTGAGGATCGGGGGACAGGAGGACAGGAGCAGTCAGGAAGGGCTTCCTGGAGGTGGCAGTGGAGCCTGAGGCTAGAACGCTGGGGGACTTGCCAGGCAGTGGGGGAGGGAAGGAATGAAGAAATGCAGGGGCTGGAGGGCAGGCCGGGACACCCCTCATCTCCCTCTCCTCCTCCTGCCCTAGCTGCTGCTTCTAGGACATCCACCTTGGCCTCCCTTGGCCTCAGCCACTGGCATAATGATTGAAACGGAGGTCAGTGGGCAAGCCGGCCTCCTGATTGCTATTTTGTTTTAATTCTGAGGCAGGGTCTCAGTACACAGTCCTGGCTGGCTTTGAAGTTTCTATGCGCCTGCCTCGGCCTCCCAAGTGTGAGGATTACAAGTGCTCCTCTCTTACCTTTGTTTTTTAAATTCATGCATTGCTGATCATTTTTTTTTTCCAGTGCCAGAGGTCAAACTCACGACCACCTGCTTGCAAGGCAGGTACTTATGCCGCTGAGCTAAATCCCCAGCCCCTTGCTGATCATTTTTAATGATGGATTAACATACTCAAGTCAAAGGTAGTTTTTAGTTTCCTAAGAAAGAAAAGGAATGCCTGCTGTACCTGGTCTGTGCCACCCCGGCCTGAGCTGAGTGGTGGGCACATGGTCTCTGAGTGTCTGGGTGACCAGGCTGCCTGGCCCCTGAGTCAGAGCCCCCGGTTAAGAATGTGTGGGCCGCAGCCTGGTGGGTTGAGTGTGCAGGCCCTGGGACCCTCTGCAAGTGTGGGCAGTGGCACAGCCCCTCTGGGCCCTGGTGCTCCTGCTCCAATGCAGAAACAGCAGAGCCTTTCTAAGAGGCTGGCATGCAGACCAACAGGCACAGAGCGTGGGGTCGGGACAGCCAATGGGGCTACACTGCCTGGCTCTTCTGCTGCTTAGTGCAGCTTAATTCCTCCTTCTGTAAGATGGCGATGGTTTTAGCACCCTCATTGTCCTCTAGTGCGGGCACTGCCTTCTGCATCCTGGCCATAGCTGCCTGGCACAAGACTGACTCCCCAGGTATCACTCTAGCCACAAGATGGCAGTAGAACCCTATGAAATGTGCCTAGGTTGGCCAAGCTGGAGATCCAGGGCAGACCCCTCCATTGCCTTGGCAGTGGGCCTGGGCTGGGGCAGCAGCCTGCCCTCTGATGCTGTGGCCCCAGGCCAGGAGCCTCATGGGGATGCAGAGCCTCCAACTCCCGTGCCCACCTAGGCCCCAACATGCAAGGTCCTCGGAGATGGGGCAGGAAGGAAGCCACCCCTGCCTCCCTGTTAGTGAACACAGGGGCCAGCACTGAGGGAGCTCGAGGGGCCCCCAGATCCCCAGCAACCCATGGCTCAGACAGATGCAGCAGCTTGCTCAGGCCAGAAGCAGGATCAAACGCCAGCCTCAGGCCCCAAGTCACTTTAACACTGGACCCTGATGTCTGCTGGCAGGCCGTGGGGGACACATCAGGTCTCCGTTCGCTACGGCCCAGCAGGCAGACTGCCCGAGAGGCCCGGCTGCCGTACTCACTGCGCGTCTGGGGCAGGGCCCGCACTTCGTTCACATCAGGCTCGCTGTCGGGACGGTGCACCTCCACCATGACAAAGTGCTGGTTGGTGCCCATCTGGTCTGGGGGGTCAGAGGGTGAGGGTGGCAGGAGGCACCCCCCTGCTGGGATCTCTGTGGGGGTGCTCTTCAGGTGCGGTGGTGACTGGACCCGAGGGAAGGGCCCGATGGGGTGCTGGTTGACCAGAGCCAAGTGAGCGTCCAGAGGCCTCTTGGATCCAGGGTTGGCCGGGGAGACAGAGGCATAGATGGGGGAGGAGGGCGAGTCCTGGGCAGAAGCCCCCTGGGTGGGTGCGGTGCCCCGGGGTGGGCTGTGGTTCTGGGCTGCGGAGAAGACGGTGCCCGAGTGGGAAGATGAAGAGTGGGGAGCTGTGGGGTCCTCCTTCCCCGGCTTCCTCAGCTGGCCAAATGGGCAGTCATGGCCTTGGGCCAGAGGTGGCAGGGGAGGCGGTGGCCTGATGCTTGGCAGTCCCTCGGAGGGGGATCTGACATCGTCCTGCCAAAAGACCCAGCAGGAGTAGAAGGAGTCAGAACCCATGGCGGCTGCGAAGGGGAGGCCGGGGCACCGTGTGCTGCCAGACCCGGCTGGAATTCGGTCCCTGCTCTATCAGCTCCCGGCCACGCTGCTCTGAATAATGTAACAGCCCAGTGGAAAACTTCTGAGCAGGGAGGCAGGTGAGCAGCGCTGGGATCTCAGCACACGTCTCTGGGGACCTCACCATCCCCTTTGGGAATTGAAGTTCCTGGCGTCAGCCAGGCTTGTTGCAGGCAACAGGACTTAATTAGAAGCAGGATGACCAGGATGGAATGCATGAAAGGCACATTTCTATGGCTTTTCGTCTTAGGGGATTATCTGGGCCACTAGAGACGAGAGAGTTGGAGGGAGATGGGATGGACAGCAGGGGCAGTGGTGCCGTGGCCCTAGGCAAGGCACAGCACCTCTCTGGGCAGTGGGGGAGTATTCCCAGCAGTGTGGATGGAAGGAGCTGCATGCACAGCAGGTTAGCAAGATGCCCAGGTGAGGCAGGCAAATGTTGGAGGGCAGCAGAGGAGTTCGTGATTATTCTTCCCCGCTGCTGAGCCCAGGCCCGACACTTGCATGGCTCTGACAGTCTTATGAGCTCTCTGCTAATGCTTTACTTCAACTAGTTAAATTACCCATCACCACAAACTTATGAGGTAGGTAGATTCTTATTCCCATACTACAGATGAGGAAAAGAGAGGCACAGACTGGCTCGGAAATTTTCTCAAAGTGACACAGTCAGTGGAAGAGGTGGAATTTGCTGGGCAGTCCTGCAAGTCCATGCCATTCAAGAGCCATTAGAGTTAGAATGTAGCATTGTATTTACTATCTACATCCCGTCCAGGCATATGGCCTCTCGAGGAGTATGCGGTTGGCACACTCCAGATGTCCGGACTTGCTGTGGCAGCATTTAGGGAACACCAGAAGTCAGCACCCACTTGGCCCCACCTGAGTCACCAGGAATGACACGCCCAGGCCCCGTGGGAGATGGCAGAGTGGCACAGTGCACAGTCCCGCAGGGGGCTCTTAGTGGAGCACAGAGCACAGCTCAGGGGCCAGCAGGGCCTTACCACGGACACGTCGGGGAGGGCACCGGCCCCGCCCTGCACGGCCTCGCCGGTTTCCTCCAGGTCCAGCGTGTTCTGGAAACGGACAGGACAGCAAGCTGAGCACACAGCAGAGGAGACAACCAGTCTCTCCACGAGCACACCAAGTCAGCGAGGCCTTGAGACATGCCCTGCCCTGCCGACACTGAGTTCACCCCTCAGAACTAACTCTTCTGCCATAGAAGTCCGTCTCCCTTTGGGATTTTTGGATTGTTTTCAGACCTCCCCTGAAATACTTGTGGAGATGCTGGGGTGTCTTGGCCTAGCCTTAAGTATTGCACTGCTGTGCTGAACTGATTTCATGTCTCCCCAGCCCTGGGACTCCGTGTCCACTGTGAGGACAGAACTCAGGAGGCGTGAAAAGAAGGGCCATGCAAATGGGAAATGCACAGGGCTCTCTCTCTCTCTCTCTCTCTCTCTCTCTCTCTCTCTCTCTCTCTTTCTGTCTCTCTCTCTCTCTGTCTCTCTGTCCCGCTCTCTCTCTCTCTCTCCCCCCCCTCCAGCCCAATGGCTTTAATCCTGAGGAGTTGGTTTCAAATATAATTGGGCCTTATTTTTGCAAACATCTTCCTTTCTTCCTTCCCCAAATCTCCCTCAAGCGACTTTCTCCTGCCAAAGGTCATCTCTGAGAGACCGAGCGGAGCTCCTCTCTGAGCTGGGCTCTCCTGAGGGCTCAGGCAGCCATTTCTCTCCACCTCAGAGAGTCTAGGATGTCAGTGAGCTTCTGCCACTGATGCTGGCTTTGCCAGCCCAGGGAGCTAGGAAACATTTCTAGGTGTGTCCCTGGGGGTTCTGGAAGGAGGAGCATTTGAGTGGGAAGGCTGAGTAAAGATTACCCTCCCCAATGTCGTGGGGGGGGGGGTGTCACCTCTCCGGGAGGCTCCCATGAAAAAAATGGCAGCGGAAGGGTAAGTGAAGCTCTCAGGGGTCATGTTTTTTCTTTTTGCAGTGCTGGGCATGGAACCCTGGCCTTGAATGTGCTCCTTAAGTGCTCTCACCGAGCCACACCCCAGCCCCTCCGCTGCCCTTGTTATGGTTTATGGTTTATGTGTAAATTTCCCTGCAAAGCCTTGGGTGCTCATGGGTGAGGCTCTGGGGAAGTGTTGGGTTATGGGGGCACCTGTAGCTGACTTGCTGTGAGGGGGCGGGGCCGGGTCTGAAGAGGAAGACCCCTGAGGGCATGGCCTGGAAGGGTTTATGTCCTTTCCCTCTCTTCCTGTCCACTATGCCCCAGGCAGCTCGCCTGTGCCATGTCCCTCTCTGCCTTGGAGCCAGCCATCTATGGCCTGAAACCCCTACAATAAACCTCTCCTCCTTTAAGTGCTGGGTGTTAAGTACTGAGTCCCAGCCATGAGAAAGAAACTAAACTGGCATGCCAACACTAGCCAGCTCTCCTGGGTCCCCGCTTTTGGACTTGGCCTGAACAATGTTGCCCGCTCTCCCAGGCTTCTGCTTGCTGCTGGCAGATCAGGGGACTTCTCAGTCCGCACAGCTGCAGGAGCCAGTCCTCACAGGAGGTCTTTTGTGTAGCTGTGCATATCCTACTGGTCATGTTGCTGTGGGGGAACACGGTCACCTGACTCAGGGCTCGGGTGAGCCGTCAACACTGAGTAGTCTCTGCAGCTCCCAACTGAAGGGACAGGTGATATCACCCTGCCTTCAGGAGCTTAGAGACAGATGGGTCAGGAAGAGACAGCAGAGGGGGCATCTTGTGGGCAAGTGGCATTTGATGCCTAGGGAGGGGCTGTCCAGGAAGGCTTCCTGGAAGAGGTGGTACAGCTCAAAACTGGCGAGCAGGACAAGAAGGGCAGGATGGGTGTTTCAAACACAGAAAAAGTGCAGCTGTGGCAGGAGAGAGGTGGAAGATGTTTAAGAATCTGGGCAGCTGGCAGCTCCCCAGGAGTCATGCATGGAAAAGGTTGGGCTTGAGCCCCACAGCAGTGGGTACCATGGAGATGAGGTCAAGTCTGCAGATGTCCTTTGCTCTTTCCCTTCCTCCCCACTGGCTGCTGCCTCTGCCTCCCACCCCGAGGCACACACAGCATGCTCACCTGTTAGGTCCTCCTCATGGGCGCCTTCTAGATGAAGTCTACCAAAAAAGCCCATGGAAAATCACAACTCCATCCCTGCCCTGCTTTCCTGTCTCTTTTTCAAGGTCACTGTGCTCTACCAGCAGCCAGACGCATTCTGAAAACCTGCTCAACTAATGCCTCTTCCCAATCCAAGACCCTCAGGTCTTTCCATCTCTCTTGGAGGAAATTTCATACTTCACACTTCATACTTCAACTGTACCTTTCTTATGACTCCTCCAGCATAATGGGATCCTTCCTGCTACAGGACCTTTGCATTTGCTGCTCTATCTGCCTATACCACAATTATGGCTCCCTCCCTCCCTGTCTTTGGTTCTGCCCTCACGAGGCCCTCTCAGACCAGCCCCACCCACTGCAGCCCTGCTCCACTGCCCCCATCTATCCCTGCTTTGTTTTTCTGTATAACACTTCTTGCAGCCTGACTTTACTGTTTGTCTCCCTGACTAGGACATGAACTCTGAGAAGACAAGACTTGTGACCATGGGGTCCCCACTCAGAACAGTGGGTGCCTGATAAACATTTTCTGGGCACATTAATGAGTCAGTGGGTGAGAGGATCCAACCATGGCTGTAGCTGTCAGGGAAGGGGTGGGGTGCAGGGAGGGGGCATCAGGTCCTTGTGCGGAGTGGTCACTGTGGTCTACAGGTGGGGGCACAAGGCACCCTGACTCCATAGCCCTAAATCAGTCCAACACATAGATCCCCCTCTCTAAAGATCAACCTGAGGCCAGAGAATTCCAAGGCAGGTAAAGGTTTCCATGGCCACCAGGGCCAGGGACAAATCCCCCCCCACACACACACACACCAACAAGATGCCTCCTTGTCAGTGACATTAGTGCTACCTACAAGATTTCTTTAAGATCACACACAGTTCTGCTGCTTCCAGCTGGGTGGACAAACGGCAGAACCTCTCTGCCCTCAGTCTCTCCATCTGTGAAATGGGGTAACAGTAGCACCTGCCTCATGCAGGTGACATGTTAGCACCCCCACAGCTCTTGCCTGGCATAACATACATGGGAAGGTAAGCGTCACACTCAGCAGAAGTCTTGCCATCTGTCTTCACCTAAGCCTGTCCTCCGGGCCAGCCATAGCACACTGCTCCCTGGATTACACTGGCCAGTGAGCTGGAGCCCAGTGGCTCCAGCAAGCCTTTTCTGAGACCCAATAGCCATGGCTCTGGCACAGACAGGGCCTCAGAGGGGTCTCCAGCAAGGACAAGAGTAGTTGCTGGCACCTGCTCTGGGGATGCACCCTGCAGGCGGCCCTCTGGGGAGGCTCGGATGACAACTTTAGGCTGTGAAGCCAGATGGGTTCTGCCCTGCTCTGGTACTGTGGGAGCTTTGAGCATTTGTTAGTCACTCAGCAAGCACTTCCTGGGCAGTTAGACTTAGCAAGAAAGCTCAGGGAGGGTGTGACTTTCTCCTGGAAAGCATATTACAGAGCCAGGAACTCTGGGGGCTCATGCTAGGGGCTCCACCTATACCATTCAGGGACGTCCTCTTCCTCACTGCAATGACCCAAGAGCAGAGCCTGGGCACCTCCTGTCAGGTACACTACTGTGAAAGCTCAGAGAAGGAAACCACTGGCCCAAGGCCACACAGCTATTCCGCAGCAGATCAGGTTTCTGAGCCAGGTCAGGTCACACCAAAGCTCATCCTGCCTACCCTGCCCTGCCCCACCTCGGCACTAGATGCCTGGCACTAGATGGTGCCCGGAAATCTCAGAGCCAGAGGGCTTCTGGCATGAGTAAGGACATAGCCTCGCTGGCCTTGGCCTCAGCCTCTCTCCCTGCCAACAGTGGCATCATGGAGTGGAGACAGAAGGGGCTGGGGGTGGGGGACAAACATGGAGCCTGAAGTGGAGCAAGCAGACGGCCAGAGCCCAGCCCTGCCAGACTCCATCTGCCCATCCAGGCCTCAGGAGCCCATCCCCGTGCAACCAAAATAGCTGCAGACGGCAGCGGGCTTCGAGCCCGGGGGAACAGGTCAGCAGAACTGCTCGAAGGCAGGCTTGTGGAGGAGGCTCAAGGTCGGAGCACAGGTCTGCGTGTCCTGGCCACCTCCTGGCACCCCTTGGGGACTCAAGGGATCCTCTACCTTTGCTCACTGTAGAGTTGGGATGACTGAGGCTCAGAGACGGAAGGTCATCAGCCAAGGTCACACAGCAAGGACAGGAAAGGACACCCAGCCCTATTGCAGGCCTGACAGAAAACCTGCTTCCCACAGGACCACGATGCCTTCAAGACCTGCTGCCATTGTCCTCTTCTCTTCCCTCAAGCCAATGGGGTCCTGAGGGACATTCCTTTCCCAGGAGAGGAAAGAAGCCCATTTCTGTAGTCTGAGTCAGCTCAGGGGGATCCAGAGTCACACAAGTCTGGTTTGGAGCCACCGAGATGGGACAGAGTGAAATGAGTGGGAGGGGACTCTGGAAACCCTGGAAGTCTTGGAGGGCACCCAGGACCACCTCAGCAAAAGCAGGCCCGCCTGCTGCCCGGCTCCTGGGCCCTCCCTCTCCCGGACGGAGGACACTTACGTAAAAGGCTATTTTCAGCTCTTTGTTCTCCGGGCTTCATTACTCTCCTGTCAGGCCAACGGGCTCCCCACTCCTCCCCCAAAATGCACCTGAGACCTGAGGCTGCCAGCGCTTTCCCAGCCTGTACATGCAGAAACTGAGGCACTGAGTCACAAAAGCTTCCCAAAGGTCACCAGGACCCAGACTTCTGCCCAAAAGGGGCTGCTGCCAAAGGGACAGGAAGGGGACAGAGAGCAGGGCGAAGCAATGGAAGGATTCTGAGGAGCAGGAAGCAGTGGGGGGACAGGAAGCAAAGAGGAGAAAAGCAAGGAGAGCCGTGAGAGGAGGGGCTTGTCACCCCAGAGGTAATGAGAGACAGCAGTGTGACCAGGGAGAACCTGGAAGCCTGGCTTCCGAGGCACTGGACCCCCAACTTGTCCTGCCACTGGGGTGGGTGACTGGAGGGTGCAGGGCAAGACCAGGGAGTGGACCAGGAGACAAAGGACCCTGACAGTGAGGAGCGGGGGTCCCCCTGGCATGGCTGAGACCCCGTGAGAACAGCCCAACACCAGCAGCACCTGGCTTTTATTTATCCTCCTGTCAGTCTGGAAGTTCTGTATGAAGCCCCCAGGGAGGGGCACCCAGGACAGGTGTGTGTGTGGGGGGGGAGTCTTGCCCTGGGCATCACAGGTGAGGTCACGCTGTTAGCCAGCCTTGCTCACTTCTGCTAAGCAGAAAGCGGCCCTCCCTGTCCCTCCCCAGGCAAAGAGAGCGGGATCCCGAAGCGCTAGAAGGTCAGGGCTGGAGGAAGCATAGGACCAGTGTGAGAAAAGGGCTCCAGGACGCGGTGCAGGGACCCGAGAGCCGGGCCAGGGGACAACAGTCCACTTCATGATCATGAACTGCCTCGGCAGATCAGCCACTGCCCCTGAGAGAAATCCCTGACCTCTCCTGGCACATCTCAGTCACTGCAGATGTCATGATTCGCAATGACAGTGGCTCCCGACCTGGGTTTCGACTTGGTCACCGGACATGGTAATAAAGAAAGCAGTGTGTTTTACTGTGTGCTTCGTGGCTTGAAAATGAGGTTTTGTCATGTAGCTGCTACCTTGACTGTCCCCTGCATTTTATCTTTAAACAGACAAAAGAGTCTTTGGAGAAGAGGCCGCAGGGCCCTCCAGGCTCCGGAGGCTCTGTCTGGTGGAAGCGTGTCCAGCACCCAGGTCCTCACGGTGGGAGGCAGGAGCTCTGTAACTCTCTGGAGATCAAGCAAAGAGCAAGGCGGGGTGAACTGTCCCGTCCAGACTGTGGCTGAGATGAAGCGCAGTCACCTGGGGCCCTGAATGACCCTGGGGAATACAATTCTGCAGGTGCTGAGGGCCCCCTGGGATGGAATGGGCTGCCCCACTCGGGGGGGGGGCACATGCCAGCCTTGCAGTGGCCCCTTTAGGGCACTTGGCAGCTTCCTGGCACAGTGGGTATGGTCAGCCTACCTGCGGAGTACCTGTGGGCCTAGAAAACTCTCCCTCTGGTCACTCTGTCCTCACGCTCGGCCCCACCACACACACAGAGCAAACAGAACGGCGCTTTGTACTGAACCCTCTCCTTGGCATCTCATCCTGTTAGGTGCCCCCCTTCCCCTCGCCTGTGTCCCATCACTCCTGACACTGACCCCAGCGATCTCCTTCACTCCTTCCTGGGACTTTGGGTGCCCCAGATCCAGTCTGGCTCCTGCACTGTCTCACTGCGTTGCTGCCTGGCACATGCCACACTTCGGATCTGAGCTTGCTTGTTCTCACCCAATGCCCCAGCCTTTGATTGCAGAGTTGAAGTGAATTCTATAGACTGCTGTATTGGAGATGGCTGACTCCCCAGACATGCTGGAGCCCGGCAGGGACATGCCTAACTGATGCATGGACTGCTGGAAAGACAGTGGAAAGAACCTCTGAAAGCCTGCTTGCTGCCTCTGTGGAGAGCAGCCATGATCAGCTTCTGTACTCTTGATGTTCCCAGCCCAGAGGTGCAGGGCACAGGAGGAGGGGAGGACTCTGAGGCCTTCTAGGGGGCAAGATGTGTGGTGCGCAACCTCTCGAGTCTGGGTGGAAAAGCTGGAAGTCTGGGTGGAAAACCCAGGGCTGGTCGTAGCTGCTCTGTGGTCTCCCTTTCCTCCCCATCTTTAGATGAGCAAAACAACTGCTCACAGTCCATTCCTGAACTTCCACCTGCTTGCACTGAACAAACTCAGACACCTGGTCCCCGTGGCTTATGCAGAAACTGAGGCTCAGAAGGCTCAAGTCACCTGCCCAAGGTGACCCTGCTGCTAGTCTGGAGAACCAAACCCAGACGGCTGAACTCCAAGCCCATGTGGTGAAGCCCCTCTGTCACAGCCCGCTTGTACTAAATGAAGAATTCCAGAATCGCCCGCAGCCCATTCTCACTCTGCTTTTCTGGCCAACAACTTTACGGGGGAAAATGAGATTGCTTGCAGGCAGCCAAGAATGCGCAAGGCTGACTCTCAAATAGGAAGCAAGCACAGGGTCTGTGGGGGCATCTGATTTCCTTTGATCGACTGCCTCTGTGTTTGGGGCACACGGCTGCAGAGTGAGTTACAGGGAACCTGGGACTGATCACAGCAAAACGGGCCCCAGGGAACTGGGGCTAAATGGAAACCAGTTCCATCTGGGGCAACGTCTGGGCATCTGGGTCACTGACGGCTGGTGCCTGATGCCGCCTGTGCGTCTGAATGCCAGAGCAAGGGGCATGTTCTCTGACGCAAGCAGGGAATGCTGAGAAGATAATCCTGCAAGTGCCTGGGGGTGTGGCTTCAGTTTAGTTTCTCTTCTACATTTCCTGGGCTGCTCTGGGTGCCAGGCTCTGGACTGGCACTGAGGATGCAGACAGGAAGCAGACACTTCCTCCTGCATGCCACAAGCTCTCCCTGAATGGTGCAGAGAGAAACTGATGTAGGAGGCAAAAAAGGTGATAGATGCCTTTGTGAAGACAGGAAATATGAGTGAGCTAAAAGGAAAGGAATGTGAGCTGTCAAATCTGCCAAGATTTGGGGCTGTTTGTTACTCGGCATTATTGTGGCACAAACTCAGCAAAACACAGTGGGGTTGCAAACCAGCATCGGGTGCTCTGTGGGCAATGAGTGTCCTTTCTGCCCTGGAGGAATGCTGCAGCCCTGGTTCACATGCAGAGTTTATGGGGCACAGTGTCATTCCTTGCTGCGCCACCTTGAATATTTTCCACCACTTTTCAACCCAGACTTGAATTTGAGAAATCCTGAGGGCCTGCCTTGGACATGCATGTGGGGAGACTGAGGCAAGGTGAGGGGCTTTCTTGAGGGTATGCAGTGTGCTGCAGGACAGAGAAGACCAGGACCAGGTGGGCTGCAGGAGGGCTTCTGGGTGGAAGAGGCAATCAAACAGACGGCTAGGTGATCCCCAGCAAGAAAGAACTGCAGCAGACAGCAAGGCTCACAGCACCACTCAGAGGCCACCAGGACAGGTTCCCAATCTTGGCTCCTCCTCTCATTTGTTGTGTGACCTGAGAGGAGCTGTTTCTCCTCTCTGAACTTTCATTTCCTTCTCTGTAAAATGGGAACCACAGCAGCACTGGCTGCCTGTAGCTCCTAGAAGAGCCTCAGAAGAGATGGCTGAAAAGTATTACGACACCAGGCTCTGTGCTGGGCACGGAGGACAGGAGAAGGAGCGTGGCTGCTTCCCCGAGCAGCTGGCGGTCCAGAGGGTGACGGGACCTCCCCAAAGAGATGATGAGAATGTACTGAGACAAGAAGCCATAGCAGTTGGAAACCTGGGCCTAGAGGAGCCAGGGCTGACAGCTGCTTCTTAAGAGGGTCAGGGAAGACTTCCTGGAGGAAGTGGCATCTGCGATCTGCACTGATGGGTACACATGAGATGAGAGAGGGAAGGACAGCAGGCTGGAGTGACAGAACGTGGTCTGTGCAAAGGCTGAGAAGTCTCAGCAGCAGGTCACAGAAATGATCTCCTCATGTTTACAGACCCTAAAGCAGAGCTCAGAGAGGTGAAACCACTTCTTGAGACCACACAGCAGGGAAGGGATATAGCTAGGATATAGTGGGCTTGCTCACCCCAGAGCCTGAGGACACCTCATGAACTGGTTGATTGTGAGCACCAGAAAAGGAACCCCCGTTCCTACCATGGGCAGGTGCAGATGTGAGCTGTGGCAGGGAGGGCGACAGCTCCTGACTCTGCCCAGCTAAGAGACCCCTTAGCTGCACACACAGTCCCCACCCTGCAGAAGGGACGGTACCTCCATCAGGTCTATAAGCCACAGCAGCCGCTCCTGGGGTGGTGGTGGGGTGGGCAAAAAGCAAAAAGAAAAATACATCAAATAAATACAAGGGAATGAAGTGGCCACGGGAACAACCCCTCTCCAAACACAACACATCACACACACACACACACACACACACACACACACACACTCACTCATGTAAGCAAAAAAAAAACAGGAGGCTCCCTCTCCCACTGCTCTGGGCAGCAGTAAAGGAGGGAGAGGGCAAGGGAAGGATTCAAACAGGCTGAGAGAAGGCGTGTGCCATGGCCAAGATCAGCTGTGCTCCTGAGAAGTGGGGCTTCCAGGGGTGCCCCTTCCGCAGGACAAGGAGTACAAGAGGCTGGAACTTCAGGGAAGCTGTGCCCTGTGTGGGCAGAGAATCCATGGTCTGGCAACCAGGGTGGGCTGCAGGTCGCAGTGGGAGAGGTCATCCCCAGCCCATCTTTTTCAGAGCCTAATGTATCCTCCAGGCCCTGGGTGCCGAGCTCCAAGTGCTTTTCCCAGCAAGCAGCAGGTGGATCAGAGAGAGCCAAGGCTTCCCTGCCCTGGAGTGGGAGGGGCACCCCAGAACATAGCCACTGGCAGGCTCCTTTCCCAGGCCATGGGCATTGTCTCATTTCCTGGGGCCGGAGGACATGGTGTCATGACTCCTTTGGACAGGAGGAAACTGAACCACCAGACCTGGCACTTGGAGCTCACCCTGGCCTGGGTGTTCCTATCCCTGATACGCATGAGCATCTTCTCTCAAAATCCCCCTGCTCAAAACCATTCTGTGGCCTGAGCTATGACATCCCTTGGGTGCATCCATTTGCACTTGACCCTCTGGCAGCTACGTAGGGTCATGCTTGCCACCGTGGGGGCCCAGGGCAGCTTGAAGAAGTGTTTCAGGAAGGAGAGATGCCTCTGGCTGGGAACAGGTCATCGTGAGTCAGTGATGAGCTTTGGCTGGGGGCTTCTGACCTACAGAGATCTTTCTGGGGATAATGATCACCCTGCCCACTCCTGTCCTCCTGCCTGACCTGTCCTAGGGCCCTGGAATACTGTACCCAGAGCCAGCAGAACCTTAAGACATTTATTGATGACCCAGGGAGGCCAGGGCTTAAACCCAGATCAGCCTCCCAGAAGAGGCGATACCCCCATCCTCTACCCTGGAGCTCTGGTCCCTGACTCCAAACGGACCATCACAGACCATAGCCTGCACAGTGGCTCAAGGATCCTGAAGCTTCCCATAGACACCTTCAAGGCCAATCTCAGCTGGAGCTGAACGTAGACACAAAAGGCCCAGCAGGTGGAGGCTGGCAGTCTAAGTCCACTCACCACCCAGCCCGCAGCCCTCAGAGCCGGACTTGCATCAGGAAGGGTGAAGCGCGGCCTCTTCCTGCCTGTAAGTGATCTGCTCTTCTGGAAACATGAACCAGCCTCCACTGGAGCCTGCCCAGAGCCTTAGAAGGATGCATGGCACCTTCTGGGTCACCACCGAAGAAACTAGGACCCTTGGGGATGAAGGTGACAAGGGATAGGAGAGAGGGGTACAAAAGAAGAACCCCAGAGCTAAGAAAAGGCCACACTGGCAGTTGCTTATGTGAGAGAGGGGTGCATGCCCACCTACACCCACTGACCACCTGGGTACACAACCCTAGACACATCGAACCCTGCTGAGCAGGCCCCCAGACTGAGCTCCCCAGTTCCAGCACCCAGCCCAGCTTAGGGGAGCCACGGTGCGGAAGCATGGCTCTCCTCTCCCCTTCCATGGAAGAACAAGGCTGGATATCCAAAGGAAAGAACAGCCCATGTTCTTTCCTTTGGGGAAGAATGGGACCAAACCAGCTCCTGGCCCCGAAACCAACTCCCTCCCTCTCGTGCACCAACCACCAGATGGACGAGGAGGCTCCTGCTCCTGCCCTTCCCTGCACCCGACCTCCTGAGGTGGTCTGGCTGTGAGCATCCTAGGGGCAAGAAGCACTGGCTGGCTGGACCAGATGCTATGCAGGGGCTGGAGACTGTGGAAAAGTCAAGCTGGATCAGGGCTCCAGGGACTAGAGGGTGGCCTCTTGGAGAAAGCCAAAGTCCAAATGCTGTGACCATTGCCCGAGATTGAGGGATGCCGAGTCTGACATTTTAGTGCCAGACTTCACTCCTTTGGACAGGCTGATGTAGCCTGTGTCTCTCATTTGACCACCACCCCGGGATCATAATTATGTATTTGTCTAGCACCCCCAACCCTGCACGCTAGTGGAGCCCTAGCTGACTCCTGTCTTGCGTGCAGTAGGAACTCAACAACTAGTAGGTGATCACAGCTGGAGAGATTGAGCTCAGACAGACACAGTAGAGAGCTGGAGGGTGGAGCTAGGGTCCCACACCAGACTGGTCTCAGTCCCTTCAAGCCAGGGACAGGGCATGGGCAGCTCACCCTGGCCGAGCTGACAGTGGTGGAGGTGCCGTGGCTTCCGGTGGATGAGCCCGTGTCACTGTAGGAAACCATGGAGTAGGTGTCCCCAGCCCCAGGGCCTGGAGGCTGCCTTGCCTTCATGGAATCGATCTCCCGCCTCAGTACCAGGTGGTCAAAGCGGTCCAGGTCTTGTGGGGAGATGATGCCTCTCACTTCAGAGAGGAGTGAGAACTGGAGATAGGGACAAGCAGGGCACTCAGCGGAGAACGCTTACAATAGGCCCTCCTAGTAACCCTAAAACTTCCAAAGCATCTGCTTCACTCCTGAGCCTATTATGGCTCCCCAGTGCCCTCAGGAGAAAGCTCAAACACTTTCACCTGGGCACAGGGCCTAGCATCATCTGCCTCCCGCCTTGGTCACCTCCTCCTCATCCACATGCACACAGGGACTGTCAGTGCCTGAAGCCACCATGATGTTTTATGTTTCCAAGCCTTTGGCTGTGCCTTTCCCCTGTCTCCAAGTCCAGTTTATCTCCACATCACGTTTCCTCTCAAGTCTTCCCAATTATGCACCTTCCTAATGGCCTAAAGACTCCTTCCTCAGACTTGTACTAGAGCTTGGTTTCAGCATGGTCACCCACGGCTTGTAAAAATGACCCACTGCTGGGGCATTCACTTGGGCACTGATTTTTTAAAGCAATCAGGTGATTCTAACTGCGCATTCAGCATTGGGGCCAATCACAGGCCTTTGTCTGTGTCCCCAAGAGTTTAGTGTGCCTTCTGGTCGGAGGTGGGGACAGCATGGCTCCCAGCTGCTACCCAGGACCCGGGATGGCTGACTCCTCAGAGCTGCTCAGAACAGGTCACCTTGGCATGGGTGTTGAGCAGCTCGAACAGGGCGGTGACGAGGGCCTCCACAGAGATGCTGCCATTGCGGTACTGGTCCAGGTAGTAGGCCATGGTGGCGCGCTCCTGCCCATTCAATACGTGTCGGGCCTGCTCCTCCAGCAGCACACGTGTCTGGTTCCCTAGGCTGCTCAGGGTCACCTGGGAGCCAGCTGGGCCCTTGTAAAATCCTGGCTGAAAGACAGGGACACAGAGGCCTGGGGATGCTGAGCTGATCCCAAGTCAGGACCCAGGCCATGCCAGGGACAATCACAGGAGAGGGGCAGCTTCTGAAAGCCCCAGGCTCTCTGCACGGTGGGGAGCTTGCAGCCTGCCTTTAGCCTCCTCTAGGTGCAAAGTGCTCACTGAGTACTCTTTGCTTTGCTTTTTTTATTTTTTATTTTTTGGTCCTGAGGATTGAATTCAGAGCTGTCACACTGAGCTACATCCCCAGCATTTTAAAATTTTTTATTTTGACACAGAATCTCGCTAAGTTGCTCAGCCTGGGCTCAAATTTTCAATCCTCCTGCCTCAGCCTAGTGCTGGGATTATAGGCATGTGTGACCGTATGGAGCTAACTTCACTTCTGGTTCCCTGTATCTGTTCAGAGGCCAGCACTATCACCTAGGATCCCATTTGTTCTGTAGGTTTTGTATCTCTATGGCAAACCAGGGATGACATCAATACCTGTATATCTAAACTATGATTCAGATCAGCATGCACCCACATCCTGCCCTCCACTACCTCCCCCATCACCAGCTGGGTCTAAAACGCCATTCAGTGACCCCTGGCCTGCTACTAACATGCTCTTGTGAAAACACCCATCTCTGCCCATGCTGCCCCTATTTAAAAGGCTTTTAATGGCATCCATTATCAGGTTAGAAGCCAGGCCTCTTTTGCTCGCCCGCCCGTGTAGCCCATGAGATCTGAGCATCCTGCCTGCTGTTGTGTTATGTTCACCTCACCCCCCCCCCCTTGCTTTTCTTCAGTTCTTCCAATAAGCCAAGCCCTCCCTGCCTCAGGGCCCTGGGTCACATTCCTCCCCTGCCCTCCGGAGCTTGCTGTCCCCTCTCTCATTCTCTCTGGGTACAGCATCTGCTGAAAGGTGTGCTCGGGCTTTCGGTGTTTCTTTCAGGAGCTGTGATCTTCACAGGGCCAGGAATCTGGTCAGTCCTGTTTGCTGTCCTCAGGCCTGGAGAGCACACCATGCTCAGAACCTGGCAGGGGTCCCTCAGGGTTAGGGGCTGCCCTGATGAAATACTCAGCACACTGCCTGGCCCCACCTCCCTGCCTGGGGAGCCATGAAGTTGAGGACACACAGATGAAGAGGTCCTTACCTTGTTTGCCCCCTCTGTGGTGAGATCCCCTGGAAACCTGTGGAGAGAGACAAGTTCTTCAGGTGCAGGTCTGAGCAGATGACGTGGGACCACTTGCGGGGGACTCCATCCACCTCAGCCCATGTTGTCATGAAGAAACATAGGCTCAGGCAGCCAGACTTCCTGCTTTTTTAAGAAATAGCCAGAAATCCAGTTTTGTACAGGAAACCTGGTGTCTTTTTAAATGCTGGCAACTAATTTCAAAGAATTTATAACGCTGTGTGATGACAGGAAAGAAGGGAGGGAAGGAGAGAGAGAAAAGATACTCCAGGATGGGGTGAGCCACCAGCTACCAGGCTGAGATCGGATGGAGACTACAGGTGACATAGTACATGATCAGCACCAAAACAGTCACCTGGCAACAGTGGCACCAGGTTTTATCATGTTCAAGACTCACTCAAATTAACCTCAGGGGTTGGCATTGGCAGGGCTGGGCTGGGGACAGAGTTATGGCCCCACTTTTCAGTGAAGCCCTAAGCCCAAAAAGATAAGCTGTGATCCACCTGAGAGCAAATAAAGGACTGGGTCTGACTGGACATCTCAGCTTTCTATCCGGAGCAAGGCCACAGCGTGAGGGACATGATCATGGCCATGCACGGGAGGGACCTGTGTTGGTGCATTGCAGCCGCCTGGCTCTCAGTGCCCGCCCTGGGGCCCCCGAGCTGCATGCACAGAGCCAGACCCTGGCAAGCCTGCTGCACTCTCCCCGATCCGGGAACTGGCAATCCATTTGGTCTCATCCACTGTGGTGCGTGCATGTGGCAGCCTCCCCACGTCCTTCACGGTCAGGATGAGGTGTCGAGATGACTTGAGCAGCTTGACTGCCTCATCGTGCAGGATGTTGAGAAAGCTCCGCCCGTTCACCTCCAGGATCTGGTCCCCGATCTGCCGAGACCAAGCACAGCACTTGGTGAGTTCACAGCCCTGACCTACTCCTCCTCCAGCCAGCCTCTAAGGCGGTCACGGAGGCTCAGGGAGGTTGTGTGGATGCCTGAGGACCACATAGCAAGGCAGTGGCAGAGCTCACTCCATCTGAGCCCACGCACCACACTGCTTTAATTCCTCATTTCTAATTCCTCATCTCAGAGGCCAGAGTGAGGGGTGCGATGGGGGCGGGGTGTGAGGGAGGACTCCATTTCATTCCTTATATATGTCTACATGCCTGAGGGTTGTTACCTCAAGCATACTTTCTTTGTTAAAAAATACTACTAATGTATGTTTGCAATACAGAACAGTAACATTCATCCTGGGGAAATTAATTTCAGATCTTCCTCATTTTCAATCCCCTGACCCTCCTGTCCCTATCTTCTTCCTCTTCTTAATCCCCTTCCCTCGCTCCAAGAATTTACCTTCCAGTTTCCTATCATCTCTTATTCATTTATTTATAGTTCAGGTTTCTCATAAGAGAGAACACATGTGATATTTAACTTTCTGAGCCCAGCTTAGTTCGCTTAGCATGATGGTCCTAAGTCCCGTCCATTTTCCTGCGAATGACATAATTTTGTTCTTCTTTACGGCTGAGTTCTTAGATCACCTTAAAATGGCAAACAATGTTTTAATTTACTGAAGACAAAAAGCAATAAATGAGCCCAGTAGCCTCCCACTGATTCTTACAACAAGCCAGCAGTTTTATTTTGTAATAAAAAATAAAAACTACAAGCACATTTTTAATGAAAGGATTAAAAAAGACTAAAAAATCCTAGTCTTCCCATAAAAATAAATCCATGACAAAAAAAAAAAAAAAAAAAAAAAAAAGCAACAGAGGCCAGAGGGACCCGTGGAATGATGCCATTGAGAGGGCGTCTTATTCCAGGAGGGAAAATAAGGCCTGTGGGTGCGAAGGGGCTGCCAGGGTGCCAGCCTCCAGCATGCAGGGCAGCCTGGTAGCTCTATCCCCACTGTTATTGGCTATTTTCTACTCTCCTGATCTGCTGACCACGTACAATCGATGCCCATGGGTTTTCACCAGCATTTTTCAAAGCTGAGAAAAACAGAACAGGGAGGGAAGTTGGGACCTGACAGGAGACTCCAAGCCCCTGGTTCCAGCACCTGTCTGCAGTAGTTTTTAGGTCAGAAAGCGGCTACACCTGCAGACATGACCTTTCCCCCTCTACCCTGGCTCTGGTGGGTGCAGGGGTAGAACGCGCCCTCTTTGCTTCTACCACCCGGCAGTGTGGATGTCTACACTGCATACTGGTCATCTGCCGGCATTGCCACCCTTCCCTCATGTGCCAGGGGTTGTGCCAGGTGCTGTGCTGACCTGCTTAGGTGCTGTGCTGCTCACAAGTCACCAACGGGCTCAGTTTGGTACCATAAGTGGACTTTCCCAATTGGCATGTCCACAGTGTCCCCAGTGCCCCCACACTGCAGGAATTCAGTGGAAAATCACCCAGGGGATGAAAAGGACACTCACTCCCACTCATTCCTACCTGAGACCCATCTCTGCCTCAGTCCAGCAGGGCCAATCAGGTGACACCAGCCTCATCCATCCCTTTACATGTTTCTCCTAACTACACATCCCAGCATCTAGAGAGGCAGTATTATCACTTTTCATTCCACTTGTGAGAGCAGAGAGGTGCCCAGAGGATAAGCAAAAATGGGCTGAAGATCCCTTATCCAATGTTTGGCACCAGAAGGGTTTCAGGTGTCAAGGTGTTGCAAACTTTGCAACATTTGCATACACTTTTCATTAGCATCTATATTTAGAAAATCTGAAATCTGAAACATTTTGAGCATCACATCAGCATTCAAAAGCCAGATATGGTGGTGCATCCTTGTCATCTCAGCACTCTGGGAGGCTGAGACAGGAGGATCCCGTAGCTCAGTGTAAAGGCCCTAGGTTCAATCCTGAGTACTGGAGGAAAAAAAATTGCATTTCAGAGCATTTTAAATTTTCAGATTAGAGGTTTCAACCCATAGTTTTGGGTCACAGGGCTGAATGAAGATGCGCTACTGGACACAAACCCAGGACCCATGGGCCTCCCTACCCACCTGCTTCCTGCTACTGGGCTGCTGCCAGGGGCTCTGTTTGGGGACCACATCGTATCACTTCAAAGCCAGCATATGCCAAAGCACCGCCTACCCATCATTCCCGACCCTACCTGCAGCAGCCAGACCTGAAATGCTGCCCCACCGCCAGCTGTGTCTTTAGTTCTCAGTGTAGCCCCCTTCATCCAGTCCCATCCAGTCCTCCCCCCAACCACCCACCTTGTTGGCCCACTCTTGGGTCCCCATCCACTGCTCCTAGGGACCTGAGCTGCCCTCTCACTGTACAGGGATAGCCAAACTGACCACAGGCATGGCACCCACGGAGCCTCATCAACACTCTGCTTTTGTGATACCCTTCCGCTGTGCCTCCCATGACCTCCCCTGACCCAGGACACAGCACAGCACCGAGGTTTAAGGGTTTCAGATGCTAGCAGAGCCGGGTTTAACTCCTGGCTCTGCTACTTCCATGCCATGGGACCCCACAAACCCTCCAATAGCTTTGTGACTCACTCTCCTCAGGTGTCAAAGGAATTCCTAGCCCAAGACTGTTCTCCAGATTTCTAGTTGTGAGCATGTCTCAATGCCACATGCCTTACTCCTGCCACTGGCATCATCTACAGTTCTTTCAACTCTTCTGTATTCCTGAGCAACCTGACGGAGAGAGGCCCAGGCCCCTGTGAACTTCAGCGTGCTCCTTTTAAAGGACTTGAGATAAGGGATGGGGATGTGATGAAGGGTAGAGCACTTGCTAGCTGGTGAAGACACTGGGTTCCATTTCTAGCATCATGAAGAAAAAAAGAAAGAAAGAAAGGTGGGGGGAGAGAGAGAGAGAGGGAAAAGGAGCTTAAGGTGAGATATTTTGTGTCACCTCCTTGCTCCTTGCATCTGTCTCCACGCAGCTCTCTCTGAAGCTCAGAAGCAGAGCTGCAGGGAAGGAGAGCTTCCCCAGACCCCAAGGGCTTCCCCAAAGTGAAGGAGAAACTCACTTTCGACCAGGCTGTGGGTGCAGCAGCTCTGCCTGGGACTCGGCCAGGCACAGGTCTCTGGCCACCCCTGGCTGTGCTGCTGGGAGCCCGGGCTGCTTTATTTCTGCCCAAGTGCTTTGTTTCCTTAAGTAGCTCCTGTGATAGCTGTGGTTTTTGTTGAGCTAAGGGAATCAATTTTAATCTTCCCTTTAACACACTTTATTTCATCCCGGCAGTTTAATTAAAGAAGCTCACGTCTGAGAGAGCAGATGCAAAGGGGCATGCTTCTGCGAGCTTGCCTTTTTCTCTGGTCCAGGCAAGTGGAGAGGGGACAGGAGGAACGATTCAATGCCACAAACATCTACATGACTTGAGGGGGTGGGATTGCCGGCTTATAAGTCACAGGATGCCCAGTGACACCTGAATTTGAAATAAACAGCAAATATTTTAAAAATATACATATGTGCCAAATATTGCACGGGGCATACATACATGAAAAAAATAACCACTCATTTCCTTCCACAGCATATGATCGGACTCAGGCAGGTCTGGGGTTTGGGTTTCAGCCACCTTCAGGGCCAGTGGCTCCTGGGGGTCCTGATACAGTGCCCTGGTTTCTGAACCTCTGCCATTGTCCCTTGCACTGTCCTGACATCTGCCATGTATGCCATCTATGCCTGGGTATGACCAGCACAACATCCCCACTTGCCCAGGATAAGGCAGCACTGTTTGTGAAAAGCCAGGTTTACTGGGCGGCTGTGTCTTCCTCACCCTGTTAAGCACACAGGATTGGACAGAGGCAGGAATGATCCTGCGCTAGCCAGTGGGACAGCCATGGAATGTAACACATGGGAAACTCACTTTCCTTAGGGCCAAGAGCGCATTTCCTGTCCTTTCCCAACCCCTTCCTGTCTCTTCCTCTTCCAGAGTTTTAGGCAAGTAGCTTCTGCTTCCCCAGCACCAGGGCTGGTCTGAATTCCTGTGGGTTTTGTGTGCAGCTTTGCCTCCTGTTCTCTGCTCATTGGAAAGCTTCCTGTGGCCTTGGACCCTGCAGGTGGCTGTCTACCTGTTATGGCTTAGATCTACAATGTCCCCCAAAATTTTCAACGGTGTGGAAGGGAAGTGGCTCCTGTGGGTTCTATAATTCCTCAATGGATTTATCCATTGATGAGTTCATGGGTGACTGTGCAATTGGATGTGGGGCCTCGTTGGGGGCAGTCACTGGGGACGTGACCTGGAGGGAATATTCTTGTCCCCAGATCTTCCCTTCTTGCTCTGCTCCCAGGCTGCCTTGCCTACCTCGGCCTTACTTTACAACCTTGCCATTTGTGTCTTGGAGCCAGCAGATCACGGACTGAAAGCAGGCACCAAAATAAACCTCTCCTAATTTAAGTGGTGAGCACTGGTTATTTTATCCCAGTGATGGGAAAGTGACTAACACACCACCTGTCACTGTGATTTTCAGTTCACAATGCACTTTCAAACAAAGCCACCGTATCGCTGCTGCTCGCAGCAGTCTTGTGTGGCCTGCGGGGTGTGGTGTTGCATCCCAAGTTTTGAAACCAGGCAACTGTGACATGACTGAGAGGCCCTTCACAGCACTGAAGTACATCTGAGTCTCAGTGTTCTCATCTGTTAGAAGGGGGTGACATGACCATGGATTCCCAGGTGGCTATGAGAATTCACAGAGCCAGAGATGTGGGAGATTCTCACAGCTTTTCACTGGCTTCCCAAGCAGAGGAGAGAGGTTCAGAGATGTCAAGTGCTTGCTCAAGGTCACACAGGAAGTGGAAAAATGATCTAGGACTGGAACCCACCCTTCTCATATTCTTCCTGTGGCTCCTTGCTACCTTTTCAGTAGAGTGCAGGCAGCAAAGGGACCTTCCCAACCCCCATTCTTCCATTTGCTCCCTCTTTCCTTTCGTGCCCTGCGAATGTAGAGGGAGCCATAGGTCTTGATCTTGCTCTTTCTGGAAGAAAAACCCAGAGCTCTGTTTACTCAGTGGAAAGTGACTTTTCTTATTCCACAAAGCCAGCTAGGCATAAGAAGTCATTTGCATAGACAAGGTGAAAAATAAAGACTGAAATGTGCTGAGTCTGTCAGCATCTTCCCAGGGTCTCTTACAGATGGGGAGACTGAGGCCCTGAAAAGACAATGTGAAGGTTAAGCCTATGGTAACTGTCACCTTGATTGGCTTGGGAGATGCCCAGGAGATTAGTCAAGTACACTTCTGGGTATGTCTGAGTGAGTCAGGGAGACATGATCTTGGGGTCTCTGCAGTTTCTTAGTCTTTGACACTTTCCTCTCTGCTGCTATTCCCCCACTCCACTTTCCAGCTGCCATGAGCCAAGTATCTTTCTTCTGTCATTTCTTCCCACCATGAAGTTCCTGCCTTACACCCTGGACTGAATCCCCTGAAACCATGAGCCAAATTAAATTCATTCTCCTTTAATTTGCAGGTGTTGCTTATTGCGTTTCAGGAGGCAAAGCTGACCAATGCAGCTGAGGACACATACAGGCAATGACAAAGCCCAGACCCTGGAGCCAAGCCAGACAGCATTCACCCTCCCTTACCCGGACCTGCTGTGACAGAACTGGCACAAGGACAGACAGGTGTGAAGTGTGATCGAGTGTCTAATATTGCTCAGCTCGCTTCTGGGTGCTGACAGGGAGGACAAGGAAGGATAAACGAATAAAGGCAGCTTTATTTTATTTGTCACCATGGACATCCTATTTATCACCAGCGACGGAGGAGTGGAGCTGGACCATAAGAATGCCCTTCATTTTACAGCACAGTAAAGCCTCCTCCATCATCCAGAGCCTGCCAGTGACAGGCTCATGCTGTGGACACATTGAGAGAGGGTAAAAGGTCCAGGAAAGACCTCTAAACCTGTCCCACCATGAGGAGGGAGGAGTCTGACTCATTAAATGTGAGGCGAGCCAAGGGGCCTTGAAGAGGCAGCCCTGGGAGCAGGAGAAAGGTTCGGCAGCCTCTAAGAGAGCTGAGCAAGGCTCTTTCATGCTTCCATGGCCTCTTCCCTCCCCAAAGCAGGAATGAGACTCTCAAATGTGCACACTATATCCAGTGTTTGGAGCTAATTCCAGACTCATCCTGCCACTCACTTGCTGTGGGATTGTGCGTTAGTTATTTAACAACTCTGTGCCTTGGTTACCTCCTCTGGAAAATGGTGATAATACCAGTATCTACCTCACAGTGAGCTAACAGCACTGAAACAGTATACAGTAGGTGCCTGATAAATATTATGGGACACATACAAAGCATGTAAGAGAGTACCTAACATACAGTATGTGCTCAATAAATATGAGCGGCATTTTTCAAAATTCATGCTTACCCTAGAAGGTCCCCCTGAACCCTCAGCAACCACATCATGCCACACTATCTTCTGGCAGATGTATGTCCATCTGCGATGGTTCAGATCTGAAATTCTCCCCAGATCCTTACGGCCATGGAAGGAGACTGGATCGAGGAGGTGCCGTAACTCGTCACTGGATTCATCCATTGATGAGATCACAGCTAACTGTGCCATTAGGAGGTGGTACTGCAGGTGAGGCAGGCTGCTCCAGTCTTTGTCCCATCCCACCACCTGCAGCATCACCTTCTCCAAGAGGTTGCACGTCACACTCACCTTACCCTCGCCTCCAGCTTCAGCTGCCCGCACATGTCAGCCACACCCAGAAGGACACACTGTCATGCCCATCTTAAGGAAGAGGGGACTGGGAAGGGAAAGAACTGGGCTGGAGCCTTTATTTACTGGGTGGAGCATGCAAAGTCCCTGCCTGAGCCAGTATCCCCATGGTTTTAAGTGGAGTCAGCCTCTCTTTCCTCCAACTCTCACTCTGCTCACCCTTGGTGTCATGGTTTTGTCTGTGTCCCCCAGGCCTCATGAGTTTGCATTGTGCATTTGTTATTCGTTCATTGTCTAGTGCTTAGATTGGTGTCAGTGCTCCACCCACATAGGGGTGGAGCCAGGATGTGATGTACTGGCAGGAAGAAGGTGTGTCTTGCTCTTTGCTGGTTCCTGTTTGCTGTTTGGCGGCCACCATGAACTGCGGCCCAGCCATGCCTGCCTGCCTTGGAGCCAACTGAGTGTAAACTGAAACCTCCAAAAACTGTAAGAAATAAACCTTTCCTTTCCCAACTTGGGCTTTAGGTATTTTGTCTCAGCAATGAGTAAAAAGTAACTAAGACACTTGGGCTCTGAGCCACACACACAGTAGGTTCTCTGTGGACACCGGCTATGGGGACTGAAAGGAGACCAGCAAGAAGAATCTGCGGTGGGAGGACAGTGGCTCTGCTCTTCTGCACAGAGCTTGCCAGCCTGATCCCTGGCTGGGCTGAAGGCTGGAATCCATCCTTAGGGATATGTAGCCATGCTAGGGAAGGACTCAGAGGGCCCAGGGTCATCTTCGGCCCCTCCCCAGACTGCACAGAAACAGATTCTGGCTTCAGGTGAGGACCCTGCTGATTGCAGCACAGGGCCAATGAGAATTCCAATTCTATTACAGAGTTTTATTGCAATTATGAATCTTTAATAGTTTTCCATGTCAGGTATAAAACTTTAATGGGCTTTTCCCCCCTCATTCAGTACAAGTGAACAATGCAGTTTTAATGAGACAACATTAGTTTTTCCCAACAGTTCAGAAGTCAGTAAACCTTGCCCGGGTTTACAAAAATAAAAATGGAGAGATCAAGGTCAATGCAGGGAAGGCTCCTGGGGCAACTTGGGGTAAGGGCTGAATCTGGGGAACTATTCATCAGGCCTGCAGTGGCTCAGAGCTCTCAGGAGGTGAATCACCAGAGACACCACAGACTGCACAGCTCAGGCATACTGAAACCCAGCACACGACCCCTTCTGGTCCCCTCTGACCTAAGAAGGTCTCATGTCAGAACTGGATCACTCTGTTCACCAGGTGGTGGCCCTCAGTGAGAATTGTTCTAACCCTCTCAGGTCGCCAATGGAAAAAGAGGTCAGACAGGGGAAAGGACTCGGGCCAGGTCATACTCTGAGGTTCAGACCTTGGTCCTAGAGCCCAGACCTGAGTTCTTCCCACAGGAAAATGTGGCTTTCAGGATAAACACAGAAATTACAAGGGTTGAACACAGAGAATAACAACTGACCCTAGCTATCTCATGCAATTACCTCTAAATGTCCTGCGTGCCACACAAGAGCAGAGAGCAGTCACTATCCCAATGACACCTAGCGTGACACCTAGCAACAGAGCAAGGTGAACGCAGCTCGCCCACAGTTCTGTGCCATGGACCTGTGTTGTTCATCAGCTCTGATGCCTCAGAGGAGCTTTAACTCATACTGCTCCAAAGAGTTTTAAGGCAAACAGTTCTATCTGCATTGTCCAAGAGAGTAGCCATTGCTATTTACATTTAAATGAATTGAAATGAAATCAAATTAAGAAGCCTTTCCCTCAGTCACGCCACTTCCATTTCAATGGCCATGATGGCTCCTGTACCAAACCATGCAGCTCTAAACACAGCCCAAGGTAAAACCCTTCTCCGGTCACTTCCTCCCTACTTCTGGGCTTCCCCATCTCAGTGTCTAAGCCCCGACCTCCAATCCACTGGTTTATCATCAAGGCCACCATTCCCCTAACTCCACTCTGGTCATAGCCACCACTGTCTCACCATCTCCGAGGTGGCCCTCTGCATCCCCATCCCCAGCTCCTCCAGCCCCTTCCATATGTGGTAGAGGGATCAATTTAAACTGCACATCTGAGCTTTTCTCTTGGTTGGTATTGGGGGATTGAACAAATTAGGACCTTTGCACTGAACTCCATCACTATCCCTTTATATTTTTTATTTTGAGACAGGATCTTGCTAAGTTTCTCATACTAGGCTTGAGCTTGTGACTGAGCCTCCTTGAATACTCTAATGAGCTTATAGGTGTGCACCATGAACTGCACATCTGTCATGCCTCTGGCTTAGAGAAGCCTGAGCTCACTGACCCATCTCACAGCTGCCTCCCACAATTCTTTTCAATCTAACCCTAACTGATATTGCTCTGTTCACTGAACAGATGGGGGCCCTTTCCTGTCTCAAGACTTTTGCAGATATTGTTCCTCAGCCCCAAATAATTTCTCCTCCATTTTCACTTGAAAAACATCCATTCAACCTTTTGGTCTTTCCTTGAATGGCACTTCCTCTAAGGCAAATGGCACCAACCCTCCTCCAGGTGCCCTGCCACACACATCAGGCTCGGTGCTAACCACTGAACTCAAAGCCACCGTGCTGCATTTCCTAGAATGGCATATGGGAAATGCCCATCAGGACAAATGAATTCATGATTGCAGGAACAAGTAAGCAAGTCTCTTGGTCATGAATTTCTGCAGACAGGCAGGAGACATTTGCTGTTTATGTAAAGGTTGCATTTAACAAGGTGGGGCACATAGCATGCAGTATGGAAAGACCATCCAATCTTTTCAATTGAATGGAAGGCAAAGAGTTAAAAACACAAAACACAGTTTTGTTTTTGCTGGAGATATATTCTGGGAAATCATGCACATTAACCCAGCCCTGTTCTGGAAGACACCTACAGTGAGGGGGGGAAGGAGCATCCCAGGTCCACGCACCCCAGTCAGTGACTGCAAATCTGGCCCCAAACCCAGTCTGCTCACTTCCTCTGGATGCTTTGGATGCCTGCAAGAATCAGTAAGTTCTCAAGTTCAAGACCATAGTCTTCATAGATCTGATCAGTCACCAGGCAGAAGATAGGACAGGAGGGGAAAATCCACTTGTAGCAGAAGAGAAAATATTTAGGGATGAAGAGGGAACAGACAACACATATGTGAAGAAAACTTTAAACACTCCTGAGATGCTCAAGATGAACTCAGCAGATAGGAAAACCTTCTCCTCCATGCTTAGCAACGCTCAACACTGTCCAGTTATCAGTGTTGCTAAACCAGTTGTAAATTCAGCATTATCCCCCAACTCCCTGCAAAACACCAAGAAGCTTAGGTCAGATAAGTCAATGGGAAAGTTCATGTGAAAAAATAAAAACATAGGTGAAGGAAACTTAGATACACATTGCTAAGGAACAGTAGGGCACCAGTAGCATTGTAACTGTTAGTTACAACAATCTAGGATATATTTCAAAATAACTAGAAAACAGAGAAATAATTCCCATTTGAGGAGATGGAAGTCCTTATTATCCTGATCTGATTATTCATTCTATAGCTATATATTAAACATGGCACTGCACCCTACAAAGACGTACAAATACTATGTCTCAATAAAAAAATGATATAAGGAAAAATGCGTTCAGCTAATGAACAAAGCCAGTCAGGAAAAGCTGCACCCTGTATGGTTGCAGTGACATGACATTCTGTGTCAGCAGAAGGGTGGTGTAAAGATCAGTGCTTGCCCGGGGCCTTGCAGGGCGTGTGGGGGGATGATACATAGAACACAGGGGATTTGTAGGGAAGTGAAACTATTCTGTGTGATACTGTAATGCGGTATATGTGATATTATGCATTTATCACAACTCATAGGGCTGTGACCTTAATGGAAACTATAGACTTTAGTTAACAATAATATTATTAATACTGGCTCATTAATTGTAGCAAATGTACCTCTTCCACAGAAATACGAGATGTTACTAACAGGGAAAAGAGTGGGAGATGAGAGCCTTGGAACTGCCTGCTCCACATTTCTGTAAACCTCAAACTATTCCAAAAATAAAGCTGTTCATTTTTAAAAAATAAAATGATTTTATTATTTAGAAATAATTTAAGAATGGCGCAATGAAATTATAAGGTTAAAAATACACAAAATTATTTTTATTATTAAAATTAGAATCAGTTTTTAACCTAAAGAAATAAATATGTAAGAATGGCTCTTAAAATCCTAACAAAGAACTATTGGAGGAGCAGACAGGTGCTAATACCAATGCTGCACCTCTACAGTCACACCAGCGTAGCCCTGACTCGGAAACAGATTGGACTGTGGCCCACGGACACATAGAATTGTAGTACTGATAAAGGTAGCATTGCAAATCAATGTGGAAAGATGGGCTTTTTAATAGACAGTGCTGGATAACCAGTAGGTCTTCTGAAAAGAACAGGAAATCTCACATCCTCCCCAGGAATAAATGCCAAACAGATCAGCAGTCTAAAGGGAAAAATATACATTCCTGTAAGCCTGAAATGTTATGGGAAAAGTACACTGGGAAAAATGAATGAATTCTCCTATACCCCATGCACAAGGAAACATCTCTAACTAGAACTCAGATCCAATGAAACAAAAGGCTGACAAATATGCTTTATAAGGATAAAATACGCATTGAAAAAGATTACAAAGGCAAAATCAAAAGAAAATGAGAATTGGTATATTATGGGCTATGTTTGTGTCACCCAGTTCCCACCCTAACCCTCAATCTGACTGTTCTGGGGCCTGTGAGGAGGTGATAATGGTTAATGAGGCCATGAGGATGGGGCCCTAATCCAACAGGGTTGGTGCCCTTCTAAAGAGATGAAGACACAGCACAATTCTCTCTTAGCCTTGCAAAGAAACAGTAAGAAGCCAAGCCATGAAGATAGCCCTGCCACCAGGAGCCAATCTGACCATCACATGGAGAAAATAAATCTCTACTGTGTAAGCCACCTCGTCCACGGTCCCCGTGATCTGTCAGCCAACCAAGGTCAACACATAGAGGAGAGAACGTTTGCCACATGAGCCACAGATGAAGGGCTAATTAGCCTTCATACTTCAAGAATTCTTAACTTTTAGGGGAAGAAAATCCAAAGCCCTAATATCAAAATGGTTGTGAAAAGACATGAACAAGGTACAAAAAAAGACTCAAAAATAAAATGGCCTTTAAGTGTATGAAAAGATGTTCAGTTTCATTTGTAATAAGAAAATTGAAGATAAAGTTACATCCAGATACCACTTCTCACCTATCGGATTTGAAAAATTAAAAACCTGCCAGCACTTGTCAGCCACAGGAACAGGCCCACACACATACCGATGGGAATTCAGGCTGAAACAACACTGACGGTATCCTTTTTCTGGAACTTTTACCACCACAAAGCCATGCTTCCCAAAGCAAGAAAATATACAAACACACTGGACCCACTGTAGCATTGCTTGTAACTTCAAAATATTGAAAATAACCTAAATGTCCGCTCAGAGGAAAAGATCTGGGTTAAACTAAGGTACAGCCACCCAGTGACACACCATGAAGCCATATAAAAAGAACGATGGTATGTGCGGTGGCACACGCCTTTAATCCCAGCACTCGGCAGGTTGACACAGGAGGATTGTTGCAAGTTTGAGACCAGCTTGGGCTACAAAGTGAGCTCAGTGCCAGCCTGAACTGCATAGTGAGCCCTTGGCTCCAAAAGACAAAAAGAATAAAAATGACAGAGGTATCTGTGTACAATGCAATGTGATTTCCTGGACATGATTAAGCTGAAAAAAATCAAGTCCCAGCAGGATCTACAATATGATTATCTTTTATATATGAACAAAAGAAGAGCATACAGGAGAGTCTGTTTATTTTTGCAAAAAGAAGCAGGTGGAATAAAGTAGAAATGTGTTGATTTGGTTCCTTAGAAGGAGTGGGTAAAAATGGGTTAGATGGGGTGCGGGCTGAAGTGACACTCTGAGTATGATCTTTCAGACAGTTTCAGCATGTTAGTTACCCAGAAAGTAAAATTAAATCAATAAAGAGGGACAGTGGAGGGAAGGGGCTCTACTGATTACCAGCAGTGACAAATGGACTTACTTCAGATGAATAAAGTAATCACCCTGATGGGGAAAAGAAAGAACTAACACAAGTATCAAGTATTTTGAATCTAAAACCATCAGACTGAAGACCAAATGAACTGCTAACAAATCAGAAGTTCCTCTTGGGGAGTTTGTTTCTCACCATGATATACATGTGGCAATTCTCAAATTACTTTTGAGTTTAGAAGAACTGGGAAAATGAGTGAATATATTGACAGTGCGCTTGACCTCACTTTGAGGAAATGTGTTAAACCAAAAGGTGAGACACCAGAATGAATAAGCTCATGGTTTCAGACAAACAGATATTGAAATATCTTACCTATAGATATCTGTATATATATAGATCTATAGATCTCTATAT
Organism: Cavia porcellus; assembly: GCF_034190915.1. Classification (NCBI taxonomy): domain Eukaryota; kingdom Metazoa; phylum Chordata; class Mammalia; order Rodentia; family Caviidae; genus Cavia; species Cavia porcellus. The sequence continues at coordinate 173,498,381 of NW_026947484.1, read as the reverse complement.
ATTATGGATACGAGTATGTGTGTATATGTTCTGTGCATATGTGCAAACACAGGCATGCATGCTTCCTAGTTTTGTCCACTTCCGAGTTTACAAGTATGACACCCTGGTAAGAAGGAGCCCAGCTAGCCCACAGATCTTGATTTCGACATACCATTCCCCACTGTGAGAAAGCAGAAACCACTGGAGAAGGGTCAACTGTAAGGGTGAGACAGGAAAAATACACATCGTCTTGAACCATCTTTTCCCTCATTTTTGTTTTTATTATACTTATTAAGGCATATTAATTGTACAAATAAGTCTCACTATGACATTTATATACATGTGACTTGAACCATTGTCTTGAGCCAAATAAGGAACAGCCCAAAAAAGGATAAATACATGGAAGAGATCACAGTGTCCAAATCTTAGACACTTTGGATATCAAAACAAATAATGACAATAACGAATGGTAAACTAACAGTAAGAATGTGTAAGTCTGTACTTGCACTCTGCATAAGAGGACAGTTCTTCTTTACAATTAGATGTCAATTGGCTTTTTAAAAAATTTATGAAACAACAAAAGCAGTTTGATGAAGGACATAATATTTACCATTTTAAAATATCACCCACAAATTAGGTAGTAATTACAAAAGAGAAAACACTCATTTCAGAATGCAGAACTCTGGAGGACATAACTTGCCCAAATGACCAAGGCCCCTCCCTTTAACAAAGGGACCATGAGATAACCTGGGAGCCAATAAGGGCCAGCTTCATGGCTGGGGAGGTCAGAAGCAGCTTCCCCCATACAAAACATCACATGCCCTGGCCAGACAGAGGAGCCACAGAATCAAAAATCAGTGCCACGGAAAGACACAGGCTGAGCAGCAGCTCCACATGACATGAGCACAATCATGAGAAAAGAATGCAATATGAGACCCTTGGTTGGTTCCTGCACTGGGAAAAAAAAGGAATTGCTATGTTTTGGTTACTTCTCTCTCACTGCTGAGACAAAATACCCAGCACTCAAAATTAAGGAAGAAAAAGTTTATCTTGGCTCACACTTTGTGAGCAACTTTCAGTCCATAAGCAGCTGGCTCCAAAGAAGGGTAGCATGACAGAGGGGCAGCAGCTCCAGGTGGCAGGAAACTTCAAAAGCAAAAGAGAGGGGCATGCCTCTTTTCTTCCTTTATATTGTATGCAGGCTACCTACCCTCAGGTGGGTGGAGCACTCACACCATCACTGTACCCTCCTCTTGCACAGGATAAAGATGTTTGCAAAGTGAGGACCCTGGCCTCCTGCTGAGTGGAGCTGGAAATGCTGTAACTGTTTCCTGAGGTGAGGGCATGAAAATAAGAGGTCCAGGTTTAACAAGATACAAAAAACCTGCCCCTCCCGGGACTGCCTGAGCCTTTGGGGGGACACTCAGACACAAACCATAACACTCTAAAATGACATTACTGAGACAACCGGAAATTTGTGAATAAGGTATATAAATAATAGTATCACAATGATGCTGAATTTCCTAATTTTGATTATTGTGATTAAGTGAATGTCCTTGTTCTTGGGGGAAAATATACTGAAGTATTTAGTATTAAAGGTCATGAGATATACAATTCCAGTGCATCAGAGGGAGAGAAAGGATGATGCAGTCCATGTGACAAACCATAAAAACTGATGAATGGAGGTGAAGGGTACCTAGGAGTTCTTTGCATATTATTGCAACCTTTTTGTAAGGTTGAAATCATCTCAGAGTAAAACACTTAAAAATCTCCCTAGTTCAGTCCTTTGTGGAAAGCATCAAAGACAAGATTGCGTTTCCATTCCTATGAATCCATAATTTGAAAGAAGTTCATAGAGCTGCCCTTCCAAATACACTAGGATCCCCTGATTCCTCCTAGGATTCCTCCTAGGATGATGGAAGTGGGCCAGCTCTAGAGGATGGAGACTAGTAGAGAACTGAGTGACCCTGAGGGCCAGTCCTAGAACAAGAGTGTGTGTGGGGGTGGGCAGTATGCATCATTTGAGTATTCTGTAGATCTGGAGCTGAGAAGTCTAATTCAGATCCCACTGGATCAAAATCAACATGTCAGGAGGGCTGAGTTCCTTTCCGGAGACTCTTGGAGCCTCCATTTCCTTCCCTTTCTAATCTTCTAGAGGCTGGCCATATCCCTATGCTGGTGGCCCCTTTCTCCATCTTTAGAGCTCCATCTTCGGGCCAAGTCCTTTACACAGTCATCTCTCTGGTCCTTTATTTCTCATCTCCACTGCCACTTTGAAGGGTTCTTGTGGAATCCTTCAAAGGATTGTACTGTGCTCACCAGGTCCCACTCTGATCATCTCCCCATCTCAAGGTCCCCTGAGCAGCAGCCTTAACTCCACCTGTGCCCTTAAGTCCCTTTGCCATGCAGTGGAGCATACTCTCAGGTGCTGGGGACTAGCATGCAGATATTGGTGGAGCCTACCACATTACATACTCATTCACGATGCCAAAAACATGGCAGGCCAAACAGAACCACACCCCAAAGTCTCCACCACCCCATCTGGGTGAGAAAGCGATAACTTGGTACTTTTTCAGCCAGGATATGAGCTGGTTGTGATTTACTAAAGAACATTTGACCAACTGGTCTTAAAAACTTTAGTAACTTTACTTCTAAGAATTAAGCCAAAGGAAACAATTGTGATTACGAAAAAGTTTAAATGTACCAAAAAAAAAAAAAAAAAAAAAAAAGAGCACACGCCTTCCTAAATGTCTAAAACCTAGTGATTGGTCAAACATTACATCAAATATTCATATGATTGTTGTAATGCCATTAAAATAATGCTATAGAACATTTAATGACATATAATGATTTCCAATTAAATTTTTAAAAATTATAAAACACATATTACTAATAGGGTAAAAATTCAAGTGTATATTTTAAAAACTTTCTTCTGAATTCACTTCCCTTAAAAACGTACCCTAGGGCTCAGAGTATGAGGTCTGACCTGGGCCTCACAGTAGCTGCACCCTCAGGGTTAGGGACGCTCTTCCCATATATAACTCCATACAAACAACTGATTTCCCCTTCCCAAAAAAGAAAAATGGAATTACACAGCAAAACTCTGTACCTTACCCCCATTATCATTTCACGACAGTCTCTCTGCAGCGAAAGATGTAAGTGCCGTATTTTTTAGCAAGTGGGGAAAAGAAAACAGTTTGATCCCACTTTGGCTGGAATGTTGTACCTTTATCCTCATAGGCACACCAAGGTCCCAGGGTGACTATGACATGCAAACTCATCATTGTAATTAAATATAGAAACTAATGACAAACACTCACAAATCACGGCCACTTATCCAAATTATTAGCACACACCCCCATCGTGGCTCTACTTTCTCTCTAAGTGTGGGAATCTCCACAAGGTCTATGCCAGGCACACTTTGCTCCTGAACTTGGATTTTAAAAACTATCTTAACATTTTCTAATGTCTTCAACTCTGCTAAAAGTCCCGGGAAAAAATATGCCTCTGAATAATAAATTCTAGACAATTTTAATTTCAAACTCTTTATTCACTTTCTGCATCTTCCAAGATGTATGCAAAGATGCTATCCCCAAGGGAAAAAGGAAACAAATATCCTACAAAGAAATATGAAAACGTGAGGTGGCATGAGGTGACACACAGCATTGTTTTCCCTCCAGGTGAAGGGCCTGAGGACAGGGCTGGGGTCTGTGGCAAATGTGTTCCACCTGGCTGGAGAGGAATCCACAGGGAGTCCAGTCCTGGGAATCTGGTCTAGATAACGCTGGCCCTTTAGGCTCTGCAGCCTCAGGCACCAACAGGCTTGGAGGTAGGTCAGGCTTTCTGGAAAGGGCCCTCAGGGCTTCTCTTATTTGCTGTTCCTCTGAAAATGTTATTTCAATTAGGAAGAGCTATGTGCTTGACTTCAAGGGAATGGCTAGGTAAATTATACTGCAGCCACTGGGTGGAATATTATTATGCAACTATCACAAATTGTGCTTAGAAGTTTTTAATTACTGTACATAGCAAAACACAAGTCAACTGCGTGGAATGCAAAATACTCCCTACTGTAGAATATCAATCATGTAAAAATATACGGAGAAAATGAAAAAATTGCATCAAGATGCTAGCAGATGGAAACAATCCAAATGTCCATCAGCTAATGAATAAACAAAAACGTGATACAGCCATACAAAAACAGCATTATTCAATCATAAAATGAATTTACTGATAGAGGCTACATTATGCTAAGTGAAAAAAGCCAGACACAAAGGCCACATATTTTGATTCATTGATGTGCAGTGTCTCAAATGGGTACATCAATAGAGACAGAAAGGAGATTCAGCCAGGCAAGGTGGCATAAATCTATAATTCCAGTACTTGGGGAGGCAGAAGTGGTACAAATTTGAGCCCAGCCTGGATATCTAGTGACTCAGCAAAACCTAATCTCAAAAATCAAAAGATGAAGAAAGCCTGGACATGTAGCTTAATACAAAGGCCCTGGGTTCAATACTGTACTGAACTGTAGAAAGAAATGAAGGGATGGAGGTGCAATGGTGGATACACAGTGTCAGTTTGAGAGTTCAGAAGTTTAACTAAGTGACTCAGCAGGGGGCCAGGGTCCTCACTTTGCAAACATCCTCATCCTGTGCAAAAGGAGAGCACAGAGATGGTGTGAGTGCTACATCCACCTGAGGGGGTGGCGGCCTGCACACAATCTAAGGGAGAAAAAGAGGCTTGCTGCCCCCCCTTTTTGTTCTTGCTGCGTTTGCTGTCTTCTGCTGCCTTGAAGTGTTGCCAGCCCGCTCTGGAGCCATGTGATTATGAACTGAAACCTCCACAAACTGTGAGCTAAGTGAACCTTTTCCCTCGTCAACTTTGGGTGTAGGGTATTTTATCCCAGCAACAGAGAAAAGTAACCAAGACAGGAGGGAAGGAGGAAGAGAGCAATTCACAGTTTTCGGGGAGTGGACCCAGAGGAGGATGGGAAGGGCCTGTTTAATGGGTATGGAAATTTTTAGGGTGTGATGAAAATGTTCTGAAATTTGATAGTGGCAAAGGCTGCACAACCTCGTGAGTATACTAAAAAGCACTTTAGAGGGCAGATTTTATGGTGTCTGAATCATAACTCAAAGAGAAGTTAATCAAGGCTGCCTGTCTAGATCCCTCTACTTTCTTCATGTTCTTGTGTATGTGCTGTAGATGAAATTTATTACTTTAGTAGCTGGAAAAAAAAAACCTAAAAAGAAACAGGTGCCTCAGGGAGAGTGAATCAACAGCTCCAGCACAGGGCCTGAAGGCCCTGCAAAGCCCAGCTAGGGGGTCCCGCAGCTGGGCCTGTTCCCTGGGCTGAAGGCTCCCTCCTGAGGTCCCAGCATAAGCCAGCACTAACCTCAGGATTCTCAGTCAGGACTCAGCGCTAACCTCAAGGACTCTCAGTCAGCCTGCCTGGGCTTGGGGTCCTGGCTGTGCGATGTGGGCAAGTCATTCAACATCTCTGAGCCTCACACGGGTAAACAAGGGATGCGAACTTTTGCCGTAGGGTTACTGTGAGGATTAAACATGCAGATGATTGCCAAGAAGGGCGGCAGCACACAGTAGATGCTATGTGTTTTCCAGGTCTCCAAAGCTGCAGGAAAACTGTGGTCCCTCTGAAGTCCCACTCCACAACACTTTGCTGTTCACTTTTCCTCTTTAAAAGCAGGCTCTGTATGTTGTTGTCCACGGCATCCACGGACCAGCAGAGCTTGCTATGGCTTGAACAAGAGTCCCTTTCAAACTCATGTTGAAATTTAATTGCCACTGTAACAGCATTAAAAAGTGAGATCTTAAAGAGGTAATTAGGCTAGGAGAGGTCTCTCTCTCTAGCTCCCTCCTTTTCCCTTTCCTCTTCTAGAGCTAAGAGGCAATCGATTTTTGTCATTATAAATCACCAGCCTCAGGTACTTTGTTACAGCAGCACAAACCAGACTAAAACAAGCAGTCTCAAGGGGACCCAGGAGCTGCTAAGAACACTACCTAGGCCCCACCTCAGCCCACAGAGACAGACTGTACTTTCTCAAAATGGCCTCAGCAATACCCCAGCTTTCACAAGCTGACCTACAACTTGGCCTATTGTAAAATGTCCTGGATTGAATTGTGACCTCTAAAAACATATGTCTGTGTTTTAGGCCCCAGGACCTGTGAATACAACTTTCTCTGGAAAGAGGGCCTTTGAGGCCCTCAGATTGAGGGTGGACCTAACTTCAGTGACCGGTGTCCTCCTAAGAGAAAGAAGAGGAAGCCTTGAGGTGTGCAGAGAAGGAGCCAGGGTCTGGAGCAGGGCTGCCATGAGCCAGGGTGGGCTGGCAGCCAGGGACACTGGAGGAGGTGAGGGGAGTCTCCCTTGAGCCTTTCAGTGAGGGATGGTGATGCTGCTGCTGCCTTGACATGAGGCTATAACTATAAATGAGCAATTCCTGTTCTAAGCCAGCCAGCTGTGGTCATTTGCTACAGTCTAAACACTCATACCGGGAGAAGGGTCGGCTCCTCTCCCTTGAACTTGTGTGGAATTGTCACAGCTCTGAAGGACAGAAACCTGCTGGGTGAGACTGTACAATTTCTGAGGCAGGAAAGGACACAAAAAGGACCACATCCTCTACTTGCCTCCCTCCCAGAACCTGTCCCCTGGAGTTCCCTCTAAGGTACTATGCTTAGAAGAAGCGAAGCCCAAAGCAATCCCATGGAAACATGGCATCGAGAGGCCATGGTGGAGAAGAACCAGCTTCCGGCTGATGGCCAGCATCAACCTTTAGACTCCAAAAGCCGCTGGTCTCTGGAGGACCCCAGGGTCCGAATGTTGAATTTTCAGTTTGCAGCCCTGGAGTCAGCTGTTCCTGCTCTGCCCTGTCCATATCCTGACCCACAGCTTTCATGAGCAGAATGTTGGTTAGTGCACTGCCCTGGGTTCTGGCTGTCCGTGCAGCCAAGTACCCCAACACTTGCTATTGTGATTATACTTGACAAGGTGCCTGGCATCTGAGGGCCCAGACATAGGATTGAGGTGCAGCCTAAATAGTTACCCTCCTCCCCGTGGCCCTGCCCGATGGCAGCAACAATTTCCCTTGTGAAAGGGGCTCTAGGCTACCCTCCTATTCAGCAAGATCCACCCTTTGCACGTAGGCATTGAACTTGGCCCGGCCACATCTTAAACCAGAAAGGCAAATGACCTCTTAAGCTCCCATCCTACTCTAGCCACTTCACTTCCCTACTTGGGGACAATGGATTAGAAGGCAGACCCAAAGCCAGTTCTGGCCAGCAACATCCCCAGATAGATGGGAGAGTTTATAAAGATATGAAGACACTGACCACATGCCAAAATGCTCTCAGTTTCTCCTGTGACCATGGAAATCTCAGCTAAACATCGTCCCAAGGAGCCTCCCTGGACACACTGGGTCTTTCGGTGGTGGCCTGCTTGGGAACCCAGCAGGGACTGCAGTAAAGCCAGGAGGGAGTCTGGGCAGCTGGAACATCTCTCATTTATTCAACCCCTGTGCAGGGGCTGTTTCATAAACCCACCAACTAAAGTATCTCAAGGGCACACTGAGAATGCACACAGCCTGCTGGGGGAAAAGCCACAGTAGTCCCAGTACTTGCCCAGTTTCTCAGGAAGAAATCACCTTCTGCCTTCTCTGGAAAGATTTCTGCAGCGCTGCTGACTCATCAGTGCCCAAGCATTTCAGAGGTCACTGTGGTCATGTCGCCAACACCGTACACATACATGGGTGGGCAGAAATCACTGACCTTATGACACTTTCTGGTTTTTGGTTGTTACAGTGCACTAGGCCCTGGGCTAGGGGCTTCTTATGTGCTGTCTCATTCTGCCTGGCAACATATGTAGTCCTTAGCACACAGGTGGCACTGTCATTAATGTTAAGGATGATTAGTGCCTGGGAAGGGAAGTAAGGTGCCAGCTCTAAGGTGGAGGGCTGTGGACCCTTGCCTGAGACTGACAGGTGGCCACCATGCCTCAGAGGAAGGAGCTCCAAGGAAGTGTGGCTCAACAGAGGTCCCACTCCAGCTTGAGGCCCCAGTGGGGGTACAGTGCCCATTTCCTTACATGTGACCTCAGGCATGATATGGAACTTGCCATCCTGTCTCTTGCTAGGAGACTGGGACATTCTCAAGGCCCCAAAGCAACCTGGGGTTGATGAGGAGGCTGCTCTGCCATGATTCTTTGCAAGTGGGCTTTACATGAGGTCAGGGCTGGTGCACTCTGGGGGGCTCACCCCACTCTGGAGGGGTAATGCTAGGCTCTCCTTCGCCTGGGAGGCATAGTTGAATCTGTGCTTTCCTGGCATGTGGCTCTGTTCAAATCACTTCCACTTTCTGAGCCTCAAAAGGCCAAATCTAGTTACTATATTGGGTGTTATGATCTATACCTAGAGGTCCCTTAAAGCCTCATGTGCTCTCAGGTGGGTCTTTTGGGAGGTAACAGGGTTATGGGGGGCATGATACTCCTCAGTGCATGAGTCGATAGCTAAATGTGGTCTTGGGAGGCAGAGCTTGGTCGGAGGAGGGATGGCCTGGAAGGGTCTCTTTCCCTCCCTTCATGCTCCCTGCTTCCTGTCCACCATGCTGTCAGCAGTTCTCCTCTGTCACGAGCATTTGCTGTGCTGTCCTGCCTTGGAGTCAGCTGACTACAGACTGAAATGTAAGTCAGAGGAAACCTCTCCTCTTAAATTGTGGGTGTTGGGTATTGTGTCTCAGCAACCAGGAAAATGACTGAAGCACTGGTCATACTCAGAATAAAAAATAATATCTTAAAGCTGATGTTTTTAAATATTTTGACCTATATTAAATGCTTGCTAGATCTTTGGGCTACATCTTCACAATGTTCCTTATTATCCCCATTTTGCTGATGAGAAAACAGACTCAAGTAGCAGAGCCAAGAAGGTTGACTCCAAAGTGTCTGCCTTTAACCACCATGTGACACTGTCTGCTGATGGCATGACAGTCCCTGGCACAAAGCAGGTATAAGAAGAGGCTGCCACTGTTATCAGTTTCCCCCAGAACAATACTTTCTGCTTTGGTCCTACACAGCAGTTAAATCATCTTAAAAGTTGGGCCAGGCTGGTGCTCTCCTGTTGGGATACCAAGTAACTCATGATCTAGGCCACAGGTCCTGGTCCTGCCCAGGGCAGACAGCGCTCGGTAAGTCTTGGCATGGGCTGACACCTCCCCAGCACAGAATGGCTGCAACCACATCCATGCAAGGATGCAAACCTGTGCAGCCACACTGCTGCACTGGCCTCTGTGAGCGTATCCCAGGGGACTTGCTGTTCCTGGGAGCAAGCTGAGCACTGGACTTGGATTCAGAGAAATGCACAGCTCCCAGGGTAGAATAAACACCTCACTCACCCAAGGCCCGGGCTCCTGAGCTCAGCCCCAAGCAGTGTCACCAAGCCCGGTGTGAAACTGAGCTTCTCTGTCCACTCAAAACCTGCAGGGTGGCCAGCTGCTTTAATGTCACTGAGCCTCAAGGTCTTCATGGATAAAATGGGGACAATGACACTCAGGTCCTTCTCCTGGGGTGGCCTTGAGATCAGAACAAGATGACTCACAGTAAAGTATCTGGACGGGTGTGGCCAGCAGGGAACAGTCACTAAGAAGTTGCTTTTGTGTCACTTTTGTGACATCAGGGATGTCATCACAGGTGTGTGGGGCTTGAGCTGATAGAGAAGACACAAAGTTTCGCTTAGCCACTTCTGTGCTTGCAGAGAGCACAAGCCCAGGCCACCCGCAGCCTCCCCAGAACCACTCCACAGAGTGGCCATGGTGGAGCTCTGGGAACTGGCTGGAGATCATATGAGGAGAGGGAAAACGTGAAAATGAGACTCTGTGCCGCTGCCCTGGACTTACTGCTCTGTCTCCGCTCAGGACTCGGCTGCCCATCTCTGAAATGGGTAAGACTAGTGCTGTCCCAGGGTGAGGCAACGCCTGCAGGCTCTCAGCACAGAGCAGCACTGGCCATTACCGTAGTAACGCTGCAGATTCTAAAGAGCAGGAAGACCACACTGTTCTCATGAATTTAACCTCTGCATTTCCGCTTTCTCTTATTATTACTGTCTTCAAGCTGCTGGACCTCCTGCCATGTCCCTGAGATTTCATTTAAATGCAGCCTGAATGGTCAGAAAACTTCTCCAGTTCAAATCCAAAGGCCAAGTATTTGGCACCTTGGGACAGGCATTTGCCCGAGTACTGATGGCAGAGAACAGGTCACAGGGCTGACTGCCACAGCCCAGAGGACTTACTCCATTGCACAGTTCGAGGCTACAGGACTGCCAGGGAGTCCCAGCTCAGCACCTCCTTGCTGTGTGACCTTGAGCAAGTGTTGGTCTCTCTGGGCCTGGGTTTGCTCATCTTTCAGTGAAGGATGGTATGGTGTCAACCTGGGAGATTGTTTAGGGACTCGTTAAGCTGCAACATAAAAAGTGCTTCACAGGGTGCCCTGCCCAGAATAGTCACTCAGTGGATGCCAGCATCTCACTGCTTCCCAGCAGGGACTCACCAAGAGCACCAGGAATCTCTGCTGCCTTCTGTCTCTACTCCCTCACTCCCTGCTCAACATTCCTTCCATGCAGCAGTCACAAACCCAGGCACAGAGTCAGACTTGCTGTGTCATGTGGATCACTGGCACCCGGTACCCTCCCAGATGCCTGCTGCGCTCTCCAATGGGAACAGAACACAGGGCTGTGGGGTAACTGGGGAGACACGGCCTGCTGAGCCACAGCAAGCAGCTCCCTCTGAGCTCCTGCAGTGCTCCACCAAGGACAGAAAGACAAGCAGGGCCCTGGGGTGCTCAGGAAGGGACATAGCCCCCCCAGTAAACAGCTCTCTGCCCACCCTCTGAGAAAAGATCAGAAACAGCTCACTAGGAACACTGTGGCATCTCCTCCCCATCTTTTCTTCTCTCTCTGACATCAAAGAGGGGCCCTTACAGACATTAAACTACAATAGGCAAAAAAAACCACCCCACAATTTCTGTATCCATTCATCTGTTGATGGACATATAGATCACTTACTAAATTTAGCTATTCTGAGTTGCACTGCTATAATCATGGGTATGCGTGTGTCACTGTAATATGGTGTCTTTAACTCTTCCACAAAGGTACATAGCGAGCAGTAGCTGAGTCAAATGGAATTTTAAGCTTCAGTTATTTAAGTAATCTACATACTGATTTCTGAAGTGTTTGTAATAGTTTACATTCCCATCAACAGTGTAGAAGTGTTTATTTTTCCCCCTGCAAACTCTCCAGCATGCGTATACTTATTTGATTTTTCTCTCTCTTTTTTCCTTTCCCTTTTTTTTTTTTTTTTTTTTTGTTTTAGGTAGGATCTCGCTATGCAGTTAGGCTGACCTTGAACTCCCTACATAGCCCAGACTGGTCTTCAACTTGCAGTGATCCTCCTGCCTCAGTCTCCGAATGATGGGATTATAGGGATGTGCCACCATGCTCGGTCTTACTATTTGATTTCTTGATAGTCATTCTTTCTGGAATAAGATGGAATCTTGATGTGGTTTTAATTTGCATGTCTCTAAAGGCTAGATATGTTGGATGCTTTTTCATGTATTTATTGGCCCTTTGTACTTTTTCAGAAAGGCTCTATTTATTTCAGTTGCCCACTTGTCTTTGATTGTGTCTTATTTTGAGTGGTTCAATAGTTTTGACTTCTTTATATATTCTAGATATTAGTCCTATGTCCAATGTATAACTGGACATTTTCTCTTTCTGTATGTTGCCTCTTTACTCTATTGGCTGTTTCCTTTGTTGTGGGAAGCTTTTTAATTCTATATAATTCCTTTTGTTGATTCTTGATGGTATTTGTTGTGTAATTGAAGTTCTGTTTTAAAAAAAAGTCCTTATTTAAGCCTAAGTTGCAATAGATAAAAGAAAAAAATAAGACCATGAAAATACACATGCACTGTATTTTTGTACTTCTATTTCATTTTGGTGGGGATTTTTTGTTTGTTTTGTTTTGTAGTGCAGGGGATAAAACTTACAGCCATGCACATTTCAGGTAAGTGATCTACCCCAGCCTTGCGCATTTGCTTGTTAGAAAGTCCCTTGCTTTTGAAGAAGTGGCCACACCTGGCCAGATTTTATAAACCAGAGATGTCAGGGCTAAACAAAGAAAAGTTGTTATGGTTTGGATCTAATGCGTCCTCCCCTGAGTCTCATGGGCTTTGGGAAGTAATTGGAATCATGAAGGTGCTCTATTCACAGATGAATGTGTGGTTAGGAGGTGGGGCTGGCCATAGGTGTCAGGGAAACTCAGGTGAGACCCAGAAGAGGATGTTCTCATAGCAGCCTTCCCCCTTCCCTCTCTGCTTCTTGACTGCCAAGGGCTGAGCAGCTTTCCTCCGTCAGAGCATTTCACCATGCTTTTTCTGCCTTGGAGTTACTCTGCCATGGACTGAATGCCCCAAATCTGTATCCAAACGAAACTTTCCCTCCTTTAAATTGTACGTGTCAGGTATTTTGTCCCAGTGACTGGAAAGCTGACTAATACAGAAGCCATCCATGAAAGCGCTGAGAATTGGCTCCTAAGAAGAACAGATGGGACAAAAAGGGTCTGCAGACACTGCGTATGACAGGCCGGGTCTGGAAGGGCATGCTGACTGCTCACATCCCCAGCTGGCTAGGGGTACAAGAAGGATTTCCTTGCAAACTCGGACCAATAAATTGCTTCTCCTCTCTACAACTGACAAGGATTACTTCTGGCATTGGAAAGCACCACAGATTTTTAAAATATGTATTGCACTCAGCTAAGGTGGATGACTGCCAGGATTCTCCACTGTAAACTTATTAGTCCTTTATAATTTCAAAATGTATCAGCAGTGATGTTTTAAAGCCACATAAAAATCTTGTTTCTGCTTAAACTTGTGTTTGCTTTCCTGTATCTCTTGGGGGATCTTGTCTATTGCAGTGGCCATTGCCATGTGGTGTCCCAAGGGTGATTTCTAGTCCTGTGTTCCATGCCACTTCCTAATGGGTACTACTCCTTAAGGAAGCATTGCCCTTTCTTTCTCACTTACTGTTTATTTAGCTCTTCGGTAGTTACATTAGTCTAGACTCATGAACACTTATTTTCTTTGACCACTGGGAACACCTAATCTAGACTGCTTTGGGGCACATTGCATATGATTATCTGTTTACTGTTTTGCAGGTCTTTACTTTCTGGTGCAGAATATTACAGGCTCAACTTGTACCTTTTTTAGCCTAGAGCTGGATTCAACCCCTCCTATGAAGTGCTCTGGTTCTTTTCATTTGGAAACCAAGGGCTAATCCCAACCCTAACCCTAAGAGAAGGGTGTACCTCCTCTTATTAAGGTGTCTCTACCTCCAGACTCCCCCAAAGGGCACAACAAGGAACCCTATGTATGGACAAGTCATGCATACACATGCCTCTGTATTTATCTCTGGGTGTACATTTCTTAAAAAATAAGTGAGTCCATACTGACATGGCTGACTGCGACAGCACCTCAGGTATTATTCCATTTTCTTCCTTTTCTTAAAACCTGGCTCTCATTTTCTAAAGCACACCTACTTATTTTTTGGAAATGAAGTCAGAATTCCCAATCCATACCCTTTTGAGAAAAAAAAAATTGCCAATTTAGGTCCAGTGTTTATATAGAGTCTTATTTGCTCCTTCTGCTCTGATGTTTCTCAATTACTTTCTTATCACTTTCTTTTAGTGCAGCCGAGGGACAGGCAAGCTCCTGTGTCTTCACTGGTGGGCACTTTATCTTCCGCCTCTTAGCCATCCCTCTCCACGTCAGGATTGAGTTTTAAAATCTTACACACAGTAAAATTCACTCTGAGGAACGGAACTACGGGTTTTGACACATGCAGAGGTTCAATGTCCACCACTTCAGTTGTAATAGAGAAGCTCTCCAGCCCCTCTGCTTACTTGCTGAATGCTTTGAATGTTTTCATTACAAGTCCTTGGTTAGAAATGTATTTTCATTCATGCTATAGAAAGTGTCTTAGGTGGAGCAAAAGTCTAACGTAATGAACTCCATTTTGTCAGTATTTTCTTTTCTGGACCACACTTTGCCCAACCTAAGGTTATGCAAACTTCATCCTATGTGTTCCTCTACAGGTATAGTTTTATGCTTTACTCTAAAGCCTAGGGATCATTTGGAGTTAATCTGCATGCAAAATGAGATCGGGTTGTTTTTTGCTCCATTTGTTGAAACATCTACTTTCTCCACTGAGTGACCTGTGCACTTTTGCCAGCAATCAGTTATATTTATATAGTTGACTTCTGGACTCTAATTCTGTTCCATTGATCAATGTGCTTCTCTTTTTATGACTAGTGCACTGTTTTGTTTACTGTTGCTTTACATTAAGTCTTGAAGTTAAGTCCGTCTTGAAGTTAAGTCAGCGTGAACTCCTACTGGGTTAAATCAAAGTGAACTCCTACTAGGTTCATCTATTTCAGAATTACTTCAGCTCCTCTATGTTTCTTTACCCTTTCAGGAAAAATTTAGAAGTTACTTATAAAGATTTTTTTAAAAGGCCTTTTGAGATTAAAATTGGTATATAATCAGCCTAAATCAAATTAGGGAACCTGGACATTTTCATATTATTCCTATCCATGATACCTCCCAATTTATTTAGAGCCTCTCCATTTTGAGGTTTTCAACATATTAAAAACTGATGAATATCTAACACATTTTGTTAGATATGACATCTAAGTACTGTTCCGTGCTACTCTAAATGGTATGGTTTTTATTAACCTTGAATTCCTCTCATTCATTCCTAGCACATAGAAATATAATTGATTTTTGGAGACTGACTTTGTATCCTTTTGGCTTGCTAATCTCATTTATTAGTTCCAGGTGTTTTCATTTTGTGCTTTTTGTTTGCTTTTTGCAGATTCTTGGAATTTTCTATATAAATCAGTCTCTCTCTGTAAACAGTGTTTCATTTCTTTTTCTTGACTTATTACATTGACTATAGCTTCTCATGGGACACTGAATAGGTCTGCTGAGACATTTTGGCCTTATTTTAAGCTTGTAGGAAATCTTTGCTTATCATCATGAAATTAATACAGATTTTTGCATCATGAAATAAACACTGCAGATTTCATTGTAGATGTCTTTCATCAAAAGAAGCTCCTTTTGTCTCCCAGTTTGTTAAGTTATAAAGCACTTTTTTTGAGCACATGTTTTTTGTTTTTTTCTCTTTTAGTTTATTTATTGTGCTGGTTTTCAAATGGTGAACCAGCTTTGCCCTCCTAGCATAAACCCTCCTGGTAGTTGTCATGGTTTATGCCTGTGGCCCCCCAGGCCTCATGCATTTGCATTATGCATTTGTGATTGGTTCATCATCTGGCGCTTGGATTGATGGTGTCAGTGCTACTACACTCACATAGGGGTGGAGCCAAGATGTGATGTAATGACAGGAAGAAGATGTGTCTTGCTCTCTTGCTGCTTTATGCCTTGCTGTTTGCAGCTGCCATGAACTGCAGCCCTGCCATGCCACCCTGCCTTGGAGTCAACTGAGTATAGACTGAAACCTCCAAAAACTGTAAGAAATATACCTTTCCTTTTCCAACTTGGTGCATCAGGTATTTTGTCTCAGCGACAAGTAAAAAGTAACTAAGACATAATTTGGTACCGAGGAGTGGGGCCGTTTGCTGTGACTATACCTGACCATGTTTTTCGAGAGGCTTTAGAAATGGCTTGTGGGCAGAGTTTGGAAAGGTTCGGACATGTCACCTGGATGCACAGAGTTGGAACAGCTTAGGCTGTTCCGTAGAGGAGATTCTGTTCAGGGGTCAGCAGACCAGAAGGCTGATAGAAAGCTTGATGGTAAAGACCAGGCTTAGGAGGTGTCTGCTGGGAAGAAGGACTGCATTAGTTGGACTTCCCAGCATGTGTGTTAGGCTTGGCAGAAATTTTGTCTGCATTTTGCTCATGCCCAGAGCCTGCCTGAGACTGAAACTAAGGGCAATGGACTGATGAATCCGCAAAAGGAAATTTCAAGGCAGTCAAATATTGAGGCTGTGGCATGGCTATTGTTGGGGGCTTTTAGCCAGCTTTATGTTGCAAATTAAGAGCAAAGAGCCCTGCAGGATAATTTATAACTCTGTGAATTTGGCCAGAAGGAAACCTCCAGTAAAGCTGTAGATTGTAAAGACAGAGTTGAGACTCTGATTGCTTAGAAACAGAAAGATAAGAAAGATGGCCCCAGGGCATCCTAGGAAGCAGTGGGTCTCTACCCTTTGCAACCTCAAAACTGCAAAAGTGAAAGAATTTGCTCAGAGGAGAAAGCTGCAGAGCACTTTGCTCCAGAATGGCGATGGAGGCCACATAAGGTTCCAGAATGGTGGCAACATAGAGAAGCTTTTCTTCACAATCAGGTTCACAGAGCCCAGTGATCCAGGCAATTAATCCTTACAGTCAAGAGAGAAAAAAGCCTGGCTACTGCTCCAGCTGGCAGCAAACCTTGGTGGCATCCACATGGTGCTGATTTTGGGTGCAAGGAAAATGCACAAATTCTGAGGGTAAGACGGCTTCCACCTCAATTGCAAAGGGCCTGGGAGGCCAAGCAGTATGCCCCTGAGAGGGCAATTTGTAAAGATGTAAAGGTGAAGCCAAAGGTGCAATGGAGACGTCAGAAGTTTGGAAAAGCCAGGGATGCGGATCATCCAAGGAAAGCTGCAAAAAGTGAGCAGAAAGAGTTTAAAAGAAAAGCTGCGGGAACTGAAATCCCTGTAAATGCCATAGGGGTGGAATCACCCAAGCTTTTTGGAGCTTGCAACCAGATTGCTTCAGATGCTGAGCATGGAACACTAGGATTTAATGTTCGTCCTACTGGATGTTGGACTTGCTTTGTTTCCAATGCTTTATATTCCCCTGTTTGTAGCTTTTGGAATGGTAATGTTTATCTTGTGCTTTTACATTTCAGAAATGTTTAACCTTGTTTCATTTGTACTGGGGGTTACAGTTAAAGAGTTTGCCATAGATTTTGGAGGAAACTTGGGACTTGGACTCCTCAGCAGCTGTTAGGACTTTGGCAACTCTTGGAGTTGAACTAAATGTCTTTTGTATAAAAGATATACATGAGTCCTGGGGGCCAGGAGTGGAATGTCATGGTTTATGTCTGTGGCCCCCAGGCCTCATGAATTTGCATTATGCATTTGTGATTGGTTCATTGTCTAGAGCTTGCATTGATGGAGTCAGTGCTACACCCACATAGGGGTGGAGGTAGGAAGGTGTGTCTCTCCCTTTTGCTGGTTGCTGCCATGCCCCACCATGCCACCCTGCCTTGGAGCCAACTGAGTGTGAACTGAAACCTCCAAAAACTATAAGAAATAAACCTTTCCTTTCCAACTTGGTGCATCAGGTATTTTGTCTCGATGACCAGTAAAAAGTAACTAAGACAGTAGTGATACATGTTTCCTTCTAAGTAGGTTGGATTTACTTTTTGTTCATATTTTGTTGACGATGTTTGCATTTGTGCTCATGAAGAATCGTGGTCTTTTGTTTTCATCTCTTGTACTGAGTATGTTTGGTCTTGGTCTTATATAATGCAGGCCTCATAAAACGAGGTAGGAAATGTTTCCTTATCTTCTGTTTTCAGGAAAACATTTCATGATAGTTCTTCCTTAACTTCTTGGTAAAATTCATTCACGAAAGCATCTGGGCTCAGGTTTTCTGTTTTATTAAAAATTGTTTTTAACTGAAAACTCAACTCCTTTGACACATACATAGAATTACATAAATATTAGGCCATTATTCTGGTCATCTTTTTCAGAATTGTCATAAAATCAGCCATAATCACAGTTATAATTTATTAGCAGCCATAAAAATCAGTCATATTATGCCCTCTCAAACGCTTTTTAACCTTCAAGAATTATATAAATATTAAGACCTCATTTTTGTCATCTTTATTATGACTACCATCAAATCAGCCACAATCACTATGGTGGTGATTTCTAAGAAGATTCAATATCGACTATTGCTTCTCCCTGCATTCTTTGGATACTTACTCAAGTCAGTAAGTATAGCTATGTGACGGAGCAAAGCACATTTAAGTAGTCTTCACTGAACAAATAGTACAGCTGCGCACAGTGGCACATGCTTGTAATCTCAGCACTTGGGAGGCTGAAGCAGAAAGATCATTGCATGCTCACGGCCAGCCTGGGCTACATAGTGAGTTCAACTTCAGCCTGAAACATAGTGAGACTTTATCTCAAAAAACTAAAAACAGAAACAAATATTGCGTAGTAATCGTATCCTTCCCCCACCAGGAACCTTGAGTGTAGACTTCTTCCTGCTGTCTGTCCCCCAACCAGAAAAAGTGGTGACTTCCTAATATCCACAAGCACCAATGAAAATGAGTGGACCTCACTGGGGGGCAGCAGTTGCTCTGTAGCCTTCCTGAGCCCAAAGCCAAGCAAGATGCCAAGGGCACAGGGTCCAAGATGAGAGCCACAGAGGAAAGATGCCTGGTTCTGCCTGGCCATCGTCCCTTCTTCAAGTCAAGAACTGTTTCCTGAACACCTCACATGTGCAGATGTTTGTCTCAGGCAGGGGGCACAGTGCGTTGAGAACATAGCCTCGGCCTCCCGCAGTGAGCTGGGAGAGCGTCATTATGGAGACAGAGCCACTCCCTGGAGTCTCTGCCTCGTAGAGCTGTGCCTAGGGTCCCAGGGGATGACACGGGAAGATCGGCTGCCTGTTTGCTGAGTGCTCAGCCCACAGGCACTGGGTGGGCAGAAGAGAGCCTGACAAAAGCCAGTGTGCAGCGGGGTCAGCCCAGCCTCGCTGGCCCCACCAGTGAAGGTGACCCACAAGCCAGACTCCCACACACAGCACAGTTCTGCACAGCAGAGCGCCTCCCTGTCAGTGAGACACTGCACCAGACACCTGACAAGTGGCCACTGGACAAGTGTCGCTCTCCTGGCGACAGAGATTCCAGGTCAAGTTGGGGTCCTCGGGAGGTGGCAGAACAAAGCTCATGACCTCCAGAGGATCCCAGTGTCATTCTGGGCAAGTCACTGTACCACTCTGAGACTTAGTTGCTCATCTGTTAAATCATGCAGTTAATGCTCACCAGGGAGCTACTGAGAGGATTAAATCAAAGCATATCTAAAGTGTTCACACAGCGTCTGACTCATAATAACTGGTTAATAACTGGCAACTGCTATCCTTATGATTATTTTTAAATGCCAATCTCCGCTGTCCTCAAAGAAACAAAAAATGGCCTGTTCTTTGGTGAGATTTGAAGTTAAGGGGCAGGTGCAGAGGTATAAAAATCCAAAGGCAAATGTGAAGGGGGCTGTCAGACCCCACGGGGAGGGCGGGAAAGTTCCAAGTTCCATGGGCCATCCCCCGGGGTAAGTGCCGGGGGCCTTCCTGACCTCCCTAAGTGCTCCTCCACTTGGGGTAGGGTCGTCCTGCCCCTCCTGGATCTCCAACTGGGCCCAGGGCAGCTAAGTGGGCCAAGCAGCTGGACGCCCAGCACAAGGCAGCATTTTCGCCCCGGGAAAGCTCTGCACAGCCACAAGGAGCCCTATTTACAAATAAAGCCTGTTCTTGGCTCCACCACCCACACAGCTAAGCCCTTTATTCCATTTCAATATGCCTAATTCCACTGCAAATGCACTGCAATAAACAGAATTAATCAGCCCTGGATGCCCGAGCGTGTGTAGGCAGGTGTTGGCACAGCCAAAAAGCCTCAGATGGGAGAGGAACAGAGCGGTAGGGGCAATAAAACGCTTTACTATAGAGGGGATTGGAGGTGAAAGGACTTTACCGAAGGTGGGCATTTTATGAGCAAATAAAGCCTCCAAATGCCTGCCACCAAGAGGTGCGCACAAGCGGCCGGAAAACTTCTGTGGAATATTTTTCCTTTGCCTCCTTTCAAAATGGAAATCGCTTTTTTGTTGCCCTTACCCTATTATAAAAGTCATACACACTCCATTCAGACACTGCCTATGGATGTGAAGAATAGGTGAAATTGCCTGTAATCTTAGGCACTTGGGATAACCACCATGGATACACCGGTGCAGCCCCTTGGAGATGTTTCTCCATGCATATTTTTGCATATGTGCTCAGTATGAATGAGATCCTGCTGGTAGGCAGGCCTGTGGCCACTCAGTAATACACCTTCCACATTTATAACTGCACAGTTCCATCATCATCATCTTTTTATTGTTGTTTTGTTTGTTTTGGTGCTGAGGACTGACCCCAGGGTCTTGGAACTGAGGCACTGAGCTACATCCTCAGCGCATTTGACTAGTGTGCTGGGATTACGGGGTGATCATCAGCTTTTCACAGCTGCACAGCCTCAAGGGAATTACATACCCAGTGACATCCTGTCCTATTTGTCTTGCCGGCCTTGTCCACTGGCACCTTCTCCCTACCTTGCTGTTTTTTCTGCCTGGAATTCTCTTTCCATCTTTCACATAATTAGTTTTGTTCTCTTCTTTTAACTTTCAATTGCTATGCTTCTTCCTCTGGGAAACCTTCCCAGAATCCAAGGCTAGGGCTGATCGTCCTGTTACTCACTCCCTCCGCCATGGGATTCGCCACCTTGGTATTCACCACAATTGGGATGAAGTAAAGTTGTGTAATTAGGGTATCAGCTCCAGGAGGTCAGGGAAGGTGCTGCCCAGTTCAGAAGTCATGGAGCATGCTGCTGGGCCCAGAGGAGTCACTGGTGTGGACTTGCTGATTCAAGGGAAGGAAGGAGGGGAGGCAGGCATGGATAGATGCCGGCACAGGATGGCCACTTCCTTCCTCTCACCTGGAGAGACCTGCCAGTTCGTTACCACTCTGGCATCACAGTAAATATGGGAACCTATGAGTGAAAGTGGAGTGTGTTCCTGGTGTGTGAGCCCTCTGGCCGTCTGGGAAAATGCGCAAGCCTAGGGGAAAATCTCCACAGTCATCCAGCCCTACTGTTCTCTTCCTGTTTCAGAAGGGAAACTGTTCAACCCAGGGCAGGGAAGGATACATCCACAGCCACACTTGGTTTGCAGCAGGTCCCAGGACACTGGTCTTCTGCACCCCTGGCTCCACCAGCCCTGAGTTGAAATCCTACCTGTCACCTTGGGCAGGTCCTTTTAGTTCTGTGAGATTCCATTTCTTCCACTGTCAACTGTAGATAACAACTTCCTGCTCTATCCCTGAGAGGTGGGGTACTTTGATGGCTAAGAACAGGGCCTTGGTGTTCTTGTGAGTTCAAATCCTGCCCCTAGTGCTTCTTAGCTGGGTAACCTTGGGCAAGTTGCTTGCTGTTGTTTCTCAGTAATGCAGTATATATACTGTAATGCAGTATATATACCACATATATATATATATTTTTTTTTTCTTCATATATCGGTGTGAAAATTAGGTAAGAGATTGAGTGTGAAGCATTTAGCATGACACCTTAGATAGCAGCTCTAGACAAAAGGTCACCATGACAACAAATATCACCACCAATAACAGTGGGGCAGAGAGAGGTTCAGTCTCTCAGGCCAGTTCCTAACCTCTCTTACCTACTTCTTCTCTCTTTCTCTTAAATAGATTCATTCAGTTTATTTACCACTAACAAAATCTGGAAACCATTTGTGTACTTACAAGGACACTGCATATGGCCTCATGTAATGTCCTCCAGAAGAGGGACCAGAGGACAACTGCTGAGGTCCCAGCGTCCTGTCTCCCCAGCTCCTATACCCATCCAGCCTCTCCCATATCCTGTCCCCCAGGTCTGGCACAAAAGTCACCTGAGTCCATGGTCACCATTCTATGTCCTGGCATCCAGATGTAGCCAAACATACACTGTCATTTTTTCAGTGACTTGGGTCCTGGATCCAGGGTCCTCATGGGCAATGTCTCTGGCTGTCTAGCAGGTCACTGGCCCTCCCCAGCAGGGTGGTTAGCAGGTAGGATTTTGAGCTTTGGAATTAACTCTTCTCTGGGTTTCAGTGCTGCTCTGCAATCAGCCAGCTGTATGCCCTCAGAAAGTTGATGTAACCTCTCTGGGCCTCAGTTTCCCCAAGCAGAAAATAAGGGTAACAACCAACCCTGCAGGGTAGCATACCTGTGAAGTCAATCAAATGCTGGCACATAGTCAGCCCCCCTCAAAATAGAATGATGCCATGCACACAGCAGCTGGTTGCCCCAGATTGAGCGCCAGCCCTGAGGCTGTTCCAATCCCACTCCCTGCTTTTTCTCCTCTCCCTTCTCCAGGCACCATCCTAAGCCATGAGCCATCTGAAGTGTCTGCAGAACCATAACCATGAAGGGCTGGCTGGCCCACTGCCTAGCATTGCACAAGAGGCCACTGTGCTGAAGTCAGGGCTGAGAATTTGAGGATCAGGAGCCAGCCAGGCGATCCAGCCAGGGCTGGTCCTCAAGGGGGCACCGAGTACCCTGTGGAAGGCTGAGTCAAATCAGCTGCAAGGGCTCCATGTGGGCCTTTCCCTCCCGCCTCCCCCCACCTGCTGCCCCTCACCTTGAGCCCACTGCTTTCTGCTTCCGAGCCTGTGTCCACGCCAGTGATGTAAATGCCAAGGCCATACTCAGCTCCCCCGCGGATCGTGAGGCCTAGGGACCGGCCATCTCCCAGCACCAAGTTTACCTGCAGGATGTTAGAGTAGGAGGTGTTAGCCTGGGGGAGTCACAGCTCTGTAGGCAGCCCGCACACCCTGGAGAAGGCAGTGTTTCTGGTCAGGGCTCCACTCTTCTTCCCTAGGGGTCTCCTGCCCCCTGGGGCTCCTGCCTCCTGGGGGTTCCTTCTCTGTCATCTATCCTGATGGTCCATTGGTCATTTGCGCTGCAGACACAAGCACCTGCTAAGTATATCCCTGTACTGGGGCAGGGGACTCAAAGAAGCCTCAGACACTGTCCTGTACATGAAGGGCTCAGTCTGGCGGGGCACAGGGAACTTTAAGTGTAATGGAATCAGGTAGTGGGCCAATTCGGGACAACTTGATGCAGAGAAGGCGTGATGGTCCTGCTGCAGGGCTTGCTGGATGGAGTGTCGTTTCCGGTGAGCTGGGAGGGAGCAAGAGTCAGGCAGGCAAGGTGAGAGAACAGGAGAGGTGCAGAAGGTCCCCAGGACAACTCAGGACCATGGAGGTGGGGCACAGGGCCTTCAGGGTGGCAGAGAAGGGGGTGTCCAGGAGCAGGGCCGATCTGGAAGCCTTCATTGCTCCTGGGGAACCAGTCTTGGGCATAGAAGAGGGATTTATGGAAAAAGAGGACAGGCCACAACAAACCTAGGTCAACCTAGGTCAAAGGGACAAAACATCCCATATCAGGTCAACACCCAAAGAGAGGGTAGCACTGGCTGTCCCCAGGGCAAAGAGGGGCTGTCAGGCCTCAGGAGGGCCAAGGTCACTAGGGCAGCTCACCCATTTCTTTGTTTCTGAAAAATTATTTAACTAAGCATGTCCTATGCCCACCACCAGGAAAAGCCTTTTATGTCTATGATCTCCCTAGGCAGAGGTGGTGGAGAGGAGAGATTCCGGCTCAAACTGTCCAGCGGAAGGCTCAGCCCTGTTACCTCAGGCAAGTTATTTAACCTCTAAAGAGGAGCATAAGGGTGGCACCTGCCTGCTTTGTAAGGAATCAAGAAGAGAGTCAAATTCAGAGACAAACAGGCATGTGGGTTAGCCTGTGGCCCACAAGGAATGCTTAATGAACATTAACCACCATTAGCCATCATTGGCTTCTCCAAGGTTATGGGATGTCTGGGTGGGTGGTCCGGTGGATTTGTGCCAGGGATCTGCCTGCTGCAGGCCCAGCCTTCGCCTGTCCAGGTCTGGCTTCTCAGACAGGATGTGCACATTGGTGAAGAGGGACCCAGAGGACCAGGAGAGGGAGGTCAGGCAGGAGGGCAGTGGATACCACTGGGGAAGGTGCCCTGGGACTATGGTGCTAAGCCACCTAGGGCTGGAGGTGCTGGCTGCAGCTGTCCCCTCCCTCACACTGCACTGCTGTCAAACTGCCACCAATTCAGAACTCTCATGACACAGATGAATAATCCTGCGCTTCCACAAGTCAGCAGCATGGAGTGGGCCAGAGGACCCCTTCTTTCTGCAGCTCAGGGAAGAGCTTCGCTCTACATCATGTGCGCGGCTCCTCTGGGGACACCTTAGCTGAGCCACTGCCCACTGTGCTCTGTTATCACAGCTGCCAGCCCAGCATCCAGCTCAGTTCCTCTAGCACAGCATCACACCTCCTGTGACTGGCCTCTTCCTCCCTCCTGAGAGGCCCCTGTGGTGACACTGTACTATAAGCACAGTCCCCCATCTCAGAATCCTCTTTCACTGAATCACAGCTGCAAATCCACTGCCCTGTGGGATCCCACTCAGCTTCCAGCAGCTCACAGTGAAGCCTGGCCTCAAAGTCCACCCCAGGGAGGCCAGCCTCAGGGGGAATTAACCTCCTGGAATCAACCTCCAGGCCTGGGACCCTGGGGGTGTAGGGGGAGGCAGGGAAATCTACCAGGGACAAGGGCAGTGTGTGGGGGGCCTGGCAAGGGATAACGACTCCATGATGGCTGAGTGTGGTGTGGAGGGACGGCAGGTGAGATGTCAAGAAGCTTAGGCTGGGCTTAGATGGGGCTCAGGTAGCCTCCTGGGAGAGACACAGAGAAGGGCTGGCTTTCTGCAGCCCTCCTGAGAGGCTGTGTGCTGTAGGACATGCAGGTGAGGAGGTGCACATCAGACCAGGGCAGGCCTTGGTGAGGCTGGGGACACTGGGCGGTTGTGCCTTGACCCTGTGCCCTCTGCCAGGTCAGACCCCTTGGTGCTATGCCTCCAGGGCACAGAATAATGACCAGGCCTGGTCCACACAAGAGGCCCATCTTTGGACTCTCACCCCACACTGGAGCCTCGCCCCACCCTTGACTCCCTCCTGGCCTGTCCAGCTCCAGGACACTGAGCCCGGCAGGCAGGGAGTCAAGAGGAACAGGATGTCCATGCAGCCGAGCCCAGGCCACTCCCAGGGCAGCAGCACTGCGGCCCCCACTAAGCACTTAGCACGGCCAACAACCCCCCCACTGCTCTACCACTCTGCACAAATCCTTCACATCAGAAGAAAACAAAGTCTTTATCCCAGCAGTTCCATCAGCCTCTGCCTCAATCATCAAAATCTAAGCAGCGCTTGCGCAGACAGAATTCATCTACAGGAAGGAATACGAAACTGAGAGGCAGCCTGAGCCAGCAGCACCCCTGCTGCAGGTGACAGTACTAGAAAAAGAATCACACACTAAATTGGTCACTAAACTGTCCCCTGGGTTCCAGGTACTGTGCTCAGCACTTTACACAATGTCCCTCACTGAGTTCCTCCTCTATGGTTCTCTTGCTACTCCCATTTTCCAGACGAGGAAACTGACATACAGCCTCACCAAGGAGTAAAGCGATGGGTCCAAGATTTGCAAGGCAGAGCCTGACCTGCCTGCAGAGCCTGTGTTTCATCAGCATCTCAAAGCCAGGTCCCACACTGGGTACCCTGGGGTAGGCTCATTGATAAAATGAGAGTTATGCACTGGTAGTGGCCTGGCCACCTGCTGTCTCCTGACCTGCTTTACCATGGAGCTCTGACTCTGCTTGGAAGTAACAGGAGCAGCCCCAGGAAATGATGACAGCTTAGGCCATCCATTCCCTCCTTCCAGGAGAAACAGGTAGTTCTAAGCCAAGTTGAGCCAAGAGACATGGGGAAGGTATCTGACGGGGGATTCTCAGAAGGATTTTCCATCTGAAAAGAGAAAGGTAAAGGAAGAGAGAACCTCCTCCACCACTATGGTTTGGACACAGCCCTGAGAGACTGTGATGGCAGGAGCAGAGGCAGTGGTCTTGCAGCCATGAAGCAACAAGAGGAAGGAAAGACTCCCTAATTGGCCAGGCACATGTGGAGCTGTCTAGCCCCACACTTCTGAGGGGAACAGAACAGGAAATAGTCTTCATGTCTAAGCTCCTGTCACTTAGGTTTTTCTGTTACCTGCTGTCCAAAGCATGCCTAATGGACGCTTTCTTTCAGGGATATGGTTGCCCCCACTTCTACCCTAGCTCCTGATGTCCGTCCTCCAGAGGAGCTGGAGCTGCCTCTGGCCCCTCTGCTGCTCAAAGCTCTGCTAGAGTCCCCTTTCCCTGAGAGTGGACCTTCTGACATCCAGACTGCTGGTGCTCTGCACATGGCTGCTCTGTCCCCACACAGGCCTCCCTGCTCTACTCCTGGCCTTGTTCCATGTAATAACCATCATTTATTTTAATGCCCTTAAAGTCCCACTATACACTAGCATGGGAGCCCAGATAGTAGCCACGTCTGGTTGCCTAGTAGTGGTGAACAGTGAGAAGTTCTGGGTCCCCTAGAGGGACTCAGTGATTATTTTGAGGGAGAGACATGGGAGTCACCTGGTACCTCATTGACAAATGAGAGCTGAGAGTTGTTACTAGAATTCATTGCTATGCCCCATGCCTGGAGTGCACTATCATTAATCCTTGAAATGGCCTCACAGGGCTGTTGGGACCATCCTTAAATCACAGCTAAGGAGGCTTAGGTTCACCCAAGGTTAAGTGATCCACCCTAAGTCACTGGGCCTGGAAGCTTGGATGGAGACTTCAAACCCCATCCTCCCAGCTCAAAGCTCTGCTCTTTCTGGTTCCATCTTGTTTCTTTCTGAAGACCTATGAGCTCCATGTAGCCTTGAGGCCACTGGAGGGTCTAACATTCATCTGAGAATGGGGACCACAAGTGGTCTGAGGCCACCAAGAAAGCGTATGACTGGATGTGGCAGAGGAGCATCAGTCTTGCAAAGGCTGTTCCTTCCGGTCACCCCTTGAGCAGACTACATGCTGACTGAGGCACAGAGAACTGAGGATGCAGTCTGCATCCTTGTAGG
Organism: Cavia porcellus; assembly: GCF_034190915.1. NCBI lineage: Eukaryota > Metazoa > Chordata > Mammalia > Rodentia > Caviidae > Cavia > Cavia porcellus. The sequence continues at coordinate 173,471,505 of NW_026947484.1, read as the reverse complement.
GAGCTGTGGCTGTGCAGAAGCTGGCTGAGAGACCACAGCCAGCGGTACTGAGGGACCAGGGACATGCCTGACTGCCCTGCTGCTAGCCTGGTGCAGAACACTCCTCCCAAACCCTCCCAGCCTTCACACTCACATCTGGAGAGGGGAGTGGCAATGCCCTACAAGCCTTTACGCATATTGCCTCCGTGTCAAATGGTTCTAGGGGAGTGTGTACCATTGGGAAACTAACTTGGAGATGAACAAGGTTTGCTCTGGACGCTGTGTCCACCAGCAGAGGAGGGATCCCTCTTGAATAAAACAGCTGACACAAATACAAGGATGATGCAATGGAAGCACTTGGTGGGAGGAAAAGGCCTCGTCACCAGAGCACCTCTCACAGTGGCTCTGGGATGTGCCACGTGTGCCCAGGCTTGGCACTGCACCCCCCCCCATCAGAACCCAGCAGAGGTGATGCGTCTGGAGCATTAGGCAACATGGCTCCCCAAATCAGCCAGGAGGCACATGCACCCCAAGGGCTCACGCAGCACACCTGCGCTCCAGCCACGCAATGCAGTTGCTTCCCCTGCTCTCCCTTTCTCCGCTCCTGTCCCCACCACCCTCGTCCCACAGGCTGACCCAACCCTTCTCCACACCAGCTGTGCCAAAGGTGAGCTCGGCCCAACTCTGACTCTTCTCAGGAACCGCATCGCCCCGACCCACGCCCACGGGAGGTAGAGTGCTGACCGCAGGGAGCCCTCCCTGGGTCCAGTTCTGCCCTTGGAATTCACCTTGGGTGGAACTAGGAGCAGCAGGGCTGGCTCCAGACGCTCTTTCTGTTTCTCCTGAACCTCTCCTGCCCCTTCTTGAAATGTTCATGGCTCCTCCTCTGCCTCCTGATCGTGCCAAAGGTTTCTGCACCCTGGGATCCATTTTGTCTTTCTCTTTGACCCCCAGCTAAGAGCTGTGGCCTGAAGGGAAGGGGCTGCCCACATCCTAATGCCAGCAGGGGCTGACTCCCTTTTCCCTAGCCAGTGTGGCTCTCAGGCACACGACTTCCTCAGGACCCATCTTGCTGTCTCTCGTCGCCATGCCACTGGCATTCCATTGCCTCTATCTGCTTTTCCATCCATGCCCCGTGGCCAGTCCCCCAATGCTGCCTCCTCCAGGACCTTCTCTGTCCTTCTTGGACATACACCACATCTACCTCATGGAATGTTCTAGAACAAGTCCCTCTTTGGCCAAGGGCTCACTAGGAGATGCCACTCTTGCCTCTTCCCCTGGGGAATGTGAAACCAGGTGAAGGCTAGGATGACAAAACTGACAGAACTGGCCTTGCCTCTGGTCCCCACTGTGTCCCAGCTGTGACCTCCAGCCCTGTCATCATTCTGCTGTGGCATCTCACACACACGTCCACTGTGAAGATGGATGGGAAACGCTTCACATTGCCTCACACTCACTAGGACTAGGATGGCTGCTATGAGAAAAACAGATGGAGACCAGTGAAGATGTGGGGACACCAGAAGCCCTATGCAAAGACCAGGTATAGGAACGTGGCACAGCTGCTGGGGAAAACAGTGTGACAGTTCCTCAAAAGTGGAAAGTAGGGTCACATGATTCGGCAGGCTCACTTCCAGGTGAATCCCCCAGGGAACTGAAAGCAGAGTCTCAGAGATGCATTTTTCCACCCCTGCTCACAGCAACGCTGTCCACGAGAAACTACAGGTGGAGGCAATGAGGTGCCCACTGACAGATGGACACATCAACAGATGTGGCCGATACTTCTGCCACCAAAGATCTATGACCTTCCAACTCACAAACCAAACCCTATCCCCAGCAGGGCTCTGGAAAGGGATTAGGTCAAGAAGGTGGAGTCCCCTTGAGTGGACTCCAAAGAGGCCCAGGAAAGAGTGCTCGCCTCCTGTCAGACACAGTGGCCACCTCTGAACTAGGAAACACCCTTCACAGAGACTGCCAGCCCCTCAATCCTGGGCTTCCCAGCCTCCCACAGGGAGAGAAATCAGTTTCTCTTGCTTATGAGCCACCCAGGTGATGGTACTCTGTCCCAGAGGCCCTCAGAGATTGAGGAGATCTACAAGGAATAGTGTCTAGCCTTCAAAAGGAAGGCAAGTCTAGCACAGGCTGCAACACAGGTGAACCTTGGGGACCTTGTGCTGAGTGAAGTCAGCTGTTCCAGAAGGGCAAATCCACTCTTCTGAGGTGCCTAGGGGATCAAACTCACACAGACAGAAAGAAAGGAGAAAGATGAAGCTATGGTTTAGATCTGAGATGGCCCCAAATACTCATGTGGTTCAGGCTCAGTCTCCAGCTACAGTGGAAGCTTTTGGAGGTGGGACCTAAACAAGGAGGTTAGGACACTGGTACCATGCCCTTGAAGGGGATACTGGGGCCCTGCCTCTACCCCTGCTTCCTGCTTCCAAGGACATGAGCATCTTTGATGTATGGCATGAAGTTCAGTCTTGCCACAGGCCCAGTGACAGGGCCTAACCACCTCTGACTGAAACTCCTGAAACCGAACTATAAACAGATTTTTCTTTTGAAATTGATTAATCTTGGGTATTTTGTCACAGTGACAGAAAACTGACTAACACAGTAGTGCTGGGGAAGGAGGATCGTTATGCAAAGGGTTTTAGTCTTCCAGGATGAAATGATTTCTGGTGTCAGTGAATTTAACAATACTCAATGTAGATTTGATAAATAGTTAAGCTGATGCTATGGTTACACCCAGCGTGTCCCGTGGAAGTATCCTGTGTTCAAAGGTGAGGCACGTGAAAGCTGACTGGACCATGGGGTGCTGTACTTACCAGTGGACTCATCTTGCCCTGGCTCCTCCCATCTTTCCTGGCTGCAATGCCTTGAAGCCAGCCCATCACGGACTGAACCTCCCAAAACACTGAGCTAAATGAAACCTCTTCTCTTGTAACTTGTAGGTGCCTGGTATCTTGTCTCAGTGATGGGAAAGCTAGCTAGTACAGATGCTAATATGAATTTTGGCCACAATTAAACAAAAACAACAACCTCAGAAATATTTGAATCCACCGCCCTCTATAATTTCTCAAACATTTTAGGACAGGAAGGGCATGATGGGCCACAGAGCAATACAAAATTTTTCTTCCACCCTTCAGCCCCAGCTGATCCCAAAATCTGGGAGATCCCAAAACCTGGAGATCTGCCTGTCTGAGATGAGTGCCACCCATCTCATGGGTGAGGTAGAGGGAGCAGAGATGAGGAAGCACCTTTCCTTCCTCGGAGGGTGGGGCTGAAAATCCCTAGGGCAAGCCATGAAAGGCAGCAAGAAAAGGGCAGAGGCCACAACACAAAATGCCACCAGAGGACCTGGTGGCCACGCTTTGCTCCACAGCACTACAGAGAGCAGGGTGGATGTGGGTTGGATCAAATAAGACTTAAACACTGCTAACACTTATTGAGCCTCTTCTATGTTTCAGGCCTAGGCAAGGGGATCTCATTGTAATTTAGTCACTCAGGCAATCCGTATTTACTGAGTACTTACTGTTCCAGGCACTAAGGCTATACCAGGGCTCAAAACTGAGATGCTCAAGAGCCTGCACAGGGGAGAGCAAGAGGGAGCACAGGCGGAGAAGGCCTACTGCTTTGTCCACTTCACAGAGGAGGCTCAGAGAGGTAATGAAAACTGTCCAAGGTCACATAGCAGGTGGGTGGCAGAACTGAGCTTTGAACCATCCCTGCAACACTGCCACCATTCCATTCAACCCCACAACAAAGCTCAGCTGAGAAGTTGGTGAAGACCTCTCTCTGGTGTTGTCTGGGGTATTTCCTGCCTCCTCTGGTGTTTGGGTTCTCCTTGGAGCATGATTTGCTCAGCCTCTGCCTTCTGCATTCTTATATAAGTTACTCCAAGATGCCCAGGGACACCTTTATCTGCCTTCCATCCTCCCACCCACTCAATTCTAGCAACAACGCCCGTGAAGATGCTGGCTTCAGTCCTACCTCAGGGCCTTTGCACATATGGTCTCTATCTCCCAAGATGACACATGGTGGCACCTTCTCTGTAGGTCTCAGTTCACAAGTCATCTTCTCTAGGAAGCCCATTCTAACTACCTCACAAAGTCAGTGCCTTCCTCCCTGTCGCTCTCTTCCACTTCCGATTTGATTCCTTCCCTCAGTCTTCACCATAGTTATGATTCAAATGTGTTCTCCATATTGCACACATCCCCAAAGCCCTGTGGTTAACGCCATTAGGCAGGAAGGGCTTGGGAGATAATTAGGCTCAGAGGTGGTCACAAGTGGTGCCCATGGTGGCACTGGTGGCTTTGTAAGAAGAGGAGGAGTGATCCAAGCTGGAGCCCTTGCTCTCTCTACGTGACACCCTCTGATGTGCTATGGACTGGCAGGACAAGCCCTCACCCCGTGTCAGCACCACACTCTTGGGCTTCCCAGCCTCCGAATCTGAGAGTCATCTAAACTTCTGCTCTTTATAAATTACCCTGGTATTTTGTTGTGGCAACAGAATGCCGACCGAGACACAGGTCTCACTCATCTTGCTCCTTGCCGGATTATTGTCTCCCTCTCCCAACCCCCACCTCCCTGAATGTTTCCCCAGACCAGGGCCCCACTGTCCTGTCTGCTGCTTTGTTCCCTACTCTCACGACATTATCAGACACACCACAGGTGCTTGATAGACACTGGGTGGCTTTCAGAGTGGGTTCTAATTGCCACAGTGCCGAGCTCAGACTCCTCATCCTTAAGGTGGTGGGGGTGACACATAGGACTGGGAAGGTCCCCGGAGCCTGCAGCTTAGCCCCCTGGGAGCTCTCTGTTAAGGATGATTACCGTGCTTAGCTCCTGCCTCTGCAGAGAAAAGGGTTGGGCGGAAAGATGCAGTCAGTTCTCCACCTACCACTGTGAGGCTGGCCTTGAACATGACCCAACCCCAGCAGCACCCCCTTGAGAGGGCCACAGTGGGCTTGCCAGAGGGAAAGATGCCAGGGCCCCCAGCCCCTCAATTCTGCCAACGAGGCCCAGGCTGCAGCCACCAGCATACCAACTAGCTTCCTCTGCTGCCGCCACCTCCCTGCAGGGATCTCCACGTGCCTTGCATATTGACATTTGAGCAGAGAACACAAACCGCATTAAATAAATGTTATGGTCTTATCGACAGGAAAAGTAGAGCTGAGAGTCTCCAGGGGAAGATGGTTGGCCTGGAACCCCGTGTGCCTGGATCCTGGCTGCTGGAGGATCCAGGGCTTGAAGCAGCAGAGAGCAGCTGGCAGGAGGCTCACTCTTGGTCTTAGGGACCCCTCCCCACCCTGTGCAATGCAAACAGGGCCCAAAGAGAAGGTAAAGATGTGAGGGGCCCATGTCAGTACTTTTACTTTTGTAAGAAACAGTCCATTTCTAGGGGGAAGAGAGCTCTGTGGGGGACGTTTATTAATATCCCTTCCTCCTCCTCCAGGTTACAGCACCCCTGGTGCACTGGGCAGCTACCCCTCCCCCGCCCACTGGACTCTTGTCCCGTCAGTCGCAGTGCCCAGGCATCTGCCATGCAATCCCTTGCTTCTTCCCTAGAATATGCATCTGGAGAGGAAGGATGGGAGAACAGAACGGCAGCAACCTAAATTTTCTGGGCTTCCATTCTGGGACCACCCACACCCTTCCAAAACACTCCTACTTGGCAAAAGGTGGCCAAGGCCTGTTGCTGTTTTTACAGCCCAAGACCCACCAGCCAGAAGTTCTCCGTGGAGCACGGAGTCCTGGTACCTGCCAGGCCATGAAACTGGGTCTGGATTCATGTGAAGTGGTGTCACTCCTAATGTAAAGCCATATCCCAAGCTTTGTTTTTTCCTTTCCTGGGGGCTAGATCAGGGACCTGGTGAGGCTCAGCCTCCACCATCAAAAGGGGACCCCTCCCCCTCCAGGGCTGGAGGATGGGAGGAATCTGGATCCCAGAGTAAGCCCTATCAGGCTAGATAGCCCCTCCGTCCTGCTGTGGGGAGGAGTCACTGAATCAGTTTCCTTGAACCACTGGGCTGTTTATTGTGGTAGCTTAGCCTGTGCTGTAACACACACAGTGGAAGGAAACAAGATCCTCGAGCAGGACTTGAAGACAGGACACAGTCCCTTGGCAGGGCCAAGTCCCTTCTTCCACCTCCACAGGGCTTGGCTGTCTGGCTGGGACACAGTGTGGGACCTAAGGTGCTGCCCCCACCCGACCAGCCCTGGGCCTTTGCAGCCCACATCTCACCTTTTTCTCATCCCCGCCTTGCAGGAGTTGCAGGCCACTCCTCCGGTCACCCTCGTGTGTTCTCAGGGTGCTGCTGTGGGGCTGGGGCAGGCCAGAGGGTGGAGAGATGCTGCGGCCCTGCGGGTCCACCCAGGTGTAGATGTGATTGGTGACATAGCCCCCGGGGATGCGCCCCGCTGAGTACACAGACAGAACCAGCTTCTTGGAGCCCTTCAGAGCCTAGAGAGAAGGTGACAGAGTTAGAGAGAAGAGGGGACACTCTTGTCCTGTCCTTTTTTTTTTTTTAATTTTAAAGAGATTAAGACAAAACAAGACCTAACAGAGCAGATCAGAACAGAACAATGTAAGCAACACAGTATTTCACCAGAAGACAACCCATAATTAACAGTAACTACCACAATGTCTCTTTCTTTGAAATAGTTGAGTATAACTTCATATATAATAGTATCAAACATAACAAAATAGTATAAAGCCATTCAAGAGAATGAGAGTATTACAGGGCATTCTGAACCAAATAACAGAAAACAAACAATGGCTACTATGTTATCTCATTTTCCATAGAAAATTTGTTTATACTATCACACATAATACAACTCTTGTCCTTCTTCCCTCGTCCTTAGTGGTGGCCTACAGAAAGGAGAATCTTTACCCCCTCCTTAGCTCCTCTTCTCATCTCACAGTGGTCAGAACACAAGAAATATGATGTCTAAGGATATATGTGCAGATGAGAGTTAACCTAGCAGGCCGAAGCTGCTCTCCCCAGAAAGTTCTCCTCGCAAGGCTGGCCTCTGGGTGGTGGTGGGGAGTACAGAGTTGGCGTGTTCCCACCTGAAGCCACGGCTTACTATGTATACAGTGTGCTTCACACTGAAGCCCCAGTCACTCCTGGGATGTGGGTACAGGTCCACACAGCCATTCCAATTAAAAACTTTAGTGTTTGCTTCTGAGCTTCCCAGGTAGACACTGTTTCATAGATGTCACAATTTCTTGCTGGAGGAATTAAATGTGTCCTGTGTGACTCACTCAGAAAGGACTCTTAGAAGCTCAGACTTCCTCTGGACTTTCCCAGTGTGTCTATTCCCAGGTGCATTTTGCTATGTTGCCTTTCCGTATAATAAATACTACAGCTACTATATTTTGAGTGAAGACACCATATTTGTTGTACATTTTCCAGTCTGGGGCTGGAACAGTCACATAGAATGATAAGCCCAAACTGTATTCCCTGACATAGAAGCTGAGATGTGCCATGTTGCTTTCCCACAATGCACCTGTAGCTATTTATTCAAAAAGACAGACACTTAGCACTAGATTAACTGCAAATACACCCCATGTTAAGGACTGAATGTGTACATGTCTGAATTCAGACAATGAAGTCCTACTACCCTCCCCAACATGATGGTAATGTGGTGCTGGGGCTTTTGGGAGGTGATGAGAGTCAGATGAGGCCACAAGTATGGAGATTAGTGGCTTGTGGGGTGTTGGGGGGGAAGAGGAGAGAAGAGAAAAAGGAGACAGCAGAGAAAAAGGGGGAGAGAGAAGACAGATAAAAGAGAGGAGAGAGACCGTGCACAAAGCTCTCTCTTTCCTCTGTGTGCGGCTACAGGAAGAAGGTGGCCATTTGCAAGCCTGGAAGTGGACCCGGTCACACTGGCAACTGATTTCAGACCACCATCCTCAAGAAATGTAAGAAAATACATGTCTATTGTTTAGGCCACCCCAGCTATGGCATTTTGTTATGGCAGTATTTTCCAAATATTCCCTTATGAGGGCACAATGCTGTCAATATCCGAAAACAATAATATGCTTACAAAGAAGGAAAGACACATTTGCTCTCTGGCTCCCTCAAGCTTGCCCCAATCTGCTGTGCTTGGCTTTCAAAGAGGAGACGGAGAACCAAGAGGCATCAGGCCTCCACCCACGGCAGAATGCCAGCCCCTGGTACAAGGATAATAAGAGAGAGTGGCTCTCAATCTTCTGCATTTTACAAAAGAAGCTTGAGAATATGGGCAAAGGAAGGTCCACAGTGATCTCTGAGCATCCCTCAGGGCTCCACGACAGAACAATTGGGAAAATCAAATCTCTGCTAGGTAGGACCTGTGGAATAGAGGAGTGGAAGACCAGGTTCCCTTCTGCCACAAGGTGGAAGCCTGAGGCCAACACATCCTCGATACCCTTCAGACTCTCTGTTCCCCGCCTACTGCTGCCTTGGGGTGGGGGTGGGGTGTGGCGGGGCTCCCAGCTCTGACTCCGTTCCAAGTGGCTAGCTCCTTTGCTCCTTCCATGGCACATCACACGACCAGGCCCTGCCAAAAGAGGGCTGACTGTGTGCCAAGCCTGGAGGGAACCAAGTAGGAAGCCTGGTGAGAGATAAAGTATCACCATCACAGTAATCCTCATAATACCTGCGTGCAATGACACAACTCGTTATGAGGTGCACAGTAGGTCCTCACAACACGTGCAGCCTGTAAGAAACAAGGCATCACCTGGCACAGTAGGTCCTGGTGACAGAAACAAGGTATTGGACAGCACACAGTAGGTCTCCATGACATTTGTACCTAGTGAGAGACAAAGCTTTGATTGTCACAGAGTAGGTCTGAGAAAAGACCAGGCTGATTAGGTTAAAAAAAAAAAGTAAATAATTTACCCAAAGAAATCACAGCTCTGGTGCATCATCCACTTTAGAAGGTGGTGCTGGAGTTGGGGACAGGGACAGATGCAGGTAGAAAGCACATACGTGGGTTGGCAGGAGAGCAGAGGGGAGCTGAGCTGTCCTCCACTTGTTAGCTGGGAGCCGGCTGCTTGCCCCTCAGGGCGGCATGTGGGAAATGGGAGGACAGCACCCGCCTGGCACATGAGACAAGGCGAAGCGTGAAATCCACAGCCTCTGCACACACAGACAGCATAGCCCAGCACATCTCCACGCGGAGGAGAAAGCGCACTGTAGAAAGGCACTGCTCAAAGAGTTAAGAAAGAAAGTGGCAGAAGAATAAACCAGGATGCTTAGCACGTCATTTGTATTCTTTCTCATTGGCAATAGTAGAATCCTCCTGGTCAGTTCTATAAATAGCCCGGCAGCAACCTTGAGAACTGAGAGGAGGTTAATGCCTTTGATGAGAACACCACAGAGAGCCAGTGCCGCAGAGGAGGGCCCCCGCATCACTGAGCTCCCCAGTGCAGCTTGCTCCCGGTATGTTATAGAGGGGGACCCTGAAAACCTGAGTGGGAGGGGACAGATGGGGCACAGAGACAAGAGGCACAACCCAGGACACGAGTGGTCAGCCCCAGACAAGCCTTCCCGTTATGTGCCTCAGTTTCTCCATCACAAGACACTGGGGTCAGAAAGTCCAATGGCCACTTTAGATCATTTTGAACCACTTGGAATCTCTGATAGGGACTCTTTTAGAGGATAAATGTGGAGCTTTCAGTGGGCCACAGGGAGCAGAAATTTTATGTCATCTGCTATTTGCTTTTTTTCAGCGGGTCACAGGGAGCAGGAATTTTACATCCTCTGCCACTTGCTTTTTTTTTTTTTTTTTTTTTTTTTGGCAAAGCAAAGAAACAAGAACCTTGAGGCAGCACTTCTGATACCTAAACAGTTCTCAGGATATGGTCTTGGCCCATTAGGATCCTGCAGGAGCAGCTCCCTCTGCTGCTCTTTAATTTAAGCCTGTGTGCGTCATGGGGACAGGAAGGTTCAGGCTTCTCCCTCCCTGCCATTCTCGTCTCCTGCCCGGTTCCAAACAGCGCCTGTGTATTGTAAAGGGCATGAGCAAACAGAAGAGCTTGTTCCGAAAGAAAACAGACAGGAGCTTCTCCGATAGCCAGCCATTCCACTGGCCCCGCTCACCTCTGCAACCTCAGTCTCTGAGGCTTGGGCCATCTGGGGACAGCAAGGTCCCTGTTCACGGTTCAGTGACCCAGGCCTCTCACTGTATGTCCCTCCCACCATAGCAGCCTACATGGCAAGCTAGAGTCAGGCAAGGCAGAGTGAGCTCCGGCTGCTGAGGCGGAGACCTAGCCACGTCCCAACTGTGCTGCAGGCTTCTAGGTGGCCTCCCACCACTTCCTCCCTTAGCAGGCTTTGGGTTTGCCACTTGGCAGAGAGCAGGCAGGACGGAGTGATTGGTAAGGTCCTGGCTCAAGTTAAACTTCTCTTTTCTTCTGATAATGGTGATGGTCATGAGAGTAGAGAGAGCAAGGCATCAGGGACATGCAGGATAGACAGGTCGGTGGGCTGGGCCCAAAAACTGGCCTCAGTTTCCCTAGTTCTAGGACTACGGTACAGCTCTGCTCTTGCATCTTGCAGCCAGTCACCTGGGGACAATATGTCACATGTAGCATGCATTAAAGCCACCCGCATGCTCTGCCTGTGTGTGCTTCTGATGCCCACCATCCTCTGCTCCTCCCCCCAGGGCACCTTCACAGGATCAGCCTGTTCCCCTGAATCAAATGCTGTCAGCTGTGCCACATCACACAAGTCACCCTACTTCTCTGTCCATCTGTTTTCTGCCACACAAGATAAAGATCACAATTCTACTTTCTCTATAGAGAGAGGAGCATTGAAAAACTTGAGACCCACACACACAAGGACATTTTTCCGAGTGCTGTGTTCCCACATGTGTCATCAGGTGTTTATGGTAGAGCTCGGCCCAGGGGCCCTGCCTGTGTTCCACCAGCTCTGCTCACAGTGAAGGCTCCATCTGACAGGGCAGATGGTGCAGCTAAGCTGCGATCCATCACCGGAAGCCTATTCAGGCAGCACGTTACGATTACGGAAATGTAAATGACATGTGTACATCTTCAAACTTAATAAGTTGCTGCTTGGATTAATGCTCTCCAGAGGCAAACTGCCTCGCTCAGCTTATTGGAGTCAGTCCTGAAACTCCCAAATCACAGACTAACATGATGCGATTCTCTGTCCTACAGAGGACTAAGGAATAGACCAGATGGGCCACAGCGTAGGAGGGAGAAAGGACGTGTTAATATGGCAGATGTGTGTGTGTGTGTGTGTGCTATGTTCAAAAGCACACACCAACCATGAGCATAACAGGAGCCACAAAGGCACCAGACTAGCAGATGCCTGATCATGTGCAAAAGAAGTGTCCGAAGAAGTCCCAGACAGGGGCAAGTAAGAGCAAAATACCTGCTTATCTCAGAGCTCAGGCCTCCAGGCTTTGTGTTTTAGGAACCGACTCAGCCTCAGGAAGGAGAACTGTTCTGAGACTGGGACAATGACCTGTCTGTTCTTCCACTCTGCACCTTGCTTAGCTGATACATGAGGCAATGATCTTGGCTCTGCTGATGACTTGCTGTTATGATACTGAGCCAATTACCCAGCTCTGTGCCTGTTCTGCTTTTAAAAAAACAATTGAAATTCTAGCTACTTGAGAGGCTGAGGCAGCAGGATCACAAGTTTGAAGCCAGCCTGAGCAACTTAGCAGGACTGTATCTCGAAATAAAAAGATAAAAAGGATTGTGGATACGGCTCAGTGATAGAGTGCTGCTGGATTCAATCCCTGGTACCACACACACACAGAGGCAACTGCTGTCAGGGTTATTAAGATGATACCCACTGTCTATATGGACCTGACACATGGTAGGTCCTAATTCAACACTATGGTAACCCCTACCTGCTTCCCTGAGCCTGCCAGCTCCTCAAACATAAGCCATAAAAATTTTCTAAACGTCTAATCTGCCTGGATGAAAACACTGGCCATTCCTCTTGCCTTCTGATTTTCCTCCTTACAAGACACATCTTTCCCTCCTTTAATCTATACTTCCTCGAGCGGCCCTGCTTTCTGCTCCTCCACAGTGCACCAGACTCTTCCAAGGGCATCGGCACACTTCTGTGTTTCTGTGACCAGTAACCTTGTGGCCCTGAGTCACATTCATTATCTTACCTTTAAAACCACCAGGCAAGTGCCTTGAGACACACTGTCCATCTATTTTCTCTCTAACCTCTCTTTGCTCCTTGGCATTTCATTCATTTACCCATTCATCCATCCATTCATTTAACAAGATCTTTGATGAGCTATCTATGGGCCTGGTAGCCCCTGGGAACTTGTTCAAATTAGGGTACAGAGACAGAAGCGTATTTTACTTGGAATCACACAGATCCAGGCCATCAACCCACACTCTTACACACCATGTGAGCATAAAACACTCAGACTCAAATGGGATTTGGGCAGAGGGAGTGTGGAGTCCAACGCAGAGCCAGGTTAAGGATTCCCACTCTGGCTTTACAGCTTAGAGGCCTTGGGGAAGGTTTTTAACTAATCTGTGTCCCTTTCCCAGGTGTAAGATGGATTACCAATGGCCTTATGTCACATGGTAAATGTATTAAATTGGTCAATACACACACACACACACACACACACACACACACAAACACGCACACATATGTAGTAGAGTGATAACTGGGTAGTCAGTTTATAATACCAGCTGAACTGGATCAGAGTGGTACTGAGCGTGGACAGCCTACCCACCTGAGGACTGTGGCCAGCATAAAAAGGAGACCTGGAGAGGAAGCATTTAGCACTGTGTTGCTAAAGTGTTGCTCCTAAGTGTTGTTGTTGTTTGGAGCTGTTGTTTCTCCTGGTGGAGCTTGTCATGCCAGCATCCCTGATGTGAACTTGGCTGTTCTCACTGTTGGAGGAGCTCAGGACCTGGTCTGCTGAGAATGGCTGCAGTTTACTTTGTAGGAACTCTGATTCCTACTTTGAGCATTGTTTCCTGGCTCTGGAGGGGAAGATGTGAGCTGTTCAATCTCCAGGAGAAGCCTGTTGTGCTGGCTTCCTGATATGAAGTCAGCCGTTCTCCATTGTCGGAGGAGTCGGGACCTTGTTGCTGTGGAGGGCTGTGGCACTTTTCAGGGAAGCCCTGGTCCTTATTTTGAGTGTTGCTTCTTGGCTCTAGTGCAGAACCCTCAACCTACTGGCACAGATCTTTCACCTCGCTGGCACAGACTTTCTAACTTCCACTGCTGATCTTGGGGCCTCCCCAGAGCAGATCTGTGAAACAGACTTGCATGAGTCATTTTTGTGGGCTCTAGGCCTCCAGTTGGACTGGGACATTGTCATGGGCTCTAGGTCTTCAGATGGACTCATGTAGGACATTGCTGTGGGATCCAGGCCCTCAGCTGGATTCCTTAGGTGTCAGTGTGGACAGATTTCCTGTACTATCTTTGTATTTAACTATGTGACTAGCATAAAATACTACCATAAATTATGTGTTCTGTATGTAATTGTTTTCCTTGCAACCCCTGCATATATATATATGTTTTTTTCAGGACCTGGGACATATGTCAGAGCTCTAAAATCATTGAAGATTATGCTCATAAAGAATCTATAACACAACAGAACCACTCACAGTAGCCAGTTATATTTTGTATGTCCTTCTTGAGTTGTTTTGCATTTTGTAAGAACAGGTATACACATATGCAAAACTATCTTCTGATTCTTACACAAATGAACCCATAATGGACACTTTTGCCTTTTCTGTACCTTTTTTCAGCTAAAATTCATTTGGAGAATCTTTTCCTCAGAAGCTCAGTGAACTGAAACTCCTCTTTACTATCATCCTTGGCAGGGTTTCACTACATGAAATTCTCACTCTCTTCTCCATGAGTATCTAAGGGTATTTTGTGGATTTTGCCAGTACAAATACCTGTGATGAACACCCCTTGAGGTCCTGTCTTGGAGCACAGTGAGCTTCTCCAGACTCAAGTAGAAATACTGACGCAGTGGACCATGCATCTTTGTGCACAAATAACCACCTTCATGTCTGGGAAGGAGTAGTCTCCTGGTGGGTCTTGTCATCACGTGCAGTTCCTATCAATACTTGTAGGGGCATCACTGTGTGCTCTGAGCCTACAGACACCCTAAATTCCCCTGACACTGGACTAGGAGGGGTGGGAGTCTCACAATGGTCTCCCAGGGCAGTGTGGGAATCTGTCTTTCTTCATGCTTCCTTCCATGGGTTGCACAAACCTCACAGTTTAGGCAAATCTTGGGCCTGTATACCAACTTCATCTGGGGGGATAAATCTTGGACTCTGAATTATTGCAAAACACCCCCCTAAAAGATAACCTGGTAATGGCTTATGCTGGAGACAGTGAGTTTCCCAATGGAAGGTAAACTTGTTAGAAAGCCATTTCCAGACAGTTCCATGTCTTCCTATCTCTCTGAGCATCAGCTTTCTTATCTGTTAAATGGGGCTACTGATTGTCTTCACGGAGTTGTGCAGACCACATGAAGACTGATGAGATAATCTTGTAGCAGGCCTGAGGCACAGGAGGCTCTGGGCAAATGGTGACCACTCTGTTACTAACCTTTATTCTTCCCATTGTACAGATGAGAAAAGCGATGCTTAGTGGTGAAGACAGGAGGTAGGATCTTCATAGGAATCTAGGACTTTCCATACCCCTTCACCCTGCTGCCTGCTCACCAGTGGCTCAGGGGGGTTCAGATAACACAAAGTCAACCCCACACCTTGTCCCAAGACAGATAAACTGGGAGGCCTTAAAAGGGGGCACAGGCCTCACAGGCTGTCACCCAGCAGGAGAGTATTACAGGCTCCCAAGTCCTGAACAGGACCCTGCCCATCTAGCCTTGTTTTGAAGGAGGATAGGAATTGTTGACATGGCCTCTCTGCCGGAGCAGCACATTTTAATGTCATGAGACAGTAAAGCCCTAATTAGCACTGTCTCCAGAATACCTCCCATCTGCACCACTGCTCTCTGTGGTAATTACCTCTTCCGGGGACCACTCAGAGCAGCAGCTTCCCAGTTTCCTCGCTCAGCCCTCAGACCAACCTCCACATAGCAGCCAGGGGATCTTTTTCAAAAGGAAGGCGACCTTGTCTCTTCCCTGCCCCAAACTCTCCCCACTGTGGCTGCTGTAAACTGCACGCTGCCTCCAGTGTAGCTCAGGCCTGTGTGCTGGGCCCTGATGCTGGGCCAGCTCGGCTCCTGCCTGGCCACCTGAGCCCTCTGACAGTATCAGGTGCCCTCAGCTCCTTTCCACGGCAGCTCTGCACGTGCTGCTCCCTGTCCCTGAAAGCATACGTCTCACGCACTTACTTACACATGTGATTATTTGATCTATGTACCTCTCAACAGCCTGGGGAGTCAGTTCCTCTGACTCCATCACAGTGCGTCCATAAGTAGAAATGTAAGTGATTCCATGGAAAGTGACAGATGGTGATATGTGAGGGCAATTTCCTTCTTGGAATTGCCCGCTAAAGAGGGATGTGACTGCTCTTGAAGTTCCAGGGACTCTTCCAATGGAATCAAAAGAATCTGTTTATTTCTTTTGCCTTGGTTGTTCGGAAGCTCAGAATTCAATTTAAACATGATGTGCTCTCCTTATGAAAGAGCAGCACACACAAACATACATCCTCACACAATTTCTAGTGTCATTTGTGATCCCTTGTCTTTCTAATGATGTGCTTTTCTGGATAAAGTCACTCGATTATTTTGACATAAGTAGGCCTATTAACTCTAAACATAGGAGCAAGTAAGTAAATGGTATACATGGAGTGTAAAAAGAGTGTTATACCACACTAGCTGCACGGAAGGTGCTTGAGAAAACAACTGCTGAGTGGATGAACAAACTGTTAAATCTCGAATTAGACACCTACAGAGACTGGGGCAACAGATCTACTTTCCCCGCCTACCTCTGACCCTTACTCCCCAGAAATGTTTTGCAACTGCTAGTTTGGCCTAAGAACATGTGCCATTTGTAAATATGCCTTAAATGAAAGTCCAAAAATTGTTATTCCTATGTTCTTTTGCAATGATGATATAGCAGGGAATGGTGTGGTAAGAACCCACTATTTCTCAAACAACCATGGCTTGACAATAGCTTCATCTGTGCAACATCTGTGTGCCCATCAGGGGCCCAGGACACGAAACGCCTCACAAATTTGGGGGTCATCCTTGCACAGGGGCCATGCTAACGTTTTCTGAATCTTTCAATTTTAGTATATGTGCTGCTGAAGCGAGCCTGGGGCCCAGGCCATGATGTGCAGTTGTGCCAAGATAAGGCACATCTGCTCCAGCTCTGGGTGGCCACCTTGCCTGCTTGAGCTGCTGCACCCCTAGGGAAATCAACTGGACCGAGAGGGAAGCTGTGGGAGCCCTCTGGACTCCTCTCTGAGCACAGCTCAACATAAGGATCCAGAAACAGCGGGACAACATCTATGCGAAAAAAAATGGCCAGGAGGCAGGCGATTCCACAGCAGAAAAAAGGACCATGCAAAACATAGGCCCACAGCAGGGAAGTGGTGAGGACAGTTAGGAACAGGGACGCAGGAATCTTCCCTCCTTGCATATTTTCTTTAATGCTATTTAAATGTGCCTTTCACTGGAGTCTCACAAAGCAGGATTTAAAATATCAACTGTGCATTTCCTGTCCTCTCCTTTCTTTAATATTTTGCCTCCAAATGGTCCATGTGAAAATCTCCACTTGTCCTAGGAACGCTGGGGTCCAGAGGCTCAGATGGAGATCTGACATTTGCAAGCCCTCTCCACTGCTGCTACTCCTAAATGTGTCACTTAAAAGCTGTGTGAACAAGACACAACATTAACACTCCAAGAAAGAAGAAAATACTTTGACCTTGGGGATAATGCTGTAAGAAATCTGCAAGAAAGTTCAAGAGTGACTGCCCCTTTGCAAAACAACACACGAGAAGAGGACAGATCAGATTCCAGAAATATAATGATTCCTGTTTAATGGAATTCTTCAATTATCCACTAAGCCTGGCTTTTAGTCCTTTATAATTTAAATAAATCGCTTTACAAATGTTCTTTTACATTTTGTCTTGATATTCCCCTTTTTTTTTTTTCTTTAAAGGAAGAACAAGATTTTAGGAGTCATGAATGACTGGAGATGAGCTTCAGCATCTATGTGAGGCAGTGCTTACTGTCTAGGATCAGTGTCCGAAGCACACAGATTTCCCGGAATACCTGTTTTTATCAGTGTCATTTTCTCAACCCATGAATAGGTATATGGATGGGGCTTATTTTTCTCCCAGACTCATTATATCTCTGTGCCTCATCTCTTTCTGACCATCCTCGCTTGAGAAGGCTCCCATTTCATTCAACCTCAGCCTAAGAATCTGAATTCAAAGTGGATGCATCAACCATCCTTGAAAAACAGACTCAGCAGACATCAGAAAGGAAAAGACAGCCAGCTGATTAAAATGTAAAACTCCTGTGATCACATGAGCTTAGGATACTCAAGTATGAATACATACACGTATACAATCATCAAACATGCATAGGAGTTAAGCCTTACTATTTGTATTATACAGATTAAAATGGATTTTTTGTCTATGGAAATAAAATATAATATAATATCCAGTGTTGGTATTGCTGGGGAGCAATGAAGAATCTCACACACTGCTAATGTTGGCAGGAGGGACTATAAAAAAATAATTTCCAGCCCAAGAACTGTTTGGCAACAGTTATCAAAAGCCTTAAAATGCCACCTCTCCCTTGAGCCAATGCCACTTCTGGAAAGACAGCCCAAGGAATTATTAGAGATGTGCTTTAAGATTAATGTGAAAGATGTATAAAGCAGCAGTGTGGATAACAGTGGAAAAACAAACTATCCAACAAGAGGAAATGAGTTAAATAAATCATGCATTTTTTGCTACAATATATTATGCAGTCATTAAAAATCATGTTCTAGAAACATTTATCAAAGTAGGAGAACGGTCATGATACATGGCTTGGTGGGAAAGCCTGGAGAGATAACTATGTTGGGATTGGTGGGGGTGGAGAGAATTCCAGACACAAACTAGAAAGTACTAGAAAGGCAGGAATCCAATTTCCAAAAGTGATTATTTCTGGGTAAGCGGGATTATCTATAATCTGTATTTTTATGTGTTTCTCAAGGGGCTTTCCATGTTTTTAAAATTTAATCTTTATTTTTTGCGTGTTTTTAAAAAGTTCCTTCCGTATTTTTTAAACTGAGCCCATATATCGTAGGTCATTAAAATAAATACAGAAAGAAATACACATGCATACACAAACACATTTTGTTTTAAGGGCCTAGGTGGATTCCTTTTCCTCCTCACATTTTCTATAAACCAAGCAAAATGGCCCTTTAACTTGTCTCATCTGTGACAGGGTTGATGACCACTGGCCCTTTACATGAAGCCTCGAGGCACTGTTTGAATTGGGGTTGAGTTCAGGTCACGGTTATATAGCAGGGAATTTCCATGGGCAAGGCACCAAATCAGAACCTGCCATAACAGAGAAAGCAAGGTGGGGGAGATGAGAGAGAGAGAGAGAGAGAGAGAGAGAGAGAGAGAGAGAGAGAGAGCTGTGTTACTTCTTTCTGAAATCTAGGTAATGAAATACAGAGTATCCCAGGGAGAGGGTGGGGTAGCCAAGGCCCAGGTCCTTGGCCTCCTTGTGTCATTAAATAGCCACAAAGTCACTTTCATGAGGGAAAACGATGAGGAGGAAATGGTCATTTATAGAAGCCCTTCTCTCACCAGCACCAGCCTGGGCTTCTCCTCTTGTCAGAAGCAGCTGAAATGAACATACACTCTGGAGGCAGGCAGACCCAGGTTCAAACCCTAGTCCTGCTTCCCTCCATCCATGCACCCATAGCCGGCTACCTCCTCTTCGGATTCCCTGTCTCCTGGCCCTTGGGGCCGGGGGAAGCATCTGCAGAGCTCCCAATGGCATGCACAGGATGCTCGGTGGTGACACTGTCTTGGGTGTGCTGCTTTGTACTTTCCACAGTGCTAGGAGGAGCACTTCCTGGCAGGAAGACAGCCCAACAGAGCACGGGGACCATGGCAGGCGATCATCAATTGTTTAGCTTAACAGATGCACCCGGTGCTTTAGTACACTATCTGCACTGCCATCGTAGCCCCGCTTTAGAGACAAGGAAAGCTGTGAGAACAGCTGTGACTTTCCTGCCATTTCACTGTCATTCACATGCCGGTTCCACTGAGGAGGAATGTGAGAATCAGAGGCAAAGACGCCTTTTCAAGACCCCTCAGCCTCAAAGTGACGGAGGTGGGTTTTGTCCTCGGAAGTGGTTCCACAGCCCAGGCTCAAGCACTGTGAGACATGGTCTCTCCACAGTCCCTCAGGTCAACAAATCCTGGTTTACAGCATGGCTCTGTCTCCAGCTGTACCTAGTTTCCCCACAAATTCTCACACATTCAGAGGGTGGGCCTTTGGACTGGATCGTGGGACTGCTACACTCAACAGTGGACTGGTCCACCCATGAGTTCTTGGCTCAGTGTGCTGTTAGCAAGGAGGGCCTCGATGGAGGTGGGGTCACTGAGGGTGACCTCGGTTGTGTCCTTTTTCCTCCTCCTCCCTTCTTTCTCCCTCTCTGCTCCTGGGTGCCATGGGTTGGGCAGTTTTTCCTCCACTATGCTATTTCTGCTTTGGAGCCAGTCAACCATGGGCTGAACTCTGTGAAACCATAAGTCAGAACAGCTCTCTCTTCCTGTAGGTTGTGGGGTATGGCCATGCTAGTCCACTGTAAGCCCTCATGCAATACAAAGGTTAGGATCACATGATGAGCCACAAAGAAACACAGTTGGAGACACGGTATCTGTGTCATGAGACACATGGAGCAGGCTGTTACCCTGAGGGAACTGAGGACAAGAGAAAAGGTCTCCTCCAGACACAGCAATGACAATGTGGGCGGGCAGGGATCCTGGGACACTCATTAGGGCCAGCCTCAGGAGAACTGTGGGGAGACGAGAGGTGAAGAGAAGGCAATGTTACTTGTCATGTGTGGATCCCACTTGGGGACAGGGGAGAAGAAAGCTGCCTGCAGGTAAAAGGGGCCGAGGTCACAGGCATCCTGGAGACCAAGGTGAAGAGCTTGTCCTCCACCCTGGGTGCTCTCAGCTCCAGTGCAGAGCTCTGGGTAGACACAGCTGGATAAACAGGCATCCAGAGTGTCCGCTTTGCCTCCAGGATGGAGAAGGAACCGGAAGTGGAGACAGACTGGGGAGGAGGCTGCAGCTGGGGCAGTGGTGAGGGCAGGGAGGGGAAGTATGGCCTGAAACGCGCTGGGGAGAGATGAGACCCACAAAGGGAGCCACATGTCTCCAACAGGGTGACTAGAGGGAGGAGCAGGTGAGGTTACTAACTTGGGAATGTGTCCAGTTTGAGGGCAGGAGGAGGAAGGGGTGGTCAGAGGGCTGGAGATGAGCCAAGACTTCCAGAGCAAGTAAGTATTAGTCCTAATGTTGGAGAAGCACTAAAAATACAGCCGAAAAATTAAAGCATTAAAAAGAGGCATGGATCCCATTCAGAGACAAGGCCAGAAGATGAGGAGGGAAGGACATTCAGGAAGAGACAAAGAATCCGAGGGAGATCTGTATTTTCTGACCTCTGCAGAGACTAAAATCTTAGGACTGAGAGACTCTTGTAAGAAGAAGAGAGCTCAAGAGACTTGGGGGAAATCTAGAAAGTTTAGGGCTCTCCAAAGGGAAAGAGGAGACAGAAAGCGCGGATAAAGGAAAGGAAAAGGGTTTCGCCGTGTCCACATATGCTAGAGCAGTGGTGGTGAACCTACGTGCCGCAGTGGACCGTGGGTATCACTGAAAGCTCTAAATGGTTTGCCATCACAGTGCGAGGTATGCCACCCTAAGGGGGGATGCAGAGGGCAGACAGGCAGCCCCTCACCCAGCTTTTCCACGGAAGCTCCAAGACAGGGTGACTTTCTGAAGCTGGACCACATTTCTTAAGAAACCTCTTAATGAGGCCTAGCACACTATTTCAGTTGTGGTTCAAATAAATTACAAGTTTTTTTTTTTTAAGTGCAGAAGCCCATGTTATTAAATCACTTCACCTGCATTAATGGGTTTAATAGGCTCTGGAAATAGTCACCTCCTCTCCTTCCCTAGGGAGTCCATCAGGGAAGGTGCCCGGGAGCAAGGCTGGACACACGGCTGACCCAGGGTACAACACAGCCACACTCCAGGCCACTGGGCCATGCTTCTGTCTTACCTGCAACCCTATTTTTCAAAGTCTCACAGAAAATCAGAAGACAGGTGGGGAAATACAATTCCGCTCATCACTAGGCTTTATTAACTTCTAAAAAGCAAAATGCAGATGCCAAAAGGCAGATACAAGCAATTACATTTTTAAAGCAACTCCATCTATGTGGGAATATTGACCACATTTAGTAAATGACGCTGCAATTCAGGCAGCTACAATGGAGCACACAGGCCTCAACTCCTGATCTTTTCTTCCAATGCTGTTTAAAAAAAACAAAACAAAAAGTAACTAAGAAGGCACAGAGTTTCAAAGCCAAGCTAAGCACAACAGTCTCAAAGGCAATCGAATCCAGTCCATAACATTTTTCAGTACAATGCTTGCAGGCAGACCCTGCAAGCATTTCAAACTTTTGACGTGCAGTGGTGACAATGACTTAGAGGACAATGAGCCAGGTTTAGCAGCAGGCATGTATGAGTCATAGAGAGACAAACGGACTTGCCCAAGGTCACTGTCAAGTGACCCTGGTCCACCTCCTATCTCCACCTCCAGCCTCCAGGCACAGCCTTCCCTTCTCCTTGGACTCTCCAATGTATCAGCTGGAATTCTGCTCTATAATGAGTTAAGGATGGCAACAAGGTGGGTCCAGCCCTATCTCAAAGTCTTTAGGTGGATAAACGCTGCTGGAGGTTGGGAATCATAAAGGCAGGCAGGACTTCCCGCATTTCAGTGTGGCTTAGACCTGCATGGGAAGAGCTTGCCAGCTTTCAAGCAAGTTAACATCTGTGAATTACCATATGTAAGGCTGCAGCACCTGGGTATTTGGGAAAACTCTTCCTAATGTGGTTTTACTATGTTCCACCCTGTAGCCTGCAGAGAGAAGATATCTTCAGACTGTGCACGCAAGGCTGATGTGTTTACTTTGTAGTCAGAGCTAAGAGGATGCTGATATTAGAAAACTCAGGTAGGGAGGAAAAACAACCACAAAACTGGCTGCCAGCTGAAGCAAAGCCACAGCCAATTTAGCAGAAGGAACAGATTCTCAAAGGAGGCAGGAAGCAAAGGTGTTGGGACTGGAGAACAGGGAAAAATAAATTCACTTATACATCCCCCATGGACAATAAAGCAGTTTTTAAACATACACGTCATTATTGGGGACTTGGTCTTCACCTAAATATTGAGGCTTCTTGAAATCCAGAGTTACTTGTTTTAAAAAAATGCCTTGAGATGTATCTCATCACAAATTGGCTCATTGATTGCTTTGGAATGCATAAATGATTCTATTTTGGAATCACAGACACAATCAGGCTGCTGAAATAAACCACTTCTGGGAATGTGGTTTTCAAATTAAGAGAAAGGTGACAAATGCATTAGCCAAAGGGGTCTCATAGGGTGGATCTGGGCTCCAGGACAGGGGAAATGCTGTTGGTTACCCAGGTACACAACACATTTTTAAAGGCCTTTCACTAAAGTAGTAAATGGTGTTTTCCACACCTAGTAACTGATCTGATCCTCACAGCCATGAGAGAAGGAAGTATATGGGAGGTGGCTATACCCATTTTGTAGCTCCAAAGACTGAGGTTGGAACTTCACGGGAATTCCCATAGCCACAAAGCCAACTTCTATAGCATACACTACAGACTATGGCTTCCGTTGATTTATGCACCCAGCACTCACTGCCACCCACAGACTTTTATCAGATCTCTCATTCCAGAACTGACAGCTCTGGGTTAGGAGATCATTCCAGTCATTCAGTAAATATTTATCTATCTATTAAAGTACTTGCGGGGTGCCAGGAGATGGGGATATGGAAATGGCCAAGGAATACAGTGGTAACTCGGTTCATGAACTTAATTCTTTCCATGATTCCTGAACTGAAGGAGCACTGGGTTCCATTCTCATTCCTGCGGAGTTTACTTATAATGGGGGAGGCAGATGACAAACAAAGGTAAAGAAAGTCTTTCTAGCAGTGACAGGTGCATGAAAGGAAATCAAAGCAGGGGACAGGGATGGAGAGGTATGGCAGCAGGGCTAAGGTAGCAGGGGTGCAGAAGCAGGAGGCTATCACTTGAAATGCCTAGTGATCTGTGGCGGTGGATGGGTCTGTAGTCTCCTCCATGACTGGCAGGCAACGGAGCCCTTGTCCTGTTCATCTCTGACTTTCAAGTACCAGCTGCAGGTTTGCAGTGTGGTAGGCCCCACTAGGAAAATGTATAGACAATTGGCTGAGTCAGGCCACTCTCTCTGATGCAGAGGGCTCAGATTTCTCATTTAGTAAAGTCTCTAGGTGGTTCTCAAAAGACCATCAATGTCATGCACAAAATGTGACATCTTCCTGCCTTCAACTAGGGGAAATGGTATTGCCTTCAGGAGACTAGCTCCAGACCCTTGGGGCTGAGCTCCAGGCAGGCCTTGCATTCCTAATGCCAGTGATGACCTTTGGGCTTTCTCATTCCACAACCTTGACTATGATCCTCCTTATTTTCCTGCCTCTCTTGGGAAAATGAGATGGCACAGAAGAACAAACACACAGCACAGCACAGCAGGCACTGGCAAAGGTGAACTCTTCCCTTCTCAATAGCGTTCCTGTAAAACAAAGTTAAACCACAAGTGCAATGTAAATACAGGCTGGGTGATAAGAATGTGTCAATATAGCTTCTTCAGTTATACAAATGCACCACTCTGGCAAGGAGAGGTTGACAATTCATGAGCCTATGCATGTTTGAAGCCAGGGGCTGTATGGAAAATCTCTGTCCTGCTCAATTTAGCTGTGAACCTAAAACTGCTCTCAAAAATAAAGCTTATTAAAAAATACCACCAGCAACCACCACCACTGCCCATAAGTGCTCCAGCTTCAAGGTGCTGCTTCCTGCAGCTGACACCAGGAATGCACAGTTTGGAAAGAATGAAGAAAGAGACAGAGTTTGCTTCCCATGTCATACCCTTTCCACCTGCCAGGCTGTCAGAGGAAAAGGTAAATGTCACAGCACAGAGATTCAAGCACCCCTACCTAGTGGCACAATTAGATGCCTGCATGAGCTTAGAGTTAATATTGGATTCTTGCTTGGGGCAGGGAGGGGAGTATTAAAAAAAAAAAACAAAGAAAAAGAATCCATTTGCAAAGATTTATATTTCAGCCTCCTTATATTTCAACCTCTGGCCACTTGATGTCATTCTTTCTAATCAGATTCTCTGGTGTTGGCTGGCGAAGTAGTCTGGGGTCCTTGAGCTACGGGGACCAAACAGTGCTCTTCTAAGCTATAAAAGAACTCTGCTAGATTGGCCAGTTGGAACCTAATCCCCAGTGCATGCCTGCTTTGGTGCAAAGCCCTTTGTAGAGCGGAAGAAAGATTAAGGCTCGAGGAGCTGCACACATGCTGTGAGCATGAGCAGACAGGCACACTCACCAGGGGCTGTGTGCACTTGATAGGTGCGTGCAGACTGTGTGGCTGGGGGCAGGCGGAAGTGGGAAGCAACCGCACACTTACAATCCCACTGGCTGGAGGTTAAAGAACCATACCTCTCTTTGCCACTCCAGCCAAATGATGAATCTATAGCAAGTAATAAACAACACTGGGTTTGCTGGCAGAGAGGAATGAAGAAACCAGGAGCAAAGCACTGGGGGGAGGCATGGTCTCCTTCATGTCCAGCTTCAGCTCAGGAGGCAAGAATCTTCTCTAAATATATCAATTCTTCAATAAATAAATAAATAAATATAGGTGCCTCTTTCACCCTGCAAAATGCTTCTTTGATTTGAACAGTAAATAAGCAGAGGATTTGATCCTACGTCAGTGTTATAATTTTCTAAAGCTCTGAGTGTCAGCTTGAGTCAAATAAATATACAAGATTAAATTGAAGGCGTATATCAGTGTATAGCACAAACTCTACCCAGTCAAGGGTTTATAAACAGTGGTCTTGCTATGAGTTGTTGTTGACATGATTCATGGGACCTGAAAGTGAATGCAGAGGGAAGCCTGTGGGTGCCCACAGTTCCTGTTGGAGTCCGGGAACAAGACCAGTGTGAGACTCTACACTTCACGCACAAAGTGGGAAGTATGAATAATTTGTAAGGGCTTCACCTAACCACGTATGATGGTAAAATGACAAATGTGTCATTTAGAACCTGCTGAACCAAATATAATGACTTATATTAATCCAGACAGATTCTTCCTGGCTTATTATGCAAAGGTAGGAAAGGTATGATAACTCTAATTAAATGAAAGGGCTGGCAACAGTTTGTAACTTCTGGAACATTTTAATATGCTCCGTGGATTTACCTGTGGGAATGCTGAGACTATAATAAAGCTGTTTGATTTTTATCAAGATGAAACACACACAGACATACACACATCCCAGAAGCACCTGGATAGCCCGAGGCGCTATCCACATAACCAGGGGACTGAGAAAGCAGGTGGGTAAGTGAATTTTATTTTGTATATTCCCAGGGTGGTGCTGTTTGTGCCTGAATCCTGTTGTCATTTTTCACTGGCTCCAGAACAGCGCTAGGGCTGGAGTTCTTGGGTTGAGACCCAGCAGCCCGGCCCTCATCAGTACAGCGTGTAACCTATCAATTTCCTGATTTAGTGTGATGCTATACAAGACTGCCAAGAGTCTCATCTCCCAGTCCTCAGCCAACTGTCTTGGCCTTAAATGAAAGCGAATTTCAGAAGAAAAACAAAACAGCAGATTAGACATTCTGTATGCCTTCTGCATAGCACACATCAAGCACATCAAACTCTGGGCAGGAAAGGACCTTGGATAGTTCCTGATCCATCCACCCTGGAACACAGAAAGGATCCACAGCAACTGGCCCAAGGTCACACAGCAAGTGTGCAGCACATGCTAATGCAGTATCCTGGTTCTGTGGACCCAAGGGCCAATTCATCAAGCATATCCGGCTGGAAAACTTTGAATGATCTATTTTATTAATACTAGCTTGGCCCCTGTTCATTCAAGATCTTTGCAAAAATCAAACATCTCAACATAATTGCAAGTAGCACATGGGCCATTTTAGCTAGACCTGTCACTGCTGATATGGCAAATAGGCTTCACGGGAGCTGGAGGAGGTGACTTACAATTATATTCGTGATAAAATCCTCAGTAAACTGCTTTGGCTAACGATGGATGTTCCATGTGTCGGAAAAAGAAGAGGTAAGGGGCTGGGGATTTAGCTTAGCGGCATAAGCACCTGCCTTAAAAGCAGGCGGTTGTGAGTTCAATCCCTGGCACAGGAAAAAAAAAAAAAAAAAAAAAGAGGTAAATGTCTGCTTACTCCCGTCTTTACAAAGCTCTGACCCTCTCTGATCCATAAACTATTAAGTGAGTTGACTCTTAAAATCTATTTTAACTTGGGATGGGGAGAATAGCTCAGTAGTAGTGTTTGCCTACCATACATGAGACCCTGGATTCAATCTCAATCTGTAGCACTGCAAAACAAAGGAGTGAGGGGCCGAGGATACAGCTCAGTGAGACAGCACCTGCCTGGCAAGTGCAAGGTCATGAGTTTGATCCCTGGTACCAAAAAAAAAGTGAAAATTTTACTTAATGTAATGTTCTTTCTATTAGATACACTTCATCTCTCCTTGTCCCCTTCCTCCTCCCTGACAGAGGAAAAACAGTTTAAGTTTGAAAAGATATCTTCTACCAAATGTAATGTGGTATCCTGGGTATAGAAAGAGGACAGAAGCAGAAAAAGCACTGAAATTCAGGTAAGTCTGTGTTTCCCTCTACCAGGTCATATCCCACTGCCATCAAACCCTTCAGAGGCCCAGTGGTACTGGGCTTACACAGTGTGTCTGAGCAGAGAGCTACCAGATTGGAGTCGGTAGAGCCCAGTGGACAGGTGGGTGTCCCTGAACTTGCAGTGAAGGGACCTGTTCTTAATTTTGTGAAAATGTGTCAACTGTTCTCTGGGTATCCTTTCCACTGTCCTTGAAGCCACCTGTACATCTTGTAATGCTATAGTGGCCTCCTCCTCCATCTTACTCTAAAGTGTGTCCCCGTCTCTCCTTGGAGTTCATGTAGCACAAAACAGCATACATTTCTGTTGGTTCTGAAGGCTCCAAAGGGGTCTGTTTCAGGTAGATTATGTGTCTGGTGCTGGTCCGAAGAGAGGCAATCATGGGCCAGGAGTTCAATCTGCCCTAGCAGTCATATCCGGAGAGAAAAAGCAGGGACAAAGATGAAGGATCAGCTAGCTCACATGGGACTCCTGTGACACAGATGCCACACTTCAAGGACAGTCCTGCTCATACTCCAGCTCTCCCTCAGTGGCAGGTACTCTTTCTTGGCCTTCAAAACCTATGCACAAGGAGCAGATACTTCTTTCTGCAAGCAACAACAACAACATAAGGAATGAAGGTCTGGGGCTGCTCTGAGTCCAGCTTAGACAGAAGGTCCCAAGCAAGATCAATGAAATGCTGGGAAATCAAAACTCTCAGACAAGCAGCTTGACCCTCCCAGCATGTCCGGGTCCAGGAAACGAAGTGCAGGGATAGTTAGTGTTTCTAATGCTCAGATTAAATTGACAGCTTTTCCAAAGCCTATCACCTCATGATGATTAAGTTACCCCAGTCTCTTGAAATTGCCCCTAAAATTGAACCCACATATATAAATGACCATTTGGATCAAGTATCTTTAGAGTGTAAATTTATCATCTAGGACCTCTGGGCCTTTTAGGGACAAGGTTAATGGACTATTTCTCTATTAAAAAAGGAATGCTAGATAAAAGAGAAAGATTGATGTCAGGGAGGAGACCAAGAAAACTGTTCTGTGGGACCCACAAAGAGCTTTTAGCCACAGTACCTTGGAACAATCTATGCAATTGGTCTTTTCCCAGAAAATGCAAAGAAGTTTGCAAAAGCATCAGTGTCTCTGAAGAGGGACTAATGGGTTAGGAAGCAAATGAAGGAGGCCAAGATGAAAGGCATATGGTGGTGGCCCAGGTACATGGCCAGAGTCTGCGCACCTCACCTGGCCTCAGGTCACTAAGTAGCACACAGAAAGGTGCCCAGACCTCTGCTACTTAGTTTTCCGGCAACCAGTGGGCCCTTGGCTGGAGTTAGGAACACCTGGGCTGAGAAGGAGGCTGAGAAGGAACAGTGTAGGGGTCACAGGCCAGCCCAAAGCTCTGCGAAGCACCACTCTGCAGAAGCACAGCTTGTGCTGGCCTTCCTGTCCCTCAAAACCCTTCACTTCTTGCAAACAGGGGTGGAAGTGGGAGCTAAATGTTTAAAAGAGGCTCTTGAATCCATCCAGGGACCATGCACTATCCATCTCACACTCCAACTGGTTTTCAACAGCCCTGGGGAGAGGAGATCAGCAAACCCGCGCACTTTTTCAAACAGCATGACTAAATCCCCAGAAGCTGGTTGTCATGAGGTTATTTTTCTCAATTAACAGACAGAAAAAGCACAGATAGGCCAAGGGATTTATTTCCATCCATCAGGAAGGGGCCTCATTTTCAACAAAGTTAGGTAGGGACCACTTATCTGGTCCAGTTGCTTCATCTTCCAAGTGGAGAACCAGGGCTTCTGAAACGGCCAGTGCCTTTCCAGGGTACACTGGCTGAACTGGGCCAGAGCCCTGGGGTCACAAAGCCCTCCTGAGGCCACTTGAGAGCTAGCAGAACTTTGTTTCAAAGTCAAGACTAGTACGGAAGTGGGGCAGTTAACAGACTAGGACTACAAAGGGGGTCCCCATAAAACCAAGGCATCAGTAGAGCCTCAGTGCCCGCATCCAACCTACAAACCGGATATTCCTGCATTAAAGTTATGGATAATGGAGCCCAGAAAGGCCAATCTATTTGCCTAAGGACGCGCAGCACGGAGCTACTGAAGGAGGGCGCCACTCCGCTTGCTTCATGCTTTAAGCTCATCTCTTGTGCAAAACCTCAGCCCTACCTTGACAGCCTCCGCGTGTGTCACCCGGGCCAGGGATTTATCGTTGACACGCAGAATCTGGTCCCCGACTCGCAGCCCTTCCTTCTCGGCCAAGGAACCTGGCTCCACCAGGGAAACGTAGATGCCCACGCCATGCTCCGAGCCCCCGCGGATGCTGAAGCCCAAGCCTTCGTGGGCCTTGGCTCGTCGCAGGCTCACCAGACGCACCTCCCCGGGGCCCGCACCGTCTGGGCCGCCCCAGGAGGGCTGCCTGTAGGGGGCGTTGGCAGGCAGGTAGAGGCCCTCAGCGGTGTACTGGTCGAAGAGCAGCTGGTCAGAGCGCGGGATGACCAGACGCAGCATGGGCAGCAAGCGCCGCTTGACCGGGCTGTCCAGCAGGACGCGCAGGGTGCGCACCAGGTCGAAGACGTTGCGGCGCGCGTGGTAAGCGTTCAGGCAGTGAGTGAACTGCTCCCGCTCCGCCTCGCTTAGCAGAGCGGTCAGTGCTTGGTGCAGCTGGCGCACGTTGGCAGACAGCAGCCGCAGCCCTGTGCCCCCGCCGCCGCCCGCCACGGCCCCCGAGCCCAGCGAGCCGGTGGAGGACGAGCTCACCGACAGGCCGTCCAGTTGCGCGTTCATCTCCCCGCCAAGGCCCGGGCGAACTCGGGGCGCGCCACGGGGGTACTGCTCCCCTCGCGGGGACGGGCGCGACAGCTGGATCCCAGGAGCGCTGCGGTCACCGCTGGATGCCGGATGGCGGGGGACGAGGCCACGGGCTGGGTCCCGGGAGACGCGAGCAGACGCGGCGGCTGAAGTCTGGTGTGGGGCACTCAGAGACGACGGCTGGAGTCTGGGTTGCTGGTGGGGAGGCGAGTGGCGCGGAAACAGTGGCTGGTTCCTCGGGCGTCTCGGAAACCGCTACTAGAGTCCCGGAGACGAAAAGACTGAGAGGGTCGCGAAACTGGAATCTCGGGGACGAAGAGACGGCGACTGGGCTCCTAAGGTGGCGGATATCACGGTGCAATCCCAGGGAACAAAGTGTTGGTGGCTGAAGCCCGGAGGTCGCGGAGACTGCGGCGGGAGGCCGGGGGCGCGGAGACAGCAGCTACATTGTGGAGGCGCAGAGACGGCGGGCGGCTGGAGTGAGGGGCGCTGCTAAGCGGACCGCCCCGTCACACCATGCCCGGGGCTCCCCCAGCCGGGCTGCCCGTTTCTCTAGGGCTGGGGGACCCCAAAGTCAGAAGTTAGACCGGGGGTTGATACAGTTCCACTGTCCCAGAGTCGGAGCCAGCTGAGCCACGCGATCGTCCGGCAGGGGTGCGGAGCATGTCCCTGGCGGCCTCGGGATGCAGCAGCCCGGCGCACCCGCGCCCCTGCGCCACCTGGGCGCAGAAGGAGCTGCGCCGCCGCGAGCCCGGACTTCGCGAACTGTTGAACAACCTGGGGCCGAGTCTTCCAGCGAGTTCCGACGCCGTCGCCAGCGCCAGCCCAGCCTTGGCCCCGCCCCCTCGCCCCTCCCCCCTCCTGCCCCCTCCCCCTGCGGGCTCTTCAGGAAATGACGTCCCGCCTGGCGCGCCTGGCCGTTGCCTGGAGACGAGGTGAAACAGTCCAGCCCTGAGGAAGAAAGGGGTGAAAGTAGAGGGTAAGAGCTGGAGGACCTGTGGGCGCCCTCTGAGCCCCCTTCTTCCGCCTCTAGTGTGCGTGTGGGGAAGAGGGTTCAAGAATTGCGCTGTTCGGCGATTGGAGCCTGTGAACCAGGATTGCTTTGAAGCAGATATCCAACCAGCTAATTCACAAATGTGGGGAAAATAGCCAACTTTTTGCTTTTAAAATATCAGACGCGTCATGGTTGGTTTTTCTACCTTAAAACCCTGTGCACCCCGCTCCCCTGCACGCATGCCGACACTCAAGTTCAACTGTTTATGTGGACGATGGTTGGGCACCTGCTGTGTGCAAGAAACGAATGCAAGTGCACACAGGTGCCTCCTTGTGGGTGCCAACTGCTGCACACGGTAGATCAGACGGGACTGATCCGTGTCCACTGGGCCGTCTCCATTGAGGAGAAGAGCCGCTTTAAGAAATTCAAAGAATACGCCACCTACGCACGCGTACTTCGCACTCACACACGCACACGTAAAACAGACGAGGTCTGAGTAAGGTGGGTAGGGTGATGTTGCTCACACTGACGGACACTGGGTGAAAGGTCAATGGGCGTCTACCTACCATTTCTTACCATTGCCTCCAGGTCTACAGTTATCTCAAAATTACATGTAATTTTTATACACACACACACACACACACACGAAGTGGGCTGTGAAAACAGTATCCTTCACCTTCCCATCCCAAAACACAGTTGGGAAGCTGCTCTGAAGCATGGCCAGTCTGTTATCAGGAACCCACTCCCCAAACAGTGTAACCGTACTGTCCCATGCTGTGATTCAAAGATGGTTTTCTAAGGGGCCCACAGCGCCATATCCACACACCTCACACACATGCACCCCTTCCAACCAGAATTGCCTCTCCTCAGCTGTTCTACAGAAAGCTGTATTTTTCCTGGAACTGTTCTGGAATTGCCAAGCCAGAACCAGCTGACTCTGTGGTCGGGGTGTGGGGAGTGTTACCT
The DNA here is from genome assembly GCF_034190915.1 of Cavia porcellus. Classification (NCBI taxonomy): domain Eukaryota; kingdom Metazoa; phylum Chordata; class Mammalia; order Rodentia; family Caviidae; genus Cavia; species Cavia porcellus. The sequence continues at coordinate 173,439,799 of NW_026947484.1, read as the reverse complement.
TGCTTAGGTTTGAGCTCCACGCTGAAGGATGGAACATTTACTGTTCATTCATTCATTTATTCATTTTCTTATTCAATCAGTCTTCAGTCAACATTTTCCAAGTCCCGATCTGTGCTGGGCCACTGCCAGGTGCTGGTGAGCCAGGACAAAGAGATAAAACCCCTGACTTCCAGGAGGTCACTGTCTAGCAGGGGAGAAAAATTATACAAATAACTAAAGTTTAAAACAAGGACAAGAATTCTAGTGACCTGGAATAATGGAGAGAGAATAGGACCTTATTAATAGGAGAAGAGACCCTGAATGAAGAACCTTTACAAATAAATTTCCTTCTCTGGAAAATGCAGATCATGGAAAGATTTCTAGCACTGTTGACTTAATGCATTCCCAAAACCAAGATTAAGAGTTGCAGCTCTATTTTCCCTAAACATCTTCACTTCTCTGCCTCACTTCCCTAATACAGATTTAGGTTAGATTAATACCCAGTGAACATACATGACAGAGTGTCTAATGGAAAAAGTTAATAGCCGGCTGGACCACCCTCCCACTACGTACCCTACTCCACCTTCCTAATTCTAGTTGAAGCCTTTAATGTAAGTAGCCCAAGATATTTAAGAAAAAAAATTAATCTTCTCCATCCTCCAAATGTATTAATGGTATTTATCAAAATGCCACCAAACAGGGCTTAAGTGTATTCGGTTCAGGGTTTCTGCAAATGTATTTCATGCCTAGCTTTCACTTAGTTAGTGCCCTAATTATAATTACTGTGGTTGGCTTGAAAGATGCATCCCAGGAGATGAGATCCCCATTCCCAACATTTTATTTCTGTGCAAAGGATGTTTTTGGGGAAGGTATTTTGCTTCAGGCAAGCAGAAGTCGTGTTGCCCACAGACTTCATAGAAAAGGAAACACTTTCTTCTGCAAACATCAGCGACCATCTGGGATGCCGCACCATTGTTTAATTTTATAGAGGCCAAATGCACACAAGTGCGAAAGCACAGAAAAAGAAAGCACTGCCTTTCATCTTGCATAACCACCTCAGGATCAGTTTGCACCATGTACCCTCAGATGAGAGGGAGTGTGTAATGTGCTCAAACCTCGAGAATCCTATTTCATGTCTGAAGATGTGTTTGTTGTTCAGAAATAAACTCTTGGAAACCCAAGCTGCCTGGGCTCCTGTGTGCTGCACAACTCATAGGACCTGAGAGGAAACTACAGGTATGCAGGAGGCCTGGCCTTGGTTGCACACTGCCCTCTTCAGAGGAAACGCGGTATTCTCCTGTGGCTTCCTCGCGTGGCCTTGGCGTGCTTCAGCAAAGCCATTTTAATTGTTCCGTGTCACTCCTCAACTCAAGCCAGTCAACGCCCTTGCCCACGGATGTTTCTGGAAACTTGAGCACACTGTGGCAGGTGAAAGACAGAGAGAAAGCAGAGTAAATTGTAGTTTGTGTTTAACAACTTACGAGTGCTTTGTGCTGAGCTGGCTTTTTGTTTGTGTTTGTCTTTTAGGTGTTTGTTTTCACCAAGCAGCAACCTATTGAGCTGAACACCGGATACCCAGCAGAGCCATAATTCTAGTCTTTGAACTTCCCTGTAGCCAGTTGTGTGACCACAGCAAGTGGCCTTACCTCTCCTCTGTGGGACAGGCTTCTAACCTGTTTCTGTCTCCTGTTTTCCTGGCTGTTCAGATTCTGTACAGTAAATGAAATCAGGTTGCTCATCCTAGAGTAGCATAAAGTTGCCAACTATTGCCTCCATGTTTTATGGCAGTCTTAAAAGACTTTTCCTGTTTCACAATCATTTGGGGCTTCTTTCCTTTCTCTCCTTTCCTCTTCTCTACTAGAATATATTTTTAGAAGGTGATAGAGATTAATTTGAGATGCATTTCCCATGGGACATATAGAAAAATATAGCTAAGGCTTACTGATCATCAGTGTTTGAAAGATCCATATTTTAACTGACTCATTCTTTCCATTAACCCATAATTGAAGTAGCATCATCATCATCATTATCACCACCATCATCTTCCTGGTAAAACAGAGAAGAGGCTCAGATGGAGAGAAGCAACTATACTCAAGGTTACAGAGGTAGTTCAAGACAAACTTAAGATTTGAAGCCAGAGTCTGCTCCCCACCTCCAACCTCTGATTCTCACTTTATTGTGTAGTCTGACAAATGTTTGATTCAAAGACACAGAATTGCACCAACACTCCTGCTGGGGCTGGTTGAGGACTATATTTTCCCATGGATGGACATAGTATGAGGACTACTTTTTTTTTTTCTAGAAAGCTGGATTTGAAACTCAGAAGTTAAAAACAAGTCATACACTAATGATTCCTGATAGATGAGCTGACATTTTGCAGTGGAAGAAATGAGCAGGGGTTTAAAAAAAAAAAACATCATTGAGAGAAAAGGATATAGAGGAAATTTGGGGACCCCTGAGGATCTCAGTTGGGCACAGGAGGAGGAGAAGGTTCAAAGCTATCTGATGCCAGGCATTGTGAGGAGCACTTTCCAGCTCAGGAATCTCTGCAGAACGGACATTAGCAACTGGAATGGTCACTTTTGCTCCAGGACCACAGACTGTTTTCCCTGCAATGTCAGCCGGAGGGGAGGGTATCACAAAGAAAAAGAAAAATAGCCGCTTCTATGACTAGTAGATAATGCAGACAATATTGATGGAAATGCAGGAGATAAGAGAGAGGCAAGAAAATGAGAGCACAAAAACATCAGGAGAAGAGACACAGGTATTTATCTTGGCTGGGCTCTAATCTGCAGAGTCAGTTTCATGGTTATAAAAAAATCCTGCGATGTATACTTAAGAAAGGTGTTAGAATATAGAATAGATCTCTAAGTTCAAATCCTTCTGCTATCTGTATCTTTGTGACCTTGGGCAAAACATGGGGAAATCTTGCACCTGAATTCACTTAAAATTGGGTCAATTGTGCCACTGTGGGCATTATTGCGAACGTTGCTTCTGTTCACATACACATGATGTTTATCACAATGCCTGGCACATACTATGAGCGCCTGGAATATTTAGCAACATCCATCCCAGGTATTGCTCTTCATAATACATTAGCATCTACTCTTGAAAAGGGGCCATGACTCTTTTTTCTGTGTCTGGTGCTCAGCCCAAGGACAGGCACATGGGAGGTACTCAGTAATTATTTGTTGAAAGACTCCTTAGCTCCCTCCTCCTCTGGCATTTGGGTTACAGATAGAGCAATCAAGAGCCAGAGAAGACTGCTGCCTTGCTCAGTCATCCTGTAGCCACCAATGTCTGTCTCAGATTCTTTCATAGTAGCTAAAAGGAAAATGTATTGAAAACTAGCAGAGGACTAAGCGCTTTGCAGGCATCATTTCCTTTGAAACAGATACTACCACTACTACCACTGCAGACAAGGAAACTGAGTGTCTGGGCTAGGAGTAGTTTCCCCAAATTCTGTATTCTCACTGCACTCTGTAATAAGACAGATGGAATTGAAGCTGATTTCTTACACAGCTTTGGGGGAAATAGCAAACTATCATGATAGCAAAAATAAATCACAGAGAGCCAACTTGTGGGCTGTAAAGAGGAAGAGTGGAAGTGACCTTATCAGGCCTGCTGTGCTGTAATCCCCCTGTTACAAAGTCTGGGAGAGCTCCTTTAATCAGGGATTATTTGTTGGTTACACTGGGACACTCACTCCAACACCAGCTGGGTTCAGATTAGCAAGCACCTAGTGAAAACATCCTGGCCCAGACACACATCAGTAAGGTTAACTGGGGCACACACGCGAGCATTTACCCTGTTCCCTCATTCATCATTCAGAAGGTACTTAGCTCCTCTGCTGTGTCAGACGGTATTCTGGGGATTCAGTAGGAGTAAGACCCCTGTGGTCCCTACTGTCCTGGAGTTGAAAGTCAGGATGTATCACACTGTGTGCATCAGATATGACCATGGGTGGCAGGGAAGAGCACCAGGAGATGCAAAGTGAGAGTCCCAGGCAAGTCTTTCTGGGTGACACTGCTTTCTCGGAGCCTTAGCCCCCCAACTCACTTTAGCCTCACAGCGCGATGGTCAGCACTACAGACCGACTTGGTTAAATAATTCCTGGTTATGTAACTTGGAGAAATTGCATCATCCTTCTGAGCCTCGGTTTCTTCACCTATATAAAGGAGAGCTAAGAAAGGAATATAAAACGAGGTGGTTGGAAAGTTAACAGATAGCACATGGAAACAGAGAGCGCATCACAGTGCTTGGGACCACAGAAACACTGTAAACTGGGGCAACCATGAGCTGGCTGTAACAAAAAAAAATTAAAAATCACTGCTTAGCTTTGCTTTCTGATATAGCGCCCATCAAACTCCTTTGTTTTTTTCGATACTGAGATATCTAATGTTCTGTAATAATTGATTGCTTCATTTCTGCACTGCTCCTCAGGGAAGTTTTTTGTTTTGTCTTGACTTCTAACTTCAGTTTTCTGAGAATTCTGACTGTGACTGCTGTTCTGGAGACCCACTGTGTCCTATTGACCAAGTCCTTTCTGTCTGTGCCTCAGTTTCTCCATTTGTATAATGAAGGGCTTGGAGGTAGTGAGCTGCAGCCCTTCCAGCTCCGAGAATCAGGATTCTGTCTCTACTGCAGAGAAGTAGGGGAAAGGGGAAGAAGGGGAAAGCAAACCCGGGCTCAGGGGAGCATGGAGAGTTTTCTAGGGGTTCTTGGCCGATGTAGATTTGGAATTCTGTCCCTGGCTCTACAGCTGACTGATCAGTCTTCCTCTGACTGGTTCCAGGCTCTTAATGTCTCTTTGCCTCCAGGTTTCAAATAGCAACTAATGATCCTAGCTGCCTTTCAACCGTTTTGTGATTTTTGCCTTTGCCTTTGACCATCTTCAAAGGCACTCGTCAGACATTGTTATTACATTTACAGGGCCCAGTGTGCCCAACAGCTTGGCAAATCATGCCAAAGAATCTATAACTGTTACAGAAGAATGCCTGTTCTCTGCATTCATTTTTATTCCTTGTGAATTTGATATTGTCATTGACCTTCACTGAAGGTAACAGTAAGTGGAGTTTCAATATCCTAGAATCATAGTTCTGTTTTTTAAAAGCCAGATGGAATCTTAAAATCACATTTGTTTTCATGTACTAAGTACCTACTATGTGCTAGGCACTGAATGGGACTGAAAGATCTGAACTCCAGTCCTTGCTCTTACACATCTCATCTAGTCAGGAATAACATAAACAACTCTGGCTATGTCCTCATTGGAGTATATTAGTTTCACAAATCGTTTAACAAATTGTTACTCATTTGATGGCTTAAATAATGCACTTTTATGTTATTGCAACTTTCCTGAGTCAGGAATCTGGCTTGATATAGCTGGCTTTTCTGCCCAACATCTCATAAGACTGCAATTCAGACATTGGCTGGTCCATGCTGTCATCTGAACTCTTCACTGGTGTAGGGTACACTTGTAAGCTCAGGCAGGGGATAATAGTGTCCGTCTTACGTGGCGACGTGACAGAGGGCCTCACCTTTTTGTTGGTTGTTGACTTCAGGCTGCTGCCTGTCCAGCAAGTCACTCACAGTCCTTTGACATACGGCCTGCACAGGTAGTCAACATCTTCAAAGCCAAGGAGAGAATCTTTCTCTTTCCTGTCTAAAGTGGCAAATGGTGTCTTCTAACACTGAATGGAATAGATAGGAACTGCACCCCATCCTCCTTATCATGTAAAGTACCTCATGAAAGCAGTGACATTCTGTACCCTTTACCATAGTCTATTAATTCTAGCAATTCACAGGTTCTGCCCAAAGTGAAGGAAAAGAAAATGTACAAAGATTTCACTGTGGTCACCTCTGGGCATGCTGTCACACAGAAGATAGTGAAGAATAGCATGTGCCAAGAGAAAAACGACCCTGGCTCTTCTAGACTTACTGAGAGAGGGCACACTTGAAGGTTGAGACTTGAATGAGGGAGGGTCACCAGATGGGCAAGATAGAAGGTCACTAACTAGGTAGAACATGAGCGAAGACATGGCCAAGGGGAGCTGGGCAAGGGCAGAATCATGGCAGACAGGGAAAGCTAGGCTAAGCCATTCTGACAGTGATCTGAAAACAGCCATCAGTTTGCAGATGCAGGATCTGATTCCTCCTGGAGAAGCATCAGGCACATTCTCCAACAGCTCTCCAAGATTTATAGACACATTTGCAGCTCCATAAAGATCTTCAGTGAGGGTGGCACCCTTTCAAGAATGTGATAGACATCAAGGCTTGCTAAAAATATGCCTGAGCCTCCAAGGCACAGTGAGCCATACACTGATCCTGTTGGAAAAGACTTTCAAAATTCATTCCAGCCAGTTGCTGCCATTTCCCTACCTGCGTGGGGTGTGGCAGGTGTCAGTCAGGAACCTGGGATCAAGTTTTCATTCTGCCACTTGTCACCTGGTAATATCTTCAGCGAGTGACTATTTCCTCTGGCTCTGTGTGCTCATCCTTACACTGGAGATCATAGAGGATGCAATGGAGATAAGGTCCAAGCTTATGTGTCCAGCAGTCATCTGACAGATTGGTGTCTATTAGTGGTTATGGCTGCCATAACACACTACCACAGGCTGGGAGGCTTAAACAACAGGTATTTGCTTTTTGATAATTCTGGAGACTGCAAGTCTGAGATCCTAATGTGGGCAGGGTTGGGTTCTCCTAAATCCGCTTTTCTTGGCTCAAAGATGGCCACCTCTCCCCTATGTCTTCATATGGTCTTTCACCTGGTTGTATGTACATCTCTGCCCACTTTTCCTCTTCTCATGGGTCATATTGGCATTAAGACTCTTCCTAAAACTTATGTTAGTTTAATTGTCTTTTTAAAGACCTTATCTCCAAATGTGGTTTCATTTTGAAACTCTGGGATTTAGGACTTCAAAGTACAAATTCAATCCTGTTCAGCTGCATATATTCTCAACCAGCATAAGATACTTCCTCCACTTCCAGTGAGTGAAAATCCTCAAGCACCAATTCCATGCATGATTTCTCAGCCTCTTCCATTCTAACTTCTCCAAGAAAGCACGACTGTCTTATAAGCAACCTTCCAGAAGGACATGTGTCCATCCCTCATCCTGTAAAGAACAGCAACGGCCACAAATAACAACATCCCCAGCATTGTTGAAATGTGTCTAGCGAATCAGCTGAATAACCTTCTTTTAACACAATCGATGGCGGTAATTTTCTGGAACACACCATTACAAGGGAGCAGTATGATCTCCAGGGCTTTGTGATGCCTAATTAAAAAGCACTGTAGCAGGAAGGAGATTGCAGTCGTACTTCAGAATCACATTGTTGTGATTTCAGAGTTGGAGAAAATGAGGATTTTTTTTTTTTAAAGAACTGTGAGAAGGTTGGAAAAAATGGTCCAGGGAGTCTGTGGCAGTCTTTGTTGGTCACGTGGAGAAGACCTTGGGCTGTAGTTTCTGCTTGTCAGAAGAAACCAAGGGCATCCAAGTCCTCTTTCCCTATAGGCAATGAGCCAGGAAGGACTGACCAGGGGCTGGGAGGGCCATTGGCTGAGGAGTTTCTGGAGAAAGTGATCCATTTTCAAAATTAACTCATTCAGTTGTATTAAACATTTATTAGGTGCTGCTGATAGAGGGCGCATTAATAATATGATGGACATTTATAAATATCTCTAAATTATGGGCTCTTAATTTGGGGCTGTGGCTTTAGAGCTTCTGTGAAGTCCCTGAAATTGTGCACGATAGTCTGTACATGTGTGTATCAATGTTTTATCTTTCTAAATTCTGCAACCCATCACCCAAAAAGATTAACACCTCCCTATTCTAAGTCTACTTGTTTCAATTTAGTGACTGCTTACTGTATGTCAGGTATATCAGACTCCTTCATTTAAAGCTCACATCAACTCTCAAGAGCTACATCATTCTCATTTAACAGGTGAAGAAACAGGCTGTGAAGCTAAACTTTAAGAAGTAGAGCAGGGGTTTTACCCATCCGTGCAACAAACATTTACTGAACACCACACAAGAAGGTGTGATCTCCGGTAGCATGAAGTGCCTTGGGGCATGGACCAGGGCAGCTGCCCAGGGTGGGGGCCCCAAATCAAGAAAAGCTTCCTAGGTGAGGAGACTTCTGCATTGAGTCCTAGAGGAGCCACAGAGTTGGCAGAGACTCTCGACAAGTGAAGCTTTGCTTGCCTCTCAAAGAGCATGTGGGAGCTTGCCAGACTGAGGAGGTGAAGAAATATAAATTTGACTAAGGTTGCAAAAACCTCACTCAATCAATAAACTTCAGAAAGGATTCTTAGCCTCACTGCAAGTTAAAACAACAATGAGGTACACTTTCACACATACCAGTTTGGCAAAAACCAAAGCATATGACATTCTCAAGAATTGCCAAGATTGTGACAAAAGAGGACTATGCTTGCAGCACTGGTGGGTATGTAAATTGGCTTAACCACAACTGCCTGGCAATTTATAATAGACTTGAAAACATTCCAATTTGATAGCCAGGAGCTCCATATTCTGGGATATTCTCTGGAAGAACTCACACACTTGTACCAGAAGTGTGTCAGTTAGTCTCTGCTAACAACCATCCATTGTAGTACGCATGTCTGTGCATCAGGTGGGCAGTTCTGCCTGGTGCTGCCTGCCTGATCACTGTTACGGTTTTGCACATGACTGTGGTCAGTTTAAAGGACAGAGGATAGCTGAATGGCTTAAGAGGGCCTCATCTATAGGTTTTCTGGCTGTTCCCTGGGGTTAGAGGAATAACTAAGTCACTTCACTTGTCTTTTGTCCTTCGAGTCTATGTCACACCTTTGTTTGGTATATAGGAAAGGACATCTTTACAGGACACCTGTCATACTGGATCAGGGACTCATCCTACTTCACTATGATCTCATCTTGACTAATTTCATCTACAATGGCTCCATTTTCAAATAAGCTCGCAATCTGAGGGAGTAGGTGTTAATATTTTAACTTTTTTGTGCTGGGAAAGAACAATTCTATCTATAACGATAACATCACATTCCATTGTTTTTTGATTGCCAGTAAAATTGAGCATTTTCCCACATACAACTTAATTCAGTTTTTGCAAGGGTACTATTTATTTATTTACAAAAATTCTTTATATAATAAAAATACATTCTTAAACCCCAAAGTTTTTTCCTTTAAACAGCAACATCAGTCCAGATTGCAGAATATTAGTAAAGTTGTCAGTGTGTAGTGTGCTCTGGGGGTAGCTTTTTTTCCTACCGAAGGTGACTTTTATGGTTTCCTATCAGTCAGGACAGACTAGATTATTTCCCATCAAAAAATGACCCCAGAAATCTCCATAGGCTACAGAGCTCATCTAAGAGCTCACACTTCCTGAAGTTTGGCTCCGACTCTGTTCCACATCACTGCTCCAAAATGAGCCCCACCCAGGACACAGCATTAGGGCCACAGAAACAATGCTATTACTTCAAAGGAGAGAATTTAGCACAGGAGTTGTTTTAGGAGTCCTAGAGGACCCCAAAATCCAGAGAGAATGATGAAGGAACACTAAGAAAGCTGCCTGTAGGAATCAAAGACCACTCTGAGGTCTGGGAAAAGAAAAATCAAGTTAGGCTGCACTGGGAGGACTGGAAGACCTGAGGATTCTGCTGTGTGTGTGTGCTAGGAGGAAGAGCTGCTGCCGTGGCCACACTGACAGTTGCCAGGCACACAGATGTAAACAAGACCCTTTCCTCGCCCAGCTATGCAGCTTCTGCCAGTGCTCACCATGGCAATGCTAAGGGGAGCCCCAGCCTTACAGATGGAGGAGTGTGTCTGCAACTAATCACTGGCAGAGCCAGCCTGGGGCAGAGAAAAGAGAGAGCATGATGGGCCAGGCAGTGGTCTGCTGGTCGCTTCCCAAAATGATGCCATTCATATCTCCCTGGCCAGAACAGGACACTGAGACAAGTCCTGTTGTTGATGGAGCAGGATAGTATCACTCTACTCCATGAAAAATCATTCCATACTGTGGAAGCTGAATACAAAATAGTGTAACACAGCATTGGTGAACCTATAGCATGCAAGCTGCAGCCAGCTGTTTGTGTCATTGAAAGCTCTAAAAGGTTCCCCATCACTGGTCTAACACAACTTCAATTTGGCTCCAGATTCTAGCAAGCTTGCACCTGGAGAATACCCATCTCATCAGCAGAAACTGGGACTTCTACCTATGCCTACACCTGCTACTGAAGCCATTTAGGGCCTTGTTCCCCAAACACCTGATTGTAAGGCTTCTGAAGCTTTGTTATTCAGGGCACAGTCCAGCAGCTGGAATCTTTTGGGAAATGCAGACTCTTCACCCTTCTTCCAAACCTGCTGAATCAGAATCTGCCTTCTGCCAAGGTCCCTAGGTAAGCTGAGAGCATTCAAGACTGAAAGGCTCTTCTCTGGGGCTGGGGTGTACCTTGATGGCAGAATGCTTGCTTAGCATGCACCAGGACCTGGGGTTCCTACCCAGTGCAGCAGAAGTGGGTGAAGGCTCTTCTCAGGCAGTTTCTCCTGGGCCGAACTGAAAGAAGAGAACAAGCTGCTTTGGTCTAGGTCTGGTTCTATAGTTTGTCCCTCTGACACTCATGGTGAAATTTAAACTCCATTATGAGATATTAAGAGGTAGAACATTTAAGTGGCGATTAGTGCCCTATCCTCATGGATGAACCAATCCATTTATACAGTTAATGGATTAATGGGCTATCTCAGCAGAGGACCTGCTAGAAAAGCCAGCTTGGCTAGCTCTCTTAAGTGCTCCCTGTCTTTCAACATACTGTGCTTGGCAGCCCCTTGACCTTGGGCTAGAATCATGAACCAAAGTAAAACAAGTTCTTCTTTCTCTTCCTCCTCCTTCTCCTTCTCCATCTCCTTCTCCTTCCCCTTCTCCTTCACCTTCCTCTTCCTCTTCGTCTTCCTCTTCTCTTTCTCCTTATCCTTCTGTCTCTTCCTCCTCCTCCTCTTTCTTCTTCTCCTTCTCCTTCCCCTTTCTCCTTCCCCTTCCTCTTCTCTTTCTCCTTCTCCTTCTCCTTCTCTGTAGTGGCAGTGCTAGAGATGGAACTCAAGGCCTTGTGAATGCTAGGCAAGTGCTCTATCATTGAGCTACATCTTTGGCTCAAGTTTGTCTTCTTTATAACTTGTCTAACCTTGATACTGTGTTAGTAGCAACACAAAACATACCTTTGACACCTGGACAGCGTTTTCCCATTCTGTCCATATCAGCAGTCTTGAATTGGTTCCCTCTAGATTCTGGTCTGCACTGGAGAGCTTATCTTAGTCTCTCACACTGACAGGAATTTTTTTGTCCTTATGATGTCCCCATCATAAGGATTTAGTGAGAAGCTGGGAGTTAGACCCGCGATGGGGAACCTTTTAGAGCTTTCACACATTGAGGATTGTTAGCCTATTACCACTACTTTTGAAATTTCTTGACTTTAATCCATGGCTCTGTTTTGCCTGGTACCTGGTCTGTAACCTCATCTGAAGGCCTTCTATACCCTCTTAGAAATATGAGGTTTGCTAGTGCCGCCATAGCCAAATACCACGAGCTCGGTGACTTGCAACAGGCATTTATTTTTTCATGGTTCTGGAGGTGAAAGTTCAAACTTGCAATGCCAGTAGGGGCTTCTCTGTCTGAAGGCTCTGGGGGAAAGCTCTTCCTGTCTCTCCTTAGTTTCTCGTGGCTCCCAGCCATTCTTAGCTTTTCTCAGCATGCAGGCACATCCTTCCCGTCTCTGCCTCAGCTGTCATAGCTTTCTTCCCTGTGTCTTTGTGTGTCTCCTCTTCTCTTTTTACAAGGACATCAATGATTAGATTCAGAGCACACCCTAAGCCTAGGATGATTTAATCTCTAAACATTTAGCTAATTACATTTTCAAAGACCCTATTTCCAAAGATTGCAGATAGACCTGGCTTTTGGAGGGGACACTATTCAACTGACTACAGGGTATATGGTAGGGATGGGGTTGAGACCTACTCCAAGTCCAAAATCTTTTTATTGGCTCCATGGTTTTTCCACATTGCTGCTCTGGAACCCCCAGTCTCTTGTCATAAATCTATGCAGTGACAGGGCCAAGTGTCTCCCCTGCAGCTGGGATTGCACTAAACCTCAAATCCAAATACTGTAAGATAAGTTAATTAAGAGCAAATCCTTTTGCCTTTACAGCTTGCAAATCCATGGATGTCTACGGCAATTGATTGTACAAAGCTAATTATTTTAAAAAGTGCTTTTAATTTTCCATATGCTATGGATTCCCTTCCAAACAGCAGTCTTGGGCAGGTCTGAGGAGCAAGGAAGTTGGGGCTGTCAGTAGAGTGCTAGGGACACTTCTCCCTTCTTGGGTGATGCCCAGAGGTGGCACAGTTATTCGCGTACAAGGGCCCAAAACTATGTCTTCCTTCTGAACTGAGCCCGAGGTGGGAAGAACAGTGGAAACCATGTCTTGTTCTTATTTGGACGTAAAGAACAGTTTCCAGAACAGGGCAGTGATTTTTGGTCAGATTTCTCCAATCAGATCCTGAGATGGAGATTCAGGAACATATGGTTTGTTATAGAAATACCCCTGGGAGACTCACAAAAATGCAGAGGAAGTAGATGGGGAAGAGAAGGAGAACCAGAAACTAGGGCCAGAGCTGGGGACCAAGAGGTCATGTGCATCAGGAGGCTTGTATGTGAGCTGAGAGTCGTGCCTCCTTACACCTTGCGCCACAAGGTCTCACCCACTTAATCCTCAGCCCAGCCTTCTGGGAAAGGATGTGATTTCAGACAGAATCACTCAGAGGGCCCCAGTCTGGTCCTGTGGGGACCCCAGAGTATGTATGTTACACCTCAGAATTTTCCCGATTAGGTCAGGGTTGTGGAGTTTTAAGATTCCTATATTCCTCAGTTCCCAATTAGAAAAGCACCTTGGGGAGGATATAAATCCCCCCAAATAATCCTCCTTAAAAGAGCTCTAGGTGGCAGCTATTGGAAGGGGAGGCAGCTCTAAGGAGCCAGTAAGTAGGGAACTAGGTAGAGCATTTGTGAGGGCCACACAAGGTAGAAATTCGTAAGTGAATCAGCAATGGAACAGATGGAGAAATGCACCAAGATTGAGAATGCTCATCAAAATCCTGTCTTACCACCAACCGGAGCTCTCACCCCACTCATCCAGTGGCTTGTGTGGAGTGAATAGTTATTTAATGGGAGGTGGCAATCGAGGTGGTGGATACCCTTAGGGCAAAGTCCATCTCTGCTCACTAGGAAACTTCCCATAATGGGTGCACACACAGAATGTCTGCTGATGCAATCCAAAAGCTGGTGTGCACAGCCAAAAAAAGACAGCAGGGCAGAATGTCTTTGTGGTTCCCGGGAGAATCCCCTAGAGAGGAAGGCAGTGGAATGAAATCCCTGGCTTATTAGTACCTTGGCCAATGTGGTCTTGCTCTCCCGATCCTTCCACTCTGCCAAAAGCAGCCTGACATACTGTGTCACCATTTAAATCCCACCACACCTTCTTGCTGACTGTCACCACATTCCAAAATATTTATTCATCTGATGGCTTAGAATAATTTTTTCTCTGTCACCCACCTCTGAGACTGGCAGTACAGAGCAGAGAGAATTCCTACCCTTGCCTGGCTCTTCTGCTGCAGTGGTGGTGCCACAAGTTGTGGGGGCACATGAAACTTGCAAACAGTTGTCCAGCAGAGCCCTTCTCACCCTAAGCTGCTTTCATTATCCATGCTTACTTCCCGTTGGGGACACCATCATTGCCCCATTGCTCAGGGCTTAAGGCTCAGAGCCACCTATTAATTCATTCATTTACTGAGAAACTTCTTGAGGCTAAGTCTTATGCTAAACCCTTATTCTGCCCATTAGCAGTTTTACAGATGACCTGTACATAAGTACTTACAGCTCTTAGCATAGAAAAACCTCCAAAGAAATTCTTCTTAGATACACAAATGGACAAATATCCATAGGTGGATGGATAGATAGATGAATGGAAGGACAGATAGGTGGTTAGGTAGATGAGTGGGTAGATGGGTACATGGATGGAGGAGTGGGAAGATGGATGGATGGATGGATGGATGGATGGATGGATGGATGGGATGGTGGAATTTGTGAGACTGATTGATTGATTGAGACAAGGTTTTGTTATGTAGCACAGACTGTCCTTGAACTCTTATGTAGCCCAGTCTGGCCTCAAACTCACTGTGATCTTCCTGCCTTAGTTCCCCAAGTGCTGGGATTACAGGCATCTCAGGCATGTGTTATCATGCCTGGCTGTGAGTTATGTTTAATCAGTATGATTTCTCCAGTCTTCTGGAAACAAAGTCTCTCTTTTATAATGCATATACATTTCCTGTGAAGAGGTGGGCTGAACTTGACCCTACCCTGGACACTTTCCACCCACGGCCTGTGTCTCAGACCCGGCCCATCAGATTGTTACAAACCTCTGACTGCAGACATTGGTCAATGCTGTGACACAAGCCAGATCTAGAAGCCTCCCTGGGACTTTCTGACTGATGTCAGCAGTAGACAACCTTTCTCTCTTGGGTTGCTAAACTGCTAGGAGGTTGGTTTTTTGTTTTTTATTTTTAGGATATTTCATCCTCTTTTACTTGTTATAAAGAAAAAACCTGGTGGGGAAAAGAGGCAAGAGAAGGAGGGAAAAAAAGAGAGAAAGAAGAAATTAAAGAAAGGAGCAAGAAGAGAAAGAGGCAGAGGAGTAGGAGAGAGAGAAATGCACTTAGCAACATAATCTAAATCCCCAATGTGGAAAGTCAGTGGAATTATTGGGCTTTCCAGCTATATGAGCTAATAAATCTCCTTTCTCTGACTTATTTCCTTTCTCTTGTTTAATCTTTATTTTTATTGGTACGTGTTTGTAGTACAGAATGATTGCATTCCTTGAGGGGAATCGGTACATATACAACACATTGTAATTCTTTTCATCCCTTCCTCCTCGCCTCTCTCCTTCCCTTTTACTTGAGTTTTTTGTTTGTTTGTTTGTTTGGTTGGTTGGTTTGGTTTTTTGCTTGTAGCCAAGAGAAACTTGTCAGTACAGAGAGTGAGTAAATAAGTGAATGCATGATTAAGTGATTGAATGAGCCGCATTTGTATCCACCTAATTGATGCTACTTCCTCTCTTACCGGCTAGACCTGCAGATAGGACTTAATGAGATAGCCATGGTTTCCACTGGGGCCTACCCACTGGCTTCTCTGTGTCTGGTGTTGACTCTTACTCTGAAAATAAAAATGGAAAGGAAAACGCAAAAAACAGCACACTAAATTTTTAGACTGATGTTTAACTCTGGCTGCAGATTGCAGACTCAAGAGTTATTATAAAGGATGGACTGGGGATAGAGCTCAGTGCTGGAGCACTTTCCTAGAGTGTACGAGGCCGTGGGTTCAATCTGCAGCAGCACTACAAAAATAAAAGAGGAATGATACGCAGCCAGTAAAACTTAAAAATTACCTAAAGGCCTCTTCTTCAGTCTCTCACCTCTATTCAAGCTGAAACAATGGAAGTGGGAGAGCGGGCAAAGCTGGCCCCATATTCATGTCTCTCTCTCTTCTTAGAAAGTTCCCCCATCAGAACTTCTGAAGTACTCCCTGCTGGGCATGGGCCTTGCCTGGAATCCTAGTACTCTGGGAAGCTGAGGCAGGAGAATAGCAAGTTCTGCCTCAAAACAAGAGAGAGAGGGAGACAGAGAGGCAGAGAGAACAAGCACTGGGGATGTAGCTCAGTGCACACATCCTGGGTTCAGTCCTCAATACCACACACACACACACACACACACACATGCACACACGCACGCACGTACACGCACACGTGCAACTCCTCAAGGACTGATAACAAGCCAAGCCTCAGAGTTCATAGAATTCTTCCCAGATGCCTGAGCTGCATCTTATAGCCTGAAAAGGATCCAGGTCCAGACAGTGAGAAGGGTCATCTGAATGTGAGAAATTCTGGGGAAGTGTAGGCATTAGAAGCTCCAAGAGATAAGGCTGAAGAAGTGCAGAGGCCACATTTAAATTCCCGCTGAATTCAGGATTCATGTGCTTTGCTAACTGCCTCATTGCGGTTTTTCAGAATTTGGCGTTTCTTTCATTGTCCCTAGTGGAACATCTCAGCTCTCTTGGCAGCTTTTAAACAATACAAGTCTTAAGACTGGCATGTCTGCTTAGAGGGTCTGTTGGTGGGATCTCAGCTGTGAATTTGGGTAAAATGCCCCAGCTGACTCGGATGCCCAGCAAAGTTTGTGAACTGCTCCTGTAGTTGATGGGACAGTGCATTAGTTTAGAGTGAACCTGAGCCTAGTGACAGAAGCCCAGATGTAGTTACTAAATCAAACCAAGGTTCAGGAAATAAGATGAACATTCCCAAGGATGTACAGCTAGTCAAGCTCAAAACCAGTAGGTGAATCCACGTCCAATTCCAGAGTTTTAAATTTTAGCCACTGTGTGATACCACTTTCTAGCCTGATACGTTTTCTACCACAGGTTCCAATTAGGTACATCCTTGTCTTACATCACTGATTGAACTCCAGCTCTCAGAGAAAAGGAGATTATTGCAGAGCCTTCCCTATAACTACTGAATGGAAGAATTAATGCAGCTCCAAATTATGATCCCAGGTCTACAGGCAGACCTGCTTGTTGAACATCGTGGATTCTTTCATTGTCCAGTAAATGTACCACCTTCGTCAGGCCCAGATCCAGTCCTTTTTGTGAAGATTCAGCTTGTGATTCTCATAATTTCAGAAATGAAAAAAGAGCAAGTGCCAGTGTGTTAATGAATTGCAAATACCCCTAAAAGAAACCAGCGTTCCAAGTGTTTGCTGCTGATCTGAGATAAGAACTTTAGTTTCATGATGACAAAACATCTTTTCTTAAACAAGAAAGAACAGCTGAATAGATACGAGTGGACATGTGCTTCTAATGTGAGTTTCAGGGGGAACTTATAAGCCCCTGAGACACAAGTCTTTACCCCTTATGGGGAGACGTGGACTAAGAGGAACAGACCCTGTGTTGACGGAAGCAGAGAGAGGGGAAGGGCCTTCAAGAAAACTAAAGTGTGACTTTGTCTGAGCCTTCCTGGCATTCGGACAACGCACTGTAGCCTACTTAGGCCTCAGGAGGCTGTGGTCAGGTGTCTGGACTACAGAGAGCTATGAATATTGTGTCTGAGACCAACCCCATCGGCACTGAGGGACAATTCTAAAGGCCAGGGCACAAAATTAAAGGGACGGCAGGTTGGAGCCAGTGTTTGCATCTTTTCAACTCATATCCCAAGTAAGTTCCTCTCCTTTTCTTTCTTTTTTAAAAAGCACTTTGCTTTTGTTTTTATACCACTTGCCCACGTGGCTAGTCTGGGAAGGACTGGAGTAAGTCCTTTCTCTCCTGCCCTGAATTCCTCCAGCTCAGCCAGAGACCAGCCACCACTCTCATGGATTAAACTCCGGTCTGCTCTTCAGCATACCCTCGTTACATTAATTTAGGGAGCATTATAAATCTGGAGTGAAACATGTTTGCTGCAAATGCTAATTTTCTTGATGAGAATATCAATTAGATCTCCCGAGGTACAGAAATTATGGCTGTTAAAAATCTCAAAGGTCACTCTTAGCCTGTTCTAAAGTAAGAAGATAAGTGATTATCTGCCAAAGGAATGGGGTAAGTAGAGTAGATGATGAACAAATATTTAACACCAGTGAGATGTCAGGCACTGTGCAGGGGACCAAAAATGCAGGAGTCCCCCCAACATACCCATAGGTCCTGGTTATGTCTGACAATGACAACAACACTGATAGCTTCTACTTATTGATCAAATATCAAGGACTAAATAGTGTACTAAGCACTCTATATTAGCTTATTTAATCCCTGTAACAGCTCTGTGCAGTACTAGGTATTGTTATTATTCTCATTCTGTAGGCGAGGAAACTGGATCATAAAGGATTTAGATAATGCCTGTGATTTCTACTTCTGGCTAAACTGGAAGAATGACAAAGGTAGTTATTTTTCCTCCTGAATAAATTGAAATAACAAATAAAAGCTCTCAAAACACTGGGCTTGAGTCAACACAGTGACTCTGGACAAATGGGAAGCAAATGAGTGGGCCTGATCATTGCTGAGCTTACTGCCTGGGGAGTTTTTGTCCACACTTCTGATGGACTCTAGGAACAGCCTAGCATATCCCCTGCATTGAGGTTGTGATTAGGGGGTCATTGCAACTGAATGTGCCTTGGAGTCCGCTCCAGGGATTGGTGGAGCAAACTTCTAAATGTGTCTGGGTTGCATAAGTATCAAGTTCTAGATTCCATACTATTCACGGATGCATGAGTACTGTATCTTGGGTACTGTGTCTGGTCCCTTGCCCCTTCCTCTTTGGTGCTGTCCCCATCCTGTGCTCCCTGGCCACTGTGAACTAGGCAGTTTTCCTGCACCATGATTTTCTGCTGTGATGCCGCTGCCTTGGAGCCAGCCAGTCATGAACTAAAACTGAGCAACTAACACCTTCATCTTCAAGTTGTAGGTGTTGGGCATTATGTCTCAGTGACAAGAAAGTTGACTAATGCAGTTGAACATCCAGAACTGGGAAGTTGAGTCAGTGAGAGTTTGTAAAGAATTCCAAAAGAGTAGAAAGAATTCTGCCACCCTGCAAAAGTAACCCACAAGTGCTCAGGTTAATGATCATCAAATGTGTGTGACAATAGCACCAAAGCCAGTGGAAGATGCCCTAAAATAATTACAGGGAACATGACTCAAGGGCCACAAAGACCTGGGAATAGTGCCTGTTTCTAGCAGCCAGAGTAAACTGCCCTGATGTATGGCATATGGGCTAGAGGAATGAGAAGGTATTTCCTCATTAGGTGAAACATGATATGAAAGGCTGCTCTGGTCATGCCTTACATTAAATAGCAGCCCTGAAAGGACCAATCTGCTTCCAAGGGCTTAACCACATCCTAGAAAACCAGCCCAGTATGTTGGAAACAAAAGCTTGACCTGATAAAATACTGAGAAACTCTTTTAGATTGTCAGTGAGAATGTAATCTAGTACAACTACTATAGAAATCAGTATGGAGATTCCTCAGAACATCAACACTAAAAATTCTATTTGATTTAGCTATTTCCCTTCTAGATACTTTCATGAAAGTGTTAAATACATCATGTTACAGAGATACATGCATTACACAATTTATAGTAGCTAAATCTTGGAAGCAGCCTTTATGTCCATTAACAGATGGACAGATAAAGAATGGAGTACTAGTCTTCCATAAAGAAAGATAAACTTGAGTCATTTATTTAAAAAAAAATGAGTGTACTTTGAGACCATGATGTTAAATGAAATAAATTAAACCTACAAGCCTAAATACTGCATAATTTCTCTTATATAAAAAATCCAAAATTTAAATAAAGAACAAAATAAAGGATAACAGGAAATGGGGAGACTGATCTTTTTCAAATGGCAAAGGGATCAAGAGATGGAGAGTGTGGGGAAGGAGAGGAAGCGGATGAAAAGAGAATTGACCAGCGTTATGTGCGTGCACCAACCCTCCCCACAGACTGCAGTCATTCTGTACTGCAGATATACTAGTAAAATATAAAATTGGGAAAAATTATTTTAAAAACAAAATGAAAAAGTTCAGGTGCAAAAAGTTAAAAGCTATGTTCATTTTATCATCTCTGGTGGTGAGTATACTACCTTAGTACACTCTGTCCAAAGTCCTGTAACAAAATGCTCTCTACTAGGTATCTTACAGTTACTGCTCAACTCTTGGGAGATGGGAAGGCCTAGACTAGGATACTGGCAGATTCCGTGTCTGGTGAAGTCTTGCTTTCCGATTCACAGATGGACAGCTCCTTTGTGCTGTGTCCACACATGTTGGATACAAGGTGGAAGAAACCTCTTGGAAACAAAAGTTCAAGAAGTGGCTACATATACATGGTTGATTGTGGGTTGTTTTTTTTTTTTTTGACAAAGATGTGAAGACAATTTGATAGAAGAATATTTTTTCTGCAAATATTTCTGAAACCTCTGTGAAGAGATGGGCTATAGTCTATACCTCATTCCATGTACCAAAATTAAAATGAATTACAAGGCCTAAATGTTAAACCTAAAACTATAAAACTTCTACCAGAAAAAAAAAAAAAACCAGGAGAAAAATCTATGTTACTCACTGTATTGGGCCAAGTGGTGTCTTTCCACATGTTCCTCTTGCAACCTTAGAGCAAGACCTTACTTGGAAATAGGGCCACTGCATATGTAATCATTTAAGCTAAAATAAAATCACACTGATGTAGCTCGGGTCCTTAATCCAGCATGTATAATCCATCCAATATGTATAGTTTCCTTCTAAGAAGAGACACATATTAGGCTTGGTGACACGTGCCTGTGTTCTCAACACTTAGAAGTCTGAGGCAGGAGCGTGGTGAGTTTGAGACAAAACCAGGGCTACAAAGCAAGTTCAAGGCCATGCTAGGCTACATAATAAGACACTGTCTGAAGGGAGAACCATTTCGGAGGCACACAGATTGGACTAATTCGATTGCCAGTAGCCACCAGAAACTGGGAGAAATATGGAACATACTCTCCCTCAGAGCCTCCATCTGTGGAAGGATAAATTTGTGTTTTTTTCAGCCACCTACTTTGTAATGCTTTGTTAGGGCAGCCTTAGGAAGCTAACACATTTATGTTCAGGCTAGGAAAAGAGTTCTCAGAGACAACATAAAGTGCACAGTCTGTCAAAATAAATTGACATATTGTCAAAACAGCCATTAACAAAATGTGTGTGTAATATATATATATATATACATATATATATATATATGTATATATATATATATCCCAATCAAAATCCCAGCAACATTCTTTACAGAAGAAAACAGTCTTAAAATTTATATGCAACCAGAAGAGACCCTGAAGAGAGAACAAAGCAAACCTGGGCAATAAATGTAAAGCAGGAAGCCTCACAATCTCAAATTTCAAACTACAGCCACAGTGGTGAAAAACAGCACAGTACTGGCGCAAAAATAAATATGTGAATCAGCAGAACAGAATGAGGATGCAAAAATGACCTCAACCACACCATGAACTGAGCAGCTCTGTTCCTCATGATGCTTTGGCCTTGGAGCCAGCTGATCATAGACTGAAAAGTTACAGGTGTCAGATATTATATCCAGCAATAAGGAAACCCCCTAACACAGCAAATGATGTGCGTGGAAATATGTTCAACAAGAGAAATACAGATTCCAACCTCAGTAAGGTTCCAGCACACATCAATTACAATGTTCAGAACTAAAAACAAGGACCACATTGATATGGTCTGAATTTTTATGCTACCTCAAATTTCATATGTTGAAAACCTAATCACCAATGTGTTGGTATTAAGAGAAGGCACTTTGGCGAGATGATTAGGTCTTGAGAGCCTAGTTTAGCACATTTGCTACGGCAACCCAATCTCAGACACATATCAAAGAAATGTGAAGATGTGGCCCAAGCAGAGCTCATGCTGATGGTGGGTTGTTTGGAAAACAATGTGGCAGATTTTGTTTTCAGCGCTGGTGACCAAACCAGGACCTCCTAGGCCACTGCTCCACCACTGAGACCTGAAAGATCTTAAAAAATTAAGCATGCACATGTAACACGACCTAGAAATTCTTTTTCTAGATATTTACTCAAGAGAAATGAAAGCATACATCCATATTACCACTCATGTGTAAATGTTCATAAAAATATTATTTGTAATAGATGAAAACTGCCTGTAGCTCAAATGGCAATCAACAGGTAAATGGATAACAAATTGTGGTATGTCCATATAATGGAATATTACTTGGCAATAAAAAGCAATAAACTATTGATACACAAAACATGGACGAATTTCAAAACAAATTATGCTGCTATGTGAAGTCAGCCAGTCTAAAAAAGCAGATACTGTATGATTTCATGTGTGTAAATTTCTTGAAATTATAGACTAATTTATCATGGCATGAAGTAGATCTGGGCTTTCTGGGACGAGGGTAACCAAAGAGCAGTAGTTATGTGCAGGATGAAACTTTTGGAGGTGGTGGATATTCCTTAGTCAAGGATTATATGTGTGCTTTATTGCACATTGATGCTACCTCAAGAAACCTGTTACGAATTTTAAATGGCACAAAAAAGGCAAACAAAACCAAGCCTCCTAACATAGTACATCTAATAAATGCTAGTCTAGATCCAGATACTAAATATTCAAGCACTACTTTATAAGCAAGATAGACAGATACCACGGCCATTTTATAGAATGAAAGACTGAAGAATCAAAGGGACGATGTGACCTCTTCAAGGCTACATATCTGGTAAATTACAGAGCAGGAATTTCACCCACATCTGATTTTTTGCAAACCCAGTGCACTTGCTACCGCCCATGCTGTACGTTTTGCCATTTATTTGAAGCCTGGAACAGTGTGCCCGTGGACTCCGCTTTCCGTGGGATTCAAGTCCCTCCTCTTGGCACGTCTCTTCCTTCACAATAAGCCCACCTGGACTCCAAGTCCTCACGGAGCTCGCTCAGCTGCTTATCCTTCATACCTGGAAACAGGGAACAAATCAATCTGTAAATGCCTGGAAGAGGACAGGACGCTGAGTAATTGCCAAAGCGTCTTTGTGAAAGCAAGAGCTTGCTGCGTGCCTGGAAGGCAGCCCTTGTCCACTGTAAGAGAGGAGGCATTCAGACTGAGACAAATAGGCCAGCATGCACACAGTGCTTCGCGTTGCTGAGCCTTCTCTTCTCTCCCATCTTGTTATACTCAGTGAGCTCAGTCTGTTCCCACTGTCCTCCCTCTGTTGTTCAGACAAGGCAAGACAACCATTACTGCTTATGAGGCTTGGGGAAAAAAGCCTAAATAGTCAACCCTGAACTCAGACTCATCCCTGTTAAGGAAGCAACAAGGATGCTCTGTAGTCTTCTAGGTCTCTTGTAGGTCATGGCAGAATGGACGTCTGAGGCTATTGTTACTGAGGTCCATGCAGAGGCCAGGTGGCTCCTACCAAGAATTATGCAAAGGAGACACCCCACTGACCCCTGCTCCCGGCCCCCCCTCGGCAAGTGATGGGCAGCTGACAACTTCCAAGGTCCCTTCCAGGAATCTGGACCTGGTGGTCTCTGGATAGCAAGGGTGCTGAGCTCTCTGTTAGAAGGCTGGGCAGTTACATGGAGGCTAGGGGTGAAAAAGGATCTCCACTTTGTCCCTCATCCTCAGTAATTCAGCATTGCTCAGCCCCTGTGCTGTCTTTATCTGTGTGATACAAAGCTTTCGTCATGTTAAATTGTTTTCCTTACACAATAATCAAGAAAAGGTGCTGGTATTACTGTCTGTGGGACAGAATATGGAGTGTGGTGGTTGCCAAATGTACGACAGCACAGGGTGAGCCATTTCTTGTTTCCAAAGATAAGGGATTCTGTAAACTGAAAATGCTGTGATGTAAAACACAGGTAAGCATTCATTTTGTGTGCAAAGTTTAAAATGATGCAAGTTCTTCTTAATTGAAGAAAGCACACTGTGCAAAAGAATAACTTCCAAATTAAGAAGGGGTTGGGGTAAACTGTGTCCTGGGTTTACACACTGGCTCAAGGTCCTACCCACTTTCTTTGGGCAGGGTTGCAATGGGTTAAACATGGTTTGAGAGTGTATCCCCCAGGTTTTAAGTGTTGAAATTTAATCCCCACTGACAGGTATTAAAAAAGCAGACATTCAATTCCACAGTGGTGTTTAGAGGTGGGGCTTTTGAGAGGTGATTAGGATTAAAGCTATCAGAGTCCCCGTGATGGAGTCCTGGTGACTTTGTAAGAAAGGAGTTCTGGGTGTAGGCAGGTGGATTGCAAATTCAAGCCCCATCTGAGCAATTTAGTTACTTAACAAGAGTCTGTCTCAAAATAAAAAATAAACAGATTGGGGATGGGCTCAGTGAAGGGCTTGGGCTCAATTAACTACCCCCCCAAATGAAAAGGAAGAAGAGGGAAAGAGACACAAGAGACAATTATGATGCTGCAGGATGCCTAAGATGCCTTGAGACACTGCCAAGAAGACTGTTATTAAATGTAGCCTGGCAAGGTTTCACCTCCAGAATCATGAGCTAAAATAAACATTTTCTTTATAACGCACCAAGTCTGTGGAATTGAGTCACTGGCAACAGAAAATGGACTCATAAATCAGATTTGATGGTGCATGCCCGTAATCATAGCTACTTGGGAGGTTGAAGTGGGAGGGTGGTGAGTTCAAGGCCAGTCTGGGCAGCACAGTGAGATTCTCTAACCCTTTCCAAAAACTAAAAATGAAAGAAAGAACAAAATAAAATAAAATGGCATAATGAACAGCATCAGTCTTGCTGTCTCCAGGAGCAACACCCCTGCATCGCCCTGTTAGACACTAAAGACATCAAACTAGCTTTAGTGGAGTGCTATCAGTTTTATGGAGCATAAGAGGACTTGGTCCTACATCAGTGCTTTCCAATAAGAATGGCATAATATACACAGCACATGTCATCCTAAATCTTCTAGTACCCATATCAAAGAAGTAAAAAAAGAAGCAAAATTAATTTTAATAATATATTTAGTTTAACCTGATATAATTCAACACATGATTTCAATATGTAATCAATAGAAAAAATAGTTTTTGAGTTATTTTATATTCTGTCTTTCCAATAACATTTTCAAAATCATGTGTATAAATTCTCTATGATGAATGTGATCCTCATGGATATCTAAAATGTACCAATAAGGTCTGATTGAAAAAGAAAAAAATACTGTGTATTTAATTCTTAAAACATGTCTCAGTTCACAAAAGCCACATTTTAGGTAGGCAGTAATCACACCTGGCAAATAGTACAGGAGAGGGAGTGTGAACAGGAAACAACGTGATAACTTCCTCCTTGAATGATGTTCTAGAATGTTCTCCTACTCTCGAGCAGCCACTGTACTCTAATTATTGCTTTCTTTCTCTTGTTTTTGTAAATCTTTTAATCTCTCTACATAATCTGTCTCAACTCTAGTATTCAAATCTGCTCACACAAGAAAATAGACTCACTAGGTGCATTATTGGAAAGCTCCAGATTAGGTAGCTAGCTTTGCCCATAAACTCCGTATCTGTGGGCCAGTGGCACAGACTACCCCAAGAGGATAAAATGAGAAGGCTAATGTGGAAAAAATTTCAGGTAATTTTTAGATTCTTTATCATCATTTTAGAAAGATTGACATTATATAATTTGATCATAGTTGTGAGTGGTTAAAATTATATTCCTTGGCTGCACTGTTCTGTGGATATCTGCACATGATTTTATATTTATTCCTAACTTCAAAGTAGGAATTGGACTCAAAGTAAGCAAAATCACCAAATGAACCCCAAAATGAAATGCTTATTGTTTGTCAAATCACCAACAAATCAAATCCAAATATTATTTACAGTTTAACTGAGAATTAGAACCCACTTCAAGAAAAAAATAAAACAAGGGGGCTCGGTGAGTTATTTTCAGTCTGATGGTGCTTTCATTTGTGTTTCTGAATTTTGGTCCTTCCTCTTTGGTGCCTGACCTTGGTCTCCGATTCCACTCAGGTTCTCCACCCCCATTACAGGACTCTTCTAAGGCATGAAAAATCAATGTTTGTCGCTCTGGGAAGTGGGAGAGGGAGGCTTGAAGCCATCAACCAAATAATCATTATTTTCTTATGATGTGGATATGAAGGCAATGAGGCTTGTGTGTTTATTTTACAGAATGTACAGAGGGAAATCATTTAAAATGAACTTCTAAACTGCCAGGACAGGGCAGACTGTCCCTAGTCAATCACTGCTGTCTGTGCAGGTGTCCTGATTGAGAACTTGCTTAAAGGCTGTTGCCCTAAGCAAGAATCCATCCAGTGGCTGGGGATTTAGCTCAGCGGCATAAGCGCCTGCCTTGGAAGCAGGCAGTCCTGAGTTCCATCCCCCGGTACGATAAAAAAAAAAAAAAAAAACGAAAAAGACAAAAAAAAAAAAAAAAAAAAAAAAGGGGGGCTGGGGATTTAGCTCAGCGGCATAAGTGCCTGCCTTACAAGCAGGCAGTCGTGAGTTCGATCCCTGGTACCGATAAAAAGGAAAAAGACAAAAAAAAAAAAAAAAAAAAAAGAATCCATCCAGTAACCTCTGTCACTCTGTCCTGCTCAGAAGCAGATTTTCCCCCTCTCTTTTGAATGACAGGTTATTATTATGTACCTGGAGAAAGATGTGAGGTAACTGGATGTGGGTGTCATACAATCTTTTACTCAAAGCAGTTTAATGAGAAACAACCAGAATAAGTATGTTTAATCTCCTTTGCTTAAACTACCAATGGCATGGCTAAGGGCGAGGCTGTCAAGGACTGGTCTGTGTGCTGCAGTGGAAATTCTCACGGGTTACTGCAGTGAAGCAAACCTGCTTTATATCCTATTTTTGCTCCTTTCATTGTATCTGAGTTTTTCCATCAGGAAATTAGGGATAATGGTGGCTGCCCAACAAGACACAAAATGAAATCACAGAAGTAACTGCTTGGCACATAGAATGTGCTCAATAAATAGTTTCCCTTCCTAGTTGGCAAGCTCAAATTTCCCTTCCAAGCTGGTCTTTCAAGTAATGGCTGGGTCTTTGCCAAATGGGACTGCAGATAATGAACCTGTTGACTCTCTATAAATCATGACCAACTTCATTCTCCAAAAATGTTTCTGCAGGCTTGCGGCCAAGAGTGAAACCACTACCAAACCAAAAAGTTTCCAGTGTCCCTAAGTTAGTGATATTACTAACCCTCATGACTATTAGTTTGTTCTTAGAAACAGAGAGATCAATCAGAAAATAATGAGAAATTCCTGACAGCTGTATGTGGGTTAGCAGAGACTGCACATTTTAAAGGCCTTTAAAACACATGGTACAGTGGAATTGAGGAGTATGCTGCCAGCAGTGTGACAATGTTACTTTCCCTAGCAACTGTCCCCTTTCCCATAACCTTACTGAAACCATACACTGCAATTTTTATTTATTTTTACTAATATGAAACATGAGATTGCATACTGTCTAATTTGTAATGGCTTATTGGATACTTTTTCCATATGTTTATTGGAAATTTGTGTTTATTCTTTTTTGTCTGTGTATTTAGTCCATTGTTCTTTGGGGACTGAGATTTTGCTCATTGCTTTGTAAAACATTTTGTTAGTGAAATATAATAGCCCTTGACTATATATGTATATATATATATATTTTAACAACTGTTTAGGGGTTTTCCTTTTATTTATCTTTTAAGGCTTATTATTGTTTTTTGGAATGGTCTAGAAAGCAATGAGCAATGATTTGTGAATCTAATGGACATTTACTAATTGTCAACCATATGCCATGTTATGTGTCAGGCACTGGCATCAGAAGAGAAAAAAGCTCAAATCTCTGCCCTCAGAGATCCTAGTTTACTGAAGAACAGATATAAAATTTGGTGCCATTCACAGAATTACACAGCTCAAGCATCCCTAATCTAAAAATCTGAAATCTGAAATTTTTGAGTCCTGACATGATCGTTGCCTATCACATGCCACTAGTTAAAGAGAATAATCAGCAGAAGGCGATGGCTGGTTGGCTGCCTGTTTTATAAATAAAGCTTTATTGAAACAGCAATGTCTTGTGTGTGTGTGTGTGTGTGTGTGTGTGTGTGTGTGTACTTTGCTGCTTTTCTTCTGCAATAGCAAATCCTGTATTCTTGGTGGCTGGTGTGACTAGTGAAATTAAAATTGAGGGTGGGGATTTAGCACAGTGGCATAAGCACCTGCCTGGCAAGTGTGAGGTTGTGAGTTCGATTCCCCATATCCAAAAAAAAAAATTACAGTTGAGGCAATGGCATGAATTGATAGGCAAAAGCTTTAACTGGAAAGTTTACTATAGGAAAAAAACAAAGCTGGATGTCTCGTAAGTGGCCCTGATAGAGAAGTTAGCTACTCCACAGACAGGGAGCCAGGTCTTCCATTGATAGGAGAAGCACCTAATGAAGGGTACTTTCCACTTTTACAGGATCCCAAAGCAATGTCCTTAATGCTTTATGGTACTTTTTCCAAGAGGGTTGGGATCACTGGACAGAGTGGATTTTAGTAACTGCACAGGAATGTGTTTGCATATGGCTCAAAATATGCTTAAAATAAGTGATGTCCACCTTTGGGTGGAGATCTTACTATGAAAATGTAGCCTTCATGAGTGTGAACTGAAGTTAAGGGTCAGTTTTAGGTCAGATCCCTCACCTTCTTTGCTTGCCCTGGTCTCACAGTCTGCTTATTTTTACCATCTCCTACTGTCAAGGACGCCAGTAGCTTGTTCACTTAATTAACAGCTTATTTTCCTTCACTTGTTGCCAAAAGTTGCCTGCCTGCTTTCTCTCAGGCTGCTGCTTAGAAGTCCTACCAATGTCCCCCTTCTAATTATGGCAACAGAGCATAAAATACTGTCTGGTTGTTTATAGGAAAAGTTTACCAAAGTCTGTCTAGTAGGTTAGAAAGAGGACCCAGGATAAGAAAGTACTACTTGATCAAAAACTTCATGCAAGTGACAAATAGCATCCAGAAAGAAAGTCAGGATTCTCTGTTCCTTGGTCTGTGCTATCATATCATTCCACTAATATTTCTTTCTGGATGTGGTGGCACAACCTGTAACCTAACCTAACTAACCTAGCACTTAGGAGCTAAGGCAAAAATTGCCATGAGTTCAAGGCCAGCCTGGGCTATATAGTGAATTCAAGGACAGCCTGACATACACTACATAACGAGATCCTGTCTCAAATCCACCCTCACTCTCCTCCTAAAAAGATTTCTTAAACTCACACTGTACAGTAGACCTGGAGCTGCAAGTTTAAAATAGCAAGGGTTAGCTCCTCGTGGTGGTGCACCTTGTAATCCCAGCACTCGAAAAGCTGAGGCTGGAGGATCCTTGTGAGTTCCAGACCAGCCTGGGCTACAAAGTGAGCTCAAATCCAGCCTGAACTGCATAGCGAGATCCTATCTCAAAAAGACAAAAAAAAAAAAAAAAAAAAAGATGGCAAGGTTTGCAGCTGCTGTCTGAAAATAGATAACTAGCAGTAAAGACAAGCAGGTAAAAAAATAACCAACTGGGAAAAATCTGTCTTAGAAGAGAACACAGCACACAGCGAGACCAGGGCAAGGGATTTACTTCATGCTGTGGTGGTGGGAAGAGCTCCTGCATGCTTTTCCAGCATCTGGTCCCCTTCCTCAAATAATAGCACCCGAACTGTCTCTTAGGGAGCCACTGCCATCATGTCAGGCCTGTGTTTGAGTGATATCAATCTCATCCCTCAGCTCCAAGCCTGTGTTCTGTCCAGAGATAAACAGAGGACACCAGTCTGTCAAACATTTGCCAGGTCTTCTAGGTCAAAGCGGCATTGTTTCCTTTGAGTGGCCAAGCTGGTGAGGTGTCAGCCTGGAGCCACTGGTGGTCCCCATTGAAATGGCTTCACTGAGACATATGCTTCTACTGCAAAATCAGAATTAGTAACTGCAGAGTTAGTTCTTATGACACTGAAGCAGATGTAATTCTGGGCTCCTCTGTGACCCTAGTGCATTTCTATTTTCCCTTAAGCCACCTGGAACTGGGACTCTGTCATTGTAACTAAACAACTCTAGCCAATGTCTTTGTTTTCCTAGCCAGCTGTCACCCAGATCACTTCTGAGACCTTCCCTCCTCTCACCTATCTCAGCTGCCTGCTGCCAGCATCTGCATTCTCCATCTAGGAATGCAAATTGCAGGAGCCAATAATGCCAAAGGCATGTTGGAGAAGAGTAGAGCCAAGTCTGATAATGAATCCACACGAACTGTGTGAACCGTTCCAAGGTTATTCAAAAACCCTTTCAATGTTTCTCTCCAGTGACAATAAGGGCACTGCTCTTTGTATTGTGTCTGTCACCCGCTAAGTGATGGTGATATTTCTACTCAGGATTTTGATAGGCTCATGACTCTGGAAATGGTGCCTCTCAGAGGAGACCAGCAGCAGATGCTGTGAATTGAATGCACTTGGGACATCTGGAAGCAGGCAATCTGCTGCCCTGGGAGGTTTTGCTGGAGTCTAGACCCCATTCATTGTTCAAGAAAGCTTTTTCTTTCCTTTTGAATTGTGGAGTGCCTCTGGCATTTGCATCTCCAATGGGACAATAGGTGGCATAGAAGGGGTCAGTTAGCAGCACACTGGGCTGGCTCTGATCTTGGATCTCTAATACTTGTTGCTTTACAATACCCTGGGGAGCTCTTAGGGTTTGGGCCTGAAATACCTCCAAAAGCTCCTGCATCAGAGATTTGATCCTGATCAGCACTGTTCAGAGGTGGGCATGTGAGAGGCGCTATGCTCATCAGGTTGTAACCTCATCAATAGATTATTCTATCAATGGATTTGTAGCTTACTGGCCATTGGAACATAATGGAAACTTTAAGTAGTGAGGCATAGTGGGGGAAAGTATGTCCCTGAGGAAGGTGTGTCCTTGAAGGATATATTTTGTCCCCCAGCCCCTTTCTTCTGTTTCTCTTTCTGCTTCCTGGCCACCATAAGGTGAGTAGCTTTGTTCTACCTTGTCCTTCCTGCCGTGAATCTGTTTTGTGATAGGCCCACAGAAACATAGCCAAGAGACCCTGGACAGAACCTGTGAGCCAAAGAAACCTTTCCTCCTCAAAGTTGATATTGTTGGATATTTTGCCATAGCAATGGAAGCCAGCTAGCACAGCTGCAGTACGAATGTCCAGGTTCCAGTTTCCATCCTATGCAAGACTCAGAATCAGTATTTCTGTGAGAAAAGCAATCTTGATTTTTTTTTCTTTTTATAAAGCTCTCCAGCTCCCAAGCGCACAATGAAATATGATTGGAATTATTGGAACAAAATATCAAGGCCACAGAGTCCTTCTCCTTCAGGAGACTTCTCTGTTGTCCTCTATGATGCCAACCCTTTCATCTTCTAAGGCCCTGCACTGGGAGCCAGTGTGGAGTCACCTTTGTTGGGAAAGCAGTACAAAAAATCAGCAATCTAATGTAACCATGTCACTTCCCATTAGGGAAACTGGCCGAGGACCAGGGAGGCCAAATGCATTTCCTGAGGTCTCATGGGGATTTTGGGGCCCGACAAGCAGGATGCAAACCTGGGAGACTGGATAGTAAGAATGCTACTGGGTTTGGTCTCATGCTCTTTGAATTCCAAGGCTGAACACATCCTACAATAGCTCATTCAGGCTTCCCATCCCTACTCAGCAGTCATTTTTCCATCCTGGTAAATAGAAAGTCGCTGCTTACAGAGGTAAGAAGGGGCCTTTCCTTCCCTTCTCCCTGCCCTCACCCCCACTTACATGCTATTAGTTAGCTATACAGGGGCTGCTTGGAATTTACTATTTATTGTACAACTCTCTGGTGCCAGCATTTATAAATAAAACCCCCTTCTCTCCTGCAAGATATGGTAAGGATGGTGGGCACCTGCTCTATCTCTAACTCAGCTCCCCACCCCCATCCAAGTTTTGTGCATTCACTGAGCCACTGACTGACTCAGGAGCAGCTCTGTCCAGTCCTGTGTGTCAGCAAGAGTGAGTGATGGTGCCCGCAGACCATTACTCAGGGGAGGATGGCGGTGAGTCACTATGAGAGGCTCCTTCCACGGTCTGGCCACTACTCCAGGCTGTGCCTGGAGACAGAGAATAATAACACCCTCTGGACTAGACTCCTAAAAATAGAACAAATGAAGTCTGCAGCTATGGCAGAAGGAGGCCTGGGAATCAGGTGTCTTGGGTACTCAGCCCAGCTGGAATGCAACTCACTTCAAGCCTCTGGCTCCTGTTCGGTGCACTTGTTGTTAGAGAGTGTGCTCTACGCCATTTGAGGTGGGGTGTCCAAGTCTTGGAGTGGGGAGTTGCAGAATCTTTCAGAGTGCGACATAAACCAAAGACACAACCCACTCACAATTCAAACATGCCTTTGTGCAAAGTATTCTATATATTTTTGGAAGTTGATGAAATTCCCTGACACACTTAGTTCTGGCAGAGAGCTTCTGATCTAGGGGCTCTGTTTTTTTCCATAAGTATATAGAATACATTCCTCCCACATTCTGTACCCTTCCCCAACCAAATGTTTTGTTGTTGCTTATTTTGTTTTATTTTCATTCTTGAGTCTTGGTGCTGACCAATCCTTGTGGAAATTGTAGTACTCATGAGAGGGAGGAAAGAGGAGGGACCTCCATTTGGGGTATCTGCAAGAAGGGTTCAGGCATTGGAAATGCACATAAACTGGGAAGGTGACTGACAAGGAAAGAGACAAGGTCAAGACTGGGTAACTTCAGAACTATCACCCACCCCTTGGCTTCTTGTAGGATCAAGATCCCTCCTTCAGGACCAAGAACAAGTCATCATATACCAGCCCTAGAAATCCCATCACTCTTTGTGAGTGTTTCAAGCCCATTTCTGGCCAAAGGGACATAAGAGAAGTCTGCTCAGGGGTTTTTGTGCCTAGAAATGAGGCAGAGCCTCAGAAGAAGTTTTTGTTTGTGTCTTTTTCTTTCTTCTTTGGGAGATTGGTAATAGGTTTTGCCTAGCTCCTATAGCTATCTTGAAACCTTAAGATGACAAGAGTGAAAAAAAAAAAAAAAAAAAAAACAACAACTAACATTTTAAGAAAGAGAAACCAGAAGCTAGGAAGACCTGAGCTCTAGGTGAGCGCACTGGACTTCTAAATCACCCTGATCCCATGGCTCTTAGTCTCCTTCTAAAGAGACATAGTAAGTGGCAGTTTCCTCTCAGCCACAGATGAATGGGATTCTGTTACTTGTAGTCAACAGCATTTCTCACTGAAACAAATTCAGTTTCAGGTTTCTGGTAAGGATACGGCTTTTGTGTACTATCAGAGCTAAGAGAAAGAAGTAATCCTCTTTGGCAGAAGGAGGGGAGGGATGGACAAAATCATTGACCATTGGTGACTTAATCTCCAGCTTCTCTTCCCTCCCCAGGGGTTGGGTGAGCCTGAAACTTCCAATCCGGTAATCTCCTCACTAGTTCCTCCAAAGGTCAAGCTCCATCCAAATGCTATCAAGGAACTCACTAAGATTTACTTTATGAACATACATTTTTATATATAGTATGGTTGGAAAGGGCTCTTATGAACAATAAGAGATGTTCCTACTGCTCATGAAATTCCAGTAGATTTAGGAGCTCTTGCCATGAACCAGAGGACAAGACAAAGATCAAATATATATTTCTAATTATATCATAGGGTGCTTCACCACGTATTTATTGAGAAGTCTCAACCTTTTAGAGTATAAATGGGCTTCTAGGACTCATTTGAAAAGGAAAGGGAGCACATGAACCTGGACTGTGCTGGGCACATTGGCATGTGCATTCACCTTAATCTA
Source organism: Cavia porcellus (assembly GCF_034190915.1). Lineage (NCBI taxonomy): Eukaryota > Metazoa > Chordata > Mammalia > Rodentia > Caviidae > Cavia > Cavia porcellus. The sequence goes on along the minus strand of NW_026947484.1, from coordinate 173,406,419 downwards.
GAAACAGCTTTATTTCTTTCAGTACCACCTCTGCCCTTTACCTTGTCTTCCCATTGAGTTAGGGTCTCATGTATCATTTTGACCAGATTCTTTAGTTTATTTTCTCTGGCACATTGGACTGTGAAGTTGCAAGGACTTATGGAGAAATGGACTCCCTTTGCCTTTAGAGTAGCATCCAAGAGCACCCAGAGATCCTGGCCAGTTGTTGTGGATCAAGAGTGTTTAACCTATATCAACCTTTCCTATGAGGTTTGCTTTAGGTTATTAATAAAGTCCTATTTGGACATGTTATGGCTTGTGTCTAGATATACCCCCAAAGCCTCATGCATTCATAAGTGAGCTTTTTCAGAGGTGGTTGAATCTAGGGTGTGTGGTTGATTCATGGTAAATGCTAGGATTAAGGTGCTGGAATTAAGAGGTGTGTGATTAGTAAATCAGTTCACTGAATTTCTTGGAAAAGCTCTGGCTAGGATTAAAGGTGGCAGTGCTACATCCTCAGGGCAGGGTGGCCTGCTTACAATAGAAGGACAGAAGGAGGTTGTTCTCCCTATCTTGCTTGCTTTTTTGCGTTCTACCTGCTTTGATCTGTTCCTCCTCTGTGATGCCACCCAGCCTTGGAACCAGACAACTATGGATTGAAAGTCTACCGACTATGAACTGAATGAACCTTTCTTCTTTTAACTTTAGGTATCAGGTACTTTGTGTTAGTATGAAAGAAAAGTAACTAAGACAGGGCATGTAAAGGACACTTCTGTGCATTAACTTACGTCAAGGCCAACATAATTTAAACTTCTTCGCCCCTTCTTTGATGTGCGCTGAGTTAAGAATTAGAAGTCACTCAGGGTGGCGAACAATATCACAGGCGTGGTAAGCAGAATACACAGCCCTGGATCTCATACACCCGCATCTCACTTGAGATCCTTGTGCTGGGACCAAAGCAGTCATGGCTCTGTAGAGAGCGACTTTGCAGAACACATACTGCATGGAATGCCATAAGTTCCAGCCAGCCTGGGCCAGTTAGGGAGACCCTGTTTCAAATAAATAAAAAATCTAAAATAAATTAATAAATAAATAGATAGATAAAAGCTTCCTTGCCTTGGTACAGAATTTTTACTCCATACCACTCAGTTCTGTTCAGTTTTGGGCAGCTTTCTGGTTTTATCTAGTGTGTCTTACAGACAAAATCACACACAGGCAAATGCAAAATTTGCATTGTGCTCAATTGTCTACTGTATTAATTGCATCAGAACAAAGTTGCATTTTCAAAACAGGTATTAAAGTAGAATAGACTATAGACATCTGGCTCAGGTGTTCTGTTGTTCAAAGGCCAACAGAATTTGCTTGCCAGGGTTTTGGTTAGAGGATTTTTTTTTATAACTTAGAGAAAAAGAGGTAGATGTCATGTGAGTGTTTTGATAATATTTACAAAAGTCTGTGACATTTCTATCGTCTCCTGTCCTTATGTATTTTTCATCCACAGAGCTTCGTCCAAGAATTGACTACACAAAAATCATAGGGACTCAAAGTTCAAAGGGATTAAAAAATCTAATCTAACCCCTCCATCTTACAGAGAAGAGAAGCGATGTTGCCCATGAGCTGCTTGAGATAGGTGCTGGCTAGATGCATTTCTGAAACCTTCACGCTCATCTCATGACTTGGGGAGCTCAGACTGTGCTTACTGCAAGGAATCAAAATGAATTAGGAAACCCAAGGGAAAGTGGAGAGAGGGCAATAAATAGAGGAGCTTTCTGTGGTCCTTAGATGGAACCAAGTGACCGAGTGTTCCTCCTTCTGTGTGGGTCCATGGCTGGGGTTTAGCTCAATGGTAGAATGCTTTCCAACAAGCATGAGGCATGCAGTTTGTTCCCCAGCACTGCAAAAATGAATCAAAATAACTAAATAAGTAAGTAAAACAATACCAAAGCAAAAAATTCCCCTGGTTCTCAGCTCACACTCCAGGTGTTTCCTACACAACCAAAAATACAGAGGGAGCTGAGTGCTCTAGGAAGATGGATGGAGCCTCCTCTATTTTTCCTGTCGAATTGTTTTTGCCTCTATCATAGAGCTCATAGTTGGTGACACGGATTATAAATGGTCAGTCACACTGTCTAAAATGCTCCTCCTATGGGAGTTTTCAATCTATCCAAGACCCAGACAGGCACAGCAGGGAAAAGTGAAAATATCTCAGCTTCATTAGGGAAAATTTATAGCCTGCTTAAGGTTTCCATGGTGATCGAAAGCCAGGAACTATTTGTAGATGCCAGTATAATACTTGTAAAAGATCTCAGGTAAGAGCGAGAGCTAGACTGACAACAGGCTCTGTATACACCAGGTTGCTTAGCACATTCCTCACAAGTACCCACGAGGTGGTTGTCACCATCCTGTGTAAAACTGAGGAAACTGAGGCTCACAGGTGCCAAACCGTTTATTGGAGACCACACAAAATTGATCTGAACTCGGGACTGTCTGACCCTGCAGTCCCCATGCAGCCCTGAAGCTGTGGGCCAAAATAAATTTTTCCTTTCTCAGGTGGTCTTTTTCAGGTATTTTGTCCACAGTGAGGATACATAGGTATGTATAAAAGAATGCATAAAAGGCTCTATTCTATCTGAGGTTTCATGTATCCTGTGAGTGCATAGACTGTGCCCTCAGATAAGAAAGGACTTCTCTATTGAGCCGGCTGCCACCATGGGAAACTGGAGTTCAATTTCCTGAGAGAAACTCAGCGCAAGCATATGCCTGAGAATCATCTCACTCCAATGTAGAAGGAATAGAGATATTTATACACCAATTCCCTGAGCTACTGGTTGAGGACTTCTCTTTGTTCATATTAATTTTTGGTCATTTTCAAGATGCCCCATTCTGGGAAGGGCCATGTTCCTTGATTCTGGGAAGAAAGAACTTTTTGACTGATATATGCAATACTGGCAATGGCCTAGAATCTACTAAAAGGTTCCAGGGAATTAGATTGGATAATGACAACTTCTGCTACACAAGGGTTATATTGTTCTATGAGCTAAAGTGTAGTAACCTGTGTGCAAGGAGCTCTCTCTTAAATGGGCTGGATGAGTGGCAAATACTGAGTATGACTCTGTTCTTCTTAAAGTCAGAGCAAAATCTTTTTTCTGTACTCACACTGTCACTGGATAGGGTCTGAAGAGGCTCCCCAAAGAGGAGGTGGGGACCTCAACCACCCCTCCCACAGGGTAGGTTGTAGGTTTTCTGACTTCTGTGGCAGAAAAAGAATTTTTGAGATGTGTCAGTGAAAGCACAAAGAGGCTTAATAGGTGGAAAGAAGTTTACATTCAGAGGGACGTGCAGGTATTTGCAGGGTGAGCTGCACGGCAGTCTGGGTGGGGTTTTATGTGGTATTGGGGGTGTCTTTGAGACGAGTGATCTAGGTGAGGGATCCTCAGCTCCCAGGCCACAGAATGACACTGGTCCATGGCCCAGTAGGAACTGGGCCACACAGCAGGCAATACAGAGAGGCAGGGGAGGGAACTGCACCCTGTTGTTCATGGTGCTGCCTGGACTCTACCTCCTATCAGATCAGCGGTGGCATTGGATTCTCATAGGAGTTTGAACCCTACTGTCAACTTCATACCCAAGGGATTTAGGTTACACAACCTCTTTTGACTCTTTTGCAAGCCATCCTTTGGTAACAAAAGGCTGGGGACCACTGGTCTAGGATATACATTTCTGCTGCCTTTTTGGCCACTCATTTGGGGAGCTAGGTTAGAATGCAAGCCATTGGCATGTGTTTGAATGTTAGAGATCTTCTGTGCACTTCAGAGTGCTGCTTTCTAGGTAGTCGGGTTCTGTGAGAGGAAGATCAATTTATAAGGTGAAAAACATGGGCCATGGCCCACTTTACAGGCTCCTGCATCTTAAGACTCATAGGAATTTTTTTTGAAACGTATTTCTTGGAAGGGAAAAAGGCAGCGCAACCTTGGGTAACTTCTGGGTGCTAAGCTACAGTTTTTCTTTAAACCCACAATTTTAAAATTATGATTTCTTTGTCTCTTTTATATCTTTATTTCTTCTATTTTACCTCAATGCTCTTAATATGTAGAGTTTTCCCTCACATTAAGCAATTTCCCACTGGAAGCCAGCAGAGTGTCTTGCAATTTAATGGTGACACTCATTGCCCAGGGTTAGTGCAGACTCTGTAGATGAAGGGCTCAGTCTCTTAAGACTTCCCCCCCAACACAGTGGGCTCCTAGGTACACACGCTCCTGTTTGACTAACTAATGCAATGGGCAAATGTCCCGCTAAGGCTCATGTGGTACACGACTTGTCCCTACGGTGACACTACGGTGCAGTGTGGTGGAACAGGTGGAACTTGTAGGCAGTGGGCCTGTGTGAGGGCCCTAAGTGGATGGAGTTGCACCCTCAGAAGGGACCCTGGGATTCAGGGCTCTTCCTTTTGCTCTTCCTTTTTTGCTCTTCTGCTTTCTGATTGGTGCTGTTCTGCTGCATGCTCCTGCAATGAGGTGCTGACCACTCCAGACACCCAAAGGACAGGGACTACCTGAACATGGGATGGAGTCTCCAGAGCTGTGAGCTAAATAACCTTTTCTGTGTATAGCAGTTGCCTCAGGTATTTCATGGTAGTGTCAAAAAGCAAAGAAAGCAAGAGGCTGTCCTGAGGAAACATACACATATTAATATAGGAAATGCATCACATTTCTGAACATGCTCAGTTCAAGGCCATGCATCCCACATTTTAAAAATGGATGGGACAGGAAATTTAGCACTGTAATGAATACATTTTAATGTAGCTCACCTGCAAGAACCTATCACAGCAACTTAGTGGTTTAGGTTGGTTTTTTTTAAGCTTCCCTGAAGGATCTTTGCTAAAACAAAAACAATTTTCCAGGAACATTAGCAGTCCTTTAAAGGGACAGCCTTCCTTTCCAGCACAAATAATTGCCTTTACAAGTACCTATCTGGTGACTAACAATTTCAGGGCTGTCTCATTGACTCCTCCCTACCTCTCTCTAGAATAGGTGCTATTATTTTCATTTTACAATTGAGAAAACAGATAACAAAGATACTAGCTATCTGGGAATTTCTTTTTCTGAAGGGTGTTGTAAATGCTCAATAAAAGTTTGCTGATGATAATTTACTTGGAAGGTGATAGTATATTGCTCCTGGCAGGTTTTTTTTCATTCTATAATTTATGGACTAACAAAGTGCTTTGTACACAGATTATGCTCACCCAATGGTTTGTTCCACTGGATTGAATCCACATTTGCTGAATTGCACGTAAGGGCCAAGATCGGATTTTCCAAACCAAGAATTTCTGCTTTATGAATTCATTTATCTGAAAGATCTTGTCAAAGACAAACCATGGGGGGCAATTAAAGAGATGACTTTATTGAAGCTGTTGCAATAGGGAGAGCCATCCAGATGGCAGGATGGAGTGTGGCAGTGAGGTGGTTTGCAATAGACTTGTACAGGAAGGATTAGACAAGGGCGGGTGGTGTACAGTGCGATTGCTTGCAGACAAAGAAAGTCTCAGCAGAGCAGGACATGTTTATCTAAGCGTCTGCTGGGGTGGCAATCTAATCTTTAAATTTGGAAGCTTTGGTATGGCCTTTATCTCAGATAAACACGGAAATGAGGGCAAGTGAACAATCTTAGCTAAAATAATGCGAGGAGTGATTGTTGTAGTTCATCACTTCTAGGGACACAAAAGGATAGGGAAATTTTGGAAAACAAAAGGTTGAAGGATTTTTTTAATCATTGCTGGTTCCCAGGTAATTTCAATGTAACCAGTCTCTTGAAAAGAAATCTGAAAATTCAACTACATTTTATTACCTATTAAACCTCACTTACAAAAACAAAACAAACCCCCTTCCCGTCTTACCCCTCCACTGCAGACGCAGCAAGAGCAGTCTTCAAATGCATCGCTAGCATATTCTGCTGTCTTCTCAGACTTGCAAAATAAAGATCAAAGTCCTTGGCAAGGTCTCTAGGCTCCACCTGAGCTGGGCCCCAACTGCATCCCTGGCCTCACCTCAGAGCCCTCTATCCGCTCTCTGGGCATTCCAACCTCATTGCTCTTTCTGGCATATTTCATGTTTGCTTTTGCCTCAGGGCCTTTGCCCAAATTGTCCTTTCTGCTTCAAACACTCTTCACCTTTCTGACTGAAAACTATGCCTTCTTAAACTCCTGAAGCTTGACTGGTTATCTCCTCATTCTCCACTCTGTAGGGCAAGTCCTTTTGTTAAAAACCCTTGGAAATTAGGATTCCTTTCCTTAAATCAGATATCTTATATTAAATTTTCCCTTTGGAACATTTTAAAAGTAGAGAGAAAAAGTGATGTTTTTATTTTAGAATTTTTTCTATTTTTAATTGAGGACAATACAATACACATAACAGTTTACCATTCTCACCATTTTAAAACATATGGTTCATTCACACGGTTGTGGAAGTAATCTCCAGGGTTTTCAGAACTCTTTTATCTGGCATAAAATGACATTCTATCTCATATAACAGTAATTTTCCATATCCTGCTTTCTCTAGTTCCTGGAAACTGCCATTGTATGATACGTGAATAAAACTGTTACGGAAATGACACACAACCTCCAAATTGAAGTGGGTTCACGAACAATATAGGAATCCAATCAACCAAATTGATAAACTTGGAATTTTATTAGCTGAGCTCACCAACCACCTGTGGATCCCTGTTTCAGAGCACCAATGAGTGGCCCTGAGCTGGAAAGTTACAGAGCTTTTAAAACAGAAAACCACAAAAAGACATCTTGTAATTTTTGGTTGACACCTGTATCCTGCTTCTTTGTTGAGCAGGTTAATTTTTCTCTTGTGGGTGCAGCTCATTCTGCTTTTCTCATGGGACTTGTACCCTCAGTCATTTTTCAGTCTTCTGGATCAAATACAGAGCACAAGATGGCATTAGCTATGCCAAGCTACAGCACAAATAACATAAGGGAAATGTACTTCTCAGCCTGCTAGATGTCCAATATGCCAACATTACACTCTCCCAAACTGAAGAATGAATTCTAAAGTATAACTGAGGTTAAGAGTAAGAAATTATTTATTGGAAGATAGATGCTTCCTGCCTAAGAAAGACAGGAGACAACCTGGAAAGTGGGTTTTCCACAAGCTCACTTCTCAAAAGAAGTTTTATAGAGTAAAATTGTGAAATGCACACAAAATCATGAAGTGACAAAGCTATGGTCAACCAATAAGATTACAAATATAGTCACTTAGGTAGTATTGATCCAACAGGGATGCAAGTCACCAGCAAATGTGCATAGAAGAACAAGGACCTTTTCTGGAAGGTCTTGTTCCCTCACCCAGGTGAATGATGCCTATTTAGAATATCCATCATTATTGTTTGTCCCTGGGGAAATATGTAGGTGTCATCATTCCATCTTTGTCTTGAGGCCTGGCCTTTAACAAATGTGGTGCCACTCACAGTTGTGATGTGTTCTTACCTTCTGCACTGACTTCTTCGAGGGCATTGCCCTGTCTACCTACAACAATTTCTACCTAACTTAGTTGCCTGTAATAAAAATATGAAACATGTTTAAATTTAAAAAGTGTTATAGTAAGAGATGTATTGCTATTATTCTTTGTCCAAATGTTAACAGACAGCTAAGTTAGATAGACTATTACAGGCCAAGGCAGAAGACCAGTTATCTTGCAACCTTGGAGGAGATAGACAGGACCCACTGTGAGCCAGATCTCAAGACAAAAAATAAAACACAGGCACCTACACCCTAAGGATAAACATCATGGACTGATCATCTAAATAGGTATCATCTTGATACCTTGATCACCTTGAGGAAACCAGAAGGAACCACTAATCCAACCCTACAGGCAAAGGATCTATTCCCACTTGCTATGTGACTTGTTTCCCTATTGGATCCCAATTTAATCAGTCTTACCTGAGCAATTATATTCGTAATCTTATTGGTTGACCATAATTCTGTTCCACTTCATGCCCACCTTGTGAGTTCCCATTTTTCCCCACCTTGGACCAGCCTCACCTTGTGGTTTTGCTCTATGAAAGACAGTCTTTGCTCTAGAAAAGACAGCCTTTGGCAACCCACTTGGGACTCATTCTTTTTCTCTCTCTCTTAGGCTTTCTCTCAGTAAATATATTCTGCGCTTAATCTCCATTGTTCCTAAAATTCAATTTTTCAATTTTAGAGAACACAAGTCATACCGTCCATCTAGTAGGTTGAGAGTTTCTTTCCTTTATAACACAAATGCTCCTCTTAATTTAGAGCACACTTATCCCATCATTCTTGCCACTTTAAGAAACAGCTCTAGAAGTCCTTGCTGTATCTCTTTTGTTTGTTTACTTTTTGTCTTTTTGAGACAGAGTGTCACTATGCAGTTCAGGCTGGCCTCGAACTTGCAGCAGTCCTCCTGCTTTAGCCTGGGATTACAGGAGTGTGCCACCATGCCCAGCTGGTGTGTTTCTTTCATTTTACAGTGTGGCTGCCTCATTGTTCTAAACTGATTCAAAATGTCTGCCTTTCATGGTCATTTGGTGTTCAGGAAAGAGCCAAAAGACACACAGTGCCCCATCTGGTGAAGATGGTGAGTGAGGACACGCTGCAGTGCTTTGACAAGCCAGCCCTTCTGCTGGGCAGCATCGGGCAGCAGTATTCGCTGTAGTTTTGGTCATGTATTGTGAAGATCCTCATGAAAGAGGACTTCCAGAACTGCTTCACAGAGTGGTAAGGGTATTTGAAGTGAGGGAGATTAATGACAATGTGTCTTTTACTATAACAAATCTTTAAAATTTAAGGATTCACCATATATTTTGATCACACTTTGTGTGTGTGTGTGTGTATGTTTTTGGCCTTTGGAGACAGGGTCTCACTTTGCAGTGTAGGCTGGCCTTGAGCTCACTGTGTAGCCTGGTCTCAAACTCCCAATGATCCTCCTGCCTTAGCCTCCAGAGTACTAGGATTACAGATGTGCACTACCATGCCTGGCCACACTTTATATCCTTATGAGTTGTGAGCAAATTATAAGATACTTCTATATATTAACTGATATAATCCTAATAACCCACTGTATTATTATTAACCTCATTTTCAACATATAAAAAGTCTGGACTCATAAGCCAGGCATGGTGACACATGCCTATAACCCCAGCACTCAGGAAACTGAGACAGGAGGATCCTTGTGAGTTCAAGACCAGTCAGGGTTACAAAGTAAGTTCAAGGCCAGCCTGAAATGCATAGTGACACCCTGTCTCAAAAAGACCAGCAACAAAAAAAAAAAAAGTGTGAACTCAGATACGTTAATTCAAGGTCACAGGATAAATGAAGGGCAGGACTGGCACTATGACCTAAGCCATCTACTTTTTAACCTCCTTGAGTTACTACTGAGCTTGTTCCTGTCATCTTGGTTCCAGCTTGCTTCTCATCTCACCTGAGAGGACACACATTTTTTTTTTTCTTTTTCATTTTTTTTGAGATAGGGTCTTATTGCATAGTTCAGGCTGGCCTTGAATTCTTTATGCAGTGTAGGCTGGCCTTGAATTTGAGTGATTCTCTTGCCTTACCCTCCTGAATGCTGGTATTATGGATCACCACACTGACAGCACATTCTTTTCTTAGTTATGCAAATACGTTCTTGGGTCACAAGGGGCACAAGGCCTGGAACTGGCTCCCTTGAAATGACTATAAGTTTTGCAAAGCATGGTAGTACATTGTAGTAATCTCAGCACTCAGGAGGCTGAGGCATTAGAACATGAATGAGTTCAAGGTAAACCTGGGTTACATAGTGAGATCCTGTTTTAGAACAGTAATGATTTACATCTAAAACAGCCACTAGGCTGGCACGGGGTGCACTCCTGTAATCCCAGCACTCAGGGAGGCAGCGGCAAGAGGATTGTTGCCAGCTCAAGACCAGCCTGAGCTACAAAGTGAGCTCAAGGCCAGCCTAAACTGCACAGTGAGAACCCGTCTCAAAAAGACAAAAATAAGTACAATAAAATGGCCACCAAGGCCTCATGTGGTTGGAAGGTGATTGGAGTACAGGGCAGAGAACGATAGCTGACTTTCCTGTAGGAGGCAGGGTCTATCTAGCAGGAAGATGCAGTTCTGGAAGTGCTCTTTCATGAGAGTCTTTATAATAACTGAGATATGATCAAAACCACAGTGAATGCTGCTGCCCAGTACCATCCAGCAGAAAGCCAGGCTTGTCAAAGCATTACAGTGTGCCTTCGTTGACCTTGTCCACTGTTGGAGACCACTACCCAGCGGCTCTGAGCAGGATTTAAATTTTATTAATTGGCTTTCTATGTTTATCTGTGAGTCTGTCCTAGGCCTAGGCCCCTTGCCTGACGACTTGAGCTGATTCATAGTAAGTAAACCTCTGTGAATCACTGGTCCTGGCTGAGACCAGAGATACCACAAAGGGCAAGATAAGGCCACAGCTGCGGGCACTCTGGCTCCAACCCCAATTAACAAGGTAGAGACTGCAGCTGCAAAGGTTACTCCTACAGTCTCACTTCTACCATGTCTTCATGATAAGATAGTGCTACTAAATTGACCTGATTCATGACTTGGAGATGTCCTTGAAGTGCTCCGGCTCACTGCCTGCACTTTCCTCAGTCTCTCTGACCTTTATCCTTGGTCCTAATATAAGCAGACTGATCCAGAGAATCCTTTGTCTTTACCCTGGAAGTCTAGAGCTTAATTAAAAGAGTTTTGACCCTCCTGGAGCCCTAAAAATCATACAATTTGTCTCTTTTTATTTAACCTCCGCCATACACTCGTTTGGGAGATCGGGGATCTAGGACAGAACCTGATAGTCCACCACACTGGCAGTGTGACCTAGAAGGGTGTATCCTTCTTGCCAGTTCCTTTCTCTTTGCTTCCTGGCCACCGTGGCCACCGTGATGTGAGCAGATTTGCTCCATGCTGCCAGCAATCCTGCCCTGGAGCTGGATGGTCTCCGACTAATCATCAGCCAAAACAAACCTCTCTTTGCTTAAATTGCAGGTGCCGGGTATTGTGCATTGTGTCTCAGTGAGGACAAAGTGACTAAGACACAAACAAAGGCCTTTGTGAATCTAGCCAGCTGGCATCCCCTGTGGGGCAATCGCTTCCCCCTCATTTCCTAGTTATTGTGGCACGCCTCCTCAGGGTACCCGAGTTCTGATAGCAAACACCCACTCTGATCATTGGGAAATCCAAACCAGTATGACATTTCAGAGGAGAGACTGGCTAGTGTTTCTCTTGCTAACCCAAATTTGGAATGCTTCCAAGAACAGAATTCTGGAATTTGTAGATATGTAGATGCTCTGAGGAACCCTAATGTGAAGGCTTTTGTTAAATATACGGCCAGATTTGTAAATCAAACAATTTTCCCTCAGTCAGATAAAAACATGACTCCCATGTGCTGGTGCTTATTACAGATTAGAAACTCTGTGAGGGTCTCATAGCCAACTTATTTCTCCCTTTTTTGAATAAAAAATTTATTGAAATTTAATTTGTATATCATACTGTCCATTCTTTAAAATGTACAACTGAGTCTTTTCTATATATTCATAAAGAGATCTCAACATCACTATGGAGGTCTGGAACATTCTTTTTTTTTTTGTCTTTTTCATTTTTATTGGTACCAGGGATCGAACTCACAACCGCCTGCTTGCAAGGCAGGTGCTTATGCCGTTGAGCTAAACCCCCAGCCCCTGACTGGAACATTTTTGTCACCCTAAAAAAAAATTCCTACCGGTGAGTTGTCATACTCTACCTCTCTGAGCCCTGGATAATCACAAACCTATTTTCAGTCTCCATAGATGTGCCTATTCTGCATACTTCATATACCTACATACATTTATTTACTTTTTGAGACAGTCTCACTCTCTTGCCCTGATTGGTCTCCAACTTGTGAACTTAAGTGATCCTCCCACCTTAACCTTTGGGATGGCTGGTACTGTGCAGCGGGGCATTTCATGTACACGGAACTGTACAATACATGGCCTTTCACATCTGGCTTCATTTATTATTTATATAATATTAATATAATATTACCAGGGCTTTATCCTTTCCTTGACCTTACCTAGTACTGATCATTGAATACAGAGGTGCTCTACCACCGAGCTATAGCCCCAGCCCTTTCAAAAAAATTTTAAATTTTGAGACAAGGTCTCACCAGATTGCCCAGCCTGGGCTTGAACTTGGAATCCTCTTATCTCAGCCTCCTAAGTTGCTAGCATTTACAAGTATGAGCCATTGGGCCAGCACTTTCATTCTATGTAACAACTCAATTTTCCTATTGCATAGATATGCCACATTTTATTAGGCTACTTATCATAGGTGGAGATTAAGTTTTTTTACTTTTTGGCCTCCTTCATCTTTTTTTTTTTTTTAAAAACAGGGTCTCTCTGCATAGTTCAGGGTGACCTCCTCTTCCTCCTCAGATTACATTTTGGAGGTCTTTTCCTTCTATGTCCTCTTCTTCTTACTAAAGGTGTTTTTAAAAGCGTAATACATGCTTTATTCATTACTTCACTGCAGTCTCTAGTTGCCTATTTGTTTTTTTTTTTCCTTTTGTCTTTTTCGTTTTTATCAGTACCAGGGATCGAACTCACGACCGCACACTTGCCCCCTAGTTGCCTATTTGTTCTAATTAATCAGTCTTTTGTCAGAATCCTTGTCTGTCTTGGTTTTTACTCTATCCTCAGTACCAAAGGTCATCTAGGATCATAGCAAGCATTCATTAAACACTGATGAAAACAGTAAAACTCTTTCCTAAACTCTGAAAGGGAGAGCAGCTAATCCAAAAACTACATGTAAGCAGCATATTTAATCCTAAATCTATCTTTCTTTTCTTTTGGTGATACTGGGCATTGAACCCAGGGTCCCACTCAAGGTGGGCAAATACTCTACCACTGAGGCACACTCCAGCCAGAGTCCCTAACTACTTCCCTTGCCACTTCACTGCCCATGCTGGCATCAAACCAGGGGACTCTGTGACATCCCAGGCTCTTTTTATTCATTAAATTCTGAGACCGCGGCTTGCTAAATTGCTCAGGCATGACTAGGATTTGTAACTTTGTCTCAGCCTCCTTAAATGCTGATATTAGAAGTACGGTGCCTCCACACTCAGCTCAGTTCCTACTTCTAATCTAGGACTCCATCTCTACAGCCGGCAAGGATTCTCCTGAACTGCTCAACAGACTTGAGTGCCAGTGTAAGCTCCACGGAGTAGAAAGTGGTATGGTTTGCCTCCTTGTCTCTGGACACTAACGCGGGCATACTGTAAAATGACGAACCATAAGGAAGGAAACAGGGCTCACAACAACGAAGAGACAGCAGTACACTCTAAAGGACTAGGGTAGACTAGATCCAGAGTTTACAAAAAGACTTGCGCAGGCGCACTGGACTCGCTCCGCTGTTTCCTTCCGCCCCGCTCCCGCGCAGGAGTTACTGGCCTCCTAAACGGTCAGCTGACAACTCTGCGCGGGTCACGTGACGGAGGGCTGGGCGCCTGCGCCCCGCGCAGGCGCAGATCCTGCGTGGCGAGTCAGCTGATTGGCGGTTCTGTGTCTCTGGTTTAGGGTGCTCAATTGGCCTTGTGAGCCGCGGCAGCCATGGCCAGCCAGTCGCAAGGAATCCAGCAGCTGCTGCAAGCCGAGAAGCGGGCCGCGGAGAAGGTGTCCGAGGCTCGCAAGCGTGAGTTTTGGGGCGGCCAGGCGTGGCTGGAGGCTAAGGCGCCTAGGCCGCGGAGGTGGTGGGCAGAGAGACCCGGAAAAGCCCCGGGAACAGGGGATTACAGTGGCGGAGGCTGGCGTGTTAAGAGGAACTCTGCTGCTGAGGCTCTGGAAGGCTCGTGGGTCTCCTGGGAGAAGCGGTGTGGGATTTAGTAGGTCGGGTGTAGCGCGTTCTTTTTGGGGAATGGATGCGTATGAAATGGGCCAGTTCAAAGGGACCTCGTCTGTGTCCCTACACCCCCCCCCCCCGCCAACCCCGTGAAGCTCCAGCCCAGTGAAGGGGCCGCCATCAAGAGGATCAGACTCGAGATCTGGAGCCTCTGTTCGTCCTCGTTCGTTTCGTAACAAGAGACAATGCTTGTGTCCCTTCACTCTGTTCCCGTCATTACCGGCAGTGTTATACAGTGTTATAGTGCAGGGCAACTTTTCTGAAGTTCCTGCAGGAGCCTGACTTGCTAATTCCTTTCACGTATGTATTTTTAAGTGCAGGTAACAAGTGCCAGCGCAGTGCCAGGTGCATCACCATTGTGGTATCCCATGTCCCAGTGAAGGAAGTAGATATTGGATAGGATAATTGTAGGTGGGTGGGAAGGCTGGAGTTGAGAAATACAAGATTGCTAAAGAATGGGACACCTGGGTCCAATCTAGACTGAGGAGTGGATGGAAACCAGTCTTAGTGTCTTCCACATTGTTTTCCTCATTATAGTCAATAATCTGTATGAAATGCACAGATGATGTGGCACCATCTTAGGAAAACGGTGTTGGGTGTCCCCAGAATAAAACTTCAGATTCTTTTAGGGGGAAAGATAATAGGAGATTGAACCTAGGGGTGCTGTACCTGTGTGCTACATAACCTTTTTCAAATTTTATTTATTTTTTAACATTTTGAGACAGGGTCTTGCTAAGTTTCTCAAAAAGGACCCAAATTTGTAATCCTTCCTCAACCACCATAAACGCTGGGATTGCAGGTGGGTGCTACAGCACTTGGTCACAGTGAGTTGGACGAAGCTTTGTTGCATCACCATTTTGCTTTTTTTTTGGTGGTGGTACTGGATATTGAACCTTTGTTGTTGGCACTGAGCTGCATCCCCGGCTCTTTTTACCTTTTTTTGGTCTTTTTGAGATGGGATCTTGCTATGCAGTTCAGATCGGCCTTGAACTCATTTTGTAGCCCAGGCTGGTCTTGAACTCATAACAATCCTCTTGCCTCAACCTTCCGAGTATTGGAATTACAGGCATGCACCACCACACCTGGCTGTTTTTACTTTTTGAGACGGGGGTTGGTAAGCTACCCAGAATGGGCTCGAATTTGGGATCCTCCTGCCAGCCTGCCAGAGTGGTGTGGGATTATAGGCAAGTGACACTACTCACAGTTTACACTTTTGAATTTGATCTGCTCTCATTTATGAACTCTCCAGTCATACTGAATTGTGATTTCTCAAAAGTAACTTCATTTATTTTCCAGGGCCAGCCTTTACATCCCATTTCTTTGGGTTGGAAAGACCTTTTCTTACATACCTCCTCTTGGTTCTTTAACCCAACTTTTCAGACCTCAAGGTTAGGCAGTACTTCTCCCAAGAATCCTTTCCTCATTCATTATCCTGCCCTCAGACTAGGTTAGGTATTCCTCCTTAGTGCTCATTTCTGTCATTATAGTATAATAGCTTGCCTATCTATATGTCTTACTCAACGAGTTTAGGCTACTGGAAACAGGTAGGTTTCTAATTTATATGTCCGGTGTTCCATCGGATGAGAAAGATGTTTTTATCCTTATTTTTACAGGTGGGAAAACGAAGCTTAGGAGGGATGATTTGACCAGACCTGGGAATCAGTAGTTGTGATTTAGAGACCTCTTTTTCTATGCTGGGGTAAAATACCAGGAGAATTCTTGGTGTTTCTTCTCGAATAATACTTGTGTGTTGCTTAGAGTTTAGCTTAGAGTTTGATCCCTGTGATTTAGCTTAGAGCTTGATCCCTGGTACAAACACACACACACACACAAAAGACTTGTGTATCTTCAGGTAGATTTCAAACATGGCTCTGAGAATGGTTGTAATACTCTTTTATTTCCAACAAAAAGCATTCTTCCAAGGTGTTGGGGATAAGGAGAAGGCTTTTCTTTCTGCTCTGGTGACTAGAAGATTCTGTATTCTTTGTAGAATGTTTCCAGTCATAACCTTGATACAGTAATTCCTGAATCACTTCTTAGAATTTTTCCAGTGATGACTCACAATGGCAAGCTGTTGGAAAGGATGTGAGACTGTATGAGGGAAGTGCAGTAGCAGGTACTTGCACGATAGTGAGAATAACTTGAGTTCCTTGAAAGTCATCTTTCACAGCTTCCTTTTCCTTGTGGCTGTTAATTATTTGTGGAATGAGTTTGTTTTAAAGGGATTATTAGCTTATGGCGAATGCACATTTCAGGGCTTTCAGTATTTGGGAGGACAGTATTCCAATGAGCTACAGTTTGAAAAAAAATTGTAATTATGGTTGATTTGCCTAGTAGGAATTGAGAAGAGGGTACATGGTGTGATACAATGGTGAAACCCAAATTTTTCATTAAACTAGTGCATTGCACCTTGAAGGAAAAAAGTGGGCATTGTGGTACATCCATGTAATCCTAGCACTTTGAGAGGCTGAGGCAGGAGGATTGAGCCCAAGGCCAGCTTGGGGAATTCAATGACTTAATGAGAACCTGTGTCAAAATGCAAGACAAAGTCAAAAAGGACTGGCAATATAGCTCAATGTTGAGGCCCTGAGTTCATTCCCAAGTACTGCCAAAAAGTACTAGGGTTTATTTTATGGGCATGCAACAAAGCATTAGCTCCCATTTGTAAGGCTCAAGAAAAACTAGTAGAAATGCAAGGGCTGAGCTCAGTAATAGAGTACTGGCTTACTTAGGTTGTGCAAGACTGAGGGTTCAGTCGCAAGCATTGCACAGAAACATTTCTCTGTGTGATTTTCTGTTCAAATACGTTTTAGTTTTCAGAAAAACATCAAAATTTTACTTTGAAGATGTTTGCCGAAAGGTAGCAGCGCTGTTACCTGGAGTGATTCAGGGAGTTGTGAGTTAGGAGTGATGAGATTTGAAATTATGTGGGCTGTTGCAAAGGATTTTTACTGAATATTGTTTGTAGATTGTTGGTTTGGAAAATATCTTTGGCTTTGAAATATTGACAAAAAGCTGAAGGGGAAAGATAACGTGAAGGATTGGGGTGCAAGAGGACTGAAGGTCCTCAGTAGTAGTATAGTAAATACACTTGTACAAGTAGATCTTGGGGTGTTTAGGGGGAGATTTGTCATCTTAGTTCTCTCTCTTTGCTGGGACAAAATACCGGACACCCAAAATGAAGGAAGGAAAGGATTATTTAGCTCACAGTTTTTGGAGGTTTCAGTCCATAATCAGTTGGCTGCAAGGCAGGGTGGTGTGGCAGGCAACACTTCAAGGTGGCAGAAGACAGCAAGAGCAAAAAGGGTAGAGCACAGTCTCATATCCTCCCTTATATTGTAAACAGACTACCACCCCCATGGCCGGGGTAGTACTCCCACTTCTGGGTGCCTTCCTCTTGCAGGGGCTGAGGATATTTACAAAGTAAGGGGCCTGGCTCCCTGCTAAGTGTTTTTAGTTAGACTTCTAAACATCTCAAGTTTACACAGAGTACTGGCCATTACTGCCTGTTAATTGTTTTAGACTGGCCACATGAAATGTTCATGTCTTTACAGGTTCAAACTTTTCTTATCTTGAAGTGGAAGATTAAATTCAGTTTTTCTTTTTGCCCTTGTACTCGCAGTTTAACGCAGGACTTTGTGTTGTAGCACTGAGTTATACCCTTAATGCCCTTTTTACAACTGCCCAGTCTGGCCTCTAACTTCTGTCTCCCAAGAGCTGGGATTACAGGCATGTACCATCTTGCTAGGTTTAAATTCAGTTTCACTTACCTACATGGGTTAAATGGACTGGATAGCTTATGTATAATCATGTACAACAAAGTTTAGTTTTATTTACAAGGTGTTTTTTGCTGTGCATTCAGTGAAAACTTGGGATAATGATCTAGCCCCCCACCTGGTGTCTGTGCGCGCTCGTTCTACCGGACCTGGAACTCGTGGCCTGTGCATGCTAGGCAGATGCTCTTCCACTGTGCTACCTCCCCCTCCCTCTTTCCGTTCTCCTTGGGTCTCCATGGAGCTTGGTGAGCAGAGATGCAAAGCAGCGAGTCTGTATTGGCTAGACTTGTGGTCAGTTTCTATGCAGGCTCTGCCAGAGCCTAGAGATCTTTTCCAGCTGTGTGTTACACTGTTCTTTTGCTCTTTTCTGGAAACCAGACCCAGATCTCCTCACCTCTCAGTCACTGTTTTATTTACTTCTTGTCTGAAGTGTGGGTTTTAAGTTTCCAATATTGCATCATCTGTTTTGTTAGTTACATTTTAGAGTTGCATCCCTTGGGAGCACATTAGGGTCCTTGCTAGTCTCCTGAGCAGAGCTCTGGTCATCAGCCGCAGCACTCTTAGGTGTGTTTATTTCTTGGGAAGAGGAAGAGTACCCTAGATGGCTGTTCCTCATGTTATGTTGGTTCTTTTAAAATTTCAAAACAGTCTTGCTGGGTTGCTGAGCCGGTGTTGATGCTGTCACCTTGCCTTACCCTCCTGAGTGCTAGGGTTATAGGTTTGTACTACCTTGCCTGTTGAAGTTGGCTTCTCATAGTTGAGGTTGAGTGAATACTCTGACACATTCCGCAATTTTTTTCATCATTTTTATGGGCTGTAGCTACAGAAACCAGGCCTTTTTGTTTTTCTTCTCTGTGATGCTGCAGATTAAACTCTGGGCTCACACATGCTAAGCAAGTACTCCACTGGTGAGCTGCGAAGGCATTGCTTTTTATCACTCCTTACAGCCTGTAGAGGCAGAAACCTCTACCTTTAGCTCTGAATTCCCTTTTTATTTTGTATTTTACGATCACATCTTAAATATTTTTCTTTATTGTTAAAATTCACCATCTTAGTGTCTGCTGACTTTTCTGCACGTCTTTTAACCACTTCCTGATGATAGCCCTCTCTCGTTTGAAAACAGGAAAGAACCGAAGACTGAAGCAGGCCAAAGAAGAAGCTCAGGCTGAGATTGAACAGTACCGCCTGCAGAGGGAGAAAGAGTTCAAGGCTAAGGAAGCTGCGGTAGGACCTGTTTGTTTTATTGATTTCATTTTCTGAGCAACACACACACACACACACACACACACACACACACTATCCGGCATAGTTTAGAGATTCTGATTCTGGAAGTTCTGAAAGTTGGATTATTGTATTATTTGTATGTGGTGCTAGAGACTAAGCCTCACATGCTAGCAAGTGCTGAGTACCACAAAGCTACACTCTCCCTTAGTTGCTGGTTATTACCTTCTTTGTTGGAGGCTTAAGCTGGGTTTCTTTAAGATGATCAGTTTTTATTTACTTATTTACTGATATCGCATCCTAGTCTCTGTGTACTCATTTAACGAATAATCCTTTAGACTGTTAACGTGTACCTGTGCTGTGTATGCACAGTGCTGGAGGGTCAGCTGAGGGCAGAAAGAGACATGGTCGTTGCCCTTGTGGAGGTGCTTAAAGTCTGGGACTCAGTAACAGAATGCATGTCATGCCCACTCACAACTGAGAAGTGCCGGGACGGCTGTAAGCTTAGATAAGACAGAGCCCACTCCAGTAGAGTGTGCAGAGAAACATTTGTCACAGTGTAGGTGCTACGGGGCACATGGTAGTGGTACAGAAGCAGATCTCAGCAGTGCAGAGGGTGCAGGGAAACTTCTGGAAAGGCCAGGAAAGGAGGGAGCCTTCCTAGGGAAAGGAAACACTGTTCAAACTGGAATAATTTATTACCCACATAATTAGAAACCCAAGTGGAAGACAAAAGCTTATCTTGATTCAGAAGCCTAAGTAATGCCGTCAAGACTGTTCTATCTCTCAGCTCTGCGTTTGGTTTTATGTCCTGCAGTAGTTTTAGGCACATACCCTGGTCCCCAGCGCTGCTCCAGTGATTGCTACCCATGTTTCCTTCCTAGCATCAAGTAGCAAAGGTTTCGATCATCATTGCACTGCAGGATCACGGAGCCTTGAAAACTGAAGGTGTTTCTCTGCGGTCAGTACTGCTGGCAGACTACACACCTGTTACTCTTGGGCCAAGGCAGCCGTTTCCTGCTCTCTGCCGTAGTTGCCAGTAGAGGTGGTGGCAGTGTTGTACTGTAAAGCACATGTGCTGAGGTGTTGCTTCCTAGCACTGTTCCTTGGTGACCTCTTCAGTTTTGAGACCACTTACTGGGGCTTGGCATAGATTATATTCCTAAAACAGAGCTAGTGGGGCTTTTCTCTCCCCTTCCTCAGAGTTTTATGTATAAACGTTTGAGGTAGCATCTGAGCTGTTATGAAATGCTCAGGGTAGTCCAGTGTGTGTGGTGAACAGTGATGATAAAGTGTGAAGAGCCCACTCAACTCTGGGCTCACATTTGAATCTTTGCGTGTTCATGTTGCTCTAATCTGTAAAATGCGGAGGGACAGCCTCCTGCCTTTTGTGAGGATCAGGTAATGTGCAAGACTGCTTCGAGAGCTAACATGTTTCCAAATACAAAGGGACATTTTTAGCATATGTGAATATGTGTGTTGATGTTAATACAACAAGGCACAAACGGGTTAAGCAATAAGAAAAATAAAAAATGTGAAAAATTAATTCTTCCAGAACTTGATTGGTCAAGTTCTCATGAGGTGAGCATGGCATTAACAAAAGCCAGCCAGACATGAACACAATAGAAGGTAAAAGGGAATTCGTGAATCAGGGCTTGTTAATTTGTGAATGGAAAAGGGATAGAAAAGGTGTGCAGTAAAGAGTTCAAAAAAGAGAAGTGGTTAAAAGGAAAAAAAAGCTGCAGTGAATAGTTTCCCTCTCATCTAGACTTGCAATTCTTTCCAGGGCCAGTCATTTTTGTTTCCTGTGCATTCTCCTGGAAGTATTTGAAGGCACAGATACATTCTCTATTTGTGAATCTGCTGAATTTAAAAGAATTAAAATATTAACCATTAATGATGAAATTCCTTATATATTCCTATAGAATTGTATTTTTCTTACTGATTTTATTTTATTTTTTCTTTCTTTCTGGGACAGTAGAAGACATTGAACTCTGGGCCTTCCTACTAAGCTGCATCCTCAGCCATTTTAAAAGTTTTCTATTTTGAGACCGGGTCTCACCGAGTCACTACACTGCCCCACTTGGGTTTGAAGTTGCAGTCCTCTTGCTTTGGCCACCCAGAGTGCTGGAATACAAGTGTGTTTTGTTTGTTTTTTTAAATACCATGTATAGTATCTTCTCACTTTTAAAGTCACACCAAATAGGGGCCAGGGTTTTAGCTCAGCAGCATAAGTGCCTGCCTGCCTGCCAAGTACTAGGTTGTGAGTTCGATTCCTGGTACCAAAAAAAAAAAGCACACTAAAATGTATAAATACTAACCACACTGATACATTGTATATCTTGCGCCTCCCTCTTAACTGCATATTTTATGGTTTAATTTATATTGCTGAGCAGTTTTTCTTGTTAAGATACTGGGGATTGAACCCAGGACTCTGCACTGAACTACATCCCTAGTCCTTTCTTAATTTCTTAAATGGTTGAGGGAGGCTCTCACTAAGTGGATAAGTTGCCCACACTGTCTCAAATTTGTGACCCAGCATCCCAGAGTGCTGGGACTAGGTGTGTTCTTTTGCACCTGGCTCAGGATATCCTTCTGTATGAGAGATTATGTAATTTGTTTAACCAGCCCTCAGTTTTTGAATTCCTGGGCTCGAGCCATCCTCTTGCCTTATCCTTCCCAGTAGCTGCAGTTACAGGTGTGTGCCACTGTGCTGGTAGCTGCTGAATTGTTAGACTGATACCAGTCTTCGGTTAAAGCTGACCATTTGATTCTAGAGTGGTGTGTCTCTGGGGTACTTTTCTAGTAGGGGACTGCTGTGCACTTTACATGAAGATGCATTTGGCCCCGTTAACTTTGGGAATGCATCTCTGTTCACGTGGCCCTTGGTCACAAGATGACATCGTCTGTTACTGATTGGTTGTTACTGATGAACTTGGGAGTCTCCAAACTCAACGACTTGCTTGCTGAATGTTCCTGGCTAACAGGAGCATCTTTCTGATGCTTCCTGGGTCTTCTCTCCCCCACTGCAGGCCTTAGGATCCCATGGCAGTTGCAGCAGTGAAGTGGAGAAGGAGACCCAGGAGAAGATGGCTGTCCTGCAGCACTACTTCCAGCAGAACAGGGAGGAGGTCCTGGACAACCTCCTGGCCTTCGTCTGCGACATCCGGCCAGAGATCCATGAAAACTACCGCATCAATGGATAAAAGAAAGAAGTACCCACTTCGTGGATTGGCATTGCAGAGGCTCTCATGGAATATGAAGCTTTAGCAAAGTTGATTTCTCCTCTTAAGAAATGCATTAAATTATTTCTTACATTGTATAATAGTTCCTTTCTCCTTTGGAGAGTACCTTATCTTGCTTCTTTGGACAAACATGTACCTTTTCCAAAGATTTCATCTTTTACCTCATATTTCTTAGAAATGTAATGAGTATATGTTGTCTATTTTCCTGTACCTTTTAGCTCAAGCAACATGTATATCAGTATTGACTTTTTCTTTCTTAGATTTAGTAGGAAAAAAGAAAAAACAATTCTTTAAAGAAAGGAGGGAATAAATAACTTGTTTCCCTTACACTTTCTTCAAGGTCAGGAGCTTTATCTATGAAAAAGTAGTAAATAGTTATCTGTAACTTGTGTGAAGCAGCAGCCAGCCTTAAAGTAGTATATTCTGAGGAAGGATTAGAACAGTGAATATGAATATACTTCCTTGGGCTGCACTTAGGTTTTTTTAACCAAAATTACTAGCTGAGCGGGGCGTGGTGGTGCATGCCTGTAATCCCAGCACTCTGGAGGCTGAGTGAGGCCAGAGGATCACTAGTTTGAGGTCAGCCTGAGCTACACAAAAGAAAACAAAACAATTTACTAGATGATAGGACTCCAGAACTTGTTACTTCTTGTTATTTGGTGTTATCATTTCCAAGTAAAAGTAAAGACTTTGTCATCCATTTTTATCCCTCTGGTTCATTCTTTTTGATACTGCAAAGTGTACTTTGATCAAATGTTCTACAGAATTTCACTTAGGAAATTGTATGTGTCACATTTGCATACATCAGAAAATGTTCAAGCGGTGCATTTTAGGGGGAAGGAAATGGCTTGTGATATCACTGTTTTTGAAAAACTGCAAGCTACCAGACAGTGATGTCTTTCTCTAGAGCACCTTGTGACAAGGAGCCTGCTAGAGGCCCAAGGGGAGGCTATCTGGGGGGGGGGGGCACTGTCTTTAGTGTCTTTATACTTCACTCCTAGGTGTAAGTGCCCTGTGGGTCTTGTAGACTGACAGTCTTTCCTTTGTTGCAGAATTCATTTCTGGTAGGTAAAAAGCATTGAAAAAGAACATTAGGGGTTTTCCTAGCTTGTTGTGAAATGGTATGAAACAAGTACATAATGTTTTTTTTTAAACTCCTGTATTGTCTCAGGGTGGTCTGATCTTAGGCCACTTATGTCTCTGGTTACTATTTCACTTCTGTTCCTTTTTATAGTTGAAGGCTTGTTTTGTACAGTTAAACACTGCAGATGTGCAGCTCCACTAGAGCTGCCTGTGCAGCTCAGCAGTGCTGTCCCAAGTGCGGAAATCCCGTTCTGTGCTCCCTTGATCTCCAGTGCAGTTTGTGAATGCTGGCCACTCCTTCCTTGGACCTCTTTGCTTCCTCTGCATGGATGCACTTTTTCTTTCGGTGGTTCTCTTTGTTCCTCTGCCTTTCTCAGTGTCTTGTTGGACTTTACATTCCTTGGTCAGATCATCTTCATTTCATAGCTTTTAGTACCATCTGTATTAATTGCAATTTGTATTTCCAGCCCAACTCTTGGATTGGTTATTTGATTCCCCCCCACCCCCCACCCCGAACTGGGGAGTGAACCAGAGCCAGGACACTGAGTTACATCCTAGCCCTTACTTTTTATTTTGCAACAATCTCATTAAGTTAGTAAGTTACCCAGGCTGGCCTCAAGCTTTTGATCCTTCTGCCTCAGCCTCCCAGAGTGCTGGTATTACACACATGTGCTACCTCACCTGGCTGCTGGCCTGATGAATATCTGGCCTGATCTGCTCTGTGGGCCTAATGAATATCTCCATCCTCTCCTGTCCCAAACGCTATGCAGTTTTTGTTCACTATTTGTTTTTAGTATGGTAAACGTTGGTAGTACCTAACCTTAACATACTGCCTATACAAATATCCCAAACTAGAGGAACATGAAACAGTATCTTCATTCATTTAGAGCTACTTTTTAAAAATTGTGCTGAGAATAGAACCCATGGCCTTGTACGGCCAGTCAAGTGCTCTGTCATGGGTCCCTATTCCAACCTTTAAGAAAAAATTTTTTTACTTTGAGACAGGCACTGGCCCAGGCTGGCCTTTGTCTTTGATCCTCCTGCCTCAGCTTTCTGAGTAGCTGGGATTACAGTCCTGTGGCATCGCATCCAGCTAGTATAATTTTTAACCTTGTTGATCCCAGAATACTTCCTGTGGATTAATAGGGTTGTGCGTGTGTGACTGCTTTTCTGAGCCAGGCAGCTCACTGAAGCCAGTGGGAGTATTTTAGAAGCACCTGCAAGGACAATGTAAGCTCTGGAAAGTAAGGAGTTTGATAACGTGGAGAGGAGCCTGAATGGTTTGAATAAATGAGTGAAAAAGTGCTGTGGAGAGCAGCTGAGCAGTGGCTGGTGGGGCTGATGTGCTTTAGTGCTGGTGGGGAAGGTTTAGGATGAGGGTGTAGGAGTGAGATCCCGGAGTGGGCTGGGGACCCTTGTAGCCAAGGGCATAGGTGAGGGGGTCCCCATAGTCTCCCTGACTGTTCTTGGGGAACTGGTGGGTGCTCAGGTCTTCGGTGGGCCATTTGGGTCTTAGGATGGGGCCAGGGAGTTTAAGGGAAAGGACTTGAGTCTACTGAGATTTTAGGTATATAAGGCTAAAACCACCGGAGATAAGTGAGGTAGGTGGATAGGTTCTCGGAATAAACTCAGGATACATAATGCAGAAGAACATGTAGTTTATTTTCATTTGAGCATAGAAGGATAGGATATGCACATAATTTACGTTTAATGCAGAGTATAATGAAGTAGAAGAAATGTAACGGTGAACCCTGAAGACCTTGGACCTCAAGAGGGTTTTTGTTACAGTGTACTTAATCCGTCACAGCCCTAGCAGTGTCCCTGATCTCTTACTGTAGATGCCAGTAAAAACCAGTTAACAACAGCCATGACAACCAAAAATGCAATAGGACATTGTGTCATATCCTTCAGGTGCCCAAAGTATCCCCAGATTAGAACTGTTCTTGCAGCAACAAGAAAGGAATTATTAAAAATAGAGCAAAGGACTACATATGGTTCCTGGAACATTCTAAGTGCTCAACAAATGTTTCCTGTTTCTGAAATAAAGGTTTATTTCTTGCAAAGTTTGGTACAATTTGGATGATTTCAGTGCAGCTGTTCTCTGTGTGGTGACTTGGTGGTTCAGGCTGCTTCCAGTTTCTGGCTCTGCTGTCTCATTCTTCTTATGACTGCAGATTCCGGAAGAAAAAGCTGGTGAATGTGCACCAATTCTGCTTCAGACCTGAAATGACACATGATAACCTGTGGTCAGCTTGTTGACCAATACAGGTCACCTGACCCAACCTGACTGTAAGGGAGGCTGAGCAAAGGGAGCTGTGGATGGTCACTGAAAAAGAAACTTTCTAAAGTGCCAGCAGTCACTTTTTACATGGCAGCTAATGTTCTAAGAGCTTGTAGCTAACAAGTTTAATCCTTGGCCACTCTTTACTGGATTTGAGGCAAAGGTTTAAGGCACCAGCCCATGGTTGCAAAGTAATAGCCAAAGTTTTTAATCTGCACCCTGAACTGCTGTGCATACAGCGTCTAGCTTATAATTGTATGCGTTTTATGAATCTTGTGTGATTCTTTACCCTCTGCTTTCTCCGGTTTCTAAACTCCTGGCCCGTAATAGTCCTTTGGGCAAGATTGCAGTTGCCTGCAGTACTGCCTGTTACAAGCATAGAAACTGACCATTTCATTTGGTGTCATAGTTCAGACTTCAGATATCCCTGATGGAAAGTGTTAAATAATTTACAGTAAGGCATTGTATAATCTTGTGGGTAATTTACACAAATTGCCTGAATATTTGGAAGAACACATTTTTTCCTTCTATATGAAGATGGAGAACTTGGGACCTCATGCATGCTAGACAAGGGTTCTGTCACTGAGTTACAGCCCCAGATTCGTATATTTTAATTTGAGATGGAATCTCGCTAAATTCCCAGGCTGGCCTTGAATTTGCAATCATCCTGCTTCAGTCTCTTGAGTAGCTGGGGTTTCAGGCGTATACCACCACACCTGGCAAAAACAGCTTCTGACAAGGCATATATGGAATCCGCATGTGTCTGGCAGAAAAGACTTGTCAGGTTATGGGAACTTCATAATTACCATGGCCTTGCAGGTTAGGCATTGCAGTCCTACCTCGTGGATGAGACAGCTGAGGCCCAGAAGCTTGTCTGATGATCACAGTCAGACAAAGGACAAAGAAAGGACACCCAAAGTCAGATGAGCAGCCTGCAGGTTGAAGCAGAAACCTACTGTGGCTGCGGCGGCAGGCTGTTGGCGAGGCCCAGGGGCTGCAGGGCTCAGCGTCCTCTAACGGGAAAGCTGCTGGGGCTGGCTGAGTGAGACCTGCAGCTTACATTCTGCAGTTCTTGGCACACTGGCCTTTCTTCCACTCAGGAAGACTGATGGCAGCAGAAGTCCACTAAGACTGTCTGATGGCAGGATGAGCTGCGATGAGTTCTTTATGTTTCTCATTTTTCACTGTTATTTTTTTTTTTTTTCTCTCCTTCAGGGACAATCTGTCAGATGCCAGTGTCTTTCTTGTCAGCTGATCTCCCAACACTTCAGTTACTGGAAGTCCTGCAAAAGCCTCCAAGCAGACGGTTCTAGCTTTGCTTTTTCCTCCTTCCCATACTAGTAGGAGATCTTGGAAGGGTTAGATACATTCTTTACTGACCTAGCTGGCCAGTGATGAGAGGAGAGGAAGCTGCTAGAGCACTGTATCAACATTTACCTTCTCTGGCTTTTTAAAAAGCATCAAATGATGCTGATTGGCTCCTAGATCAAATGTGAATTCAAAGCCACAGCTTAACTACATTTGGGGGAATTTCTGATGGAGGTGGGTGGGCTTGGAGGGTTTGGGGACAGCTTTCCCTTTCCTCTCTGCTTGACGGCTTACGGAGGAAAGAGTGGCAGCATTCTGGAACAGATGGCAACCACAGTTGAAGATGCATCAAGAAAGAAACGGGCTGCCTACAGTTCTCCCCTGTGGTTTTGTGGAAGAGGCAGGCTGTCTACTGAAAGCCTGGTTACTTGCGGTTCCCCGCCCTCCTCTTCCCAGCCAGGTGTGAGTTCTCCTCTTCTGTCTGCCCCACTTTTCTCCTTTGTATCTGCCCCTGGCACTCTTCTTTCTTAATGTTACATAGAAACAGATCTGTAACACCCCTTGGGTGGATTGTGGCCTTTCTGACAGAAATTCAGAGTACTTTTTTTTTTTTTCTGGTTTTGACCCCAAACTTCAAACTTCTCTGATGAATAGCGTGTGATTTGTCCTACTCCTGGTGTGCTGAGTCCCAAGTTCTCAGGTGCTGTCAGCTTATATCACGCACCCCCACGATGGAGCTCATCATTCGGCCAGTGATGTCCAGGAGTTGAAATGGACATCATGGAGCCACTAGCAGTGGAACCGTCTGTGAAACAGTGTTGGAAGTAACTTTTAAACAGTTCACTTTTGTAAAAATCAGTAACAATTCAGAATGCTTTTTATACATAATTACATTCATTTTCTGTCTCTCTGAGATGGGTGTTATTCCTATTTATAAATTAGGAGGATGAGGCCCAGAGAGATCAAGTCAGTTGCCCAAGGTGAGAGAGGTAATTAATGGCAAAACCTCGTCTGAATCCAGGTCTATCTAACTTCCCAGGCTGAACTCTGATTGATGCTATTTAAGTAACCACAATGTTTCATACACTATGTTTCTAAAAACGTTTAGGAATGTCATTGAATCTGTAACTGGTAGACTAGTTCCAGAAAATCAGACCTAATCTTTGATCTTTGCCATTTCACTCACCCAGCTGTTCTCAGGCTCCCTCCAAGATTATGTTGTGTGACACTGAGATTCTGCAAAGCCAGAACACAGTTCATTCTGTTACTTCATGCAGGTTGCTAAATAGGGTTGGCAGCCAGCCCTCAGTTGTAATCTGTGACTCTTGCAAAAACAGCCGGACAGATGGAGCAATTGCTGAGTAATGGTGGCTTTGGCTGGGATTTGTGATTATTTGGATTAGTCTGTAGGTAGGACCCTGATTTTATTTCTACCTGATTTCATCCCCGTCTGTCTAATCAGTACCTAGATGCACTGGAGGCAGCATGCTGGGGTAGCTGTGAGCATGGGCGTAAAGAGCCTGGTACCCCAGAGGTTGGTTCTGTTTCTGAGAAGGGAGAATTGCATGATGACTAGACACTGTCTGGTAGGGGTAGTTGGAAGTTGAACAAGGGTACCACTGAGAGGGGGGACTGATCTAGGCCCAGGGCAGAAAAGGGCTCCCAGATGAAGGCCCTGTGAATGAGGTGATGAGGTGGAGCTGAGCTCTGGGCACACATTCCAGATGGTGAGGGAATGGCAGCCCCTGAAAAAATGAAAGTGAGAGAACTAGGGTAGAGGAGGAACTGAAAGAGCCTTTGTGTTTGTGGAGCTTAGGGGTTTTAGGGACTTGGGAAAGCCAGATTAGTCCAGGATAGGTCTGGGATAGGGAGTGGCTTGATGTCACCACAGAGGCCCTCTGAGTCCCTTATCTCTGAAGGGACTTTCCAGCAGTCTTGACTGGATTTACTCCCCTTTTGCTGGATTTTGTTGCCATTTTTTCATGAAACCTCCCCCCACCCCCTTACCCCCACCCCTGCCCCCATCCAGGGCACAGTGCCAGGGCTGAGCTGGCCCACCAGCTCCAGAGGCCCGCCTTCTGCACCTCCCTGGTCTTGGGGGTTGATGTGTCAATGTGTCAGCTGGGGCTGGGTGACCAGCAAAGGGGAGGAAGTGTGAAAGTAGCCTGGCAGAAAGGGCAATAGGACCGGCTGGCCTCATGGAGGAGGTAGGTCTTGTTGGATCCAGGGGCCAGGCCGCACCCACTGCATTATGATCCTTTTCAATACAGCATCAGCATTTAGTAAAGCTCCCTGGGTCTCTTGCTCCTATACCTTTCAGTTGCTTTTTGTTAAACACACTTCATAGGGACCTTATAGGCAGTCTTCCCTGCTGTCCAGTACTCAGCTGACACTCATGTGTGGCTTTGCTGGTAAAGAAATGAACTTCTTTCTTAGAGCCCTCAGCTTGGTGAATAGTAACGTCGGGGTAGTATCTGCTACTTAAATTTTTTATTACTGCTTGTTGCCTCCAACTGCTGAACCTCCCGGCTGGATGTATATGCAAGAAACTAAGTCCTGTGGTCCTGTGGTAATTTTGCAGAATTTGTTGAAATTAAAACAGTGCAAGTACCCTAGTATAAATGGAAGTAGTGGTAATAACATGAGCATGTACAACCTTGAACTTATCTGGCTGAGTGGGAACCACTTACAGGCTCATCAAGAGGACTGGGCTGGGAAAGGCGAGCTCTTTGTGCTTGTGGAAGTTTAAAAGAAAACCTTAAAAGAAAATGAACTTTAAAAGAAAATGGGATAGAGTGTTTTGGCAAGGGATGTACACCCCACTACTTTGTTGAATAAAAAAGCAGGATCCCAGCAGGTTGGGACACAAGCCTGTCATCTCAGTGCCTAGGAGGCTGAGGCAGGAGAATCCAAAATTTGAGCTTAGCTTCAGCAACTTAGTGAGACCCTGTCTCAAAATGAAAAAAAAATTTTTTTTAAAAGGTCTGAGGCTGTAGCTCAACGTAAAGGTCCTGAGTCCTTTCTCCTATTCCTCCCTCAAAAAAACACAAAAAACAAAACAAAAAAACCCCCAGCAACTGTTTGCTTTGTATAAATACACACACATGCACACACATACACATGCACACGCACATGCACACATTCCACATATGTGATCCTAGGAAAAATGCACAAGATCAGTGCTTTCCAAGAGTGACGACATGGAAGATGGTAGGCAGCATGCAGTGCCAGTGCAGTTGTGACCATCAGTGAGCAGGTATAACATTCCAGTAGTTTCCAATACTCCGGATTATCTCATATTTTTACACAACACCATGAATCTAACGAATGACTTTTAAAGATAACGAAGACATTGAGAGGTTAAATAATTGCCAGAGATGATGATATTATAACAGGAATGAGAGGCTAGGCCTGCAGATGCCCAATGGGTAATTAAACGCGGGGTACAGTTTGGCATCTCTACCTTCAGTTGAGTACTTTATCTTAAAACTCTGAGTAATCTATCTTAAAAACTGAGCAGGACAAAGCCCTGCTCAGCTCTGTGAGGCAGGTTAAACATTTGGAATGTGTTCTATTACAAGGTTTATTAGCCCTCAATTTACATAACTTATCCCATCTCCCTTCAAGGCAGCAGGACATCAAAGTAAGAGTAACACACATGATTTTCAGGGTTTGCAGGGACATGTAATTTTTTTCTATAAAACCCCAAAGCTCTGCCAGGCTTTTCCAAGATAGATCTCAAAAGTCTATCTGTGCTTCCTAGCAGGCCATGATGAATAAAGTTGGAGTGCTGGGTCAGCCAGCCTAGTCTGGTTTGTTGGGACCCCAGGGACCGCGGCTTTTGCCCCCAAACTCCAGAACCAGAGGTGCAGAGACCTGGATTGACACGCAAATAAAAAGATCCGAAACCCATCCTCTTACTCATGACCCTGGGTACCAATTTTTCATTATAAACAGGCCGCTGAAAAACTTTTGATCTCAAATGTTGCCTCAGCCACCGTATCCCGTGGTTCTGTGTCATCCGGGAGAGGTGAGCCCGCGGGAGCGCGTCCTGGCCCGGGCGCGCTGAACCCCAGGTCGGACGCACGAGGTCGGCGCGGGCGCGCGGGCCCTTCCGGCGCCCAGGGGGACGCGGCTGATGAAACGCGGCCGCGCAGCTCGGCTGGGCCGCGGGCCTGGAAGACGCGCTCCCTCCGGGCCGGGGCAACCTAGCGGGCGCCTCCTCCCGCCAGGGTGACGGAGCGCGCCTGCAGGGCCGGGGGCGGGCCCAGGGGCGGTGCGGCGCCCGGGAGGCGGGCTGCGTGAGCGGCGGAGCGCGGACGCTGCGGAGCTGAGGGGCGCGGTGCCCCCGACTTTCCGCGGCCCGGGCGGCGGCGGCGGCGGCCCGTAGAGGCGGTGAGTGTGCGCGCGCCCGAGCGCCCGCGATCCCGGGTCGAGGCCGCGCGTCGCCTCCGGCTCGGCCTGGTTGGCGCTAGAGGGCGGGGGTGGTCCGGGCGGGCGGCGGTGTCCGGGCTGCTGTGCGCGCCTCTGGGCCTCCTCCCGGAGAGTGGCCGTGGCAGCTGCTCTCCCTGGGGCGATTCCTGGGGTGAGGGAGACTCCTCCATCCCTGTCCCAGGCAGCTGACCTGCACAAGACAGGGGGGCAGAAATAGGGGCGAGAGCTGGCTGGCCTACGCCGTCCACAGTGGGACATCTCGAGCCTCCAGGAAAGGGGGTTTCAGTTCTGGCTTGCTCTGGGTGGCGTCTTGATGTTGGGTAGTTCACTTTGCTTTCTGGGTGTTAGTGTGCTTATCGGTAGAACCGGGAGTTGGACTCAGCTTTCCAGGTTTTTCCACCGCAAAACTTTTGGTGACAGGGCCTCTTATGGTCTCTTGTTGGATTACTGGTTTAAAAAAAAAAAAAAAACAACAACAAAAGGAACCAGGCTGGGGAGGAAGATGGTAGTTTCTCTTTCCCTGTGAGGAATCTCAGGCGGGCACATAGTTACTGGGGAGTCTGGGCAGCCGGTGTCAGGAGAGGAAACCCTCTGGGGAGTTGAACCTGTGTGAGGAGGTGGAAGAATGGAAAACTGCACTATAATGCAGAATCCCCCAAAGCAGCTGTTAAGTCTAGACTGTGCCCAGTTAGTGACCCAGGTCTCAAGACTCTGCTCTGCCGTGTTCTCTGCCTGCACCCTGGTGCCTGGCGCTCGCCCTGTGCTGCCCCAGGGCTGAGGAGGATGGAGCCTTGAACACCTACAAGGGTAATAGTGAGGTCCCCTTCCTGTCTTGCCATCACCCCATTCTATCCTCTGCAGCTTTGGTTTGGGAGAGGGGCTGTCTTCAAGGTGGGTGTATAGAAAACTGGGGTCACTGGGCACAGTCCCAGCTGCCCTAAAGGGCCCATCTTGGCTTTTGATCTGAACCTGTACCTGCTTGGCACTGGCTGCTCTCATCTCTGCCTTTGCCGAGCCCCGGAGCCTCCTTGAGGAAGCCTGCAGAACCCGTCCCCCTACCCCAGGCTTCCTTCTTACCACCTTGTTTGGTTCTTGTCTGCTTGGTAGCTCTGGTGAGTCCGTCTTTCCCCAAGCCAATGGTGATCCCCAGTACAGAGGACTGAATGGGAATTTGAGATTTTATCTCTGGTTTCTGTAAAAATAAAGACAACTATATTCTTTTAGCGATTGCTGTTTTCCCAGTTCTGGACTAAGAGATTTACCTGTGTGGACGCTGAGCTTCACAGTTGAAGGTTGCTGTTATTATGCCCACTTCCGAGGAAGGATATTGAGGCAGAGAGAAGTCCAGTAATTTGCTCAGGGTCACCTAGGTGGGAAGTAGCAGGACCGGGCAGGTTACTTTTAGCCACTGCACAGAACTGCATCTGATGAATAAATGAAGTCTGTTGGTTGGGACTTCATGGAGCCAACTGCCTTTGGTGGAGTCTGGAAGCCCTCAGACCTCTGTGACTCCTGCTTGTGTGAGGTACTTCCTCGTAACTGAGTCCCCCAGGAATCTGTGAGGCTCCAGTACAGCTTCTCTGGTTGCAGGCTCCTAGCTACAATGTCCCTGGGTTCTTTGGAACTTGAATGCTAAGGTTCTGTTGCCTCATGGGCCTAGCAGGTGATTAAATGAAGCTGAGAAGGGCTTCAACAGTTATCTGTATCTGTGGGGGTACAAGGTAAGAGGAAGGAAGTGAGGCACCGTAAGATTGGCTGGTAAGTGCTCAGTGTTTATGAGAGTGCTGTGGCACGGTGAGGAGAAGACCCTGCTCTTCCCAGGGAAGCATCTTAGGCTACCTGGAGTTTGTTTCTGGATCACACCTGAACATGTGGTCTTGTCTGTCCTGTTTTGCTTCAGGGTATTCTAGGACCAGTCTCAGAAACAGCCGGGCCAGGCTGGTCCAGAGTGCAAGGCTTGGAAGTTGTGAGCCTGGACGCTGGAGCCACACAGCTGGAGTTCTTCCCTGGCTCCTGAACTCACGTTGCCCAGCTTATACATCACGACATTTTACTCTCAAGTTTTCTTTCCTCTGAGAAAGGGGAAGTATTTTGAGGAAAGGGGCCTGTAACGTAGACAGAATACTGGATGTCGTGCTTGAGGTACCTCTGTCACATCTCTAGCAGCCGAGCCAGGCAGATGCCCCCACCGCCTTTTACAGATGGGAGCAGCAAGGTTCAGGTTGGATTCCTTGACAGTGACTGTCACAGGCTGCGTGAGTGGCTGAGCAGAAATTCAAGTCCAGGCATTTTGAGTGAAGTCTTTAACTTCTTTATACCATCTTGCAGCTTTCTGGCTTTGGAGAATCTGGGCAAATGTATAACCACTGTTTAAAAGATCTTTTATTTATTCCCCTTCTCCCCTAGTAGTGAGAATTGAGCACAGTATTGCTCTGAGGAACATTTCCAGTCTCCTTTTAAATTCTAGTTTTTCCTTTGAGACAGGGTTTCATGTCACTAAGTTGCCTGGGCTGTGCTTGGTCTGCAGTTTGCATGCCTCCCAGAGTGCTTGAATTACACCACACCCAGATCCATCTTTTATATATTTTTGTTGGGAGATGGGACTCCTGAGTAACCGCTTGCAGCTGAAAGTCAGGACCAATTTCAGGTATTATGTAACCAACTGATGCCCCCTATCCCCTAGGCCTCTCCCCCAATTTGTTTAATTTGGTTTGGTTGCTGTCACCATCTTGAAATTCTTCATTTCTGAACAAGGGGCCCACACATTACGTGGCGGGGCCTGTGTTAGGTGTTGAGAGAGGTGGAAGGTGATGGGCGCATGGGTGTCCTGGGTCTGGCTTGCTCTCCAGCAGCATGTGCCGCCCGGATACTGCATGGCCTCCATAGTACCATCAGCCATGGCCACAGATTCTGCTGGACTCTCAGCAGGACTTTGCGGAGGCCTGGGTGCCGTTCCAGGGAACTCATCCTGATTTTACCAGGCAAAGGGAAATTCTCAGATTCCTAGGTGGACTCGAAAAAGGGTGCAGTGTGCAAGCAGCTACCTGAACACGTGGTCTGGAGGTCCAGTTTTTCATTCAAGAGAGGCCCACAAAGAGTGTCGCTGCCGATGCTGAGGAAAGTGACCAAGGGTGGTGCCCACTGTGCTTCTCAGTGTCCTGGCTCTGGAGGCTTCGAAGGCGTTTCCAATCCCTTTTAGAGCCAAAGGCTGGCACGATGCATTGTTCCCCTTTGCCTGCCTTCTTCTTTGACTGTTTTACTGCTGCTGTTTCTACATTAGCTTTGGCTGCTTGGGAGCTCAAAATGAAATTCTGGGCTCATGCACGGCGGCTCGGTCACATATCCAAACAGCAACCAGAACAATGTGTTTTTAAAGAGCTAATATCCATGTACTGCATCATTTGGTCCAGATGCTGCTGCACGTCCTTTGATTTAGTTATTTTTGGTGGTCCTGGGGATTGAGCTACTTCCCCAGCCCTGTTTTTTATTTTTATTTATTTTTTTATTTTGAGGCAGAGTTTCTCTAAGTGTTAACTTTTGCAAGGCTGGATTCTGACTTTCAGGCTTCATGCTTCAGCCTCCCAGAGTGCTGGGATTGACCTGGCTGTGCTTTGTGTTCTTTATTCCTTTATTCTTTGCAGAGGCCCAGTGAGGAGTGTTTTTTGATTTGCAGAGGTGGAGGTGTGAGGTTAAACCATGTGGCTAACTTTCCATAATCAGTAATGGGGCTAGGATTTTACCTGGTTAGTCTGACTCTGGAGTCCTCCTCCTTGAACATGCGATCTCAGCTAGGGAGCCTGATTGCTGACCATCTGGGTATTTTTCTGATGCTTTTCCTGTGTAGTTTGCAGTGTCTGGGAGAAGCTCCTTGAGACCTATGGGTAAACAAGGTTCCTGTGGTATCTGTGCCTACCCCCTGCCTGGTCACCTGGGGCATCCTCAGGAAGTAGAAGCTCGAGACCCCTGCGGGTGGGACCTGGTCAGCCTTCCAGTGACCAGCGGGTCTCTGGCGTGTCTGAGGAGCTGCGAGACCAAAAGGGAAGTTCTCAGTCAAGGCCTGGTGGGGCGGGTGGTAGTTAGTTCCTCTCCTTCTCCCTCTAAGAAGTTTCCTAGGCCTGGTCAGAAACACTCAGGTCAGCATGAAGACTCTGGTGCCCCTCCGTGGCCTTTTCTGGCTTTGGTCTCAACTCCAAGAAGCCCAGCCTGCCCAGACCCCCACCTGAAGTTCTTTTTCGTGTTGTATTCTGCCAGGAAGTGGAGCTGAGCTGACGGCTCCAGCAATGAAGCACAACTCTGGGAAGAAGTAGAATCCGCCTGGCTCCCTCCATGGCCTGTGAGCCGCAGATGGACCCCGGCGTGGCAGCCAGTCCGCTGCCCACCTCCTCACCCAGCTGGGGCACACTGCCTGGCGGGGGTCCTCCTCCAAGGTGGGGACAAGGTAAGGTCATGACCTTGCATCTCCTTTCCCCACTGCCTGCTGCTGATTTGAGCTCACTTGCCAACTTCCAGGGCAGAGGAGGGGTGCAGAGACCCTTCCATAAGGGTGGGTGGCTTCAGAATCACTTCTAGGCTACTTTGTCTCATTTCTAGTTCTCTGTATCCCCACATCCCTTCCTCACTCTTGCCTCCCAACTGGTCTTCATTTCTCTTTCCATGGCAGCAGGAGAAAGCGTTCTCAAAGGCACATCCACTTCTGCTTCAGTGTCTCCCATTGGGCACTTCGTGAAGACCCATCATTCACCAGCTTGCACGGCCTGCCCTAATGGCTTCTGTTGCCCTTTTGTTTTTTGCCCTGCTGTTCTGCCACAGGGCCCTTGTACATGCTGTTCCTTACATTGTAGAGTACTTGCCTAGCACTTGGGAGTCCCTAAATTCCATGTGTAGGCTGCAGAAGGGCAGGGGCTTTGTGCTGTGCTGTGCATGCTTATGTATCTGCAGCACCAGTGCAGGGCTTGGCCCGTTGCAGATGCTCAACAAGTGTTTTGCGGAATGAAGGAGTGAATGAGTGAATGTGTGTGTGCCGGGTATAGGCAGGGAGAAGCAGCACTGTGAATTGTGGGGCGTCCACAGGAATGTGGCTGGTCACCTAGAGAGCTGGAATCTCCACAGCTTCAAAACAAGGGTTTCTTTTATGCGTACCCTAATTAAGGAAGCAGTTTATCCACGTACACATCCAGCAGTGATGGAGCGAAGTGGTTTACCTGCAGGACTTTAAGACTTCGCTCTCCTGGTGTTTGGCAAGCCCGTTCTTGCTCCTCTGTAGCAAACTGCACCATCCCACATGCATATGTCTGCGTGTGCACACAAGTATTTTTCTTTGGTAGCTTTTCTTAGCCTAGGTGTAAAAACAACTATTTCTGAACGGAGGACTTGCTGTCCTCCTTTCAAAGGGACGTAGGAGAAGCAGGATTGCTGAGAATTCAGAACTCTTGGTTTGAAAGGTGAACAAAGACACAGTGAGAGGTTTTTGCACACCTGCTGGGCAGAGAGCGTGGCTGGGGAGAGAATCGAGCCACGTGGGGCTCTCGCCTGGCTGTGCGGTGGGAGCCAGGCTGAGACAGCACCCCTTTCCACGTGAACACCCCTGACTCCAGCGTCTCGGAGGAGTCGGGGAATATGGGATGAAGCTCGCAGCCTGCTGCCTGGTGCAGAGTTAGGCTGCCACGCCCAGGGCCTGTTCTTGTTCTCTGCCTTTCTTTTCTCTCTGTCTAGTCTTCCTTGTTTGCATATTCTTCCATTTCATTTTTATGAAGCCCCTTGCGATCCTTCTGGGATGGATGGTATGGGAGGATCAGAAAGAAAAAAATACAGCTAAGTCAGTGCTGGTTTATGGTAACTTTAGAGTTCTGACCAGTTTGGTTTTTAGATATGAGAGCAGCAGGCCAGTGATTTGGCGCCTGTTTTATCGTCTTGTGATGATTGGCAGTGTCCTCTGCAGTGGCCGTGACTGTCCTCTAAGGGCAGATTCAGGCCAGGGCTTTAAACTGCGTCTTTAAGTTTGTGATGTCAGTAACAGGTTGGGTTGTGAGTGGAATCTCAAGGCTGTTTGGCTGTGCTTTCTCTGCGTCCCTCATTCCTCCTCAAACGAGCGGGGAGAAGGGAGAGGGGGAAATAGAAAGATCCTTTTGACAGGATGCAGACTTTCAAATGTTATGGAATCCTGAAAAGAACCCTACCAGCGGGTGTGGTGGCACAGGCCCGTAATTCCAGCACTCAGGTGACTGCGATTGGTAGAGCCTAAGTTTGAGGCCAGCCTGGATGAGTTCAAGGTCAGCCTAGACTACATAGAGAGACCTTCTGTCAAACAAACAAACAAAATCCTATCAGGATTCAGGATTGGGGACCAAAGTCCTTTCAGATTTTTTTTTTTTTTAGTAGACAGGGTCTCACTTTGTAGCTCAGGCTGACACTTGAACTCACTGTGTGGCCCAGACTGGCTTTGAACTCAGGATGATCATCCTGCCTCACTCCCCTGAGTGCTAGGATTATAGGCGTGTGCCACCATGCCTATGTTAAATGTTAATTATTTATCATCAGACCTGTGTGCTAGGCACTGCAGTCAGCTCTGGGGATTAAGTGATGAACAGTTTTATATGGAAGTGTATAATCTGATGAAGGAGGAGGATAGACTTAACCAAGTCATTGCATACTTACATAACGGAACCATTGCATGCATGTGCATTGTGCGAAGGAGATGAGTAGGAAGTTGTGGGTAGATTGTAGGACCTGATCTTCTAAACGTTGTGAATGTTGCTGAGGGCCCCTTGCAGAGTGATTGGTGAGCTGGCATGTAGAACGTACACAGGATTTAATCAGGAGAAGCTAGATGGAAGTGTTCTAGGGAGTAGAAAAGTATGTACAAAGATCCTGGGGCAGGAGCGAATAATACTATTTAAGGACCAAAAGCAGCAGGTGTGGCTCAAGGTATCTGGCAGAGGACTTTCTTCCTTTCAGCATGGTCAGAATGAATCTTGTAAGCAGATCTCAGGAGAGCTAGAGAAAGCTTTCCTTGAGGGACTGGTGTCATCTGATTTGTGCTGCATCTACTGATTTGTGGGGAATGCATTGTAGGAGAAAGAGCAGGTGTGGAGAAGCCCACAAAGAAGCCTAGTGCAGAGGTGAAGGGAGCCCTAAGGATGCTAGGAGGTGTGTGGAGTTTGCCGTTTCGTTGTACCTAGTAGCAAGACTCAGCAACAGAATGAATGAGGCAGGGGACAGGATTGTGCTTGGTGGGCAGAGGAGTCATTTGGATTTAAATCCTCTGGTATAGCTGGCTGATGTGATGGGAGCTTTGGGCCAGCAAAGAATCTGTTTATGGTTCATTCCCATCTCACTGTGTAGGTGGTGGCCACAGCCAGGGTACACAAGAGTGCATCTACAGCTGTGGATGCTCAGCCTGGGATCCTGCTGTCTCAGGGCTGGTGGACCCATGATTCCTCTGGCTGCTGACCAGGGTTCACGGTGAGGGGAGGAGATCCCAGTGGTTTGGTCTGGAGGCTGAACAAGAGAGTTGGACTTGGGGGATTTCAGGTCTTTCCCTCAAACCGGCCTCACCCACCACTCTAGGCAAGACTCTGGGTAGCTCTTTTGACCAATTGGGTTGATGGTGTTTTTTAAGTAAAGACTTCATATGTTAAATGTGCCGAAGATATGCTTGGAGCTAGTTGGAGTGTCCCCTCCCAAACTCACGTAGGAGCTCTATCGCCACTGTCTTGTGTCAAGATGGGGCCTTGCAGAGGTGATGAGGTCAGGGTGGTTCTGCACCCTGCCCCCCAGCATGGATTGGGTTAGTTACATGGAGAAGCCCTCCATGAGGCTCTCACTCTGTCAGCTGAAGCTCTGGTCTCCTTGCAGAGCTGCACAATGGCCAGGTCCTGTCAGTCCTCCGGGTGGACAATACCTGCGCACCCGTCAGCTTTGACCTGGGAACCGCAGAGGAGCAGCTGCAGACCTGGGGCATTCAGGTGAGTGCAACTTTCATTGCGTTTCTGCTTTCTACCTGACCATCCATCTGTTCATCTGTCCATCCATCTATCTGTCCAATCATCTAGTTACTCAAATGTTTGTTGAGCACTTTGTGCTTGTGTGGGCTCAAGCTGTCCTGACTTCCCAGTTTGTTGTGTTAGCACCTGTGTGCTCTGGGCTGCCCACTCTGTGCTAGGCACTTAGCTGAATGGCATAGAGGTGGGCAGGACACAGTACCCACGTTCCTGTGTCAAGATAGATCAGGACAGTAGAGGAAAGTGCAGGGTTTTGAAGACAGTCACAAGAGAAAATGATAAAATGGCCTGCAGATGAGTGGTTATGAAAACCTCCCCGAGGAGTGGAGTTGCTGTGGGGTCTGCAGGATAAATAGGAGCTTGCTGCGTGGGCAGGAGGAAGGGCATGACAGGAGAGGGAATTGCATTCTGCATTTGCAAAGGAAATTTCTCTTGAATTTACTACATTGTGATACAGCTCCTTTCCATGTAGGGAACCCAGACCCCCACTTCACATACCCCTGCCTGTGAGTGCGGGTCCAGTTTGGCTTAAAGTTTCCCTCTGGGAGCCTCTGTGTCATCATCTTCAAGTGAGGACAGCGTTGTTAGTGCCCATTAGGTGATTTTAGTTAGAATTAAATGAAGTAGTGCTGGGGAACAGGTGCACTGCCCTTGACACACAGGGAATGCTCGGTGATTCGCAGTGCGTGCTCTTGGTGTGAGGCGCCATGGGTGTGGTGCCTGGGGGCGCACGCACCTCATTTTGGCCTGAAGATTTTAGAATTTTCTGCTTTTTCTGTTTTCAGTACATGGCATTGTACGCAAGGCCTCGACCCTGAGCTACATCTTCAGCACTTCATTTTCCTTTGTTCTGAGTCAGCATCTCCCTAGATCACTAAATTGCCCAAGGTGGTCTTGAACTTGTGATCCTCCTGCCTCAGCCTCACAGAGTGCTGAGTTACAGATGTGTGACTCCATGCCTGGGTTGCTTCTTTAAAACTGAATTGCATTTTGTGTGTGTGCCAGGGATCAAACTCATGACCTTGTGCTTGCTAGGCACACGCTGTGCCACTGTGCTCAATCCTTGGCCTGAATTGCATTTTTGCTGATACCATTTTTCTTACCATGGAAAGAACAACTTCCAGACACAGTGCCAACCCCATGAGGACAGCTGGCTCCTTCCCTCCTGTTTCCTTTCTGCCTTTGTGCAGAAGAGCATCTTCCTCAAACAGTTTTTTTCAGATTGACTTTGCCTGCTTGTAAACAGTTTGTATGTTTTTCTGCCATCTCCCTTCCTGCCTTTCCTTTCCTCCCTCCCTCCTTTTCCATTCCTCCCCACTTTCCTTCCTTCCTTTCCTTCTTAAGATCAAGTCTTGCTATTCCAGGCTGGCCTTGAATGCACTGTGTAGCCCAGGCTGACCTCAAAATCATGGAGATCCTCCTGCTTCAGCCCCCTGAGTGCTGGGATTATAGGCATGCCCTGCTATGCCCAGCGCCATGTTACCAGCTAAAATTTTTGGTCTGTTAATTCTGTGTTCTCAGTCTGCCTTGGGGGGCCCTGTGTGTGTGGTAGGTAGTTTGGGGTTGAAAGATGAGTAGGCACTTTAGACTGTGTAAATAGATGTCACTTTTTGCCATATGGCTGATAGTATTGTCTGTTCCGGGTTCAACATGCAGCCAGCACTGTGCCAAGCAGTGTTTCTATATGAATTTATTAAATTTGCACCTAAACCTGACATGGTGGGCACCCTCCCCTCCCGTTGTTTGGAGGAGGAAGCTGAGGCTAGGAGAAGGGGCTAACTTGCTTTAGGTCACACGGTCCATACCTGTAAGTGGCATAATCGGAATGTGACCATCCCTGGAGGTGGGTGTGATATGCTGCTTGCTAGCTGGTGGGACCCTGGGGGCTTCCCGTGGCTGATGGATCCCTTTCTCTTGGCTGGCTGTGCAGCTCCCTGCCGACCAGTACAGAAGCCTGGCTGAGAGCGCCCTCTTGGAGCCACAAGTGAGGAGATACATCATCTACAACTCCAGGCCCATGCGGCTGGCCTTCGCTGTGGTAAGGGGGGTGCAGCGTTGTGCCCAGGGGCTGGGGATAAGGGATCGGGGACTGGTGGCACAGGTGCTTGGGAAGGAGCAGTGCCACATAGACCTGGATTTGGTACAGGAGGAGGCCTGTGGGAGGATGGTGTCACAGGTTCCTACAAAGGATGGGCATTATGGATGTGTATACACAGTGTGATCAAAAACTACAGGAGAGGGCCGGGATTTAGCTCAGTGGTGTAAATGCCTGCCTGGCAAGCGTGAGGTCATGAGTTTGATCCCCAGGTGTACCAGGGGAGGGAAAGAGAAACGATGGTGAGTGATTAAATTAAAAATAAATGATTACAGTAAAGGACACATTGTCTTTAATCCCCCTCAGTATCCCGTAGCTTTGAACACACTCATCCCATTGTTCTCACCATTTTCTCAAGCAGGTCTGGAAGTTTTTTCGTGAGTATCTTTAGTTGCCTTGTGGCTGTGTTCATGTCCCGAGTTCATTCAAACCATTTCTCTTTCGTGGTCATTTTGACTGTGGGGAAGAGCGGGAAGTTGCACAGAGCTGGACTCAGTGGCTAAGGTGGATGAGGACAGGCAGTCAGGTGTCTTTACAAGCTTGGCTTCCTGTGGATGGCACTTGGCAGCGGCATTCACTGCGTTTTTGATCACACCCAGTAAAGATACTTGTACGTGGCTGTGCACACACATGTGCACACATAAACACACACATGCCTGACTGAGCTAGTGTTGGACCTCAGGTGATCCAGCTTCTCACCTGTGCCCTTGGCCACTGTGAGTCACTGCTGCTTCATGTGTCGGTGGTCAGACTGCATAGCCAGCTCCACCTCTCACTGCTGGGGACAAGGACGGGGGCAGAGCTAGCATTAATCAGTTCCTAATAAGTGCTGGGTTGTGACATAGGTCGCCTCTCAAACCCGTGTAACAGCTCTGTGAGGACACTGAGAGGTGTCATAACTTGTGAAGGCTGCATGGCAGAGATCAACACATTCACTCCAGAGACCCCTGCCTTTTTCTAGAAAGAAGGATGAGGAACTTCTAAACTGTGGCCTTGACTTCTGCTTATAGACAAGAAACATGAGCTCATGACCACAGACTCAGTGTCAGCATAGGTCACTTGACTCTGAGACCTGTGGGGGCCCAGGAGGGTGGCAGGATGTCCAGAGGGGGTCCCTTTAAGTTTGGCTCATATTCTTGACTGTGCCCTCCCCTGGCTCCTTGCAGGTCTTCTACGTGGTGGTGTGGGCCAATATCTACTCCACCAGCCAGCTGTTTGCCCTGGGCAACCA
The DNA here is from genome assembly GCF_034190915.1 of Cavia porcellus. Taxonomy (NCBI): domain Eukaryota; kingdom Metazoa; phylum Chordata; class Mammalia; order Rodentia; family Caviidae; genus Cavia; species Cavia porcellus. The sequence goes on along the minus strand of NW_026947484.1, from coordinate 173,363,857 downwards.
CTGGGCGGCTGTGCTGCTTGTGACTCTGGCTGCGGTGAGCCTGACCCTGACTCTTGTGCTTGTCTTCGAGAGGCACCAGAGGAAGGTGAGACATCCAGGGCCTCTGCCCTGCTACCCCGGAGGGGCTGTGTAAGCCTGAGAGTCCCAAGCGAGACTTTCCTCTTGCCTGCTTTGGAGAATTTCTCCAACCATGAGAATTTACTCCAGCCCTTGTGCCCAGTGACTTTAAAAGAAACAAATCAAATCATGTGCATGATTACATCTCTCTCTCCGTTCATCACAGTCTCTTAGAAAAGGTTTATGTTTGGCTCAGAGTTTTAGAAGTTTCAGTCCATGACCTGTTGGCCCTGCTGCTTTGGGGCCTGTTGCACTGTATCCTGTCATGGTGGCAGCCCACGATGTGGCAAAGCCTCTACCTTGTGGCCCAGAAGCAGAAGACAGATCTTTTCTGTTTTTCTTATCTGTGGATTGACTTTTTCTTTTTTTTTTTTTGAGCCGGTATCTCACTATGTATCTCAGGTTGGCCTCAAATTCATGATCCTCCTGCCTCAGTCTCCTGATAGCTGGGATTACAAGCCTGCACCCTCACATCCAGCTCTGTGTGAGCTGCTTCCTTGGGAAGAAAGCTGTGTTAAGAAACAGTCTGCAAGAAGGGCAGCTGTAGCATTTTGGTTAACTGAGCCTTTCACATACCTCCTCTCCCTGGCGCTCACAGCAGTCCTGTGAGTGAGTGAAGGTTTCCCTCCACTGGGGAGCAGATGTATGCTGTTCCCCCTGTGATGGTGGGTGCGACCTGGTGCTTATGGCAGCCCTGCTACACTTAATCCCAGCCGATCTTAGAAGCTGCTGTGACAAATCACTATAAACGAGGTGGCTTTAAACCGTGCAGGCTTAACATCTTCCTTGTGCGATGTAAGCAACTAGTAAGCATTGTAGGCCCGGCTCTGTGCTCTCTGCAGGCTGTCGGGGAAGAACTGCTTCCTGGGCTCCTCCAGCTCTGTGTCTGCTGAGTCCTTCACACTTCCTCCTTAAGGCCAGCAAGGATGGTGGGATCTTTTTGACAGCTACCTGTCCACCTCTGATTGTTCTGCCTCTTCCACCTTTTTTTTTTTCTTTTGGTGGTACTAGGGACTGAACCTGGGGCTTTTGCACTGAGTTTTGTACCAGTACTTTTTGATTTTTATTTTGAGACAAGGTCTTCCTAACATGCTAAGTTGCTCAGACTGGATTTGAATTTGGAATCCTGCCTCTGCCTCCTAGAGTGCTGGAATTACAGGCATGTGACATTCTGCCCTACTTTTGAGGACGCCTGTGTTTACATTGTGCTAGCTGCACAGTCTGAGATAATCTTATTTTGAGGTCAGCTGAGTAGCAGTGTTAATTCCATCTTTCCCTTATGTATATTTAACAATACTGTCACAGGTGTGTGTGTGTGGAATAGGACTGAGATGTGTTAGGGCCATTATTTTGCCCAGTGCACTGATGCTGTCTTTGCAGAGACTTGGGAAGCTCCTGCCCCCACCCCATGCAGTCCCAGGCCCAGTGCTGGGGTCTGAGATGCTTGGCAGACCCGGCTCCTGCATGGTAGAGAGGGAAGGGCAGGATGCTAGGAAAGAGAGTCAGGGTTCATGCTTGTGTTTAGGGGGACAAGTAGGAATTTTATCATTTTCAAAAGCTCTTTGTTGGGCTTTGCCACCAGGCTGATAAGAGAATGCTACCCAGGGACTCTGTTGATGCTTTCATAGCCCTTGTGCTTGGCCTACAAAATAAAATGAGCCAGCTGCTCCTGCAGCAAGAAACTTCTCTTGGAGAGAGGAGAAAGCAAAGCCATTTGCTTCTGCAGAAGCAAGCAGAAAGTATGGCACCTGGCAGGTGCTTTAAGGATGCAGATGTAGTTTGTGCAGTCTGGGCAATTTGGCTTAGGCACTCTGCCTCCTGCTCTCCCAAGTGTCTTTATTCAGCTGAGATTTGTGTGTCCCCGTGAGTACCAGGTGATGAGCTCAGCACAGGTGGCAGGGTATTTATTTAACCTCTCACAGCCTCAGTTTCCTCATCTGTGTAATAATTGTAGCTCAACCATACAGTTATAGTGAGAATTAAATGGCTTAAACATGAGCAGTGCTTAAAAAAGTATTTGGCATAGGATAAATGCTGCCTGGCTGTTAATATTATTGACTTCATTTACCAGTGTGGAGAGTGAAGCTCGGAGAGATTGAATCTGTGACCACACAGCTCTGCCGAGGTTTTTCCTTTGGGTCTCAGCTCAAAGACTTCTATATCCTGGGACTTCTCATCACTCAGGACAAGCAGATCTCCCTCCCTGACCATGTTCATGTTCAGTGTTAGGGCCCGGCATACATTACAGTCTCATCCAGCGGGGCCTGTAAGTTTCACACACTCTGTCTTGTGTTTCCCTTGGGTGATGCTTCCTTAGCCTTTCTCCAGATTGGAGGATTTGCGGAAGTAGAGGAGACTCTGCCTGTGTCCCCTGCGGGTTACATTGATAGGCAAGTCCCTAAAAATACTTGTTTGTGGAGGTTGTGGCACAGTGACAAATACAATGTTTTTACTCCAGCTCCGCCACTGTGGTGATGTGCTGAGTACCCAGGCTGCTGTGTCTCCCATGTGAATTCACTGGCTTCATCTGTGTTACCCATAAGACAGGGCTGTTACTGTCACCACTGTGGGAGGCAGACGGCTGGCGTAACTTGCCCAAGGTTAGATGGTGCTGGGAGGTCGGGTCAGGCCTTGAACTGTTGTGGAGTGGGTTTCTGAAAGGATGAACACCCCCAGGACAGACTATGACCAGTTTCCATGGCACTGACTTTCCTGGAAAATTCAGTATACATTAGACCCAAATCATGAGAAATGGTGAATGTGTAACATGGAGTTAGGTTGGCCCATTAGAAAATTCTTAGTTTGGTTTTACCTGCATTCATGTGCTGTGTGGCAGGGCACAGTTCCTTGGCAGAGTTGTCTTGCCTCGGAGGTGTGTGGTCAGCATGCTTGGCCTCCACTGTGTGGTACCACTGACTGTCCATCACTGTGACAACCCAAAGGCCTCACAGCTCTCCCTTCGGGAGTCTGATGAGCACCCTTATCCTTGGATGGGCCGTGTAATAATTGCGTCTGGAGGCTGCCCACATTATGGTCTCTTCCCCAGACTGCTCTTGAGTTGGGTCACTTTCCTTTCCCTTCTACTCCCTGGCCTCCTTGTGTCTTCTCTGTCTGCTGTATGTATGGCAGAGGTTGGTGTGGATGGGAATAGAAGGAAATGCCCTTCTTAGGACGGGTGCTGTGCCATAGGCTTTTGCAGTAGACCCTTTATAGATGGAGTGCGTACTTTTCTTATTGTGAGTGCTCAGCCCCATCGGTCCCCCTACCTCCCACAAATATCTGTTGTACCCTGACTGTGTTCTAGCCCTGGATCAGGTGCTTCATACGTGATCCAGTGATGTCACCCCACAGTCCGGAGGGTAAGGGTACTCTTTTTTTCTTATTCTACAGCTAGAGACAAGAAGTCCAGAGATGGACTTACCTTGGCCAGGACCATGCAGCCAGGCAACACAGAGCCAGGCTTCAGCCCAAGGCTGTCCGACACTACTAAATTTGCGATCCGAGAGGAAATGGAAGAGTCTCAAGGGCGAGGATTGCTGCACACCATGGAGGGCTGGGACAGTGTGTGGCCCAAGAGCTTCTTGGCAGCATGATATTTGTCTTACAGGCAAACACCAACACTGACCTGAGGCTGGCGGCGGCCAACAGAGCCCTCCTGAGACACCGGGTGCTGCTAGGGGTGTCAGACACTGTGGAAGGCTGCCAGAGTGTGATCCAGGTATAGTGTCTTGCAGTGCCCTGTCTGATGACCTGTGTTTGGACTGGGTTCTAGAGGACAGATGGCCTTGTGATGCCAGTGAAATATATCGAGGCATTTGGCCAGTGACCCACCTCCACTGGGTCCCACCTCCTAAGGGCTATGAGCATCACTGGATAATCTGCTGAGGAGGATAGTACCCCCAGGAACATTCATTTTCCAGGAATCTCCTAACCCAGCCAAGTCAACAACTGGCATGCAGTCTTTTCATTTTTAAGATAATATCTTGGCCTGTAAAAGTTGATTGAAAACGAGTCTTTCCCTGGAGATGAAACTGTGGGAGAGACAGCTGGCAAGAGAGACATGACCTTGGGTCACGTGGGTCAGGCACTGGGAGGTGGGAGGGGTGGGTGGGAGGAAGGTATAAAGCGGGACCTCGCTGTGGTGCAGAATTTCAGCATTGATGTGTGGCATCCCCGTGGTGTCCTGATGTGCAGACACACAGAGTCTCAGCCTGGCTGAGTTTAACCTGGCCTCCGGCTGTTCAGTTGAGCAAGAAGGGGATGTAAGGGTGAGATGAAGACATTTTTTCCTACTTCCCTCTTCACAGAGCACCCAAGGGTATTTGCCTTAGGCCCAGGATATGTCACTTCAGAAGGCTTCCACTCATTTGCATTCTTTGGGCTTCAGACAGAAAGATGCCCTAGCCACTGAGGATGGATGAGGGTCCCCTCCCAAGATGAATATGTGATATCCAGATATTTGGAGTCTGTCTGGAGTCCAGTGATAGGTGGGAGATGGACCATTTTAGCCATTTGTATGACGTTGAATTTTTTTTTTTCCTTTTGGTGGTGCTAGAGATTGAACCTAGGACCTTCACCCCAAACTACATCCAGCCCTTTTTAATTTTTTATTTTGAGAGAAGACTTTGCTAAATTACTAGAGTTACCCAGGCTGGGCTCAGATTTGTGATCCTCCTGCCTCCACCTCCCAGAGTGCTGGGATTACAGGCGTGGATCACCCCCCGACACACCACACACACCTGGGCTGGAAACTTCTAAATTTGTACCCACAGCCACTTTCTGCCATCTGTGCAAATGAGAAGAGAGCAGAATGACTTGTTCCTGCAGGCCAAAGGACACATTAGGCCATCCTCAGAAGGTGGGCTCCTGTGAGAGGAGGATGTGAAGCAGATGCTATGGTTAAGGCTGGGTGATGCTGAGCCTCAGTGACCCAAGCTGCTGCTTATTTCCACAGCTCTGGTTTGTCTATTTTGACCTGGACAACTGTGTGCAGTTTTTGTCTGACCACATTCAAGAAATGAAGACCAACCAAGAGGTAAGGTATCCTAAGTGGAAAAGGACAACAAGCTAAGCCAGAAGACTCATTACTGTGGCATTGGAAAAATGTCTAAGAAAACGTTCCAAACAGACCCACCATAGCTGACAGCTACCCATCACCCTGCTTCAACTATTGTCACTTCATGGTCAATGATTTCATCTCAATCTTCTGAGTGTCAGAAAGACACTTTAAAAACCAAGCACAATGGCACATGCCTATCATCCCTGGTGTAACTGTTTTAGAGTCTGACACAGGAAGATCATGAGTTTGAGGCCAGCTTGGGTTTGGAAATTTATACTATAAAACCTTTAAAAGGTCACTGTAAAAAAAGCTGAGGCTACTCTGAGTGACTATTGAGAGGCTGGAAGGAAAAGTCCATTAGAAGCCCTTAATGACCTTTGGAAGTTCTTATAGGCAGTGGTGTATGTCTCACCGATGTGGGTCTGTTTTAGGTTTTTCTGAGGTTGGTGCTGGAGTCTGTAGCTGGATCCACCTTCCTTTGGTTCTGCAGCTCAGAGTCACATACCTTCCATTCTCCCCCAACTTAGGACAACATCTGCCCCTGTGTTTCCTTTGCAGTCCTTGCTGAGAAGCAGATTGAGCCAGCTATGTGTTGTCATAGAGACAGGGGTGAACCCTGTGATGGCAGAGGCGCCTGGGGACCTGGAGGATGCTCCTCTCCTGCCCAGAGGAGAGACCAGTCCCCAGGAGAGACCAGTCCTGCAGACGGAGCTGCACCAGCTAGTGCCAGTAGCCGAGCCACAGGTAACGTGTCACCCTGTGTGGGCAGCTGCCCAGACACACCCATGTGGCAGCTTCCAGTTCCATGGGCTCATGATTTCTCTGAGGTCGGAGAGACCATCGTATCTTACAGATCCTATCTTTCAATCTTGTTTTTGTTTACCTCAACACATTTAAAATAGTTTATAGAAATCATTTTAGAGTTACTAGGATTTTTGTTCCATTCTAAAATATCTTGTGCATTTTTTGATAGTTACATGGAGTGGGTAGCTATTTTGATGGAGTATAGCTCACTTCAGCAATAACAATAACTAAGCTGATAAGCCAGCTTACCAATCGATTGATCAGCCATCTGTCCAGCCAGCTATTCATCGTCAATTTGAGTGGCAATTAGATATTTGGATCTGATATGATTCTTAGAATTCTCTTGAGTTCTTTCTAGTTCTTCCATCCATTCAGTGTACCTGTTAGGTCTTGTTAATTTCGGTAACTAGAAATCTGGTAATAGGTTTTGCAGCTCATGCTGCTTTGTTTAAACCATGGGGGCAGACCTGCTATCAGGGAAGCATGCCGCAAGGAGCAGCTTGGAATTTAAGAGGTCACTTGCGTTTTCTTTTCAGCCAAGAGCCTTGGAGATTGAAAGTCCAAACCAACCCAAATTACTTTTGTTTGCCCTGGTGGGAAGTGGGAGGGCGGCCAGAAGGACTGTTTAGAAGAGAAGAAGATGAATGTAGTAATCTCTTCTCTTGCATCCCATTTCCTTTTTTTAAAATTCAAAGCAGAAAAGATTGATATGGTCACGTAGTTTATTGTGGCATGCTTGCCTGGGTTTATGTTTAATAGCCTATTAGAGCTGCGCCTTTTAAATTATTTTCTCAAATTCATTCAAACCAATAGGCATGCAGTTTCCCATTATGAATATCAAGTGTGTGTGAATATTGTTAAAGCAACCACCCTTATCCTTTAGCAAGTGGAATGCAGTCACCGCCTGCAGCTTGGGATGGGCAGACCTTCCTGTTCCATCAGAGCCATTATTTGTGAAAGACAGACAGAGTGACTGCTTAGATTTTTACAGATTTTCATCTGGCATCAAATTCTTGAGCAAGCCATGTGTGGTGTGGACTGCTTTTCCTTCTTGGAGGGGTGAAATAAGGTTCTAAGAGGTCAGTTGACTTGCCCTCACCCACAGATGGTTGGAGAATCGGCAGAGCCACACGTGGAAGCAGGCCCTGCCAGCTCCTAGCAGCCTACTTCTTGCCGCAGTTCTTTGCTGCTTCTATTGTTGACTTCAGCCTGCCTCGTTGAGGGGTCAGTCTGAGTTAGAGAGTGGTAGATTATTTGAAGTTTTCAGTATTTTGAAGCACAAAGAACAGCTCAAAACAAAAACTAGTCCTGTGAATCATACACAGTTTCTGACTTTGTGACTAACAATGATAATTAATAATAATAATAATGGGGATGTTGTTGAAGCTGGCTGAGCACCTGTCACTGGACTAGTGCTCTCCATCTGTGCTTCTGCAGCCCTCGCCATCTCAGCATGATGCGTGCCCTTGCTAACTGGGGTCGCTCCCGGAGATGAGTTGCAGCAGTGTGATTGCAGATTGCAGATTGCAGAGTGGATAAGCTAGGGCTCCCTCTTGGCTGTGTGTGTATGTAGTGTGTGTGTGTGTGTGTGTGTGTGTGTGTGTGTGTGTGTGTGTGTATACACTAGGGGTTGAAGCCAGAGCTGTGCACTGAACTTCATCCCCAGTCCTTTTTATTTTTATTTTTTTTAATTTTAGACATGGTTTCTGTGAGTTTCTTAGTTGCCCTGATTGGCCTCAAGTGTGGAACCTCCTGCCTCAGTCTCCCATAGGTCTGGGGTTACAGGCATGTGCTACCACACCCAGTTCCTCGTAGCCTTTTAAATGTTTTCATAATTACTAACTCTATCGGCACAAGTAGCTTCTATGCTTAAAAATGAAAAAAAGTGCCTGAGGCCTTGGTAGTTTCTGTAGTTCTCTGAGGTTGCACAGCTCTTCGTGCGTATTAGTGGTGCTGGGAACTGAACCCAGGGCCTCCTGTGTGCTAAGCGTTGGTTCCGCCACTGAGCCACACCCCTGTCCTTGTGCACATTATCACCAAGGAGCAGTTGGTTCTCCCACCTTGATTCTGAAGAAATAGGCTGCATGTGCTCGGAGCCAGGGAGCTGCAGAGCTGGGCTTCTAGACCAGGCCAGTGTCTGCCCAGAGCCACAGCTGCTGGCCTAGCCTGGTTCTTAGTGAATATCACTGCTGGGCCGGGGGCAGGAGGACAGCTGATGTCCCTTGTGCCTAAGTTCTGTTGCCCTCCAGAACCTCCTGTTGCCTCATTCTGATTCCCTGCCTCTTCTAGGAAATGGCTCGGCAGCTGCTGGCAGTGTTTGGTGGCTACTACATTCGGCTCCTGGTGACCTCCCAGCTCCCGCAGTCAGTGGGGACCCGCCACATGGACTCTCCAAGGGTTCCATGCCCTTGCCAGCTCATAGAAGCACATATTCTGACCTCCGGGTGCTGCCCCTTTCTGAACAGGTGACCTAGGGACAAAGGTCTTTATCTTCCTCCAAGACTGAAAAGTAAGAAAGGCCTCCAGAACTGAAGATGACCCATGGTGTCCTGGAGATGGCATCAGGAGTGCTCCTAAGGTTGCCCATGACATCTGCAGCAGGGATGTCATGTCTGCCTCTGGACCCTGTGCAGAAATGCCTCGATGGGACCCCATGCTGACTGCAGGGCTTTGCTAAAGCTGATGGTTGGTGGGCTTGTTCCACCTCCAGCCTCTCTGTGTGCTGTGCAGAGTTCAGGCGTGGATGGAAAGGGCACCCCACTGTCCACAGGGCCCATGAGATGTGAAGATGACCTTGCTGGGGCACATCACGTATCCAAAGCTTGGTCTCACAAGCTGCTCCTATCTCCAGCCCCTTCATGACAGAAGGGGAAACTGCAGCTCAGGGTGAGCACTGCTCTTTATGTCTGCCTCTCTCCAGTCTGTGAAAAAGGAACAGTCTCAGGATGTCCTCCATTCTTAGGCTGCTCTCCTCCACGTTTTGTGAACAGTAGTGGTGCCTGGGCTGGTATGCTTGCAACAGGCTCCAGAGACAGGATTGAAGGACGGGAGACAGAAGAAGACTGAGGAGAGACCACGGGAGACCAAGGAGGATGCCACTAACAAGAGTATTTGCAAAAGGTGGATCGACCCGGTTTGACTTGAGGACTGTTTGTTCAAACACTTTCTTCCTTGTGGCTGTGGTTTTTATCCTGCAGATGTAAAACACTAGTCATGTTTGCTGATACTGATACTGCCCCACAGTGACATCTGATCAGCCACTCCTGGAATTCTGTGAAGAGTTCTCAGACTGGCCAGTGTTCTGCTCCCCCAAAAGTTTGAAGACCTGTTGTTCCTAGGCCCGAGTTGTAAAGCCATGGCCTGGTATTTGGAGGCTCCAGGCCCCAGCACCCAACATTTATCTGTAATTTTTCCACCATCTTTCCTGAACTGATAAATCTGTTATTTTCTATCTGTTGGACTCTTATTCATGCTTCAAGTCCCACCATTCCTTATCCCTTCCACAGGAAGTCTTCCAACACAGCAGCCCTGCTGCTCACTGCCAACTCTTAAGTTCTTCTTACCTGTATTGTGTGACTACCTGTATTGATGTTTCATGTTATTGGTTTTGATTTCCTGTGCACCTTCATACCTGCTTTCTGGCCAGATTGTGAATTCCTCAAGGCCTAGACCTGTTAAGCGGGGAAAATCCTGTGGATGGACTGCTTTGTTATCTGTATATCAGCATCTGCAGATTGCCTCCAAACCCAGTTGGATGGTGAGATCTGGGTTATCATGGACCTGGGTTCTGTCTTGATCTTTTACTCTCAGCTGTGTAACTGTTGGCAAGTCGCTTTATTTGGCTGGTCCTTAGTTTGCACATCTATATGATGAGTGGGTTGGATGATTCTTACGGGCTCCTGTAGGGCCAAAGTGCTAGTAATTTTCATCTTACTCTTCTTTCTGTTACAGCTTTATCTACATACAGAAAGTCTTCCTCTCCCATAGGCCTGATGTATCTTTGGATAGGATATTGGTTTGCTAGCAGGAGACCTGGATTCTTGTCCCAGATCTTCTGCTTCCTAGCTCTGTAACCTTGGATAAGTCCCTTACCCTCTCTGAGTGTCGGTTTACTCCCTTATAACGTGGACCTGGTGAAGTTGAAATGTCTTCCTGCAGAGGTCTTGCTCTGTGAGAGGCAAACCCGACCGCTTCCTTGTGCCAGAGAAGAGAGCTCATGCACATCGAACAACCCCTGGACGTGGCTGTCACAGGCCTAGTCTTTAGCCACGTCCTGGGCAGCTTTCCTCCACAAAATTATTCATGAAGGCCGTGTCAGGACACTGAGGAAATGTTGATGAGAATGTGACCAATAGAAGCCTGTATTTATCATCCCAACCATAAAACCCTGTAAGTGTAATAGGAGAATAAAAACGTGTTTGTTAAATGACAAAGCAGCGGTTTTTCAATTTCAAGGTCAGCTCATGGAGGCTGTGATGTGTTCTTTTCTGCTTTTTTTCCTCTCTTGAGAATTGCTGATGTCCCCCCTCCCTGGGTGGGTGGGCCGTGCGGTGCTTCCCACAAATGTGAGTCCTCATTAATAAAATCCCTGTGATCCTGGGGCCTCCTGCTTCCCAAGGTTGCTGTGAAGATCAGATATCTGATAGGAGCAGTCTCCTGTGTCAGAGGCCCTGCAGTTGTAGAGACAGTGGATGTAGTGACACAGCAGGGGAGGTTGTGCCGCTGCTTGGATTCTGGAGTCGTAGTTATCCAAATCCAAGTCCTGCTACTTCCTGGCACTGGACCTCAGCCATCTTCAGGGGACTAGGGGGAGAGGGACCTCCCTGGCAGGTTGGAAAGATAGATGAGCAGATGTCCAGTGCTCGTGACTCAGAGCTTGAAGCTTGAGTAAGAGTTCAGAAAACCGTTGCAATTAAAAACAAACAGCAACAACAAAAACCCAAATATTCACCATGTTGTATGTTGAAGGTACCTGTCTGTATTTTTGTCAGTGTCCTTGTCAGTCTCAATTACCCCAGTATTGTGGCTTTCATTCCTCTATGAGTAAAAGTTCTAGTCAAATCTCTAGAGAAATAATGAATTTAATACTGAGGGACGATAACTAGATCAGGGCAAGCTGGTAACCTTTTGAATGAGTGCTCCCCCTCTCTGTACTCCTGTACCCTGTTTCTGCATCTCCCAAGAGAGAATGTGACAATATGGGGGAGTGACAAGTGCTGCAGCATGAACCACCCAGCAGCTCCCTGGTGTGTCCAGGGCTCAGCCAGTTGCGGCTTTAATTCAGCTGTATGTCCATCAGCAGCTGAACGGGTAAAGAAAACACAACATTTAAGCACAGCAGAGCACTGTTCTGCCATGTGGAAGGAGACACTGGAGTCTTTTGTAAGAAAATGGGTGCATCTTGTGACCGTAATGTTAAGTATAATTAAATCAAGACACACAAGCTCAAATGTTACATGGTTTCGCTTGTATGAAAAACTCCAAATATAAATAAAAGATAGATGCTACAGAGACCCAGGATGTAGCTGAGCAGCATAAGCACCTGCATGGCAAGCGCAAGATCACGAGTTTGATTCCCAATTATTCCCCCAAAGATAGATACCACGAAATAAAGGCATAGAGCGTCCTCCAATGGGGAGGGGATGAAAAGATGGAGGGAGAGGGTGTAAAAAGGATTAAGATGTGTTAATTCCACACATGGAATGTAAACATTCTGTACTGCAACTATGTACTAATAAAAGTAAATACATAAAATATAAAATAAAATATTAAAAAAACTGATTTTACTGTTTGCAGTGCTGGGGATGGACGGAGCCCAGGACCTTCTAAATGCTAACGTGCTCTGCCACTGAGCTACAGCCTCTGTGGTAGCTTTTTGTCTTAGCTGCTGAATGTAGTTTTCTGCTTGTGTCTGTAAACACGAGTCTTTTTTATTTTCTCCCTGTAATGGAAATTGAACCCAGGGCCCTCAGTACTGAGCTATATCCCCAGCTCTTTGTATTTTTATTTTGAGACAGGATCTTACTAAGTTGTCCAAGCTGGTCTTGAGTTTGCCAACCTCCTGCATCAGCTTACTGAGTAGGTAGGGTTACATGAGTATCACCAGACACAGCTGTAAGCACAGGCTTTTGTGTTCAAATCTTTACCCACATTGCTTTTGGCTTGTTCTATCAATGATGTAAAATAGAAATTTTCCAACTCTGATTGTAGCTTTTCTCTTTCTTTTACTGCTGACACATCTTTTAATTTTATAATTTTAAAATATGGAGATAGAATTCATATACCATAAGATTCACTATTGAAAACCATAGTTCAGTGGTTTTCACTATATGCCCAATGTTTGTATAACTGTCACTGTTATTCTAGAAGATTTTCATCCTTGTTAGAAAACCCATCCCACTAGCAGCTCTTTTCCAGCCTTCCTTCCTCTTGCGATGGCAAACACACACACAAAAACGACACCCGGGATATGGAGGCAAATTTATTTATGTTTACAGGAATCGATCAGGATCTTTCCCAAAATATGAGGCCCCAAAGACTCAGGGAGGGAGGTTTTTGTGGAGTTGCAAAGAGGAGTAGAGAGGTAGGGAACTTGGCTGTCTTTGATTGGTTCTTACAATGTGCATCATAGTGACCAGCTGTGCATCACAGTGAGTGACTGGCTGTTTCTAGGAGACAAAAGCAACCAGAACTGCAGTAGGAATTATTACCTGGGCAACTAAGAAACCAGAGTATATTAGCTAGGGGTGCCACTTTTTGCTACATTTCCCTCCTCTTTTAGTTTTCCTGGCAAATCTTTGCTGGGCATACTACATGTGATCTTCTGAGACAGGACCCAACTAGAAGCAGTAACATTAGGGTTGTCGGAGATCCCAGGATAGGGCCTAGCCAAAGTCCCCAATTGTCTTATTACAAAATTTTCCTCTAAATTGCTTTCAGAAAGAGACATAATTTAGGCCTGTTCTGTAACATTACTCTGGCAAGGTAGTGAAGGAGCTAATCTGATCTAGGAGGGTGTCCATTGTGCTTGGACACTCACTGAATCTTTCTTCTTGTGGCAATCATTCATAGAGGTAAGGCAAAGCAAGAGCTGGAGTAATCATCCTAAAAAAGGCACAGAAATCAAGGGGAGTCATGTAGTGAGGTATGGGGCAATCCTGTGAGTGGTGTCCTCAGGTTTCAGCTGTGTGTGGACTGGTCAGTGTTCGGAGTGACTAGAGCAGAGCTTTCAGTGCATTGTCTCTTCAGTGTGAGCTGTCTAGTCCAGGTAAATTCTCCAGAATTACGGAATAGTGTTGGATTTCTGAAACTTGTGGAGGTAGTTAATATGTACCTGGGTTACATGTGCATGTGGAAGTGCTTACAGGATCTTTTAGCCAAACTTTTGTACAGCTAGTTACAAGTTGTTTCAATGGGGTTATGTTTTATTTTCTCAACTTTTTAGAACTTGTGGTCTATGTGCTGTATCTCTGCTACAAATGCAGGCCCATTATCTCTGTCAGTAATCAAGAGTAGGCTGTATCTAGGGATGATTTTTCACAGTAGGACCCTACAAACTTTTATTGCCCTCTCAACTCAGGGAATGCCTCAGGCCAACCCAAGTAGGTGTAGATAAGCACTAAGTCTATCTGTACAGTTTTAAATGGGGGGAAGATAGAGCCAGTGACACAGATGCTGAAGCCTGAACTGGCTGCAAGTGTATGGTTGCTAGAACTGTGGCTTGAGTCTGTAGGATGTGCAGTGGAGGGGGTTTGGTAGTACAAGTTTTGTATCATTGGAGGCAGGTTTCTAAATAGCAGCAGGAGAGTTTTGGCCAAAATACTTTTGTCCAAGGTGACCACAGAATATCTAGCCTTTTGAACTCCATTACTAACAGTGGTCAGTGTTTGGAGTTGGAGTTGAGCTGCATGTCTGGAGTTATGGATAGAAACTGCTATTTCCATCCTTAAAAATAATGTACTCAGCATCTGTCAGGAGGCTTGTTTTTCAGTCACGGTCTGGGGGCCCCGCGTGGTAGGCAGATACGCAGCAGGATTGAGTAAACACACAGTTACTCAGGAGGCCCAGTATAGCATGTGACACCTGAACATTTAGATCTCAGCCTGGGGTGAGCTGGTCAGCTTTCTTGATCAGAAGGACAGTGATTATTAGAGTGTGAAGGCAAAGGAGGGGGAGGCCACCTTTAGCAACTGGATCCAAGTATTTGTGCAGGTGGGCCACTGGGCATTCCCTGCAGCTGACCGTTGGAGTAAGCATCACTGTTTTTATGAACCTGAGGATCTGGATTCTACAGAAGCGAACAGCTTCATGGAGTTTCTTTCTGACAACCAGTTTCTACTGATATTGTAGCAGAGCTTTTGTGTTTTTCCAGCAGGCAGGTGTCATTAATCAGAAGTGCAGTGATATTATGTGCTGGGAAACTACTGAGGTCATTTAACATACGTTCAAGATCCATCCATTTTCCTGCAAATAACATGAATTCCTCCTTTTTCATTCAGTTGTGTGTATGTATTTATATGTATATATGTTACTATATGCATATATAATACATATAATACATATCTGTTATATATAATATATAAATATCAGTAATACTGCTATCCTAACATTGATATAGTATTAAAAGAACAATAAATCATTGGTGTCAGCTATTAACCATTAGTTGTTATAAATGATATTGACATAATTAATTTTAATTCTGTTATATATAAATAACATAATATATAATATTGACTAACATCTATTACATGTTGTATATCTTACAATTCTATATTATATATGATGTATAAATTCTATTTGTACATATACCACATTTTCTTTATCCATCTGTTGATGGGCATTTAGGCATTTTTTCAGAGCTTAGCTGCTGTGAGTTGCACAGCTGTAAAAATGGGGATGCCTGTATCATTATAGTATAATGACTTTAATTCTTTTGGAAGGTACCCAGGAGAGGCAGAGCTGAGTCAAATGGAGTTTCTAGTTTTAGTGTTTTGCGGAGTATTCATTTTCATAGTGGTTGGACTAGATTACATGCCCATCAACATCGAATGATTTCTTTTCTCATGCATTCTTGCCGGCATTGTGTGTGTGTGTGTGTGTGTGTGTGTGTGTGTGTGTGTATGTGTGTGTGTTCTTGGTGACAGTCTGACTGGGGTGAGATGTTTTGGTTTGTATTTCATGTACTGTTTAGCCATTTTTGCTACTTTTATGGAGATGTGTCTGGTCAGTTCATTTGCCCATTTTTTTTGATTGGGTCATTTGATTTTGGGGATCATTTTTCAATTCTTTATTTCACAAAGATAAAAAGGTCAACTCATCCAGAAACTATAACAATTCTAAGTTTGTATACGTGAAATAACAGTTCAAATCTTACCAAATGTGAGTATAAGATGTTATTCTAAAATATACATTCATATGAAACTTGTATACACGTGCTCATTGTGGCATTACTCACAATATCTGAAAGTTCAAACAGGCCAACCAGTTAAGGTATGAATGAGTAGAACTCCAAGAGCACAAGAATACCCATATATCAGACATAAACACTTCGTACACTCCATTACTTGTTCTGTTCCACTGAACTGCTTGTCTGTTTTTGTGCCAATGCCATGCTGTTTTTGTCAGTGTACCTTTGTAGTATAATTTGAAGTCAGATAGTGTGATGCCTTCTGCTTTGCATTTGTTGCCCTGGATTGCTTTTGCCATTTTGGGTTGTTTCTGGTTCCATACAAATTTTAGGATTATTTTTCCTAGCTCTGTGAGGAATGTTGTAGGTATTTTGATTGGGATTATGTTAAATATATATCAGTATTGGAAGTATGGCCATTTTGACGATATTGGTTCTGACTATCCCAGAACACGGCATCTCTTTCTATTTTCTGATGCCCTCTTCAATCTCCTTTTTCAGAATGCTTTAGTTTTTTTCACTGTAGAGGTTTCTCACTTCCTTGGTTAAGTTAATTCCTAAGTATTCATTTTTTTCTCAGTGCTAATGTGAATGGTATTGTTTTCTTAATTTCTTTCTGAGTGAATTCATTACTGGTATACAGGAATGCTATGATTTTGTTTTGTTAATTTTGATCCTGCTACTCTGATGAATGTGGATATTCTAGGAATTTTGGTAGAATATTTTGGATGTTCTATGTGGAGGATTATGTCACTGTCAAATAGTGATAGTTTTACTTCTTTATTATAATAGCTCTTTTCTTTCTTTCTCCTACCAGATGGCTGTTTTTGAGCAGCTTGGGTGGTGGTGGGCATCTTTGTCTTGTCCCTGAGTTTAGAGGGGAAGTAGCCACCTTTTCCTTACTTGATATGATGTTGGCTGTTGGTCTGTCATAAATGGCTTTTATCAGATTCAGATAAGGCCCTTCTATGCCTGCTGTCTTTAGAGTTTTTTTTTTATTTTGAAGATAGTAAAATATGACAAAACAATGCAGAACAAAGCCAATCAAGATACTGCAGTAAAACTGGTACAGAACTTCAGGGCAGGATACTGGGATAACAGTAATAGGTACCATGGTGTATCTTGTTATCTTCACAGTAGTTGTCCATGCAATCAGGTATAGCAAAATCAAACCAAAAACACTATAAAGCCAATCAAAACAGAAAATTGGATAAAGCAAAACAATTAATCAGAACAAAACAAAACAGTGAAAACAATATTGGCCTTCAAAGATGAGCTAGAAGGAAATCCCCCATATTTGTTATATTGCATACTGTCACCCTCCCAAGAGATGCTCAGACCAGGTCAGCATAATCAACCCACCAATACAAGCACTTAATTGCTTTATGATCAACTCAGGCTGACCTGGAAACCATCCCATTGCTAACATGGTTGAGGGTGCATGGGGCATATAGACTCCTGGGAGACACTGACTTATTCTCTCCCTAGAGTGCCCACAGCTTGCACCACTTATCAGAAAGGCTAGCTCTGTGCTTTCTTGGTCGATCCCTCAAGTTCCGGCATGGCTGATACTCTCAGACGCTGACTTGTTCTGTCTGTCTGTCTGTTTGTCTGTCTCTTTTTCTTTCTCTTTGGGACAGGATCTTATTTTGTAGGTCTGCACTTGAATTCACTATGTAACCCAGTATGGCTTTGAATTCTTGTGACCCTCCTGCATCAGCTTCCTGAGAACTGGTATTACAGGTGTGTGCTACCATACCCAGCTTTAGTGTTGTTTTTTAATCATAAATGGGTATTGGATATTGTGAAAAGCTTTTTCTGAATCTATCAGTGTGATCATGTGGATTTTGTCTTTGCGTCTGTTTATGTGGTGTATTATGTTTGTCTGTGTATGTCAAACCATCCTTGTATCTGTGGTTGGATACTACTTGGTTGTGATACATATCTTTTTGATGATTTTTTAAAATTATTTTTTATTTTATTTTAAGGAGCATAAAACAGAATAAAACCAATCAAAACAAACCAATGTAAGAGATACAGGACTTCAAAACTTTACAAATAGTTACCATAGCGCCTCTAGATGGCTTTAAAATAGCTGCAGATAACTTGGGACATAGTATAAATCAAATAGAACAATAGATTAGAAACAATAAAAACAAAACAATGAATGCAATAAAGGACTTCAAAATAAGCCTATAGTAAATCCAAAATAGCTGCCATAATGTTTATTGCTACCTTTGAAATAGCTGTCAAATCTGTTATCAGATTTGACATAAACAAAACAAACAAAAATAAAACCCAACCCAATAAAACAATGGAAATGATATAGGACTTCCAAAACAAGACCATAGGGAACCAACAATGGCTGCAACCCTCAGAAGGAGATCCCCCTAGATGCCACACTGTGCACCACTATCCTCTCAGCCTATCATCAGACCACTGGCCCCAGACCTGCAATGTTAGTGAAACACCAAAGCACCACAGGCATCCAGTTGCATTTCACCTATCAGCACAGCCTGTGTTTCTGTGGATAAGCTGGTCACTTACAGTGGAGGAGGGGGTTGGTACTTCATGTTTGCCAGCCGGTGCACTGGAAGGGGCTGGGGTCTGTCTGTTCCAGTCCGGCAGCGGGCCCACGTGTGGCCCCGCCTCCCAGACTAGGCTTGCTTCATGCTGTGGCCTTCTCTCTACCCCTGGTCTGCAAATGGCCCTGACTCATGGGAAGAGGCTGGGGTCTGTCTGTTCCAGGCTGGCAGTGGCCTGCACATGGTGCTGGTTCCCAGCTTTTTGCTGATTTGCAAGATTTTATTTGCCAATATCCGGTTGAGGACTTTTACATTTATGTCCACTAAGGAGATTAACCTGCACTTTTATTTTTAACAAGCCACATAAACAAGCTGTTCTAGCACCAAGAAGGCAAGGGGCCCAGGCCAGCCAGCAAATAAGTTGCTAGGCAGTGGGGTTGAAATTACCATCTTCTTTGGAAGGTATAAACAAACCTGCTACAGTGGTTGAGCAGTTCCTTGTCTCCCATCAGGAGAGTAAGAGTCATCTGACCCCAGCTTTGTCTCTTCTGTATTTTCTCATCCTCTCACCGTCCTTACCCCTGGGAACTTCTAGAGCTGCAGTCAGCTGCTACAACTCACTATGATTGTGTTGGTTTTACTGATCTTTTACGTCATCAGTATTTGTTTTATGAGGTTAGGTGCTCCAATATTTGATGCATATATATTTGTGTTATTTCTTCCTGTTGGATCATTTCCATTATAGTGTGTAGAAATCTTCTTTGCGTCTTTTGATGAGGCTTGAGGCTTCCTTTTTCTGAGAGTAAAATTGCTACCCTGCTTGCTTTTCAGTTTCTGGTGTGTGAAATAATGTTTTTCACCCATTGATTTTTAGTCCATGAACTTCTTTTTTGGATTAGATTCATTTCTTAAATTCAACAGAGTGTTGGGTTTGCTCCAGGCTACCAATCTGTGTCTTTTAATGTGGGATGTGAGGCCATTTACATTGAGACGTGTTATTGAAAGGCTGATTTATTCCTGTCATTGCTTTCTTTTTCTGTAGATGACTCCTTCTTTTTCCTTCTCTGTTTAACTTTTTGTCTTGCTTGATGCATTCATCCCATATGAATTTTTAACGTTGTTAGCTTTTTTGTCTCTGTCTAGGACATACTGAGCATTTTTTTGAGTGGTTTGATGTGCATGTGTCTCTTAAGGCAGTGATCACAAACCTTGTAGAGATTTAGTGCCCAACTGCAACTCAAAACATATTTATTGCACAGTGCCAACACTGCCATTAAACCTGAATACTGTGTTTTAGTTTAGAAGAACAGCTCTACATTAACATCTTTTGTCTTAAAAAAACACAATAGCGCATGTGCCATAGGTTCACTGGTGCTGTCTTGAGGTGTTTTTGTTATGGAGTGTCCTTATTTCTCCATCTATTTTGAAATGAAGTTTTGCAGGATATATTAGTCTGGGTTGGAAACTGTTTGCTTTTTGGGTGTGAGATACTTTACTTGATGTTCTTTTGGCTTTAAAATTTATGTTGAGAAGCTTGCTGTAATAGCTTTCTAATAACTTTACATTTATATGTGATTTGTTTTCTTTTTGCTGACAGCTTTTATGATTCTGTCTTTTTGGAAACCCTTCTGTATTGTTGGTGGGAATGTAAAAAATAGTACAACTATTATGTAAGTTTTTAGCATGGAAATTCCTAAAAGAACTAAATGAAGAAATTCTATTTAACCCAGCTATTCCTTTCCTAGTTATTTTCCTGAAAAAAGTTAAAGGTGTCATATTACAGTGACGCATGCTTACCCATATTTATAGCAGCACAGTTCCTAACAGCTAATCTTAAGTGGCCCATATATCAACAGCAGAGGCATACATGAAGAAAATGTGGTATTTATACCTAGTGGAGTACTACTGTGCTATACAGAAGGATGGACTTGAATCATTTTAGGAAAATGTTTGTACTTTGAAAACATAATGTTAAGTGAAATAAATCAGACACACAAGCTTAAATACCTCCTATAAATACCTCTTATATGAGAAATAAAGAGCAAAATAAAAGACAGATAATAGGAAATAGTAAGACAGGGTTTTGCATATGTGGAGGGGATCAAGAAATAGAGGGAGAGGAGGGAAAGAGGATAAAAAGGAATGAACATGTGTAATGTACATGAACAACACTTCACAAGGAATGTGATTTTGTGCGACAAAGATGTACTTATTATAAAAAGTGAAGTATTTTGAGGGGGATTAATGGCAATGTGAGTTTTACTCTTAATAATTTCATTTAATTTAAACACATTCAAAAAGAATTTGTCTTTTTGTTGGACATCTGGGGTTTAAACAAAGGTGTGACATGGAGAGCTGCTTTTCTTATGTTTATTTGGTGTTCAGTAAACCTGGCTTACCTGTGTGTGGACAGCTTCCCACATTCTTGCAAAATCTATATCTGTAAACAGATTTTTTTTAATTCTGTGTGTGCTGTCTTCTAATTTCCTTCTAACTTCATTTAGCTTTAGCTTGCTATTCTTAGCGTCATCTTGTAGCTGTTGGATGAATTTTTCTTATTCTCTTATTGTTCTGAAGCCTTTTCTGAGTGATTCATCATGATTTCAGAAACTCTATTTTTGCACTGGTCATTTCTACAACTTATGAATTCTGTATAATTTTTTATTTTCCATATTGCTGTCTGATAACTTTTTCATGGAGTCTATCTCTTTGGTAAATTTATCATTCAAATTTGGTAATCTGAACTGTGTTCACCAGCGCTTCCATTTTTTTTTTTTTTCGATTATTTGATTCTTCCATATCCACGTTGGTCAGTCTGTATGATAGTTCCATCCTCTTTCGGGTCATGTCCTCCTTGAACTCCTTGTTCTTTAATCATCTTGTAAAGCTCCGCTATCTGACGTTTACTTTCTTCCACACTGTTGCCCCCTGGATCTGCCTGGGACAGTCGGGGACTTGTTGGTGCCTTATTTTCCCAAAGAGGATTTACTGTTACTTCTGGGAAAAGTCGGGTTGAGATAAAATTGGTCTTGGACTTCAGTTTTGTGAGAACTGCTTTATTTCTGGTTTGCTTTTACTCTTTAGGAGTTTTAGCTGAAAACCCATTTTTAAAATTAGGTTTAACTGGGACTCCACCTGCATGGTGATCCTTAAACCTCTAGCTTTCATTATCCCATTGAGACTGCTAAAAGCCCTGCTCAACTTTCTGGCTTCTCAGACCCTGCTTAAGCCTTGGTGGGCATGAAGATATCCAAAGTCCTTATCTCTTCTCTCTGCATTTGCCTTCCCTCCAGGGTCATGGTCTCTCATGTCCTTACTGCCTTGATGTATTCAAATAGATTTAAGGAAAAGAAAAGAAAAGCCAACAGCTGTCACCAGGAGGAGTGGTCCAATATAAGCTGGCTTGCCATAAGCAGATAAATCCAGCTTGTGGTTTCCATGAATATTTTTATTGATATTATTTGAAAATTGCTCAAAGAAAGTTGTCACGCTGAGGCTCAGAGCCCTTAGAAAAAGTCACAGGACGGAGCCTTTTTGTATACATTCAGTGAAAGTGTTTCCAAATTATCAAAACACTTCCCTTTTATATGCAAAGTACTTACTATATCTGTTGCATGAAGCAGTTCCAAGACATAAGGAATGTGGGGTTTTCTGGGAAGGGAAAGTGGGACTTTGGCATAAGAGATGGTGAGGACTGCATAGCATAGGGACTTGGTCAGAAGATGGGCCTGGGGGATCTGGTGTGAGAAACAATAATGGACAGGGACTTTTGGAAAGTGCACTGTATCTTCCCCAATGGAAAAGGATGCCACAGCTTGCTAAGCTGATAGCTACACATACATGTAAATCCGTCGTTTTGCTCCCTTCTGGTCAGACTTCTTTTACCTGGTTCTGCTACATATTTCCAACCTCTGCCTTATTGTGGCTGCCCATTTAGATGTCCTGTAGGCTCCCCAATGTGAAATGACCTGCTATGTGTTGTCAGTGTGGTCTCAATACTGCAAAAACCTCATTCTCCAAAGTCTTTTTAACTTTATGGTTCTGACTTAGAGTTGTCTAAGTAAGAAGTAAAGACAACTCTTATGAGTATAGAGATAATAGACACAAAGAGAAGGCTGAGACAAGGCAGGCAGGGGAGATCTTTCTGTGTTCTTCATCCACTGCTGAGACCCAGTCTTGAAGAGGAGGATGTGGTTGTGGTTCACAGTGCAGAGAAGGCTGTGAGATGCTGTGTTCCAGAATGTTCTAGAAGTATTCCCTGTTGGATTCCAGGGAAAGATGTCATGGAGAGGTATCTCACTGGGAGTGTGCCACTTGTGAGAGACACTAGGGGAAACTGCTAAGTGCTGCTGTTTTCCTTTTGCAGCAGGATCCTGTGCTAGAAAAGTTGCCTACATTGCATGAACTGGAAGTTGGAGAAGCCATGTAACTGCAGGAACCTGTTGGGAATAACACAGCACCAGCAACTTCTTTGTTCTCTCCAGCACCCCCTACCGATAAAGTTAGGTATCAGGGAAAAATAGAGCACTGTGCTTCTTCATTTGAGACAGGGTCTTGCAATGTAGTTCAGGGTGGTCTTAAACTCACTGTGTAGCCCAGACTGGCCTCGATCTTGCTATGAGCCTCCTGCCTCAGCCTCCCGAGTGGTGGGATTAGAGGTGTGCACCATCATGCCTGGCAGCCAGCTCACTGTTTGAAAAGCAGATAATGAACAGACAATTTGGTGTCAAGAGATAACTGAAGGTCCTCTGCTGCTGTTGAGGGGCAGTAAAACCGAATAGTAGAGAGTATGGACACTCAGCCTGCCATTTACCATCGGTGTTATTGTGCTGGTTGGCTTTATATTTAGGAAGTATTTAAAGAGCACCTAACAGAATGAGCAGCGTCCCAGACCTTAAGTTGTTCTTCTCATTACTGCATTCAGATCCAGCCTCCACATTGCCGCTAGGATGAGCTTTGCATTGTAGGGGTGAATTCTAGTCCACACACTGTGGCACAAATTTCATGGCCCTTTATTCCTTTCCTTTCTGAGTCAGAGCAGGCACAGGGACTGTGACACATTATTTACTAACTTACCTTGTCTATTGTGGCTTGAATGCTTGTGTACCCCTTCCCCCAATTCCTGTTGCAATCCTAACTCCCAAGATCATGGATATGAGAGACTCCTTGCCCCTTGGCCCCATCTGTGAGGAGGGGGCCTCACCACATACCGAGTCAGCCGGTGCTTTGACATTGGGCTTTCCAGGCTAGAAGTGCGATGCATCATTTCTGCGATTGATTTGTCACCCAGTTAGGCTATTTTGTTATGGCAATAAGAGTGGACTAAGCTCCTGTCCATATTTTAAAAATCAGATATAGGGTTGTATCACATTGGTATTTAAAGCTCACCTTGACTCCCCCTGGCATCAGGGTATCCCTGGGTGCAAGGCACTTACTGATGCTCCACACCTCTCCTTGCCCCATGCCCCAGCTCAGATTCCCACTGCCTCACCCAGCTTTGAAGTTCACTTCCCTCACACCTCCCCCCAGCTGGCTCTCTTTTGCTGACTGTGCACCCTCCTCTGGAGTACTGTTCCTCTCCTCCTGGCTTTTCTAGTTCCCTTTCAGCCTTTAGGAAATTTACATACCATCTCATCCAGGGAGCCTTTCCTCAATCTCCAAATTGCTCATCATTCTTTTGCCCTCAAAGTATTGGCCTATTATTTCAAAGGACTGGGCTTCTGTGCCTGCCTCCCTGGCTGATGTGGAAGGCCCTTGAGGTCTCTTGCATAGACCTTGTGTTTGTATACCCTGTGTTGCAGCCCAAGCAGATACGTAGGCCTGTGCTCTGTGTTCCGCATGTCTCCAGGACTGCAGATCACAGAGCTCCGTGCAGCCAGCCCCACCATTCTCTATGCCCCAAGCACTGGATGGAGCAGAATCAGTAGGTGAACAGAGTTGTCTTCCTGGCTCCAGATGGCCATGACAGGATCTGTCCGCAGCTGCCTGGTCCACTGTAGAGCTCTCCCAAGCGTTTCCTTTCTGGGTCTATTGGGAGTGATTATAATATTCCAAAATGATGAAACCACATTTTCATACAAGAGATGCCAGGGTTGAGTTGCCCCATATTCATGGGAATGTCAGAAATGGACTGGGAAAGGGGAAAGAAAGAAGAGAGACATCCTCTGATGTGAACAAGGACTTTAATTGGAGACAGCTCCTCCTACCCTGGCTCTGTCAGGAGCTGGTGGCACAGGGATGACTCTGACATCTTCTCCTCCTGCATGGAGTTTCTGAGTTAGTCTTCATGACTCCTGTCCACTGCCCTTCTCTTCACTGAGACCCTCTACAGCTGGGCAACCGGAGACCCATTGGGGTACCCCAGGCTAGAATAATCAGCGTCGTCCAAGGTTGCATGCCTTGGTTGTCATCCAGTTGTTATGGGAGTGGTGTTGGTGTCTCTTTTGAAAATCATTTTGGTAACTGTGTGCATTCAGATCTGAAAGAAAGGAGGAAAAAAATGTACCTTGAGTAAAGGCCTTGAATGAAATATGAATAAAAAGTCTTAGTTTTACTGGAGGATTCTAAAAATTATTCATAGTTTTAAGAACAAATTCTGCTTGACCAAGTGTGGTGGTATACACCTGTAATCCCAGCTATGTGGGAGGCTAAGACAGAGGATCTCAAGTTCAAGGCCAGCCCAGCCAATTTAGCAAGACCCTATCTCAAAGTAAAGTTAAAAAAAAAAGCGGTATGTGAACAGCGGAGGTGGTCATTTATAAGTGTCCTTCAGATGGCTCCTGAGAGAATCACCAATTACTCTTCTTCCTCCTCTTCCACAGCAGGGCCAGCAGAGCCCCCTGAGTATGGAAAGCCAGGCCCGACCTCAAACAGGGTCATGGTGACCCGTCGTCACCCCACAGTGCTGCGCATGGTGCTGGAGGCCCTACAGGCAGAGGAGCAGCGCCTGGGCACCTCAGTGGCAGCCATCAAGCTCTACATCCTGCACAAGTACCCCACAGTTGATGTCACCCTCTTCAAGTACCTACTGAAGCAGGCCCTTGCCACAGGCATGCGCCGTGGCCTCCTTGCCAGGCCCATCAACTCCAAGGCCAGGGGTGCCACTGGCAGCTTCAAGCTTGTCCCCAAGCATCAGAAGAAGCTGCAGTGCAGCAGGAAAAGTACTTGGACAGGACCTGCTGGCTCCAGCAAGAAAAAGATTGCAGAACCATGTGAAGCAAGAGCTCCCCGAGAACAAGCCAAAGCCCTAGAGACAGCCCCTCAGGGAGGCTGCAAGGCGAAAGGCACTGGGCCACAGCAGGTTGTAGCCAAGAAGGACCCCCCAAAGTCAGCTGGGGCTTCCTCAACTGTCCACAAGCTTAGCAGGAAGCCCAAGGTCCCAGGCAGCAGGAGCAGGCAAGAAAACACAGGAGCCCCTGGGAAACTGCAGCCTCCAAGGCTGGAAAATGTGCTGCCTCCCTGAAGGGTACAAAACCCGCAGTGAAGGCCCCTCCAGGGCCTGGACCCAAAGCCACTGCTGCCCCCAAAGCCGCCACTGCTTCCAAGGCTGGGGCCCCCAGGACCAGGACTCTGTCTCCAGCCAGGAAGGCTGGGGGCCCCAAGAACCTCAGGCCACTGGTCAAGAGCTCATAGTTATTGTGCTCAGAGCTCAGTAGCTATAGGCCGGTGGGACAGTGGGTGGCTGGGCTGGAATTTTTATTCCTCCAAATCATCGCACTACTTATTTAACCCTAACTTATTTCTTAAATCATGATCTAGTTATCAATAAAGACACTGATGTATCACAAAAAAAAAAAAAAAAGCACTTGTTATGTCATTCAGCGTAGAGAGTGTGCCTTGCATGTGCAAAGCTCTGGGTTCAGTCTTCAGTGCCACCTAAACAACATTCACAAAAAACCAAAATACCAAATTCAAATTCTGCTTGTCAGAGCTAAGAATGACCCCAAACTGTGTGAAACAGTTATGACTTGAGCATGTGCTTGTTACCTCGGTGTAATCTGGCTGATCCTAACACACACAGGCACATACATGTACGGTTTCCATTTGCTGAGTACCCTCTGCAAGCAGGGTCACATTCTAGGCACTTGTGTACCCTGCTCACTTGATTTTCCCTGCACAACAGGCTGCATCTCACTGCTTTTCATGTTGCGGGGAGAGGAGGAGGCCCAGGTATAAGCACTAGCTAAGTGGTAGAGGCAGAATTAAACCAGGTGGGACTGACACTAATACCTGATATCTAACAATGAATGTAGGCTGTAGACTGTTTTGTCACAGCTTTAGATAACTCCACACCCCCAGAATGCTGAAAGAGGTCAAAGTGTCTAGAGAGACCAAAACCCCAAGAAGTTACTTGGGTGTTCTCCGTGCTGTCTCCGGCTCACATCTGGAACCCACCGAAGGTCCGTGGATGATGCTGTTGGGACATTCTTGGGCTGCGGGAACTCCCAGTGTTGGAAGCCCCCTCACTGTCCTTGCAGCAGCAGCAGAAGATCTTGGATGCCATGTTTTGTTGGCTTTGGGAGAGGAAAGGGCTCTGGGTGTCTGGCTGGGTAGCCCCAACCCCAGAAGCCCATTGTTGTTTAAGCAGTGAGTCACACTGGGCCCCACCTCCTGTAGCTCCCTGTGGCCTGGCGGTCCAGGCTCACCTGCTTCCACTCCCCTCTCTGAGGACTGGTTCTTCCTCTGCTGTGCATAGTCCACCAGCAGAAAGGACTCAGGGCCTTGCTTCTGCCAGCCCTCCTGCCCAAGGGCACCTTCTTTGATGAGCAGGTCTTGGGTCTGGCGCAGTTCTCTGGGCAGCATTGATTCCCACATGAACATATAGACGTGGCTGGAAATGTCTGTCCTTTCGTCGCTGGATCCCGTGGCAGTGAAACACCAGCAAGTGTAGTGGTGCACGTGGACAAGCTCGAGGGTCAGGTTTACTTCTGTTTTCCACGGCTGTGCTGGTGACTGGGCCCTCTCTGGGAGCCTCTCTGTGTTATGTGGAGATGGGAAGCATACGCCTTGGGGGAAGGAGGGTCTCGCTGTAAACCTCTCTGTGGTGTAGGCTCTGAGAGGTCCCATCTGCTCACCTCTCCCCATCCCCTCCCCTCTTAGTGGCTCCTGTTTATTCCAGCTGAGTTCAGGCCCATGCGTCATGACGATGAAGCTCTGCTTTGCTGCTCAGTTCCTGGGCTCACTGCCCTGCTGGGTGACTTTGGGCTGGCCCATGCCTGTCTCTGGATCTAGAGTTCTTGTCTGCAGCAAAGGTGGTTGGCCATCTGTCTTTCCAAGGCCCCTTCCAGCTCCAATGACCCAAGGTTGTAAGTCCATTTTGTTCCTAACCTCCTTTCTGTCCTCCAGGGCATCCTTCCCATCTTGCTGTCCTTGCTCTGTGACCAAAGCCACCTCTGGTGATCATATGCCAGTCACAGCACACTGCGACCAGTCCCTGGCTCGTCCCTGGGCAGTGACTTCCCATCTCTCAAGCCTCTTCTGCGGCCCATCATCTCACATCTGAATTACTGCAGTGGTCCCAACTGGTCCTCTGCTTCTCCTATTTGGTCTCCCTTAAGCGTGTAAACCACATGGTGTCCCTTCTGCCCAAAACCTGTGGTGGTGGCCTCCCTTGTCATGCAGAATAAGACCCAGTCTGTTTAGGGCGCAGGTCTCTGTTTAGGGCCTCCCCTGAGAAAGATCATGGTGTCACCATTTCCTTTGCCTGCCCCTCCTGCTATTTCCTGCCAGCTCCTTCCCTCCCTCCCAGCCGTGCCAGCCACTGTTACTGTGGCTTCTGCTGCTGCTCATCCCTCAGGTCCCACCAGGCTTGTTTCTTCTCCCCTTCTAGCCTGTGCCCCACCCTGCCTGGCGGGGCCCTCTCTGGCCTATTTGCCGTATGAAATTCCCTTCTCTCTCCCAGCACTCCCTGTTCCCCTTTCTCAGCTCTCCTTGCATCCTAACACATCCTGGGATTTATTCATTTGTGGGCGTCCCATCCTCCTCCTGGCAGCCTAAGAAGTCAGGGCCTTTTTGCCACTGCTGAGTCCCCAGCACAGGGTGTAGCCGGGCAGGTATTTTGTGGACATTGTGGCACAGGTGGATGAACCCGTGCTCATCTCATTTTGGTCATGAGTACAAGCAGATGCTCAACGGGGAGCAGTGAAGGGTGAGGTGAATTATTTTTGTTCCAGGAGTGTCACAGTTGGTAGGATGTCGCCTGCCTTATCCACCTGCCAGACTGACTGATGACTTTGCCCATGACTGATGGGCTCTCTGGGGGCCTGCTGGTGGGATTCTTCCACTCAAACGTGCTTCTCCTCTTCCTGTGGTCCCTTTTCAGGGACAGATTCCACTGTTCCCTTTGTGTCTAGAGACAGAAATGGGGAGCCCTTTCTCTCCTTATCCCTGCTCCATTCCCCTTCTTGCCTCTGGTCATTGACCACAGCTTCTCCTCTGGTCCCTCTGGCTCACTTGCAGCCTGCAGCCAAATCCACTCCAAATGTCACTCCACTGCAAAACCTCAGTGTTCTGAGGACCCTGTTCTCTTGCTTTCTTTACAGCCACACACTCACTGCTTTTCAGCGACGTAGCTGCCAGCCAGCAGTGCACAAAATGCACTTCTCCTGTGCTACCACTGGTCTCTGTGGGTTCTGCACCAGGGATTTAACCAATTGTGGGTTGAAAATGTTTAAATATTTAAAAAATGTGTCTGTACTGAATATATAAAGACCTTATTATTCCCTGAATAATATAGTAGAACAACTATTTTCATAGCATGTACATTGTATTAGATACTGTAAGTAACTTAAAATGATTGAAGATTTAGAAGATGACGTAAATAGGTTTATGGGCAAATTACAGATGAGTTTATGGAAGGGATTTGGGCATCCATGAGTTGGGTGGTGAAGGGTGGCCTTGGAACACATCTTCCAGGAACACCAGGACAGATGTATTTATTGAGGATGCACCGGTGACAAGCTGTATGTTTGGGGCTGAGGATCCTGCAGTGAAGAAGAGTGACAGGTTCCTGCTGTCCTGTGCATAGAGAAGGCTTCTCTCCATGTTGGCTTAACAAATGCAGAAACGTTCTCTGATTGTTGGACAACACAGTGCCCAGTTCTTTCCCTATTCCCCTTTCCATGATCAGGCCTTCACTTCCCACCCCTAGAAACAGAAGTGTCCTCAGCCTTGCGTTTCTCTTTGGAAGAGAAAGAAGCACTGTGAGGAGAACACGGCATTTATTCGACATCGTAGGCAGACCATTTGACATTTATGAGCTCGTTTCTCTTTCATCTCCACTGTACCATGCAGGAGTGTCACATTTATTTTTTCTGTTGGAAGAACAGGGAACAGCTGGGTTTTAGTGCAGCTCGTTTTCTGCTGTGGAGTAGTGCTTAGGATGGGATCAAGACCTTGTGCATGCTGGGCAAGCGCTGTCCTTTTGCGTGACATCTGCAGCCCTATTAGCATACCTTTGTCTGAGCCCGGAGTCTGTGCTGCCCAGGCTGTTCCAGAGGGGATGTTCGGACCATCTTGTCTTCTGATAGTGGGTGGGTGGTAAGCGGTTTCAGTGGCCACGCTCTGTGTGAAGCTTGGCAGAGGGGTGCCACAGTGCAAAAAACTTTTACACACTCTTTACTTGGACTTGGATTCCTGATTCCTGTAGCACCTCGCTGTGTAATTTGGAGCAACTTTATCGCTTTGAAGCTCAGTTTACCTACGCATGCAAGGAGGATGGCAAAACCCAACCAGAATTATGTTGTGAGGATTGGGTGATGTAGGATAGACAGTGCTCAGCATGGTTTCTTTTTTTAATTTTAAAGAGATTAAGACAAAAGAGGACATAACAAAGCAGATCAGATCAGAACAATACAAGCAACATAGCATTTCACCACAAGACAACCCATAATTAACAGTAACTATCATAGTGTGTCTTTCTTTGAAATAGTTGAGCATAGCTTCATATACAATAGTATCAAGCATAAAAAAACAGTATAAAACCATTCAAGAAAATGAAAGCATTCAGGACTTTCAGAACCAAATAACACAGAACGAATAATGGCTACTATATTATCTCATTTTCCATAGAAAATTTGTTTATCACACATAATATTCAATAAGATACAACAGGATAGAAACAAAGGCATCAGAAAAATCAGCATGGTTTCTTGCATGTAGTAAGTACTCAGTAATTCAGGATGGTGACAAGGGGAGTCAGAAGTGGAGCGTCTTGCACTACTGGTGCCCTCCTCTAGATGGAAGCAGTGGTCCGTGAGCTTCAGGTCCCACAGCAGGTTGCTAGAACAAGCCAGGTCAGTGAGGTCAGGCTGGAGGGTTTCTGGTCTGGGAAGCCCTCTGGGGTCATTCAGCACAGGTGAAGGACTGGAAAGAAAGTTAGGTCATGAAGGGTGTCATCTGATGATGTGAGCAGGTGTCCACGAGTGGTAAGCATGCTTTTAGTACAGAAATCTCCCCACCTCTGGCTTGTGGGTCTGAGTTTTGAACCTTTCTCAACTGCAGCTGGCAAAATAGATGGGAGGATGGGTGTGATTTCACAGGGCTGGGAACCAGGGAATGTTGGGGGGGCATAGGAGCCTGGACTGGACCATGAAGGTCAGAAGGAGGGAGGGTCTCTCCTGACCTTCTCAGTAGCCCTTCCCTCTGTCCCCCGTGTCCATCACGTTGGTTGGGTAGTTTTGCCTTGTGTGTCTCTCATCCTTCTTGGATTAGCAGGACATCTAGGCTATGTTCTTCTCGCCGAGTGATGGAGGCAAGAAGGAGGTGGCCTCCCCGGGAAAAACACAGTCTGCTAGCAAGCATGTGGGTCTCATTCACTAAGTTTCTACTGGCCAAGCAACATGTGACAGAGCCCAGGGGAACAAAAACACACTTCACTCAAGAAGATGTGGCAGAGAAGAGTAGGATTTGGGGCCAATATTTCATTATGCCGCAAGCAGGTACCATCACTGTGCTCATTTGACAGCTGTGGAAATGGGCACAGAGTGTATTAGGTATTTTAGACAAGGCGACATAAAAGGAGGCTGAAGCATCTTAAAGGTTCAAGGTTGATACTATCAAGTCGTTTTACACATAGTTTGTGCCCATGTAACTCTATCTCTTCCAGGAAGGGACTGTTGGTGAATTACCGGTGGCTGCTGCCGTCTTCCTCCTGTTCCAGTCTCTGTGCTACTGTGCAAGAAATCTGCCTGAGAGCTGGACAGTTTTGCTGCAGAATTTAAGAAACAGGAGAGACCAAATGGGAAACAGGAGGATTTTACTGTTAGGTGTACTCTGGCTTAGCTGATAAATCTAAGTGGCTGAGCAAAGAACAAAGGACAGGTTCCAGCTATTATACACCAAGGGGGTTGATTGTTGGCATGAAGCTTGTGGGCATCCTGAAGGTGGATCAAGGTGGTTTGCCAAGCTGTGACAGTTTTGTATCTTGGTGGCCCTGCTTGGACATAACAGGAAGTTATGGGAACAGAAGGCTATAAAATTTCACTTGCAGGGACAAGATCTACTGTTTCAGTTTCTCTCCATGTGACTGGATTGAGCCCACCCAGATAAGTGGAGGATTATCTTGGGGTTAAGTATTTTTGTTTTTGGAGTGAAATAAATACCTGACATACACAATTTAAAGGAGGAAAGGTTTATTTATTTAAAGATAGTAAAATACAACAAAACAAGACAATACAAAGCCAATCAAGACAACGCAGTGAAATTGGTACAGAACTTCAGAGCAGGATACGGGATAACAGTAGTGGCTACCACAGTATATCTTGTTATCTTCACAATAGTTGTCCATTCAATCAATCTCAAACCAAAAACAGAACACTATAAAACCAATCAAAACAATATTGAATAGAGCAAAACAAACAGAACAAAACAAAACAGTGAAAACAGCATTGGCCTTCAAAGATGAGATAGAAGGAAATCCCCGATATTTGCTATATTGCATACGGTCATCCTCCGAAGAGATGCTCAGACCTCTGGCCCCATTATCAGCATAATCAACTAAGCAGTACAAGCATTTAGTTGCTTTATGTTGCTTAGTTGCTGTCAACTCTGGCTGACCTTGAAACCATCCAGTTGCTAATGGTGTGGGGAGCGGGGAGATGACATGGGAATTTAGGCTCATGGGAGATGCTGGCTGACTTGTTCTCTCCCTGGAGCGCCTGCAGCTCATGCTGCTTACTAGGAAGGCTGGCTCATTGCTTTCTTGGTTGGTCCCCCAACTTGCAGCATGGCTGATTCTCAGGAGGTGCTTGAGGAAAGGTTTATTTTGGCTCAGCATTTCAGAATTTTCAGTTCATGATTGGCTGGCTCTAAGGCAGAAACACACATCATGGCAGAAGGAGACTGAGGGAAGGGGGTGAGGTCAGGAAGCAGAAAAGTAGGGAAAGAGTGAGAGAGAGGAAGGGACTGGGGAAAGAGCATTCTTTCTAGGTCACACACTCAGTAACCTGCTCCCTCCAACCATCCTCTACCTCATAACAGTGCATTTAGCTATAATGTCAGTGGATTGATCCATTGATGTAGTTAGCACCTTCCATACGTGGTGTTTGGGGGGACACTTCCTATGTAAACTGTAACACCCCTTTCTCAGCATCACTGATTAGCAGCCTTGATCAAATCTGTTACCTTCACCTCCCTTTACATGTTTTCAGGGTTCAGCAAATGGGATGAAGACAGTTTTGGGAGATGGGACTTTATTTTGTCCCCCAGTTTATAAACACTTGTGTCAAGCAAATTAAAGAATGAAGTAGAATCCCAGTTCAGTTCCCCCAAAACAACTACAAACTAACCAAAAGACTGTAATAAGATTAAAAATAAGTTATTAGGCTATAAAAGGGTTTCTGATAATTTTTAAAAAATCAACAGAGTAGAGAAGTAGAGTGGCTGGCAGGGGGTCAGATGGTCTCCACTGTCACCCACATGTCACTCTGTCACATGTCTCCGTATACCATGCACTGAGGAGGACCAGGATGGCTTCTGTGGTGTTCCAGCCCCAAATGGAAAGCCGGAATCTACCAGAAGGAAACCTCACATAAACCCCAACGGAGGGCTGTTTTATAAATAACTATGTCTGTTGTCTTCAGAAAAGTGAAACTCAGAAAGACAACACTTTTAGATGAAGGGAGCATGACAACAATGTGTCATTCTTGATCTTGGATTAGATCCTCATCTGATGAAAGTTGAATAGTATTGTGTCAATGTTGGAATTAATGTTTTTGATAGCTTCATGGATAGCCTTGCTTGTAGCAAACCTACATTGAAATGTTTAGGGGCAAAAGGACATGACGAATCTCCAGTGAGCCAGGAGAAAATAACAAGGAGAAATGGGAAAATGATAAAGCAAATTGGGGAAATGTAAACAATTGGTGAATCTGGGTAAAGGTAAAAAGTCTTAGCAGTTCAGAGCTGCTAAACAGTCTTGCAACTTTTCTGCAAGTCTGAAATTATTTCAGGTTTGCAAATGGAGGAGGATATCAAGAGATGGGAGAAGGGGAGGGAAGGAGAGAAAGGGGATGTAAAAAGAATTAGAATGTATTATGTTCATGCACCAAGCCCACACAATGAATGTGGTCATTTTGTACTGCAAACATTTTGTACTGTAAAAATGTAGAAAAAAAAGATGCCCAAAACATCTTGTCTGGGTTAGTTAGATGTGACAATATGTTTAAAAATGTAAGACCTCATTTGTAAGGGTACTCCCTGATATAGGGAAGGGGAAAAGAAAAGATGAGGGACATGTCCTCTTGTGTGACCAAGAACTTTAATTGGAGGCAGCTCCTCCTGCCCTGGCTGTGTCAGGAGCTGAAGGGGTCTACAAGGTGACACAGGAATGGCTCCAACATCATCTTCTCCTGTAGGGAGTTTTTGAATCAGTCTTCATGACTCCTGCGCACTGTCCTCTTCCTCGTGGAGACCCTCTGCAGTTGTGCAGCCGGAGACCTGCGTGGGTGCCCCTGACTAGAAAGCTCAGGGTCTCCCGATGAGGCAGGGCTGGAAGGGCCAGTGCTCCTGATAGTAGCGGTTTAAATTTCTCTTGTAAAATCTTCCTTGGGAAACTTCTGCATTGAGATCTGAAAGGAAGAAAGGGGGGAATTAATGCCATGTGAAGGCCTTGGAATGGGACCTGCGTAGACTGTCTGGGTTGGTCCTGTCCCTCTCTGATCGGTCCTCAGGCTTCTGAGTCCCTTGGGAGGCCATGCACCCACAGTGTAGGAGTTTCTTACTGTTGATGTGGCATTGTACACATTGGTGGAGTCAGTGACAGCAAAGAGTCTTGCAAAGCACAGTAGCATGGAGAATGGGAAGCTTGGATCTACCCTGGCTTGCATGCTAATGTCATTTCCTGGAGACCTTGTGAAAAGGTCCCCTTTCTCCTTCATGGGCCTCATATTGAGGGAGTGGGGAGGATAGAGAAGGTGGTGGGTAAGCTATTGGGGTCCCTACCTCCCAACTTTCCTTTCGGTTAGAACTGGTGCCCTGTAAACTTTTGTAGAAATTTGATCTTGAGTGAGATTTCCTTTGCAAGAATGGTTTGGCTGACAGGACAGTCACTGAAATGACAAGGCTGGGTGACCCTTAACTGTCACTCACCCATTGTCACTGGGGGTGGCATTGATGCCCAGAGTGTGTCTGCATTTCCTTTTCCTGGTTTTTGCCACTATCCTAGTTTGGACATCTGGCTTTCCATGACCCAGAGACATATCGCCCATGACCGAACTACACTCAGTGCACAAGCATTTCCAGGCATTGTCCCTTTGCCATGCACCTGGCTGGACAACAGGGACCAAAACCAATGTGGGTCCTGCCCTCTTGGAACTGAATTTCTGTCAGTCCAAGTAGGAAGCAGACAGTCCCACAACTGTACATACATGATGATGCCATAGGGCCTGTAAGAAAGAATGGCCGCATGGGGTCCTTTCCTCCCAGACCTCCTCCTCATGAGATTCCTGGTTTGGAAGATCATGGAGTGATACTGAGACCCCTGAATTCTGCCAGTATGCTCTAGAATGTGGCCACAGTTTTCTGATGAGAAGGGGCTGGGGATTTAGCTCAGTGGCATAAGCACCTGCCTTGCAAGCAGGCAGTCATGAGTTCGATCCCCGGTACCGATAAAAAGGAAAAAGACCAAGAAAAAAAAAAAAAGTTTTCTGATGAGAATGGTTATTCTCCCCACATCCTATTAGCTTAGCTCAGATATGGGGTCCGGTGATCAGGGCAAGGTCTCTTTCCTGAAGGTTTGTATTTGGACTCCAGTTGGTGACTCACCCGGAAGCTCGCTGATGCTGGAGGATGTGCTCTTGGCTGGGTACATCAGGCATCTGGTGTCAGTGTGCTTGGAATTTTGTCTGTCGAGCTCTTCCTTCTGAAGCTGCAGACCTGACAGTGAGAATTCCATGAGGTTCCACAGGGAGGCTCAGAGACAGACGGATCATGGGTGTGGAGCTGTTAGCAGCTCTTGAAGCGGCGGTACCCACAGGCGGGTTAGGGTAATGGGGCAGGGGAGCATCTAAATCTACCTGCTTCTCTCTCAAGTGTGTTGTCCTGTGAATGGGTGCTGTATTCACAATATACAATCTTATTAAAACATTAATATTTTATCTTTAAAAAATGTAATTGGTTTCAATTATAGAAAAGTTAAGAAATATTCAATAGTAGGAAGCAGAAAAAAAAACACCTCAAACCTTTCTCCCCAGATAATGTTTTTTTTCCTATGAATATTTTAAATCTTCCATTATGTCTTATGTATTATATATATTTTTTATTTTTTCATATGTTATAAACATTTTGTTATGTCATTAAACTTTAAAAGTAATGATTTTGCAATATTGTACTTTATGGCTAATTCAATGGTTGTATAAAATTTTACATCACAGCTTATTTAAACAACAACCTGTTAATGGATGTTTCAACTCTTCCAATTTTACTACTGTAAAGACTGTTGTAATGAACATTGTTGTTTATAAAGCTTCATTTTCATGCACTTCTAGAAGTGTCACAAATGATTTTTATCAAACTGAGCTGTGTTCCATAATAGGATAAATAGCTCTATCGTGTCTAGTGGTTTATGTTGAACAAGTTGTTTAACTTTCTTCTGCATCTTCTCTCACACTTGCAAAATGAAATCTTAATTGTGTGTAATAAAGCCCATTTCTTTTGGGGAGGGTGAGTACAGGGGATTGAACTCATGACTGTGCTTGCCAGGCAGGCATTGTGCACTGAGCTCTCTCCCAGCCCAAGCTCATTTCTTAGAGTGACTGGACAAGATTACATAGCATTTTACTAGTACCGTGTCAACTATGAAACACTAGAGGAGTCATCTGACCACAGCTAGTGCCTAGACAGTGCTTTGCATGTGGTAAGGGCTCAGTGGTTAACATTATTATCATCTTAGGAAAAAGTACTGGCATTAAGGTCCTTGATTTTTATTGTGAAAGTGTTTCCAAAAGAAGTCTTTTGAGAGCCCCAACTCACGGATATCTGGCAAAATATGCCATGCTGTTTTTCCTTGACGTTGTACTGCTCTCAGTGGGATTGTGACAGATTCCTGAAAGCCTCCTGCCTCATCAACTGTCTGTCAGTCCTAGCCTTGCCTGATCTTGATGATCATGCTTTTATTTATCTGCCTGAAATTGATTTTAACCCCAATCTTCTTTGGCTTGACCTACTGTCTTGGAACATTAAGGATTACAAACTGAAGCCCACCATGCCTTCTGTCCCTCTCTTCCGCTGACACCGTGAGCAAGGAACCTCATGCTCCAGATGGCTAAAAATGAAAAGCAAATGGCTGATATTTCCTAGACTGCATGAACAGAAAGATACTTTGTAAACCACTGGAGTTTCAAAACTTGTTTGTTTTAACAGCAGAACTATCCTAACCTGACTAATTCTCATTTGGGTTCCATTTCTTAAGTACCTATTTTTATCGGGTCTTGTGATAGGTGCTTATGCATCTTTCTTCATTTTGCAATGATCCTGAAGAATGACAATGTATTATAAATATTTCCACTGTACAGATAAGGACAATTGTGGCTCAGGGAAGTTAAGTGACTTGCTCAATTTCTGTGGGAAAGCTGAGACTTGAACTAACATTTACTTATCCAAAGGTAGTGATCTTTTTAACTTTTTTAAAAAATTGGTACTGGGGATCGAACTCACGACCGGCTGCTTGCAAGGCAGGGCTTATGCTGCTGAGCTAAATCCCCAGCCCCCAAAGGTAGTGATCTTAATTACTATCTTTATGGTCTTTAGCCTGGTGTTTCTCAAACTGTAATGCACACTCAGACTTACTTGGAGATCAGGTTAAACTTCAGGTTCTGGTTAGGAGGTCTGGAGTAGGTTCTGAAAATGCATTCTAACAGTGACTTGGTGATGCTGATATCACTGTGCCATAGAAATACTTTAGGTGGTAAGATGTTAAACTTTTTCATTAACTGGTTTGGGTACTTAGCCACCAATACCTCACTGTAGGTTGCCAGTATCATAAGACAAAGGAAATGTAAGGGGTGTCTCAGCAGGAGGCAGATAGTGAACTGAGGCTTAGAGGGGCCAGGTGGGGTGCCACGATCTGCTACATACTGTTGTTCAATGGCTGCTTCTCCTGGGTTTCACTGGGAACCTTGGGATCCTCAATGCTTTGGGGCTGCTCACAGTCCCTGCAGCAGAAGCAGAGGATCTTTGAAGCCAGGTTTTTGTGGGCTGCTGTAGAAGGTAAAAGAATAAGGGCCATGGGTTTGGGGATCCAAATCCAACACGCGCACTGGAGATGTACTGTGGTGGGAGTCGATTGGACTTCCCTCTCCCAAGTCACAGTGTTCCTCCCATTTTCCAAGTCCCCTGTGGTTCCTCATGACCAAAAGATCCAGGATGGTGACTCATGCCTAAGTTGGGTTGTTTTAAAACCATTTTTCTTTGGGTATTTTGTACCAAAGAAGTTTCTTACCCATGGCAAGGAGTTGAAGTCTTTTTCTGCAGAGATGCTGTGTTGAATGAACTGATCTTGAATTTGAGCCCAGGTCACCGCTCAGGGCTGTTTCCTAAATGAACACAAGGCTGTAATTTAAGACATGTTAGTACTCAGTGTTTACACACTAGCCAGGACCCATTGCAGCAAGATACCAGGTCCTGCAGAAATGCAGATATTATGCTTAGGTTTTTGATAGATCTGCATTCTACCTGACTTCTACATTCGCCTTTCTGAACCTTACTTTTACCATATGGAGAATGGGAATTTTTATAGGGCCTACCTTGCAGAAGTAAATGGTTAAAAAATACCAAGTGACTCCTGTGGAGGTGGATAGATTATAGGTGCTCAGTTAATGGTCACTGCATTTCCTTCTCAGCCTACAGCCTCCAGGGCCCACAGGGATGCGGTAAGGAAAGGCAGAGTTGCATATGTTCAAATCCCAGATTTGGGGCTAACTTGCAGAAATGCTTCGGTAAATCCATGCTTGTTGCTGTGTTTCAGGTTCCTCCAAAGAGGAAACAGGAAGTTAGGCAAGATGGTCTCATCAGGGATCTTTTAGTACAGATGACCCAACAATAGGAGGATTTTAGTGCTAAACTCCTTTGTGAAGGAGCTTTTACAGATCTCTGGACACTCCCCATTCTTGGTCTTTTCTGGTGATAAAAGTTCCTTTTATCACATTATTGGTTGGTTGTCCCTCTAACACTCCATTCATTTGGTGAAGTATTCCCCTCAGTGGTTCTTTCTTTTCATTTTTTTTTGTCTGTGATGATCTAGTCTGGTCCGAGCTACCATTATCTATTGTTCCAATTATTTCAGTAGGGTCCTTAAAGATTAATACAGAATCTGGGGTAGTTCTATTAAAAAGTGTTATGTCACACAATAACTGCTTACAATTTCTGGTGACAGGAAAAATTGATAGAATAATTAGAAGGATAATAGTACTAAAAAGGAAACAAAAACTCTGAAATAGCATAAAATAGAAATTCTAGTTCTAAGAAATAATGTATTAAGGGAACACTGATGACAAACTGGGTAGCAGAAGGAATGAGCTGTGTGAACTTGAAAAAAGCTCAATAGAAATCCAAACTAAAGCAAAGAGCTAAAAAAGATTTTAGGAAGGCTGAGGAGAGCAGCCAGAGTCAGAAGGACCTGACACATGCATGTGACTAGACTCTCAGAAGGAGAGGAAAAGGGAAGAAAATACATTTGAATCACGAATGGTTGAAAATTTTTCCAAATTTAATGGACTATCTACATAAATACTTGATAAATGCTTGATAAAAACATGAAAAACATAAACTTATACTGATGCAAATTATAATCAAATAACCAAAACCAAATTACAAAAGGAAAAATTCAAATCTTGGGGGCTGGGGATTTAGCTCAGCGGCATAAGCACCTGCCTTGCAAGCAGTGAGTTCGATCCCCAGGACCGGTAAAAAGGAAAAAGACAAAAAAAAAAAAAATCAAAATCTTATTCCAAATCTAAATCCAAAGAGTCCAAATCTTAAAAGTAATCAGAAAAATAAGGAAAAGAGAACAAGCGTGACAGCTGATTTTGCATCAGAAGCAATGCAAGCTAGAAGACAATTCAACACATTCAAATGTGGAAAGAATCTTAGAACTCTTTATTAAGTGAAAATATCTTCCAGCAATGAAGATGAAATAAAGAAATTTAAAAATAAAGAAAAATGGTGATAATTTGTCTTCAGAAGATCTAGGCTTTTAAAAAATGCTGAGAGGCGAGAAGAGTGCCAGAGGAAAATGTAATGTGCTCTAAGTATGTGTGTGTTTGTGGGTACAGTGCACAAACACACCTTTTTTTCTCTTAACCCTCCTCCCCCCAAGTCTTTCAGTGGTTTCTCACATTCTTCAGAAGACCTGTATGTCAGGATTCTCTCATCATCAAATTTCCCTTCTCTCACCACCAACTCCCTGCCTTCAATTCCTGTTTCCTCCCTCTGGATTCCTACTAAGCACACTGGCCTCCATGATAATTTTTATTTTTACTTTTTATATTTGGTACTTGGAATTGAACTCAGGACTTCTCTCTTGCTGGGCAGGTGCTGTGCCACTGAGCTATATCCCCAACCCTCCTCGGTAATTTTCAGAGCACACTAAACTCTCAGTTCGGGAATTTGTCCGCATATTACCTTCCCGTCTGAACTGCTGTTCAGTTGGATAACTACTGGGTGTCTTTACCTTTAAGTTTTTGCTTAAGTGTGATGTGGGTGATAGAGCATGAGTTCTTTCCATTTAGTTCATATACATTTATTGAGCACGTACTATGTGCCAGCTACTATTTGGTGTTGGAGATGCAGTAACAAGTTAATAATAGGCAAATGCTCCACTCACATGGAGGCATGGGTTGTATTTTCTTTTCCTTGAATCCCAGCATGCAGTGCAGGGATAGATGAAGAATGGGGACCTTATAATTATTTGTTCATGAGGCTTCTCTGACTGCTGTATAATAACTATGTGTCTACAACTTTTTCTCCCTTGCACTGACAGATCTTTAACTTCCTATGCATCTGTTACTCCTCATGGTTAGAGGTACTCAGCAGGCTGGACACTCAGCAGGTGGGGGTCCTTGGCTGTAAGCGGGGTGTGGTGCTCACCTGGTGCATTTAGCCCAGTCTCTAGTCCTCTTTCTGAATCTGCTGCCGGTGAATTTGCTGATTTGAGCACTGATGTATTTTTATGTGCTCTCTTTTAATGGATTCATTTTGCAAGATTTATAAAATGAATAGAAATGTATATAAAGTAAGTAGATCTTGTTTTGGAGATGTACCATTACCCTTGCCATTAATCTGTGTAATCTTCTGCTGATTGCTTTAACTTCAATATTCTTCATCTGCTCACACAAATGTTTGCCTCGTGGGGTTTTGATTTGTTCCAGATTGCCTTCCTAAGAAAGGAGCAGAGCGTAGAATCTGACAGGCTCTCACCACAGTCTCACTGAAGACTAAGGCTTAGTCTCTACTAGGCCGGTGACCCACTGGTTTACAGGAAAGTGCTGAAATTTTTACTTGGGTCCTGCAAGCATTTGTGAGCACGTGTTCTGTCTTGTTGTATCACACACAGTGTCACTTCACTCAGCCTGTATCTTGGAGTTAGAGATTTCCGGTGTGCCAGAATGTGGCCTCTTTCAGGGGCTGCTGGTGTACCCTTCCCATTTGTCATGGTCTCCTCTACATTAACATTATAAAGGAGAACCTACTTTGCACATAAGCTCCCATTTTGTGTACTCTTAAGGGCATATTTTAATCAATGATAACATGTCAGTAGATAATTTGGATTTATCATGGCCATTATGGCAAACTTCTGTTGTAAAAAATAAAAGCTTTAAAGATGGACTTTTCTTTAAACAGAACAGGAAAATATAACAGCGAATACTTAACATAGAGCTTCTCTGATTGTCATACTCTAGCCTCAGAAAGGGGGAAAAGGAAGAGAAAAAAATGCAAGATTTTATCCTACTCAAGCATTCTGAAATCTATTTTCTTTGCATTTTTCTCTCTCCACCAAGGTTTTTCTTTACCATCTACTTATACTCATCCTATACTTCCTCATGGCTGCCTAATACTTTCTTCAGGGAATCTTTTTCTAGAAAATAGTCACACATACTAATCCTTAAATCTTTGACACCAGAAAGTGAATCCAGTGAATCCATGGATTTAAACCATGGCTGAGAGTTAGCTGTCAGCAAATATTTAGAACTGTTCCAAACTTTAGAACAACAGAATGTTTCTATACAGTACAGGTTTCTGTTAGTTACTTACTGCTCTGGATTATAGTATTTGTACCAAAAGCTCATTCTAATGTTGACCTTCAGGGATGCTGAAAAATGTTTAAAAACAGTTTGATGGAATTCTGGAATGTTTAAATAGCCCACTTATGTATAATTTAGTAAAATCAGATTTGAGAAAGTAAGGAAAATAGGAAATGTGCTACATAAAACCATTCTGACAGTCTTTTCATAGAGGAAGACAGGATGATGATTCAGAAGCATAAGCAAAGTGAAGGTGAATCATTAGTGTAGCACAAAATGCTGGACACTGTAGGAGAAAATTCTGTGGTAGACCAAGAGCTTAAATAAAGGACACCTCTTCTTCCATTGCAAAGGGCTCGGACATTAGGAGGACTCAGAATAAATACATTAGAATGGGAAGTATAAATGTAGATATCCTAGTTATTTTTAGAGTCCTAAAATACTAACTAGAGCCACTTTTCCTCCCACTGTGGTGCTTAGGATTGAACTCAGGTCCTCATATGTGCTAGGCAAATGTTTTACCACTGAGCTACCGCTGCACCTATCTAAAATATCCGCTAGAAATCAAAATGATCTTGTAGTCTCTTGGATAAAACAGTTGGCTCTCAAAGCACACACAGGGCCAGATTCCTCTATAAGAATGTGGAGATTGGATTAAGGACACTTAACATCTAGTATGTAGAAAGGCCATTGGGAGAACTGATACTCCGTATCAGAGGGACAGTTGCGCACATCTGTCCACTGATGTTTCTTCTAGATCTTAGCACTCAACACTTTCCTATTTCTCTTCCAAACTTCCAAGGAAATCATCTGTAATGGGGATGGCCAAAAATACTGCCTGTGGCTTATTCTTCAATGCTAAATGGGACTAAGCTAATTGTTCCATGGGACAAATGCATCATTTCAAGAGGATGGCTCAAAGCCCCTCAATTGAACTGTCTTCTCTCGGAGTCTCAGTGAGTGGAACCCTTCTCAGGGCTGTCACTGCTGATGGGGAGCAGACTGCTGAGGATTGTAAGTTGGGCCATCAAGATGTGCAGTTTTCTTTACAGTGGCTGACATAGTGAATAACATAGCCCAGTCTTTGGGGTACAGCCAGTTTAAAACTTTTATCTCAAGTAACTGTGGATGATAGAATGCTACTGTGTTTTATTTTGGCTAATCAGGGTAGCCTGTGCCACTGCTAACACTCTGCCCCCTAGATTTATGGTTGGCTGAAGTTAATCTGTGTCTCAGCCAAAGGACTAGGCAGCTTAGCTCTCTCAAATAAATGGCTGTGTCTCAGAACTCATGGGTGGTGATTCCAGAGATCCCTTTGGGTTCTTCTTAAAATATGCCAATCATTACAGCTTATCTCCTGTTGCTCTGTATGTCGTATGCAGAGAATCGAATGCCTTTAGGCAGTCTCTGATCTAATGAGTAGCCAAAAATGATTCAGAGACTAAAATGAAGAGGAGCCAAGCTGAATGACAAACCAAACACTACACATCTCTGTGAATGGCAAGATGGACTGTGTTTTTTTTTTTTTTTTTTTCAAGCAAGGCTGGGACATTGAAGAATCTTGCCCACAGCTGTGGTGGAGGGAGGACCTGGGGATGGAGACAGAGTAAACTATGAAGCACCCATACTCTCAGGTAAAGACAGATGCTCTGTAATCCCCAGAACCTGTGATAAACCTGTGGACCCATTAATGAAACTTTGTCACGGTCACCAGTCTCCTGAAAGTGAGAGACACATTCCAGTAGTTAAATTTACAATGAGCTTTTGGCCTGAAATAGGACAGTTTGGGAATCTAACACCTGCCCTACCCCTTATTCATCAGCAACTGCCTATGAGCATGTTTAACCACCAGGGGATTTGCTTCTGTTCCACATATTGAGTGACAATTTCTTCCTTTAAAGCATCTTACTGATGTAGAAAAAAATGTAAATATTTATCTTGCCTTTTAAATATGGGTCACATGGGTGACTTACTAGTAGTACATTTTAAGTCTTTCCGGATCATTCCACATGAGCAGGGCCACAGGGGTTGATGATGGATTCTCATCTGAATCCAGGACTTCACCAGGTGGTGTCACAGGAAGGACAGCGGGGTGGAGCCACTTTCCCTTCCAATGCTGCAGTGGAGGGCTTTGAACTTTTGAACCCTCTTGAGAAGTGGAAAGACTCCTAGTGAGAGCCCAGCAGCAGTTACAAGCACTTGTTTAGGGTGCAGTTCTTAAAGATCAACTTCTTGGAAGAACACTGTAGGAGAAT
This sequence comes from Cavia porcellus, assembly GCF_034190915.1. Classification (NCBI taxonomy): domain Eukaryota; kingdom Metazoa; phylum Chordata; class Mammalia; order Rodentia; family Caviidae; genus Cavia; species Cavia porcellus. The sequence goes on along the minus strand of NW_026947484.1, from coordinate 173,319,956 downwards.
TTAACCTTTCTGAACCTCAGTTTTCTGATTATGAAATGAGAAAAAAACAGCATCTCCAGGAGAGGGCTTGTGAGGACTGACTAATGGTGGAAAAGGCTTCATAAATGTAACTGGTGATGAGGATGGAGATGCAGGGGGCATGCTTGGGGGCGTGGGCAGTGTTGCACTTCCAGTGTCTTCCTCTAGATGGAAGCAGGAGCTAAAGAAAAGTCTCTGGGGTTGTTCCCCAAAGGGCTGTGGGCCTCAGATCCCCAGTGATGCCACACCATGTTGATCAGAATGAGCCAGGTCAATGAGGTTAGGCACAAGGGGATTCTATGGCTGGAGAGGCCTTTGGGGTCATTTGCCACAGGTCAGGGGACCACAGAGAGAAACAGGGAGGTCATGCGAAGCGTCTGTTTCTAGAGAAGTGAACAGACCTCCATTGTCCGTTTCAGTACAGAAAGGCTCTCCCTCCACTCCTGGGAATGACATTTGAGCCTCACTCACCTGCAGCTGGCAGATAGGCAGGAAGCTGTGTGTGATGTCACAGAGCTGGAAACCAGGGAATGCTGTGGACGGGGGAGGGGACAGTCTGGGCTGGACCACAAAAGGGAGGAGGAGGGAGCGTGTGCTGACCCTCTCCCCAGTGCTCTGACTCTCGCCATGACATCAGTCTGTCTGCCATGCTGTTGATCAGGGGCAGCCATACAAACCCTGGAGCTTCTTGGGAAAGTATTTTGAGAGGCCAGGCCAGAAGGAGGGAGCACAGCGCTGGGTACAGAAACCTGGGCACAGTCTCTCAAGCAAAGTGACTCTATGCTTTGATTTCTTCTTCGGCAAGATGGGCATAATAATAGTGATGAGTTCTCTGTGTATCCTTAGGAGTTCACAAGAACAGGTCAGTAAACACTGAACATGGGGCCTGGGCATAGTAAGGACTACACAAAAGGGGGACTGTTAATCTTAGGTGTAAAAACACAGGGACTTTTCATTCCTGTCTAACTTTCAGAAAAAGAGGAATTGCTTCCTAGTGGAATCCTGACAAAATCTCTCATCCCATGGGGCACTCTTTCAATTCCTTTATTTAAGACAACTCGGTACTATTTAGGGAAGTCAAATTAGTTGAAAATGTCCCCTATCAGTGCTATCTTTGGATGTTCCTAGAGGCCACTGGATACAACAGAAACAGAACAAAACAAAGAAACTCAGCACACTTTTGGAGTCACTGGATGTGCCCTTGTCACCACAAACACTGGAGGGTAAAACACAAAGCTCGCTGGTAAAGCAATACCCTTGAGTGGTAATATTGAAGATTCTCAATTATGGCTGCCAAAGAGATCCACTAGAATTATTAAAACTAAGACTGCCTGGGGCCTAACCCCAGAAAAATTATTATCTCAGGATGAGGCTAAAACCTGGGCAGTAGAACTTGTGGCTCCAAAGCTTTCCAAGTAATTCTTATGTGTAATCAAGAACTTGCAACTTACATTGCAGGAGTTGTCATTGTACCCTGAAGTGGTGGTTCACAAAACCAGGCTGCACATGAAAATCACTGAAGAAGCTTCAGTAAATGGCAGTCCTGGGCCGGGGATGCAGCCCAGTGGTGGAGCACTTGCCTAGCATGCACAAGGCTGTGATCTCCAAAACCACAAAAACAACAAACAAGCTAACAAGCCGCATAGAGCCAGTCTAAACAACCAGGTCAGTAAAACCACTCTTTTTTTTTTTGGCAAGTACATGAGGCAGCATTGGTGGATTTAAAAACTCTCCAGCCAAGAGGCTGTGGGGAAAAAGGAACTCTCCTTCACTCTTGGTGGTAGTGTAGACTGGTGCAACCATTGTGGAGGTCAGTCTGGAGATTCCTCAAAAAGCTGAGATTGGAAGTCCCATTCAACCCAGCTATTCACTTCTAGGCATATTCCCAGGAGAACTGAAAACATCATACCACAGTGATATTTATGTACTCATGTTTATAGCAGCACAATTTGTAATAGTCAGATCTTAGAAACAACCCAAGTGTCCATCAACTGAGGAATGGATAAAAAAGTTGTGGTATTTTTATACAATGGAATACTACTCAGCTATAAAGAATGATCACATTGAAATATTTATAAATAAATGGACACGGGGCTGGGGATTTAGCTCAGCGGCATAAGCACCTGCCTTGCAAGCAGGCAGTCATGAGTTCAATCCCCGGTACTGATAGAAAAAGACAAAAAATAAATAAATAAATAAATGGACACAACTTGATACCATACTCATAAGCAAAATAAATCAAACTCACATGTATAAATACCATATAGTGTCTCTAGTGTAAGAAATGGTAAGAGTACATAAGATTTGATGGTAATCATGATTCCCCATTACATTGCTTTGAAGCCTTATAATGTTCTCATTCATTAGTGGGAATGGTTTTATTTTGGGTTGTTTGATTTTATTATCTGTGATGATATGAACAGTTATTTTAAAGAAAACAAGACATTATAATAGTTAGTGCTGATTTAATATCATCTTGTTTTGAAGTCCCACCAAGATTTTGTTCTTCTGTCTCCATCAGTTTTATCACGTTGTATCTTAATGGATTTTATTATATGTGATAGTATAAACAAAATTTTTTATGGACAAGGAGATAATATAGTAACCATTGTTTGTTTTCTGTTAGTTGGTACTGAATATCCTATAAAATACTGTCTTGTTATGTTTGATACTATAGTGTATGAAGATATACTCAAATATTTCAAGGAAAGAGACACTATGGTAACTACTGTTATGTTGGGTTGTCTTGTGGTGAAACACTATGTTGCTTAAATTGCTCTATTCTGACCTGTTTTGTTATGTCCTCTCTTATTTTAATCTTTTTTTTAAATAAAAAAAAAGTTTAAAAATACTTCTCCAGCCAGCATTGAGAACTACTGATTTACAGAGCAAATTTTTAAAAACAATTTGTATATTTTCTTAATGTGTATAAATTGGCCCTTTTAGCTTGGAATGTGCTTTTCATGGACAGTATTATGCATAGACTCAAAAGCTTTACTTTTGAAATAACATAGAAATGAAGATGGTTTATGCTGAAAATCTATGTTTGATAAAAACTATGAACACAGGTGTTAAAAATGGATATGAAACATTTGAATTAAATTATTTTAGAATATGGGAGAGTGAGGGTAGTAACAGTTCCAAACTATATTTCATGCTCTGTCATCACAAGTGCGTGTCATGTGAATCCTTGTAAGTTGATGAGTGCTTGTTTCACCCATAATACTGAACATTTACATATTCAAGTTGATAAAAATGCTTAAAATGTTTGCATGAGGAAGCCAGGGGACAGCCTTACATGCAGGGTGCTTTACCTTGCAAGTGTGTATGGCACAGCTGCATCCTAATTTACTGTGTAACCTCAGTCAAGCCATCAGTGTTTCAAATCCTCAGCTTCCTTATTTTTAGAATATGAAGAACAAGAATTGATATCAGGAAGAAATTCCACCAGCCACAGAAATGTGTAAATGTAGTGCCTGGAAGAAAGGAAGCATTCAATGTTGCTCAGATTATTACTGTATTATTTGTTGTTGAGAGTGAGGAGGAGGAGGAGGAGGAGCCTAGGCTGATATCCATCTGGCTTTCACAACTGTGGCTGTGGAATTAAGGAATTCAGCAGCAGAAGTAAATTTCAGGTAAAGATAAATTTAACTTTTTCAAAAACTATTTTTTTTTTACATATTCGCAGGAACGTGCAAAGAAGCAAACAGTGAACAGAGAGGGACCCATGAAGCTGTCACACAGCCTCATCTATGTCACAGCTTATAGCAGCATATAGCACTACCACACAAGATCGAAACCAGGAAGGTCATTATGTGATCCACAGAGTTTATTCAACTCATCAGTTACACATGTCTTCATCTCTGTGTATATGTGTGTGTGTGCAGCTGTGTACAATTTTATCACATGCAGAGCTTCATATTTACCTTCAGAAACAAGAGAATGACTTGTGTCATCACCCCAACTGTCCTTTGTGTTACCTCCTGAAAGTCACACCCACTTCTCTCCCTACCATCTCTAACCCCTGCAAATTACTGGTCTACTCTCCATGCCCATTGTTACGTCATTCAGAATGTTACATAAATGGAAACATGCAGCATGCGCACACCTGCTGGGGTTGGCTTCTCTCACCGACATACTTTCCTTAAATTTCATTCTAGTTACAGTATGTATTAACAGTTAACTCGTTTTTATTGCTAGCCCATGGTATGCATGAGCTATAGATATTTTGATCATTTTGTCCATTAAAGATGTTTGGATCGTTTCCAGTTTTGGGTTATCAAGAATAAAGTTACTAATGTGAACATATTTGTACTAGTTTTCATGGAAAACAAGTTTTCATTGCTGTGACATAAATGCTCAATTTATCCTACAATTGTTGAACTGTATGGCAAATCTATTTTTTGTTTTGAAAGAAACCACTGCATCATTTTCCAGAGGGATCATGCCATTTTACATTCCTGACATCAACGCATGAGAGTGATCCTGTTCTCCTCTATCCTCTCCAGCATTTTCTTCATTATATATATTTTTGGGTACTGGAGAGTTCAACTGAGAACCATGCACTTACCAGGCAAGCACTTGAGTCACTGGGCTAAATCCCCAGCCCTCTTCATTCTGTTTTATATAAGCTATTCTAATAGACATGGTCCGGCATCTCATTGTGATTTCCAGTGTGCACTTCCCTGCTAGCTGATCATGTTGAATGCCATGTGTGTATCGGCCATCCTCACATCCTCTTTGGTGAAATGTCCATGTCTGTTATCCATTTCTAACTGAACTGGTTTTCAATCTAGTTTTAAAGCAATAGCTTTATTGAGAACTAATTCATGTATCATGTTTCACATTGTTTAGAGTATACAGGTCAGTGGTTCTTAGTATATTTATATAGTTGTCCAACCACCCCTGCTACATAAAACCTGAATATTTTTTGTTGTTCCCAAGGGAAACTCCATACTCACTGGCAGTCATTTCCATTTACCTTCCTTCCAGCTCCTGGCAAGTAATGACCTACTTCCTGCCTGCTCTGGACGTTGCTTATGAATTTAATTACACAATGGGTGGCCTTTTGTATCTGGCTTGATGCTTTCAAGTTCATCCACATGGTAACACACAGCACGTCTTCATTCTTTTTATTGTCAGGCAACACGTATTCCATTCTATCCTCTGGATAGATCAGATTGAGTCTGCTGATGGACATTTCTGTTCCTACCACTTGGCTCTGTGAATTGTGCTGCTGTGGATACCTGTGTGCAAGTTTTGGTGTGGACATGTGTTTTCGTTTCTCCTGGTTATACACCCTGAAGTGAGATTGCCGAGTCATGCAGTAATTCTATGTTCAGTATTTTGAGAAACTCCCAATCTGTTTCCAAAGTGGCCACACCATTTTGCAACCCTTTCACCAGTGTTTGAGGGTTCTAGTTTCTTCACATCCTTGACCACACTTGTTACTATCTTTTTTATTTTAGCCGTTCTACTGTCTGAAATGGTACTTTATTGTGGTTTTCATTTGTGTTTTCAGGTTGAATAATGACACTGAGTGTTTTAAAGTTTATTTATTGGACATTGCCATATGTTTTCTAGAGAAATACTTAAATCTTACTTTAAAATTTGCTTGTGTTCCTATTTTTTAGTTTTTTAATGTATTCTAAACACTAGGATTTTATCAAATATGCAGTCTGCAAATATTTCTCACATACTGTGTGTTTCCTTTTCATTTTCTGGATACTGTCCTTTGAAGTGCAAAAACTTTTTTGTTCTCAATTTATCTATTTTTGTTGTTGCTTATGCTATTTGTGTCATGCCTAATAAACCACTTGCCTAATCCAAGGTTATGAAAATTGACTTGTGTTTTCTAGTACAAGTTCTTTAGTTTTAACCTCTATATGCGGGTCTCTGGCCCATTTTGGATTAATTTTTTATGTGATGTGAGGATAAGTCCACCTTTTTGCATGTGAATATGCAGTGGCCCCAGCACTATTCACTCAAGAGACTACGGTTAAGTTCTCTGCCCCCAAACTGAGAATCAGTTACTTCTAAATGTAAGAATTTCAGGCTAGCTTTGAGGAGCCATCAAATGAAGTTTCCAGAAAGCTGGCAGGCTACGTACAGTGTGATGGCCTGCAGTATTATTGAAACTTATTGTCCTGCCTTGGGTCCTACCTTCATGGCCGCAAAGGGTTCCCCTGCTTTTGATTTCAGCTTTGACTGAGTGACTTGTGTTGATCCGTAGTCAGTCAGGAAGGACAGTGTTAGAATCTTGAACATGAGACTCAAAAGCACCCCGCTTGTTGCCATTTATGCTCTTGTTTTCTGCCATTGCCCAATAGCTCTTTAGTTCCAGAAGGATGTGGTAAATCTTTAAATTAAAAAAATTTATTACAGTAAATGACACCTTGCCATTAATCACCTTCACTTTGAACACATTTGTCCTACCATTCTTGCCATTTTCTGAAGCAGTTATTGAAGACCTCTTTTGTGTCTTTATGAAGTGTAATAAGCAGTGGGATGTGCTGCCTTTAGAGACTGGCAGATTGGTAAAAACCATTGTAGCTGTCCTCAGTCACTTCATTCACCTGATTTGGTACCATGTAAACTCTGGCTCTTCCCTGAAATCAGAATGCTCATGAAATGTATACATGTTTCGAATTGATTCAGAAAGTTGAGACAGTCATGACAGGACAACTAAGGACATTCACAAAAGAGGACGTGCAGAACTACTTCCGGAAGTGCAGGGGATGATGGGATATGCATATGTGAAGTGAGGGAGAGCATTTTGAGGAGGATTGATGGCAATGTGTCTTTTACTGTAATAATTTTAAAATGTAAACACATTAAGTCGTTCATTCAGAGCCACCTGCCACAAGCATCCCTAGGAAGCCCACCCACCTTAGACCAGCCAACCCCATGTACCTCTCACAGAGAATGATAACAAATTATGGCTGCCACTGAGTCTGGGTATGGCTTCTTGTGGTGGCTACGTGACACATGGGGTGTGAAATGTTGTCATGGTGAAAAATGTGACTCTCTATACCTGAAAGCTCCACATTTGTGGATTCAGTCAACTACAGATCAAAAATATTTGATAGATAAATAAAATTGCACCCATACTGAACAACTATATTCCCCCTTGTCATTACTCCTTAACAACATAATATAAACACTATTTATAGGGCTTTTACATTGTGTTGGGTATGAAGTGATCTAGAGATGATTTGGAGAATGTGCAAATCTAGGCACTTGAGAACAGGAGTGCCCAGGGTAAAAGACAGATGTTCCAGCTCAAGACTCAAATTGCATCTTCTTTTCTTCTACCTTCCTGTGCTATTCAAACTCCCAGCAGATGGGACAAGGCCCACTCACATTAGGGAGGGCAATCTGAAATACTTCATCTGCTGATTCTAATATTAATCCCCTTTAGACATACCTAGAAAGAATGTTTAACCAGGTATCTAGGTGCCTTGTGTCACTGTCAAGTTGACACATGAAATTAATGATCATAATCATTGTAGCTATGACCTTTATAATAAATGTTATGGAATAAATTGTTTTTTATTTCTCTTCTAAGAAGCTATGACTCATGGTGTAAGCTCATCTCTTGTCCATGCATTTCGAGCTGGAAATTTCTTTTATTCTTTCAAAAGATTTAACAATCTCAATTTCCAGGAATCTTAGCCCTTAAACGGTCCTCAAAGCCACAAGGTGTTGTCACAAATAAAACCCCTCTATAGGTCTTAATTGATACTGAAGAACTTTCTGGAAAAAAATCCTCCCCTGTACTTTCACATTCTAAAAATAGGTTTGACTTTTGGATTTTTGCTTAATAAAAATATATTTTTTGATTGCACTGTAGACAAAGAAGAATATTTCCAGTATCAATTTGAGACTTGTGGGAAAATGGAGCGAATAAAAGTTTCACTGTTCTCATTGAAGGTTGTGCTATTAGAATTTTGCCATTCTGGCTGACTTCTGAATGTGTTGAGGCTGGGGAGGAAGGAAGGGTGAATACTGTCACCAGTCATTTAATGTCACTTATTACTCAGATCTGACACTAAAAAATGCAAAGGCTGTAGCAGGAAGACAAGGCTCTCAGCACCAGGCAGGTTGTGGTCATGGAGAACATCTCTAAAGTTCTATGGTTTCTCTGAGTAATTACTGAATCATCTCTGTCCCGCAGTGAAACTGCAGTGACAGTGTTTGTTGTGGAGCTAAGTCAGAGAGCATCACTCTTGCCTTCCCAGGTGGTACCCAAAAGAGCTTAGATTCTGGAGAGGTGATGTGGGTTCCCTTTCCAGGGAGCTTGCTCATTCTTACTAGATGGCCCCCAGAGTGATGGTACGGTGGCTGGTCAGCTTGCAGGGACACCTGGTGGGCAATCCTCTAGTCCTGGTGGTGGTTCTCCTTTCCTCTCCTTTTGGAAGAGTGGGTGGGGAGGAAGGAGACTTGGCAGTGCAGACTGGTGTGTGATTGAGAGTCAATCTGTGGCTTCCCTGTTCCAGAGTTTTCCCTCTTGTCGCCAAGTCTGGCAGATCCATGGCCAACACTATCACTCACTCTCACTTGGAATCAAACTTCTGCCTTTGCCACTCAGAGCAAATCGCTTTCCTCCTCTGAGTCCTGTCTGTCCTTTCTGTTCTTTACTCAGATGGGACCTATAGTTCCCATCTTGCCGAGGGACAGAAAGAACCAGCATGTGTGAACCGTACAGTGTATCTCAGAAGGACTTCTGTGTGCCTCCCTGATGTCATGCTGTGCAGCGTTTGGGTAACACCACCTCTTCAATGCTTTTGTGCTCACAGAGCACCATCATACTTGACTTTAGTGGGACCGAATGATACATGGACCAACTTGGGACTCCACCCTTTTCATGACAATGTTGATCCCCATGGATATAGAAGAGATAATTGCTTAAGACTGTTCTGATGAAATCCTAAAAAGAAAAAATCATATTCTCATATGCCAACAAAATAATCCAATCCTTCAGCTTTGGCAGGAATGTGGGACCTCACAGGAGAGCTTATGGGCAGCCCCAATGGCAGTTGATAGGACCCTGTGGGATCCCTGAGACCACCTTCATTATAGGCAAGGATCATTTTTAGGGGAGTCAGCATGAAGATAACAGTTCAAGTGTTCGTTGTGCTGTTGTGTCGCATGGGTCATAGTCATTTGTGAAGTCATGTTGCATGTATCAAGAGACACCTAGAGGACTGATGGAACGTAGTTCTGGGTGCGTCTAGATGATTGACATGTAAACTGCAAACAGGGAAGGAAGACCACCCTGGATGTGGGTGGCACCAAGCAAAAGGCTTGTAGCCTGAATAGAACCAAAAGAGAAAGCAAAAGCCTTCCTTTTTACTTCTTCCGAGGGGTTCCAATCTTCGTCTTTGCCTTTGGATGTTCACCTTCAGTTCCTCCAGGCTTCCAGCATAGACTCTGCAGCCCTGCAATGCAGACTCTTCAGCTTTACCACCGGACCTGCACCAGCCTCTGCAGTGAGCTCCAGGCCTTTGACTTTTGGCTGGATCCTCTAGATCTCCAGGGTACTGATAGTCATTTTGCATTCTTCTTCCTCAGACTGTGCTCTGTAGGTGGCTACTTAAAAAAAAAAAAGAAACAAAATATATAGTCTATTACTTTAGTGAACCCTAACTGAAATACTGTGTGCTGGGTGCTGTACTAAGCGCTTTTTTTTTTTTTTTGCTTGGGGCAAAAGTTTCATGTCATTCAACCTTTTGGCTGTGTAACTTTGCACAATTTGACAAATTATGTAGTTTTGAAGAAGAAGAAGAAGAAACAGGAAAGAGGAGAAAGAGGGGAAAAGAAAGAAAGAAAAAAAAAGAAAGAGAAAGAAAGAAGCCAGCTGGGGTAGCACACCTGTATTCCCAGCACTCAGAGGGTTGAGGCAGGAGGATTCCCATGAGCCGAAAGACAGTCTGGGCTCCACAGTGGATTTGAAAAATTATGTAGCTTCTCTGAGCTTCCATATCCATGCCTGTGAATAGGATCCTGGTGCTTAACAGGATTTTGTTACAGCTGCACTGACTCACTGAATGCAAAGTTTTAGGCATAAACAATCACTTTTGTTGATGTTCTGTCATAATAATTCATACATTTTAGCCAAATCCAGGGCAGTTGAGACATTTGTGCCTGGTGGAATATTCTACTGGCCCTAGGTTTTGGTGCTGCTTTAGTTACTTTTTTCCTTAAGAAGAGAGAAAAATATTTGAGTTTTTAGATTTTATTTTTATTTTTCAATATTAGAGATTAAATTTAGGGCTAGGGTCTTATACAAGCTAGGCAAGTAGTATATCATGGATTTATACTCCCAGTTCTTGTTTTTTTACTTTTATTTTGAGACAAGGTCTTGCTAAATTGCCCAGGCTGGCCTTGAGCTTCTGATCTTCCTGCCTTAGCCTCCTGAATAGCTGGAATTAATAGGTGTGCGTCATTGTACCTGGAAATACTTGAGCTTTAAAATAAGAGCATTTCTCAGTTATACATTAAATGAGTGTGATTTATAAAGTGAAAAGTACATAATCTCTTTCATCACAGAATTCCAAGACTTTTAGACTTTGAGCAAAGATTTCCTTTCTCTTTATAAAGTGCACAATGGGCTATACAATTTGATGATGGTAGATTAGAACATAGTTTTGCCCACCATCCAGTGATTCCAGAATAGATGAAGACACAGCCATAGACCTAGGCTTCTTCTGGATGAAGACATTCTTACCTTTTATGTATATAGGTAGAAGAAACCTTTACCCTACTAGGTTTGAAGTCTTACAGTATTGGGAGTGGGCAGTAGCTCTCATCACAGAACTGAAAGACTTTACAAGAGTTTTCAGAGACTATAATTAGATTCTGTTTTACAGTACCCAGATATGCTGTATAATTTGATAGTGGTAAATTAAAATGTACTTTTTGCTCTGTTCTTTCTTCAAGGCTGGATTTGGAGTCCCTTGTCACTCCTTCCCAAACTTTGGAGTCTTACAGCTTCCGTGTACTGGGTCCAGGCCAGGAGCCGAGCAGCATGCTTGACTCTTTGTTCTATGGCTGCCCTCTGGCCTGGGATCTGTGGGTGAAGATCCTGCTTTCACACTTAAAGGAGATGTCATTGAGATGAATAAATAATTTTTCCCCTCTCTTGGCATTCAATGGGAGGTTAACCTCCGAAGTCTTCCCTCTGTTAATTTTTGCAAAGAGCCAAAAAAGCCTAAGAGATGGTGCAGATTAAATCTCTCCCTTAACCTCATGGTGTATATTGGAACACTGAGGCAGAAGAGGGAAGAAACTTGTCCAAGGTCATAAGTTGAGCTGTGGCATACAGTCCCAGGTCTGCTTGAGTCAGAATTATTTGCCTCTGCAGCAGAAACTTCTAGTATCCCCCCTCACCCCACCCCATTTTCCATCTCTACTTATGTCTTGGTAATAAAACCTCTAGTTGATAGCTGGATATGCAATTATCTGGAATATGGCCTACCATTTTTCAGTCTTTTTTGCACTACAAGTGGTTACAATACTAAGTTCTGGCCAATGGCAAATAAGCAGTAGGGTTGTAAGTGACTTTGGAAAGCACTTTCTTATCCTTCCTGCTTCCTGATGGTTGGAATGTAGAGGTGATTTACTGCCTCAGTAGTGTTAAGTAACAAATAGCCATAACACCTCAGTGGTATATGACGAAGACTGTTTATCACTCCTGTTTATTGTTCAGATGATCAGCTGAGCTATTCTGGTGGGAGTGGCTGTACTTGGTCAATGCGTGGACGTGTGTCTGGCTACAGGAGAATTTACAATGGTCACAGCTGCGTTAGCTGGGATGGTTCATTTCTGCTTTCCCCATTTTGCCTCTCAGCAGGCCAATCCATGCCAGTGGAAAGTCCATGAGAGATGGGTGGAGAGACACACAGGCAATTTTTCTTGCCTCTGCTGTGTTATGTTGGGTAATATATTGGCCCAAGTCATGTGGCTGGACCCAGTGAAAGAATAAGATAAGAAATTCATTGTTGTATGACAAAGTTATGGGTACAATGTGGGATGGCGATTGGAGTCTTATCCAGTCTATTATAGATGGATGACCAAATGAATAGAGGGATGGTTGGAAAGAAGAAAAATGAGGGTGGAAGTTCCACTTACTGTGCCCAATGTGAGGGGAAAGAGGTAACAAAGGGCAGTTTCCCGATCTGATGATTGCTGAGGCCATCTTGGGCTGAGGATATCTGAGAGCACCTGGAGCTGTGCATAGACCCAGGCTGAGGGTGTTTATAGTGTGATTTGCTCCTTTGCTGGGGAATCTTTGCTTCTGAGTCATTGTGAAAGCTTTCATGAGCTTTACCCTGTGGCCTTTTCGGTGAAGAATCTATTTTGGAGTTGAGAGTCTTTTCAGAGGCCCTGTGTTCATAACATGAAAACAGTCATGCTGTGCCCTCCGAGGTGAACTGGAAAGCCAGGGATGTGTGTGTCACTCCTGCCTCTGTCAGATCCGAAGGAAGCAATTCTCACATCAGACGTGGGTTTCTACTGAGCAGTTCTTCACTCTCTAGAATTTGTCAGCGAAAGAGAAAGCTTAAAAAACAACAACAACAAAAAAAACATGTTTTAAATAATGTATTTTCCCCCTGCTCTTCCTGGTTCTTTGAGTTTCTGATAATACATGTTTCTGAAGAGAATAAAGATTTTTCTAGTGATTATAAACTTAACAGTTCAGTTCTGTGTTATAGCCATTGAAGATCTTTTGCCATTGATTGTTTCAGATATCATGAAAATGATGCTTAAATATTTAAGTCATAAAATGATGTTTATTATGAAAATTAGGGTCATGAAATGGTAGTGTGAAAACTAAAGTCATGTAATGATGGTTTATGTGAACATTAATCAGTGTTAATGTAAAAATACTATAATTTTAAATTCTGCAACAGCATGAGAGATTGACGAGTGACCAAGTTTTCTTCAAAGATGAGAAAGCAGCCTCCATTTGTTTTGATGGTGTTAGGGGGCACAAGTTTCTGGGTCACTTTCCTTCTGTAGTAGAAATAAAAGTGGTTCTGGAAACATCCCAGAATCCTAAACAGAAAGTAAATGCTCTATTTGTTTACTTGGCTTAAACTCAGGAGAATTAGATCCAGTTTCTTGACATCTGTTGGGCCAAAGTCAAAGGACATTGAAAACCGGCTTATTTCTGAGAGGGTGAATTTTGCAGAGTGTCCATGAAGCTTTCTGATCACGTGTAAAAGCAAGCCAGAGAGACTGTCACCAAATTCCAGAAAAAGGGTATTTGAAGATAAAGATTTATCCAACTACTTTACCTGACTGTGCTATTCTAGGGAACCCTGAAGACTCGGAGGAAGAAAGAGCCTTCTGTACAGGAATCTCAGGGACACCCCAGGAACCTGGATCCTCATCCTGATTCTCTGCATATCCTAAGGGCTCACCTCATCCCACCCCACACAACTTGTGTTCTTTCAAATGATGATTCCCAGTTCCTTGGTGCACTATTTCAAAACATCTCTCTATCTACTTTCAGAAGAGAGGAAAAGGAGTTACCATAACAACCCCCCAAGGGACTGTGACTGTTTCATTTTCTTGTTGCTTGAAAATACCCAGCCCAAACTCCATAAGACCCAGAGCCTGTCCTTTTCTGTCTCTTTCCTTTTACCCTACTCCTCCATGGCTTGTCTTGAGCTATATCAAGGACATGCATGGTATGTGACTTTATCGTGAATTCAGGATGGGTGAGAGAGTGATGGTGTCCACACCAGATGCTGAAAGCTACAAGAGGGAAGGAACCCCGGGAGCATGTCAAACCTACACCATGAGGCCAGCTGGATCTTAGAAGAGGCGGCCCAGAGATTGTAATGCGATCAGCTTGATTCCTGTGGGACAACAGTTCCTGCGGGCAGAATGATGGGTTCTAACAGAAGAGAGGGTCTGGAGATTGAGATTTCTCAACTGATTTCTTGGTTTGAAGCTTGTGGCTGGGGTCTTGCTTCATTACAGGGGAGCAATGGTTCCTGTTTCAGCTGCTAACAGTGACTGGGATTGGAATTGCTCCTGGTGTCAAAAATCTATGGCCACTTCTTTATCTTGTGCTCTTCCCAATAAGATGAAAGTGATGACCTCCAGCTTACTAGTGTGGAAGGATTCCAGTGTTTAGAATGACTCTTCAGAGATGCTAAAATCCCATGTTTTCTCTCAGCCTCACATGGGAGGGTCTGTGTAAGTCTGTATCAGAACAAAGCTTTCTGCATGAGGAAGCTCCATTTCTTCCCTTTTATGAACGTGGGCCCTGCTTAGGAACTGAAAGCCATCATTCTTCCAGGGAAACGTGAGGAGTACAAGGAACATAGCTGCTCAAACTACACTGTGCATAGCACCTTAGCAACAAGTGGGCTTTTGTAATACTTTGGTTTGTCCTTTTATATATAAGTCCTTTTCTCATGCTTCTGGTGATTGAATCTCTGATTCTCAAAAATTCTGAGTATTTCTTAAAAGCATACTCAGTAGTAATTTTTTCTTTCTTTCTTTCTTTCTTTCTTTCTTTCTTTCTTTCTTTCTTTCTTTCTTTCTTTTCTTCCCTTCTTTTTTGCCTGTAACCTCTAGGAGGAGTAAAAGATGAATAGCCCTTGCCCCTCCTCTGGGGTCCCAGGGCCATTCAAGAGGGTGAAAGGATTTAGTGACAAACTCATTTTGTCCAGGTTCATAAGTGTCTGCTGTACAAACTAGATGCAGTGGTGTCAATTTGTAATCTATTCGCATAAACATGAGCATTGTTCTGATATTGTCTTGGGCTGGGTCTCAGGAGGCTTGGGGGTTCCTTCCTGTTTGACTTGGCATGCTTTTACAAGGTCTCCTCCCAGAGAAAGGGAAAGTTCCCATTATCACTTGGTGGTAAGAATATGAGAGTTGGGGTAAAAAAAAAACCCCAAATCCCACAACAAAACCTATGTCTTTTGCTATTTCTGGGATTTCTGGGACTACTACTCTCTGCAGGAAGAGCTTAGGGTCGCCTCAGAATGGAGAAAGTGGCAGAGGACAGAGCCCAAGCTGCTCTGCACACGGTGATGTGACAGCAGCTCAGTTATCTCAGGACTTGGGGTGCTCACAGCCCTGATCCTCGGGCTGCTTGAAGGTCAAACCAACTTCGGGGCACTGGAAAGCAGCTCAGAGTGTGTGTTTGCAGGTTCCCTGTGCACCAGAGCTTTTCTTGCCGCAGTCTGGCTGTCTCCAAGCACCTACTGCTGGCCCTGCCCAAGGACCCTCTTTGTGAGGTCAACTTCTTTACTTTTGTTGGTACGCCCCCGCTCTTTTTTCTGTGCTTCCTTTGAAATTTGTTAGGGCCAGCTGGACGTGGAGAATGTGGCAGGCCCTAAAAACCCAGGGCCAGAAATTAGAACCCTTTCTCCATGAACAGAATCCAAGCTAGAAAGGAGCCTGTGGCTTATCCTGAGTGATAAGCTGTGGTTTCTCTCTCTCTCTCCCCCCCTTCTTTTTTTTCCTCCTTTCCTCCCTCCCTCTATCCCTTTCTTCCTTTCTCTTATTTCATCTCCCCTCTCTCCCTCCTTCCCTTCTTCCTTCTTTCCCTCCTTCCTTCCTTCTTTCTTTCTTTCTTTCTTTCTTTCTTTCTTTCTTTCTTTCTTTCTTTCTTTCTTTCTTTCTTTCTTTCTGTAACCTCCAGGAAGAGTAAAAGATGAATGGTCCCTGCCTCTTCTCTGGGGTCCCAGGGCCACTCAGGAGGCTGAATGGAAGTGATTTCTCTGATGCACCTGCTCGAGGCCAGGCATTCTAGCTGGATCGTCCCTTTAAAACCTCACATACATAGCCAGAGAGGCACTTCCCGCCCTGTTTTGCAGTGCGGCTTAAGGAGGACACAAAGTTCCTTGGCATCCCTGCTCTCTGCCTCTACACGTATATTCTGTAGAGTATAAGGTGTCATTCCTACAATGCTCTTCACCTCTAGGAAAATCCCTGTTCCTCTCTGATCCATTTCTTCATCTGTGAAATCAAGTCCTGATGTTCAATCTCTCCGAGCTTAAGGCTTCAGTATTCCATACCCTCTTCTTAGTCCTCACATTACCTTTCCCTTTCTTGAATATGAGTCTAGCTTTCTGGAATGTTTGGGAACATCCCAGTGAGCCATGGATGGTGGAATTAGTGGGAAATGTGATAGCTACTATCAGGTATTGTAGGACAAATGGTGAATGACTTTGAAATGGATCCAAAAGATGACTTAATATCTTTATCAGCAAACCAGGTGGTTTTGTGCTTCTCATTGCCTGTGGAACTTTACAGAACTGTAAATTGTGGATAACTTGGAGCCATGAAAATAGTTATGGCCAATATATATGCAAAGGAAATTTCCTGATGAAAATGTAATTGGCTGACCACACCTCCTGTGGAACAAACCTGTTTGGTTTTGTTTGTATATACTATAGGTCATTCTTTTTTGAACCAGTTCCTATATCTTACTATTTCCTTCACAAATTAATGAACTCAGTAAGAACTTTCACTATGCATTTGTGGTATAGTTTGATGAAAGACATTATTATACTCTTAGAAATTATTCTTTATCAATATGTAGCTAACTACAACATGTGTATGCTTTGGATTGCCAGCAAATGAGGATTAAAGTGGGCATCAATCTCCCTCTGTTCTTCCTGCCTAGAGGCTACTTTTCTAGTCCAAGCAAGGCTTCATATGTCTTCTATTTTTCCCTAGTGTCCCTGGGATTCCCTCTAGGCCCCTGCGATCCTCTGGATTCCCTGGAAGGGAAACATTCTGCTAGCTCCCTACTGCTAAGAGATCCTAGAAGTACAAGTAGCCATCTCCTGACCTCTGTGTTCAAATTTGACCCTTCATGATGGGAGACAGAACTGCCTACTCTGGGGTAGTGATGAGGATTTCATCACATCACATATATCTGAGTATACTCAGACACAGACATTCCAGGAACCAATTGAGATGGTCACTCAAGGGGATGGTATCCTGCTTTCTGCTCACTGATGAGAATTGGGGTCTCCAGTCCTCCATCAGGGCCCTTAGCAAGATTGGTAGAGATTTATGTAGCTCTACCGATTTTATCTAGTGAAGATAAAATTCAGACTACAGCAGTATGTCATGAATCATTTTTTGCTTCTAGGTGATGGGAATTTCTGAGGCTCTAGTCTTTCTCATGATGGTCTTTTCCAGGAGTCATCTTGCTGTTTTCAAAATGGGTTTACAAAAAAAAATATGGCTTTACACTCATTCCGATTGGATCCCTACAACAAGTGCTTGTAGGCAGGAGGTGTTTGTGCTCCACACACACACCAGAGAGATGCTGGTCAGAGTGGGAAAGTGATTTGCTCAAGGAAGCTGTGGCATGAACAGCACTCAAGCCAAGACAGAGCAATGCCCAGTACTGATAGTTGCATGATTCACTCTGCCCTAGGCTGCGAGCTCCCATTGGAATGTTTGAGAAGTTTCTGCCCTTACACAAAGAGAGATGTGAGTGAGTGAGTGTCCGTGTGTGTGGCAGGACTCTGTTTCATCATCCTTTTCAGTCTCTCTCTCTCTCCCTCTCTGTCCTTGTATCAGAATACAGTTAGCTGCAGGTGAGAAAGTGAGGGAGCCACCAATGCTAGTACAATTGTGGGGCAAAAGCACAAAGGTGAAGACCAAATAAGCCCTGGGTACAGTAAAATATTAACCTATATAGCATGTACATTTATCAGAGCTGTGGTGAGAACTTGGTAAAACCACAAAAACAGATTGTTTGCATAAAATGAGAAATTGCTACAAAGAAAAAAATAAGCCCTCTAGCTTCATTTGCTTGTAGTTGATTTAAACCCAAAGTATAAATCATTTAAAGTGCAAAATAAAAGATAGACAATAGGAAACAGGGAGGAAGATCCTTTGCAAATGAGAAACAGACCTAGAGATGGAGGGAAGAAGAGGAGAGGGGAAGGAGAAATAAAAAGAGTGAAGTCACATAATGTACATGGAGCAGTTTCACACAGTAGTCGTGATCATTATGTATACTGCAAGCATATACAAGGAAAAAATCACTTTGGAGTGTACCTGGGCCATACATCATTAGTTCCCACCGGCTTTGCTGTAGATAATACCTCTGACTGTCGAGCTGTGGTAACAGTTGCCTAGGTTACTTTCCATGGACTTGAAACCACCTGAATTGAGAATACAGGCTTCTCTTTTGGGCCTACAAATATCTGATGGATGTTCAAAATGGGATAGATGATTGGCATCTCTGCCTTCATTTTGTGCCTGTGTCTCCATTGCTGAACTTGGCATCAGATTTGAACCAGCTTTGCATATAGACATGTTAATCCCTTAAAATACCTCTGCTTACCACATGGAGGGCAAGAATGCTTTGTGCAGGACGGTGGTGCCAGATCCAACAATAGTCAGCTGCTTCCAGGATAAGTTGACTGTGACTACTTGATGGTCCAAGAAACATCTTTTGCAATCATGCCTCTGGCCAGTGAAAATCATCAGACTTAAGCCCACCCAGCAAATCAATAAAATCTATGGCTCTTTGTCCTACAAGCCGAAGCTTGTTTTGTCTCCCCCCCCTCCCCAGTTGTTCACTCCTTTTAGCCAAAGCCCCAGTTTGGTCACAGTGTCTTTTTTCCAATAATGCTGTGACTGTACAGGACTGTGTGTACTTGCAGTATGTGGTCCAGTTTCTTCTCTACCATCTCTGGGTCAAGAGTTCCCATCTCCAGCATCACAGGTGCCAGAAAACCCACTTTATGGTGACTTAGAAATTTGGAATTTCTCTTGTATAAACAAGAAGATAGAGTGCTCAACATCACAGCTAGAGACTATGATTTTTAAGCCCTGTCTAATAAGGTAGCCAGCAGTCACAGGTGGTTAAATTTAGATGAGCTGAAATTAAGGTAAGTTGAAAAAGAACCAGTGTTCAGTTACACTGGCTTATAGGTAAAGTATTGGGTCAATGGCAGCATAGATGTTCCCATATGACACAGAAAGTTCTAGTAACCTGGCAAATGTTCTCTGCAAAGAGAGAAGGGAGGAGTCATGATACTATCTATGTTTGTTCTTATTCTATCAAGAAGGAAAATCCTTTCCGGAATTCTTTCAAGGCTGCTGCCAATATCTTATCAACCTGGATTATGTCAATGTCTATCCTAACTTTCAGGAAGAGTGGCGTACCAAGAATCTTGAACAGGGCTGGGTATTTTGTGGCTCCAAATAGAACTGGGATTCAGGAAGCGAGAAGGGGAAGATACTGAGCAAGGAGCTCTGCAGTTGGGTGAGGCTTCTATTAGCTTGGTTGAGCTCTTCTTTCTGCTCAGTGTGTTCCTCAAGCCCGTGATCATCCCTATGTGTACTCTTCCATTCCTCCTCCCTCTCCCCAGAAAATTCCAATTTCCTCAAACAACAATGACCACAACTCCTACCACCACCACCACCACCACCACAACAATCATGAAGCAAAGAAAAATAGAAATTCTCAGGCAAGGTGTTTTGTGCATCATGCTAGAAGTTTGGGGAACTGAAGGGACCTTAAATCAAGTCAATGCAAAGCATGTAATGCCAACATCACTCTGTGTGATCTTCCTCCTCCCACAATCTCTCCTTAGCCATTCTTAGGCCTCCCTTAGACCATTCTTTTATTGAGTAGGTAATTTAGGCTGATGCTACAGGGCATGTGGAATGAGTGGGGTCCATCTGCATATCCCCAAAGCTCTGCAAAGAGCTTAGTAGTATTTTCCAACATCTCTGCCCCTTTCCTACCAATTTTTCCAGGCCTAGAGAGCATGACACAGATTTATTTCCTCTCTGAATAAAGATGACATTACCTGTCATAGAAATCAGGCACAACCACAGCTAATTTGGCTTTTAAATACTTTTATCTTCTATTGCCTTCATGTGCAGAATTTGCAGGGTTGGACACTGAAAGAAGCAACTGATCAAACATTTTGATTAAGAACCAGGTGTCATCAGACTTTCAAAGAAATAGAATAAAATGAAGTATTCTTAATTTTGGAGGCGGAGTGAGCCAGGAGTCAGATCTGAGTATGTATTAATGGGCCTGTGTATTTAACCTCTCTGGAATTCAGTTTTGCCACCTGTGTGATGAAGAGGTTGGATGAAGAAGGGGCCCATCAATCATGGGCTGTTTGGGTAAGCAGCCCTCAAATAAAGCATTTTCTATATTCCTAAAAGGCTCAGTAACAGGAGAATAAGAAGATTTGACAGAAACTGGATATGACCCACCAAACCTGGCATATTTACTTTTTGGTCCTTTACAGAATGACTTTGGCCATCCCTAGATTAGACAGGGCCTGAAAATTTTCCTAAATCTTAATGTCTGTGAGTCTGGGTCTTAGTGGGCTATTAAGTCCAGGGCTTTGGTGACCTCAAATAATGACGATGGTTGCCCTCCTTTCTGGGATCTCTCCATCCCTACGTCTGAACTGAAACCAAAGGGAGAATGACTAATCAGGGCCAGTGCAGAAGCTGGGAGATGCTGGTGACTTTACAGTAAACTTGCTGACGTGGAGAACAGTTTCCCTCAGCAGGTGAGCAGTGGCACTCACGTCAGATCCTGGAAACTGCGGGGCTACACGCTCTGCCTTTCCAGCCACAGAGGGCAGCCCAGGCGCAGTTGGCAGAGACGGTTTCCCGGAAACACGGAAGCTGAAGGCAGAGCGGCTGGGGATAGGTGTCCACAGCTGGGACTATAGTCAGCTGGCAGTGTGGGGCGCAAGGCCTCTGCTCAGATGGGTGGGTGGGAGAGAGTGGATGGGGAAACAGTCATGTTGGCTCCTCCATGGGGGTACTGAGATCTTGGTTGCTGCCCTGACTTTGTTGCTATCCTCTTGGCCTCTTGCTATGTGGCTGTGGTAGCTTGGGGCCTGTTCCTTGGAGCCTGGGTCCAGGCTTAGTGCCCTCACACTGTTCACTCTGGGATGACTTTGGGTGAGTCATTTCGCTTTTGCAAGATTTAGTTTTCTAGACAGTGAAGTGGTGCTAGTGAGGCTTCATCCGTAGCTCTTCTTAGGTAATCAGGGAAGGTAAAAGGAAGTACTGGTTAGGTATCTGTTACTCAAAATATTTGGGACCAGAAGTATTCCAGAGTTTGGAGACTTGTGAATCTTGGAATATTTTCATGGATGTTACCATCTGAGCCTCTCTAATCTGAAAGCCTGTTCTGAGACCTGAAACTTTTGGAGGGTCACATTGGTATCCTACAAGTTTCAGATTTTGGATTTAGAAGGCTCATTTTCTATTACATGGAAGGTCAGTTACAAGCATAAATGTACTATAAGGCCTCCAAATTTCAAGCGGAGCTACTTTTAAAAAGTCACTTATTGAGTACTTACTGTGTGGTACGTGCCTTGGTAAGCTCTTTGCATGTTTTGTTCACTTAACCCTAACAACAGACTCTAGGTCCACCTCCTTACCCCTGTTTGTGGATGAGGAGTCTCTGGATCAGGTGCCTTTTGGAGGGCAGCACTGGGCTCTGACCAGCATGCATATGGCACTACAGCTCTTGCTTCTGATCATTTTTCAAGACTTGGAAGGCTAGCACACTCCCAGAACTGATGCTCTCAGGTAGCTCTAAATATTCTTGAGATTTTTTTTTCCTCCTTTTGGCTCCTTCATTCTATTTGTGGGAACAACCAAAATTGCTTTAGACTGGCCTTATGTGTGTTGTACCATTGAATTTTATCTTGGCTCCTGACTAATCACTCAAAGGAATGCTCCTACTAAAGCTCTTGACCAGAGCATTTAACTGTCTAATAACACTAGAATCAAGAAAAATGTTCTCAGAAAATAGATAAATCTGTCTAAAGCCTGAACTACCCTAACAGCAATGACAGAACATGGTTTTGGATGGGCTTTCAGTGTTGTACTTGGAGTGCTATCTGTGCTGCTGGAGGTTTCAAAATCCTTTGATTTTTATCTTAGCCCCCCCACTGCTAATTTTCATTTCTTTCCTGCCTGCATTCTGGATAATGGTGGAATGAAATCATTTTACAATTGAGAGTTGTCCAGTAATACAGAGTTAGGAAAATGCTTTTATTTCTATCATCAGAAGCTTCCAGAGGTCTGGATAATGAAATAGATGTTGTCTAGAGGAGGAAACAGAGGCTTAGGGAGCTAAATGACTTGCTTCGGGCCACATAGTTACCACCCAGCAGAGACAGGATTCCTGAGACCCAGTCCCCTCTCTGACCCTATAGACAGGAGTGGAACCTATTCTAGGCAGCTGATTCTGTTTCAATCACTGTTTCCTCTTTTAAGCTTCACAACAACCTGAAAAGTAGGCACTTATTACCACTGTAGTTTACAGATGAGGAGACCAAGAATTAAGAGGGCTTCCCACTTTGTCCAACTCTACTGGGCCAATTAGGGGCAGAAGCAGGATTTGAGCTCAGTTCAGCCTGACCTTGGAGCCTTCTTTCCTGCTCACTGTTTGTTGTCTGTGCTGTCCATGGCACAGCCAGGAAAGGTTTGGATGAGGGTGGGGGAAAGGCACAGGGTAGTTTGTCTGTGAAATCCACTGAGATTTTACCAGGCTCACCGGAGAGCTGGGGAACAGTCTGGTGGTGGAGCTTCTGGCAGGTTTGATGGACTAGATATCTGTCCCAGAACTTACATGCTCAGGAAGTTTGTATGCACTAAGACTACTGAAAGGATAAGCCTACAAACAGCCTACCTGGTCAGTCTGGGCAGGTGATGTGTCTGTGTCCATGCATGGGGTGTTTTACCCTTTTCTTAGTTCAGAATTCAGGAATTAAAAGCAATTGTTAAGCACTTCCTGTGTACTTTGAGCTCCCAGGAAGCTAAAATGCATATTTATTATCTTTATTTTAAAGCCAAAGTGGGGGCTTGGAGAAGCATAGTGATTTGCCTAAGGTCACACAACTGGATTTGTACCCAGGTCTGTCTGGTTTTGAATCACTTTACCTGCTGCCTTTTTATTCAGCCTAGGGCCATTTCCCTTTCAAGTGGCACTTGCTGCTTTATTTCTGAACTGACTTGCTCCCAGCCTTAGTTTTTGGGAAAGTCCATGTGGGGCCCAGAGCTGAAAGAAGTCAGTTCCCAGAGACCAAGGTGCTGGTCCTGGTCATGAGCTCTGCTTGGTCTGGAGCTCTTGTTTTCTAGAGCTTGTTCCATTACCAGCACCTGTGTGATCTGGGTGGGTTTTCCCCAGGTGATACTGGTGTTGGTAGCTAATCAGTGCCCACCTCCTAGCACACATGTTCACCCCCATTTCAGTGGGACACATTTAAATCCAGTGCTCATAGGGGCTTCCCCTGGAAGGTGACCTTGCTATGACCTTGGCTCCACATTTCCCTTTTCTGAACCTCAGGGTCCCATCTGGTCATGGAGTGGGTCTTTAGAGCCACTCTAAGGGAACAATTTGGGGCCTCTGTGACTTCAGTGTAAAATGCTAAGTTCTATTTTAAATTTTGATCTGTTAAAACACTTAAAATATTATAAGTCAAACAAAAATATCATAAAATGAAACAAAACAAAAGGACAACAACAAAAAACTCTTTCAATCCTTTTTTTTGTAGAAATTGCACTTTTTTTTATTATAGTGTGGTCCATGACCAAATTACTTATTCTGTCCTCCATCCCTGTCCCCCAGGAATGGGGACAATAGATTGTATTAGCTCTGGGGCAATGACTCTGAATGTGGTACATTGCCTCTTCACCATGGGCTTGAGCTAAACTCCTCCTGGAGTTTAGAAGAATGAAGATACACATTTTTCCACCCAGGGGACTTTCTGCTTCTGTGACTGATCTTACCCCTCTCCCTCTCACAATGCTCAATTCATGGACAATTTTAAAAGCTCCTTCAGGGAGAAGCCAATTAGCCACCTGGAAGCAGGGCTCTCTTTTTGAATGAGCTTTGGATGCTGCAGTCCAGGGAAAAGATTGCTTCCTTTGCTGTACCAGATGCTTTTTCTGTTTCCATCTAATTGTTTTCCAGGCATCCTTCTCCTCTTTCCCTCCCCATCTTCACCTGACTCCCAACCAGAAGCATGGGTCTAGGGTGGGACAGGAGACTTCAAACCTGGAACAGTGTCTTACCAGCTGTAAGGAGAGCTGTAAGGTTAGAGTCTTTGGTTCCATTCTTGGCCACTTGGTCCCTTTGGACTGCTTGGTATGTCCTGGCCCAGGATGAGGTACTTTTTTTCTTCCCTCTTCTCTGAAATGTCAAAATCAGCTGCCTCTTCTTTGTGCCCACCTGAGCTCTGGAGTTTGCAGAGAAACTTGAAGTTCTGCTTCTTGTCCTCAGGAAGTGGACCCTGAGGCAAGCAGATTTGACTGGAAAAAACAACCCTGCAGAGTTGACCAAGAGGGTCTGCTGAGGCTGCATCAAAATCGTTAACTCTGTGCCTGTCCTGCCCACAAAGCTGGGGCCCCGTTCTTCCTGGTTTGTGCTAACCAGCTGGGACTTTTTAGGTCAAAACCAATTTTAGCTATTTGGTCCTCAGGAGGCCACAAGAGAGTCTGGTACTTTCATAGTATCTTGGCCCTTGCTCAGGAACACCTAGTCATACCTCAACGGTTTTCTCTTCCTGTGTAACTAGTTACCTTGTACCTAGCAGCTTATTAGAACAATAAATATTATTGTTGTACACAGTAGTGGGGGTCTGGGAATTTGGCAGCAGGTTATCTGGGTGGTTTTAGCCTCAAAAAAGTGTGACCTCTTACCTCAGCAGTGGAGATAGGATCAGCAAATAGGATCACTGTAACTTGTCTCACCAGTTTTGGGTGTAAGCCTGGCCACAAAAATTATTAGGAAATATATTTGAAAGCAATAAGCCATAAAGAATGTGTCATGTGGGTGCAGTCAATCTATCCTGAGAGACTAGACGTTTCCAGGACTGTGACATTCCTGTGTGTCCTCTCCCTGTTGCATCTTTCTTGGCGCCACCTCCTTACTCAAGAAGGTGGCAGGTTCTTGAATGAGGTCTTTATCTTTCCCAGACATCTTGCTTATTCTTTTACCCTGCCATCCTGTCTGGGTCCCTAAGCATTGCTTTGCAAACTTTTAAACCATATCATTTTGTTACAATTTGATTTGATTTTCACTGGACATGTTCTTTTACATGTGGTTCTGTTTTATATTTTCATCTGTTATTCATGCTACGTGGTATTTCACCATGTGCCAACCATCATTTATATTTTTATTCTCTTGTTGATGGATAGTTTGGCAGTTTAAAATTCTCTCCAGATTAACTGCAGAAGCTCTTCCTATGCGAATCAACAGGAAATTCCTGGCTCCTCCTTCAGACTCCATCTTATCCTCAAGATGTCCAGGATCCTTCACGACTTTCATAGTCCCTAAAGGGTTATTCTTAGTTTCTAAAGGGTTTTATTGAGTCACTGTGTGGCTACCTTTGCTCCCCTGAGTTAGCTGGTGACATTGCTCAAAGTGTGTAGTACAGGTCCTTTGTGTCCTTATCTGGTGACACAGAGGCACCCTCAGAAGAACAACTGGCGTTGTGAGTATGACCCAGAGACTGAATGGGGAGCCCCATTGAAGGGGCACAGTCACGAGTGGTCCCAGCAACCTAGAAAATGCTGGTCAAGATAAAGCCATCAATAACCTCAATCAACAACCATTTGATCCTGTGAAGTTGAGGAACTGCTGTTAGGCCCCTGGACAAGCAGTTGGGTGGCTTCATTGTCAGCAGTAAGGTCTCATCCTTTACATCTTAGCTTCTTCATCTGTAAAGAGTGTTACTCACATAACAAAGGAAGTCATCACCACTGGGTGTTCAGATGGAAGCAACCTCAGTGGGGTGCCCACCCTGACTGACAAGGCCTCTTTCCTTTTTCTTCTTTAGGCACTCTTCTCACCTGGGTTTCCCTGTGGGGCACCTGTTTGGCCCAGAAGCATCTCACAGGGAAGTCATGGCCAAAAGACTATTCTTGGGACAAGAAGACAGGTTCCCCATCTGTAAGCACAAGGTGAAAAGTCTCTCCGTAGAACTGCTGTCAAGGTGAACTTGAGGGAGTTTGAGATGGTGTGGGGAGGGTGAGGGTCTATCTTTGGAAGCAGTGTCCTCTGTTGTCAAAGGGTCTGACTTTGCAAACATCAGAGTCAAGACCTGCTGCCCCACAACTCTCTTGAGTGTTCTAGAAGCTGTGAAGACAGACTCTGGACTAGTTTTTGTGAATGTGAAGATTCCTAGCATCAAACGTCAAAACATCCCTGAGTCTTTTCCTGAAGACCTTTCTGTATTTCTTTTAAATATGACTTCATTTTCACAATATCCAAAAACGAAAGAAGGTTGTGCAGTATAAACTGTTTGCAAAGGTATAGAATGCCATATGTTTTGAAGGTGTTGCTAATGATACCAGATTTTTGTCACATTGGTGAGAGTGACAACCTCCCCTACTGGGGTCCAAGATCATTGGTAATTTTTATGTCTCTGTCTTAATTACTTTGCTCTTGTTGCTGAGACAAAATACCTGACACTCAAAGTTATAGGAAGAAAGGTTTATTTTAGCTCACAGTTTGTGGAGGTTTTAGTCCATACTCAGCTGACTTTAAAGCAGGGTGGCATGGCAGAGGGGCAACAATTCAAGGCAGCAGGAGACAGCAAAAGCAACAAGAGCAAAAAGAGGGCACAGCAAGCCTCTTTTCCTCCCTTATATTGTATGAAAGCTATCGGCTCTAGGGAAGGCATAGCACTCACACCATCTCTGTGCCCTCCTCTTACACAGGCTCAGGATTTTTACAAATTGAGGACCTTGGACCCCTGATGAGTCACTTAGTTAAGCTTCTAAGCCTCTCAAGTGGACAGAATGCATCAACCATTGCAGTCCCGAAATGCAGTGAATAGCTTTCAGTCCTTATCTCATTCAATGTCTCGTCTAGCTATAATTTTTTTTCTTATTTCCTTTATTGTTTTTGTCCCCATGTCACTCATGGGTTCTTCTCAGCCTCCTTTGCCATCTCTTCATAGCAGCCTTAAATGTTGTAATCCTTGAGAAGCATGTTCTATGCTCTCCTTTTTGTTCTCTGTCCTCACAGTATTTTAGGAAGTTCATCTTAGCTGATATTTGACAGTGGCTTCAATTACTGATCACATAGTGATGACTTCTATAGTTATCGAGCGCAGGTTTCTTCTGTAGGGGTCAGGTCTAGAATTCAGTTGCCTGCTGAACACCTCTGTGTAATTGTCTTGTGGATACATCATTCTTCAGGAGTCCAAAGCCAACCCTCTATAGTTCATCCCAACCTCCTCTGTTCCTCTGAAAGTTTTACAGTGTTTAATCCATTGCTCAAGCCAGAAACCCTGGGATCATTGTCCTGTTTCTTGCCTTTTGTCTCATATCTAAAGACCCACTGGGTCCTATTAATAGCATCTTTCTCCATTTCCATTGCCAATAACTCATTTATTGCAGTAGTCCCTTACCTACCTTCTCTGCCTTCAAAATTGCACACTTCTAATTCAGTTACTTATTTATTTGTTTATTTTGAAGGTAGTAAATACAAAGAACATGACAGAGGAAAGACAGTCGAGATAATGCAGTGAACTGGTACAGAACTTCACAGCAGGATACTGGGATAATAGTAATAGGTACCATAGTATCTCATTATCTTCACAATTGTTGTCCATTCAATCAAGTAGAGTGAAATCAGACCAAAAACAGAACATTATAAAACCAATTGAAAGAGAATATTGAATAGAGCAAAACAATCAGAACAAAACAAAACAGTGAAAATAATATTTGTCTTCAAACAGAAGACAGAAGGAGAGCCCCCATATTTGCTAAATTGCATATGGTCATCCTCCCAAGAGATGCTCAGATCTCTGTCCCCAGTTGCTAACGGGAAGTGGGGTAGGGTAGGGTTCGAGATGTTTGATTCTCAGCCTGAGTGCTGGTAGACTCATGGGAGCCACCGACTGGTTCTCCCAGTAAGCACCAGAGGGAGGCGCTTACCAAGAGGGCAGATGGATTGCTCTCTTGTGCAGCCGCCTAAGCTCCACCTCTAATTCAGTTTTTCCACTACAACTGGAGATATCTTTGTAAAGCA
Source organism: Cavia porcellus (assembly GCF_034190915.1). Classification (NCBI taxonomy): domain Eukaryota; kingdom Metazoa; phylum Chordata; class Mammalia; order Rodentia; family Caviidae; genus Cavia; species Cavia porcellus. Next base: position 173,291,902 of record NW_026947484.1, on the reverse strand, counting down.
CAGTCAGATCATGGAGATTTCTGTCATGTCAATCATTCACTTGGCTTCTGCCATCAACCCTTGGGAGGCCTTACGAAAGGAGACAATGGCATGCAGGACTGAATAATCAGCGCCAAACCTGCAACTCTTGGGAGGAAGGACATACTCTTTCGGATGTGGAAGGAATGTGAGACAGCCTCCTCAGAGAATGAGTATGACTCTTGTTCTTTCCTCTCACCCATGGTTTGCCTTGGAACACTGGTGCACCATGTGAGCTGGAAAACTACAGGGGAATTTTGAGTTATCATGACAGCTGGAGTCAGACGAAAGCAATGGGTAATTGCTATGGGCTGAACTGTGTCCCCAGTTTTATATGAAAGTTCTAAGCACCACTGTATCAGACTATGAATATATTTGAGATTGCCTCTTGAAAAAATAATAGCATTAAATGCAGTCCTTAATCCACCATGATTACTATCTGTACATGAAGATGAAGATTCATCAAGTGAAGAAGGAAAGATGTGAAGACATGTGGAGGTGAGCACGTATAAGAGAGGGGCCTCAAAACGGACCAGCTCTGGATACATCATGATCTCAGACTTTAAGCCTCCCAAACTGAGAGAGAAAGAGAGGGAGGGAGAGAGAGAGAGAGAGAGAGAGAGAGAAATTGCTGCTGTACTTTGTTATGACAGCCCCAGTAAATCGTTAGTGGGGTATGAAGACTGGAAGAGAGAGAAAAAGCTATCATTACTTGTAGGTTTCATGATCATCTACATAGAAAGCCTACCCAATCAGTGGATCCTCCTTTAGGACTAATAAGAAATTTCAACAGTATTGTCAGACACAATATCAACTATTAAAACACATGTCTCTTCAGCAGCAAATGCCACTCATAAAACATATGTAGAAATCAATTTGTCAAATTAAAGAATATAAAGGAAGGAAAAATTAAAGAATATAAAGGAAATTTTGAATACATCTTTTATTTTTTGGTACTCGAAATCTAACTCATGACCTCACACTTGCCAGGTGGGTGCTGTGCTGCTGAGCTATATCCCTGGCTTGGAAGTTTTGAATAAATGGAGAGATATTCCACATTTGTGATGAAATAACATTGTACAAATGTTTATTCTTGTCAAATTAATGTATAAGTTTGGTTCAATTGAATGGGAATTTCAGATGGTTTAATTCTGATATGAATAAAGCTCCATAAAGAGCTGAGTCAACTTTTAAAAACACAGGGTACTGGGATAACAGTAATTGGTAACCCCATAGTATATATGTTATGTTTTTAGTCTCCTAGACATTAAGATGCATCACAAATCATGGTCCTAGATGAATTGTGTGCTTCAGCTGAAGAGACTGGGGATCTCAGGGATATAACATACAGGCAGATTTTGAAACTTGATTGATGAGTAAAGCTGATATTGTCAAAGATCAAAGAGAAAGATCCCACTGACTTGTAGACGTCTTGGAAAACTGGATGACTATGTAATTAAAGTATCACTGGATACGCATTTTACTCAGAATATGCAAGTAAATGAAATGCTTAAATATTAGAAGTTAATAAAACTAATAGCATATAATAGAAGTGAACCTTTTTAACCAATGAGAGGAATTGTTAAGACCTCTCAAACACAAGGTATAATATGAAAATGAATTTTATTAAAATTATGGATTTCTAATTAATGAGTTATGTAACTATTATTCAGTGGAAGACATTTGGCAATTTCTGAACGTATTGCTGGTTTGGAGTGGTAGATACTATTGTCACTTTTTGAATAGAAATGAAAGGTGCCACTAAATATCCTTCAATGCAAAGGAAAGTTTCACAATGAGAAATTATCTGGCCAAATGTAAAGAGCTCTGAGCTTGAGAGGCCACACTGCTATATACTGCCACATATGATTGCCACATGTAAAGTCAACACAGGGCTGACACTAATGTGCAAGAGGTCTTATGAATTGTTAAGAAAAAGATACAAAATCAGGCAAAATATCTGAATAAGCACTTATCAAAAGGAGAAATCCAAAATGGCTCATATGTATATGAAACTGTGCTCAAACTCACCATAAGGGCTACAAGTGAATTCAACAATGGATTATCACTTTGTACCTGCTCGCCTGGTGAAATGAGAAAGTTAGATGATGCCAAGAGTTTACAGGTACATGAGGAACCAGGGAACCCCGTGTGTCACTGCTGTAGACTGACCAAGTGGTTCTGGAAGAACCACTCAGCATCTAGTGAAGATATTGCATCCATATGTAAGGATCCGGTGCTCACACTGGTGAACATCTCGAGTTCAAAAGCATGTTCAAACATGTTCATTGCTTTTGGTCAGGACATTGGAAGTCCCTAGTGTCCACTCCTGGGTGAATGGAAAAGTAAAATGTGATACAGGCAATAATAAAATATTATGCAGCAGTCAGAATCTGCAAGTTGCATGCATTCAATGTGCATAGTTCTTAATTATTAGTATTAAATGAGGTTAATTAGATTGATGTTTGTCACACAGTGTTAAATGATATCTTTTTATATACCATTTAGATAAATTTAAAAATATGTGTTATATGTATTTTTGCAAGCATACACATGCATGTTATAAATTTACCTAAATTCATCTGATGTCTTGCTTTGTACACTTAGTACTATGATGAAAATTAATACCTACACGTAAAGTGTGCCAGGCACAATTACATTTATTACCCTCCTCCTTGTGCCCTCATAGGTAATTTTTATGGAATTTAATATATCTCTTGTATGTGTATGTGTGTGTATGTGGGAGGATTAATAAAACTAAAAACTATATAAAACAGGAAATTGGCATTGTACTCATCTTCTGAAAGGGCTGCATAACCCAAATATCATGCACTGGTAATTTAAACAACAGAAATTTATTTTCTCACAGTTATGAAACCTGGAAATTTAAGATCAGGATGGCAGCAGGCTTGTTTTTTACACAGACTGTCTCCTTGGCTTACAGAAGGCTGTCTTCTCCCTGTGTCCTCATCTGGCCTTTCGTGTATGTGTGTGAGTCCCTGGGGTCTTTTCCTTTTCTTACAAGGACACCAGTCATCTTAAATTGGGGACCTATTTTATCACCTCCTGCAACATTAATGAAATATGGTTTAGATCTAGATGGTTCCCCAAAGGCCCACGTGTTAAAGGCATGGGTCCTCAGTTATGCACTATTGGGTTATGGTGGCACCGTTAAGAGGTGACCCCTGGTGGGAGGTCTTAGGTCATGGGAGTGCCCTTGATGTAGACTGTGTGACCCTAGCTCCCCCTCTTCCATTCTGTTAACTCACCAAACTGTGGTGCATGCCACAGGCCTAGAGGCAATGAGGCAACTGACCTTGGCCAGACCAGCATCATGAGCCAAAAGAAATATTTGTCTTTGTACACTGATCATCTCAGTGATGATGACTGGTGTCCTCAGGTGCTTACCATGATGATAACAAGCTGACTGATCCAGGATGCATCACTGTGAAGATTAGAGCTTCAACAGGTGGCCTTTATGGGGCCACAACTCGGTCTCAGTGGTCTAGCAGAGGGTGTGAAAAAGCATCTGAGAAGCTGGTCAGCTCTGTTTCATGATCCAGGTGCTGGTTACACAGTTATGTTAGTTGGTGAAAATGCATTGTATTGTTAGAATGTGTAGACTTTTCTGTAGGTATGCTATCCTTCAATGGAAGTTTTAAGAGGTGCTGAACTTTAGCAATTGGCTTTTTTTCTGTGTTCATCGATGTGTTTATATGGTTTTGTTACTTTAATTTTTTTATGGTCATGTTATATTAGCTTGCTAGAGTTTCCATAACATATTCCCTGAGGCTGAGAGACTTAAACTACAAAAAGGTATTTTCTGACAGCTCTGGAGGCTAGAAGTCTGAGACCAAGATATGCGCAGGGTTGGTTTCTCCTAAGTCCTCTCTCCTTTTTCCTTAGCTGTTTTCTCTCCGTATGCTCACAGCTATGTGTCTGTGTCCAAATTTCATCTCCACACAAGACCACCAGTCCTACTGGACAAAGATCCTGGCTTTATTTTAATTAGCTCTTTAAAGGCATTGTCTCCAAATATAGTGAGATCTGGAAATATTGAGAGTTAAGATTTCAATATATGAATTTTGAGTGGACGCAGTTCAGCACAGATATTTTAAAGGTTTATCTGAAGGCATATCCCTATGAGACTACTTGGTCGTGAGATGCTTTACATATTGTTAAATTCAAGTTGCCAGTATTTTAGCTAAGATTTAAAAAGAATCTATGGCCATATTTAGATTTATGCTTTATTTTATGTTACTGTGCCAGTCAGGTTTAAGTTTCACAGTTATGATAACTATAAAATGAGAGGTAATTTTCATTTGTTGTTCTGTTCTGCAAAATGCCAGTTATAACCTCATTTTATGTATGCCTTGGAGGCTTGGTGAAAGTGAGCAGGAAAACTATTACTTCAAACAAAATGTAAATCAAAGGAGTGAGAAAAACGAGGAGAGTGCTCCTAAAGGTGGATGGTGAACTACACACACCATCAGTGTTTTCTACACCCAAAGTCCAGTTCCCATCCTCAGAACACACAGAGGAGCAAACAAAACACATTGAACGAAGTCACCCTTTTGCTCAAACCCTTCAATGGCTCCACATTGTCCTCTGGACACTCTGACAAGGTTTCCAGATCCTTTGCATTCTGGTTGCCTTCTAGTCTTCCTCTACCTGGGGCGGGGGTCCAATGTATTAGGGTCATCTCACCACTAATGATTTTGCTTGGAACATGGCCCTTCCCCGTACCCTTCTTCAGTGCAGCCAGAAGCACCTTCTCCAGAAAGCCTCCCAGAGCTCACCTAACCTCTTCTTGCCTTGTCCTGCTCTTCCTATCCTGTGTCTCCTTTCAAGGAGCCTGAGCTCAGACTGTGGGATAAGTGATAATCTGATTGAGGAAGCCTCACTGAATCATATGGAAACACCTACCCCCAGTTAAACATTCAAAAAGGTAAAGTTGGCCTTTGCTTTGCTTTTTTAAAATTTTTTTTATTTTAAAGAGATTAAGACCAAAGAGGACGTAACAAAACAGATCAGATCAGAACAATGCAAGCAACACAGCATTTTACCACCAGACAACCTGTAATTCACAGTAACTACCTTATGGCAGCTCTCAAAGTTGCATTTAAAGTTAAAGCTCCACAGGTTCCTACTTAGGACTGAGGCAGGGCCGAGGGAGGGAGGGCTCTTCCCTTGCTGTGCTGCTGCCCCGTGGAGGAGTCTCCTGGATCCCCCTCCTACTCATCTTTGAATGCCTTTCTTCTGGCTGCCCTGCTCTCATCCTTCTTTCCTCCCAGCTCTGCCTTCTTGCTGGGACTGAACTGCCCACTCACGTTCATGTGTGGAGGCCTAACCCCCCTAATGGGGCAATATTTGGAGAAAAGGTCTTTACAGAAGAAGTTAAAGTTAGATGCAGCTATACGTGTGGATTCCCAATCTAATAGAATTTTGGGAAGGGATATTAGTGAGTCCTTCCCATCCCAAACCTATCCCCTACACTATGTGAGGACCCGTGAAAAGGTGACTGTTTGAAAATGTAGAGACCCTCCCAAGAACCTGGCCCTGTTGTACCCTAATTTTGGGCTTTCAGTCTCCAAAATTATGGGAAGGTAAATGTGTATTGCTTAAGGCACCCAGTCCATGGCTGCGCAGCTCAAGATGACTAAGACACCTCCCTCTCTTTCATAGATTTCCCTTTGTTTCTGACAGCAGCATCTCCCTGGTCCTCTGCCTCCTCCTCTTCCTAAGATACTAAATGTCATAGAAAAAAAAAAGCAAAATGAGATTAGCCAACTGACCAACCCTGCCTGTCAGCATCCTCCGAGGTTTCACCTTTTAGCTATTTCTCTTCCAGCCCCTCTCCTCTCCTGATCCTTGTGGCTTCAATTCTAGCCTCACTGCAGTTGTCATCTCCATTTATTCTTTCTCTCCTGACCCCAGTCTACCATCTCCAGCCATCTCCTGGACATTTCTCCTTGAATCTTCTTTTCAGGGATGGGTGATCTGCTGTGTCACCAACTAGAGTATCTTTGTCCCTCCTGACTTCCCTGTTTACATTCTGGACACCCCACTCCCCAGCGATTTGCAGGTCTCCAGGTCCTCTTTGGCTGTGGTGCCTCCTTTCTGGACCAGAGGAGAGAGGGTGCGAGTCACAGCCTGGGGGAGTAGTTAGCAAACAGTTGAATAGTCAAAAAGCACAGTTCCTGTACCCGCAGGATTTGAATACAAAGCAGGGGTGGCCTCTGTGAGTCATGCAACCACACGGCCCTGCCTCTTAGTTTTCTTGGAATCGGGTATGGTGTGTGGGTGTGAGTGCTTTCTCATGAAGGCCTCTGCGGCCCTGCATCCCGAAAGGAGGGGGACCGCTGGCCCGCACAGGGCACGTTGCCCCGTACAGAGCATTTTCTCACACCTTCTCTCATTTCCCTCTTACGGGCACCCAAAATGTAGGATTATCAGCTCTAGTCAAGAGATACTTTGCCCAGGATCAGTTTGCAGATGGCCAAACTGGAACCTAACATTTGGTTTCCCACCTCATAGGTAGAGGACAGAGTACCCATTGTCACCTCCCACTGCCAGGCCCTTTCCATTTGTTATCTTACCTGTGCAGGCTCTCCGTAGGTATCTGCTACGCAGAAGGATCGAACCCATGTGGCTCTGGCTTTGAAGCCAGTGGCTGCATGATTCATAGGTACAGGGCCTCCCATGTCTTTCTGTTGACCTAAAGGGACTTGTGATGGGCCTTGAGCTGTGGCTTTGTCACTTGTTAAAGTGGCTCACACCCTGTATAGCCATCCTCCTCCTCACATTAGGTGTGACTTGAGTGCTTGTTGTGTGCCAAGCACTGCACCAGTTGCATTACATACTTGATGCTCTAAGCTGAATCATGTCCCTCTCCCAGTGATATGTTAGAGTCCTAACCCCCAGGGCCCCAGAATATGCCTGTGTTTGGCAATAGGGTCTTTACAGAGGTGATGAAGTAAAAATGAAGTCGTTAGTCTGAGTCTAGGAGACGTGCAGGGTGGGGTGCTCAGGAGCGTTGGTGGGGTTTTTGGGCTTTGACATGCTGAGTTTCTGACCTCATTCTGCAGGAAAAGGGTGGCAGATAGTGGGGTGGGTGGGTAAGGATTCCATGAGAAGGGCTTGGCTTCTTTTTTCTTCTCTCTGCTGGCATCTTCCCTTGATCTTCTGATTAATCTTGGGAGTTACCAACACCAAAGCAGAGAGACAGAGCTATCAGCTAGATCTTCAGGCCTGCCCTTCTTATTTATGATGAGATCGATGCCCAGAGAGGTGTCAGGATGTGCCTGTGATCACAGCATAAAAGGGAAGAGAACTGGGGGTAGAGTCTAAAAATAGCTTTGGTCCGCAGACAGAAGCCTTTGGGAGTCCCTTCATAGTGGTGGTGTTATAGTAATGGAAAGCTAGGAACAGTACAATGTGGAATATATGGATATGAATGTGGTGTCCAAAAGAGTTTAAATACTAGGTGGGTGGGAATTTTAGTGCAAAACAATACCCAATAATAGGGGAGTAGCAAATGAAGAGTGGTTTGTTTGCACACAAGCATCCTATGACATCATTACCTAAGTAGTAAGTTAGAGAAATCTCCAAAATACAATGGTGGACAGAAAAAGCAGATGTAAGTTGATACCACTGTAAAAATATGCAGTGTTGGAAGCAGTCTGACAGTTCCTCAAAATGTTCTGAGTTATTATCCAGCAATTCTACTCTGAGGTACATACGCAAGAGAATAAAAATATCCACATAAAACACTCATATGAAATTTCATAACAGCATTATTTATAATGGATGAAAAGCAGAAATGACACCTTCAAATGAATGAAAAAATAAAAACGGTATGACCAGCAAATAGAGTATTATTTGCTCATGAAAATGGATTGTCAATGCATACACCAACATGAGAGTATCTTAAAAACATACTAAAGGAAATAAGCTAGACACAGATGGTCACACATGGTATGGTTTACTTTGTATGAAATGTCCAGCATAGGCTAAACTGGAGAGAAAAAAATTATGTTAGTGGATGCCAAGGGCTGCATGGACAGGTAGACAATTTCCTTCTGAGATGATGAAAATGTTCTGGAATTAGAGGGTGGTGAGAGTTGCACAACCTAAACAGCCACTGAATCGTTTACTTTAGGGTGTTCCAGTGTTAATGTTATATTCATCAACGTGGCAAAATCCGGGTTAGTATGTTAATATTTATTGTATCCTACTTTGCATTTTTCTGAATGTTTCACATATGTCATAAGTTAAAGAAAAGCAAGCTCAGTGGCTTCGAAAAGCCTGTTTCCTGGCAGCTAAAAATGCATGTCCTGAATCCTACTGTGCTTTTGGAGCAGATGACGTGGGGAACAGGGCACATTAGATTTCCTCTGCCCAGCTGCATCCTGGGGAAATGGAATCTGCATTATTGCAGATTCTATTGAAATTAATGATGCAGGCATTTTGTTTTTTTCCATGGGACCTGGCACTTAGACTCTGATCAATGAATTTCATCTTGCGGAGGCCTAGTGCTGGGCTGGGGGTTTTCATCTCAGATGATTGCTTTTCCCCCTTTGTTTAGTAGATGGCAGAGTTTTCCTCTCAGGCTCAAACTATTCAAAGATAAGGCAGTAAACTTTTTCTCAGTTTACGATTTTAAAATGAGTTATTTCATCATCATCATAACCAATTCGTCAATCTATAAAACCTCTCAGAAATGTTAAAGTAGGAGAGAGAGGAAGAGCAGGTGCTAATTTTAGATGTCACTGATTATGTTGCTGAACAAACACATTCTGAGAGAATTCTGGGGATGAAGAGTGGTCAGAGTCCATTTCTTCTCAGTAAGCTTTAATACTTCTCTGGGTTCTTCTCCTTTTCTCTGTGAAACAAAGTAATTACCCTTTGTTTCAGAAATATAAAGAAGTTAACAATAAGTTAAAAAAATTGGCTAAAATGTATATATTTCACAACAGAACATTGCCACTGGGGTCATCATTGTCCAAACAATTCCTGAAGGTTATTTCGAGGACATGTTTTCTGAAAAGCCCATTTTATAGAAGAGGAAATTGAGCCCCAGTTTGGTAATAAAAGTTGCCCACGCTCTCCTACTCTGTTTTCTATTTCACGATTGTACTTCTACATGATTTTTCTTACTGATAAAACTCTGTCACCAATCTTGACTTCAAACAGATTTTGTCTTATTTTGTAAAACAAACAAGAAAAAACCCCCACTTTTTACTTTCAAAGATGTAGATTTCTCATAAATTTTTTTTTCTATGTGACACTTGTACTGTGTAAAGAACTCTACATGTCAGACCAGGAAGCCTGGCTCAAATCTGTGTTGTAGATGGGACTCTATGATTGCAACCAGCTGTTCCTCTCGTTAGAGAGCCGGCTCCCGCTCCAATAAATCAGGCTAAGGATTCCCTAATTCAGTAGTTACTACAAGAGAGCAGGTGTTCCCTATGTGTGAGAATCTAGGAGTAAAACAAGGAGCCCAAAGGTGGGAGCTGGGAAAGCACAAGCGGGTGTGAACTCCAAGTGCATCAGTGTGTCACTGGTGACGGTGGTTTCCCTCCATTCCTTATACACGCTAAGCCCCGAAAGTTCATTCAAGTTTGTGGACTTTTTTTGATTCTCATGTAACTATACAATGTAAGCATTTTGAGGAGGATTAATAGCAAGATGTCTTTTTACTGTAATACTTTTATTAATTTAAACATTTATCATATACATTGATCACACTTCATGAGGTTCGAAGCTATAAATCCCTTAGAGGAAAATATAAGGGGAAGGTTTCCTGGTATGAGTCTTGACAGATTTCTTGGGTAACGCTAAAACATAGGCAACAAGAGGAGAAATAAGCAAGTGAGACTATGTCAAACAAACAAACAAGCAAAAAAAGATCCTCCATGGCAAAGGTAAGCCTTTTCATGAAGGGGGAACTGTAGGATCTGTGCACCTTGTTTATAATAAGCAGTTAATATCCAAAGTGTGTCAAGAAATCCTACAACTTAATTCAATTATACTATGGTCAAAGGATTTGAGTAGCCTTCTTTCCAAAGAAGACATCCAAAGGTCCAGGAGGTATATGAAAAGACGGTCAGTGCCATCAGTCACCAGGCAATTGCAAATCAAAACCACAACAGCATCACTTCACACCTTTAGAATGACAGTTGTCAAAAACCAAAAAGATAAGTGTTGGTGAGACTGTGGAAAAATTGGGAGCCTCATACCTTACTGGTGGGGGTGGAAAAGATACAGCTGCTATGGAGTGCAGTAGTGGGTTCTTCAGAAAATTAAAAACAGAACCACCATATGTTCATTTATTTACTGTTGCTAATAGCACAATGCCACAGAGCAGGGAAGTCGAATACCAGAATGATTTGTGTCATGGTTCTGGAAGATGTACAGTTGAGGTGCTGCATCTTGGAATGCTGCAGAGCTCTGTGGGGGAGCAGGCATCATACAGCAAGAGACAGGGAGCGTGTGTGTGTGTGTGTGCATGCTCTGATCTCTCTTCTTATAAAGAAACCCTATTCAACTATGGGGATCCACCCTAAGGACCTATCTAATCCTGATCACCTCCCAAAAGCTCTGCTTCTAAATACCATAGTTGAATTAAGTCAACACCTTAATACCTCACGATGTACCTTAAATTTCACACCTGAAGCCTGTGGGAGACACACTCAATCCATATCCAAGCCACCACACACCGTTTGATCCAATAATCTCATTTCAGACTGCATCCACAGAAATTGAAAATGGAATCTTGAACAGCTCTGCACACCCATGTTAGCTGTGGCATTCTTCACAATAGCCAGGAGGTAGAAGCACCCAATTTATCAAGAAATAAATGGGTAAAGAAAATGTAACACATACACAAGGGAATCTTAGCCACAAAAAGAAAGAAATTCTGCCACACACAACAACATAGATGAACTTGGAGGATGTTATGTTAGGTGAAGTTAGCCAGAAACCAAAGGACAAATATTGCATAACTGCATTTACATGGGGTATCTAAAATACTGAGACACAGAGAGCGGAATGGTGGTTGCCAGAGGCTAAAAAGAAATGAGGAGTAGCTGTTCAGTGGATATCAAGTTTAAGTTATACAACATGAATACATTCTGGAAATCTAATACTCAAAATAGTGCCTACACCTATTGATACTGTACTGTGCACTTAATTGTCTGGGAAGATGCCTTATGTTAAGTGTTCTTATTACAGTTTAAAAAAGAGCTTTTGGAGTTTAACTTTCCTGGGATAGGGAGAGACTAAAGAAAGAGACTGTGTATTTCAAAAGACACAGGATAGCTCCATGCGAACCAGAGCCCTGCCAGATCCAAGCCTTTCCCTGTGAGTCAGTGCCATTCAGGGACTGCGGGGCTTTTGGGGAAGAGAACAAGGATTCACCAAGAACTAAGCACTCCCTGCGAACCAGCACCATGCTCAGGGCTCTGTCAATAGGGGGACAGCTAGACCCCAGCCCCTTCTGACATGCAGGCTGGCAAATAAGAAGAGCCAATCCCTGCCCCCTTAGCCCCCATAAGTGACCAGCTGATCTGGAGAAAAATGGTGCAATTATGAGGTGAAACGCAGTTCGATGCTTGTGGTGTTTTGGTGTTTCACTGACCTTGCAGGTCTAGGGCCAGTGGTCTGATCAGCTGTTCAGAGGATAGTGGTACGCAGTGTGGCGTCTAGGGAGGGACCTCCTCCTTCCTTTGGGGTTATTTCCTTGGGTTCATTTAGAATAGAAGTACTTTATCAGAAGGTAGGAGTAGCTTTATAGATCATTTGCCTGGTGCCAAATTCGGTCCCATGAATTTTAGGTTTTTGGGTGCTCCTTACACCCAGAAAGGCCCCTTGTACAAGATGCTGTCCTGTTCAGAGATGGCTGGGAAGGTAGGTAAGTCACAGGAGTGTATATAAATGATTAGCTGCCTTGTGAATATTTGCTTGGATTTCCTGGGTGCAACATGGTCTCCTCAAATCTGTTGGCTGGCTGAATCACAGACTGCAAGCTGGATTTCAAGGGAGCATCCATCCATCCATTTATCCATCCTTCGTGGCATATTAAGAATCTAACTCTTATCTGGGAACCAGAGATAAAACAGCAAGCCAGAACAGTCAAGGTCCTTGCTTTCATGGAGTCAATAGTTTTGTGGGGGTGGGGAATGGAAGACAGGCAATAAGCAAGGTTATATCAGATAGAGTTTAAGTAATGTAATAGAACTAGATAACGGTAGGGAGGCTGCTAGCTTGGACAGGTCATTAAGTAAGGCTTCCTGGAGCTGGTGGTATTGATATGTTGCCTAGTTGGCTATAAGGAAGCCATCGTGCGATGACCTTGTGAGGGGAAGCTTCTAAGGGGAGGAAACAGCAAGGGTACAGGCCTTGAGATGTGAAGGAGTGACTGGGGAAGGAGGAAACGGGAGCTGCCAGTTATTGCCATCCGCCCCTCCCATGCCTGAAGCCCACCATTCCGAGCTCATTCCGCGTCTATTTAGATGCCTCACACATGGCCAGCCCTCTGTGTCTGTCTGTCTGTGGGTTCTGGGTCTGGAGATGCAACCAACGATGAGTCAAACATGCAGTTAGGCCCACAATGGTGGTCATCTGTCTTGAACACAGTACTGACTTTTCCTTCCTCATTATTCCCTCAACAATGCGGCATGACAACTATTTACTTAGCATTCATATTGTGTTAGGAGTTATAACTAATCTGGAGATTTGAAGTAGACAAGATGATGTGGGTAGGTTCTATGCAAATGCAGTGCACTGTTAGGTAAGGAGTTTGATGATCCTGGATTTTGGTGCCCTCGGCTGTCCTGCAGTGATGTCCTGCAGGTCCTGAGGGGTGGGTGTAAATGGAATCATGGTGTCTCCTTCCCTGCCTCCCTCCCTGCCATCCTCCCTCCCTCCTCCTCTTCTCCTTCCTTCCCTTTCCCTCCCTGGGTCTCTACTTCCCTCTTTTCTCCTTTCCTTCTTTCCCTTTTCTGTTTTCTCTCCCTCTGCCTCTCCTTTTGTGCTGTACTGGGGATTAAACCCAGGGCCTCTGCACTGAGCTACATCTCCACCCCTTTTTGAAATTTTTAAATTTTGAAACAAGGTCTTGATGAGTCACTAAATTGCTCAGGCTGTGTTTAAACTTGTGCTCCTCCCGCATCCCAGAGTGCTGGGACTGTGGAACTGCCCCAGTACCCAAGTTTCCTCCTCCTCTTCCCTCTGCCTCCTCCTGCTTCTCTTTGTCCTTCCTGTTCCTCTTCTTCCTCCTCTCCTACTCTTCCTCTTTCCTCTCTCTCTCCTCTCCCTCTCCTCCCCCCTCTTCCTTCTCCTTTTATTTCTTCTCCTCCTTTTTCAACTTTGTTGAGATATAATTGATATATAAAGACCTTCACGTATTGACATGTACAATTGGATGATTTCTTTCTCCTCCTCCTTTCCAAAAATAATTTTACTGAAATATAATGATCTAAAAAGACTTCCCCATAGTAACAGGTACAATTTGATCAGTCTGGACCCGCAGACTCCCATGCAGTCATCCCCACCAAGGGAATGGACATGGTCAGTGCTCTCATTGGGCAGGGCAGGTTTAAAGCAGTTCCATCTTTACGAAACGACAGCCAAGCTATTCTCATGTGAAATACAGCCAGACTTGTTATTTCCCAAGGCGGCATTTCTTGGTGTTTATTTTGTGTACCCTCAAAATTTATATGTTGAAATTCTAACCTCCAGCCCCTCAGAAGGTGACAGTATGTGGACACAGTGCCTTTAACTGGGAAATAGAGCTGAAATCCAGTGTGACTGGTATGCTTACCAGGAAGGGTGAGAGGGACCAGGCTTACACAGAAGACCTTGTGAAGACACGGGAGGAAGGCAGTGCATACCAGCCCGAGGGAAGCCCTCAGACAAAACCAGGCCTGCCCACACCTTGATCTTAAACTCTCAGCCCTCAGAGCGGAGAGAAAATGATTTTCCCTCTTCAGTCCTCACAAATCTGTGATACTCTGTTATGACAGCCTGAGCAGATGAACCCAGTGATCATTTTTTGATCTGCTCATCAGACAGGAGGGCGCACTGGAGTCCTGGGAATTCCGTTGTATGCACTTGTGGCTGGTGGAAATGGAAATGTACCAGTCTCAAGAACCTTGGTGTGATGTTATCTGAAGTCACCTTCTGCATGCCAGTGCGTCATCCTTACTGTTCAGGGCGGTTATAGTCTCACCCGAAGTCAGGGTATGCAGTAACCTTTGTAGCTTGTTTTCTTCCTGTAATTAAGTTTATAGCCTTTAATAGGCCTCCTTTTTAATCAGTAACTCGATTGTACAATCCACTCACAGAGTGGACGTTAGAAAAAACTTCCTAAGACAATAACAATCTTGAAACAGGAATGGAGAAACCAGATTTCTAGTTCAACACTGGATAGTGTAAGTTAAAAAATGTTGCTATGCAATATATAATTATGTGTAACATAATATTATATATGTATGCATGTGTGTATTTCTAAGTATAGTTGTATGTTGAAGAATCTTATTTATTTATTTAAATTAATTTTATCAGTACATTTTAGATACACATTATGCTAACACTCACCATAAGGAATTTGTACTTGTACATCATATATCATAATTCTTCATCTTCCCACTCCCCTCCTCTCCTTTCAACACCTCTTGCCTTCCTTATTTACCAAGGCTTTGTTTCCACTTTTCCTTCTATTTGTTTCTCATTTTTCCCTTTCCTCCTCCCTCTTTCCTAGTTCCCCTTCCCATTTAAACATTTTCTTACCATTTCACAATATCTGTTATGTATTTTGGTGCTTATTTACACTTTTATTTTCTCACACTGAGAAACAATGTGATACTTAAGCACGTGCATCTGATTTATTTCATTAAGCATGTGGTCTCAAGGTGCATCCATTTACCTAGAAATTTCTCAGGTTTACCCTTCTCTATGACTAAGTAGTAATCCAATGTATAAAAATATATCTTCTTTATCCATGCATCAGTTGCCAGAAATTTGAGCTGTTTCCATTACCACGGTATGATGCTTTTAATTCTTTCAGGAAGATATCAAGAAGAACGACAGCTGGGTTAAATGGAACTCTAGTCCTAGTTTTTTGAGGCATACCTACCCTGATTTCCACAGTGGTTGCACCAGACTGCATTCTCACCAACAGTAGAGAAGTGCTCATTTTCCTCGCAGCTCTGCCAGTATTTGTTATTGGTCGGTTTCTTGATGATAGCCATTTTTTCTGGAGTGAGATGGAGTCTTGCTGTTACTTTAATTTGCATCTCTGAAATGGCCAATGATGTTGAACATCTTCTCAGGTATTTATTTGCCATTTCTACTTCTTCATCTGAGAAGTGTATGTTCATTTGAGATACCCTTTGTTGGATTGGGTCTTTAAATCTGGGGGGGATCTGATTTTTGAGTTCTGTATTTGTTCTAGATATTAGTCCTTTGACTGAGGAACAGCTGGCAAAAAGTTTTCCCCACTCTGTCTCTTCACTCGGTTGGTGGTATTTTTTTGCTTTACAAAAGCCTTTTTATAAGATGAGATCCCAGTTGTTGATTCTTTGTGATATTTCCTGTGCAATTAGGGTTTTGTTCTTAAAAGTTTTGTCTATACTTATGTCTTCAAGAGTTCTATCTATCCTATCTGTCTGCAGATTTAGTGTTTCTGTTTCAATATTTAGATCTCTAACCCATTTTGATTTTAGTTTAACACATGGTGATAGACACAGGTATAGTGTTAGTCTTTGGCATATGGAAAGGCAGTTTTTCCAGCACCAGTTTTAAAAGAGGCTATCTTTCTTCCAATGAAGGTCTTTGGCCCTTTTGTTAAATACAAGCTGATTGAGTGTGTTTGGAGTTGTTTCTGCATTTTCTAATCTGTTCAGCTGATCTTCAAGTCTGTTTTTCTTCCAGTACCATGCTGTTTATATCACTGTAATTTTGTAGTATAATTTCAAATCAGGGATTGTGATGCTCTCTGCCTTGCAGTTGTTGCCTAGGTTGCTTTTGCTACTTTAGGTCACTTATGGTTCCAAATGAATTTTAAGATTTTTTTCTCTAATTCTGTGAGGTATTCCATTAGTATTTTGATTGGGATTGGATTAAATCTGTGAATCAATTTTGGGAGCATGGCCTTTTTCACTATATTGATTCTTCCTACCCAAGAGCAATGGATATCCTTCCATTTGTCTGATATCCTCTTTGATCTCCTTTTTGGAGTACTGTAGTTTTCAGTGTAAAGGTGTTTTACTTTATTAGGTTGATCCTAAATATTTAATTTCTTTGATGTTGTTGTAAAAGTTGCCACCATGAAATTTTAAAAAAACATTCTTTTATTTTTAAAAAATATGACTTTAGTATCTCTGGATGTACCCTTAAACATTTTTCTCATTTAGGGCTTGTCTTGGTTACTTTTCTCTCATTGTTGAAACAAAATATTTGACACCCAAAGTGAAGCAAGGAAATGTTTATTTATCTTATCTCAGTTGGCTCCAAGGTGTGGCTGAGGGCAGCTATTATTCATGGTAGCTATAAGTGACAAGAGCAAAATAGCAAAAGTAGGGAGAAGCATGCTTCCCCCTCATATTGTATGTCCATTACCCACCCCTGGGCAGGTGCAGCACTCATGCCACTAATCCCAGTGCTAGACAATGAACCAATCACAAATGCTAGATTCAGCTGTGTCTATGACTGCATGAGGCTTGGGGGAGCACCGAAACACAAATCATAACAGGGCTTTTTTTTTTTTACCTTTATTGAAGTGATAACAATCTTACATGTAGTACTCCACATGTAACCAGTTTAACCAATTTCTTTCATTCAAAGTTATCCATGTTGCTTATTGCAATGATTTCTTTTTTCCTGCTGCACAGTATTGTATCATGTAAATATTCAATAAATTATTCATTGTCTGTTAGTGGACATTCAGGTTCTTTATAGCTTTCTGTGTTACAGAGTTGTTTGGCATGTTTTTATACACATCTCTTAAATATGTTTATATGCTTTTTAATTAAAAACATTAAAGAATTTTTACAAATGTGAAATATGCTTGAAAATAATTACATCCCATTTCAATACAATTGAGTGATATTTTGTTTGAAAGAATTTGGGCTTGGTACTTGAGATCCTTGCATGAAGGCCATTAGATTTTGTCAGTAGCTCTGGGAGGGCTGCAGGGCCTAACAGGCGGCTCCTTATTATTTACGGGAAAGCTAGGCCTAGTAGGCAGCGGGGAGAAGTAAACTCATTTGCTTAAGGATCTCCTCTTTCCCTCTGTCCGGCCCTTCCCCCTTCCAATCGACAAAGCGTATTTGTGCATATTTATGGGCCACACTGTGATGTTTTGATGTACGCACACATTGTAGAAGGATTAAATCTAGTGAGCTGACCTAGCCATCATCTCTTACCTCTTGTTACCTACTTCTCATTTCTTCCCCACTTGTCCTTTCAAATAAAGTGTCTTATTTGAGCTCTATGCTAGATAAAGTTTTCCTTGTAGCTTTTTCAGGTTTCAAAGGGACTCAGAGAATAGAAACACAGACTAAGAATTCCATGGAGAAAGGCAATTCCTCTTCACTGCAAAGACCCAACATAACCTAATTCTTTTGGCATTTGTGAATATGGTGAATTGGGGCACTGTTAGAGAGCAGATGTAAGTACTTATGTAAATACTGCTCAGGTTGGCAGCTGTGTTTGTGTTGAGATGACAATCTGTGGCAGAGACTGGCATCTGAAATTGAGGGTTTTGCTTTGCTTTATGGAGAAATTGGACATTCTGTTGTTCTTTTCTCTTGGTATGACCCAGAGTATGCTTGGAAATGTTTCTTTCATTTTTTCCAAGAAGTTGCCATGGTTATAGTTCGGTTTGTTAGTGTCAAAATAAAAACATGAACACGGTACATTTTATAGAGAAGCGACATTATTTTCATCAGCATCCCTGGGTGGGGAATTACCCAATCTTGGGCAGGGTTTAGCTAATGTGCTGTGAATGACAGTGTGTCTGAACTGTGTCCAGGGGTCAGGGACATAGGGACAGAAACCACGAACTGAGGGATTGACATTCCATGCTAGTGGGACGATCTTGGGCCTGGAGGGGTTCATGAGATTGAGCCATGTTTCTTACTCTGACGTTGGTCCTTGGCATGACCTCAGGCAAGTCACTCTCCCTCTTGGGCCTTTCACTGTCTCTTTTGTCAATAAGAATGCTAGACTACGCAGTCTCAAAGACCTTTACTTCTAGAATTCCAAAATTCTGTGGATTTTCTTTTCATAGCTGCTTGAAAACTATACCCTTTCCGTTTAAATCCACCAGAGGGCAATATGTCCCATGTCGTAGCCCCAAGCCTAGTTTGAGAGTCTCAATGACTACCCTAAATGCCTCCTAAGAGGGAAACTACCATCCAGTGCCTGCCTTCCTTTGATGCCCACAGATGAGAGCAGACAAAGTTCCTTAGATCTACTATTGGTTGAAGGTCTTTACACTCCTTGCCTCTGACCACATTTCAGTTCCCTGGGTCCAGAGCCAGCCACCCACTTCCCAGGCCTGGACCCTAAAAGCCTAAGGAATCAAAAGGACTTGCCGTGGACCACAGGCTTTCTACTGGTGGACTTGAGGCTTTCTCTTCCTCACCCTGATTATCCTCCTCCAGTGGACCTTCAGTAGCCACCTCTGTTTCCAAGGGATTTCTGCTGCAATGAGAAGACAGTTTACATGTACATTAACTGGGAGAAAAAACCCTGAGATTATGTTAGGGTCAGGGTAGGAGCTGAGTTGCACAGATAGGCCAAAGTGTGTTTACAGTGTGACTTTTCTTTTGGGATGTGAGCTATACAGCGGGAAAACATGGTGGCCATGTATGGATGCTTTGTCTAAGTTGCTGACAACAGAATCCACTTTGGCTCATCTAAGTAGCAAGGGAATTTTTTAAAGAGTATCAAGAAATCCTCAGAATCTCCAAAGGGGCAAGAGATAAAAATCTGAAGTGACATAGCCAGAAACTATGACCAATTAATTACACTGTGGGGATTTTTTTGGAAAACAAACAAACAAACAAACAAACACACTACACAGCTTTTGTGACTTGAGATGGAAACTCGAATAGAAACTAATTCTGATGGAGCACCTTCTGTTTGGGGGAGGCTGTGTTCTGGCACCAACCTTAACTCATTTTGCCCTGGGGATTGATGTCATTATCCTTAATAAACAGCTAAGGAATTCAGGCTTGGGGAATTTATGACTTGCTCAATTAAGTTCACTGACTTCAAAGTTTGAACTCAGAATATGATGACACAGACCTTGGGCGGGAGTTAGGGATTGCCCAAAGGGCGATTTTAGGGAGGAGCGGTTTCTTGATGCTTCTTACTCTTTGTATCTCTTTTGTTTTCTAACACTATGGAAAGAAAGGGAAAAATAAATGCTGAATTTTCATCTTCTACTTATTTTATTTCTTGTGCTTCTAGTCCTGCTGACAAGTAGCATTAGCTCCAAAGGAAGGAAAGGAGAATTCCCACTTGATGCTCCATGGGCATTAGCTTATTCTGGCTCTCATCAAATAAAACATTGCTGGACTTGTTAAATACCATGACATGGATGCATCCAATCTCATTAGCCCGAGGCCCAGAACAGGAAATGATTTGCCCAAGTCACACAGTAAGACAAGGACTTTCACATAACCACCAAATGTTGAGTGACTACTGATCTGGCAAGCATGGGACAGAGATTCCAGAGGCAAAAGCAATTTGGAGAAAAAATGCTTTTGAATCTTTTTCTTATTTAAAGAAAGAAGAATGCCCAATGGCAGATGGGCAGAGATTTTTTAAACTTTATTAGTTATCCATTCCCCTATCTATAAAGTTGTAATATTTAATGACTGGCTAGTGTTGAACATGTACATAAATCTTCAGTCTTATACACTGTTGATGAATTAACACATGCGAGTATAAGTTAACCCTGGTGCAGGAAAACAATGTCTCAAAACGTTCTCACCTGACTGGGCATAGAGGCACAAATCTGTAAATCTCAACAATCTGGAAAGCTGATGGAAGCAAGAAGATCACAAGTTCAAGTCCAGCCTGGGCAATTAGTGAGATCCTTTCTCAAAATGAAAGATTCTTCTCCTAGGATCTACTTCTCAGACTATCCCTTAGGAAAATGACCATGACTGTATATGAAGAAATAACTCATAAGTGTGGTTCGTAATTGTGAAATCTGGAAATGACCTAACCATTCAACACTTGGTTGATTAAATGAAGCTTGCTGTAGCCACTCAACTGGTCTGGATAAGATGCAGCCATGTGGGGCTGAGGATACACTCAGTGGCACAGCACCTGCCTGCTAAGCACAAAGTAGCAAATTTGATTCCCAGTACCCCTCGCCTCCCTGTCCAAAAAAGACATTTGGCCACATATAAAAGACAGCCCCAAATAATAGCATCTTAAACATACACGGGTTTACTTTTCTCTATCTTGAAATCTGGAGGTAGATAGCTGCATTTTGGGTGGTAGAACCCAGTTCCTTGTGCCTTTAGGTACTGCCAGTTTTGTCAGTTTTAGTGTATAGTCAGGGGCTTTGCAGGGGCTCTAGCCATTGTGCCCACATCCCATATGAAGCAGCAGCAAATGTGAGCATGTCGTTGTCTGGAACAGCTGTGAGTGTCTGCAGAAAGAGTTGGGAGGGGAGGTTTTCGGGAACATGGCCTGCAGTTTTGGCATAAGGAAGAAAGAATGTGTAGGAGATAGATCTATAATTTTCAACTATGTTTGCTCATCTACTACTTAAAAGAATTTTGAAAACTTCCTTGCTTCTTTATACACTTTAAAATCATGTCTGAAAAACATCTTTTGTCATGGTGTATATAAATATGAAGTGTATAATTTCTGGTGTGTTATACATATTGACATAGAAACCAATTTTATCATCTTTTAAAATACATTCGGTGGAGCCAGGCACGGGGTGCTTGCCTGTAACCCCAGGACTTTGGGAAGTTGAGGCAGTAGGATTATGAGTTTGAGCCCAACTTAGTGATTCTCAAGGTACTTGTCTTGAAATAAAATTTATACAAGGGCTGGAAATGTAGCTCAGTGCTAAGGTCCTGCCTTAATATTCAACCCCTGGTAACACACTAACCCCCACACCCCCAAGCCCCCACACCCCCAAACCCCCTCACCCACACCCACAGCCACAGCCACACAATACAGTGGAATACAAATATTGTAGAAATGCAATAACCACTGTCCTCTACCTCAAAAATAGATAAACTTTTAGGCAGTTAGTTGGAAATTTTCTTTCATTCCTGTTTTCTTCTTCTACTTCCTGTATAGATTTTCTACTTGAAAATTTACTGATGGTGAGATCATACTTATGAGCCACAGGAAAATGTGCAGAAATAGAATTTAACTCATGGCTGTAGTGTTCTAAATATGCTAAATTTTTAAAAATTATTATTGAATAATACTGTACAATTGATTAAAATGAAATAAAACAGCATGCATCCTAAAAATGGTGAGACATAAAAGTCATCCCTTGATGAGAAGGATAAATTAAAAAAAAAAACTTATGTATCTATGGGTGACCTATAGGTGTTAGGAAGGGTAGACATCGCCATCAATTTTCTTGTTTTTATAAATTTGGCAGGGAAACCTCATTTAACTAAATAAATGGAAATGGGAATACTTGATTTTAGAGCAATGTCTTTTAAATTCTCTGACCTCTTTTGAGGTATTCATCAAAAATCATACAGTAGTCTACCATCAAACATTATTTTTAATGATTTATGAATTTGTAATGCACTCTTTCACTCTTAAATTCTTTTTGAGATGAGGCCTTGATACGTTTCTGGGGTTAGTGTCAAAGTCCTGAGCTCAAGCGATCCTCCTGCCTCAGCCTCCCAAGTAGCTGGGAGCCTGGGAGTGTGCCACAGCAGTGCTGGCTTCCTCCTTCAATTTCAGTGCAAAGAACTGGGATGCAGATGACTTAAAAGGAACTTTACTCAGTCCTGGCTTCATTGATTATCTCAACGTTGACCCTGACATTTTGAATCCCCCCTTTTGCTAACCTGCTTCATCATTTTCATAACTGTGATCCTATTCAGGATAAATGAAAAGTGAGCCTCTCTTTTATAAAGCGGAAAGAAAGTGACTTTGAAAGGGAAAGTGAAGAAGGGGTGAGGCTCAATCCTTGCCTGACCGGAAGAGGCGGTTTCAGGCAGGTCTGTTTTAGTGCCGTGCACACATGGACACGGATGATCTGCGCTGATTTCCTGAAAGGTCATGTTCAGGTTTCCCTCGGGACTCCCGCCAGCATGGAGACTGCGGCCGGCAGCTGGTTCAGCTGCGTTTGCTCAGGGTTGGGGAATGCCACGGAACCACACCACACCCCCGTGCCAGGACATGCTGTTAAACACGTTATAAAGTGACAAGGTATGAGGTACAGAACTCATTTCAAGAGTGATTGCAATCCAGTGTGAGCCGCACCACCCGTTTGGGTTATGTAGACATCTGGAAGGTTTCTCCAAGGCAAAGGAATTAAAACACAATTTTTCTTTTTCTCCTAATTCAAGTGTCCTAGGCCTCAAAACATGTGACTGCATCTTCCTTTCTTTTTTCCCTGTATAACTTAATTGCTACTTAAAATTTATGATCTGGGCACGGTGACACCTACCTGTAATCAGTACTTGGGAGGCAGAGGCAGGAGCATCATAAATATTCATGTAGGCTACGTAATGAGTTTCAGGCCTGCCTAAAAATTGTTTTTATGTATTTAAAAACTGAATGGAGGGTTCCTGGATAAGATGTTATGTACAACAGCCTCCACTTGTGGGTTATGTTTTCTGATGATTTTAGACTAGGGTTACGAGTTTTGGGGACGAAGATCCCACACCTAAGTGGGTTTATTTATTTATTTATTTATTTAGATTTTAAAACAAGACACAACAGAAGACTAAAATCAATGGTACAGAATTTCAAATCAACATAATAGGAGATTAACAATGCTTACTATATTGCGTATTGTTATCTTCAAAGTAGTTGCTCAGATTACAAGATATAGGCATGAAAAGAAACTGAATAATGAAAGCACAGACTGTTCTTTTGATGAATTAACAGAGATAAGAGTATGATTATCTGTCATATATATGTATAGATGTATCTTTTCCCTTCCTTCTTTTCTCCTTTCTCCTATCCAAGTTGTTCTTTCCTTTTGAATAGTTTCTTCCCCTTTTACAAATCTATCATACATTTTGGCTCTTATTTATTCTTTCAGTTTTTTACACTGAGAAGTCTCAATGTCCTGGCATTGCTCGTATCAAAGGCACCGGCCCTCAAGCTGAGAGTTACTGCTCATGATGCTAAGCTTGACCACTTGGCTGACAAGAACTGTCAGATTTCTCCACTGCAAAATTACTAACTCCGCAAATTTCCTTAATCTGCTCTTTGGAAGGAAGTTATGGTTCTCAGCCTATACCTAAAGGACTGTGGAATTATGCTTCAGTTTTTTCAGGGCAGAGTATGTAAATTATTTGGAATTCTTTGGCATGGGTGATTTGTTTCTTTTGCACTATTTGTTGATTTCTTCACTTTTATTTATGTTAATACAGACTCATGAGTATTCATTTTATATTCTGAGCAATAATCCAATACTAATATTTTTCGTTCATTGCTCAAACAGTTTCACTTTTGGATTTTGGGTACTATGCTGTGTCCCTCTTCTCTTCCTCTCCCCTCCCCTCCCGTCCCCTCCCATTACCCCTTCCTTCCCTTCCTCTTCCCTTCTTTCCCCTCCTCTTTCTTCCCCTCTCTTCTCCTGTCTTTTTCTCTATACCCTCCTTCCCTTCCTTTCTTCCTTCTGTCCTTCTCTTTTAATATTTTCTTACTTTCAAGATTCAAAAAAGATGGCAGATAGATAACAGCAAGCTACAGAGGCTCCTTGAGATAGTCAATTTAGATTCCAAAAATAATACAGCATGAGGAGTCCTGAACAGAGGGAGATAGACCCTCCCAACCCAGAAACAAACTAAGCTGAGAGAAACCAATTAAAAATACAGTCCTGGTGCTACTACTGGAAAAGCTACATTCTTGGCACTGCTGCTTGAACTCACTGCCACTGCTGCACTTGAACCCATGCAGCCAAAACTTACTGAGTTACCCCAAAGCCTGCCAGTTTCAACTCACTGGAGATGCATTCACACAAAGGATGGGAATCAGCGAACTGA
The DNA here is from genome assembly GCF_034190915.1 of Cavia porcellus. NCBI lineage: Eukaryota > Metazoa > Chordata > Mammalia > Rodentia > Caviidae > Cavia > Cavia porcellus. Next base: position 173,267,654 of record NW_026947484.1, on the reverse strand, counting down.
ACTGAGAGCTGAGCTGGCGGGGAACCCTGCATCGACCTGCGGTGAGTGACGGGATGAAAACCCTTCCATAGACAAAGAGGCTCCAACAGATGACATTCTGGGACTGGGCAGACTGGCCAGAACAAGGAACTGCAGTGACTTCAGTCAGCTGCTCCTTTCACAAGCAGGATTGGTGGGGAGCACTTGACCTGGGTCACGCCCTGGACTGAAACCCAGTAGGCTAGCCCAAACCAAGTCCCTACGCCTGGCAGTGCACCCTAATGCAGTGAACCCCTCAGCAGGTTGACTGACCCGGAGGGTGGGCCCAGCATAAGCTGCTCTGAGCTGTATCTCTGTAGTACACTGCAGTGGGTGGGAACACCTAGCCAGTACGTTTCAGACAAACTATAACCAACAAAGAAAGAAGCTGGGCCTCCTATATACACTTATATGGGAGGAACAAAAAATATGAGAAGAGGAAGCAACAAGAAAGGGTGGCCAGTTCCGAATCCTAAGAACATTGATCCAGGAAAGGTAAATGCAAAGGAGAATGAGGACAGCAAACATGCAATATCAGACACGGCACCAGTAGACATAAGGTGATATCTTAGGGACCTCATAGACGAGTTCAAAAGTGAAGTATTTAAACAAGTAAAGCAAGATATAAATGGAATAATTTAAGAAATGCTAAGCACATCTCAAGAAAAAACAGTTGGAAGAAGGGGAAAACACAAAAAAGGGAGAATTGTTTGATAAAGAAAACAGAGAAAATGTAGAATACATGAAGCAGATTCAAAGAGATTACCAGGAAATTAAAAATTCCATTGAAAGCTGGCAAAACTGCTTGAAAGAAACTAAGGATAGATTATCTGACCTAGTGGACAGGTTTGCAATGTAGGATCATGAAAGGAAAAATTTCTTAAAATAACAAGGAAACAAACAGAAACAATACAAAGGATAGAAGATGACAAGAGGATCTATAACTTAAGACTAAAGAGTGTTAATGAAGAAGCAAGAGTACAAACAAAGGAACTACAAAGGCTATTCACACAAATAATTAAGGAAAACTTCCCAAACATAGGAAAAGGAAAAGATATTCAAATGTATGAGGCATACAGAACTCTAGCCACTTACAACCAAAACAGAACTATACTCAGTCATATAATAATCAGGATCCCAGATTTCCAATATAAGAATGGAATATTAAAAGCTGTGAGACAAGAAACAGATTATGTACAAGGGAAAGCCCATCAGAATTATGGCAGACTTCTCGGCACAAACCATCAAATCAAGAAGAGAGTGGAGCGAAGTATTCCAAGTGCTGAAAGAAAATAACCTCCAGCCAAGATTGATGTATCCTGAGAAAATGTCCCTGGAAATTAATGGAGAAACAAGATGCTTACAAGAGAAAGAGGAACTGGGGGAATTTGCAACCACCAATCCAACGCTACAGAGAATACTACAGGACATTCTAAAGAGAGAGAAAAGCACCAGGATTTCAGGAACAGTGGCAGAGAGGCCCCAATGAATGAGTAAAAAGTGAAATGAAAAAGACATATAAACAACTACTGATGGAAAAAGAGCACAACAGAAATGAGTCAGAGAGGGTTGGATATAATTTCTAATATAGATGGCCTAGATACACTAAATTAAGGAAAAAAAAAAGAATCACAGGCAGAGTGGATCAAATGGTAGGATCCAATGAGATGCTATTTATAGGATGTATAATTAACCTGAAGAAGGGTGTACAGACCAAAATCAAATATGAGAAAATAGAACTCTATGTGATAGGGAAGCAGAGAGTAATAGGGACAACTGGACCAGTATTTATGGATAGGTTGGAAAGACAGGCTTTAATAAGTAAATAAATACAACTAGAGATCAAGTCCAGGAGTGAGAAAGTTTGGAAACACTTAGTAAATAGCAAGTTCCCCCCTCCCCAGTATAAAACTGAGGGTTCTGGGGAGGCCCCAAAATGCACAGTACACGCTGAGGGAGTGAAAGGGCAGGAATAGTTTTAAAAAACACAGCAGAAAATATTGCTAATAGTGTATCAGGAATTAAAACCCATATTACTCACACCACTCTGCTTAGATAGAACTTATTCCATCCCAGTTTGTATACAAGCACTAGAGCTGAGGGCACAGACAGCTATCCCCAAAATATCAGGACATAGCACAGTAATCATCTTTAATTTCCTATTAACTTAAGCCAGATCCCTGTATAACTTAAACTGTTATATCATGACTGATCTTAGTTAAAGCTGATTTGTTTGATTGTTGCTTGTATTCAAAACTGTTAGGTTGATAGTATCAAGTCAGAGAGTATACTGAAAATGACAATGATTCACTATGATACCCATTCTAATTTGATTACCACCTGTTTTTGTAGTTATACAGTATCTACAAAGTTGTATTTCTATTAATACTGTTATGTACTGATATATTCAATTATACTTTATCTGATGACATAACCAATTCTATTGATGATAACAAGAGGACAACACACTAACCATGGTAGAACTCCTTATACAGCAGTTTTATATGTCTTTTTAGTTTTAAGTGTTTATAGGAATATGTTTTGTTCTGTCCTGCTTTGTTCTGTTTCTCCATCTAATATAGAAACGATTGAAATACATGTTAGACTCATGCTTGCATAAAACCTATAAACAGTTTACAAGAACTGATCTTATGACACATGATGAAATGAACAAATACTTTGAAGGAAAAAAAGGCACTACAGTATCCAGTGCTGATTCCGGAGTGTCATGATGTGAAATCCAGCAATACTATTAATCTTTGTTCAGAGCAATTTTAGTCTGCTTTTTTATTTAATCGCAACATAAATGAGGATATGGATAAATGCATACATGTTTAAGTGTATAGGATTGATAGCCATATTACTAAGTTTTTATTAGATAGTTGAACAGAACTATTTGCAGTCTCCCTGTTTGAATTCCCATTTATATGTTCCACTTTTGTATCTTGAACAATTATTTGTAAGAGGACAATATGTAAACATCAACAAGTGATTTATTACTATTTTTTCTTTGAAAGTATGTACTATTTCTACCCATTTTCTGTTTTGTTTTGTCTTTCTTTAAATAAAAAGAAAAAGAATATTTTCTTACTTTCTAGCAGTCTAGCATGCTCCAGGCTCATCTTATGTATTAGCTGCCTAGAATTCACTGTTTCCTAGAAGCAGCTATTTCTCCTGGATAGCTTTACTGGAGAATAATAATATAAAGCAGTTTCCAGGTGTTGCATATATATTTCACTTTATCACAGATCATGGTCACCTGGGCCCATCTCTGAGCAGAGAGAGTTGGCATATTTTGAGCAGAATAATTATGCTGACATGTTACTTCCTTTTTGCATGTTTACTTTAAGAAGCAAGGTGAGTGGACATTGCCGTGACACACACCGAGACCACTTCTGCCAAGAAAGTGTGTGAGGAGAGGCTAGGGAGTGGGTGGGGGCAGTTCTCCCGCAGGAGGAAATGCTGCTCTTTGCCTGATGTTTTCTACCCACGCACACCGTTTTAACCATGGGTAAAAGCCTGGCAATTTGTGCAGAGGAGATAAAGGAAGTCCAGACCCTGACTTTGACTAGTGGGGAATTTGCGTTGAATAAAAATGACAGTGGGTGATATCTCTTGGATTTTTTTCCTCTGTTCTCCTAAACAGAAGTGGGAGATTTTTGACGGTACTAGTGATCAGCTCTATGTTGGTTTTAAGAATTTGGCCTCTTGGAGTTCCTTTGTGCCTTTGGGGCTTGTCATCAGGAGGTATTTGTGCTTAGATTCACTTTATGACCTTTTACTTTACACACAGTGGTATTTGTATTTAAGGAGTGAGAAGCATTACCTATCTTATGAGGATGATGTCAATGGTAGATAAATCATGTGTAACAGTAAATGTACCATCTTCTTGTCCTAAGCCAAAGCTTTGTTTTCCCTTTGAGGTTTTACGTCTTTAATACTTGCACCATCACAGAGGCAAATACTAACGCAAGAAACCTAGGCATCACGTGTGTGCTCGTTTCTTTTCGAGCCTTACATTCTGTCAAACACTGAGGGCTAGTAATTTAATATTTAATATTTAATATTTCTGGTCCTCACTGACTGTTCCAATACTTTAGTTCAGGCCACTGTTACTCAATCCCTGAACAATAGTAATCACCTCCAAAAGGTCTTCTAACTTTGCTCTTCAGTGTAGCCAGAATAATATATCTAACCTGTTCCCTGGAGCCGTCTACTTCCCCACTCTCATCTCCCTTTGTGGCCTTCATGTCTCCTGTTACCCCAGAACTACCATTTCTGCTGAATTCCCTCCAGGTTTCCCAACACACCACTCAATCCTGGGCCTCCAGGCTCCTGCCTGGCTCTCTTCTTAGTTAAGTCAGACTCTTCTGGCCAGGATAACTTGCTCAGCCTTAGAGTTGTTCTTTGTGAAGGGTACTTGTCCTTCACCACTTCCCAATAAACACTGTTCATGTGTTGTCTGTCTCCCATATTAGGCGTCATCTCCTTGAAATAAGTACTGGTCAAGTATTTAGGAAACATAAAGTCATTAACTGATAATTGTTATACGATACCAAAATGAGTTTAACCACAGGTGGTCCCTTTTCTGAATGAATTGGAAAAAGGACAGTGAATGTTGTCAGAATAAAATGGAGTGGAACATGGTACACCTTGACAAAATGGAGCCATGATAGGGGGGGCCTTGTGCGTGATTATCTGATAACAGAAACTGTCACAAAAGTCTCTGACTAAATCACAGCCTTGCACAAAAGTAATCATAATTCCTGTTCAACTTCAGACTAATGCCGTCCTTGTCATTGATCCTGGTAACCAAGAATAATTCTTTCAATGCAATTTATGCAACCCTACTCATTTTTCTTTGTTTTCCATTGTTTCTTTGAGCATTCTCATAGCCCACTCACAGTAATGCCCTACTATTCTTGATTAAACCCTTCATTTGGGAGAATCACTGCTTGTGTTGTTAAGTAGTTCAGAACTACTACTATTAACTCTGTGCTAGGTACTTATTATCTCTCTCTCTCTCTCTCTCTCTCTCTCTCTCTCTCTGAATCAAAAAGATTAGTTCCAGGCAAGGAATTTTCATGTCTTTAGAGTTACCAGGTATTCTGGGGTCGTAGCAGAGATGGCTCCCTTCTGAGTTACTAGGTTTCTCCAAACACATCTTAAAGAAAGTGTAGGTCTAGATGAAAGACTTCCCATAGGCTGGAAATAGTGTGGAAGCTTTATTGGTGAGAAACGCACAAAAGGAAGGGAAGGCCTGGGAAAAGAAGACTGCTTTTCAATTTTCCTTCTCATTCCCCTCCTCCTAAAGGGGCACTGACATTTTTCTCTTGCTTTAATGCTAGGAAAGTGCACCTCTTCTTCTCTCATCCTCTGCAAAATACCCTCGAAGGCCTACTGCCCACTTCTGAAGTCTTTTAAATATGTGGCCCTGTATATTGAGAGCGTGGGCTGAGTCACCGATTCCCTAAAACTAGTGTATGGTAAAGGCTTAAATAAAAGAGACCAGTAATATGGCTTTGGGGAGTTCAGGAAGATCAGAACTCTCTTGGGGTTAAGTCCAAGACTTCTTAAGATTTCTGTATTTACTGGGTCCTTCACAGTTTAGGGGGTACAGGAAGTGGAGGGCACATCTGAGGCAAAAGCCTTAGAAATGGTCAGGGCCTGGAGAAGTTAGATCAAAAGCAGTAAATCTTGCTAATTAAGACAACTGGGATGTCTAAGGTGGGCAGTTTATTGCTCCGGAATAAGGAGTGTCCGTCTCCGCAGGTGCAGCCTTATTTCGTCTTCAGGGGCGAATACAAGGTTCTCAGCACATCCGGAGAGCACTGTGGTCGGCAGCTTAGCCCTTACACAACCCCGTCCCCAACACCTGTAGAGTACGGATACCCTGGACGGATGGAGCTGGTGTGGCAAAGGGGCAGGTGAGAGCTGGTGGAGCTGAGAGAGGAAGTGTGGGTAATCTGAGTTTCCAGGGAAATGCTAAAGAAGCCTCCTTGGCATGGAGTAGACCTTGTGAAGGTCCCTGGGAGTTAAGTCTTCTTGCTCTTTCTGCTAAGTGAGCCACCAACTGGGCAAAGAGGCTTTGCAGGAAGATGCTATAAGATGAAACTCCCAGAGATGGTAGAATAAAAAGAGAAGACTGAGCCTCAGTTAGATCTACCATGCCTGGAACCTGGGAAAGGGCAGTCCACAAAGACACCTCCAAACCCCACAAAGTACTTCTACAAAGGAGCCTGCACTTGACCACAAGTCCTCTAGAGGGAACAGTCATCCCTTTGAGGGGTAAACTGAGAAGCAAAGACACCAGTAAGAAGAGGAGTCAACTGCACTCCAACCCAGTGGGTTTGCTTATTTAAGGAACAGGAGTTATGAGCAACGTAGAGAACAGCAGTACCCCGTACCAGTAGGCAGATGAGGACACACATCAATTTCCTTCCCCCTCCTTTCTGCCCCAGCACTGTGGGAAGATGGGCAGGGAAGAACAGTAGGCCAGCAGGCTGACAGTATATAAACACAGCTCCCTCTACCCAGAGGAGCAGAGACCATAAGCACCACCTGGACTGAAGGGCAAAGGGAGAGGGGGATGCCATCATATGAGAATCTCAAAAGGTGGTGGCACGCACTTGTAATGCCAGCCCTCTGGGAGGCTGAAGCAGGAGAGTGGCAAATTTAATCCAGCCTGGGAATGTAGCCACTCAGTGAGATCCTGTATCAAACAAACAAACAAACCAAATAAAAAGGACTGGGATAATATAGCTCAATGTGAAAGCTCTGGCTTCAAACTCTATTACTGAAACAAAGAGAAGGAGGTTAAGCTATAATGTTAGACAACAAATGACTTTGATATTTAAGCTCTTTGACAAATAGATAGAATGAAGCGTATGTAAGGGAGCCCATCGTCCAATAACAATGAAAAGACTGGAGAGAGCATGAAAATAGCAAGAATGTGAAACAGAATCACTTGTTTATACATCACTTTAAGAGCTTCTGAATCCTTCCAACAGCCCTGACAACTAGCGGTCATATCTTCATTTCCAGATGAAGAAACCGAGTCACTGAAATGATGTGGTAATGACTGCTCAGCTAAAAAGTGGATAATTACATTATAGCATGACAGCCAACAGACTTGAGAAAATGCCAATGTAGTGAAAGGGTAAGAGTGCTCCTGTCAGAGGACAACAGGTTTAAGGAAGATCCCCTGGAGGAGCTGCCACCCGAACATGGTTTTAAATGGTGACTAGGAATTTCCCAGGCAGTGGAGGGTAAGGCTGCCCAAGAGCAGAGGGGATCTGCCCAGGCAGGCTGAGGACAAGGAACCAGCAGTGCATGGAGAGCAGCAGTGCTCTCTCCACAGCTGCCAGTTTGGATAAGTATTGCAGAATTTTCCTCCCAGCGGGTGAGTTCCAATTTTCACATGCTCGGGCAGTGTGTGGCACTGTCATTTTCCCTAAGCCACACCTACCATGGGTACTCACTTAAAACATCACTAATTCAAATTTCAGAAAATGCCATCTCAGTGTTTTAAGTCAATTTAAAAAGTTTTTAAAATTAATTTTATTGGTACATCACATAATTCGCCATGGGGAACTCGTGCCCGCCCATGATATATGTTGATTCTTATTCTCCCTTTTCCTTCTCTCTCAACCCTTCTTCCCCTCCTTATCTGCAAAACTTTATTTCCATTTTCCTTCTGTTCTCTTTTTATTTCTTCTTTCCCCCTCTCCCCTCTCTAGTTCCATTTCTCATTTGAACATTTTCTTCCTATTTGATAATATCTATTATATATTTTAGTACTTATTTATGCTTCTGGTTTTTCACATCAGGGAAATCATGCAATAGTTGAACATGTTTGTCCAATTCATTTTACTTAGGAATATGGTCTCAAGCTGCATCCACTTACCTAGAAATGACTCAGGCTTATGCTTCTTTATGGCTAACAACACTCCCCTGTATTAAACCACATCTTTATCCACTCCTTAGTTGATGGGGATTTGGGCTGTTTCCAAGATTTAGCCACTATAAACGTAGATGTGGATGCATCACTGTTATATGATGCTTTTAATTTTGGGGGGAAGATACAAAGAAGGGGAATAGCAGGGTCAAATGGAAGCTGTAGTTTTAGTTTTTTTGAGGAATCTCCATCCTGATTTCCACAGTGATTGCTCAGTCTACACTTCTACCAACAATGGAGAAAGGTTCCTTTTTCCCACAGCCCCACCAGTATTTGCTATTGGTTGATTTCTTTATGATAACTTTCTTTCTACAATGAGATGGAATTTCATTGTTTTAATTTGAATATCTCAAGTGACCAGTGATATTAAACATTTTGTGATATATTTATTTGCCACTTCAAATTCATCTGTTCTTAAAGTTTTTGCCTACACTCGTGTCTTCCAGAGTTCTATCTAGTCTATCTCCAGCAGAGTTAGTGTTTTTGTTTTAATATTCAGATCTTTGACCTATTTTGGTTTTAGTTTGGTGCATGGTGAGGGATAAGGGTCTAGCTTTTGTCTTTGGCATATGAAAAGTCAATTTTTACAGCACCATTTATTAAATACAGTCTCTTTAATAAATGATGCTGAAAAACTGCCTTGCCACATGTCAAAGACTAAGACTAGACCCGTGTCTCTCACCATGCACTAAAGTCAAAATGGATCAAAGATCTGAATATTAAAATAGAAAAGCTAAATCTATTGGAAGACAAGGTAGGTAGAAATCTTGGAGACATAGGGGTAGGCAAAGAGTTTATGAACAAAACACAAACCATAAGGGAAGTACTTCAAATAATCAACAACTGGGATCTCATTTTATTAAAAGTTTTTGCACTTCAAAAGAAATCACCAACAAAGTGAAAAGAAACCCCGCAAAATGGAAACAAATTTTAGCCAGCTGTTCTTCAGACAAAGGACTTTTATCTAGAACATATAAAAAGATCAGACCCCCCCCAAATTCAAAGACCAATCCAAGGGCATCTGAGATGAATATGCATTTCTCAGATGAAGAAATACATGAAGGAATGTTTCACATCACTAGTCATTTGGAAATGCAAATTAAAACAACACAGATTCCATCTCATTCCAGAAAGAATGGCCAAGATCAAGAAATCAACTGACAAGAAACATTCACAGTGCTATGGGGAAAAGGAACATTTCTCCACTGTTGGGGGGAGTATAGGCTGTAGCAGTCACTGTGGAAATCAGTGTGGAAATTCCTCAGAAAACTAGGATTGGAAGTCCCATTCAATCCAGCTAGTCTGCATTGGGCATTTTCCCAGAAAAGTTGAAAAAGACATGCTACAGTGATATATGTGCCCCTATATTTATAGCAGCGCAATTTGTAATAGCTAAATCTTGCAAACAACCCAAATGCCCATCAACCACAGAATGGATAAAAAAGATGTGGTATTTTATACAATGGGATGTTACTCAGCTATAAAGAAGGGTAATCTTGAGGCTTTTATAGATATATGGAGGTAATTTGAAACCATCCTCTTAAGTGAAATAACTCAAACTCACATTTGTAAATATCATATTGTCTCTGTGGTGTTAAAAAAAAACTGAAAGAGTAATAAGAGCCAAAATATACAATAGTTATGGTGATAATGAAAGAGAACAAAGTGCTCAAAAGGAAAGAACAATTGGGATAGGGGAAAGGAGAAAAGGAAGAAGGGAAAGATTATATGTGTGTGTGTATATATATTATATATATATCATAGATAGCTACACTACTAATCTCTGTTAGTTTATCCAAAAGAAGTTTGTGCTTTCATTGTTTATTTTTTTCACGCCTAAATCTTGTAACCTGAAAAACTTCTTCTAAGATAACAATATGCAATATATTAATTAATGTTAATTTCCTACTAGTTTTTGAAATTCCGTATCACTTCTATCTTTTTTTCTGTTTTGCTTTTTTAAAATATAAAAAAAGAGGCTCTCTTTCTTTCAGCGAAGGTCTTTGGCTCCTTGAGTAAATACAAATTGGCTGAGTGTGTTTGGAGGTGTTCCCACATCTTCTAGTCCATTCTATTGATCCTAGGTTCTGATTTTTTGCCAGTACAATGCTATTTATGTCAGTATAACTTTGCGGTATAATTTCATATTAAGGGTTATGATATCTTCCTTGACTTGCCTTTGTTTCCCAGGATTGCCTTTGCTATTCTAGGTTACTTTTTCCGAATAAATTTTAGGATTGTTTTCTATAATTCTGTGACGTATGCTCTTGTTATTTTGATTGGGGTTGGGTTAAACCTGTATAAAATGTTTGGGAGTATACTATACTGACTATTCCTATAGTATACTATATTGACACTTCCTATCCAAGAACAATGGATATCTTTCAATTTTCTGATATCCTCTTTGATCTTCTTTTTCAGAGTACTTTAGTTTTCAGTGTAATGTTGTTTCACTTCCTTTACTAGGTTGACTGCTAACTATTTCATTTTTGCATGGTATTACAAAAGGTATGGTTTTCCTAATTTCTCTCAGAGTGAGTTTGTTAATTGTGTATAAGAATGCGATTGAGTTTTGAGACTTGATTTTGTATCTGGCTATGCTCTGAATATTGTTACTAAATTTAAGAGTGTTTTGGTGGAATTTTGGTTTTTTTCTAGGTAGAGTATCTTGTAATCTGCAAATGGTAATTTATCTTTTTCCTTTTCTATCTTTATTTCGTGTCCAGTTGCTCTGGCTAATTTTACAGAACTATATTGGGTAAGAGGTGAGTGAGCATCCTTATCTTGTTCCTGATTTTAGAGTGCAAACATTCAGTCTTTTGACCATTTAGTGTGATGTTGGCTATTGATTTGTCATAGATGACTTTTTTTCAGATTGAGATAAAGACCATTTCAATTTTCTGCAGTTTTTAAAAAAATCATGAGTAGATGTTGGACTTTGTCAAATGGATTTTGACAAATGTCAAATTTTCTGCATTTATTGAGGTGATCATGTGCTTTTTGTCCTTGGCTCTGTTTATATGGTGTATTACGTTTATTGATTTGTGGATGTTGAACCATCCTTGCATTCCTGAGATGAATCCTGCTTGGTCTTGGTGTATAATATTCTTGGTGCTTTGCTGCATTGTCTTTGCAATTATCTTATTGAGGATTTTTGCATCTTATGTTCATTAGGGAAATTGGCCTGGAGCTCTTTTTTTTTTTGGTTGGATCATTTTCTGGTTTTGGTATCAGGTTAATTCTTGCTTGCAGGAATGGATCTGAGACTATTGCTTCTGATTTAATTTCATAAAATGGTTTCAAGAGTAGTGGAATTAAATCTTCTCTAAATTTAATGTAGAATTCAGCAGTGAATCCATCAGGACTGGGATCTTTTTGTTGGTAGGTTTTTAATTACATTGTTAGTTTCATTGGCTGATATTGTTATTTAGAATCTTTATAGCTCTTTGATTCAGCTTTGGTAATCCATATGTATCTAAGAATCTTTCCATTTGTTCTGTATTTTTCATATTATTAGGATACAAGTTCTCAAATTAGGTACTAGTGATCTCTGGATTTCTTCAGAATTCACTCTGATTTCACTATTTTCTTTTTTTTATTTTGAAGAGAATAAAACCAAACCAAATAAAACAGAATAGAATCAATCAAAACAAAATGATGAACATGGTACATGACTTTAAAACAAAATACAAAGGAACCTATAATGCCTTTTGTTATCTTCAATAGAATTGTTCATATCATCAGGGATAATAAAATCAAACAAAATAGTACAGAATAAAACCAATAAAAATAAAACAATGGAAACAGTACAGGAGTTCAAAAATAAGACAATAGTGAAATCACAATGGGTACCAAAATGCGTCTTGTTATCTTCAAAGTAGTTGACTATACCATCAGACTTGATACAATCAAACAAAACAAAATGGAATGAAATCAGTAAAAACAAAACAATGAAAGCAATACAGAGCTTCAAAACAAGCTAATAGGAAATAAAAAAATGGCTACCATAATATATTTTGTTACCTTTGAAATAGTTGTCCATGCCATCAAATGTAATAAAATTAGACAAACTGAAACAGAATAAAACCTAACTAAACACAACAATGAAAACAATATGGGTTTCAAATCATAGTAGATTAACAATGGCTACTGCCTTCCCTTTTTAGACACTTCCTCTCCTTTCACTTTCACAGGCTATATTATGCATTTTGGATCCCACTAACTCCTTTAGTTTTATACTAGGGTGACACCCTATTCACCCGTGTGACTATGAGTCATTTCACCCATGAGCGTGATCTCAAGTTGTATCCATTTACCTACAAGAGCCTCAAGGTTATCTGTCTTTATAGCTGAGTAGCTTTCCATTGTATAAAAGTACCATGACTCTCTTGTCCACTCTGCAGCTCATGGGTGAGCTACCCCCACTTCTGTCTGGTTCCCTGTCACATAGAGCGTTGTTCTCTCCCCTTTACTTTCAGTCTATGAACCAGCTTTGGGGTTAAACATGTTGCTTGTATAAAGCATATTGTTGGACACTATCTCCTGATCCATTCTGCCGGTGTTTCTTTTTATTGGTGAATTCAGGCCATCTATAGTAGTGATTATGGCCAACATGCATTGCCTCGTCTCTGCCATGCTGTTTTCCTGCCACAGGCTGCCTACTTTTCCCCTCCATTCAATTGTCTGCCCATTTGGTGAACCCCCTCTGCCACTGTTTCTGGATTTATGGTCTTTTTAAAAAAAATCTCTATCTAGAATGTCCTTCAGTATTCTCTGTAGGGTTGGTTTGGCAGTCATGAATTCCTTCATTTATTTTTTGTCATGGAAGTTTCTTGTTTCTCCATTAATTTTTTTTCATGACCAAATGGCATTTTATCTTGAAGTAAAGGAAGAATTTTACATCAAAAATATTAATGCAATGTACCATATTAATAAATCAAAGTGGCAGAATTATAAGATCATCTTTGAAGATGGTGAAAATGCACTAATACTACTTAATATCCATTCTTCATAAAGAACCTATAAACAGGGGCTGGGGATTTAGCTCAGCAGCATAAGTGCCCGCCTTGTAAGTGTTCAGTTGTGAGTTCGATCCCTGGTACTGATTAAAAAAAAGAATCTATAAATAAAACAGAAATCAACAGTTGGTTAGTTGGTTTATATTAAAGAACCCACTTCTACTCAAGGTAACATCATGTTAATTTAAGATTTTACCCTGGCAGTAAAAAATGATAAAAAGAAGTAAGCTTCCTGAACACAGATAACAACTAAAGTTGTGAAGCCCACTACTGGTAGAGAAGGCAGCATTTCCAGTAATGCATTTGGGACTTTTTGTTTAATGTACAGGCATACTTCAGAGATGAGTTTTCCAAATCTGTAATCTGATTTTTGTCTCTAGTGACTTCTAGAATTTTCACTGTGGCTTTAATAATTTCAGTTTTGCTATGATTTTGTTAGATAGTCATTGGCTTATTTGTTCTCTTCAGAACTTAGTATTTCCTTTCATTTACAAATTGTCTCTTGGTGGAGCTAAAGATGGTGGATCAGTAAGTAGTGAAATAGGGATCCTCCCTGAGAAAAACAGCTCAGATGTTGGAATAAAGCATCCTAGAGAAGACCGGATGGAGGGAGATAGATCCTCTTGACCCAGGAAGAAACTAAAGGGAAATGAGCTGGTCAAATGAGCAGTCCTAGCACTCTCGCTGGGGCCCAATCAGACTTGCAGTCGCGGCACTCTTGCGGAGCTGTAGTCATACTGAGCCCAGTGGAGAACAGAGCCAGTGTAGAGACCTGCACTAACCCTCTTGGGGTGAGTTCTTAGAATCTGACTCTCACATGGGCAGTGATTTCAGTTGATTGTTCCTTCCCCAGAGCAGATTGGTGGGATCTGCTTGGGCTGGGACATGCCCCTGGCTGGGACCCAACTTCTCCCCAAAGTTGTCCCGAACTGGTTCCATCTGTGGGGCACATACTAAGTGGTGAAGGTCCCCACTGGTTGACTGGCTTGAAGAGGAGGGGTCAGCCTCTACTACCCCTGCTTGCACCCTAATGACCAACAGCAAGCTGGAGAGGGCAGAAATCCCTAGCCAGTGTGCTTCAGAAGAACCATAACCAACAAGGAAAGGGGTTGGGACCTCCAGCATACACCATTTCTTACACTAGGGAAACTATCTGGTATTTATATATGCGAGTTTGATTTGTTTTGCTTATGAGTATGGTCTCAAGCTGCATCCATTTATTTATAAATATCTCAATGTGATCATTCTTTATAGCAGAGTAGTACTCCATTGTAAAAAATACCACATCTTTTTTTATCCGTTCCTCAGTTGATGGACACTTAGGTTGTTTCCAAGATCTGGCTATTACAAATTGTGCTGCTATAAACATAAGTGCACATATATCACTGTGGTATGTTTTCAGTTCTTCTGGGAATATGCTTAGAAGTGGAATAGCTGGAACAAATGAGACTTCCAATCCCAGCTTTTTGAGAAATCTCCAGACTGACCTCCACAATGGCTGCACCAGTCTACACTCCCACCAACAATGCAGGAGAGTTTCTTTTTCCCCATAGCCTCTCCAGTATTTGTTGTTGGTAGTTTTCTTGATCCTGGCTATTCTTTCAGGAGTGAGATGGAATCTCAGTGTGGTTTTAATTTGTATTTCTCTAATGAGTAATGATGATGAATATTTTTTCATGTATTTATTTGCCATTTGTATTTCTTCATCTGAGAATTGTATATTCATCTCAGATGCCCATTTTTGGATTGGATCTTTGAATTTTGGGGGTCTGATTTTTTAAAATTCTTTATGTTTAGACAGAAGTGCTTTGTCTGAGGGACAGTTCACTAAGATTTTTTCCCAGTTTGTGGGTTTTCTTTTCGCTATGCTAGAGATTTCTTTTGATGTGTAGAAACTTTTTAATAAGACGTGATCCCAGTTATTGATTCTGGGAAGTATTTCCTGTGCAGTTTGATTCCTGTTCATGAATTCTCTACCTACCCCTATGTCTTCAAGGTTTTTACCCAATTTGTCTTCCAATAGACTTAGTGTTTCTGTTTTAATATTCATATCTTTGATCTATTTAGATTTTAATTTAATACATGGTGCGAGGCATGGGTCTAGTTTTAGTTTTCAGTACAGAGAGCCAGTTTTTTCAACACCATTTATTAAAGAGACTGTCGTTCTTCCAGTGAACATGTTTGGCCCCTTTATCAAAGATAAGGTGGTTAAGTGTGTTTGTAGCTGTGGTTGTATCTTCTAATCTATTCCACTGATCTTTGGCTATTTTTTTTTTTTTTGGTCTTTTTCATTTTTACCAGTACCAGGGATCGAACTCACGACTGCCTGCTTCCAAGGCAGGTGCTTATGCCACTGAGCTAAATCCCCAGCCCATTGGCTATGTTTTTATTCCAGTATCTTGTTGATTTTATTACTGTAGCTTTTGTAGTATAACTTCAAGTCAGGGATTGTGATGCCTCCTGTCTTGCCTTTGTGGCTTAGAATTGCCTTTGCTAGTCTAGGTCTCTTCTGGTTCCACATGAATTTTAAGAGTGATTTCTCTAGATCTATGAGGTACATTGATGGTATTTTCATTGGGATTGCATTGAATCTGTATAACAGATTCATTGGGAGAATGGCCATTTTCACAATATTTATTCTTCCTATCCATGAGCAAGGGTTGTCTTTCCATTTTCTGAGATCATTTTCAATTTATTTTTCAAGGTATTATAATTTTCCCTGCATAGATCTTTTACTTCTTTTGTGAGATTAATTCCTAAGTATTTCATTTTTTTGGATGCTAGTGTGAAGGGTGTGGCTTCTCTTATTTGTCTCAGTGATTTTGTTGTTAGTGTATAGGAATGCAATTGATTCTGAGTATTGATTTTGTATCCAGCTACATTGCTGAATCTATTTAATATATCTAGGAGTCTTTCAATGGAGTTTTGGGGGTCTTCTATATAGAGTATCATGTCATCTCCCTTCTTTTAGCTTTGGGCTTGACTTGCTCTTCATTTTATAGATGTTTGAGGTGTAGCATCAGGTTAGTTATTTGTATTCATTCTGTTTTCCTGATGTGGGAACTCAGTGCAATAAATTTTTCTCTGAGGACTGTTTTCATTGCATCCCACAGATTCTGGTAAGTTGTATTTGTATTTTCACTTGCTTGTAGGTATTGTTTAATTTCTTCTTTAATTTCCCCTGTGACCCACTGATTGCTCAGGAGTGTGTTATTCAATTTCCATGTGTTTGTGGAATTTTTGCAGTTTCTTTTATCATTAATTTCTAGTTTCATGGTGCTATGATCCAATAACATGCATGGGATAATTTCAACTCTTTTGCATTTATTTACATATGTTCTGTGCCTAGTATATGGTCTATTTTAGAGAATGTCCCATGTACTGCTGAGAAGAATGTGTATTCTGATGTTGTTGGATGGAACACTCTGTATATGTCTATCAAGTCCATTTGTTCACAGGTGTGATTCAGTTCTGTTATTTCTTTGCTGATTTTCTGTCTGGTTGATCTGTCCCTTGGTGTCAATGGTGTGCTAAGGTCACCTGTTATAATTGTGTTATTGCTAATTTGGTTTTTCATTTCTATTAATACTTGCTTTATATAACTGGGTGCTCTGGAATTAGGTGCATATATATTTAAGATTGTTATCTCTTCCTCTTGAAGTTTTCCCCTAACCAGTATGTAATGACCTTTATCTCTTCTGATCATTCTTGGTTTGAAGTTCACATTGTCTGCAAACATAATAGCTACCCCACTTTTTTGGGGGTTCCTGTTGCATGAAGTATTGTTTTCCATCCTTTGACTTTCAGTCTGAGAGTATCCTTTTGGGTTAGATGGGTTTCTTGTAAACAGCATATGGTTGGATGTTGTTTCTTGATCCATTCTGCCAGTCTGTTTCTTTTAATTGGTGAATTGAGATCATTTACTTTAATGGTTATAACTGTTATATATTGGTTTATTGTTGACATGTTATCTTTCTGCTGTTGCATCTTTATCTTTCCATTCTGTTTGTCTGCTTTATTTAGTGTTTTTTTCCTAAGTGTATCTAAACTGTCTTTCAGTATTCTTTGTAGGGTTGGCTTGGTGATCATGAAGTTCTTCAGCTGTTATTTGTCATGGAAGTATCTTATTTCTCCATCAATTTTGAAGGACAGTTTTGCAGGGTACATCAGTCTAGGTTGGAAATCATTTTCCTTTAGGATCTGAAATACTTCACTCTATGTTCTTCTTGACTTTATTGTTTGTACTGAGAAGGCTTCTGTGATTCTGATAGGCTTTCCTTATAGTTGATGTGTCTTTTCTCTCTGACAGCTTTTAATATTCTATTCTTATGTTAGATTTCTGGGATGGTGATTATTATATGTCTGGATGTAGTGTTATTTTGGTTATGGCTATTTGGAGTTCTATATGCTTCACTGATCCTGATGTCAGTTTCCATTCTCATGTTTGGGAAATTTTCAGCTATTACTTCTCTAAATATCCTCTTGAGATCCTTGATGTTGTCCCCTTTTTTTCATTTATCTCTATCAATCTTATGTTTTTTCTTTGCATCATCTTGCAGCTGTTGAATTGTTACTTCCTGATTCCTTGTTATTTTTAAAAGATCTTTCTTTGCCTGTTCACTAGCTGCAATCTTGTCTTTGAGGTCTGAAATTTTATCTTCACTTTTGTTGAGGCAGTTTTGACAACTTTCAATGGAATTTTTCATTTCTTGTATATCACTGAATCTGTTTCATGTATTGTTTGTTTCTTTTATTGTTCATCCAGGAGTTCTATCTTTTTGTTTAGTTTCACCAATGTTTTAAACTGTATCTTCTTTAGATATATTCAGCATCTCTTTCATTTCTTTTATCATTTTTTTCTTTTACCTTGGAGATTATTTCTAGTTTGAATTCCTTTAAAGCTTCCCAGATTTACTTCTTTATTTCAGTTGCTATTATTTCAGGTATTTCAGGTGTATGACATATATTTTCTTCTATGTACATAGCTCCTAAGGTTTCTGGGAATGTGCTAGAGGTTTGAGATTGTATTTTGATCTTTTGTTTTATCATTTTCCCTATATTTCTGTGTTTCAAATGTTATTCCAAGGTTTCCCCTAGGCCTGTTGGAAATCTTCTTCTATGTCCTCAGCTCCTGGGACTCTGGCTGCCCAGTTCCCTGGATTGAGAGAGGATCACTGTGGGTGGGACAGGCAGGCCCAAGAGCTGCGGAGCCAGTTGAGTGTGGCAGAAAGCTGTGAAGTTCCTTGGCCTGTGGGATCAATGATCTTAAACTCCCAGTGCTCGGGATGGTGCCGGGCCACCCACCTCCAGCTGCCCAGTTTCCAAAATTGAAGGTGCAGGGAGGGCCAAGATCCCTGGAGCACAGCAGGAAGGTGGGAAGTTGGTGCAGGCAGGCCCAAGACCCGCAGAGCTGGTAGAGTGTGGCAGAAAGTTGTGAAGTTCCTTGGCCAGTGGGAGCAAGGATCTTAAACTCCTGGGGCTCCAGATGGTGTGGGGACACTCACCTCTGGTCGTTTAGTTTCCAGAATTGAGGGTGCAGGCAGGACCAATATCCCCGGAACCAGCTGAGCACGGTAGGAAACTAGGAAGTTGGTGCAGGCAGGCCCAAGACCTGCTGAGCTGGTCAAAGTGTGGCAAGAAGCTGTGAAGGCTCTCCGTTAATTTTGAAAGATAGTTTTTCAGGGTAAATCAACCTGGGCTGCAAGTTGTTTTCTTTAAGGACTTGCAATACTTTACTCCAAGCTCTTCTTGACTTAATGGTTTGTGTTGAGAAGTCTGTTATTATTCTGATGGGTTTTCCTTTATAGATGATGTTTCTTTTCTCTAACAGCTTTTAGTATTCTGCTCTTGTGTTGAATTTCTGGGGTCTTAATTATTATGTCTGGGTGTAGATTTATTTTGGTTATAGCTGGCTGTAGTTCTATATGCCACACTTATCTGAATATCATTTCTATTTCTTATGCTTGGGAAGTTTTCTGAAATTATTTCTGTAAATAGACATTTAGTGTCATTTTGTTGACCCCTTTTTCATTCACATTTATTATTCTTAAGTTATGTTTCTTTTGGTTGTCATGCAGCCATTGAATTGTTACTTCCTGGTTCCTTGTTATTTTTAGATTTTTTCCTTTCACAATCGCAAACTCCTCCTTGTCTTCAAGGTTTTAAAGTCTATCTTAGCTTCTTTCAGGCAGTTTTGCCAGCACTCAGTGGAGTTTTTAATTTCCTTGATATAAACCTTGGATCTGTTTCATGTATTTCAAGTCCTTTTTATATTCAATCAAGGTTTTTCTCATTTTCCTGTGCTCCTCTACTCTTTCATCTGTGTCTTCTTTGGAGGTGCTTAGCAACTCTTTCACTATATTTTTCATTTCTTCTTTTACCTAAGATAATATTTCTGTTCTAACTTTTTATAGCCTCATGAAGTTGTTTCTTTGCTTCTTGTTTGTCTCTTTACTTTGCCATCACTTTAGAAACTTTGGGTGTGTGAATCCTGATCTTTTCTGCACAATGCTGGACCAGCTCTACTTGGGTTGAAGGCCAGAGACTGCCTTTGGTTTCTTCATCTTGACATATTCCTGGGTTCTTCTGGACAAGTGTGTAGTGGAGTCCCAGGAACTTCCCATACTGGCTACAATTTCTCTGAAGTGAGACTGTTTGATTTTTCAGTCAGTGTTGGCTATGAGTATCTGATGGTGACCATTGGGTGTGCTGGTACAGGGCTGTCTGCTCATTTTCCAGCTTGCTTTGGCTTGCATGTGGCTGGTGAAGTGCACGCATGGGCAGGGGCAGCCCCCTGCCTCCTAGCTGGTTACCTGCACGGATATAAGATGTTGGTTGCCAGATTGCATGTGCAGGAGGGGGATCTGGCTGCCACCTCCTTACTGAGCTGGTTAACAGCAGGAAACCCCCACCATGGCTGTTAGAGTATGTGTAGGGGTGGGGCTGGTCTCTGCCTCCAGGCTGCGCTGGCTACTTGGTGGGGAACCTAGGTAGTGGCTGTTGGAATGTGCACAGGGGCAGGACTTAGTCCAAGCAACTTCCACCAGTCTGCTCCCAACTAGGAACTTCTGGAAGGAGCCTGCTGCAGTTCTGGTTCTGGGCTTATCTAGCCCGATTCCAAAATAGCTGCCAGCCAATTGCTGTCTCCTGCAGGAGGACTGAGCCCTCTGCAATCACTGCCAGCCAGTGCAGTGCTCAGCATCTGCCACTCCCCTCCCCCACTGGGTCTCTGCCTAGGTGTTCAGACTTCAGAGCCACCACCATCACCATGACCGTGCATCCCCAGGTTCCAACTGCTCCTCTCACACAGTGGGTCAGGCTCTGGGCAAAGGCACAGCCAGCTACTACCTTCTTCTTCATTTAAGTTTTTCTTTTTTTCTCTCTGTGTGGGCCTCAGTTCTCACTTTAGGACCCATTTCTTTCCTTCTTGTCTTCCCCATAATGCTATGTTACAGCATTTGGACTGTTTCTCTCAGGAAGGCTGTTTACTCTGTGACTTACTGTTCTACCATCTTCCCAGAAGTCCCTGATTTCACTATTTTCATTCCTAATTGTATTGTCTTTTCTTTCTTTAGTAAGCTTGGCTCAGGGTTTGTCAATTTTATTTAACCTTGCAAGGAGCAAAGTCTTCAATTCTTTGATTCTTCATTATTTTTAGTTGCATTAATTTCTGCTCTAATCTTTATAGTTTCCTCCCTCATATGAGTTTTGGGCTTGACTTGTTCTTTTTTTTTTTCTGGAAGCTTGAGGTTCAGCATTAGGTTATTTATTTGAGCTTGTTCTGTTTTTCTGAGGTGGTAACTTACCACTAGAAATTTCTGTAGGACTGTTTTCATTACATCCTATAAGCTCTAGTCTGTTGTATTTGCATTATTGTTTAACTTACAAACTGTCTCATTCCTTCTTTAATTTCACTTGTGACCCATTTGTTGTTCAAAAGGGTGTCTGTCATCTAATTACCATATGTTTATGAAGTTTTTGTGGTTTCTTTTGCCATTGATTTACAATTTCATTGCAGTATGGTCTAATCATATGCATGGAATAATTTCAGTTCTTTTGCATTTAGTTAAGAATGTTCTATGAGCTAGAATGTAGTCTATTTTAGAGAACATCCAGTGTGTAGCTGAGAAAGATATATATCCTGATATTGTGGTTGGAACACTGTAAACACTAAGTCTGTTTGTTTAAAAAATTGGTTCAATTCCTGTATTTCTTTGTTGACTTTTTGCCTGGCTGGTCTGTCTATTTGTGATACTGGATATGGAGTTCCCCCATTACAATTGCATTAGTGCTTATTTGATTTTTCATGTTTGTAAATATTTGTTTTATACAATTGGATGCACTGGTATTTGGAGCTTATGTATTCATGATCACTGTCTCTTCCTTTTAGATTTTTCCCTTAATAAGGATGGAGGGACTTTCTTTGTCTCTTTTGGTTAGACTTGGCTTGAAATTTATTTTGTCTGCAAATAGAATAGCTACTTTTGCTTTTTCCAGGGTTCTTGTTGCATGGAATCTTTCATGCTCTGACTCTCAGTCTGTGAATTTCTTTTTGAGTTAAATGTGTTTCTTGTATGCAGCATATTATTGGGTCATGTTTCTTGATCCATTCTGTCAGTCTGTGTTTTTTAGTTGGTGATTTGAGACCAATTGAATTGATGGGTATAATTGATGTGTATTGACTTATCCTTGTCATGTTACTTTCCTATTGTTGGTTCCCTTTCTTTCTCCCTTTAATTATTTGCCTTGCCTGATAGAGTCATTCTTCTGGGATTCATGGAGTTGTAGTACTTGTTATCTTTTCTAGAATGTTCTGCAGAACATTTTGGAGTCCTGGTTTGTTGGTCATGAATTTCTCCCAGAATCCTTTGTCATAAAAGTATCTTATTTATCCATCAATTTTGAGAGACAGTTTTGCAGGGTACATTAACCTGGATTTGAATATATTTTCTTTCAGGGTTTGAAATAGTTCATTCCAAACTCTCCTTCACTTAAGGGCTTGTGTTGAGAGTCTGCTGTAATTCTGATGGACTTCCCTTTATAAGTGATTTGTTTCTTTTTCTCTCATAGCGTTCAAAATCTTGTTTTTATTTGAGTTTTTGGAGTCTGAGTTCTGACTTCCATTGGTCCCCTATCAAAATGGCTCTTGGTCAGTAGTGTTCTCCTGGTAGGCATATGAACAGAAATAACAACAGCTGTAGTCTACAGCATCCACTGCTCTGTTCCACTGGTGAATTTCTCCATGGAGGCCTCTGGGCTGACCAGTAGCCACCATGCCTGTGTGGGTTCAAGTTGCTCCTCTCAAACTACAAGTGGGGCTCAGGGAGAAACCAATGTTGTCACCTCCCTTCTCCCTATTGTGACCCTTCTCTTCACTTTCCCTATGAGTTTTATTTTATTTATTTATTTATTTTTTGTCTTTTTCCTTTTTATCGGTACCGGGGATCAAACTCACAACTGCCTGCTTGCAAGGCAGGTGCTTATGCTGCTGAGCTAAATCCCCAGCCCCTCCCTATGAGTTTTAATTCTCCCTTTAGATCCTTTCTGAGTCCCAGGGACCTACTTCTCTGTTCCTCATGCTGCTTTATTCTTATGTCTGGATTCCAAATATTGGAGAAGCTGCTTCTCTGCTGCTTATCATTCCACTATCTCAGTGGAAATCCATCAATTTTTTGTTTAATTTTTTTTGTATAAAGAATTGAACTCATGACTGCGCTTGCCCGACAGCCACTGTGCTGCTGAGCTAGATCTGTAGCTCCTTAAATTTTTTTTTTGTTTTTTGGTCTTTTTCCTTTTTATCGGTACTGGGGATCGAACTCATGACTGCCTGCTCGCAAGGCAGGTGCTTATGCCGCTGAGCTAAATCCCCAGCCCCGCTCCTTAAATATTTTAATATCTGTTTATTGCCTAGTTTTTCTATTTTTGTCTATCTAATCTTTACTCATTTTCCACTGAGATGTTTTGGAGTTTTTTGCATTGTAAGAGTTCTTAATAACAATTTTGTAAATTTTTCTCAGTTTTTAGTTGATTTTGATTTGTTAAAATTAAGAATATTATTCTTTATGGCTCTCTTGTTGTAGTTTTTTAGGAAGTCATTCATCTTTGTGTGTGCAACCATTTTATCCATTTTTCAGTGATTTTAGTTTTTTAAAGGCTACATAGTTATTTCATATTTTTTAATTTTGGCAGATTTATAGATTGAAAGCTAAACTTAATTAAGGTAGGTATTTTGCTTTTCTTTTTTTGGAACCATGTTCATGAGCTTGTGTGCATGTACTTGTGAGTTTTCTTGGGTCTCCTCATACATCAGATTCTCATACCTACCTACTTTCATCAGGCTATGGTTCTGTGAAAGATTAAAGATGGCCACAAATACTTTGTTACATTGATATTGAAAGGTAAAATTATCAGCCACTGAGAGACACAGGTGCCTTTAACTCCTACATTAGCATGTCTTCAAAATTTCTTTTCCTTTGCTTCAGCTAGTAGCAACATGACCCTGAACTGCACATGCCCAGAAATGTTTGTGTTCAGCATCTTAATCTAGAACACATCGTCTCTGTTCTAAGCAGAACATGACCAAATGTTACAGTACCAGGCCCAGTTACTATACTCCCTCCACCACCTATAATACCTGACCAGACACTTAACTTGGTCACTACCATCTTTATCACAAGAGTCTCTAATAAATGACTTCTCAAAACTAATAGGTAAGATATTTTCAAGCAGGAAAGACCTCCATCTTGTAAACTGCTAAAAAAGTATGGCTTCTAGATAGTCGTCACTCTATAGTTAATGGTCATCTTGGGCTGCCTGCACATTGGACTCTGTAAGAGACCATTTTAGTGAGACATGAACTCAAAAGAGCTTGGACAGCCCCACCACTATGACCTTGCTAGCTGCAGCCTGCTGGCCTCTCTCTTGGTCTTGCCTTGCTGTTTTCCTAAGCATCCTGGCATCGTTGGTTTCCTTGGGTCACTAATGCATCTTTGGCTTCATTCCCATAGCGTCATGCACTGATGTCTTTGGAGCTCCTTGCCTGGCTTCCCAGTCCTTCCTTTGAAATCTGGATGGAAGTTTCTATGACCCCCCCACAATCTTTGCATTTTACATACCTAAAAACAAGCATCATGCAGATGATGCTGAGGTCTGCCACCAGCTTGGGGAGTAGTCAGGTCTTTTGAGCTTCTGAGTGCCTGGATGGCTGAAATGAATCTTGGGGAATTGTTTCCTGTATGGTCCTTCCCTAGCAGAGGGCTTATGGGCTTTCTTTTAGATAAAATTTTCACACTTTTCACCTATTAGTCTGCCATGGGAGGAATCTTGCTAGTTTCTGTGGCATCCTCAAGGCCTCCTGCCCCAGTCCAAAGTACTTGCTTCTTGCTAATAATTATAATTTCTTTACCAACCTCAACTCCTTTGACCCTCAACTATACATGTGATTCTTTTCAGGCCAAAATTTAAAATTTTCAAATACTTTTGCTCATTTTTTCAATGATCACTATAAAATTGGCTAAAAGCAGTCAATCATACCCATGCCACAGGCTGAACATTGGGATGCCTTGGTCAGTTTGTTTTATCTAAATTCATGAAGTATTAGGACATGGATAAAATATAGACTCATTTTTTTCCTCAGGGTATAACACACATAGTCTCTAGTTCAATGTCCAACAAAGTTCTCATTGCAATCTGCAAACTGAAGCCTAATGGCCTTTACTGTCCATATTCCCCATCAGCATTCTGGTCTAAGCTTTGGCCAGAATTATCTATCATTCTCTGCTTACAGCATTCTTCTTCTTCTTCTTCTTCTTCTTCTTCTTCTTCTTCTTCTTCTTCTTCTTCTTCTTCTTCTTCTTCTTTTATTTTATGGATAATAAAATACAGCAAAATAAGACAGAACAAAGCCAATCAAAACAACTCAGAGAAACTGGTGCAGAACTTCAGGGCAGGATACTGTGATAACAATAATAGGTACCATGGTATATCTTTTTATCTTCACAGTAGTTGTCCATTCAATCAGTTATAGCCAAATCAAACTTAAAACAGAACACTATAAAGCCAGTCAAAACAGAAAATTGAATAAAGAAAAACAATCAGAGCAAAACAGTGAAAACAATATTGGTCTTCAAAAATGAGCTAGAAAGGAAATTCTCCATATTTGCTATACTGCATACTGTCATCCTTCCAAGAGATGCTCAGACCTCTGGCTCCAGGTCAGCATAATCAGTCAAACAATACAAGCATTTGGTTGCTTTGTGTACCTTAGCTGCTATCAACTCAGGCTGACTTTGAAATCATCCAGTTGCTAATGGGGGGAGAGGTAGGTAGACAGAGACACAGGGTGTTTGATTCTCAGCCTGTGTTCTGGTAGGTTCATGGGAGACACTGACTTTTTCCATCTCTGGCACACCTGTGGCTTGCACTGCTTTCTGGGAAGGCTTGCTCATTGCTTTCTTGGTTGGTCCCCAAACTTCCAGCATGGCTGAGTTTCTGGGAGATTCTGACTTGTTCTAGCATTCCCATTCTTCTATAGCCTATCTCTAGTCCTTTCCAGACTTCTGCAAACTGTTTCCAAAGGCACCTGAACCAAATGATCAAATACAGTCAAAGCAATGAACCTTACTTCTCTGGTACAAATTTTCTCAATTAGTTAGCTTTCCAATTGCTGAGGAAGAATACCTGACACCCACAATAGAAGGAAGAGGTTCATTTTGGCTCATGTCTTCAGAGGGTTCATTCCGTAGCTGCTTGTAAAGCAGAAGTTAGAATGTCATTAGTTCATGGACTAATCCACTGATGGGTACAGTATTCCTATTACCCAGTCACCCCTGAAGCCTACATCTCTGAATATATGGGACTTTTGGGAGACATGTTAGTTCTAAACCATCAGAGAGGATTTACTAGGTTCTATATAAAAAAAAAGTCAACCTTGTGAGGCTCTGACTCATGAAACTGCCTACATCAAGTCTGTCAGGGCAATAACTGTATCCTTGCCCTTTATCTGGCCTAATAAAAACTGAATATTTAGGAAATTTAAAGCACATATTCCTTCCATTATAAACCTTTAATGACTTTTTCCATAATTCCAGACCCTTTAAAACACTGATAAAAAAATTCTAACCCTATCATTACAGACTTCTGGTTTGATCTAATCCAGAAAGTTTTGCCTTAGGTCTCAAAATTTAATTTGGAGAATTTACTGGGGGTGAGTCCTGTATGACCCATGAGAATACCTGTTTGTTTGCAGGAGCTTTGAAAGAACCCTGTGTGCATGCTGGTGATTTTCATGTTGCCAAGTTCTTTGCTCACTTCTCACTTCTTCAATTTTACCTTGTGTGGCCATCCAGTAGTATCGCTTCTTAAAACACATTTTTTTTCTACCTATTCAGACCCATGTTCTCAGCAAAGCAATCTCCCAGCTGATGTCCTCCTTTTTACTCTTGTACCTCTAAGTCTGTTCTCTAATCTTCAGGTAGATAGGTCTTTGAGAAGTTAATTGAGATCTTGTCATTACCTTGCTCACTTGCAAGGAATTTTGATTACATTTAGGCAATTATTTTTCCCTCTCCAGTTTACAAGATATGTCCCCAACTATCTGCTCTCCTCTTCTCTCCTCTTGCATTCTTTCCTGCCCGTTCTTCTTGGGCTTTCTGTTGGCTCACTGAACACTTCAGACTCATTCATATTTTAAAGCCTTTATATTAGTTATTCTCTATTCAGAGTTGTCTCTCTTTTGGTGCTCTATGATTCTTTCTGCCCACACAATCACTGTACATTTTTCCCATGTAGTGGTTGGTTTGTTAACAGTTTCCTCCTGATGTGGTTATCTCCACAAGACCACATACTTCGTTTCCCTTGCTCACTATGATATCTCCAGGACTTCTAAAAATGTCTGGCATGCCACGGTTATTCATTGAATTAGCATTTTTCTTTTCATTGCTTGATTCTTTTCTGTTACCTTTGAGCCACATATAATAAAGTGTGACCATACATCAAAAGCATAATGAATCATCAGGCCAGGAAGCACACAGGAAGCAAGTAATTTTCCAGAAACATTATTTTGCCTTACAATATTCAGTGACTCTTATAACCCTCACAATAAAGCCTGAACTCAGGAAGTCCAGCCTAGCTCCATCTGTCACTTTGGACTTTGGTATTAGTTAACTTTTCTGTTCTGAAACCAAATACCCACAGTTTAAA
Source organism: Cavia porcellus (assembly GCF_034190915.1). Classification (NCBI taxonomy): domain Eukaryota; kingdom Metazoa; phylum Chordata; class Mammalia; order Rodentia; family Caviidae; genus Cavia; species Cavia porcellus. Next base: position 173,240,462 of record NW_026947484.1, on the reverse strand, counting down.
AGATGAGAGGTTTAACCTAGCTCACCTACAGAGAATTCATTCAGTTGATAGTCTGCTGGCTCTGAAGCAGGACTATTATGGTGGATGCATGTGGTGGTGCAAAATGTCTTAGTTCATGCTTTCTAGAGCACAGAGCAGGGCAACAGCCGTACCCAAGAGGAAGCGAGAGGGGACCAAATATCAAGCCTCCATGGTTCACTTGGACAAACTTAAAAGTGCGCTCCACCAATCCCTTGGGCAGCTCTCAAAGCCAATCAAGTTGACCTGACCAAGATTACTGTAACTGTCACAACTTTGCTGCTCCATGCCAATAGCTCTTCTCAGTAAACCTATCTTTCCCCCTAATATTCAGCACCTCGCCTTCCTGCATTTTTGACTATTGTCTTAACTGGAATGCCTGTCCTTTTTATCTTATTATAACCTTCTAAATCCGCCCTTCACCCCACTTTACCAGGTTTACCCTTCATACAAGCAAATTTTGTTTAGTCATATGATCTCAGAAAGTCCTCTCACACGTACCATACCTTTCACTTATTTTACACGTGTTCCTGATTGTGTTCACTAAACAAGTGAAGAAAGCTAGGGAAGGTTGCTTTGGTGAGGGAGGCTGCATTGTGTGAGAGAGGCTCCAGGAATTTCTCCCTTGTCTCTGTATCAGAGGAGTCTTACTCCTGTTTTGTACAGTGTAAACCCATCCTAATCACAATAAGATTTGAAAGTCAGCTGGTGGTGGGAAGAGACTCACAAAGAAGCCGAAACACACTTTCCTGTGAACTAGGGTCTGCCATGGAGAACAGGAAGAGACCCAGCACAAAGACAAACCACATCTTCCCCTAAGCCAGCCAGTGGGAAACCAGAAGCACATCACTCCTCCACCTCGGGGAAGCAACGGGCTGATTCAGAGGACTCAGGTTGAGATGATAGCAGCTGAGGTGAAAGGAAGAGCTCTATGCTTGTGTTGTTTGATGGACTTTGCAGGCCTGAGCTGGTGGTCTGGGCATTTATTTGGAGGAAGGCAGTGTGCACTGTAGCAACTGGGATTTTCTCCTGTCTCGTTTTGAAAATTCAATGTTTTGTTCCACTTAACTGTTTTGTTTTATTTCTATAACTGGTAACAAGCAAATATTTTGAAGATAACAATATGCAGTATAACAACCATTGTTAAATTCCTATCATCTTGTTTTGAAATATATATAGCTAATGTTTTTTTGTTGTTGTTGTAGTTATCATTTTGTTTTTGTTACTGTTATTTTTTAGGTTTATTTCTTGATTTTTCTTTTTTCTCTTTATAAAACTAAAATAGAACCAGCTGGTAGAAACTGGATGGCTCAGCTGTGCAGAACAATTAATGGAGAACAAAACCAGTTTTTGCTTCAATGGGGCTACTATTTACATAGGTGGGTAATTTTGTTTTCCATTTACTGGGCATATGGTGTGGGCAACACTTATCTGTACCCTCAAAGGATGGAAACACCTTCAGATCACATTTTTTTTTTCTTTTAAAAGCACTGTTTGAAACCTTCCAAGGTTCCAACAATAATGCACCAGAGTGGCCAACAGAGTCCCGGAGACCTAACTTGTTTCTTTGTTTTCCCAGCAAGTAATGATAGCTTAGGATCTTGCCCACAGACTGCTGCAGTTTCAAAGCCTTTTCACTTTTCATTTAAACGAAAGCTCTGCCATTAATTCATTGAAACCATAGCTCCACACCTCATTGTCTTCTGTACTTCAACAAGTTGTTGAATTTGCATTATACAATATGCATGTATAATATGTCTTGGAGAGCATCTAAGACTCAGAGTGATTATTGCTTTGAAGTTCTAGAAGCAGGGAATTCATTATCTTCTGCTATAAATACAAGCCTTTGTGACACACCACTCTATGAAAAATATGCATCTATTGAATTAAGTTGCTTTGGCTAAAATGAATGCTATCAAGGTGCTTTTAAAAATATTCTAACTTCTCAACATTTAAGAATATTAAATCAGCAAGGTTGAGAGGAAAAGGGCCTTAATTGAGTAAAGTGAAAACATCTTTATTAAGCATGCATGAACTGAATAATGAGAACTGTCTTAGTTTCTTTTCTCTTATTCAAAGACAAAATACCTGACAACCAAACTTAAGGAAGGAAAGATTTACTTAAGTCACAGTTTGTAGACTCTTCAGTCCATAATCAGCTGGCTCCAAGGATGATTGATATGGCACAGGGGCAACAATTCACAGCAGTGGTGGAGAGAAAAGGCAACAAGGCTGTGAAAGGGAAAAAAGGAGAAAAAGGAGCAAAAGAGAGGAGACTATTTTGCACTAATAAGGAGAAAGGCATGAAAATACTAGCTGGTGTTTAGTGCATGGAAGTAGAATTCGAGGATAAAGATAGCCCTGGATAATGTTCTCAGAGGCCTTAGAGTGTGCTAAATAGTACACGTGGGACTTCTTTAGCACTCAAAGTAACTGAAAGAGTAGGCATAACTATTTTATATTTGACTAATTTATTATTTGACTAATGATGTGGCTGAGGCTCTGAGGAGTTGCCCATGGTTATGTAGCAGGTAGAACTTACACATCTTAGAACTCATTGCCCACAGATTCTCAGCAGGTGAGGAGATGAGAGCAGAACCCTAGTTTGGTTCCAGTTTTTGACTTTCCAAAGTTTATCCACTGCTTGGGGCTGGGGATTTAGCTCAGTGACATAAGCACCTGCCTTGAAAGCAGGCAGTCGTGAGTTCGATCCCTGGTACTGATAAAAACGAAAAAAAGCCAAAACAAAAACAAAAAAAACCCACCAAAGTTTATCCACTGCTGAGCTTTTTCTAAGATTTATAGTCACAGTAAAACTTCATTTGGAAAGATGCTCCACACTTTGCCTTCTAATTGACTAGAGTAAAAATTTTTCTTTAGAGCAAAATCCTCAGGGACTCATATTCTTCTGAGATTTGTTTGGAGTGGTCTATGAATCAAGCACTTGGAAGGGCTTAAATCTGTTATGCTGAGTCCAAGGGCAGGCTGGAGATCATCACTGGCGATATTTAGGGACACACCTCTGGTTCATGTGCTGGGCCGTTGTCCAAATGTCACACGATAGAGAGTTTTGGGTTAGTAATTCTGAACGCACAGTGGATGTATTTTTATAAGTCAGGCTTGGGAGGTACATTTTCCTTCACGGCATTCTCAGGAAATCTAATGTGCAGGGATTCTAGCTCCCACTTTAAGAGAAAGAACAGGCCTCGTTAATTCATTCTCCAACTCCCAGTTTTGGTTGGTTTGGTGATCTGGTGTCTTGTTAGAAAGATGAGCTCTTGTACCTTAATTATAAGCCTGTGGTTATTTTTAAGTTACTGTTATGATTTATCTGATGATTCACTGAGAACGCATTATGTGTAACTGTGTGCCACTGTTGATCTAGGCACAAAGAATTTGACACATTTCCTGCCTTCACAAATTCACAGTCTGGTGAATACTAACCTAAAATTTGATGAATACAGGCACTAAAATTCGATCACAATATGCCTATATGAAGCAATTGGAGTCTATAATTTAGATCTTGCTCCTCCCCAATGCCATATATTAAAGGCCTGTCATCAAACTGTGGCTTGATTGGAAAGTGGTAGGACTTTCCGAAAGTGGAAACTACTAGAAGGAAGTTAGGTTTTGGGGCCGTACTAGGACCACAGCCTCTTCTTCTGTGTCACAGCAGTGATGAAATGAAACTTCTTCCTCTGCCCTGTGCCTCTGGCACCATGAAGTACAGTGCCACCACAGGCCCAAAGCAACTCATGGGTCAAGTGTCCATGAGGTAAAGATAAAATTTTCCGGTGTGCAAGTTGTTTATTTTAGATATGTTGTCATAGGGGAGAAAGCTGACTAATACAGGGAACCGCTTACAGAAGCACAGAGTAGGCCTCTAATGCAGTAGTGGTAGTGGAGGAGGAGAAGGATATAGAACATGTCGAAAACTCTTGCCCAAGATCTGAATGAAGAGGAGTGGGCTGGGTGAGGAGGTGCGTGTGTGTGTGTGTGTGTGTGTGTGTGTATGCGTGTGTGTGAATACTGAAGAAAGAGGGAGCAATTGTTAACTCACATATAGGCGAGTCAAATGGACTTTAAGACAGATTGCAAAAAGAGCTGTAAGTATACAAGCAGTAGGTCACAAGGGGTCATGCCTGGGGGAGGGAATTTATCTTAAAAAGCAATAAAAAGTGACAGTGGAATTTTCCAATTTCTGAGCAATCACTGACTGTTGTGTGAGGGACTCACTGGAGGTGTTGATTGCTAGGCAGGACAGGCTAAAAGCAGTGATTGAACCTCAGCTAGTGTGCAGGAAGAGAGCTGCAGAGATGGAGTGGAGAGATGCTAAGGAAGGATCCCATCTATGTTCTAAAGCAATTTGCAAGTTACAGTGTGACCTTTGTGGTGACAATGTCAAGGTCTTTTTCTTATTTTAAACTGCAGTGTAATTTACCTATAGAGAAATACATAGATCTAAGTGTATATTGTGATGAGTTTTGACAAGTATTATGTAATTCACATTCCTATTAGGCTATTGATATTTGTTCCTGAAAGTTATTTCTTTTTTTTGGTACCAGGGATCGAACTCATGACCTTGCACTTGCCAGGCAGGTGCTTATGCCACTGGGCTAAATCCCCAGCCCTCTGAAAGTTTTTTTCTATTTCTCCTCAGTCCCTGACTCTCCTCTTCCTGCAGGAGACTATTGTTCTAAATTCTCTCATTGCAGAATAATTCAACCTATTCTACAACTTCATGTGAATGAATTCATACTGTGTTATTCTTTTGGGTCTTGATTTTTCACACAGTCTGTTTTTGAACAGTATCATACAGTATGAGTATACTGAAGTTTAGACATTTGGGTTTTGTCCATTTTTTGGCTATTATAAATAAGTCTTTTCTGTAAATACTTTCTGGGGCCATATTTTAAGCTTTTATAGAATAGGTAAATACCTAGGTATAGAAATAATGGTCATAGGTGGATATATAACTGACAAAGAAACTGTCAACATTTTTCCATTAACACTCCTTCCTGCAATGTGTGAGAGTTTACAATGGCCACAAGTGTTGGACAACATTTGGTACTGTCAATGTTTTTAATATTTGCCAGTAGGTTCTTCATGGTGGTGGTATTTGCACTGCTCTAATGACTAATGTTCTTAAGAACTGTATCATGTGCTCAATGGCCATTTATGGGACATACTCAGTGACATATATATTCAAATTTTTACCTATTTCCCTTTTGGGTTGACTGATTTTTGAAAAAATTCAGCTGTAAGAGTTTTCGATATAGTCTGAAATCTTTTCTGGTGAGCATCTTCTGTGTTCTGGCTAAAATATTTCTGTTTATCCCAGGGTTGGGAAGATAGGATCCTCCACTTTGACTTTTACGTTTAGATCTATTATCTGTTTCAAATAAAATTTTGATTGATGCCATTACTTTATATACACATCTAGTTGTTTCTGTACAATTTGTAGAAAAGACTTTTTTCCTCCTTTGAATCATTTTGGCCTTTTAAAAAAGGAATTGAAGGTATAAATGAAGAGTACTTTTGGACTGTATTTCACTGGTCTGCTTATCTGTTTTTGTGTCAATACCATACTGTCTGGATAATTTCACCTTAAGTCTTAAAATGTGATAAATTCTTCAAAGATGTTCTTTCAAAATATGGTGTTAGATATTCTAAGTCCTGCGCCATTCATTATGCAATTTAAATCAACCTATTGACTTTTAATCCAAAGAAGCCTACTAGGATTGTGATTTAGATGGCATTGGGTTTATCAATCAGTAATAGCAAACTGTGACATCTTAGCAATATTGATTTTCCAACCTGAGCAAAAGTAAACACCTCTAGTCTTTTAGGCCTTTAACTTCTCTCAACATTGTTCAATAGTTTTCAACAAGGGGTGCAAGTTGGCAGACTTTTTTGTAAAAGATTAGGTAGTAAATATTTTAGATTTCATGACCAAGAAGCAAAATCTTCAATTTCAGCATAATATTTAACATAATATTTTTTATAATCAAAAGCTATGAAGTGAGCCAATACTCACCCTTAAAGAGGTATGGTATGGTATCTAAATTCTTTCTTTTAGCAAATTTTTTTCCAGGAGAGTATTTCCTCATTCTGCACTTTTTCATTACACACCTATTCTGTGCAAGGACCTAAGCTAGGTGCTGGGGTTGAGAACTGAAAAGTCAGGTGTGCCTTATAAACACATTTCAAAAACCACTAAGTGATGTTAAGGGAACAAAAGAAGTGTGAAGAAAAAAAGAGATCATGCTAGAGAAAGAGATCAGAAAAAGCCACATGAGGAAGCTGATCAGGGAAATGGCCTCTTTGAATAGGTATTGATACATGCGTGGATGAAAGGGATGCTCTCAGAAAGCCATCTGGAGAGCAGCAGGCTCACTACAGGTTGCTGGTGACCATGAGGGATCCGGTTTCTGTTCCTTATGTCTTAGAAGACTTTCTCTATGAGGCTGCAGGCTGCAACTAGGGTACATTCTTGCTGTTGAGTTGCATTAACTGCTGAACTGTGAGAGTGATATGCCCTAAAAGAGCCACTGCAGGAATTATGGCCTAAGGAGCCCCTAGGAGCTTCTGGAGAGGCCACTGGAACCTGCACACAAAGATAGTCCAGCTATCAGGAATCCAGACTGGCTTACTGCATGGACTCCAGAGTCAGTCTTTCAGGATCTGAACATTCTTCAACTAGTGGTTTAGGAGCTGTGGAATTAGGGAGAGGTCTCAATCTGGGGGTTAGTCCTGGGTTCCAAGCGCTCAATTACTCCAGTTGAGATATGTGACACCTTCTAGGAGTATAATTAAATCTTTGCAGTCAGCATCCCTTCCACTTGACACTTCTTTTCATTTATTTAGAAGCACCATCATTTCCCTGCTTAATACAAGGAATGATCAAGATACACAGTCAATGCTTAAATAAAAACATTTATTGTAGTAAAAACACATTGCCACTAATCCCCATTAATGTCAATAAAGACACATTTATTATAGTAAAAGACACATTGCCATTAATAAGTACTCCCCTTAGCTTTGAACATACTTATCCCGTTGTTCTTGCCACTTTTTAAAGCAATTCTGGAAGTCTTCTTTCCTGAGTATCTTTACCAAGGTATGATGAAAAAAACAGTGAATGCTGCCTCTGCGTGCTATCCACAGAAGGAAAAGCTTGTAAAAGCATTCTAGTGTGCCTGCGTCTACCTTCTTCACTGCATCTGGTACCATGCAACTCCCAGCTCTTCTCAAAATCAAGGCGACCCTGAAAGATGAATGTTTGAATTGATTCAGAACATCAGGGCAGCAGTGACAGTGCAACAAAAGACACAAGAGCCTCCAGAACTGCTTTGGAATCTGACAAGAACAATGGGACAAATGTTTCAAAGCAAGGGGGAGGATTTCACAGAAAGTTTTTTTACCATAATATTAGATGCAGCAAGTATGTGTAACAACTCCCAACAAGGAATGTAGTCGTTATGTACTGGAATATGTACTAATAAAAATAAAAACTGAGAAAAGCAACAGTTAATAAGTCAAAACAAGAAGAAAAAGTTCATCATTTGTTTTGGTCACATCTCATATATCAATATTTTCTTTCCTCAAATAGAGAAATCTTTTTTTTATTAAAAAGAAAAATTAAAAAAGGAGATTAAGATAAAAGAGGACCTAACAACATAACAACATAGGTCAGAACAGAACAATTTAAGCAACATAGTGTTTCACCACAAGATAACCCGACATAGCAGTAGTTACCAAATAGAGAAATCTTGCTGTTATGGTTTATGTTGGTGGCCCCCAGGCCTCACATATTTGCAATATGCATTCGTGATTGGTTCTTAATTTGGAGGGGTAGTTTCCCTCAGGACAGAATTGGGTTAATTTATTTTTTCCTTTGGTAATTCAAAGAGATTATTTTACTTTTTCTGTTAAAAAGTTAGAAGTCATTGTTTTTCTGAATGTAATGTATCTTTCCCCCCACTCTGGCTGCTTTTTAAGATTTTTTTCCTTTTTTTCATTCATTTGACTATGATGGGAATTTATTTGGTTTTCTTTCTTTTAAAAGTTTATTCTTTTTGTAGCTTATTGAGCTTCTTGGGTCAGTGGGTTGTTTTTCATTAAATTTGTAAAATGTTGGCCATTATTCTTTGTGCATATTTTCTGCTCATGTTTCTTTTCTGTTTCTTTCTAGCTGTCTAATTTAAAATACATTGGATCCAACTTTGTCCCAAGTGCCACTGAGGTTGTGAAAATTTTTCTCTTTATAATTTAGTTTTTGGTATTTTATTTTTTAGTCTGCATATTTTAATCATCCTGTCTTAAATTCACCATATTTTTCCTTCAGTGTACTTTAGGATGTTAAATCCATCTGATGAAATTTTAAATTTTTGACATGGTGCTTTTCATTGCTAGAATTTTATTTGGATTGTATTTAAAGTTTTCATTTATTTGCTGAGTCTCCATGGGATACTTATATTTTCATTTAAAACTCAATATATAGTAGATATTTAAAAGCCTTTACCTTCTAATTCCAACAGCTTTGACAATGTAGAGTATGTTTTTGCTGTTTTCTCTCATATGACACATTTTTTGGATCCTTTCCTTGTCTAGTGATTGTTAATTGTGTGCTGGATATTGTAGAAGTTATGTTTTTCACAGAGTTGAATTCCTGTTGTCTTCCTTTAAAGTACAGAGTTTTCTTTTTTTCTGGCATATTTGATCTTGCTAAGAACTTGTTTCAAGGACTTGCTGGAATGGGGCCTGATGTACTGTAGTACGGTAGTATAACATATGCTTAAACATGGCCTTTCCAGAGTTTCAACTGGATGTCCAGAGTTAAAATGACCTTGTTGTCCTCTGACTGATGCTAATTCCAGGGGTATGTGATTTCTGTTGTCTCTGTTTAGCCCTTAAGCTCCTGTAGCCATTTGATGCTGTGACTCTGTACTTGTAAAGCCTAGCATTCAACCAAAGGGAAATGCATGAAGATCTCTATAACTTCTCTGTATAGCATCTTTCTTTCTTATACCATGCCCCCCAAATTCTAGCTCCTCCATAGCCCCCAAACCTAACATACTTCACAAAACTTCCTGGGCTCCACTTTGCCAGGCCAGTGCTTGAAAACTCCATAGCCAGAAAGCTGAGGTAGTTGTGGGGGCTCATCTGGCACTTTTATCTCCCCCAGAGTATCACAGTAGTATATTATTTTTTGTCCTGGTTTTATGGTTATTACAACAGGAAGGTAAGACCTTTAGCTGTACTCTGTCATGGCTAGCACTAGAAGTCCCAATGTCTACTTTACAGTATCTTTGTTTTTGCAGAGGTTAAAACAGTGGCTAGATGTAGGTGCTTAAGCTTACTTGAATGATTATGCAACCATTTTATTATATGACCTGGCCAAGGGAACATGGCAGAATGAAGAGCAGACCTCAGTCTGCTGGTCTGGTATTAAGTAGGGCTTCTTTTTTCTCTCTCTCATGGTTTTGATTGAGGGCTCAGAGTTCATCCAACAAACTCTTTTTGAAAGAAAGCTTAACTTCCCCATTAATGTCTTTTTCTTCCTTCCTTTGTAAACTTGACACCCACACTTGTGTTGAAACCACATTTAACCTTTTGGGATTCACTTTGAAGGGCCATGGGGGAAACACAGGGAAATGTCCAGGATTTTTCAGTACGCCCTTCTCAGTTTCCTTCTTCATTTTATAAAGCTGCAGAACACTGCTGGGAGGATCTAGCTGATAAAATCAGGAGTCGCTTTCCTGTTTTATGAATAATCTTAATTATTAACCTGGTACTCCTGGGGCAATTTTTTTTTTAGCTTCCATTCTTTCTGCTTAATATTGAAAGACTGATTTTTATTGAAGCAACTTTCTGGGAGTGGCTGCTGAGGGCAATGAGGTTGGAAAACGTATGTTCGAGTGAGAAATATGAACTAGAAGGCCCCTAAAATCTGAGTTCCACTGCTCACGAGATGTGGAATACTGAGTAGTTTTCTCAAGCTCTCTGAGCCTAGTTTCTTTATGCATAAAATGGGAATAATAATACTTTTTGGTAAGGTTAAAACAATTGGTGAACAAAGGTGAAATACTTAGTGTTGTAGCTGAGGTGCTTTATTGCATGACTGTTTTTTTTTTCTTTTCCTTTTCTTTGTTGGTGTGTTTTCTTTTTCATCAGGGAAGCACAGGACAGAGATTTAACAATCAAAAAAGCATAGTTTTTGCAATCAACACGTCTTTTCTTTACAGCTCATGACCTTTGGGACTATGGAAAAGTCACAACACCACCTCAAGCCTCAGTTTATTCAGCTGTACAGTGGAAGTTCTGATCCCTGATTGGTAACATTATTATGAGTTTGAATAAAAATTGAGTACCTTAAATGTGGCTGCCTGGGCTCATTTTGTGGCAGGTGCACAGGGCTTATCATTTCTCACTAGCTCTGAGCCAATCCTACCACGTGCTCTGGGACCAGCTGTGTGATGTGTCTAAGTTCCTTCCATTCTGCATTCATTCTGACCCTGTCCTCTTCCTCTGTGGGTGCTTTTGGGAGAAATGATATGCCCTGGTGATTTGCTTTTTGAGATATGATTGTGTTTCCCAGAGCAAGGCAGAAACCAGGAATGCTCTCTGGCACATAGTTGGGAGTCATTCTAGAAAACCAACAGGGAGTGCCTAGGGCGATATCAGCCACCCCTGCTGCAGCCTCAAGAGAAGCCTTTCTCATCTGAGAGGACAAAGCAGCACCCTTGGGGTTCATGAGGTGTTCGCCATCAGGCAGGCCAGCAGAATCCAATGCCTGATTGTTTGCTTAGGCCCAGGGACATCTGGCAGCTGACCAGTGCTCAGCTACCTCGGTCTTTGGCCCATAGGTCCTAGTAAGCAGCAGTGCCCACAGAGTGATTCATGCCATCAACCAGTGATTACACTGTGAAGACACATGGCCAGATGTTAACTAAACAAAACATACCGTGCAGAATGGACTTGCAGAGGCTTGCTATGGGCCACTTGTGGAATGTGGAATATATACACAATTTTTTCTTTATACCACTTATAACTGTTATAGCCTAAATCTAACCGTTTTACCTCATTGTCTGTTCTGTATGTGTCATTTGGCCTCCCCCTCCCCATTTCCCCTTTTTATCCAGCTAGGTTAAGTTTCAATTCCTAAAAGGCTGTAAAAGCCTTAGGTATCAGTTTCCTGTAACCCCCTCCACTACCCCTCATTCGGCTATCTGTAATAAAATTTGCTGTTCATTAAAAAATGCTCTCCTCTGTAAAAGATTGTAAGATCTTACCTAGTTGATATGTTAACCATTGTTGCCCTCTGCAAATAACAGATGTGGTGCTAAAATAAGCTAACAGGGGCTATTAATTACTGCTAGGTTTCTCTATTCTCTGCTAAGGAAAAAAAGATGTTTGCCCAATCTAAACTTGCTTGAATGCAGGGAAACTTGCTTGTTAGCCCAACCCTTATCTGAACTTTGCTCTTCCCAATGTAATTGCGCCGTTTCTGTCCTATAGTACACCCCAGCCCCCCTTTTTACATTGTGAGACCAGCAGCTGTTTTTGGTTTTTACAGGATAAAAGCCCTGACTTCTAGCTGTGAGGCCCACGTAGTCTCCGAATTGGCTCCTGGAGACTGTGACGCCAGGCCTGGCCTAAAATAAAGCCTTTGCTCCTCAAATTTTAATTTCTTTAACTTCTTTAATTAAATTCTTTAATTTCTTAATTTTATTCCGGGGTCCGAGTTATCACAATAACAATTTACCACTTAGTAGTCCCTTTATTGTCTCCCTGTCTTATTTGTTTTCTCATCACTGAGACACAGTATCTGATACCCACAGTTGTAAGAAGGAAAGGTTTATCTTGGTTCACAGTTTGTAGAGGTTTCCGCCTATAGTGAGCTGGCTCCAAAGCAGGGCATCATGGCAGAGGAGAATTGCTCATAACATGGTAGTCGAGGGACCAAGAAAGAGATCAAGAGCAATGGGAGGGAGATAGACCCTTCCAGGCCACGCCCATAATGACCCACTCCCTCCAACCAGGCTTCGCCTCCCAACATCACATTCAGCTACCAACTTACAGTGAACTGATTCCCTGAGGATTATCATACCCCAGTGATCCAGTCACATCCTAAGAGTCCCACCTAAGAGCACAAGAGGCTTTGGGGGGACATTGAGATGTAAATCATAACATTACCCCACTCCAACTTCAACCCAATAAACAGAATTGTAAAGGGCCCAGTAGCTCTCTGTCATTCATGGCACCAAACCGTGACACATTGACAATACTTACTGTCTCTTGAAAGAAAGAATGACCAAGTCCTCAAATCATTGTTTACCATTGCATTATAATTTTATAATGTCCATTAGTTGGTGTTGCTTTCTTATACAGAGAACAGAATTTCCAGGTCATTTCCTGATATACTGATTATTGGTATTTATTGAGCATGGATCAGGAGCCCTGGAAGGATCATTTCCTCCCCCCTCTATGGGTATTATCTCCTTTTGCCTTCTCAAGGGCACTGTGAAGCATGTACTTTAATGATGCCACTTTGCAGATGAGGGAAGTGAGGCGCAGATGGACTAATTCAGCTGCCTGAGATCTCACATCTAGACCATGGCAGAGCAGAGAACACAATGCAGGTATATTCAGCTTCAGAGCCTTGCCCTTTCCCTCAGATGCCAGTGCCTTGAAAATCTGTTTCTTGACTCTGGCAACACATTGGAATTAGCTGTTTTTTGCCTGGGCTGTGCCACTGTAGACTCTGATTTAATTATTTAATTAGTCTAGGATTTATCCTGGGCCTTGAGATTTTACTGTGTCCCTAACCCCTGTTCTCACTATGTGCAGGCCAAATTGAGAGCTATTGCTCTGAAGGGCAAAGAGATGGACATGGAACCAGTCAAACACTTTTCTTTGCTGGGTCCTGTAGGCAGAGCTCCCTGAAAGATGATTGCCTATCATGGTTTCCTCAGATAAATGGACAGCTTGATGTGAAGAGGGCTCTGTGTGAAAGGTCACCTTAAAAGGCAAGAAGTGATTTACTCATGGAACACTAGAACAAAGATAACTCTGGCATAGTGTAGCTGGGACTCTAGAATTTAGGGCTGGAAGTGAATTTGGAGATTGTCCCTGAGACCCAGAGAGGTTAAATGACTTGCCCAATGCCAAACAGTAAGGATGTGGGCAAACTGAGAAACAGCAACGCAGTCGATGAGATGTGGGTCACATTGACTGATGGCTCCTGATCTAGAAAAAGCCTTCAGTCTTTGTGGTCTCAAGCATCACAGTCAGAGGTCCCTGATGGGCACAGTGGGGAATGAGGAACACTGTCAATGTGGAACATCGAGGCCCTGAGATTCACATGTTGGCTCCAATTACCTTTCTCTTTCCTGCACTGAAGAATTGAAAAGTTCTCATGTGCTTGTTGGAGGCTTTTGCAGTGTAAGGTTACATGGGGAATTTTGCTTTCTCTTGGAGAAACCCCAAGTGTCCTTCTACATACTCAAAAAGGGAAGCTCCTTTGAAATTTGAGTACTGTAGGTATAGAATTGTTATCTCTTTCTGATCAGAGGATAAAACTGAAACCTATACACATATTTAGCCAGGCCTCACAGTTTGAAAGTTGGCAAATGTGGGCATAAAACATGACTCTTCTGCCTCTTGACTCATTGTATTTTCTAAAATTCCATTTTGGGATGTAATTATTGTTATTGTCTATAATTATGATGGTGCCTGAGACAATGCATGGGTAGAAGCAATATAAATAAGGATAGTTGTCAAAATATCTGACAACCAATGTGGAATCAGCATCAGTCAGTCAGAATCAGGTCCAGGGGAATCCGAGGGTACACCACCTCTGTGCATTTTGACTGAATGTTAGCTGGGCTTTAATTGGGTACTAAACTCCTCTGTGGACACTGCACCAGCATCGAGAGAGGCAATGGAATAGTTTTCCTCTTTGCTCTATAGTTCTGAGGGATGCAACTTCTGAGAATTGATTAAAATTTTGATTACCTAGATTAGACTTTTATCAGTACTTTTCACCTGGAAAACTGACATACTGATTTTGGCAGATAAGTAGTTTTTAATGAATTTAGAACAAACAATTCATTTCTTGCTGCAAGTATGAAGAATATTTTGCTCTTATCACTCTTAGGTGTGGGTGCAAGCTAATGCGAATAGTGAATTTTAGAAAGACATCAATATACCCTCAGGTTTCCCACTGGGAAGGAAAATTTTTGAGGCTAATGTTTTACAGGCAAGTCTTATCCCCTTTCGATTCTATCCATGGCTATTAGGTTCAAACAAATGAAATTTCTGAAATGTGATTATTTTGACCCTCAGATATGAAAGGAACAGCAATCCTGTTCCAGATACCGCTCTGTAAAGTGGACAGAGATAGATGTGTTGCATCTCCTTGATTTCTGCCAATGGCTTTCTTATGTGATGCAGTAGTTCCAGTGTCAGAGACACACTGGGACCAGTTCCGGCCCCAACAAGTGCTCCTGCACTCTCTTTGGCCTTCTGTTGTCTTTTCCAGGATTGCTCATGATGAGATTGAGCCACTTGATTATAGCACCCTAATCTGTACAAGGGACCCAATACATTCTCTCCTGGTCTCCCTTCTCATCATCTGACCAGGGTGGCACAATCTTTGGTGATTCACAATCAATTTTTAAAACTAAGATTTATTATAATCTGTGGAAATCAGTTGCCTTGAGGAACACAGAGGACTAGGTGTACTTCTAAAATCCCAAGAGGCTTCCCTTAGGTCCTAATACAGAAAAATAAATGAACAAATAGACACAAATAATTGACTTCATTGACAAAATCCATCAGCTTTCAATGCCAGTTTATTAAGTTATATCTATGAAATACATTAACATATAAAACCTTTGGAATTCATATGGCAGTGTCCAAAGGCATGGAACACGTACCAGTTAATTACATATCCGACAACATACAATATGCATTTTACCTTGCGGTTGTGGCGTTTTAACATAAAACAAAGTTAATAAAAGCACATGGGGCTTATCACTAAAATCACATAAATACTTTCATTTGTTCAATCTATACACCCCTGAAACAAAGAGGGGAAAATACAAATCTTAATGACTTTAAAAATAAAATCATTTAAACTCAGCTACTTTAGTTACTCAACAGTATATATCTCCTTTCTCTTGCATGCATAGGTCATGACAGCAGCACTTGCCTGTCCGTATCCCTCTCAGCCCTGCAACTTCTAGATGAGGTGACAAATGTTCAAAATCAAATGATTCATGCATGAGGTCGAGAGATTACTGGGCTTGGTGTCAGGGGATAGGAATTCTAATCTCGGCGCTCCAGCTAGCTACTGTCTGGCCTCAGGCCACTTATGTCTTCTTTCTAAGCCCAAATTTCTTTATCTTTGAAATGATACAATCTGGACTAGATAAACTCCGTAAGTGATGTCAGCCCTTGAATTTCATGACATTTCTCTATCATTCAAGATCTCAGGGACCATTTGTGTTGGACACTCATTGAGAGAGTGAGAAATGACAGCTACTTATGGACTCGGAACCTCTGAACTCTTGACAAGGCTCTTCATGATCAAATAGAATGCACCCAAGTCACTCAAAAGATGTTACACAGCGTTAGATTAGGAAAGCAAAATCCTCAGAAACCTTTGACTCAATCAGGTCTGCAGCCTAAATGAAGAATGGATTCTGCAAAACTCTTGGATTGAATATCTTGAGTGGGAGAAATCACTACCTGAAAAGCTTCTACTTGGTGGAAAAAACATGAGGCCAGGAGGCTTGTTCTAGAACCAACTCTTTTCATTCCCAGCTCTTTCCTCTGGGGACACATGGGCAACATCCATTCCCTGCTTCTCTATTGACCCATGGAGGATATTTCTGCTTTTCTTCGGTTTTTCCCTTCAGTCATTACACTGGATAGTATTTGCCAAGAGTAGACAGGAATTTAACTAGTCTGAAATTACGAATCAGGAAGACAGAATTCCAGCTCTAGATCTGCCATTAACTTACTGTATGGTTGGGGACAAGTAGCTTCTATTCAAACTCAAGTAGCATTTTCTTCTTGAAAGAAAGATGATGGAAGAGGCAGGAGCAAGTGAATCTTAGAGCTTGGGGAGCTGTAAAATGGGGATTTTAGTGGGGCCAGGCATGAATGTGGTTGTACTGACTTCCAATCTTACCACTGGTGCAAACTGTTCCTAGAGTTAATGGTTCACTGAATTTTTCAAAGGGTTAATGTCCAATATGATATAATGGCATTAATATCCAGAATAATAATGTGCATTTAAAGAAAATTCTGCTGAAAATAAAAAGCAATTCCAGCACCGTGGCTCTAAAAGTGCAGGAAATCTGGAGGCAAAAAGACATCTGTATATGTTTTGCAAAACACGGAATGTAAACAGGCCCATCCTAAAAATTAATCCTCAATGTCACAATCATGGAAAGAGGGTTGAGTAAGCACTTGAGGAAAATACCTTGCAAGAGAATGTTGGCAGCAGCCACCCCTTGTGCATAGTGAGCTAGCTGAATATCATTCTGAGGGATTATTGAGAAGCACAGAGTTGGAATTTCCTCCTGAGTGACTGAAATGAAGCCAAGGATTCTGGAATGCCCTGTTACTGAACTGAACCTGAGATGTTTCAGGAAATGAAAATATACACTTTTCTTTCCTGTTATACTTTAATAGAAAAATTAGAAATTTTAGTAACCTATCAATTCTGCTTTCCCACACAGATTTAAACCCTGTTAAGGTCAAAATGCCAGTGACCCAAGAATTTTGACAATTTTTTGTGCTGGTGAGGAGCACAAACTTTTCAAGGCATCTTGGTCACTCTAAAAGTTCTAGTGTTTTCAAAAGTGTTGAATACCAGACTTGAGACTAGCGACAGCCTTTCATGTAGTTTTAAAGGGTGGGTTCCACCATATGATTGTGTCTTTTTTCTTTCCTTTCTATACTTAGGAAAAACTGTTCGTAAGTAGCTATTTAAAAAAAAAATTAGAGTAAATACACATCACTTTGTTAATAACACTCCCATCAAGTGACACTCATTTTCACAATAATAGAATATCCCTGTGCCTAAAGTTAGCTAATAGATCAACTAATATAAACATAATAAATTACAAACTCTGCAGATAATGGAGATGTTAGAGTAATATGCCTGTACTGAAATAATTTACTTCTGTGTTAAAAATAATTTACAGGGCGATTAAGTAAGTAGTCAGTGAATGTTTTTGGAATTGATTTGAGGTTAGCTTTTTGAGAGACATTTAACCAGCAAAGCATTCCTCCCTCTAAGTGAGCTATTTTCTAAGCTCTTTCCCAAATTCTTGAATACATTTCATTAGCCCCTTTTAGCAAGTCATCACATGTTCTTAAAATGCATTTTTCCACCTTTTAAAAACAGTGCATTAATGATTACTATGGAAATAACTGCCTCGGAGCTCTGACTTGCGTCCTTTTAGGAATATTTGGTTGGAGCTTTCTCCATAGAGTAAGACATCTCACTTAAAATTTTAAAAAACCAACAGTAAAAACTTGAGCTACATTTTTCAACAAATAAAGATGCCAGAAGGATTTTCCCAAAGCCTTAAGTGGCTTAGGATATAGGAAAACTTGCGCGTTCTGTGTTCCAAATCCCCTAGATCCCATGTGGGCAGGTTTGAAAGCCATTGGAATAACTTCCTTTCAGTGGAGATGGCGAACAGTTATTGTGGCCTCTTTGGTGGAATTTCTTTTATGAAATTCTGAGTTGCTTGATGTTCTCATGCACCCAGGAGACAAATGGAGTCAGGCCATTCGAACTTTCTTAATGGAATGTTAATTCTGATCTTGGAGCAGTCTAGAGAATGATGAAGCATTCTGAATCTACCAGTAAATATTTTGCTCAGGGTGGGTTGAGGAAGCATTTTCCTGTCTAGGTAGTTTTGGAGTTAATGAGAAGCTTCTCCTTTCTGCTTTAAACAATGGGTAATTCCTCCTTTGAGATATTCTCTCTCTCTGGTCATCTTGGGGCTTCACCTTCTTTCAGGCTTCACTTCCTTTCTGAAGACTCTGGGACAGCCAGGGGAGGTAACCGCACCTTCTCTTGGGCGCTCAGTCAATGCTGTGCTGTTTTGGGAAACTGAAGGCAAGGAGGAGGCCTGACTCTAGCAGAGGTTAGAAAATACACTGAGCTTCACCCGTTCAACGAAGGAACTCAAAATTAATTTGTATTAATTGAGAGTCAACAAGTATTGATCAAGGCCTGCTCCTCAACCAGTCACTCTGTTCAGGAGTCACATCACATGTCTCTCTGTTTTTGTAGTTTTCTGGCAACCAGAGGAAGTGTGATTTCAGGGCCAAGTTTGCCCTTGGATCTACCTGTAAGGTCTCCCATGCTAGAGTATTTATGATAGAGCCCAAGGGCTGGAGGTACCTGGCTAGGTTACACGGAACTGTTCTGACTACACAGAATGCAGAGAGTTAACCTGTTTCATTCCAATGAACTCATTTGGCCTTGGGAAACAAATGGTTGGATTCTTGACCTTTACAAATAGGTCAACACAGGGTAAGGAGAGCAGAACCAGCCCTCCTGCCCTTGATACAGCAGTGCAGGAAAATCTCTCTGGCTAGAAGACGTGAGCCCACTACAGCACAGAATATCCAGCCTCTCTTCGCATAACAAGAATTGGCTGGTTTGATAAGCGAATTTCACATTCATATCCTTTTGACTATTTTAAGGGAAATGTACCTGCATAACACTCAGCATATAAAGGTGCAAATCAAACCTCAAAGCAGACTATGGAAACTTCTCCAGATTAGATGTTTTATATCTTTTTCTTTCCCAAAGAATATATTTGTGGCTTGTTGACAGTTGTTCTACTTCACTAGAAATTTTTGATCAAGTTTTCTGAGTGACCCACTGAACAGTTTTCCCAGGACAGTGCCAGAAATAACAGTTTCAGGTGATAACAGTTTTCAGACTTATAAGTTATTCTTTGGCATAAGTTGACTGATGTTGAACTAGGAAGCATCCGTAGTTTTTATAGAACCTTTGTCTGGAACCTGTCTTTGCTCTTCCAAGTGTCCTCTAGGTACAATTAGAATCCAGAATAAGTACCCAAGAAAGGTGTGCTGATGCTGTGTTTTTGATAATGCATGTGGGACTCTCACTTATTTTGACACCTGTGTGCATAACTGAAGGATAGGCAGCTTTTCTCCTTGTCAATACGTGGCATGAAAACCAACTCCTTTTTGGAGAAGATTCATGAAAAACATCAGTGATTTTCATTTTTTTTAGGCTAGGCATGAAAGTACATGGAAATACTGATAAAAGATATTTGCCTCTAGGTTTATACTATTTTCTTGGATTTTCTTTGCATGTTGTCTGAAGGTTCTGAACTGAAGCAAATTTATGATCAAGTTGAACAATAACTGGACCTATTGGTGACAAGAGTGGAAGACGAAGGTGTGGGAATATTCTTTAAATCCAGACCCGATTAAACCATACAGTCATTTGATAGTCAATGTTCAGAAACTCAAAACTCCTCCAAGCAACCACAGTCCTCTAGCTCTTCTCTTCTGCTTTTTTCCCCCAATTAGAATTCTCATTAGGAAGGCATATACAGTGCAAATTTAAAGACCATAAATTTCATAGCTAAATCTTCTATCGCTGACCCAGAAAATCCATGGTTATAACTTATACATGAATGAAGAAAATTGGAAACCAGGAGGCATGGCTCCTTCATGCAGTAATTTCTGATTTCCCCTTATAGCAAAAAGGCTCCAAAGAAGGTTTTGTCTTCTTTTGTGTAATCCACCAAAGAGATATCACTGACATTCACCATCAGCTTGTCACCTTCTTGCAAGGAGAACATGGCCCCAAGGTACAGAGGCTGGAACCAATTGCTGCTTATCTCACACACTGACTTGGTCCCTGTGAGCAGCTGGGAGGGCTCGGGGTAGCTGTCTGTTACCTTGGTAATGACCACGAAGATGGAGTCTGGCTTGTTCTGTTGTCTCCCTGGACTGATACCACACTCAGAGGTGGTCCCGCGGAATGTGATCTGGGAGTAAACAAAGTAGTCTCCTGTCTCTGGGATGACCAGGAATTTGTTGGTGTAGTTCATCCGGTTCTTGGTGAAGGCCAAACCTAGTTCATGTTCCCAGTGCAGAGCTGGGAACTGATTTTTCAGGTGCTGTGTAGGAGTTTGTCTCACAACTGCAAATGCAAGAGACAGATCCAGTAAGCTCAGGTTAGAATCTTTGGACTTTGTTAAAAAAAAAAAAGTCTTGTGCTAATCTCAAAGAAGAGTAAAAGGATTAAACATGACCAACAGCTAACAGGTGCTTGGGGAGGAATCTGGGGTGGGTATGTGCAGGCTTGTGTGGGAGGAGATGAGCATGTTTGTTTGAAGAGAACGCAAGATATCTCATGCAGGTGTCCAGGGGAAATCACTTTGCCTCTCTGAGGCTGAACTTTCTGATCTGACAGCTTCAAATTTTATCTGAGTCCTGTGATCCTGGAAAGAGTAAAAGTTAAGGATTCCTTCACTCAGGCCTCCATGTTCTGGAAACCACTTAATGAAGAGTGATTTATCTACACAACAGATGAGTTCATGGGTACCCCCTTTGTTTACTGATGACAAGGTCAGATGCCACAAGGTCCCATGCTTCACTGCATGCATGATGAGCCTGACTGTTTTATCCTCACTGGCCAATTGGAGCAAGATGCTTGTTGACCAAAATGTGAAGCCTCTCTTCTTCTTCAGGCCCTGAACTTTGTCCTACCCTCAGACTGAGCTACCTACAGCCGCGCCCCCTAGACTAGGCTGGCCTCAGAGTCAAACCTCTGACTCAATCATGTCACCTTTCATTGCATGTCCCCACACTTCGTACTTTCTAGCTTTGTTTGCTGTTCTCACTATACATATGAAAAACCTTTTAACCTATCTTTTGAGAGTGGGCTGACTTTAGTTTCAGAGTGTTCTTCCTAGTGCTGTAGTCTCCTCCCTGTCACAGTACAGCTTACTCTCCTTATCCTTGTTTCCACATTTACAGACTCAACAAGCTGAGGATTGGAAATACTGGCCCAAATGTATGTCTGTACCGAGAGTGTATAGACATTTTTCTTTTCATGGATTCCTAAACAATACAGGATAAAAACCATTTTTATGGCATTTCTACTTCATTAGGTAGTAAACATCATCTACTGTGACTTAAAGTATAAGGGAAGATGCAGGTCAGTTAATGTAAATACTGTCATCTTACTTAAAAGATTTGAATGTTCTAGGTGTGAGTGTCTGCAGGGGCCCTGAAACCAATGCCCTATAGGTACCAAGATGAGTATAATCTCTTTTGTCCTCTGCCCTCCCCTCCTTCTGGCAATAATCTTTCTGCATAGGGTCTTTCCTTACTAAGTCTGTGATGTTTTTTATTTGATACATCTGGGTGTGGCATTTGTGCGCAGTTCTGTTTGGCTGGCTTTGGGATCCCTCCTAGAAACTGGTGGAGCACACTTCTAGGTGTGTCTAGCTGGGTCATGGAAGTGTGGCTTTGGTTCCCTGCCTGTTCTACTCTGACACTGTTTCCCTCTTCTGCTTCCTGGCCACTATTAACTAAGCAGATCTACCACACCTTTCTGCCATGATGTCTTTGCTTTGGAGACTAATGACTGTGGATTGAATTCTTTGTGTGTCAAATGAAACCTCTCCTCTTTCATATTGCAAGTGTTGGGTATTTTGTGCCAATGCAGTATGATGGGCCTGACTGCTTCGTCCTCACTGGCCAACTGGAACAAAATGCTCTTTGACCAAAACTTGGTGAAGTCTCTCTCCATCTTCTAGGACCCAATTAATACACTTTAATTAAAAAAAAACAGAGATAATAATTCTTGTGGAAGGGATGACAGCTTGTGATGTAGTCAAATCCCTGGCTATTAGGAATAGCCTCTAATCGGCATTCACTTTTACTCGCCTTCTGGTTTCAGACATACTATGCACCAAAGAGGACATTTCAGAGGAAGTTAGATGTTCCCTGTCAGTGCATTCCAATGCTGTGATCCAAACACATGCTGTGATTAATAAAGAATTATCTGGCAAGACATGTTGGAAGAATAGTCTTAAAACATTTTGGAAATTCTTCCTCCACAGTCACAGGGCCAAAATACTGTGTACCTCACTCAGTGCAGTGGGGGGAAGGATCTCGGCTGTAGGCTGCTTGGGCCCACTACCAACTCTGATTCTGCAACTGTGTAGGTTAATTCTCTTTTCTGAACCTCAGTCTTCTGTCTGTAAGCTGGGAATGAAGCTGTTTCAGAGTCTTACTCCCAAAATAAAGTGAATGGAACAGACATGAAGATTTTTATTACAATGGCTGGATATAAATGTATTCAATTTTCCCCCAAAATAAATCATCATCTTTCATTTTGACACATTAAAAAAATAAGCCTATTTCATTTTATGTCTCTTTCTCTGTTCTTATATTTGCATACTCGTGAACATATCTTATATAGAAAATATTAATGAATGCTTTTATGAAATATGTCTTAGCAGAAGAAAATGAATATAATCAAACTTGATTCAAGTCATTAAATTCAAATAAGACAAACTGCAATAAAATGAATGCTTTTCAGGAGAAGGAAAAACAAGCTGATTTTCTATAACTACTTTTGAAACCCACAGTCATCTGTGTGATGTGCCCACACCACAGTATTGGGATAGATTCTGACTTAAAAAACCATCTGGCAACCTGCACCCCCAGTAAGTGACCTGAAATTGAATTCCTGGATTTTCCACAGTGTCTGTCCCATTTCTGGCTGGAGCAGGGTTTCTTTTGCAAATGGTGGCACTTGTCCCAGCTGTGTGTAGACTCTTTTGGCCTCCATACAAAGTGACCCCTGGAAAGTTTTGGTGCATTTTGCAAATGCATACAAGGAATTTTTATTAATCTCCTCTGACGATGAAATAATTTTTAAGAGTTCCTTAAATTATCCAAAACCAAAATTCACATTTCTAAATAGGGCCAGCTCTATTGAACTGGTGTGCAGTTACGTCAACAGGGAAGAAAGCAGGTACACACACAGGAAGTTATGTTGCAATGAAAACAGTAGTTTCCAAGAGGCAAACTCAAACTCTTACACCACCTAATCATCTGAGTTGGGACACAGATTTAGTTACCCAAACCTCAGTTTCCCCATGTGTGAATGGGAACAACTACTCTTATTTCATTGGCCTGATATGCAAATTTTCATGGTATGATAGAAGCAAAATGCCTGCTACAGTGTTCGACACCATTGAGGCCTCAGTAGCAGATGGAGTCATCCTCAGTTTCTGTCTCTTGTTCTTAGGAAGAGACGTGACATCTCCATACTCAGGCAGTTTTCAGGATTTTCCTCCCTGTCCTGTGATGCTTCTCCCATTTTAGACAAGAGGAAGTGATTATAGCGTGGTAACCCCCTGGTCTTAAAGTCGACTCAGAACTCATTGTAAACAATTCAAACAATTGTTTCTTGGTCAGATACAAATACAAATGTGTTGGACCCCACGGGTATTCTCCTGCATGCTTTGAAACTCTCTAGTTTCTCAGTGAGTTTTAGACACACACGTTTCTGCCTCATCTTGCTCTGCTGTTTGGAGTATCAGGTGTTAGACACCTGGAATTTCCGCATAAACCCTAGGAAACTGGTGACATTGACAGATCCTCTTAATATCTTCACATTGAAAGATCCTCTTAATATCTGGAAATTCTTTAGAATCACCTTCCTGAAAGCAAATGCTCAGTGACAGCATCTTGATTTGGGCCCATATGGACCAAATAAATTGGAAACACAGGAGTCTTTACATCTGTGACCAGATCCAGAATTACCTGAAGTTCATAGGTTGAGAGAAATCATTTCTGAATGGGTGTGAGAATGCATGAGAGAGAGACAGGAAAGAAATAGAGAAGGCTGACAGAACTGGAAAGAAAGAGTCCACAAGATATAGAGGAGGAAGGCTTTTGAAAGCCATTGACTGAGAGAAGTCTGTCACCAAGGGCGGTGGTTTTTTCACTACCAGTTCTAAATTACCATTTCTGGTTAATGTGTGGAAAGAAACTTCAGGACCATGGCCAATGGTCATCTGAAAAACACAGAGACGCTTACCTGTCAGGTGTGCCCTCGGTTTGTCTCTGTCATCTCTGAGTGGTGTGTCTGTAAGAAAGGAGAAATGAGCTTGCATGAGTCAAGGGTGGCTGGAGTGAAGGCAGGACTTTGGTAGTTGCCCTGCACCTGTGATGGGAGGCAAACATTAATCTCCTCCAGTTTGGTCTAGTTTCACCCCTTTTGGGGTTCAGGTTGGTACGTGTGCGTGTAGTAAGCACCACTGGGCACAGGGATGACTCCAAAGAAAGACATCTATCTGTTCAGTTGAATAGATAAGAGTCTTGGACCCTGACTTGGGGCAAACTATGTCTGTTTTCTCATCTCTACGATGGGCACAGCAATCTCAGTGTGGCTGAAGAGTGCGCAACAGGCTCTGGTACATGGTCAGGGCTCAGTGAGGCACAGCTTGCTTTCCTTTGGGCAAGCTATTCCCATGTTAGGATTCCCATGAGAGAGAATTGGCCCTTGTCTTCCTCCTGATCCCTTTAACTACATTTACCAAGAAGTAGGGGAAAGTGGGAGTGCTAAGTTCATTCTGCAGCTGTATGAACTTGACAGGTCCTGCACCCCTTTTCCCCTGCTGAAATACCTTAGAATTTCCCTTTGGTTCTCAAAGATGACTATATGGAACTAAGCATGTTCTAACTGCAGTGAAGATGATGTTGATCGTTAATAATTCATTTAAGAAAACAAAATGCATTGTGTACCTTTGATGTGTTAGGCTTTGTTCTTATTCCTTCATTGGAAATAGCTAATTTAATTCACACTGACTCTATCAAGGAAGTGTTACTGTAATGCTCTGTAGAGGTGACTAATGGGAGACAGAGACACATAACATCGTTTGCCCAGAGGTCCTATTGCTAATGACTTCTAGAACATCAGCTCCTGGGCCATGTACTTGGCCATGGCCTCATTTTACTTTCTTTGTGATGAGGGGCAAGTTCAAGTCTTCCTCTAACTATGCTCCTCAGCTTGAGTGATGTGAAGGCCCATCTCCAAAACTCCCACATACTACAACTGTTAGAAGTGCTCTTGTTCCTCATAATAAAAGCATCAAAGATAAATACACTTACAAACTCGCTGATACGAAGGTCCGAATCTCTGTTCATTTATAGTCTGTTGAGGAAAAAAAAAGACATAATTTAGACCACCGGCACCTCCCAACATCTACCCAGCCGCTTATAAGGTGATAAGATTAAGATGCTGCTGCTCCAGCCTGAGTCCCCTGCCATGAGGAAAGCAGCATGAGAATAGTTTGGTTGATGAGAATCTGCCTCAACTCTCTAAGTCCCTCTGCTAGGACTCCCCTCCCAGACTTCCTCTGATGCTTGTGTCTGAATCTGAGCTTCAGAGTTCTGTCGTCAGTACATTTCCTCTTCTATTCTAGGAGACCTTGTTGTCTTGTCATTGCTTATTTGAAGAAATAATGGTACCTGCTTTATTTTCTTTTTGCCATGAAAGTTTAAAAATTAGAATTACTCTTGAAAAATAATAGAGAAGAAGAAAGAATGACCATGTTCTCCTTATTATCAACGTCACCACAATTCTGCCCCATTTCTGTGAGTTGAGTATGTGAGGGAAGAGTCATTCCTGTAATCCAAGCTGGATAGACCTTTCAGACACCATGTAACAAAAGAGTACCTGCTTGGTGGCAGACAGACCCTCACCGAACTGTGGTTCTATTTTTTATGAGCCATATCATTTTGAGAACGATGCTTCTCTCTGAGCTTTGGTGTCCCCATTTATAAAATGGGAAATATTATTCCTCACCTTAAATGATTTGTAGGGTTAAATCAGAAAATTGATGAGTCAGTGCCAGTAACACTTGGAAAAGGAGAGAATCACAATTCATGAAGCTTGGGGAAAAAAACCCATGATCTTGCCTTAGGCATAATATCACCTACTTACATTTTACAAGGATTTTGTAAGAATCCTTTCTCTAATATGATTTTGACTCAATCCAGGCTTCAGAGTTGGTTGTTGTAACTGCAAAGCCCCTGCTAACGGGAGACCCTCCTGTTACCATGAACATTGATCTATTTTACATCTTATAATATGCGTGAGCTCTGTGTTTATGAGTGGGACTGTGTGTTTGTGTAAAGGTGAGGGAACAGACTTTCTCAGCAGGAAAGGGTATAAGCTGTATCCGTGTCTATGTGGTGTTGTGTGCATGGATGTCTCTGTGTGGTAGTGTGGATGTGACTTGTATGTCCCCATTGAGCCCAGCTCCCGGAGCAGGTCTGTGATAACATGATCTTGTTGCATCCACACCTCATGCTCTTTTTGCTCTCAGGCTTCCTTACTTGACCTTTGCTGGAAGCTCTTTTGGGTGTGAATCAAGTCTTGTTTCTGAATGATTAATTGTGAAGCCAATGTTTCTCCAGCTCTTTTCCATGTGCTTCATAAGTCTGTCACTGCCATCTCTCTAGCTTCCCTTTGGATCTCAGACCTTTCTTCTTCCACAAACTCTCAGTCTGTAATTTCTGTTTGATATCTCTCTCATATATGCATCCACTGCGGACCTTGCTTGCTGCTTTCCTGGATTTTGCTAACAACTTCCAACAGGTCTCCATGCAATCTGCTCCCTCCCTTTCTCTCATCCATCTCCTGCCTGCTTCTGAGTGCTTTTTTGGAAGCATCACTTTTTCAAGACACAGTTCTGCTCATAATGTAGTTTTATCTTGTCTTGACATTGAAAGTCCCGATTTACCTCCTCAGTTTTGTTACCCACTATTTACTCCTCTTGGAGCCTCTGTGTTGCTACTCATGACAGTAGCCACATGCATGACTCAATGCGTGACTCACAGATGCAGAAAGTGTAGCTTATTTAGTGAATGACCAGTGACACTGTGTTATGCTAAGCCCTTCACAGGCATCACCTCCTTCAGCTTAGGGACCATACAAAAGGTGTGATATTATTCATATTTCCATACTGACAATAGAGGCCAGAATGGGTAAACAACCAGGTGCAATCCTATACTTGAAAAGTGGAGGTGTAGGATTTTAACTCAGGCCAGATGGCTACAAAGTAGCCCTTGCATCCCCTGGCATCCTCCAACTTCTGGTCAAGCTCCTCAGAAGCTAAGTACCAGCAATTCCATGCATGGTGACAGCAAGCCCAAAGTTCAAAAAACAGAAACCTGGCCCAGATGTGGGAGAATCCAGGGTAATTACCCTGAAGTGAACCTTACATTTCCTGCAGAGATTAGCCAGGTGATAAAGAGGTAATGGCTATTAGTTCCTGCAGATATTAGCCAGGTGATAAAAGAGGTAATGGCTATTCCAGACAAGGTCAATAGCTTGTGCAAGTGTGAGGAGGCCCAACAGAACATGAAGACACCTAGAAAACCAAGACTTTCTGCTACCAAATGAGTACATTATGTGACTTAGCACAGGGGCAATAAGTACAGTGGCCTTTGAAATATCTACACTTACGTCAATGACTTTGGGGTGGAGAAAGGGATACTTAAGGGGTGGAGATGCAGCCCTCACATGAGCTTACTCTCTGGTCTGTTGCCTGACTTGCTGTTCCTAGAGCTGACAAAGGAACTGGCCCTTTGCTAATGCAGAAAACTGAAGGTGGAGGTTTTAAAGGGAATTAATCCAGAAATGTAGGAAAGAGAATTTTTATATGAAAATATTTTAAGTACATAGAATAGGTGAACATAATCTTTTAGTCTTAGAGTTTTCAAAGGCCTTCATCAGGCCTTGTATGGAACATAGCCATGGGTGTTTACTGAGAGTTGTAAGACTAGGCCAGAAGCCAAAGTCAGAAGAGGCAGTGTGGGTGCCCATGGGTGTACATCCATCCGGGTGGGGGGATGCCTTGATCACTGGTGTGTGCTCTGGCAACACAAAGTGGGGCATCCTATTCCCCAGCTCCTCACTTTTCCTATGGGTCAAGGAACTTTCACTGTTACTTGATTTTCTTTCTTTTTTATGTTGACTGCTAGGCCATGACTCAAATGGACCATGCGTATTACTACAGTCATTTGTGGAATTACTCAGTCCTTCAAACTGGGAAGGAGGCAGCAGCTGTTCAGTTGAGTACTTCCCATGTGCTAAGCCTTGTACTGAACTGTGATGTGTGATCTCTGTTTCAAACTTCTGCTATGTCCAATGGGGGTCAGTGGTTGTGCGCTTTGAGGGGGATCAGCAGCACCTTTTCATAGTCTGAACAGCGCTTTGTAACAGGGTCTCAAAGAGGTTAGGCACCTTCTCAAAGTCAAAGATAAACAGGGGACCTAGGATCTGAACCTTTGGACCACGTACAGATCCTGGTGCATTTCAGGAGCTTCATAAACATTAGCAAGAAACAGCAAATGAATGAGTTTGCAATGAGATGATCTTGAAGACATCCTGGCATCTTCCCAGACCACTTAAGCATATATTTTTTTTGTCTTTTTCATTTTTTTATTGGTACCGGGGATCAAACTCACGACCACCTACTTGCAAGGCAGGTGCTTATGCCGCTGAGCTAAACCCCCAGCCCCTTTCTTTCCATATTCTGTAGCCACTCCCTTTATGTTCATGGATACGTGAACAGGAAGATATATTCAATTCTTGTTGTCATAAATGCTAAAGTTGCAAAAGCATAAATATTTTATAATCCATAACATCCTCCTGCACTTCTAGGTGACATATGTTGATATTTGCTTCTTTGTCATTACCTTGGGCTTCTCCATTTTCATTCACTCACAAGCATAAATTCAATCTGGAAATATATTTAGAGATCATTTCATTTCACCCTCCTCCCAGGGTCCCTGGACAGTATGGCACAGAGTAAAGATGCTGATGTTTGCAGCCTAGCAAATTTGAATATCCTGTCTCCACTACTTCCTGGTAGCCTGATTTGTAGATGTCAGCTAAACTTTGTGACTCTGTTTCCTCATCAATAAGAGCCCATGATAATTCTCTGCTCTCATGACTCCCGAGCTGGCTCAGAAAGATCAAATCCATATAGCAAGTATTTAATTCAATTGCCTTCTATTTTGGGGCACCATAAATGCATATGGTATGTATCGCTGGTTCTATACACTCCTTTCTTTGGTCTTATAACTTCAGTTGTAAATAGAAGAACCTTTGTATCTCTCATGACAAACAGCAGTATTTAAGATCTTTTAGGAGATTTGGAGACTTCCCTCTTTCCCCCAAAAACAGACATTCCATAGATTTCCTAAGGCCATAGTTTGCTTTTCATCTCTTCCTTTTCCAGGGTGAAAAAGTGATTAGGGAACAGGTATTGGTCTGCTTCCACCTCATTTCAAATCTGTTGCTTATATTTGCTGCTGTTGTCTGGGTTGGTTAAGGAGCCGCTGGGCATGTCTGGGGTTTGTCCCCCAGCTGGCTCTCCTTTCTTCCTTTATACTCCACAGTGTGCCTTTGCTACCTGACTCTGGCTTCCCCGCCCTCTGCTCACAGCTGCCCTTTGCTCTCAACAAGTTGGCTTCCCTTCTAGTTGTTCTGGGGCTTCCTCAGGCTATAACAGGGCCACTTTATGGAAGAATCAATTCCTTGGGAGTCGGACTGTACTTTTATCTCAACAGTCTATTTCTTTCAGAGGGCACTGAAAAGGATTTTTCATTATTATTTTCTTCCCCCACAAGAAAACAGCTTGAGAGAGATAAAAAAAGATCATTCCAAGTACAGAAGGCCAGGAGACCGGGTCTGCTGAGCATCTGCCCTATGGCAGCAGGTCTCTGGATGCCTTGCAAGATTCTTCCAGCAGCACATAAATAAAGTTCATTGAGCTCCCTCTTCTAGGGTCAGTGAGTCTAAGGCTCAGGTTTCTCTGAGTGAGTCTAAGGCTCAAGTTTCTCTGCATCCAGAAAACACTTCGTGAGTGCTTTCTGTGTGCCAGGCATAGCAAGTTGCCCTTGGAGGGAAAAGAGTATTAGCGTTTACTGAGTACCTACTATATGTAGGCTTTTCAAGGTTAAATCTTCCTGATCACCCCAAGGCAGACAAGTACAGTGATTAGGAGGAATGAATCTCAACATCACATTCCTTACCTGTATGACTTTGAGCACACTGATAAATTTCTCTAAATTCAGTTTCATTATCTCTAAAGTGGAGACAACTGTAGCACTTACTTATTGTTTAATTTTGAGGGTTAACTGAGATGATGTGGGTAGGAAAAAGAGCAAACATGTGTTACATATTGTTATATGCCAGATGTCATACTAAGCAATTGATAGATGTGATTTTTCAAAGCCCTTGATATGGAAGAGATGAGTGTGGTATCTGCTATATAATAAGTGATTAGGAGGCCATAGCTGTGTGAAGCTGTGACTTTCCTCAAGTCTGTGTGACTCTGAAGCCTGCACTGCATCTCCATGGGGAGTTTGTCTAGGTAGAGATGGGGGGAAGGCAGCTAATACACACTGTGGAGTAAGAGGAGCTCAGGGAACAAAGGCTCTGCAGGGGGTTTTAGGGAAGGGTAGAAGTGAGATAGGAGGGAACCAAGGAGAATGCGGAGAGCATGTATGACAGTCTTTCTAGAAATAGGACCTTAAAGGGAAAGAGATGGCAGTGGTACAGCTCTAGGTAAGGGACCCTCTAAAACCATCCCCAGAAATTCACTACACGGGACTAGGTGTCCATGGTGTGCCCATGGTGTGCCAGGCTGGGAGCCACAATGTCACTGTGTCTGGGAAGCCAGAACCATGCTCTAGGAAAGTGGGGGTCTCACTTCAGAGCTCCTGTGGGAAAGTGGAGCCTATGGTTCCACATCAGGGCCAGTGGAAGTCACTGAGGAGCCCAAAGATGGTGAAGTGCATCAGGTAAAAAATAGCTTGGGGGTGGGGAGTAGTAGTGGGGCAGGACTGGGTGGTGAAGGGAGAGAGGAGACAGCTTGGAAATATCAGAGACCAAAAATAATCACCTACATCATCCAAACCCGCCCTCTGACTTGGTGATGGAAGATTCCAGAGCAGGTGAAGCTGCCATGACATAACTTCCTCGAGTAAGGAAGTTCCTGGTTGTGATGATGATAATTGCTACCATCTACAAATTCTCTCTCCTCTGCCAGATGTCTTAAATACTTTATTTCTAATCATCCCCATTTGACATGTAAAGAAACCAAGGTTAGGCAACATGTTAAGCAGGGGCCAGGCCTGAATTCAGCACAAAAATGAGCTTTTGATCATGATCTTTCCAAGACAAAAATTTACTTAACACCCTCCATAAAGATGTGAGAATATTTGACCAAGTTTGTGTTTTTTGTATGTTACACATACATTTTGGTAGAAGAGAGCACATTTTTATAAATGTGTCCCCTGTTTCCCTTGAGGTCTAGTCCCTCAGTTCTTCTACTAGTCAATAGCAAGAGTTTCCAATTTCTGACATTTCTATGCCTCTGGAAACTCATTCATATATGCAAATTCTTTCATAGAATGAAGTGTGTCTCCTAATATGTGCTGTGATATAGTTGCCTGTCTTTGCTCAACTTGTGTATAACGAGTGGTCTATTTGCCTGCATAAAAAGGTGATTTCTTCCTGTCTTTTCAATGGCCTAGCAGATAATCTGTGTTGCATATCACATCTTGGCTTAAAATTTATTCAACAGCAAAAGCATTTGATTTCTCTACTGTCTTTGTGGAGATGATTTCTGAACTGGAAGATTTTTAAATTATAATTTTGTAATGTGGACATGTGCAGCTACCTCTCTGACCCTTACTTTCTTTTCTGGAGGACATGAACAGCTCCAACTCCCAGGCTTTGGGCTGGAAACCAAAGCCTTCACGCTGAGCCACATCCTTAGGTCTTCATAAAATTTTTAATTTTGAGATTGAGTTTTACTAAATCACTAAATTACCCAGATTGGATTTAAATTTGTGCTCCTGCTGTCTGAGCCACTCAGAGTGCTGGGGTCATGGCACATACCATGACCATGTTCATCTGGTTTTCCTTTCTGAATGTCCCTGCCCGACACTAGCACATCCCTCCAGATCTGCTCTCTGGCCTTCCTGGCCCTGCTCTGTCTGGCATGGCTGACCTCTAGGCTGGATTGCCCCCTGGCTCCTTTGTGTCCTGGCTCCTAGGCAGGGCTCTCCTAGGTTACTGTTCTTGCTGGGGTCCTCAGAGATGGCATCAACCCCTATGCCCAGGGATGGTGGGTAGCTGGCTTTTGGCTCCTACCCCTAGATGTTTCCAGCATTTCGCTGCCTTGCAGTTTGTGCATCTCCACAAACAAGCTACTCTTCAACCCCATTCCCTCTCTTCTTCAAGTGTTCTCCACATTACATTCTTTTCTTGAGCGTCCAGCTGCTTCTTTTCAGGATCCTGATTGCTCACCATGACCCTGCTTCACCCTTATTTCTCTTTCTTTCTTTTCTGACGCACTAAGAGTCTCAGAGCCTGGACTAAGGACTGTCCCAAATGTTGCCACACATCCTCTCAGGGGAAGGTGCTTTCCCTACAAAAGGGTGCCTAGTATTAGCCTGTTCATTCCTCAAGCACTCGAGTTGGGCAGGGGTGGGAACAGACATATAGACATTCAAACTTCATGTCCAATGATGCCTCCCTTCCTTAGACTGGCATTGCTCCATGGTTTTCTAAATGGACAAAGACCCTCACTGTCTTCTGCTGGCCGGGGGGAACCTCAGACATCACCCTGGAGATCCCATTAAATATTGGGGTTCCCTTTAGAACCCAGGAATGCACAGGATACTGGAGGTCACTTGGTGCCTCAGCCAAGAACAGGCGTCTCCTTCTGCCTGAAGACGGATAGCATCCCCACATGCCCACCTGCTTTTTGTGGGAAGCAGCTGCCAGGTGGTTCTGTGGATTCACTTCTCACATCAGCAGCATTTCCTGGTTGAGTGCATATTTCTACAGTTTATGAGCAATGGCTAGTGGCCAAGACCGCAGCTGTTTGCCCCTTGTGCGAGTGGGGCCATGAGTCCTGCTGTCCCTCTTCTTGGATGCTGGCCAGGACTGCTTACAGTCCCGCTGCTCCAGGGAACCAATTATTTTCTCCTTTGGAATTTAATATATTGGACTGAAATTCAATCAGGATTATGCAGGAGCATTTGTTTTAAAGTTACTTAACTGTTATTTTAGGTCTTTTTCTGAAGTTCCTACTTCTAAGTTGTAAGTCTTCTCCTTGATATCTAGAGCCTTAACCCACTCACCATTGGTTTCCCTGGGCTCTATCTTCCTTTTTGGTTAATCTCTTCCCAGTCCAGTGAGATCTTAGAGTTAGACAATCAAACACAAGGTTCTTTATCGACTATTGAAAACTAACATTACTGAAAGAATCAAGATGCATTCTGAACATGCACCAATTCACCGCAAGGAAGGTAATCATTATATGCTACAAAGATGCATTAATAAAAATATTGAAAGAAAAGAAATGTTAATATTTATAAGCCAAAGAAAGGAAATGGGTTCAATAAATTATAGCACATACACACACACACCCATATCACCATACTGCTGTGAATTTATAAATGTATAAATAAAATCACAATATATTAGGAAACTAAAATGACAAAAGAAGGATAACATGGCAACAAAGCTTTTGAATAAGCAAGGGAAGAGAGATTGAAGGGGGGAGCGAATTGAAACAAAAAGAGGAATCAAGATATATCATGTACAGGTACAAATTCCCTATAATGAATGTGATCATTATATATATTAAATGGTACCAATAAATCCAATAAAAATTGATATGGAAGTATACATGCCAAATTGTTAATAGTCACCCTCTTTAAAGGCTTATGTTAGTGATAATTTTCATTTCTTAATCTGTGACTTCTTTTTTCAATGATGTGTCAGTTATGTAATTTAAATATTTTTTTAAAGAGAAAGAGTGTTCCCAAATAATGAACACATCAGTTCACTAGGATTATAGTTCTTTAAAAAATATGGAACTTGAAGTTATTCCCTTATCGCCACGAGGAAGGACAAGTCATTCCCCGCAAACACGCACTGAGCAGAGCCAGATGCAAAGCCAAAAGAGGTGGATGCTCAGCTGGAGCGGAGCTGCTTACCTGCTGGAGCTGCACGCAGTCCTCGCCTTGGGCCCAGAACTGGCTGACCAGCAGGTAGGCTGTGAGTGCTGTGAGGACCGGGAGCAGCACCAGGCAGCAGGTGAGAAGGCAGCGCATGCCGTTGTTTCTGGCTCCCAGCCGGGCTCTGGCCTTGGGCCCACCACTGCCGCAGCTTTCCTTGGACAGCATTTCCATGCTCGCTGTTTCCCCAAAGCCCAGCTCCAAGTCTGCCATGCTCGTGCTGTCCTGGAGGTGCTTCTGACCTGACCTGTGAGAGATCTCCATTAAATAGGGGGAGAAGCTTGCATAGTGGGAGTAATCAGCTGCCTTCTCCACCCCTTCCCTCTCCCCCTGGCCCTGCCCTGTGAGGGAATGCACCGCCTACAACAGAAACTAAGTTTGGTTAAAGAGGGGGGAAAAAAAGAAGAAGGAGAAGGAGAAGAGAAGAAAGCTTTCCCAAGCATATTTATATACAGGCTATTTATGTGCTCCTTCCTTCGTTTACAGAAGGAAGTTAGGAAAGTCCCTGGAGGAGGAGAAAAATAATTCATCTAGGCAGTGTGGGAGGGGCAATGAATACATACCTGTTGCTGGCGCTGGAGCCCTGCAGCCGGCTGTGGGATGTGCTAGCCTGCAGAGTGTGAGTGTGCTGCTTCTGGAAGTGAAAGTGAGGGCAGGGAGGTGTGTGTCTTGTGGACAAGGAAATGGGAGTCGCGGTTGCATTAGGGCTTCCAGTGCTCCGCGAAGTCCTCTCTGTGTCTCAGTGTCTCTGATTCTGTCAGTGTCTGTCTCTGTCTCTCTGTCTCTCTTTCTCTCTGTCTCTCCACACCAAAGGCTGAATTCAGGGCTTTGGCACTGAGTCAGATCCCCAATCTTTTTACAACTTTTTGTTTTGAGACAGCCTATTGCTAAGTCAGTAAGTTTCCTAGGCTGGACTGGAACTTTGATCATCTTGTTTCAGTCTCTCAACAGGCTGGAATGACAGGCAAGTGCCACTCTTCCAGGTCCCTTCTTCTTTTTGAGGCTGATAGCAATTCATTACCACTGTGCAGCTGGGAATACTGACTTTCTTGAAGGTGAAGGCACTTGCCCTACGTCATCCAGAGTTTCAGACAGTGGAGCTACGAGACAGCCTTCTCCTTCTATGTCATGGTTTGGGGTCTCAACCACACATAAATACCTATGAGAAGAAAGGATATTTCTAGCCTGTATTGACAACAGTCTAAGCAGAGAGCATGATGTTGTAATAAGAAGTTGTAGTAAGACTTTCAGTGAGGGGAAGACATTTACTCCCACACCCTGATGAGTGTGAAGTCTTGCTATCTTGCCAGTGTTGACTGTGTATGGGGGTCATGCCATATAACACAGGGTAACATTTGTTAAACACTTACTTTGTGCCAGTGAGTGCTAAAGTGAAATGTGTTAGTGATGTTATTCAATAACATTTTGAGCTAGCAATATTACGGTTCTCATTTGCTGATGAGGCAACTCAGTCATACACAGTCAGTGACAAGACCAGGATTGGGACTCTGACAGGCTGGCCGTGCAGCTTCCAGGCTGTCCCATCACACTGCATGTGCTGCTGCTTGGTGCACGTGCAGGTCTCTTATCCGGGAGAAGATAATTCCTTGGGTGAGGCTTTGAGGGGGCTTCCTGGAGAAAGACTTGGTGTTGGGACTAGGCCTGGAGTTAACTTACACAGGAGTGATACTGGTGGAGGGAATCAGTCCCTGCACCCAGGTGGGCTACAGAAATAAGAAGGCTTAGGGAACGGCATGGAGCATGGGGCAGAGACCAGCTCTAGAGAGCCTCCATTCAGTAGCTGATTCTGCTGACCTCCAAGTCTGTGCCCTCCAGGCCACATGTTAAGAGTTTTCCTGCCCTTGCCTTTCCTCACTATCATCTCCCCAAGGCCTGGCCTCCTGGCTTCCTGCTTTCCCAGGCTGCAGCCTCTCAGATCGACCGTGAACCAACTGGCTTTGCACACACTGCTTCCTCTGCTGTGGAAGCTTCCTGCTCTCTCTCATATCTCCAAGCTTCCTGCTTCTTTAACTGGGTGTAGAAACCTTGCTTATATCCGCCTCCTCCAATGGGGAGATGCTCATCTTTATGCTCTGGCAGATGTCTGTTCCTCCTCCGTCACTGAACATTTCATCCTAGACTGGGCTTGCTTGCTTTTCCGTCATTGTCTCTCCAGCCGTGAGACCAAGCAGGATGGAGGACAGGTGCTAAGTTGTACCATTTCCCTATGGCTGATGATTCTAACACAGTAATTGTCAGTTAATAGGTTCAGAACCAACAATCACCAAACAGAACATCGTATTTCAAAAAACTCCAGCAAAGGATTGTTGTAATGTCTGTTAGCTACCCTTGTTTCCTTTAACAAATCTACTAAGAATATTCTTTGAGAATAGTCTGAATCTTGCTATTGTAACATTTCTCTTGATGACTGACTAGTGTTTCATGGTATAAATCAATCAGAATTTTGTTTCACTGTTTACACATTGAAAGACATTTGGGGTATTTCCAGTTTTGAGTTATTGTAAGCAAAGCTGTTATAAAACTCATGCACAGGTTTTGTTCAAATTTATTTTCATTTCTCTGATATAAGTGCTCAAGAGTGAGATTGTTCAGCTGAATGGTAACCACATTTCTACCTGTGCCCTGCTCCAGAGGGCAGTTAGACATATGCTTTCCCCAGCAATGTGTGAAACATCTAACATCCCTCCCCAGTGCTTGGTGCCATTACTGTGTATTATTTTTATCCTGATGAATGCGTAGTAATTTCTTTGTGGTTTTAATTTGCATTTCCCTAATGGCTAATAATATTGAGTCTCATTTCATGTGCTTGTCATCTGCACACCCTCTTTGATAAAATAGACATCTTTTTTTGTTGCCACAAGTCCTTCTTTCTTTGTTTTTCACTCTGAGTGGATTCAAAGATAAAGGCTAAATAGTTTACAGTTAAATGATGAGTCAGTGCACTTGAGCACTTATTATATGTAAGACAATGTTTTAGATACTGGAGGTGAAATTTTCAGCAATTCTCAATATTGAGAATTTTTTGCAGTACTGTGGATTGAATCCAAGGCCTTTGCACTGAGCTGCATTGCTAGTCCTTTTTTGTTTAGAGATAGGATCTCTTTTTGTTGCTAAATTTCCCAGTCTGGGCTTAAACTTGCAATCCTTTTGCCTCAGATTGCTGGGGTAATAGGCATGCATTCCTGCACCTGGTTCTAAGTGTGTTCTGACCTGTGCAACATTCACAGCCTTTCTGTAAGGTCCTAATCCAGGCCTCAACTTCATTTTCCTGAGATGGCAGTGATGGTGGCAGATCCTCCCTTCTCTGCTTTTTTTGGGAAATCAATAGTTCGATGAAGGAGAATTTTTAAATGGCTGATGCACAGCCTATGAATGACAACAGAAAAATGTAACCATTTTAAATGGAAGGCTTTGTAAAATATAGTTTAAAGCACTGTGGATGTGTGTGTTTGTGTGTGTGTGTGCGCGCACACACACACCGCTATCCACCGGGTCTTCTATAGCTGTTGAATCACATGCAGCAAAGTTCTTCCTGGGCTGACTGTACCCTGAAAATTAGTCTTTTACTTTTTGTTCCTTTCCTAATCCCTTTCTTTATGTTTAGCCTATGTCCAGCTGTCCTTTGGATTGATCACGTTATCAAGTGAGCTAGAGCCAACCATTTCACTTCTAGGCATAGAAAATTTTGTTTTAAAAAACAAATACTTTTTTTCCTTAATGATACCATTATGCAACACCTGTCATCCCAACACTCTTGGAGGGTGAGGCAGGAAGATCATAGGCATGAGTCTAGCCCGAACAATTTGGCAAGACTCTGTCTCAAAATAAAAAAAGGGGGGCTGGAGATGTAACTCAGTAGCAGAGAACCCCTAAGTTTGGTCCCCAGAACTGGAAAGAAAGCAAGACACAGTTATTTATAGTAGATATATTCAATAAGGCCTTATACAAAGTACATAAAGAACAAAGTACATATTACAAATCCATAAGAAAAAAAGAGAAGTAACTATTAGGAAAATGGACCACAGATTTAATCAGCAGACTCTTCAAAAAGGACATTAAAAAACATTGAATTACATAAAGATGCAAAGATTCTCAATCTCGTAGTAAATGAGAAACAAAAATCATTAGGAGACAGCAGTGCACACAGGTCCGAATTGCTGAGAGAAATGACCCCAATGCCCAGTGTTAGCAAAGCTGGGAATGGCATTGAAAAACGAGTGTGTTTTCAACAGGGGAGATGCAGGGGGAAGTCTTTATTCGACTTCTACTTTAGTAGTCATTGCAGTAGCAGAGAGCTAGATGTGTACCTCATGCTGTCACTGGGAGAGGAGGGGAGGACCCTGTGGCATACCCACACAGAGGAGTCTTGTATGGTTAGCCAGATAAAGGGAAATCAGCAACACACCTTAATACAGCTGAGTGTTAGCACAGTAGTACTCAGGGAGGAAGAAGTCTCTCAAAATTATGTAGAGCAATGTTTACCTAAAGCTAAAGATAATGCACAGGATAAAGGGACCAGTGAGGGACAAATTCACTGACTGAATAAATAAATACAAAGAAGTTCAAGCATGACATCCAGATAAGGTCCAAGGACTGTCATGATTCCAATTCAGGGTAACTGTGTGGTCGTAGCCAACATACCAGTGAAGTGTGTGATTTGGGGGTTTATTTTAAGTCTCTGGAGGAACTTGTAAAATTACTTTTTAATTCTTGACTCTGGTTCAGATAGAAGATGTTGCCAAATCCTTGACACCGTGTTGTTAGCACTAACAAATATTTCTTTAGAAGGGCCTGGGTTTAGGGATTGTATTTGTTGACTATGTGTTTCTAGTCATCATAAAGGAGACCTGTGTCTGGAGAGGTTGGGAGAGGAGTGTCTGTGTGGAAATAGGATTGTCAGGGTTTTGGGAGGGAGTGAAGAGGACAACTAGGAAACAGAGAGATGTGTCAGTCATGTTGGGCATGTCTGCATGTTCTGAGGATGCAGGATGCAGTCTTGGCCTAGCGTCCAGAGCATTTCTTTGGACTCTGTGTTTCTTCTGTGGCCCATATCTGTGGGCATTCTCTCATGCCCAGAGTACCTATTTGATGACTTGAACTCTACCAGCAACTGGAGAAGCAGATGTCACCCAGATTTGAGGTTGAAGGTAATTAAGGCCTGTAGTGTAAGATGGGCAGTGTCCTGGGGTTGGAGCGGACAGGTGTAAAATAGGAATGAATGCTTCAGTATCACAGCTTATACTCCAGCTGTGTATCCGGATCTTTCTGTACATGATCATGCAACTGTGGTCGGTAGGTAGTACCACTGCAACTTTAAAGACGAGGAAACAGATTCAGAAAAGAGCTACTGTTTGCTCATTATTGTTCAAAAGCAAGGGACAGAGCCAGAGCTGAAATTAAACCTAGACCCCTGAGTTCCTGTTCACTCTGAAGGGTGTGTGTAGCCAGTAAGTAAGGCTTAGGGTGAAGGTCAGAGTGAAGGTCAAGATGGGAGGTGGAAGCCATCACCATAGGCAGTGCAGAGTACATGAACAAATAAGATACGGAATTTCAGCAAAGGCCGGGGTGGCCTACTAAGGCTGTGTATGTAAAGCACTCTTTGGGGACATTCTATCTGGAGTCTGTAAACCTCCACTCTTCATACCCAAGAAGTTTGCAGTTGAACACACCCTTGTCATGGCCTTTCAGGGGAATGTTGCTGGAAATTGACATAGAGCTCAGGCTCTGTGGAAGCAAAAGTACTATACCAGACCCAGACCAAAGGAAATAATTTTGGAATTTATTGGGGAGAGTTTAAATCTAAAGTTTCAGTCCCATAGGCTGGAGATGAGTAATGTGTGGTTAGGGAGGAGCTCTGCTATTGGATTAAAGGGAAGTGATTAAAAAAAAGGGAAAAACAAAAAGACTCAATCTGAAGATGTGGTTGAACAAGTAAATGGTTTTAGTATCAGCTGTGGTGACAGAAAAGCTCAAGAACCAATTGCGTGGGGGCCAGTGCTTATAAAAATTTCAGAGTTGCTGTATATATTGATCCAGGCAATATCTGTGATAGATCAAGAGAAGCTTGGGAAAGAAGAGGGAAAATGCCCCAAAACATATGAACTAAGATGCAGACAGAAATACACAAAGACCAAAGAAATACAAATAAATGATGTAGATACACAGAGAAACATAGCAAACCAGGGATTAAGCACAAGTGAAAGCCAGGACGGAAAATCAGACGGAGGTAGTGAGAAAGATGGCAAGAGGGGTGGAGACATAAGTATTCAGTGCAAAACAGTATCTGATAGTGACAATGCGTGACCTTCTTGAGGGTGACTGTATCCTTTGCTTCCTTGGCAGGCTGGGTTCTTTGACTTAGCTAAGGTGTTGGGTAGGCTTCAGGTCTCTTCTCATCATCTCAATTCACTCAGAATGGTATGGTAAAACACCTTGGATTGGTAATTTATAAACAGAAATTCATTGTTCATAGTTCAAAACTTTTTCTTTTTCTTTCAGAGGCTCTGAATTTTTCTCCATTAGGCTGAGCAATCTCCCTATTACTTTCACAATTTGACAGCAATGCACGCAAGTCTAGCATTGCTTTTCCTTATGGGTCTTCCAGTCATTGACGACAATGACCTTGTTGGCTGTTCTCCAGGGCAGTCTTCCTGGTGTTATCACTCATCACATGCTAGTTTTTGTTGCAGAAACCAACAATTCTAAGATCTCAGGGACTCTTCGTCACATTGCATGTCGATTGCTGGCCAGAGCAACTCTTCTCAAACTCAAGTTCACTCCAAGATTCAGGCTGGTCACATGGCTGCTGTCTAAAGCATTGCTGATTATAATAATTTAATGAAAAGAGAAAACAAATGTTTATTTCCTGGTTCTGAAAGTTTCTATTGGGAATGACATGATCACTTTCACTTATGATGTTGTGTCCAGAGCCCAAGTCAAAGAAGCAGATCTCTTGATCTAAATTTAGGAAGAGACAGTGAATATTTGTGACTAATACATCTCTGATTTCCTTCACACCATACTTTCCAGTTCTCTACTAAAGTTACTCGTCTGTTCATGGAAGCTCCAAAGTTTATTGACATTCCCCTTGATGTTTGGAAGCTAGTAATTTTGTAGGTTGGTGATGTTAATGAGCAACCATGCATGGTCCTTCTATATCTTATGCTGTGACACACAGAGTGTGGGTCCACTGAAATTGTCAAGGCCATGTGTAGAGAGGATGTGCGCCTGTTTTAGTTATTTTTCTGATACAAAATATTTGAGCTAGACAA
Source organism: Cavia porcellus (assembly GCF_034190915.1). Classification (NCBI taxonomy): domain Eukaryota; kingdom Metazoa; phylum Chordata; class Mammalia; order Rodentia; family Caviidae; genus Cavia; species Cavia porcellus. The sequence continues at coordinate 173,198,994 of NW_026947484.1, read as the reverse complement.
CCTTTCAAATGTAACCCAAAGTTAAAGGGAAAAGGTTTATTTAGCTCACATTTTGTAGAGGTTTCAGTCCATAGTTGTCTGGGTCCAAGGCACAATGGCACTAGCAGAGGAGCTTCTCAGAGGAGAATAGTTCATAGCACTCACAAGATAGTAAAAGCAACAACAGGCCCTAATAGAATCATTCTGCCCCATTTATTATATCCACGATACTTAGGGTGGGTAGCACTGCCATTCACCCTAGTGTCCTTGACCCTATTCACAGGGTCAATTTCAGCAACACACACTCTAGATTTAGCCACTTCTGAAAAAGGCTTGGGGGACATCTACACACAAGCCATAACAGCACCTTTGAATAGAACTCTCTACCTGAATTCTATTGGATCATTATCCTTCAAAGCTTTTTAAGCAAACTTTTATTGTTTGATCTCCAAAAGTAATTGGCTGTGCTATAACTCTAGGATGGAAAAGGATCTGCCTGCCTCTTTGGACTTTAAAAGAATGAGAAATAAACCTGTATCACTGAGCCACTGAAATTGCCAGGATTTGGTTGTTCTAGTTCCCAGCACCAATTAGTCTCATGAAGAAATAGTACTGAAGTTCTTCATAACAAATGTGAAATACATGATGCTAACTTGGTGCTCAAGTGACAGGAGATAGAAAACTGCACTGGGGACTAGAAAGATGGAGTCAGGTTGCACAATGGTAAGACGTTTGTACAATTGCCACTGGTGGTGATGAAAGGTAGAGTCTGTGCTCCCTGAACTTGTCATTCTAGGGGGGAAAGCAGTCAAATAACGTGATGCTAGCAAGACTGTAGATGTACTTACGAGTATTCTTGCACTCACAGGTTATCAGATAAGTTGCATGGAGGAATTGAGAGGAATACAGAGTGCAGAAATATGAGACCTTGGAGTTGAACAGGCAGATAGACACCACACAGTGAGAGATGGGATTTAAAAAGGATTTCGAGGCAGAGTCCAAGTTAAAATAGCCTAAAAAAGTGACTTAGGGCAAGGATCAAACTGAAAGTGTGGCCTTCTCATTGATTTTTCCATATGGTGCCAAATAGCTGTCATTAGCTAGGTAGGGGGAGGAGGGAAGGAGAGAAGGAAGGAGAAGGAGGAGGAGGAAGTGGAGGAGAAGGAGGGGAGAGACAGAGAGAGACAGAGACAGTGACAGACAGGGACAGAGAAAGGGAGAGAGAGAGTCTCGGAGATGAAGAAATGAGACAGAAGGCAGATTTGAGAACTGTCTTAAAGAGACTTTTGCTCATGTCTCTGACACAAATGGAAATGCAGTGCCATGGAAACCATAATCTTCGGCTAGACAATCTTTGAAATGTTAAACAGTCTTGAGACAACAACCTCCTGTGACTGGGAAGCAGATTAAGAAAACTAGGCACATTAGAAGGTAAAGCAAATCTGTACCTCTCCTTAGGTTGTCAAGCAAGACTATGTCAACAAGCTCCTCCCACCCAAAGACTCTAGGGATCATGGGAACAGTGGTTTAGATCCCAAGGCCCAGCTTACTTGCTGCCAGTTGCTGACTCACAGAAAGAGATATCAGATGCTAGATGCCTGCCCAGCAGGGTTTCAGAACTGCCCTGGTTCTTTGGCACTAGTGCGTACCCTGTACTCTCGAGTAGGTGTTTATTGTGGCTTTTTGATCCCTTTCCAACCACTGTATCTTGGGTGTGTGATGAGCATAGTGAGGAATAGGGTTGCTGGGAAAAAAGGGCAAAAGAGATATGCTTTTACTTATAGGACAATAATTCTCAACTAAGAGCCATTTTGACCATGGGGACATTTGGCAATAGCTGGGGGCATCTTTGGTGTCACAACGAGAAATACTGTTGTTACTGCCATCTATCAAGTTGGAGCCAGGGATGCTATGAATCACCCTACACTGTACAGAATAGCTCCACACGTCAAGGAATTATCCCATATAAAATATCAACATTATTGAGGTTGAAAAATTTTGGTCTAGGAAATAGTAGGTGCAATATCTTAAACGAATAGCCATGTTTTGGTATATCACCTGAAAATCAGAGAGCCTAGTGTGGAGTTGGTGCTCATTCCTTTAGTCAATAGGCAGGAAGGTCTGCAGGACGTTAGGACAGGTTAAAGGTGAGGATTTGTCAGGGAAGTTAACTCTAATTGCTGCAATAGGTGATCTCAAATCTCAGTGTTCTAAACAATCTAAAAACTAATTTTTCACACATGGCAAGGAGTACCAGTTTTTTCCTTGATCAACGGATATACGTATTTTCACTTATGAATACAGGGAACCTGGTCATAGGTTGATTTTCCTCATTTATTTGGCTTCTAGGCATTTCATTAAGACAACTGTTCACTTTTTCTTACTGATATTCCATGTCTTGGTTACTTTTCCTCTCATAGCTGAGACAAAATACTTGACACCAAAAATGAAGGAAGGAAAGGTTTATTTAGCTTGCAATCTGTGCAGGCTTCAGCTCCTATTCAGCTGCTCCAAGGTAGAGTGGCATGGCTAAGGGGCAGTCATTGATGGTGGCTGCAAACAACAAGAGCTAAAAGGGCAAAAAGGAAAAGTGTGTCTCCTTCCTTCCCTTATATGGTATGCCAGCTGCCCATCTCTGGGCAAATGCAGCACTCACACTGCTAATCCCAGCAGTAGACAATGAGCCAATCACAAACACTAGATCCAGCCAACTCCATGACTGCATGAAGCTTTGCGGGGGGGCACTCAGACACAAACCATAACATTCCACCCCTAGTCCCCCAAAGACTCATGCACATCATTTATGCAAAAACCATTTAGTCCCATCTCCAAGAGGTGCCAAAGTTCTAACAGTTTCAGCATTGCTGAAAAGTTCAAGTCCAAAGTCTCCTCCAAGATCTAAGGCAAACTCTTAGCTATAACCTCCTGTACAAATGGAAACAAAGTTAAACACTTCCAACATTCAATAGCACAAGATAAACATTACCATTCCTAAGGGGACAAATAGAGGGATACAAAGGAATGGGACCAAAGGAAGTCCAAAACTCAGCAAGGCAAATATTAAGTCCTGGAACTCCATATTCAGCATCTGAAGCAATCTGGTTTTGAGCTCCAAAGGCTTGAGTGACTCTACTCCAACAGTACTTCTGGTGGTTGTAGCTCCCACAGTTTCTCTCTTAGGCCCTCTTTGCTCAATCCTTGAAGCTTTCCTTAGATAATTCATATTCCTGGCATTTTCAAAATTCTGAGTTCTTCATTGCACCTTTGGCTTTATACTCACAACTTTACACATCACCGTCTCAGGGACACACTGCCTGGCCTTCCAGGCCTTCTGAAATTGAGGTGGAAGCCTTTTTAACCTCAGAACTCTCGCATTCCATATGTGCCTAAAACTAGTGTCACAAGATGTGCTGCTAGTTGGAGCAATAGCCAGGCTTTCCACTTTCCTGGCTGTAGGAGTCAAGTACCTGTATCTAAATCCAATTCTGGGGAACAGATTCTCTGTATCATCCCCATTATGGAACTTGGTTTGGCTGCCACCATTCTGGAACCTTGTGTAGCCTCTGCTGTCATTTTGAAACATGGTACTCTGCAGTTTTCTCTCACGAGCAAAGTCTTTGACTTTGCAGTAGTGAGAATGCAAAAAATGTGGAGATCTACTGCTTCTTAGGATACCCCAGACTATATTTTCTATTCTTCTGTTCCTTCTCAGCAATCAAGATCTCAGCTCTATCTTTGTGGCACACAGCTTTATTGGAGTTTTTTTTTTTCTGATCAAACTCACAAAATTTTAAATCATTCTGCTGAATTCTTTGCTCTTGATTCTCAACATAAGTCTGGCAAAAAGTCCCCAACAATAGCCATGCTACTGCCTCAACATTCACTTGCCTTGAAATTTCTTCTGCCAGATTAGTTAGTTCACCATCCTGAATCTCAGTTTCAGGCAAATTCTCTTGACACTAGCAAAATGCAGACAAGTTTTTTGCCAAGCCATAAGTCACATCATCTGGAGTCCATAAACCAATGATGTTCTTCCCAGTCGAAACCTCTGAGCCTGGTCTTTACCAGCAGGGTTTCTATCAGCCTCTTGGTTTTCTGAGCTCTGACCAATATCTCTCATACAAAACAGCCTACGGCATTCCAGTTCTATTCCTTCAGGTTACATCTCTGAACTTTTCCAAACTCTTCCCACAAGCCATTTCTCAAAGGCTTTTGAACCATTTATTCAGGTATAGTCACAGCAATGACCCCATTCCTGGTACCAAATTCTGTCTTTGTCACTTTTCTGCCATTTCTAAGACAAAATACGTGATGTCCAAAATGAAGGAAGGAAAGGTTTATACAGCTTACAGTTTGTGGAGGCTTCAGCCATACTCAGCTGGTTCCAGGGCAGAGTGGTATGACTAAGGGGCAGCCATTCATGGTGGTTGCAAGCAACAGCAGCTAAAAAGGGTGAAAAGAAAGCACATCTTCCCTCCCTTATATAGTATGCTGGCTACCCATCCTTGGGCAGATGCAACATTCACACCGCCAATCCCAGCGGTAGACAATAAGCCAATCAGAAACACTAGACCCAGCCACCTCCATGACTGCATGAGGCTTTGGGGGGACACCCAGACACAAATCATAGCATTACCTGACTCATTTCACTGTTTGACTGTCATTTTCCCATTGCTTTGATGCTCCCTCTCTTGCCATTTGTACATACTTTTGCTTGAATATCTTTGGGAATAGATGAACTATGGACCAAATGAATGAATCAAAAGCATTCTTGGTAGGAGGTGGCTTCTGTGAAACAGAAATCAGGGAACCAGTAATAGCCCTATTCCTTGTTTAAAAAGGAAAGTGGAGCCTTGAGTCCTGATTTGAAAATTTACAGAATTGAAACTGCTTGGGCATGGAATCTCAGATAGTCTTTCTTTTTTAAATTCTTTTCAAGTTGCTATTTTAATAACCCCGAATCCCCTTTGCTTTAGCTGGGGCAGTAAGGAGACAAGGAAGCTTTTCTTCAAAGTCTTTTGTGGGAATTGATTCATGCAAATATCTTTCTCTCAGAAAGAAACTGTGAAGGTCAGTTTTCTGCTTACTCCTAAAGAGGTCACATTCAGAGTGGGCGTTTTTTACTTTTGCTTTTCTGTTTCCAAGTAGAAAACACAAACAAGGAGTCAGGAGACTGACTTGTCACAAACTTTCTATGACTTCAGGTTAATCACACCCCCTCTCTGGTCTTCAAATAAACAAGTGGGCTGATAGCTGCCAGATCCTTGATTTTCATGTGTACCAAGGGATTTGGCTATTCCAGTGAAATATACTTTCTGATGATTTTTGCCTGAGTGAGACTTTAGTGGCATCCAAATATTATTTTCAGGAGAAGTTGGCTCAGTTTCCTAGGAACCTGGAGGAATGAAGGGTTTGAAGTTCCAGGCTGGGGTCTTCATAGTGAGTGGTAGTTTGCAGTGAGTCATAGGTTGCCACTTCCAGTGTTCTCTTTCTCCCATCCATTCCCTCCTACAAACATGATTACCTTTCTTCCCTGTGCCTCCCTTTGCCTGTTCTATGACATGAGTAAATCATTAGATCACCACTATTCTAATTGATTTCCATCCTATTCTTGTTTAGATAATTGTGTTCAATTCAAGCAGGATTTCTTAACCTTGGCATTATTGACTTTTATTGTCCTGTGTACTCTAGAATGCCTAGCTGTATTCCTGACCTTTTCTAGTAGATACTAGTATCAGCACCCTTTCTTCAAGTTGTGACAATTGAAAATGCCTCAAGACATTGGCAAATGTTACCTTGGGAGTAAAACTGCTTAGGCTGAGAACCATGATTTAAAGGTGCTTACACTTAACAATGCCAAATGCTTTTACTATGTATTGCTTTAATCTGGTAACTGTACTAAGAGATTTCTTGTCCGTAACCTTAACCAATTCTTATATCCTCCTTGTGGAGTGGGTGTTAGCTACCCTTTGCAAATGGGCAAGTGAACGATTTATAAGTGATGAAGGTAGGATTTGAATTTGCGGTTTGAAGAACAAGGATATATGACTTATTTACAGAGTATAGGATTTGGAACCAGAAAGATCTGATTTGAAATCTCAGTTCCATGTTGATGAACTTGCTACTGTCACAATGATGATGAACCCCTTTTTGTCATAATTATATGGGATAGGGGACACCAGCTACACAAATTGTTGGTAGAGTGGTACAGAAAGACATCTAGAATACTGAGAACATTGCTTACATGCCTTCCTGCAGCTTTGGGTGTTGTGTTGGGTTTTTTTTCAGTACAAGAAAGCCTCAAGCTACAGTATCTCACCTCATTCCTGGTCCCATTTCCCATTTTTTTCTGAGCTCCAGAAAGCATAGACAGTGACCTGATGGAAAACTCACACTTAGTACCCTGAGGAGTAGAATAGTTGCATTGCCCTTAGATTGCATTTGCTCTGGTGTACCTTTTCTTGGGTCCAACAGTGTGGTCTTAGCAGTCTTTCTGAATTTCTCCCAGCTTCTCTCTTCAAATGGGCAGGCAAGACCCACCCATGATGCTTTCACTTACTAAGTCCCTCTTGCTTTTGCTGGCATCTCTCATCATTCCACTTTTCCCTTGGACCTGGCCACCACGTCTCTCCCTTGGACTTCTAACAGTTATTTTCAACCAATTTCCTCATCTTCACTCTTACTATCTTCCACCCTTTCACTGCACCCAGAAGGAGCCTTTTACATCTATCTAACAGGTTCTCACTTTCTTGTGCTTTGAATAAGTCCCAGCTACTTATCTGGAATATAAAACTCTTCCCACCTGGCTCTATTTCCTTTTTTGTGCTTGCCTTCAGTCTCTGTTCTTATCTTTGTCTTGGGTTTATCCATAAGACAACTCTCAATTTCTCTAAGACCCTGTATTCTAAGTTCTCTTCAATCATTTGGATATGTTTTTTTCTCAGCCTAGAACACTTCTTTGCCACTCTAGATTTGATATAGATAACTTCTTTTTAACTTCAGTTTAGAGTTCATGTGCCCTTGGGAATCTTGTGTGGTCCATAACTTGGGGGTCAAGTACCTCCTCAGTATGCCTTTTTTGTCCTCTACTACACTGAGAGCTTTTGGGTGTCTCAACCTTGTCTTTTAAAAAATGATCCACAGCAAACACAGCACTGGTGTTATTACAATACATATTTGTAACACAGAGCTCAGAAATAGCTGGTGTTGGTGGGTTTAAAGGGTATCTGTGAGAGTGAGGGAGAAAACCAAGACAATGTTCTGTAGACTCTGACAATGATGTATGGTTGGTTCTGAAACTAGCTTGGGGTTCTCTCTTAACATCATGAAATCTCAGGAACTCAACAGGAAGTTGATCCCATTCAGTGGAAATGTGACTCAGGTTAACTATTCTTGCCATTAAGATAGATAAGAAACCAACCTGGCATCCGTTGGGAAGGTAGCGTTCCCTTCCTGTGTTCTAAATTTCAGATGGGGAGAAGCTATGTGATCTACGGTTGACTCACCCTTAGCTTAGCCATTTAGGATTTTGACACATCTACCTGATGATGGGACTTGAAAAACCAGGTGAGCATTTGGTATGCTTCAGAGAGGGATTTCGCAAACTTGGCAGGGATGACCTTTAGGGCCAGATTACTCTTTGTTGTAGGAGCTGTTCTGCATGTTGTGGCATCTCTGGCTTCTACATAACTACATGCCTACTGTACTCGCTCCATTCCAATTGTATAAACATAAATGTCTCCAGATAGTGCCAAACATCCATCAGGGGGAAGAAGTTGGCCCTGGTTGAGGATCACTGTTTGGGAACATTACAAGTGGGACCCATCTGGAGAACACAAAGGAGTATGGGAGGAGAGTTGAGTTTGAAGTTCTTTGCCAATTCTATCATTTAGGAAAGATTTTATTTGAGATCTTGATTTTGGCATATAGCAGACAGCTTGACTTTCCTGGACATCAGCCTTCTTTTAGTAACAGAATAATGCAGATCCAGAAAGTTGCGGCTTTTATAAACTGAGTTCTGGACTTAGGTGTGTTATGGAGGATGAGTCAGCACAGATAACAGGATGAGGGTCAGCAGGTAATTAATTGTGGTTGGAGGATAGAATTCAGGGTCCTGGTTTATTGGGATGGCTGGTCATTACTGTCTCCGTTGGGCTTGATAAGGTGATCCAGAAAGGACTCTGTTTTGTTTGTTTTTGGTTGTTCTCTTTCCTTAGCAGCTTTGATTATTAGACTTGGAAATTACTTGGAAACATTTGGCCTGTGATTCTTTATAATAGCAAAGGAGACTGAATCTTGGAAAGAAGACTTGGCTGAGGATCCATAGTGATGTAGCCTAAGAGCCTTTTCTGATCCCTTTCTTAATTCGAAGCTGGTATTGTTTTTCCTTTTGGTGAACCCATGATCTTATATGCTGAACTCTTTTGTGGATCTCTCCATTGTGATGTTTGCTAATACTTTTTTTTCGTTGAAACCTACATGCCTTTGGTTTCTCCTATTCTGCTTCTCGCTTTCTGCCTGGCGATAGCTGGTTAATGTAAAAGTAGGATTTCAATACTTCAACGAGACCTGGTATGCTTCTGTGATTTCCTAAGTGAGACATTGGGCTATTAATTGAGCATTAAGCCAATTAATAAATAAATATAGGAATTTGAAGCACTAATGATAGGAATCTGAGGCACTGAATTAGGTTTGGAAAGCCTTTTTGTAGCAACAAAATTCTTGGGGGAATTGCCCCATCTCTGGAGCCCAGCTCATCTCCCATCATTTAGGGTTTGCTTGTGGGGATTGTTTTCCATCGTATGATTTAAAGGAAAGAAACTGAGCTTTGGACTTAAATTTCAATTCCAGCTCTCCCACTTCATAGTTGTATGAATTTGGCACAAAGACAGTGCCAGTTTTGAGTGGTTATGTTATAATTATCTTATTAAATCTCATAACTAAGGTGAGAAGGGTTTACTATTTATAGATCAGAGTTCAAGATAAAGAGTTATATCAACAAAGCTAAACAGGCAGAACCGGTAATCAAACCCAAGACATCCTGGCTCTAGTTTACAAATGACTAAATTGAGACTGAAGAATACAATTAGGCCAGGCATGGTGGTGAAGACCTATAATTCTAGCACTTTGTGGGGGGGCTAAGGAAGGAGGATCACAACTTTGAGCTAGCCTGGAAAATTTAGCAAATTAGTGAGATCATACACTAAAATTTAAAAAAGTGATGGGAATGTAGTTTAGCTAGAATGCCTTGAGTTTAAGCCCCAGTACTAAAAAAAATTCAAAAGTGTAACATAACTTGCCTGTAGGTCAACTTCTTCGAGTGCTAGGTTAGTAGGATAATAACTTCTTAGAAGAACTGAGTAAGGAATAAAGTAATGTTCAAATGAGTGTCTGGTACGTGTCCAATATTCTTCTCTTCAGTGTGTGTTATTCTAGTTTAATATCAGTTCTGATTTATTAAATCCAAACTTGGCATAGGCAAACTTTCAAGTGAGTTTACAGATGTGAGCTTACAGATGTGATTTCACTTTTTCCTTCTAAAACTAAGCAAGGTCAGTAGTATTCTCTTTATACTCCCACAGAGGAAACTGAGATAAGAGAGAGAGAGAGAGAGAGAGAGAGAGAGAGAGACAGACAGAGAGAGTGAGAGAGAGAGAGAGAGAGAGAGAGAGAGAGAGAAGGAGAGAGAGAGAGGACTACTCAAGCTTAAAGCTCAAAGCAGAAGACGGGTTGGAGCCAGGGTTTGCATTCATGTTTCGAATGTCTTCGAAGTAGCATTCCTGCCCCTAGGCTCCTCCTGAAGGCCACAAGTGAGCTTTGGAAACTTGGATGCTTTCAGTTATTTCCTGAGCATCCTTTGCACCTTACACATAAAAGCAAACCACATTTCATCTTAATTAGTAGGTTTCCTGTTCAGAAGGCTGGTATCTTGAAGACCATTTGAGTTCTATTAGACCCCGAGGATGCTGAAGTTAATTCTTGTTTATCCCTGGTGAATTTCTAATTTAAACTCACATCCATTTCTCTTCCCTGCCCAATGTGGCCCCAGGGACTTGAGACTAATGTTCAGCTGAAATGGAGTGAGATCTAATTAAAGCTCTTCATAGTATGGCCCCAAAGCATATAGCTAACCTCATTTTCCACATACAGTTTTCTCTTTGAGTCCCCTGTGACTCACTGATCCTGGGTCCCCTGTGTTCTTTAACCACTCGGGCTCCTGCCCCTTTGCCTGGCACTTCCAAATCCCACGTAGCCCTTCATCAGATTCAGAAATCATGTCTGCATTTACGCTTGGGTAAAACCACAGCAGCACTTCTGCATCAGGCTGTGGGGAAGTGGGGAGACATCAGAGTCACATTGTTCAGATAAAAAATTATGCCAATTTGCTGTTGTGTCTGTATGAGTCCCACATGAAACCCCAAGCCGTAGGCCTGGATATGTGTGTGGTGATGAAACAAGAACCTGCATGTGGCATAAAATCAGAGATGGCGGAGCAGACATTCACCTAGGTGGGAAGCTCAGCTCTCTGTGGGTAGGGTATAGTGAACATCTCTGAACTTCAGTTTCCCTTTAGGGAAACTGGAAAGCAGTGTGGTTGTGAAGATTTCAGGAGATCATATCTACAAAAGCATTTAGTCTCAGTGGATGTTGACTAAATCATAGTGGAACTGGAAGCTGTTCTCTCATATCTCATGACAACTTTGACATGTCACTCATGACAAGTTATTCAACAGTTTCACCCAGGCTGACATATAAGATGATTCATAACCTGGTACCACTGGAGTATTTGGTTGACAAGGGTCGGGTTCGTGTGTGTAGTTAGAAATGAATTTATTTCAATTCTTATGTCTTTCTGCACACTAGAGCTGAGCCAATCAGAAGGTGAAAGAGGCTAAAATGTTTAAGGGAAGTGAACTTCTACATAGGGACCCATTTGGACCAAGACTCTGTATTTCTAAATCAAGCTGGTTAGTTTGGCAGGGCAAAGAGCCTTAGTTATTTTGTATGGAGTATCTTGACTTTAACCATGTAGAGTGCTATAGCCAGTTTTTGTTCACTTCTCCCTTCAAATTGGTGCTGAATCAGGCAGTTATGTCTTCCTTGAAGGCATTCCTGATGAGAGCCAGAGCCTTGCCTTCCAAAGTATCAAAGTATATTGTGTGATATGAAACAATAACTGGACACAATTTCTCTTTTGGTTTCCTGATTTTAAACTCATTGCATTTTCCTTTGTTTATGGTTGTTTTGAAAAATAAAATTTCCCTGTGATTTGGATGGATCCATAACAAGTAGCACAGGAGCTAGGATGTTTTGTTGTTACTGTGTCCTCAGTACCTGTATTGGTGTTCTATATATGATAGAAATGGAATGAGTGTATGAATGAATGAAAGAAACTTTCACTTTTACAGAATGGCAAAAATCCCTCAGACTGTTGCTGGGAGACCCTAAAGTTGTTTGTAGTGTTATTTATTCACTGCAGCTTTACATAAGTGCAATATTTCTCTGAATTACTGGTTCACTTGTAGCAGGATGTGGGTGGGATGAGTGACTGTAAAGAGAATTGAAGACAAAAGTTTCTTTTCATTCACTGAAAAGAAAGGTTTTGCTAATGTTGTTTGAACGATATCTCACACCTATTTCGTGTACCCTGAGTAACTACTCTGAAGATAGCAATTCACAATGTACTATTGTTACTCTTGTTATCTTGCTTTGAAATTCAGGGTTTTTTTAAAAGTTAAAAAAATACTCTGAAAAAAATATTTTCATCAGCTTTCCTTGAAATTTCTCATGGGAGAACCAACTTTTCACCAGGGTAGATGTGGGCATTGCCAGGTGACTGTGACTGGTGGCTTACAGCCAGCTCAGGTATACGTGAGGTGCCAAGGACCGAGAGTTGTCCCAGGAGTTTGCGCTGAGGGCAACGATGTGCACCTTATGGTTAGGGGGTGCTGTGCAGTAGACGGATAGGCTGAGAGCTGCACAGAGCAGGTGTGTGCTTGGGATGAGTGGCTTGGGGGAACTAAAGGACAGAAGTTGAAGGTCAAGATTGTCCAGGCCAGAACAGTGGAAAGGAAAATGATAAAAAAGCAAACTATATTGAGGCTTAGGGCCTGTGAAAAAATCATAGAAAAAACAAGTTTACCTCTTATAGTTGTGTGGATTTCGATGTTATTTTTATAAGAAGTGGGCACTTTTTCAGTCCTTCTATGTTTTGGAGCAGGCATAAGAAGTTGATGTGTAGACCAAAAATATCCTTGAGAGTAAATGACTGAGACAGAAAAATGTACACTATTCTGTGGGACACAAGAATTCTGGGAAAGATTTACAGAAGAGGCAAATATTTTCTTAGCAATCTTGCTATTGATGCATAAAATGCTGCTGGTTTTTGTATGCTCATTTTTCATCCTGTAGCTTTATGGATTCATTTATCTATTGTAGAGTTCTTTTAGTGGAGTAGTTTGGTTTTTGTATGTATAGAATTACATCATCTGCAAACAGGGCTAATTTATGTCCTCAATTCCTACTTGTGTGCCCTTTACTTCTGTGTATCAATTGCTCTGATTAAGGCTTCCAGTATATGCTGAATGACAGCGGTGAGAATGGACATCTTCTCATCCATAAAATATTCTTCTGACATAGGATTAATATCCAAAATATAGAAATTACTTAAAAATTTTGTCGCAAATATCCAGTTAAAAATCAACAAAAGAATAAAATAGATATGTATTAGAGGAAAAAATTGAAATGTCCAACAACTTCATTAAAAAAGGCTCATTTTCACTAGCTATCAGGGCAATGTAAGTCAGTTCCACAATGAGATAGCACTGTACCACGATTAGAATGACCGCTGTGGAAAGCACACGCACATATGCACAAAATAACAAATGCTAATGGGGTTTGGGGAAAAGGGAACTCTCGCACTGTGCATGGAAATGTAAATTGCTCCAGCAATTATGGAGACTTCTTAAGAAAATAAAAATAGATCCACCATATAATCCAGCTACCCCACATCTGCATACACATCCAAAAAAGATGATATCAGCATATCCGAGACACTCACATGGCCATATTTGTTGCTATGCTATTCATAATGGCAAAGATATGGAATCCACCTAGATGCCCATTGACAAAGGAATGGGTGAATGCAATTTGACACACATACATTCAACCATAAAAGAGTGATATATAAAAAGTCACAAAATGATATTACTAAAAAAAAGAAAGAAATGGAATATCCTACTATTTGCTCCAAATGGAGGGAATTAGATGACATTATGCTGGGTGAAAAGTCAGATACTGAAAGACAATTTCTACATATTTTCCCATAAGTGAATGTTTAAAATAAGGTGGTCAGAGCAAGTGATATTGATGACTAGCAGCTATGAAGGGAAGGAGGGAGTAGGTAATAGCAGGGTCAGATACAGGTACTCAAGCATTGTTACATAGATGTAGTAAGTTCTAGAGTTCTCCGGGACAGTGTGGGATGGTAACAGTTCACAATGAACTAGTATATATTCATCATGCTTTACATCTAGATATCCCTCCAAAGCTTATGTGATTATAGGTGGAGCTTTTGTGTGGTGATTGCATCTGGAGGTATGATATTCATTACTGGATTAGTCCATTGATCAGTTTGTAGCTAAATACAATGCTGGGAGGTGAAACCTGGTTGGAGGATGTGGGTCACTATGGTTGTGGCTTGAAAGGATCTGTTTCCTTTCCAGTTACCTTGACTTCCTGCTCTGCTTCCTGCTGCCATGCCATGGACTGTGTGGTAGACTAATTAATGGTCAACTTGAGTGGGGACAGCCAGCTAAACTGAGTCAGTATGGTTCTGGGTGTGGAAGATCCACCTGAAGATCACCTTCAGAATGGTATAAAAGGAGAACAGGAGGGGAGGATTGTAAGCTATTAGCTTTTCTGGAGAAGCTTGCTGTATCTGACTTTCTTGACATGAACTTGGCTGTTGTCAGAGGAGCTCAGGTCCTCACTGTCACCAGGGAGACTTGCTGTTTTCTTTGGCAGAGCTTTGGTCTTTGTCTTGAGGGTGGCTTCCAGGTTCCAGTGCAAATCCCTCAACCCTGCGGCACAGATCCTTTACCCTTCTGGTGCAGACTTTCTAGCTTCTACCACTGGCCTTTGGGCCTTTCTGTTACAGACCCTTGATACAAACTTGCTTGGACATTGCCAATGGCTGTAGACATTCAGCTGGACTTGTGCAGGATGCTGCCATGGGACAAAGGCCTTCAGCTGGGTGTTTTGGGTTTCTAGTGGGTGGATAGATCTCTCGCATTCTTTTGCATTTGAATTTTTTGGTGAATATTTTAAGATGCTCCTATAAATTTTTGTGTCCTGTGTCAAAAGTAGTCCCTTACAAACCCTTACTACAACAAACTGTTTGTACTCTGCCATGCTGCCCTCTCTTGGAGCCAGTTGTCTATGGACTGAAAGCTCTACAAACTGTGAACCAAACTAAACTTCCCCTCTTTACAGTCATTGGTGCTGGGTATTGTGTCTCAGCAACAAGAAAATAACTAAGACAATATTTCACAAATAGCTAGGAGGAACTCAAAGTGTCCAAACACAAAACAATAATAAACACTTGATAATTATCATGGTTTGATCAGTATCTATTATAGATATGTAGAAATATTGTAGCATATGTACAATTATTATGTGTTAATCAAAAGCTTAAAAAATTAAGAAAATGTTTAAGCTGGAAATTGGTCATTATTCACTGTGTATATGTATCAATTGTTTGTATATTACCTTATAAATTTTTACAATTAAAATACTACCTGAAATACATCAAAGGAAATGAAATTTAAGGAATAAAGAGAGCTTTACCCGTGGAAAAGTACTGATTCTGAGTCTGGTGACATCATTCTTTAAAAAAGGAATGGCTTATACAGAGTAAGGAGCCACAAAGCAACACAGTGTCTTGGGAGAAACACTAGTGATCTGGCATGGCCAGATTATAGCCTGCATAGTATAGAAGAAGAGGAGGGTACAGATCATAGTGATTCGATAGGTCAGGTTCAGTGGGCTTTGTACCTGTGTGACAAGCCAAGGAAAGGTGGTAGGTAGGAGAGGAACTTAATCACTTGCTTATCTCAACACAATCATCCCATCTGGTCTGTGGAGAATGAGCAGGAGATGAGAGAGGCTGGGGGGCAATGCAAGAGTGTTCCCT
This sequence comes from Cavia porcellus, assembly GCF_034190915.1. NCBI lineage: Eukaryota > Metazoa > Chordata > Mammalia > Rodentia > Caviidae > Cavia > Cavia porcellus. The sequence goes on along the minus strand of NW_026947484.1, from coordinate 173,183,822 downwards.
TGTCCAGGTGAAAAATGATAAAGGTAGAGTCTAGGAAGATGGGATGGAATAACAGAAAGAAGGAAAGTAAGAAAATATTATTATCAAAGCCCTAGATTCCCAATCTATAATTTCAAATATTTCTGAGTCTAAGTTTTTATGATGGCTTCAAAGACTAAAACAGAGTGTAACTCTGGCTGAGCTTTCAGATGCCTTCAGAAGTGAGAGGTCTCATGAGGAATATTATTTTGTGGGCTCCCTGTAATTTTATTGCTGGGTGAAGTTGGTAGGAGGGAATGTTACAACCTTAACAATAGATCTGCTGAAGGTGGAAAGACTGCTATGGAACTTGAGAGATGTAGTCTAAGGTTTGATGTATTTGAATCACAGCACAAGTCTCAGGTTCTGGAGTCTTGGGAGTGGCTACAGTTTAAATACTGGGTCCCCTCCAAATTCCAAGCATTGCATTTTAGTACTGAGAAGTATGACCTTGAAGAAGTGAGAAGGCCATGAGGTCTTCACTCTCATAAATTGGATTAAGACCCTTATCAAAGAAGATGCACATGGTTTTTGGATCCTCTTGGCCTTTAGTCACTGGAATGCACAGCTTTCATTCCTTCTGGAGAACCCAGCAAGGCACCATCTTGGAAGTAGAGAGCAGCCCTTACAAGACAAGCAAACCTGCTGGTGCTCTGAGCTTGGACTTTCAAGCTCCCAGAACTGTGAGAAATCAACCTCTGTTCTTTATAAATCACCTAGTATCAGGTATTATAGCAGCACAAAACTGAGACAGAAGCCAAATTTCTGAGTATGCTCAACACCTCCGCAGCACGCTCTCTAAGTAGCTGTCCAGTCTGTTTGGATAGCTTTTTGCTGAGGAAACATTTACCTCCTGGATGGCCTATACCCTGCTGAAGTCTTAACACTAAATGTCAACTCACCTGCCAACTCATTTCTTATGTGTTTTAGCTGGGGAGGGTAATGGCTCTGAGTTATCCCACATCTAATCTTCCTTGGTCAAGCAAGGGAAGGAATGTTTTTGAGAGTTATCTTAAGAATACTTGCACAAAAATATTTGATTAACGAAGGGACTACTGAAAAAGCTAGTTCTTTTCATTGAAATTGATTTTTGTTTTTTCTCGTTTTAGGTCTAGTGGTATTTCAAGCTTCTTTGTCAAATAAAGGGAGAAACATGGTTGAACTCAAGAAAGATTTTTGTCCAAATAAATCTCTGGCAGCCAGATAATTCTAGTGCTAACCAAGCAGCTGAAGTAGTTCTGTCCATGGGGGAAGGGTAGGAAGGGCTTAGGGAACAGGCTGAGAAAGGTGACATCCATCACTGGTGGTGGGGATGATGTCAAAGTGTGAACACAGGACAAACTCATGATCGCTAGGCTGCATGCTCATGATCAATAGATGCACCCAGGAACTGTGAAGAAATAAGCAAGAACTTGCTGCAGCAAGTGTGACTAGAGGGCGGGGGAAGCACTAAGCTGTGACCGCAGATGCAATGGGCTGTGTACTTCTCTCATTCACCCCCGCTTCCCTTTTCCTCCTCCTACTCCCAACCTCCTCTTCCTGTTTTCTTCTATTGTCCTTTATCTAAACTACCTGCTTCCTTCTCTCCTCCCCATGCAGCTCCTTCTCACTCCTGGTTTCTATCTCATTCTCTTCATATAAGTCATGCTTTACGTGTTTATGATGCTTTAGAGTTTACAAAGCCAAACAGAATGCATTATCTCATCAGTCTCACAACCACACTTGTCAACTGTGCTGTCCCCATTCTGAGGATGATGAAAACCATGCTGAGGAAGATGACATCACTTGCCAAAGGTCACATAGCTAGTAGAGGTCAGAGTCAAGATAATGGTGTTTGTCTTTTCTCTCTGTTACTCTATTCCTCCCATTTAAAAATTAAATCCCTAGTGTTCCAATGTGCTGACTCACACTAGATTTGCCCTGAACACAGGGAACCAAATGATTTGGGATCCCAAAGGATGGCTATTTTCTCTTAGAGGAATTTTTGGTTAAAGGAGGATGTATCTTCTTGAAAGTTGTCTTAATTTCTGGAAAAGTCCCTTTTTAAGTCACTGAAGTCTTCCGATGTCCAAGCCCACAGCAAATGACCAATACTGTGGGCATGGGAAGACGAGGGTGCTGAAGCCAACGTATACTGCCTCACTAATTATATTTTCAGGAGTTTTGTGAGCAGGTAGCTAAATATAGTCATCGCTTGAAATTATATTGCTTTGTAATCAAGTGAATTATATTGAACATAAAGTAAGGAATATTTAAAATTCATCACTTTTTAGTTCTTTTACAATCAGTACAATTTATGTACTCTTGGGATTACTTACATATATAGTTGTGAGTGGTAAAAATAATGAACTGTAGTGTGGTATTGCTTATTTTCCCTCAAATCTGTAATATAGTGAAAGTTTGAAATTATCTGCAGAAAGTATTTACATCACGGAAACTGGCAAAAGCTATAGACCTAGGCTCTCTTTCTTCCTCAGACAACCTACTGTTGAACATTTATCAGCCCACCCACTGGTTGAGGTACAGAAAGGTTGATGGTTATTGAGCCTTTAGTACTGGAGATGCCCAGTTCATCAAACTGTTTCTTCCTGACAGAATAAACATGGGCAGAAGACAGAATGGTGTCTAGAGAGGAATGGAGAGATATGGTGGTGATGGATGGTAGAAAGAACTTCCTACCTGTCTTCCCTTTACCCACCTTGGTGGTGATGCTAACGTTAGCAATGGTATACAGCATTTAACAGGGCTATGATCTGGTGTGGTAGGCATTCTATGTACTCTATTTGGTTCTCACAGAAACCAAATGGGTTCAGTATTTCTGTCTTCCTTTTACAAATGGAAATCTGAGGCTCAGAGAAAGACTGTTTGCCCACATTTACCTAGAAAGAAAGTGGAAGGGTCAGACCTTGAGGCCAGATCTGTCTGGTTCTCAAGCATGCTCTTTCTGAAATGTTGCTGGAAAGGAAGTCACTGAAACCCCAAGAGCCACCCTGTGTGTCACTGTCCTCTTTAGGGTCTCTTTCATGGCTATGAGCTGATGATAGGCTAGCTATCTTTTGGGAAAATTAGTCACTAATTCCAAATAGAAGCCAAATTTGTGCACCTATTTATTTATTTTTTAAGAATATATTGCATGCTGTATACTCTATTAGGTGCTTGGACTCCATTGGTGGTCATGAGAGTCAAGCCCCTGTTTTCAAGTTGCTTATGGACTAACAGGAGGTATGGCAAAGTGTCCAAGCTTCTGTCACTTAGCCTAATCATCTGAGGTGAGGGAGGGGCAACCACATGCTCTCCTGTCATCACCAAACCTTGCTGAAGTCTGGCAGTCTCCACCTCTGGGTTAGTAAAACCCCTTTTTCTCTCCTTTGTTCCCAACAAGTTTGGTCACCAGTTGTCCAAGTAGCTACTTTTGCAGAAAAGGAAGACCAGTCCTGGACACTGTCCATGTATCATTTCCCTTTATGGGACAAAAAGATTGGGAAAGAGGTGTCTGTAAAATGTCCACAAATTGTGACTTTCTCTTTGGGTTTGTGGTTCAAATCCATATTTCTGGCAGTCCTATCCCACAGACCAGGCAATCATGCCTATAGTAATGCTCCACGCCCTGCAAGATAGATTCTGATTTTAGAGAGGAAGTATTTGATTTCATCCTGGTTGTGGGGAATGGAAAGAAAGCTAGTAGTTGGGAGACTTTTTTTCCTCTTTTCAAAGACAAAGTCAGGCTATCCTAAGTCACTTTACTGCAGCTACCTTCAGATTGCCTGAAGGGAATACTTCTTGAAGCCTATGTTTTGGCTAGGAAACAGTCAATGTAAACTTTTTGGCAGGTAGAAGTGCTGCAGTTATTTTGATTTCTATTAGGTTGGTACCCTTGGTGTAACAGGAGTTGTTCCCCAAATTATGATAGTAGTAGGAACCTCCTAAGAATCCCATAAGGCTTCAGAGGAAAGTCCCTTGGGAAATTTGATTATTGACTACATCTTGCTGAAGGCTCTTTCAAATGTGATTGAGTTTTGGCTACGTGGGTTAGGCTTTCTAACGTTTGCCTTCTCTCTTTTCTCTTGTTATTTGCAAGGGAAGGTGAGCATTGATCAGACTGAAGAAGTATACTTAACAGATGGCATTCATTCCAGTGGGATGGTGAGAGATGGCCACGTTAGCATTAGGATACACCAGGCTGACAACCTAGAGCTGGCACAGAGGAAAGCACCCAGCAGAGCTGCTGAGGTATGAGCATGGAGAGTCCCCACCAGGCAGGGAGGGGCTGCAGAGCAGGTGTGATCTGGACCAACCTGGTCTTCCTCCTTAGCCTGCATTCCTCTCCCTCCCTTTGGTGACATGGCTAGATCCTTCAGAAAAGAACTCCGTAAAAAGAGGTTGCTGGTTAGTAATCTACACCAAGTGGACTTTTTCTGTAAGTCAGAAGTACTTGTAGGGAGTATCAGGGATTTTTTGTATTGATCTTGACTAACTCTGTCTTCTCCTTTGGAATCTTCTCTCTTCCCTCTCACAAGGAGCTCCCAAGTCTCCATCAGAGAGAGATTTACTGTTCTGTAATTCTGCTACTCAATAAAACTATGTTTTGAAAGATGTTTTCCATTAGCAACTTATTTTCCTAGTTTACTTGAATCAAAGACCTGGAAGGTCTTTGCAGTTTCTAAACTGCTGGAAATAGAGTGATCACAGCAAGTTTATCCAGGAAATATTTGAAGAAATTCATTGTGTTTGGGAATCTAGTGATAAGAATCTCTGTTCATGTTCCCTTGGAGATTCATGAAGAGCAAGGAAGAAATTCAAACTAGAACGAAATCAGTACTGTAGAATCACCTGTCTCATCAATTCCATGTAGGTTTATGTATCCCATCTTGTGGAGAATTGTATTTAACTAATGTTTAGTTGAAGCTTTTCCAAAGTTTCTTTTTTTTTTCTCATTTGACTTATTTCCTGAGATTTTCTTGTTTCTAACTCGCTGGGGAACATTACCTGGAGTGTGTCATCATTGTTTTAAATGTGTGACATCTAAAAGCAAGCTTATTTTTTACTTCACATTTCTCATTTATTCTGAATGGCATTGAAGTCCTCTTGTTTCATTGGCTAGCTGGGGTGAACACCTGGATTGTCTTTTGTATCTCTCTTGTCTTGCCTCTGTTGTTCATTGTGTAACCTCATAGGATCAAAAGCCATAATCTCAACCTTCCATATTATGATCATCCCTCTGTTTCTAACTTGTTTGTCTTAGTCCACTAGGATCACTACAACAAAATCATAAGCTAGGGAGCACAAAAAACAGCAGAAATTTGTTGTGAAGGTTGAGAAATCCAAGATCAAAACACCAGCAAATTTGATGTCCTGTGTGAGTCTGCTTTCTGGTTTACAGGTGGTGCCTTTGTCCCAAGTTCTCGTATGATTGAGAGGGTGTTGGCTCCCTGGTGCCACTGTTGGAAAAGTATTGCTCCCACTCACAAGGGCTCACCTTTCTCAAAGGCCCTGCCTCCTAATAAGAAGAATTAATATTTCAATATATGCATTTTAGAGGGACATAAATATTCATGTGTATTCATCCCAATAAATTAATTTTCCCCAAGAATGACTTCATAATATGACTAGATAACCACCACTTATTAAATGTGGACTATGCTTGGACTCTGGGCTAAGAATCATACATTAGTTATTTTTTTTAAAATCCCTCAATATGTTTTTGTGGTTTATAATATTGTGCAAAAGGAGATGTCCAAGATATTATAGTTATTAAGTGACTAATAGATTTGAAGGTAGTGCATTCCAATTACAAAGACTAGGTTCTTAATTATAATAAACAAAGTAAATTAAAAATAGAAAATAGAAAATTACAAGACTCAGAAGTAAAATGCAATCCCAAACATACAGCCCACACAGGACAATTCCAGAGCACAGGAGAAAGACGAAATCAGAAGCCAACAACTGGAACTCTCTGAAATGATAGTAGCAGAAGTGAAAACATAAATGTAAGAGGCTATAGAAAAAACAATGTGTAAGGTGTAGAAAGAAATAATCAAAATGAAAGACACTGTAGCAGACACAGATAAAAAAATAGATGCACTGAGGAAAACTATGGAAACCATGAATGCCTAACACAGAAAAGAAATCAATCAATGAGACAGACCCAATCAGAAATTCAGAAGGTTAAAAACTCCATCGAAAGTGTATGCAACAGATTGAATGCAGACAAGGAGAGAATATCAAATCTAGAAGACAAGATTGTGACTAGTGACCAGAAAAGGAGGTATCTTAAACATAACAAGAGATCATGAAAAATCAATCCAACAGCTACAAGATGAAGCAAATAAGAGCAATATAAGATTGATTGGAGTCTGTGAGAAAGCTGGGAACAGCACAAAAGTAATAAAAAAATCTTCTCAAAAATAATGGCAGATAACTTCCCAAACATGAATTAAGACTTTGACATACAAATAAATGAACTCCAATTAGCCAGAAGCAAAATAAATCTACACCAAAGCATATAATAATCAAGAATACAGATATTCAACACAAGAGCAAAATGGTAAAAGCATCTAGAGAAAAAACAGAACAAAACAAAACAAATTGCTTATAAAGGAAAGCCCAACAGAATTACAAAAGGATTCTCAACACAAATCCTCAAATCCAAGAGAGCCTGGAGTGAGGTATTTCAAGCCCTAAATTGTTAAATGACTTGTAAGCTTTTCAAATGTTGGTTGTCTTAGTTCTTGCAGCTCTAGCAAAATAATTGAGACTAGGCGTTTTGTGAAAAATAGAAATTTATTGCTGAAGATTCTAAAGGCAGGGCCAAAGTGAAGGTTCTGTCAGGTTCAGTGTCTGCTGAGGGGCCCAGCCGTGGTGGCCTAGATGATGGTCTTTGGCATTTCCTGCAGAGGGGATGAATACCGTGCTTTCACTTCACATCATGGAAGGAACAGAAATGCTTAGCTTGCCCCTTCAAATTGGTTTTTATAGCCTGACTTCATCCATGAGGGACGAGCCTGCCTGGTCTTCTTATCTAAAGGCCTTGCATCTAAATGTGATTGTGTTGGGGATTCATCCTACATGAACCTGGAAGGGATGCAAACTTTCAAACAATAGCATCGCTTATCAGCTAAGAATATTCATTGGTTCTCCATTGCATCAAAAGAAATGTCCAAATCTATCTTTAAATTTTACTGTATTTTTTCTCTTTGTTTTTCAGCATGAACTCAGTCCTTAGCCCAGACTAGCCACTGAATTCCCCTTTAATGCTTGGTTCATTCTTGCCTTCCCATTTTTGGTCATGCAGAGAACTAGTTGAAAAGTCAAGAGGGTCAGAGAGGAACTTTAACTCAGTTCAGTTTAGAGAGTAATTCACTCTCCTTAAGTTAAAATAGAAATCTAATGAAAATGATAAGTATGGAATAAATTTGCATTCTATGTCAATCTATACGTTTCAACAATGTGACTTCATGATCACAAGGGCTTGTAAAGTGATCCTTGGGCAAGAGCATGTATTTCAGGGCAAACTGACAAAGCAAAAGACAAGAACAATGGTGATCCTATAAGAGAAAGGGATGTGTAAACTCATTTACACATCATAAAATAAAAACACAGCAAAACTCACAATTCATAAAATGAAAACAGAATTTATTTATTTTATCTTAAATGTAAAAAGAATATAAAACTTTTAATATTAAAAACTCAAAATTTTAGTGATAGCCATAGGATAAAATAGGCTTAAATATTTCTACCTGTGTCCAGAAAAAAGGTAGGGTCTTATGTTACTTATGTTACTCACCCCTACTCTTGGGTTGTTTTTGAAATGAGGCATTGCTTAAGTCCTCATGGTTGGCTCAGATCAGATGCTGCTTTTTTCAGTTTACTTTTCAGTATCAATATATTATCAGAGAAAGACAGCATGAAATTATCTAAATAGTGCTGATTTCAGACACTTATAGGGACGACCTGATATAGTCAGCTAAAAGAGGCAAGGAAATCTAAACCCAGATTGTCTTTGTATTTTTTGGTTAATTTTTCCCAACATATGTAATAAATGAAAATGTAAATGAGTTTTGAATAGATGGCTTCATAAAACAATAAAATTAAGTGATTATTTTTTTTTTGAAGCTCATACATGTATACCTGAAAACAAAATCTCTGCATGTTCTGAAAGTGGGTACTTGTTGCTTTTGTACTGTGACACAATTCCTAGATGAACTTGTATCAGCAGACATATGGATACTACTCTCTGGAGGGCTAAATTTGATAACTAAAGAGCACCTAAAATGACAAAAATATGTTGATGATGCACATGAACATTTTGAATAAAATTATTACATTATACATAAAAGTAAGAAGAAGTATTTCTACAGTAACATGGTTTATTCACAAGATTATTTTGGTGCATTTTATTACTTAATGGCCGTGTTAAGTATTGTGGCTAGGAGTATGTCTAGTTCATGTGTATTCCTGGACATTGATCTGCTCAACTTACTCTAAAATGTATCCTTTGCATACATGAATAGTCTGAGAGCAAAATTGTAGCCTACTTCTGTACACAGGGTTGATTTATGTGTAATATACATGGTTTTAATTGACCTCTCAATGAAAAGAAATTTGGTTATGGATCCAAACAATAAGTTGTATAATGAATGCCTTCGTTCAGAGACAGCACCGGTGTGGTGTAGAACCATAAGTGAAATTCAGGCGGTAAAAGCATATATATGAGGCCTCCATGAAGCTGAGGTCCCTTCTTTCAGGACCTTCATGTGGTTTTCTGAAAGAAGAAAAACTAGAGGGGGAGGCTGGGTCGGGGAGATCTCAAGAGTCATCTATTATTGAAGTTTTGGATGTTTTTCCTCCGAGGCTTCCAATGCCCAACCCTCCTCCTTATATCTGCTTCTAGGAATCAACATCCAAGGCCTCACACTTGCCAGGGAATTCATGGTCTGTAAATAAGGAAATGAATCAAACTTTAGATCTGCATCAACTTTTAAGGAAGAGAGAAAGTATGTCCTAGAAAGAAGGACTTGGTAGTAAGTGAACTAAGTCCCTTGGAAGCTTCAGAGTTGGAGGATTTCATGACAGTGTCAGTTCTCTGGAAGGTGTCCCCAAGAACGTTGATGGAGGATCCCATCAACCTCATCTACGTCTCAGGCTGCATAGTGCTGGTAGCTGTGGGGCTGACATTTGGGTTACACAAAAGACAGAAAGACACAGACTCTATTCTTAAGAAAATTACAGCCTAAAGGTAAAGGCAGATGTTCAGTGGGCATTTTAAAATACTGTTAAAGCTGTGGGAGAAGGGAAGAGGACTTGCTTTTATGCGACTCCAAAGAAAGGTTACAAAGGAAGGGCTTCTTGGAGGAGGTAACAAGAATCTTGTAGGAGAAATGGAAATTATCCAGGTAAGAAGTATGAAGAGGCCATTCTGTGCTGATGAATTAGCCTGAGAACCCTCCTCCATCTCCTCCTCCTCCTTTTCTCTTCCTCATCCTCTTCTTCCTCATCTTCCTTCTGTTTCTCTTCCTTTTCCTGTTCCTTCTGTTCCTCCTCCTGTTTCTTTTCCCTTTCTTCCTCCTCATTCTCTACATCCTGTTCTCTTTTCCCCCTCCTCTTCCTGCTTCTATCACTGCTATTACTACTTGATAATATCCAATATGTGATACATGCAGCAAATACTGGCCTATGAATTTATACCTGTAGCAGTTTTTAACCTTTACAACTTTTGGGGGAGTTGATCAGGTAACTTTCTCAGAGTCACAAAATAAAGTAATATGATAGTGAATTAAGCACAGGCAGCTGTTACCAAAGCCTGACATGCTTAGTCAGTTCCCTGGAGTGACTACTCATACAATTAGGAGGCTGAGGTTATTTGTGTACAAAGATAAATCTGGGATTGATTAGAGAGAGCTGGAGTCAATAAAGGGTGGATTTTGAGATCCTGTTACTCTTACCTTCTAGGGAAAGGAGCTCCTGAAATCTTTCCCTTTTTAGTTTCAGCTGGAATAGATCACAAATGTGTGTTTTCATTGTCACAAAAATGCTGTATAATAAACAGTCGCATATATTCACTTAGCCCCGGACTTAGTGGGATTCAGATGACCAAGACTGGGCTGACTTTTGACTGGGCTTGCTTAACAGTTTATGAGTCGGTTAGGAAGCTTATTAACTGTGACTGAACTTGTTCACATGCCTGATAGGAAGCCAACTGTTGGCTGATCCATGCTGACTCAACTAAGATGGTGAGGAACAGCTGGGTTATATTTAGATTTATTGGCTTTTATCTAATGTTCCTTTTCTGTTCCAGGATCCTAACCAGCATATAACATTGCTGTACCTTTAGTCATAATGGCTCCTTAGACTTCTCTTAGCTACACAGTTTCCCAGGTTTTGATGACCTTGACAGTTTTAAGGTCTATTGGTGGTTAAGATATTTTGTGGAAATTCTTGAATTAGGGTTTGTTACATTTGTGTGTGTGTGTAAAACTGAGTTTTGGGTTTGAGAGAAGAACTAGAGTCGTAAACTGTCATTTTCCTCCTATCCTATCAAAAGCACATGCTCTTAAAATCATTTATCATCTTGTGGGATTTATCAGTGAATCTCTTTACTACTTTTTAAAATTAATTTTTAAAACATTTTTGATATGCATCATTGCAATATTCATCATATGGAATTTGCACCTGTTAGATGATATCTTGATTCTTCTTTTTTCCCCCTCTGCTCCCTTCAATTTCTCTTACCCTTCTTATATATAAAATTTTGTTTTGACTTTTCCCTTCTATTCTCTTTTTTCTTTGTCTGTTCTTTACTTTCCCTCTTCCTCATCCCTTGTTCTCCTTCAAATATTTGACCATTTTTCCCTATTCCACAATATGTATTACATGTCATTATAATGAATCTCACATAATATCTTCTTTTTAATTGTATAAACTATTTAAGGTTAACTATTTAAACTTTTCTTGATACCAAGGGAGTTTGCATCATTTTGATTGTCACTTGAATTAAATATGATATGTGAGATCTCAAGGGGATTAGCTATTATGACTGTGATAAATATGATTAATTTCTCATAACAAACACAGAGTGAATAAAAGTAAGTAAATACAATCCCCTAATGCAATAAAAAAGCACAAGAAAAAAAAAGAAACACATTAGACTCAAAAATTATGCCACTATGACCACTAGACTTGGCCGACTATTCTGTAAGAATTCTCTCTCTCAGAGACAGGAAGACAGTAGCTTGCGAGGTAGCTGGGTGGAGAGCCTCTCTGGGAAAAACAGCTCAGACGCTGCAGTTTGACAATACGGAGAGGGCCAAACGAGGGTAGAGGGATTCTCGCAACCTAGGAGGAAACTGAGGAAATAGAAAAAGGGGAAGAGGAAGGAAAAACGTGGGTGGAAGGCTGGAGCCGGATGGGCTCACTGAGACCCATCCTGCCCTGAGCTGGGAGCGCACTGGAGTCACAGGATTCATGGTCATGCTGAAGCCGTGGCCGCGGATAAGGGGAGTTGGTAAGTCCTGGGCCCTTGGTGGGAGGATGCGGTGCAGCGTGGAGTTGAGCCACGGAGGAGAGCTGCATTAATTCTCGGTGAGTGCTGGAAATTGGATCCTGCAGTGGGTGTGGCCATCACGAAGACATATTGGAGTTGGGCAGGTGGTGCCTGTCAGCCACCCCTGGCCCAGAGAGGACTGGTGGGATCTGGTTGGGCTGAGTCATGCCCCTGTTCGGGACACAATAGACAGGGATGGAACTGTCCCAAACTTGTAATGTCTGACACAGCACAGACTAAGGTGCTGAAGGCACTTGCTGGTTGACTGGCTCAGAGAAGTGGGGCCAGCCCACAGTCCCTGCATGCACCTCAGATAACAGCAAACTGGAGAAGGTAGCAAGGCCCCAGCCAGCATGCTTCAGAACAACTGTAAGCAATATGGAGAGGGCTTGACACCTCCACCATACACCTGTCTGAAAGAAACCAGAAACATGATAAGAGAAAGAAATAAGGAAAAGCCTCCAGCCACTGACCCAGGGAAAATAAGTCCAGGGAAAATAAGTCCAGGAGAGGTAAATACAGACGAGATCCAGTGCAGAAATCATGCAGTATTGGCCACAACATCAGTGGACATAAAGAAATACCTTCATGACCTTGTAGATGAACTTAAAACTGAAATTCTAATCCAAGTGAGGCAAGATATAAAAAGATTAATAAAAGAAATGCTAAGCCCCTCTTAAGAAGACACAGATGGAAGAATGGAGGAATCCAGAAAAAGAAGAGAAACCTTTGGTGAAAATATAAACAAAATCTAGAATACATGAAACAGATCCAAAGAGATTACCAGAAAATTAAAAACTCCATTGAAACCTGGCAAAATGCCTTGACAGAAACTAAAGTTAGCCTCTTAAAACTTGAAGATAGATTTGCAATGTGTGACCGTGAAAGAAAAAAACCTCTTAAAAATAACAAGGAACCAGGAAGTAACAACTCAAAGGCTAGAAGATGACAAAAGGATCTATCACTTAAGAATAAAAAGCATGAGCAAAGAAGCAGGAGTAACCACAAATGAATTACCAAGGCTATTCACAGAAATAATTAAGGAAAACTTCCCAAGCATGGGAAAAAGAAATGATATCCAGATAAATGAGGCATACAGAACTCCAACCAACTACAACCAAAACAGATCTATACCCTCACATATAATAATCAAGATCCCAGAAATTCACCACAAGAACAGAATATTAAAAGTGGTCAGAGAAAAGAAGCACATCACCTATAAAGGAAAATCCATCAAAATAATGACAGACTTCTCAACACTACTGAATCAAGGAGAGCCTGGAGTGAAGTAGTCCAAGCCCTGAAAGAAAATAATCTCCAACCCAGATTGATGTACCCTGAAAAACTCTCTCTCAAAATTAATGGAGCAACAAGGTGTTTCCAGAACAAGAAGGAACTGTGGGAGTTCGTGGCTACTAATCTAACCCTACAAAAAATACTGAAGGACATTCTAGAAAGAGAGAGAAAAAAATACCAGGATTCCAGCAACAGTGGCAGAGAGGCCACAATGAATGGGGCAGACAGTGGAATGAAGGAGAAAAGTGGACAAATAATAGCATAAAAATAGAATGGCAGAGATGAGGCAAAGAAGGTGGGTTATAATCTCTAATATAGATAGCCTTGATATGCTAACAAAATGAAACACTGGCAGAGTAGATTAGGAGGCAGGATCCATTGAGATGCTCTGAATAGGAAATATACTCAACCTGAAAGAGAATTAATAAACTTAAAGTCAAAGATGAGAAAACGATGCTCTATGTGACAGGGAACCAGAGAGAAATAGGGAGAACTCATCCAGCAGCTGCAGATAGGAAGGAAAGTCATGACACTTTTGTGCAGTGGAGAACTACCCAGCTATAGGGAAGGAAAACCTTGTGGCGTTAGTAAGTAAAGGAATACAGCTAAAGATCAAGCTCAGGGGTAAAAAGGTTCAACACCAGTTAGATAGATAATGGGTTGCCCCTCTAATCTAAAAACTAAAGGAGTTATTGGGACCCAAAATATACAAAGCACCCAGAGAAAGGGAAAGGGGAGGAATTGCCTAAAAGGAAGGCAGAGGACATTGTTAATAATGTATCAGGATTTAAAAGCCACATTAGTCTTATGGCTTTGTTTAGTTTGATTTTATTTCATCCCGGTCGTCTACTCATACTAGATTTGAGGGCACAGACACCAACCAAAAAAATAACAGGATATACTATGATACATATCCTTAATTCTCTATTAACTTAAACTGAAGCCTTACATTACTTACATTGTCTTACTATGACTGATCTTATTTGAAGCTGGTTTGTTAGACCGCTGTTTTGTCTTGACTGATTTTATCCAAATTTGGTATGCTTGATAGTATCAAGTCTAAGAGTAGAGGCAACCACTCTGAAGATGATAAGATATAATAAGATACCCATTCCAGTTTGACTATTAATTGCTTTTGAAGTCTTACAATGTCTCCAATGTTGTGTTTTTATTAAAATTGCTATGTAATGCTATGTTCAATTTTATTATGTCTGATGATGTAGACAATTCTATTGAAAATAATAAGAGAAAGCTTAGTAACTACTGTAAATCACCTAATATTGTGGTTTTATATGTCTTTTTCATTTCATGTTTTTCTAGGAATTTGTTTTGTAGTCTTGTTTTGATCTGTTTTTTCCCTATAATACACAAAGGATAGGTATACATGTAGAGATTCACACATTGGGAGAATTTCTAAACAGTTTACAGGAACAGATTATGTAATGCACAATGTAATGAACAAATACTGTGAAGAAGAAGAGACACTAAGATACCTAGTGCTAATTCTATAGCATTATGATATAAAATCTAGCAATACTACTGTTAACCGTTCAGAGTGATATTAGTCTAGTCTCTTCTGTTTAATTTCAGCATACGTAAAGATGTGGACAGTTACTTCGAAGAGAATGAGAGACATTATAGCCGCCATTCTTGACTTCCCTAATGTCAGGTCCTGAAGACCTAAAAAGCATTCATCATTCTGTTCCGATTATATTAGTACTATAGTGTTCAGTATGTATTCACTGTGTGGGAAGATGGGGACAACTATTTGGAGGAAAAGTAGAGACAGTATGATAGACAGTGAAGATCTCCAGTCGACTTGCTTTGAAATCCATGTTTCTTAAAATTGTTTCCTTATAATCTTTTTTGTTCTGTTTAATCTTACCCTCTTTAAAATAAAAAAAATTATCTCCTTTTAATGATGACTGGATACAAGATCACAGCTTTAATTTTCAGTAATGTTTTCTCCCCTTTGACCAATACCCTCACCTCTACTTATTTTTTTAAAATTAATGAAGTTTATCGGTATGTTTTTAATATACATGATCACATTCATCACAGGAATTTGTTACATGTATGTAATGTGTCTGGATTCTTTTTTTTTTCCCATTCCCCTTCTGTTCCTTCTCCCCCTCTTCTCCTGATTTACAAAAGCTTTGTTTCCATTTTTTTTTATTTTCTCAGTTTTTCTTTTCTCTGTCCTCCTCTTTTCTTCCTATATCCCTGGTTCTGTTTCCCACTTGAACATTTTCTTCCTGTTTCATAACATCTATTACACATTCTGGTCCTTATTTACATTTTTAGCTTCTCACACCAGAGAAACCATGTGATATTTGAACACGTGTGTCTTAATTTTTTTTTTTACTTAAGAGTGTCATCTCAGGATACATCCATTTAGCCAGAAATATCTCATTTGTCTTTATTTATGACTGAGTAGTATTGCATTGTATAAAAAACTCCACATTTTGTTTATCCATTCATCAACTGATGAGCATTTGGCGTTTCCAAGATTTAGCTGTTACAAACCATGCTGCTATCAACATGAGTGTGCATGTGTCATCATGATATAATGCTTTTAATTCTTTTGGGAAGATATCTAGAAGGGGATTCATTTTTTGAAGAAACTCCACACTGATTTACATAGTGGTTGCACCAGTCTATACTCCTATCAACTGTGGAGAAGAATTCCTTTTTCCCACAGACCCTCCAGCATTTGTTATTGGTAATAGTCATTTTTTCTGGAGTAAGACAGAATCTCAGAATTGTTTTAATTTGCATCTGTCAAGTGACCACTGCTGTCAAACATTTTTTCATATGTTTATTTGCCATTTGTACTTCTTCATTTGAGAAGTACATATTCATTACAGATGCCCATTTTTGGTTTGGGTCTTTAAATTTAGGGGTTCTGATATTTTTTGAGATCTTTTCCTTTTCTAAAGACAGGTATTGTCATGTAGTTTAGGCTGGCCTCAACTTGCTTATATAGCCCAGGGAATCCTCCAGGTAATCTTGAGTGCTAGGATTACAAAGGGTATGCTACCATGTCCCACTTGAGTTCTTTTTATATTCTTATTCTAGATACTAGTCTTTTGTCTGAGGAACAGTTGAAAAAAATTTGTTTTGCCAATCTGTGAGTTGTCTTTTCACTCTTTTGGTGATTTCTATATAGGTTTAATGCAATCTCAATCAAAACACCAATAGTATACCATACAGAATTAGAGACAACCATCCTAAAATTCATTTGGAACCAAAAGACACCAAGAATAGCAAAAACAGTTCTAGGCAACAGAAACAAGACAAGGGTATCACAATCCATGACTTGAAATTATACTACAAAGGTACAGTGATAAAAACAGCATGGTAGTGGCAAAAGCAAATAAACAAACAAAGATCGATCAAATGGAAGATGCAGAAACAACTCCAAATACTCAGCCATCTTATCTTTGACAAAAAGACCAAACACTTTCGTTAGAAGAAAAACAACCTCTTTAATAAATGGTAGTGGGGAAACTGGCAGCAGTTATAGCCTGAACAAAGGCACAGAGGAATTGAAAGGCCTGGTGGTTTAAGAAAATGTGAACTAGCTTAGTGAGACCAATGATAGCTTGAAGTGGAGGGATGGAGTCATGAGAGGTGAGCAGGTGATAAGGTGATAAAGGTGTCCCTCTCCACCTTTGAAAGGGTTAGAGTCTCTGAGTCCCAGTTTTAGCAGATTGCAATGGGGAGAATAACAATAGGTCCACGGGCATGCTTTGTTGTGAGAATTAGATGAATGAAACTTGTGGACCACCTAGCACAGTGCTTAGCATCTTGGAAAAGCTCAGGGAGGGCTGATTGGATCATCACTCACTGCCTTGGAGTCATTGATGTGCCAGAGTAAATCAACCACCCTGTGCTGCTGCAGGTTTTAGAAGTCTTTTTCTATATTTATTGGGCTGAAACAGTGCTGAACATAGCTGAGGAGTCATAGATCAGATACAGGGGGAAGAAAAGGTGTACTTTGGGTTCCTGCCATCATGATAAACCTCCACCCTGCTTGGACTGGAGTGAAATAGACAGAGGACTGCACAGGGATTGACCCACTAGAAGATAGTCCCCATGTTGATTGCTTTAAACAGTGTGTCAGATCTTTGCTGTGCTCTGCCTTGTTGGCCTGTTAATCACTTAAGGCTGTCTAAAAGCTGTTACCACAAGGTTGAGCAGTCTTTCTTTTGCTGAACCTATTTTGTACCTCTTAAAGACTGAGGACATCAACCTAAAAGTAATGATGGTATTCTCAGGATTTTCAGGGACATTCAACTGCCAGCTTTTACAATGTCCTGTCCAGACCTCCTGGAGCAGTGCCTAGAAATTTCTAGTCATTGATGCTGACAGTCACTGTGGATTCCAGGAAAAGTAGAGACTGGTAGACAGAATGGCCTGTGATGGGAGCATTTCTCTTATGAAGGAGAAGTTACCTTATGATCAGAACTGAGGCTGCCCCTTTAAGCAGGAACAGTTTTCTCATGGGAACTGGGGTACCCCCCCCCCTTTGACCAATGAGGACTAGGTGGGAGCCACCTCACAGAACCAGAATGGAGATGATGATCACCTGGACTTTAATCCTGCATATCTTTTGCTTCTGCTTTCAATTCTTCCTCTATTTAAACTAAATCTCACCTAGGTATCCCTGTCTGATCCTCCATATCGTCTGAAAATAGTTACGTTGATTAAATTCATTTCCTGTTTCACCATTAATTTTTGTGTTAGATTTCTTTTGGAGTCAGTGGCAGGACCTGATTTGTTGGTGTTCAGAGTCTGGGTTCTGGCCTAGGACCCAGGTGACTACCTTACTTTGAAATTAGGTGTGAACAGGGCTCTTCTGCACAATGATCTCTACAGAAGTCTCCCTCACCTATGGGTGACTCTCTTAGACTCTGCCTGCCTCTTTATTTTGAGTTCTCAGAATAGCACTGACCAGGCGTCTCACGAAGACACATTTTCCACTAGCCTTGGTCAGCAATCCAAGCAATCAACTGACTTATGTAAAGACTGAAAAATAAATAAATGAATATGATACCTATAACTGACAACAGGCTAAGAAAACCTGTGAGAATAGTTTTCTTAGTTTCTTAGAATACCTAAAAGGAATTTTCTTGAAATTTTTACTCTTAGTAATAGGTTAGTAAAAGTTGGACTAACAATGTTATTGTTTAAACATTCACTCAAAAGTAATTAATGTTTATTAAAAACACATTTGAATTTACAGATAAGTAAGGAACAAAGTACAATCACCTATAATTTTTTCATTTGGAGATAACACACTGTAACTTTTTTTGCTATATATTCTCACATTTTATCTTGCAAGTAATAAATGTATACAGTTTCAAATGTGTAAAGTTTTATAGCTTTCTCTTAATTATTTATTGTATCTTGAAAATATTTACTGCCATTAAATATTTTTGTTTTAACTCATGATGTCCTGATAAAAATGAAACATAACCATATTTTCTTTGTGTAATGATTTCCTTGGATTCAGACCTTTCAGATGGCTTCTAATTTTTTTCTTTTTTGTTATGGTGTTTTCATGTTGTAATGAACATAGTTGGAGCTCAATATTTTTGCACAGATTTTGTTTTTCAACCTACATTAGGGTTATATCATGATAAACCCATTACAGGTTGAAAATATCCAAGTTGAAAATGCACTTAATAATACTTGTAACCTACACAAATCATAGTTAAGCAGCTTAGTGCTCCGTAGAACATTGGCTATTTACTGTTGTGATTGCATGGCAGACTGAGGCAGCAGTTAGCCTGATGATACAGCCCAGCACAGTGGGAGGATCATACTGCCCTTCACTAGACCAGGGCAAGATCAAAGGACAACATTCAATGTACAATCATCCCCAGTATTTAAGTGCTATTGGCTCCAGAATCTTCTCCTCAGATACCAAACTCACTGGATTCCTAAATTCCTTCTATAAAATGGCATAGTCTTTACATATAACCTATGCACATTCTCCTCAAAAACTGAAAATATTTTTAGGTTGCTTGTGTAGTTAATACAACATAAATGGGATGTAAATAATTATTATACTACATTGTTTGGGAAATAATGACATGAAAAAAAAAAAAGAAAAAAAGCCTGCCATTTCTTTACAGACACCTGTTTTTTGCACACATTTCTTGAACCATGGTTGCTTAAACCCATCAATGTGGAACCAACTCATGGATGCAGAGGCCAACTGTACTGTTTGCACTGAGTGCACATCACTTTTGCATTTATCAGGGGCTAAAAAATTAAGTTAAACCATAGTTTACTGGGGATTGTGTGTAGGGAGGCTCAAAGAACATGCATATGAATTTGGTGCACGTTTCCCCTCTCTGAGGAACTTCATGCTATTTACACTCCCATCGAAGTGACACTCTGCAAACACGTGGCATTCCGTTATATTTAATATTTGGCAGTTGTACGAATAGACACTGGGATCTGATTTTAGGATGCAGATCGTTGACGACTGATGAGATTGAACATCCTACCTTATGACTGATCAGTTGCTTTTCTCCTATTGTGAACTACTTGTTCATTGTCATTGCTCATATCTCAACTAGTGGATTTGTCTTTTCTTTCCAGAAATAATTATCATATTAATACTTTATTGGGACCCACTGTTTGCTAAATTCCCTCATTTACTCTTTGTAGCAACTCTGTGAGGAATAAAGGCTTTTGCTTCCTCCTAAAAACAAATATGTGGTGTTGTTTCCAGTTTGTCTTTCTGGGAAAGTGTTTTCTTATGGTGCAGCAGAAGAAACTGAGGCAAGGTGCCAGCATGGTCCAGGAGTGCTGGCACGTCTGTGTTATCTTCAAGCCTATGTCTGATCAGAAGCCCACATGGGCTTCTACATATTTATTAGCCTCTCCTCTGTTGAAGCCAATAAGCTATCTTTGTGGTAGATATGGTTGATATTGCAAATACGTTTTCCTTTTAGTCTATTGTTTCCTATTTATTTTTTGATAATGGAATTTTACAATTGATGTCATTATTTGAAAAGGTGATTCACGAACATGAAAGCAACACAGAAAAACTCACAATGACAAATTCACTCGTTCTTAGTCTCTATTTTTCTACTCTAGAAGTTAAAAAAAATTTTTTTTAACCTCAGATCATTCGTATCTCCCTTTTTGGTGTCTAGCTTTAGTGCCATATTTACAAAATCCATTGCTTCTACACTTGTTATGAATATTCATTTATATTTCCTTACTGCTTTTATGGTTTTTTGGGGGGGAGGTTCTACACTTTAATTACTTGGATTTATTTGGACTTAGAGCATGAGGTATGTTTTTTTGTTTTTTTCTGGGTAGGTAGCCAACATTTGAATTTTAAATTTGAAGGGAAAGCAGAGTATATTTCATGTCTGATTGCAGAATCTGAGGGAATTAGTTACACAGCAATAAAAAGAATGTCAGTGCTGAGGACATCACAAGGAAAAGCAGCTGCTGGGGGCAGAAAGTGAAACTGCTCATGATTTTGCTAACGGAATCCACAACTTCTAAAAAATAGGGTTGAACACTTAACCTATGTGATGAAAGAGGAATCCATAGGGTCACTCCTATCAGACTCTCCCAGCTGGATTCTCGCCACCATGCCGGGCTGAAACACCTAGAGGCCAACAGGACAAAGATTCTACTGTGCACATCAGACCTTTCTCCATTTTTCTGGTGCGATCCATGCCCTCTTTGGGTGTCTTTGAGCTCTCTGGCAAGTGACCAACTCTGAGATCCATGGGAAAAGATCCCAACTGTAGTCTCACAGGGCTGAGTGGGTGCCAAATGGAAACCAAAACTTTGGAGCAAAACTCCTGGGGGAGAGTAGGGTGGCAATCTAGTTATTGGCTGGTCTGGGAAAGTCCAAAACTTAGTCTGGGGTTCCAATTTTCCCGTAGATTCCTTGGGTAAATTTGAGCATATTCAGATTTACATAATATGCAAGGCTCTGGCCCATATAGATAGTTATCTCCTGATACCTAGTCATTTCCCAATCTTCTGTATTCTTTGAAAATAAAAGTACGTCTTCTTTTCTTTCCCCATTGCAAAATCCCAATTGCTTTTGCCTTTGGTTTGTTGCCATGGCTTCTTCAAGGGTGCCCTCATTTCTAAGTGCCTTTTCCTCACCCCACTGGTATAAAATAGGTGATTGTAATGTGAGCTGTGGGCAACATGGCTTATATTCATTGCTGTTCAGCCTGTATTTTTTGCTTGTCGAGTGCAATTTAGACTTAGCACATTAACTCGTTTCATTCATTTCCAGCCTTTCTCTTGGTTGCCCCGTGCTTCATTATATCAGCTTCTCATGCTTAATACTGCTTTCCACTAGTGCCATTCTCCTGCCTCTCATTTCCACCCATATATCAATGTCCTTCTCAAAAGCCTTCCCAGATAGCTCCAGTCACTTCCCAGTCGGTCTCTGGTCTTTTCTCTCTCATAAGTACTTTTCCATCTGTATTTCAATATTTGTGCCATCTTGCCTGGTCGTATTCTATACTTGCAAAGATCTCTGCCATTCTGGGAGGGCAGACATTTATCTAGTCTTGGCTTTGTCTTCCTCCCTTTTAGGGTTTATATGTACTAAGTGTTTGGTGTGTGCTTGTTGAATCCATTAGTGCTTAGTAAACATTTGACATGAACAAGCCTTCTCAGTGTACAGTTAACGCAGGGGTCAACTTAAATTTAATTACCATTTAGCAGTTAGCAGAGCAAGGCTGATTACCACTATACATACAAAAGAGACACGTTCACAGTTTGTTTGTAGTATGGGTTTCCAAGGCTCAGTTTTGGTTTGTTAGCAAGTAGCTATGAAATGATACCTCAATTGATAGATCCTTTTATGGGAAGGCTACTTAAAGTGAAGTCAGCTTTAAAATTACTGCAGCAAACAAATCTTTATTAGTCATGCTAAATTAGGGGAGTAAAGTAAACCAGATAAATTTACTTTTCCAATAAAAAAAAGAAACTTTAGAAGATATATAGTAGATACTTTGCTGTGTGTTAGTATTCTAAGCATGTCACTTGTATTGATTTATTTGATCCTCAAAACACTTCTACAAGATAAGTAAATTATTATCTTCACCTATAGTCCTTTGCTACCTTTGGTTTTCTTACTAGAATCTCTACTGATTTGAAAGTTCAATCAGTGATGCAGAAAGAGCACAAGATATAACTTAGAAAGAATGTTATAGTATTTAAGGTTTTATGTTGCTACTATGAATATTGTTTTAGGAAGATGAACAATTGGTGAATTTTAACATCTGTGATATTTTGTCATTGAATGAGAATCTGCATTTGTATTTCCCTGCTGTGACATTTTAGAATAAAAAGATTTATCCTAATAAAATTGACCCTTTTATATCTCAATTGAAAACAAAACAATGGTTCTTCAGTCAATTTTTCGTCTTGTGCCTAGAGTAATAGGAAATGTGAAAATAACATTTGTTGAAGTATGAACTGGGCACCCTGGAGGTCCTTATGACATTTGAGAGAGTCCACGAGGCCAAGACTATTTTTCATAGTAATACAAAGATTTTATGTGGCTTGTTCACCCTCATTCTCCCATGAGTAGACAGTGGAGTTTTCCAGGGGCTAAATGATCTACATATATGAATAACACAGCCACAGGATTAAGCGCAGAGTCAGTCCTAAGAATCTGGCTGATTTCCATCAGAGCCAAACACTAAAGAGATTTGCAGAATTGTGAAGCAGTGCCCCACTGTTGTCAAATTAATTTTGTTTTGGGATTTTAGTTATTTTTCTCTAAAAATACATTACTTGTGTTAATCTACTAGTGTATAATTGATTTACTATTGATATTTTAAAAGAAATATTTTAAATTCTCAAAATAGCCTCAGATATAAACTATGTAACAGATGTAAACTATGTAAAAAACTTGAATAACGTAATAATAATATTAATATGATTAATATTAAGTTATTGAATAATTTTCAAGAATGTCAAGGGGCCAAAATGTTTGACAACTGCTGATGTGGAGAAATAAGAACAGATTCAGCTCTTGAGTTGCATCCAGGTTAGCATCTCTATTTTTCTTTTTTTGTGCTTGGGATGGAACCCAGGGAGTTACATGCATGTCAAATTCTCTAATCAAGCTATGTCCCTCTCTTAAGATAATTTCTGAAATCATAATTTCAGGTCTGTATAAGTGCTTGAATACTGTACTTATAGCTTAAAGTGCATTTTAGCTTGTTGGTCCATATGGCTTAGAATTGTTACTCACATACTCAAAGCATATTTGTGAATGCTCCTCATGAGTTGGGTACTGGGCTGAGTATTGGAAGCAAAATCATCGCAAGGCAGTCTGTCTTTGGGGACCTTAGTTATGGAGTTTGGTCTTGTGTTGTTCCCTTCAGTACTGGCCATACCCAGGGTCTGTGAGCCTTTGCACAACCCATCAGTAATTTGTGGTCCTGGGAGACCTGACACCTGTCTGGAACCCTTCAGCTAATCAGGGTGAATACAGTCCAACCATGATGCTTAGTGGCATCATGATGCAGGAGGACGGCATGGGGGGAGATCAGTGCACACTGCCACGATAAGGGAATCTGGAATGGCAGTGAACTCAGAGGGACATACAGGTTAACATCTCTGAGTGGCCAGTGCTAGCTGGTGTGGGATGATATGAGGTTTGCAGAAGCGAGATCTCTGCTCATCATGCAGGCCATAGGGGGCAGGGACCTGGAAGGGGAACTCCCTGGTCCAAGACTAGCTTTTCTGCAGTTGAGAATGGGAGCTCTCTTTCGTCTTTAAGGCTGCTGGCACGCAGGTGTCTCTCTTGGATGTGCCTATGTCATTACCCAGTGTTTCCCAAACTTTCCCAAATAAAAAAAAAAAAATCATTAACTGGAAGTACTTGTTAAACACATGGGTTACAGAAGCACATCTGGGATGTGTTAACCTCAAGAGGGGAATGGAGTTCTGTATCGTCATCGAACATTCCAGGTTAATTTTCTTTTCTCATCACAGTCAAGTTTGGGAAATGCTTCTGTGACCCATTACCAGCCTTAGCCTGCATACCGGGAAAGGCTGTAAAAACACCACGGTTCAGGATCTGCACAGGGACTAATTTAACCAAAGCAGTGTAATAGTAGTGAAGATGAATGGATAATAATTGGCCCTGTATCTGAGAGTTTGGGGTTTTGTGGAAAATCATGTTATCCATAGCCTCAGAATTGTTACTTAGCTGGGAAAAATGTCTGACGTCATTACTGCTGTTTTTCTGGAGTTAAGAAGTAAGAATGCCACATTCTGAACTAAGGATGAGATTAGAGGTGGTAATGGAGGTGAGAAAGGTCAGCTTGGTTTGGGGATGGGAGGAGGAAGACAGCGTTTTGTGGCTGCTTTGGGCTGCAGGTTCCATCCAGGTCACAGTCAGGGATACGAGACTTCTGCAGAGGCCAAGTGGGAAATGGTCTTCCTAGCTTGCTTACCTGGAAACATAACAGAGAAACAAAATTACACCAAAGCGCTCACTGTTCCTGAGAACTTTCCTGGTAAACGGGAAGCACATGCTGATCTCATGGAAAAATCAGTTGAGATTTTACAGGGGAAAATGCTTTTGCTTTTTCTTTGATGAAATCATGGACTCTGACACCACTGAGCCAGAAGACATTTGACAGGCCTAATGGCTCTATTGCCCATTTCTTCTTTCCATCTATTTCTCCTCATACAATCTGGAGTGGGTGCCAGGAAATGTGACACTCTGGCACTGACTTGCTGTGTGACCTTGCACAAGCTCCTTGCCCACTCTGTGCCTCGTTTTCCGTATATGTTTAAAGGAAGTCATGCTTCAATCTGTTGAACCCTTCTATCTGGCACATTGCAAAAATATGACTTCCAGGACAATGTTCTAACACACTCTTAGATAAAGCATCTTACTGTGTAGGTGTGAAAGATAGAATTGCTTCTAGAAAGAAATGTTTTTTGGGTGACCAAATTAAACAGGGTCTGGTCAGGGACTTAGAGGCCAGTCTTAGCACTCAGAAAATCTTGTCTGCTTCCATGAAAGAAAGAAGGGTTGTTTACTTATTTATTTACTTACCTGTAAAGGTGTTTACTTTTTAAATTTAACATTTTCCAGCTTTAATGTAGTATGATAGATAAACAATGCAGATATGTAGAATATAAAATGTTACAGTGTGTGGATGCTTTGTAAGATGATCACCACAATTAAGCTAATTAACACATCCCTCACCTCACACGGTTATCATTTTTTTGTGGCTGTAACATTTAAGATCTACTTTCTAAGCAAATTTCAACTATATGATATAGTTTTAATTGTTGCTACACTGTAGACTGAGGCTCCAGTATTTATTCATCTTAGAACTAAAGGATTTTATGCTCTTTGACCAATATGTCCCCTCTCTGTCCATCTCTCAGTCTATGGTAATGAGCATTCTCCTCTGTGACTGTGAGTTTGACATTTTTTGAGCATACACTTGCATGCACGCACACACACACACACACACGCGTGTGCAATGATACCATGTAGTCTTTGCTTCTTGGTGTCTGGTTTATTTCACTAACAATATCCTCAAGATAGATCCTTGTTATTGCAAAAGAAGAATTTTCTTCTTTTTTAAAAGGGTGAAATATACTTGTGTATGTGGGTATACATGTGTGGAAGTGTGTGTGTGTCTGTGTGATATTTTCACTGATGGACACTTAGGTTGTTTCCATTTCTGGGCTCCCATGAAGTGTGCTGCAGTGAACACAGAAGTGCCTGCTTCAGCTCCCAGCTAGGTCGTGTGGACTTGGCTTCCCGACCTACTTTCTGAGGCCCATTTCCTTCAGCCAGGTGTCTGGGTAAGACAGGGTTTCTCTTATACCCAGAGACACACTTTGTACTCAGCATCTCTTGAGCAAGAACTTTCTGTGCAAACTTTGGCATGAGTCAAAGAACACTTGCGTTCTCTCTGAAGGTAGTTTCCTGGACGAGGTTAGAGCTGAGCAGCCTTTTTTCCCTTCTTTCTCCACCTTCCCCGACCCAGTCCCTTGGAATTGAGCAGCAATGGTGAGGAGTCCAGAGTTGCTCCACAGCTGTCATATGTCAGGCTTGGGAATCAGAGTCTGAGACTGGTCCTGGTTCTTCAGTACCTTCTCTGTAGGTCCTTGAATAGGTGCTTGTCCCATCATCAGCCTTGTGCCTGTGAATGGGAGGTTGGAATGGGATTAGGGCTCCTCATGTTAGGGCTAAGTGTGCTGTATTAAAAATGAAGTCCAGACCTTGCTCTCAAGGATCCTGGGGTAGATAAATCTGAAGTAAGTGGTGAGTCACTGCTCTTGACCTGAGGTGACTACTCAAAATCCTAGATGTCTACTATTGGTGCTACAACTCAGTGATTCAGCTCACTGGTACAATTCACCCATCTTTCGGAATGTGAGAGAATTCAGACTAATTTCCTCTTGTACAGGATTGTCATCCAATATGTAGGTCTATCAGACTCAGTGGTAGCAAAGGCTACTTGCTAATATTTACTCTCTCAGGTTGGGTTCTTTGAAAGCAAAGCCTAAGGCAAGGACTTAGATGAGAAGTTCATTTAGGAGTTAACTTCAGGGGGTATTAAGAAGGAAGAAAAGTAAATAAAGGGTTTGCTGTTGAATTGGTCACTACTGGAGACCTCTGTCAGTTTATGACACTTATGCTCAGCCAGAAGTGACTCTTCTTCCAGATGGAATGTGGCAGCAGCCAAATTGATTATCAGAACTCAGAGATGCTACCAGCATCCAGGGGTTGCTGATGCACAGCTTATGATGCACCAGGCAGCCTCTTACCTCAATGAAAAAGTACCTTGACCCAAATATCAATGATACTGAGACTGAGGAATCTGAAACTCGTGCCTCAGAATTATCCCTGTACAGGGCCACAAAGCCTGGAGCATCTATTCATCAGCTCTTGTTCACCTCTTAGTAAGAATTGTCTCTGGGACCATAAACGCCTTCAGGTGTACCTGAATTAGAGCTGAGCAGGCATCTGCGGTTTGGGAAAAGGACTTGAGACAGGAAAGTGGAGATGCCATGACAGCATAGGTGGAACACTGGCCAGGTATGTGAAATAGCTTAGCTTGTCAAGTAAATGTGGCAAGATATGATTTTCCAAATTGAGTCATAAATGATTCTGGAGCAATGGAATATATGAGCAATTGAAAATATTATGGAATGAAAAGTGTCATTATCTAATTCTGGCATATACATGATTTAAGGCTGGAAATCCGGTATGGTGCAGAGAAGCTACAGGGTAAAATGGTTAAAAACATGAGCTATAGGCCAAGATTAAATCCTGCTTCCAAGAGATGGACAAAGGGAGAGGGAGGAAAAGAGACAGGAAGTGAAAAGGATTAAGATGTGTTATGCATTACATGTACTAACTCCCCACGATGAATGCAATTATTATGTACTGCAAATATGCACTGCTAAAAATAAAAATGAAAGAAAAAAGCCTCAAGACAATGAATTCTAAAAAAAATTCTGCCTACAGCACTTCATGGTTTTGTGCTTTCAGGAAGATAACTTCACCTTTTTTATCTAGAAAATGGGGTAGAAAATGGTTTCTAACTCATAAAATGTGGGAAGTAACATATACATGTGTATACATGTAATGTAAAACAATAATTCCAATGATTGGTGAGCACTGACTAACTTACTGGTAATTACCAGTAGCCAGGGACTGGGAAGTTACAACATCAACTTGTCTTCACTTTTTTCCACTGATACTGGGCATGGGAAATTCAGTTCAGTTCAGTTCAGTTCAATTCAATTCAGTTCAGTTTAGTTCAACTCAACTCAACTCAATTAATCTCAACTCACTCAACTCAACACAACTCAGTTCAATTCAGTTCAGTTCAGTTCAGTCGAAAAATATTTATTAAGTTCCTATTATCTGCCAGATGCTGTGCTAGGTTCTTCAGGAAACGCATGAAGTACTTAGGGTAACAGTCTTGTTTTTTCTCCTGTGCAGTTTGCTTTATTATGCCCTCCT
Organism: Cavia porcellus; assembly: GCF_034190915.1. Lineage (NCBI taxonomy): Eukaryota > Metazoa > Chordata > Mammalia > Rodentia > Caviidae > Cavia > Cavia porcellus. The sequence goes on along the minus strand of NW_026947484.1, from coordinate 173,155,944 downwards.
TTCATTTCTCCATATTTAATGAAGTGTTGGTGGAGAATAAAGAGTATGAAACCTAGAGATGAACGTAGTTCCAGGCTCAACCATGTTATGCAGTGGTAGTAGATTTGGGAAACCACTTTACTTCTTAATTTTTGCATTTAGAAAGTGAATACGATCTATTCCTGTCTTACTTTATTGCTTAAAGTTTAAGGAAGATTGTATAGACAAAAATACTATAAGAATTGCTAATGAGCCAAAAGTTTATTGTTTTACTAAAATTGGCAGCATCCTCAACTCTATGTGTGCCTCAAGTATTTAAAATCATAAAGACTTCTGGGTTCTAGTATTATGATTGTTCAGTGTGCCTGAAGGGGACCCAGGAAATATATAATTCAAAAACATTTAGTCAATATTTGTTATCATCAGATTTGAGAACCTCTAACCTACATTATGTTAAGGAACAGATAGCAATCCTTACTTGACTTTGTGTTCGCAATTGCTAACCTAATTCTTGGGATATAGTGTGATCAGTAAAAGCTTTTCAAAAAATCAAATGCCAACGCGGTATATTTAAATCTGAGGGAATTTATAGCATATGAAGAATCACCATATTTTCATATCTGCATGTTTGGCCTTGATTCACTGTTCTTACATTGAATTAGTTCATTTGTCCCTGAAGCTCCTGATTAATTCATACCTGTGATACAACACTGTATGTACTACCTTACATTCAAAATTATCATGAGTGACAATATTTTCCTTTTCTGTTTCAAAGGTGATATTGAAAATTAAAGAGGTTTAACAGAGAACAGAGATTTTTTAGGCTGTAGCCTGGTATAAATACATAGAAAATTAATGTTATTAAACAAAAATATACTAAGTGACTTCATGGTTCTCCAAGGCTCTATAGATTCTGTGACTGTAGAAAAGAGTTTGTATACTTAAAGATTCAACACTTCAGCAAAGTGTTGAAAGAGTTCAGCCAAGTGATTCAGAGATCAGATTTAAAATAAGAAGCCATGGAAAATTCAAGCCTGGGCAGAGGTGCAGAGGGAAGGCCAACAAACGGTACAGAGGAACCAGATTACTAATAGCAGAAAGTGAAACTCAAAGTAAAAGATGTTAAAAAGGAGCACTGTATGGAGCACTGTATGGAGCACTGTATGATGATGGAACTTTATAATGACTTTTAATAGAATATGACTGTCAAGAGTAGTTACATGCAGTGCCATGGATACAGCTCAGCAGCACAAGTGCCTACCTAGCAAGCACAAGGTTATGAGTTGGATCTCTGGTACCACCATCATCACCAAAAAAAAAAAAAAAAAAAGTAGCTATGTGCTAAGGAATACAGCATTTAAAGATAAGAAACAAAATCTTCAAAACACATAAGAAAAATTTGATAGAATTTCAGTGGGTAAATTTATTATAGGTTCTTGAAATTATGACAGATCCAGTAAACACAAATATAAAGAGAATATGAACACAGTTTATAAAACATTTCAAGCAGAAGTCCATAAGTGTTATGAAAAAATATTTTTAAAAAGCACTTATACAACCCTAAGAAGGCCAAAAATACACCCTAATAATTCTTCCATAGTACAAACAGTGTTGATCTGGGTTGCCCAATGTGGTAGCCATGATTCCTACTTTCTATTGAGCACTTGAAATACAGGTTGACTTGAGATGAGATATATATATATATATATAAAATATGGGGCAGATTTCAACGACTTAGTGCCAAAAAAGGAATATAAAAATTCCCGTTAATATTTTCAACATTGATTAATGCTCAAATGGTAACATTTAGATTTTATCAGACTAAGCAAAATACTAAATGCTGAGGAGTTAGCTCAGTGGCATTAAGTGCCTGCCTGGCAGGTATGAGGTCATGAATTCAGTCCCTGGTACCAAAAAAAAATATTAAATTTAATTTCACCTAATTATTTTTATCTTCTTAAATGTCACTGCTAAAGATATTTTAAAATTAAGTGTGTCACACACTTGTGGCTTGTCTAATATGCCTATTGGATAACCCTATAACAGACTGCAATTCTTTTCCCCAATGTTATACATTAAAAATAAAGCATGAAATGTAATACTAAACAGAACTTTGTACCACTTGCAAATTGGAAAACAATGCAAATTATAAGCTCCCATTTAAAAAATCTCTTTGTGTTAAAGAGGAAGTCAATCTGACAATATCAGAATATTTAGGAAATAGATGTAAATAATACAATAATATCAAAACACATGGGAATTACCTCAAAGAAACTTAGAATCGCTAGTCACTTTCATTACCAAGTTAAAAAAAAAAAAGAAATAAAAAAACTAAAAGCCTATTCGGAAATCAGGAAAAAAAAAAGCTGTATTATCCTGAGAGGTCTTAATCAGGTTTGTGAAAGCTCCTCAGGGTATAATGAATGTGTAACTGTCTTAGCAGGTGGCATCTACTATGAGCCAAGTCACAGGGGTTTAGTTACATTATCTCTAATCTTTCTAAGCATAATAAGAAGTTGGCACACTTACTGCCATTTTGCAGATGGCACAATGGATTCTGCAAGGTTTAGTAATCTGTTCAAAGCCTCAAAATAAACTAGATGTAGCGAAAGCAATTCTGTTGCTTGATAGTGTCAAGTTCGAGGGTATAGGCAACCATTTGGAAGGCAACCAGATATTCTATGATGCCCGTTATCATTTGACTATTATCTTCTTTGGAAGCCCTGTAAGCTCTCCAGTGTGGGTTTTACTGGTCTTCTGCACTGCTTTGTTCAATTCTTTTATAGCAGCTGATATGGGCAACTCTTTTTAAGATAACAAGAGGCATAATGGTAACCATTGTTGATCACCTAGTAATCTTTTTTTTTTTGCATTATATACTATGTCCATCCTCCTGTTCTAACGGACTCTGTTTTGCTTTCTCACATTGGGTTTTTCTTTGGTCTGTCTTGTTTTGTTTTTTGAATCTTTATTCTTTTCCTCTTCAAAGAAAAAGTTATAAGAACTGTGGGAATAATGAAAACCAAAATGTGTGATTGTTAGTGTGAAAAAGAGAGGGAGGAAAGTGATCTAAAGGATATAACTGCAAGTGTGTTTAGATGTGTAGGATAGAGAACCATATTGCTGAGTTTTTGTTGGATCATTGAACAGAACTGTCTGCAATCTCACTGTATTAATGTCCACTTTGTATGCTTTAATTTTGTAATCTGGGCAGCTGTTTGTGAGATGACAATGTGTCATCTATTAACTGGTGAATTCTTACTGTATATTTTTTCTCTTGAAATTTTGTATTACTTCTAGTATTACTTCCAGCCTTTTACTGTTTTGCTTTGTTTAGTTTTGTTTTTCTCTTTAAATAAATTAAAAAGAACAATTCTGGGCAACAAGAGCAAAGCAGAGTCATCAAAATCCTTGATTTGAAGTTATAATACAAAGCTACCATAATCAAAATAGCATGGTACTGGAAAAGAAGACCTGAGGATCAATGAAACAGTGTAGGAGATTCAGAACAACTCCAAGCACACTCAGCTAAATTACCATTGACAAACAGGCCAAGCACCTTAACAGGAAGAGAGATGGCCTCCTTAATAAATGGTGTTGGGAAAACTGATTTTCTATATGCTGAAAACTGAATCTAGATCTCTATTTCTCACCATATACTAATGTAAAATTGAAATATATAAAATATCTAAATATAAAAACAAACAATCTGCTGGAAGATAGAATAGGTAAAACTCTGGAATAGGTGTAGGCAAAGGTTTTATGAACAAAACTTTCATAACCCAAGAAATATTACAAAAATTACTAATTGGAATCACATAAAATAAAAAAATTTGCACAGCAAAATAAACTACCAACATAACAAAGTGACATCCTACAGAATGGATAAATTTTTACCAGCTACTCATTGAAGGACTAATATGTAGACCATATCCCACAACTAAAAAAAAAAAATCAGATCCAGCACTACAGCTGCTATCAGGGACGCTTTTCATCAGTAATCAGCTCAGGTCTGGAGGGCAGTGTTTACCGCTGTCCCTGCTGTGCACACTCCAGCCACCATCAGAGAGGCCTCACACTAGAAACCAGCTGAGGTCTGGGAGGCAGCGGCCAGCCCACCCCCATGTGCACTTCAGTTGCCATCAGGGAGCCAGTGCATCCTGGGAAAAGCAGCAGTTAGCCCTGTACCAGGGCACCCATTGGCCACCATTGGATACCCATAGCCAGTATTGGCCAGGAGAACCAAGCAGTCACGCTTTGGAGAAACTGTAGCGAATGTGGGAAGTACCTGGGACTCTACTACCTACTTATCTAGAAGAACCCAAGACTATGTCAAGACAAAGAAGCAAAAGGCACTCTCTGGCCTCCAATCCAAGCAGAGCAAGTCCAGGAGATGTAAACACAGAGGAGACCAAGAGTTGTACACTTAAAGTTTCAGAAGTGATGGTAACTGAAGTAAAGAAACAACTTCATGAGGCTATAAAAGAAATTACAACAGAAATACCATCTCAGGTAAAAGAAGAAAAAAAAATGAAATAAAAGAATTGCCAAGCACCTCTATAGAAGATACAGATAAAAAAATAGAGGAGCATAGGAAAATGAGGGAAATCTTGAATGAACAATATAAAAAAGATTTAGAATACATGAAACAGATTAAAAAATATATCCAGGAAATAAAAAATCTCCATTGAAAGCTGGAAAAACCACCTAAAAGAAACTGAAGATAGATTTTCAAACCTTGAAGACAGGTTTGCAGCATGTGATTGTGAAAGAGAAGATCTCTTAAAAATAGCAAAGAACCAGGAAATAAGAATTCAATGGCTGCAAGATGATGCACCATATTTAGAATAATAGGCACTAATGAAAAAATCAGGGGTAAACACAAATGATATTAAAAGTTTATTTGCAGAAGTAATAGCAGAAAACTTCCCAAGCATGGTAAAAGGATGTGACACACAGGTAAGTGAGGCATATAGAATTCCAGATAGCCAAACCAAATAAAAACCAAAATAAATCCACACCCAGACATATAATAATGAAGATCCAAGAAATTCAACACATGAACAGAATATTAAAAGCTGTTAGAGAAAAGAATCAGATCACTGTAAAGGAAAACCCATCAGAATGATGAAGAACTTCTCAACACAAACCATCAAGTCAAGAACAGGTTGGAGTGGAGCATTTCAAGTCCTTAAAGAAAACAATTTCCAACCGAGATTGATGTAGCCTGAAAAACTATCTTTCAAAATTAATGGAGAAACAAGAAACTTCCATGACAAAAAATAAATGAAGGAATTCATGACTTCCAAACCAACCCTACAGAGAATACTGAAGGACATTCTAGATAGAGATTTTCTTACAAAAGGACCATAAATCCAGAAACAGTGGCAGAGGGGGTTCACCAAGTGGGCAGAGAATTGAATGGAGAGGAAAAGTAGGCAGCCTATGGCAGGAAAACAGCATGGCAGAGACGAGGCAATGCATGTTGGCCATAATCACTACTATAGATGGCCTGAATTCACCAATAAAAAGAAACACCGGCAGAATGGATCAGGAGATAGTGTCCAACAATATGCTTTATACAAGCAACATGTTTAACCCCAAAGGTGGTTCACAGACCGAAAGTCAAAGGGGAGAGAACAACGCTCTATGTGACAGGGAACCAGAAGGAAGTGGGGGTAGCTCGCCCATGAGCTGCAGAGTGGACAAGAGAGTCATGGTACTTTTATACAATGGAAAGCTACTCAGCTATAAAGAAAGATAACCTTGAGGCTCTTGTAGGTAAATGGGTACAACTTGAGATCACGCTCATGGGTGAAATGACTCATAGTCACATGGGTGAATAGGGTGTTGTCTCCCTAGTATAAAACTAAAGGAGTTGGTGGGATCCAAAATGCATAATATAGCCTGTGAAAGTGAAAGGAGAGGAAGTGTCTAAAAAGGGAAGGCAGTGGCCATTGTTAATCTATTATCATGATTAGAAACCCTTATTGTTTTCATTGTTCTTTTAGTTTGACTTTATTCTGTTTTGTTTTGTTTGATTTTATTACATTTGATGGCATGGACAGCTATTTCAAAGATAACAAAATAAATTATGGTAGCCATTATTGATTTCCTATTGTCCGGTTTTGAAGCCCTGTATCGCCTTCATTGTTTTGTTTTGATTGATTTTATTTTACTGTGTTTTGTTCAATTGTATTAGGCTGATGGTATAGGCAACTACTTTGAAGATAACAAGTTGCATTATGGTAGCCACTGTTTCGATAATAGGAGTTTTCCTATTATCTTGTTTTGAAATCCTGTATTGCTTTTATTGTTCTGATGGACTCTCTTCTATTTCATTTCATTTGGTTTTATTTTCTTCAAAATAAAAAAAGGAAAGAAAAAAATCAGATCCACCCAAATTTAAGGACTCAATTAAAAAATGGGTATCTAAAATAAACAGTTCTCAGATGAAGTACAAACAGCAAATAAATATATGAAAAATATTCAATGTTAGAGGTCATTTGATAATGCAAATTAAATTACACTGAGTGTTCGTCTTGTTCCATAAAGACTAGCTATCATCAAGAACTCAAATTGGGTGGGGCAGGTGGGCTCACAGGTGGCACAGGTGAACCTCTGCTACCAGGATGAATCTATTAGAAGAACCCTAAATCTTATGTAAAATGACCTTCAGTGATCTTACATTGAGCACTGCATGTTTTTATGATAATTGGATCAAAGATGCTATTTAGAGTGATTTCTACAAAGAAACCCAATTTCACAGTTGACATCCTTCTCAGGAGACCAATTTTGTTTCACTAAGAACTGCCAGGAAAATGGAAGACTGGTGAGCAGCAGAAAAAGAACCTTCAAGTTTTGGTGTCCAGACCCTGGAATACGGCAATGTGGGAAAGAAAAGGAGGAAAGGTGGATCTGATGGATATGGGAAGGATCTGAACTGAGATTTGAAGCCCATGGAGACTGATAATTCAGGAATCCAGCGAAAATAAGAAAATCAGGGGTGGTGACCCTTCTGGTTTGGCAGAAACAGCCAGAAAGCCATGCAGCCCTTCTGTGGGCTGGTACAGGCCCTGCTGGCTGGGGGAGAAGCTGCAAGGAAGCCGAGAAGCCTCCCAAGTACGCCAGCAGAGGCCCTGCACGCTGGAGAGAAGCAGTAAGAAGCTACCTCCACCTTCCTAACAAACCCTGTTGGCAATTGGACTCAGCTCAGGCTGGGATGAGAGCAACTGAACTGAGGAGCAACCTGACCCTTACGCTGTTCGACTGACTTTGTAAGCCTTGGGTCAGTAGTCTGAGCAATTATTTAGAGGATAACAATTTAGAGGATGCAATATTACTATTGTGAATTTCCTACTGCTCCTATCATTGTTTTGTTTTGGTTCCTTTTACTGTTCTATTTTACTGCCTCTTAAAAAAACCCCTGATTTTCAAAGTAAACATATGTCTTGCTCACTGAACTTTATTTGAACACGTGTGCCAAGCAGATTCATATAGCTTTTAAGATAGAGTTATTTGGAAAAACAAATCTCTTGTAATCCAGATCTTTCTGTTTACTGTCTCAATGTAAGAACCCAACAATATAGGTAATCAGTGTCGATTCACTCAAGAGCCAGATAAACTTAGATGACGGTGATTGTTAACATTGTTCCAGAAGTAGATAAATTTGTAATTTGTGCTACTTCAGAATTCCAGTTCCACTTTTAACTACAGGTCAACTTTTTCCCTTTTTTTTGGTACTAGAAATCAAACTCAGGACATTGTGCTAGCCAATCAGGCACGGGTCTTCTGAGCTATACCCTCCACCTAACTTTTTACATCTTATTAGGAGTACTTTAATTGAAAAGCTGAATAATCCTAGATCAGAGATAGGAATAACGGGGAGTGAGAATTGGTTAAGAGAGTCCTGGTAACCAAGGCAACAGGGCAGGGAAGATGCACCCCAAAGAAAGGCAAGAAGGAAAGAGAAAGGACCACATGTCAAGGTTATGCTAGCTGTAATCTTGGGCGAGGACAAAGGTGTGGCAATGTAGAAGGAAAAGAGCTACATTTAAGGTCCTGCACTGCTGAAGATTAACTAGGGGATCTTCAAAAAATTCTGTATAGGCCTGTGCATCTCAGTTTCTTTGTTAGTGAAACAAGGTAAGAATAGCACTTACCGCCTGCTGCATAATATGCAGAAAATGCTCTGTTAATCTGGGAAGTATCCCAACACAAATGGTAGCGGTGATTGTCACAGATGATAGGGGATTTCATCTTTAAATACTTTAAATATAGAATATCATTTAAAATTGTTTTCTTTACATTTTAAAACTTTATGATCCTTCAGGGTTAAGACTGTTTTATGTGGAATGTTAAAGTTTGTGTCTGGATGTTCCTCCAAAGCCTCATTTGGTCATGGGAGCAGAATTTCTAGAGTTTGTGAATGATTCATGGGTCCACTGCTGGGATTATGGATGTGAGTGCTACACCCAAGTGGGTGTGGCCTATGTAAAGTACAAGGAACAGAAAGTCTTCTTTGAGTGTTCCTCCATATTTGCTCTTGTGGTTTTTGCTGTGTTCCACTGCCATGAAAAGTTGTCCTTGTGCCATGGAGCCCTCTGATTATGGACTAACAACCTCCACAAACTGTGAGCCAAATAAAACTTTCCTGCCTTAAAAAAACCAGAAAGCAGAAATCAATCAGTAAGTTTGATCCCTGATACAAAAAAAAAAAAAAAAAGAAAATCAGTCAATAACAAATGTTGGTGGGAATGTGGAGGAAAACAAACTCTTCTCCATTGTTGATGGGAGTGTAAATTGGTATAATTACTATGGAAATCTTTGTGGAAATTCCTCTAAAGGCTAAAAGTAGAGGTTCCATTTGACCTAGTTGTTTCCTGTTAGGTATCTTTCCAAGAGAGTTAAAAGTATCATATCACAGTGATTTATGCATAACCATCTTTATAGCAGCACGATTTACAATAGCTAAACAGCCTATATGCCCATTAATAGATGAATGGATAAAGAAAATATGGTATTTATATACAACAGAGTACTACTTTGCTATAGTGCAGGGTAAATTTGAGTCACTTGTAGTTAAATGGATGCACCCTTGAGACCATCATTTTGAGTGAAGCAAATCTGATACATGAAATAACATTGTTTCTCTTGTGTGAGAAACCCAAAGTGTAAATAAGGAGCAAAATGGAGGACAGATATTGGGAAATAGAAAGAATATGTTCAGATGGGAAGGGGAACAAGAGAGGGGGAGAAGGAAAGAAATGAAGAGAAAAAGATTTAAAAAGGGAAAGGAAAAATGGAAATAAAGCTTTTGTAAATGGAGAGGATAAGAAGCACTAAACAGGGGTGTGGAATGGGGAAAAAGAATTAAGCTGTATTTTATGTATAAGTAAAAATTCCCTATGATGAATGAAATCATTCTGTATAGCATATGTATTAAAAAGCAAAGCAAAATAAAATGAAACAAAACAAAAAACCTAGATGTGTGATTGGAATTTTGGCTCTAATGTCCATGTGGTTCCCAGTTTACACTGGTTCCATAAAATGTTCAGGTATGGGGTTGAACACCCTTGGGTTATAGGATAAGAGTGTGAAGGCGAGAGTATTCCAAAATCCAGACTGTTACACTTGACCTAATTTGGTGAGCATCAGTTGATTTCACTGAGGAACTTTAGTCTCCTCTTTTGTTCAACAAAGGAATAATAATAGGACATTAAAATCCTTTCAGGGGCAGCAATGAAAGATGATTTGGGCAAATTAGCTTTCCTGATGTGTGGATTACTGGTTTCTGGTGGAAAAGGCCTCCTATCAGGGTAAAGTATTTAGCTGGGAGTTTGGGGCCAACTCTGTCACATGTTCTACTAAAACATCCCTGGAGTTCAGGTTGTCTAGCCAAGTAATACTGTAACGCTGACTTTATGCTTAGATACTTTGCAGCTATGGCATCATTCATTGCAAAATATACTTAACTAAAATTTATTACCTGTTTTCCTCTAAAAGAAAGGGGGGAAAACCTTAAAAATCTAGAAAAAAATCAGTTTCTTGGAGTGCTGTGATTTTTTGACTGTGTCTCATGGATGTACCCTTAGGCTTCTATGATGCACTGATGTGAGGGACAAGGCTATGAATGAGACAGAGCCATGTAGCTTAGGTAGGAACCATACAGATGATGTTAGTCTGATTTTTCCAGTTGTAAAAACAGTGATCCTTCTAGGTCAACTAAGGAGATAAGTTAATATGAACATGTAACTTTAGTAGAACAGGAAATGCAGGAGATCCCTCAATCTATTATAGGAATAAACATAGGAATCTCACACAGGCCTTATAAAAACTCGATCTCATTGGGACACTGGAAGGTTCAAGACCTCTCCAGAACATTACATGACAACTGCAACTGGGTCAACCACTACCAACAAATCTCTCTTTAATAGCAATCATCCTTACCAAGGCTCAGGTACTGTGCCAAACATTTTCTAATTCTAATTATTTTATTAATGTCATATTGTCTACTGCCTCTTGGATGTTATTTTAACTCCCTTCATGCATTTTTGTTGATTTGTTTCTGGCTATGTCATTAATTTTCTCAGCTTCCCGTGACTGGATTTCAGATGATCATACGAATTCCTGACTAGCTCATCCTGTTGATTCATTTGATCAATATTTACAGGCCCTTCTGTCATTTGACAGTGTTGAGCTAGGTTCTGAGGAGTGAACATATTAAGAATTATGGATCTTGATGTGGGAGAGACAGAGAGAGAGAGATTAGTAAACTAACTGGTCTAATAGTCTAATATTTTGAGGGGATGGTGCTGGATATCAAACTAAGACCCTGCATATAACAGGAATTGCTTTACCACTGAGCTATACCTCCAGCTCTAATGTAATCCAATTTTTATGATTCCTCTTCAAAGATAGAGATGCATCACAGATGAGGAGGAGGCAGTAAGGGAGACGTAAAAGTAGACGGAAACTTCTTCACTAATCAGGAGAGAATGGTGATTTAGATTACAGTGCAGGCAATAAAGATGAAGAGGAGAAAAATGAGAGATAACATTAGACAGTAGCAGAAGCCACTCGCTGACCACTTAGCTGTAGGATAGTAGTGGAGGGTATGTTTCTGGTTTGATTAAGCAATGTTATGGTGACAGATCTTACCAAGGAAGGCAAGTGGGGAAGATGATGAAATAATGAATTATGGATATTTATGATTTACAGTGTCAGGAAGAAAATGTCAAGTAGTTGAATTTGGAATAGCGAAGCTCACAATGTCATTTGGACTTGAGAGATGGATTTGGAAGTTTTGGCACACACTTGGCCTTGAAGCTCTGATGGTTAGGGGAGGGCTAATGGAAGGAAATACTATAGAAAGAGAAGAGAAAACTCCAAAGAGTCCTGAACTGGAGACATGGAGGGACCAGGAAGCTGTATGGCTCCTTACGTGTATGTGGAGATTGGTGCTGTTGGAAAACAGAAGCTCCACTGAGAAAGATGCCCCAGGAGAGTGGGAGGAGAAAACCAGGTGACTGTGGTTGTTGTGAAAGCTGAGAGGGAAGCACATGGTATGGAGGAAAGGATCAACTGTGACTAGCACTGAGAAATTGAGTCAAATGAGGAAAAAGAGATGTTCAGTGGATTTAAAACTATGGGATTGACTAATGACTGTAAGAACAGTCTAGTTGAGTGGTGGGTGTGGAAGCCATAGACCAGAGCACTGACAACAAAGAAGGGTGACACTCAGCTCCCTGCTTGTGCCACATTTTAAGTTCTATTCTACTATCCTTGACATAGTGACCGCTTCCGTTGTGAATCCCTTTGATACATTCATACATTGGCAAATACCAAATCCTTTCTCCATATTTTGAAATTTTCTAGACTAATGTATTATAGTAAAATAGAAATAAGGAGAAGTGAGGACATAGACATTTTGTGTACACATGACTCTTGGGGATTTTGACTGTGAGTGGGGATAAGGAAATCGTGCAGATGCTGGAGGTCTCAGGGTTTGTCTATTGGACAAGGTCAAGCCCTGACACATGTTTGGTTGCAGATGATTTAGAAGAGATTGAAGGGAGATTGGTCATGTTACTGGGGTGAAATACTACAAAGGAAATATTGTCAGTCAGAAGAGATCTATGAAATGGACTTAAAGGACAGTCAACCTTTACTACAGTTCAGGACTCTTCCACCATTGTGGTGGGCTAAAAGTAGAAAATGGTGTGTGGGAAGAAGCTGAGGGTTTATTTTTGGTAACTTTTATCTCTTACAGTAGGAGGTAAGGTCATTAGTTGAAACTGCTTGGAGGAGGAGGTGTGAGAGTCACAGGGAGAGACAACTCATTATGTAAATGAGGGGGAGAGTGAGCCTCTTAGAGAAAGATGGTCAGCTCTCTGGGAAGCAACGGGAGCCACTGATCCTTAAACTATTGTGTTGATGTGAAACTCATTCTCCCAGTTTTGTGATTGTTTTCTCTAGCATCATATAACTGCCTGGGTCAGAAACTCAATAAAAAGAGAGGTGATGACTGGTGTTTGCATGTGAGTATAGAGGACGAGATATGGATGAAAGAGTAGAGGAGTTTTGCCTGGAAACCTTTAAAATGACTGTTTATAGAATCTAGGGTGTGCACGATAGTCAGAGCAGAGGAGTTTAAGCTGATATTCCACAGATGATGTAGTTTCTGTTGATGAGAAGATTCAGGGTTGGCTATGGGTGTGGGTTGCTGAGACAGAGAGGAGGAAAAGGTGTTGGACAGTGGAGATCTGTGGGTTGGATGATTCTTTATGTGACGTTGAGATGAGGTGTTGATGATGAAACTAGGTGAAGGGGCAACTGAGTCAGGAGCTTACGTCTTCAAGATTGGGGGAGAGTGATCAGGAAGTTGATAGGTAAAAGCATCAAGGTGAGGGTGTGAGTTTGCAAGATGCATTATAAGAGTAAGTGGAAGGAATGATACAGAAGAAGAAATGGAGTGCACCTAGTCCATTTTAAGACTGTATGGCTGTGAATATGAGGGAACAAAATGCCTTCCCCCTGAGGTGGCTACGGGAGAAATATGTCTCAGGGAACAGACAGATTTTAGGTAGGCAGAGAGTTGTAAAAATAATTTACCAACGGATTTAAAGTTGTTCTATGGTGGGAGTGGGGGAGCTTATCTTGGAGGGGTTTATGGTGGATTAGGTTGGATTAGCAGATGTACAATCCACATGGAGATGTGAATCCACTTACTGTCTTCCCTTTGGAGCCGAGCTTGCACTTTTATAGAAACTGGATAGTGTATAGGATTGACCAGAGGTAACATGTCCCTAGTTAAATCCTCTGAAAGCCAGCTGAGGATGACTGGAATGCAGAATGATGCTTCCTATCCCTAAGAGTTTATCCAGAACCATTTCCCTCAGCAAAGGCTATGGACAGAGCAAGTACCTTGGGAAATGAGTTCCTGTATGAAATTTAACCAGTCCCAAGAATTTTTCAAAGCAGAAGTCTTCTCTGTAGTGTAGTCAGTAGCTTGAATTTAAAATTATTTAGTTAATGTGATTTTTCTATAGTTGGTCCTATTAGTGTTTCACACAGCACAGATATGTAATTGAGTTATCTTAAAAGCCTCCAAAAAATGTCAGAAATATCATTTCTTTCTCTTATTTAATGGAAGTTTAAAGATGGTAGAATCCATGGGTGGTAAAGACATGGGAAAGACACATACCACTGCATACTTTTGTGTGGGTAGAGAATTTGTTCAAACCACGTGGAGGTTAATTTATGACATCTCCTGCAACTTTTAATATTCATTTCTATTGGTACCAAATTTCACTTCCAGAAATCTAACTGAAAATATTCTCACCGTATTTTAGATGCACAAAGCTTTATTTTTAGAAATGTCAGTTGTAAGACCATTGGAAATAGTGAAACATTTCAAAGAATATGCTTGTACATCAGTGAAGAAATGTTTTGAAAATTACCAAGCTTTTATCAAAAAACAACAACAACAAAAAAATAAGACAGTCATTTACAAGAAAGAGAAAGAACAGCACCCCCAAAAAAGACTGGTAAATATTGATGTGAAATGTTTTCTTTTGCTATATCATTAAACAAAAAAGTCATAGACTAAATATAATAGTATGTGATTGCAGTTTTTGTAAAAGAAAATACATGTGTACATTATATATCTACTTATAAATATATGGTAGATATATTTTGTCTACCTATCTACTTCATCAAGTCTAAGATATATTTTGGTCATAGTTCCATGCCTCTGAGCATTCAGTCTGTGCATCTTTTAATGTGTGATGTGTTATATTTGTTAAATGACAGTAGTGTTTGTTTTGGTACAGAAATTAACGGTGAATTTTACAATTGCCAGAGACATGGATGTAATGGAATAGGGCAGTAAGTAGATTAGTAGAGAGAGGTAGAAGTGGGTAACTATAGGAAGCAGGATACACAGCAAACAGCTAGTAGAAGTTGAGAAATATGTTAACAGTGTTTTTTTTGTCTTTCAAAAATATTTTAAAATTTAATTTAGTGTTTTCACTGAGGTAAAAATGCTCAAATCCTTTCTGAGAAGCCCAGTTGGTTTTTTTTTTATTTAAAGAAAGAGGAAAAACAAAACAAAACAGTAAAAGGGTACAAGTAATACAGAATTAAAAAAAAAAACAGTAAGAACTCACTAGATAATAGATTACATATTGTCATCTTACATATTGTCATCTTTTGTTCAAGTCACAAAATTAAAGCATACAAAGTGGACATTCAAACAGTGAGACTGCAAACAGTTGTGTTCAATGATCCAACAAAAACTTAGTAATATGGTCATCTATCTTAACACACCTAAACACACTTGCAGTTGTATCCTTTAGAGCACTTTCTTTTCCTCTCTTTTTTACAATAACAACTACACATTTTGGATTTTATTACTCCCACAGTTCTTATCACTTTTTTTTGGGAAGAGAATAAAACCAAATGTGACAAAACAAAGCAGAGTCAGTCAAAACAAAGGATGGACATAGTACATGACGTAATCTCAAGTCACAAGCCCAGTCGGTTTTTAAGTGTTGCACGTACCTGAGAAATCACTGAAAACAAATCTGCAAGGTGTTTCATCATCCCAGAAGCTCCTTTACTGGCTCTTCTCAGGTAGTAATTACTCCCCTCAAAATAAATTCTGGTCTGACTTCTATGCACACAGGTTAGTTCGGCCTATTCTAAATAATATATACATGAAATCATACATGAATTTCACTCATCAAATGGGATGCACTATTTTGTAGACCTCAACAACGCATAAACCGCTATGGGTTATGTCTCTCTAGGAAATGAAACGGGAGACCACAGCGTGGCAAAGAGGCCAGATAAGGGGGTGCGACTTGTCAATCACCGAGAACTGGAAAGAAGGTTGGACAATAGGGTGTGATCAGCCAGTCTTGGCAAACTGTGAACCCGCAGCCAAATACACCCACAGAACGACTTCTGAGGGTCCTGGTCTGAGGGCGAGAGAAGATACAAAGACGGCAACCAATGACTTCTCTGCCACTGCCGTCCTGTTCTCCTGGTGGCCCATCCTGTGCGCGGAGACTCATCTCCACCTTTCTTACTTTTTGTGTACTTCACTTCTTTACTACAAATAAATGTTATGTTTTCAAGTCTAAAAAAAAAAAAAGCCAAATTTTTCTGAGATTAAGTCCTCTTACTGTGTGTAATTAATGTGAAGTAGCTTTTTTCTCTTTCTTTATTGTTGACTGGTAATATGTGACGACACACTATTTCATTTACCCAGTTTTCTTCTGTTGGAGATTGGAGTGGTCTTACTTCTGGAATTGTTGTGAACAAAGTTGCTTGCTACCATATATGTGTATGTATATCACATATGTGTGTGTGTGTGTGTGTGTGTGTGTGTGTGTGTGTGTGTGGTCTTGCTGATTTCTCCTAGTATATGCATAAGTATAGAATGGTTGGATCATAGGCCAGACATAAATATTTGGCTTAACTGATATTTGTCAAACACTTTTCCAAAGTAATTAGAATACTTTCATTTCCTCCAGCAGCATATGAGATATGGTTGCCTCACATCCTTCCCAGCAACCACATTAAGCAACTTGGTGGGTGTTTGGTTATATCTCACTGTGGTTTTTATTTGCATTTCCTTCATGACTAATGATACTATTAGGGAATCATTAACTTACTGAACCTCTAAATAATATCTTTTTTGAAGCCCTATTATAACATTAGCTCATTAGACAATGGATGGTCCAAATTAGAATGCTTTGTCTTTTCATTTGCATTATGGGGATCTTTATATATTGAAGATATCAATTCTTCATCATATAGCAAAATCATCCTAACCTATAGATTTTCTATTTATTTGCATTGTGATGCACAGAAATTCTTAATTTTAATGAATATTAAATGTTATGTTTTATGGTTGTGCCTTTTATATGCTGTGTAAAATGTTATCTCTACATTAACATGAATATACTCTCCTATATTTTATCTCAGAGAGTTTATTCTCATTGTTTGCATTTACGTCTATAATCTGTCTCAAATTTTTATATGTTGTATAAGGTGGAAGGATCAAGGATCTTTTTTAATACAGATGTCCAATTATTCTAACATTGTTTACTAAAGAGAACATTGAAATTATGTCACAATTCAAATAATACATGAACTTGTGAACTCATTCTATTTACCTATAGATGTCACGTTTCCAGATAGATCACAGTTTGTCCATTTTCTTTGCTTTTTTTTAATTTTTATTTTTCCTGTTGGTGGAGATCAAATCCAGGGCTTGATTGCGTGCTGGGAAATGCTCTATCACTGAGCTAATCTCTCAGCCCAGTCTGTCAATTTCCATACCCCAAACACAGCTAGGGATTTTAATGGGGATAGTATTCTTTCTATGGATAGAAATTTAGAGATAATTTATATTATTATATTACTCTTTCAACTTGTATACCTTCAGTGTTTCTCCATTAAGCCTATTAGTTTCTTTCAGCAGTATTTGATAATTTTCAGTTTAAAAGCTTTTTTTTTTTACATCTTTCATTAAAATTTATTTTCCAGTATGTGATATTTTGGAATACAACTACATACAATATATTTCTTAATTTTTGTTTCCAATTATTTGTTTGTAGTATGAAGAACAGAACTGATATTTGCATTGACTTTTTATCCAACAACTTTTCTAAATTCATTTCTTTGTAAACCTACTGCAATTTTTAGACACTATTTTTGTATCAGCTGTTAGTAAAAAAGAGTGTTTTACGGATTTTCCTGTCTTTGTGCAGTTTACATCTTTTCCTTACTTTCTTGTTTTGGCTAGACCCTCGAGTTCAGTGCTAAATAGAATGGTGATAACAGACATTGCTATCTTGTTCCCAAATGGAAGGAAGACATTCACTATTTCAGAATTAGTATGATTTTAGTTGTATGCATATATATATATATACATATATATATATTTCTTTGAATAAAATATTCAATAGGCAGAGGAAAAATGCTTTATTTTTCAGATGTCTGTCTCACACAAGGAATGCTTGGCTAGTACAACTCAGTGAGTTTCCTGGTTCCTTTGTCCATTCTGGCCCAGGAAGGTGGAAGGACCGATTGTCCTGGCAGATCTGGGAACAGTGGGAATGCCCCTGTCCACCACTCCCTTTGTTGTCCTTCTAGGAACCTCCTGCTTCCACCCAAGGGTCAGGGATGGGATCACCAGTAAATCTGTCTGGATCTAGCATTTGTCTAGTAGAGCTGCCCTGTTGGGCTCTGAAACTAGGTCACAGCCCCAGACTTGAAGTTGGTGTTGGAGCTGCTCATCTTCCTTAATCTTTGTCTTAATCTTCAATTGGCTCAAGAGTCCAGATACTACTATCATACCATTTATTTTTCTCTCCCTACCCCTGAATCTTTATTATTGGCATTGAATCTTCATTGGTGGTATTAAAAGTTACATCACTTTTTGGTTGGACTAATTTCAGGGTCTTTTTGGACTAAAACTTGTCACAAAGAACTTTAAAAAATGTATCAAGACAACAGTATTTCAAGGTATGACCTTTAAGTGCCCTTTAAACCTCCTCCCCTATTGGGTTTATCCAGCCTCTTCCTCCAACCTTTCCCTTCTCCACCTTCTTTCTGCAGTGACCACTCAGATTTCATTCCTGGCAGAAAATTGCAAACATTTCCCCCTCCTTGAAGCCCTAGGTATCTCCCTCAGCACTGCCACCTCTGCGCAGCTGATTGAGCTTGTAGAATCTATTTCGCCCTGGACCAGCTAAGGGTGAGGTCTCCAAAGCCAAATCCCACAGAATTACTTCCCTGGCCCTATCCTGGAAATCCTATTCCTTAGTCTAATGGTACTTTGAGGTGCTCTGAAATAAATTAGCCATGCAGATCTCATTTCCTTCTCTTTACATCAGCTAACATAATAGAACCAACCTTACAGGAGATCTGCGAAGATAAAAAAGAGTTATTTGAGTGCAAAAGTACTTAGACCAGTGCCTGGCTCATAGCAAACCCATTACTTATTAGCCTTTATTATTAGCTGATACTGCGTGTGTTGGGCTTTTTAATGTATCATTCTATACTTTTATGGGAATGCTTTGTGTACACATAAACTATTTTTCAAATCACTTTCTAAGATTTCATAACAACACCTCTGGGTCTTATACTTTTCTGTCATTTCTTTTGTGCAACTTAAATTTACTGTCTGAGAGTACCATAAAAAATCAGTAATATTGGGATTCCAGTATTTTTTCACATATGTTTTAACATACTGTTAGCATCATCCTTTATGAAGTGCCAATGTTCTAGGGGAAGTGTCTTTATTATATTATACAAAAATTTTACTTTTTGGAGTTTTTAGAGAAAGAGATGAAGAAAGCTTCTATCAAGAAATAGAATGAAAACTAATTTAGCTTTTGGAAATCTGACTTGGAGTCCTAATTCTTGTATTTATATATCAGTTAGTTGATCATCTCTAATTTTCAGTTTCTCTAACTCAGTAAAATGATGACAAAAATGCCTTACTTTTAGTACAATATCTTTCTCTTGTATTTCAATATTTAGATTAAAAATATTGACATAATCATATTCCATCAAAGTACTATTTAAAACACTCACTGAAGCACTTGAATACTCGGCACTAACTAGTGTGAGAATTCGCGTATAGGAATGTGTGGTTGTGTTTGTTTTCATCTGACATTGATAACAATTGCATAAAAGAATGAAGATCAATTTCATCAAAGCCGCTTCTGTAGAGACACTAATAGGAGCTCCTGGATTGGAGGGGGGTCACAAAAATTGATGAAAAACTTGAAAAATGGGCCAATGTCCATAGTGTGAAAATTAGTTCCATTGCGTAGGACACACACTGCATTTTTGTGGGCTAGAATTATTTCCTTTGCTATCGATTTCTATATAGTTTGGAATTCGAGAAGTTCTTAGAAACAATGAAAGCTTGAATTGGCTCAAATTCATGAGAAAGTCAGTATTCTTGTTAAATTTTGAAGTCTCACGATCTCCCCCATGTTACGTGTTTTCTCAAACAGCACGTCACTCTTGTTAATCCTCTATGTAAAAGGGTCCTTGAGTTAATTATTTTACACATACATAGTAGGTCTACACGTATGCAGAAGGTACATAGTTCACTTGACGAGTATTTGCATAGAATGTAGAATAATTTCAACTGGAAAAGAGCTTCAGCCCAGAAGAAAAAAATTCAGTACAGGAAGTTTCAGAGAAAAGTGATTGCAACTCTTGTTCAAATCAAATATTTCATAACTAGTTACCATGAGATTCAAAAAGAGATAATGATATCTTGTCCTTATTGGTCACCTACCATGTTTCCTGCCCACGGCTATGTGGTTTAGCATAATGTTTGACCAGGTCTTGGTGTCTGATAGTATATTTCCAGATGTCTGAGAAATTCAGTCTAGAAAATAGCCATGAACTGGGCTTAGTAATTCGTGTAGAATTCACTTAAGTTCTCTTTTGTAGTGTAAACAGAAGACAAGTTTTCATCTGCTTCCTAGTCACTGTGCTATCTACATTCACTTACAGAACTGATTGAAGAGAAATTATATGTATTGAAGAACAGACAATAATTTTTCTGGAGTGGTACATTCTGTCCTGTTTTTTTTTTTTTTTCTGGTGCTGGTTTGATGCCGGGGGTTGAAGTCACAATCTCATGCTTTCCAGGCAGGCACTTATGCTGCTGAGCTAAGTCCCCGGCCCTGTACTGATATTTTAGAAAAAAATTTTAAAAGAAAATCTTTTCATCACTAAGAAAAATTCAAATCTCTACATCCTTAACCTCTTTTTAGGACATAACCCTTCCTTTTTTTTTACGTATCTAAAATGTATATTAACCTGTTTTTTCCCTAACCAAAAGCACTCTCAATTGCCAAAGACTAATCCAAGCTTCTGTTATTAGAAAGCATTTGGTAATTTTTTTTTCTAACTCAAGCCACCAAGATTAAAAATAAAGATAATAATGCAAAAAACCTGTAAGCCGGCCAACTGATTCATTGAACTGATTCATTGTAAAGGTGAGTAGGCCTTTGCTTCTGAGACAAGGTCTCCAAATTATGACCTTATAATTATTGTTCTTCACCATTTTTCTGTCTCTTTCTAAAACTGGTAGACACTCTTTCTTATTGTTTTGGTGGACTTGCTTTGGAAGCATTTTCCTCCTTCTTTATGTTGCTACGATAGACATAGCAGGTCCATGGTTAAGGCCTGTGTGCTTGCTTACAGAATCTTTGCTGAACTCTCCCAGCCACCTTCTGTACACCCTTTCAACACACTTGGCACCGTCTCACAGCTGAGAGTATTGAGACCTTCAGATGGGGCAGTGGCTGGATGTTCTGTTTGTGGATGAATTTATAGGTTGCGTGTGTCCATAAATGTGTGTGATAAGAGTACATAATCTAAACATACACGGAATCATCAATAATATGAAGCCGAGTAGGCGAACATTTTCTCTAATACCCCTAATAGTCAACACAGGATGTTTTGCAGCACACAAGATTTTGCCTTCCGGGGCAGCCTCTATCACTGTGGTGCACACCCAGCCATGACCTGGGAGTGGGTGATGGACACAGCTATGCTATAGAAGTATGTGCCCTATTTACAATATTAGGCAGAGGCCTCTGGAACTATAACTTACTGACCTCAGAACATAGTATAGTACTGCATAGAAATCAGAAGACTGGCGGCTCCCAGTCTTTCTAGCTGTTAGCACACAAGAACGCAGCTTAGTCCTCCAACCGGTCACTTAAAAGAGCAATTCTATAAACTCATAAACTCAAAAGCGCTATGAGATATCTAAGATGGTGTTCATCCAGTCTTTGATTTAATCGAGAAGTAAATACCAAATGCTCACTCTTTGTCAAGCACTGTCCTAGAATCACAAGGTGATGATAAGAGTGAGTCACATAAAGTTGTAAAAGGTACCACACTGAGAGGGGGGCTGGACAGGGGCCAGTGTTGGATGATTGTCAGGTTGGGGTCATAGGGCAAGATGACAGACTGGTAAGTGGGGGAGGGATTTTCCCCTGAAATGAATTGATATTCACACGGGCATTCGTTTTGGGAAGTGGTTAATTCTGGGCAGGAAATGAGCTGGCATTTTGGGCTGGACATGGTCAAACTTCCCTCTTTGTCTTGGGCCAGAAAGAGTTGTGCCAAAGGGCGAAATCACAGAACAGTCTGGCTGATTCTTTCTGTGGGGATTAAGCTGTTTTTTGGCTATTGGTTGAGTTGAAGTGTCTCATATCATCAAGTTCATGATTTCCCATGCAGTGCTGACTGTGACAAAGGAGAGAAGCATCCTTTTTCTGGAGTGGTCAGGTTTGGGCTCAGGGATTGTAGAGTCCCAAGGCAGTAATGTCTCTTTCCCAGGGCCTGCAGAAGAATGGAAATGTGGGGTCAAGCCAGAATGATGGTAAAGGAGACACATTGTGCTCAGTAGACAGTGTCAGGACAGGTGTGCTGCTGCTGCTCCTATGGAAATGCACGGAATAACAGCAGAGGCAAATGGGTGGTGGTACTATTAGAGTACAGTGTGTTTGGGGGTGAAGGTGAGGGCACCATGGCCCCCGGTGGGTGGCATGTCTAATTTAGCCTGGGAATGATTATTAAGAAGTAACATTTGACTTGAAATTTTATGAAAAAAGGTCCAGTGAACCATGCTGAGATGGTAGCTGGAGCAGGATTTTGCGGATAAGGGATTCACCTTGGACAATGTCAAGTGGCCTCAGAGCACTGCTATATATTGTGACTGGGGGTGTGGCACTGGAGCCAGCCTCCAAAGAGCTCTGTCCTGGCTTGTAAGCTTACCAGCTGCTTACAGTTGGCCATGCCTTCACATTTCTTCATGATTCTGCACCCTGCTCCATAGCACTATGGAGCTGGGAGTTACAGTCTCTGCATCTCTCTCCTAAGGTATTGCAAGAACAAAGTAGGCTATGATTTCTGGGGTGTGATGCCTGGAACCCAACAGATATTAGCAATGATGCGCACACAAGTAGCATAAAGCTGTTTAATGAATCATAAGATAATCCATGAAAGAGGAGCATGGAAGGAGGGCTGTGTGGGTAGGTGTGCAGTGAGAATGGGAACAAAGCTTCCCTGAGCACTGTGGCTTCCTTCTCTTCTTTTGCAGCCTCTGTGATGAATGTGGCCTTCCTTTCCCTTGACTCCTGCCCTTGATGCTGACTGCTTCAGGTCAGCTGGTAAGGAGAAATGGGTGTGTGAGCTGGAGGCAGTCAGGCGGTCATAACTGCTATGTCATCAGTGGTCCTACCCGTGGGAATACAATGTTGAAATGCTTCAGCTGGTTTTCACGCGGAGCTCCTGTTTGTGGAGGAGGAGCAGCCTTCATATCCTGAGCTAGATTAGCTGATGGGCTTGGCTTGCTTCTCATCAGAGTCACATTTCCAGAGTGCTAACTTCATGTCAGGCACTGAAATCTAGGTATTGACTCACAGACGGATCCTACCCTTTGCAGTAATTCTTTCTGTGTGGGCAAAGTGCTCATTTCCAGTGTGTCCTGTGCTGCTTTGAATGAGACACAGGGAGAGAACCCTACCAGTACTACATCACCCCAACAGTCACTTGGCTTATCCCCTCCAGGAGACCTTTTTGGTCCCATGGCTATTTTTTCCAGATGTGGCTGGAAACAGGCTTCGTATGTTTGAGATACCTTCGTTCCTCTCAAACTTGCATTGATTTATTTTTTTTCTGTTCATTTCCATGCAAACTCCTTCACATATGCTCAGTATAATAAAATATTCATAGCTACATATTTTTCAAGTTTGGTATGTGGTATGTTTCTTCTCCCAAAAACTTTGAGAAAGAGCAATTTCATGTTACAGCTGAGGAAACTTAAGTGTAGAGGATTTCTATGGTTTTCCAAGGCCAAAGTGTCAGCAGTTACTTCAACTAGGATACACACTTAAAAGTCCAAATGCCTTGGATACTGTTTTTTCTCTTCTACCATCTCCAGACTTGTTCTCTCTTACTTTGGCTGCAGGGAAAGTACAGTCCCCACTCAAACAGCTGGACTGTATCCAAAACTTTCAACATCCTGGCCAGATTCTTGTCCAGGCTCTTGCCTAAATGAAGAAGAGAGAGAGAGAGAGAGAGAGAGAGAGAGAGAGAGAGAGAGAGAGAGAGAGAGAGAGAGAGACAGAGAGACAGGCAGAGAGAGAGACAGAGAAACAGAGACAGAGAAACAGAGATGGAGAGGGAGAGAGAGGGAAAGAGAAAACATTTCCCCCACTCAAACAGCTGAACTCTATCCAAAACTTGCAACATCCTGGCTAGATTCTTGTCCAAGCTCTTGCCTAAATGAAAGAGAGAGAGACAGAGAAACAGAGAAACAGAGACAGAGATGGAGAGGGAGAGAGAGGGAAAGAGAAAGCAAGTTTAAAAAAATTTGGCGATGTTACAGATAAATAGCAACACACTGATTTAATGATACTTTCTACAGTGTCTAGACCCTCACATTTGCATAAGTAGCAGAGAGGGAAAGGATAATCCATTTACTAAATGAATCTTAGAGAAAATGAGCTTGGGGGAATGAAGTCTAAGTTTTCTTCTCCACTAAGGAAAGTCATGGAAACCAGTACTGTGATGTGCTCAAGGATCTCCTACAAACCTTGTGAAAATGCAGGTTCTGTTTCAGTTTGAGTCTGTATGCCACACATCAGGATAACAATTTATTTATGTTTTGATTTTATTGAGACAGGATCTTGTTATGTAGTTCAGGCTGGTCTTGAACTCATTATGTAGCCCAGATTGGTCTGGGGCTCAGGGTGATCCTCCTGCCTCAGCCTCTCTAGTGCTGGGATTACAGGTGTGTACCACCCAGGCAGGACACACTTTAAACAGCAAGACTTTAAACCACTAACTTGTAAAGTTGCTTTCAAATTTGGGAGTTTAAAATAATCTTGACACCTGGGTTCTAACTCCAGAGGCTCTAATTGATCAAGGAAGTGGCTTGAGATTTCAGAATTTTAAAACGTTGATGGCAAAGTACACCAAAGTTTGTTTTAAACTTTTAAAGGGTAGAAATCTCATGATTTTTCTTACTCTTACTTTTCTTCATCTTCATCTTCTTCTTTTGTGGTGTTGGGAATGGAACCTCGGGCCTCCCACATACCAGGCAAAGCCTGTCCTCCTAAGCCACATCCTCAAGCCTTGTTTCTAATCACAAAATGATTGTAGATAGCCATCGCCGAGGGAAAGGGACACAAATGGATTAGATCGCAAATATGCTGCATCTTCCTCTCAAAAGGAGCTAAAAAGTAAATGAAGATTTGCCCTTTTCCCTGCAAAGTTCTCAGCACAAGTAGATCCTGCTTTTTGAAAAATTCCATCTTTCTGTACCAAACATTCTTACTCTCCTGAGTGCTGAAAATCATTTCTGATAAAAACGGTGGGTTTGGGGCTGGGGATTTAGCTCAGCGGCATAAGCGCCTGCCTTGAAAGCAGGCAGTCGTGAGTTCGATCCCCGGTACCGATAAAAAGGAAAAAGACAAAAACAAAAACAAAAACAAACAACAACAACAAAAAAACCCCAAAATGGTGGGTTTTATTCAGTTGTCTATGATTTGTAGAATTGCTTTTCCCTTTGGGAGGATAGTAGTGGGTGACTTATGTGATATCTTTCCCCTAAAGTGGATCTTTGCCTTAAGTGGCTTTTCAACCATTTATTTGGAAATATTTACCTGTAGGAACTATGCCGTGTATGAGGAATTTTTTTTTTTTTTTTTTTTTTTTTTGGTACCAGAAATTGACTCAGGACCTCATGCTTGCCAGGCAGGCACTGTGCTGTGAATTAGGTCAATGGGATTCCAATCTCTGAGAGTTTGACTATTAAAGACGAGCTGTAGGGAGAATACAAGTGACCCATGAAGTGCTCTGCCATAAAGGATGAAGGAACATGGAAGGAGATAAAAAGGAGTTAGATAGGATCAAAAGAGTTCAGAAGGTATTTATAAGAAGGCAATATTGGAATGGAGATCAGAACAATGATAAGGGTTAATCAGACAGAAAACAGTGAAACATACTCCATCCGTGAGAAAAAGAACATCTGCAAACAGCTGGTGGAAAAGGAAAACATGAGAGAAGCTGAAAAAAAATTCAATGTAATTTGAATGAAAAGTTCAGGCATCTGGATGTGGACATGAGCTGGAGAGATGCACAGGATTGATATGGGGAGGGACCTGGTAGAAGGAACTTTGATTTGGGGAGGTTGTGCTCATGTGACTGGAGCAGGGACTCTGAGAAGACAAACTGGGCCTGAATCGTAGCTCTGCCTCTTCCTGGCCATGCTATCTGGTGTCTGGGGCACTTATGTTCCTGACTGGAGTCAAGGTTAATAATGCCTACTGCATAAAACTGCTGTAAGGGTTGAATGTGTGAGTATATGGAAAATGCATAAACTGTAAGAACTTGATACATGATCGTCAATACTACCAATCCCCAGGACAATGAACAGTTAATCTTGTTGTTTGGAGATGGATTTTTAAGGAGTGAGGCTGCAAATAAGACATTAGTTAGGATGTACTGAGAGTAGGAGTGAGTTAAGGGTGGCTGGAGCTGGAGACTGGAAGGATTGGTGAGATGTCAACCGGATAAGAAAGGAGAAGAAAGATCATTGAAGACTGAGATAGTCCATGAGATTTGGGAGAAGAATAGAAATGAGTTTGAGGTGAGTTTCATGGAGTCACTTGTATATATTGGTGTAGTACCCATGAGGGATCAGAGGCAGAGATCCCTCTGACACAGTAAGGGATTTATCATGGAGTTTTAAATGGCTTGTAAAATTGTTAAGAAGAATGAGGAAATAGATAAACCTTTCAGGAGTGACTTTGTTTTTTCAGTACTAATTGAACCAGAGACTTTGCACTGAGCTACACTCCCAGCGCCAATATCCCTTTTAAAATTTTGAGACACTATCACTAAGTCCCTAAATTCTCAGGCTGGACTTGAATTTATGATCTTTCTGTCTCAGCCCCTCAGATTACAGGCATATGCCACACAGCTAACTCAGTAACAACTTTCAAAGCCTCTCCTAGTCTGAGAGGCCATGGTAACAGCTGTCTCTTCAACAGTGTTGCCACCAGAAAGCTAGACTTTCTAGAATTATAGCATTATTATGGAGAACAGGAAACCACTACAAGCAGGAAGCTGCTACAGCTAGGACCAAAACACTTCTGCAACAGATTATGGTAGCAGAATGGATGCTCCTTTCCCTTCTGCCTAGACTTGCCTCGACTATGAAGCTAGCAGCTGGACAATGGGAATTTTTGAAAGTGCAGCTATGGAAAAGTAAGTGACTGTACAGCTGTGTTTGCAGGCTGAAACAAATATCGCCAAATCCTGCGCGTCTCAGGCTCTATTATACTAGATCCTGAGCTGCAAGCCAACAAGAAATGTACATTTTTAGCTTTGCAACATCCAGAGCAGAGAAAGGCAAACTGAGAGAGCGTTTTGCAAGTGACAGCATGTGACTGAGGAGAGCAGTGTCAAGTCGATTCAGGTGGTAGAAAAAGATATTTTTCTTCATCCTTCCTGTCAGCGCAAGGTGTCTCTGCCTCTGCACCATGGTGAGAAAGAAAAAAAAAAAAAAGCTGTAAGTCCACTGCACTTTGCAGTCTTCATTGCAAAGTCTCAAGCGAGAACTCTGGGAAGATTCCAATAGGTGATTCGAATAGGGTTTTACAAGAAAGTCAAAGCTGCGGATAGCAGATGTTGTTGAAAAATACAGTAAGTGTTTAATTTTTTTTTACAAAGTCATTTATTAAGTAAATGACATTAATGTCAGTAATCCTCCTTGTTTCAACACCCTTGTCTCATTGTTCTGGCCACCTCTGAAGCAGTCCTAAAGTCTTCTTTTGCGAGTTGCATGATCACACCTGCCTTGATATCTGGAACTGATTCAGAATGTTTAACTTTCATGGTCATTTTGACTTTGGAGATGAGCCAGAGGTTGCACAGTGCCAGACCTGGTGAACAGGGTGAATACAATCCAATGTCCCTGTTTTTTTTTTTTTTTTTTTTTGTCTTTTTCCTTTTTATCGGTACCGGGGATCGAACTCATGACTGCCTGCTTACAAGGCAGGCGCTTATGCCACTGAGCTAAATCCCCAGCCCCTGTCCCTGTTTTTTTAAATTAAAAAAATTTATTTACTTTAAAGAGAACAAAACCCAACAAAACAAAATAAAACCAATCAAAACTCAGCAGCTAAAGTGGTACAGAACTTCAAAACAGGACCACAGAAAATCAATAATGGCTATCGTAATATATTTTGCTGTCTTCACCACAGTTGTCCATTCCATTAGACATAGCAAAATCAAACAAAACAACACAGAATAAAACCAATCAAAACATAACATCGAATAAAACAAAACAATAAATTGGAACAAATGAAAACAGTGAGAAAAAGACTACACATTGTTACCTTCAAAATAATTGCTTAGGTTACCAGAGGCAGGAATAAAATGAAACAGTAAAATGGAACAAAACATTGGATTTCAAAAACAAGACAGGAGGAAATCCCCCGCGGTTGACACAATGCACACTGCCTTCCTCCAAGCAGATGCCCAGACCACCAGCCCAGGCCTGCAGTCAACCAAGCAATACAAGCATTGAGCTACTGCCTTTCCCTCAGTTGCTGTCATCACATCCTGAGTCCTCCGAGTCAGCAGCAGCCGTGAGGGTGGGGGCTTGGGGGGTGGGGGGACCCTTTACCATTTTTAGCCTGCCCACTTGCTGGCTCCCAGGAAGGTGTAGTTTCTCTTCTGGCTGAGGCTCTTACCCATCAGCACGGTGGTGCTTACTTCATGGGAAGGCATACATCCTCTTCGGGCTCAGCCTCTTTCCCATCAGCATAGCAGAGCTTACTTCATGGGAAGGGGTAGTTTCTCCCACACTGTCATGGTGTCATGAGCCTGACTTTCTGTTGGACGGTATTCAGCAACAACATTCACTATATTTTTGATACATGAAGGCCCTCATGAAAAAGCGCCTTCAGAGATGCTTCATAAAGTTGCAAGAATGAGGAGACAGGAGTGTTAGAAGACAGGGAGCATTTTGAGGGGGTATTAATAGCAATACATGTTTTGCTGTAATGAATTTTTCAAATACCCACTGTATTTTTTGATCACCTCATGCATATTTACAGTTATTGGAAAGAAGAGGTCACTTACATTTATGGGAGTACATGAAGAGAGACTGGGGAGCCCAAAGAGAAAGAAATCTAGGCTATAACTGAGACACGTGGACATTAGGACTTTGATGGAAGGAATCTCTTTCTGAGCACTGTTTGTCATGTAAGCACATTCTGATTCATACTCACTCTCCAGAAACAGAAGTGGATCCAGAAAAACCAGAATGCCTTTCAAAGTTTTGTTTTAAAAGCACAGACAACTCAGCATCATAAAGTGGCCCTTGGCATGTGTCACTGGCACTTGGGGTGGAAGTGTTGATAGTTAAGCAGACCATAGTAATACTTGGCAGACGTGGGAAGAGCCTCCAGAGTTCAGATCACACAAGCTATGATCATGGAAACGTGAACCCTCACCAGCTCTGATTAACCCCACAGCCTTGGGGCACTATTTATATTTTTCCAGGAGCACTCATTTTATGAGTTTTGTTTTGTTGTATAGAAAAATGGCAACAAAAGGTGGAAGTTGTGTAAGAAGATGTGGTCACTGAAGCATTGTGCTGAATAACAAAAATTGGAAAGCAAATTACACGTTTATTCCTAGGCATAGAGACAAACAATAGTGCATTCAAACAATGAAATACATAGCATTTAAATAATGAGCTAGCGCTATATCTATTAATTCAGATAAGTTTCAAAAGTTTAATGTCATGTGAAAAGTGCAAGGCATAAAATGTTATATGAAGTATGATATTGTTTATTAAACATTTCAAAGCCACACAAAATTTTGTATTATATTTTCTTACAATAAAACAAATATAAGATTAGAAAAATGAAGGGTGTCGACAAACTTCTGGCAATGTCATACAATCTTAGGATAGCAAGTAGGGAGATGGATAGAAGGGTGAGATTTTAGCTCTCTATGGATTATTTTAAGACAAGCAGAAGGAAATATAGAAAAATATTAACAGTTATTAAATAAGTTGATGAAGTACTGAAGAAATATTATTTTCTATTTTCTTCTTAATTAAAAATAAATATAAGCATATATAAAACTTGCAATTACCAGAGCAAGAATCAAGCTTTCTTCCCCGAACTTCCCTTAAACAGATGACTAGGGGAAAATATATACAGTAAGTTCCTGCCTTACAAACATTCAAGCTGTGAACTTTCACAGCTAAGAATGGACCTTGCATTACAAACATTTACAGACATGAACACATGGAAGTAGCTGGACATTGTCACAGCTGTGCTTTTGTTGCTTACTGTACAGTGCAATAGTGTACAGTCTTTTGTGTGTGTTTGGTTTTTTATGCTTTACATTATATATTCGTATATACTTATGTCAAAAGTGTGTAAGACGCACTATGTTAACCCTAACCCTAACTTACAGCTGTTCTCCTAGAACAGAACTTGTTCCTAAGTCAGGAAGTCACCATACATGCACATACATATATACATATATATATACACATACGTATGTATAAAAGCACATATATATATACTTACACATATACACATGCATATATGCATAACTTCAAATTTAAAAAAAAGTTCTACTTTATTGGAAAACATATTGGCTTTATCATAGTTTCTTTCTGAGAGTCATAATATAATTTAAATGTGGTGGAACTTTAACCATTTTCTGGGATTTGATCATGTGACAAATCTATAGAAAACATGGACCTTCTGTGTCTCAAGTAGAACGATGATCTCAGAGTGGAGGTGGAGCAGGGAGGGCCAGAGAACATTGCTGGTTGCTGGGAACTTTTCCATGTAGGGCTGAGAAATTATAGAAAAGCCATAAGAGGAGTCCAGTCAAGGTCAGTGAGGGCCGGGAGGTGGAGTGCACATTCTGGGGAAGCCTCAAGATATGTGTTCTCCATGGGTATTCCATCCAATAGCAATCCATTGGCTTTGCTGATCTCTCTGGAACATTCCAGAGATGATTCTCAAGTGACTTCTCTATCCTCCTTTTAAAATTTCATTGAGCTGGAATACTTACAGGGAATCCCAAGATTTTGGAAAGTTCTCTTATTTGGTAAATGCTACACCGCTTCCCTTGGTACTTCCTTCTTTCTCTGCTTGTTCATACCAAACCCTTTCTGAGCACCCAGCCATACACCGAGCCACTGTCTTTGTGACTGGGAAATTCTGAGGAGGAATGAGATAGTGCAGGAACAGGAGGCATCAGTGGGTGATGGGAATTCAGGTGAAAATGACGTTCCTGAATATAGAGAAAGTCGTGTGATTTTTTCCAGGGGCAGAAAGACATTAGTCTACATTGAGCTTGTTATTTTTCATCAACTCATCCCTCACTTTTCTCTGTAAGTTTGGCGAGTATAATGAGGTGTGTGTGTTTATATGTGTGTGTGTGTGTGTGTGTGTGTGTGTGTGTTGTGTATGCTTTGGGGTTGGAGTGTGAGAGGAAGGGAAGAGGGCAGCCTGTGAGGTCAAGTTCAGTGTTCACTAAAGAGATACATGCTTTAGGTAGCCACGTTTCCAGTAAGAAAAGTGACCTGTTTCACTTACATAGAAGTGTCATTAACTCATAAAATTTCCAAGATCTGGTTAACCTTCCAGAGTAACAGAATCTAGTTTTACACTTTCTGGGTTGTCCATTTTCTTTGCTTTTACCACTTGACTTTTGGTAATTGTCTTCTTTTTTTAAAAAGACAGATTAATCTTTTAAATGATGCTCCCCTGTGTCTTTAGCAACTATTTTTCTGAGCATTGCTAGACAGATTGAAATTAGGCAACCCTCATGCTACAAAAGTCAGGTACTTTTGCTCAGAGAACAGCTAGAAATGAGAATGGGATCTTTCCAGAGTTAGGCTGTGAGAGGGTAGAATGCTTGCTTAGTTTGCATGCACTTAGGCTCCAGTTACCATCAAGAATGTGTGAGTTGATTTAATCAAGATTCTGTTGTGCTGTTCAGTTAATATACAAATCCAGACCCAGGTGTTTCCTTATCTCTAGCTTTTTTTTCTATAAATTTGCCTGTGTTCTGACCACATAGCACTTGGCTTGTGGGATTCACCACCTTTTCCAAAGTCTGATCCTCCCAAAGAATCTACTCACAGAAAGTTAAAGGCCTAGCAGGCTTACCGAGAATTTATGATGAGACCTAGGAGGACGATGCCATAATGCACTGCTCAGCTTGTGACCTAACATTTCTCCTGAGGTGTTCTTGTTTCTCCAAGCCCCTCTCATCCTTTTCTTTAAATATTTTCTAGATTGTAACAAACCTTGCTGCATTCTCAATCCTTTCTTTTCCTTGAGAAAAATGGAATTTTACTTCTTTTGGTATTTTTGCACAGCAGTGGAGGGTCTCTCTTTTCTTCCTGAAGCAAAAACCTCAGAGGCTTCCACTCTGAGCCAGAGGGTTCATTGAAGTACTTCACCAGGTAAGATGCTTCTTCAAAGCGAATGCAGCAGTGTCAAGTTTGATGACTCTGGACAAACCACACAGCAGCCTACGTCAGGATAGAAGGATGTCATTGCTCAGAAGTTCTTCTTGCTGTTTTCAAGTCATCATTGTCTATTGAGGGCTTTTTCTGGGGACTCATAAGCCCTCTGGAAAACTGATTTTCTGAGAGGAGTTTGAAGCAGGGGACAGATGTATCTCATGCAGGGAATGGCAGCTGGTCCCTGGCTAAATGACAGTGTTGCCTTGATCACTACAAATGAATAGACGGTGTGTTGAACATACACGGTCACTCTGGAAAGCATCCTGAACCTTGTCACCATATTCTGACCTGCTGCGGTGACATTCAGTCGATTGTCGCTGATACCATTTGTTGTATATCGATGTGTTATACCTTCATTTGGTTGGGAGCTTCTAGAGCTCTGCTTGGAGTCTCAGCTCACAGATATTATGAAGTGAAATGGATTTTGGAGAGGTTCACACTTAGTCCCCAATTTTTTTAGGCCTGGAGTCTGAGCTCCAGCAAGGAGAAGGAATGGGTCAGAGTGAAGCAATGAATTATTAGTTTGGCTGGGGCAATCCAACCCCTTCTGATTGCCGTATGGGGTTTTATCGCCACACTGTGGCACTTTGTTCCTTAAAAAGATACTTCATTTTTAAACCCTGATAAGTACTTTTCCAAGAGACAGAAGGAGAGTGAGTATATTATTTAATATGTTTTGTGGTTTCTGTTTTGCTCTAACGTTTTCTTGTTGTCCCAGTGTTTGGATAGATGAAGTACTGTTTGGTAGAGAGTTGTTTTCATCTTGCAGTCCAGGAGAAGCTGTTCAGTCTAAACCACTGTATAAGAAGATGGATAACACATTCTCAACAGGAAAGGTGTTTGTATCCACATACTGGAATTTATTCACTGTGACCGATATGGTGGTGTTGACCTGCAAGTAATCCAGCAAGAACTGTGAGAGATTCTGGTATATATTTTTAGTTTGTATTCCAGACTCACACACTGTTACCATGGCCTGTCTTTTGACCTTCGTGTTGACAAGAAGTTCCAACTTCAGGTCCACGGACTGATTTGAGCACTGCACAAGAAACTGCAGTTGACAAATGACGAAGTACAAGCCTGGGAACTGAATCACCAGGTTCCCATCCTGGTATCGGACTCCGTTGAGAATGCCGTCTTGGTTCCAAGAAATCTTGGTACTGTTGAGATGCTTTGACACTGGGAAGAAAAGCATGAAAAGAAGAATTATTAACCAGATTTTATCTGCAGATTGGAAAACTCCATCTTTACTCAAGATTCCCATTCAACAGCTTTATCTTTGGCAGTGTACCTGTTGCACCAGTCACCTGAGTACCTTTCGTTTACACCTTCTTGGTCTGTTTATTGAAGTCGCAGCTAGAAAACCACCTCTTTTCCTTTTCTCCAAGGCCCAAAGACAAAGGGTCAAACATATGGTACTACCTTGTTATTATTATCTTACTGTCTTATTATGCTGATTAGTCTCTTACTTGTTATACTATAAGCTCCTGAACTGTATTCTGCACAAAGTGAGCATTATCGTGTTCACTTATTACAGATGAACAGTCAGTGAACTGCTGCTATTTGGTCTGTGTTACGGAAAGTATCAGAGATAGGACAGTTAATATTGTTCAGTTAATAACCACTTATCAAGTTGCCCAGGAGAATCTCCATTAACTTTCATATTCAGATATATCTTTTTGTGGGTTATCATCTGAGATTCTGGATGCTATCTTTTTTTAAAGGGCAGCCTGGCACAGTTGCATAGGCCATCGTGCGTACAGGAGGGAGCTCTGTCATCTGTGATGCCTAGCAGAACCGCCGAGCAGACGTGTTTGTGTCAGAAGGCTTGTCTCTGAGTCCTAACAAATGAAATTTAGCACTACTTATTAAGGATGCCTTCAGAACTGGGAACCTTGGCACGTTTGTTTTAATCGCTTTTATACTTTCCCTTTAAAGCTCATGGACATTCACTTGAAAGGTAAGAACTAATCTAACTGCAAAGTTGAATTTTTAAAATGAGCAGAATGGCTGTTCAGAGAATCTTGGCCACCTCCTCCGTACCTCATCCTTTGGCCATGTAAGTGCCTCTTGTGGCTTCACTTATGAGGACCACTTACGTGAAGCACACTGTAATGTGCAAAAAGCACACTGCAATGTGAACTGTGTCAACATGTTCATTAAGCTGTCATTCTGGGGACAAGGCAGTTTTGTGGTTCCCTTGTGGATAGTTTCATGGAGATTAACAGCCTTCTTCCCTTGCTTTGGGCTGTGCACTTGGTTAAGGCTGGTATGTAGGAGTAGGAAAGGTGGTGGAGGTGCAGAAGAGGCAGGGTGGTGGGGAGAGCAGTTAGAAGGGAGAAAGGGGCTGAAGAAAGAGCAGCCTTGTAGCTTGGGACTGTAACACTTGCCCCTGCCTTGCAAGTATGCAAGGTCAAGTTATAAAAGAATATTCAACTATACAGAAGAAGACATTTGCAGGTTCCCTCCAGTCCTGGGCTCTCAATGGATCTTCTGGCTTAAAAGTGACTGAAAGGGCACAGAAAGGAGTTCTCATGTCCTTGAGTTGGTTACTGACCTCTGAGATAGGCACTTGACTTCTTGAATGGAGCCTTTTCCAGGATACACAAGAGGTCATCTGAGCAGTTTCCTAGAAACAAAGAGATCAAACATAGTTCTCAGGGTTAACCAGTTCAAGGTCAAGAAAGCTGGTGGAAATGTAAGTTTCTGGAAATGTAAATCTGATTCCAGAGGTCAAGTTTCCTCTTTAAGGCCATTTTGTTAGGTAACAAAGACAAAAGCCTCTTTGCACTCAGCTTTAAGAGACAAAAGATGACAATATCTCACAAGAAGCCTACTATCTGGAGCTTTTTTGGGAGGGTCAAGGAGAGCATTCAAGAAATAAACATATTTTTAGTATCTTCACCAGGGATGATAGCTGAGTTTTTTCTTATTATAGTAACTATTCTGTATGTGAAGAACCGAATGATACATTTTCTGTGATGACTTGTGAACTCAGTGTATAGTATTTGGAACAAATCTCTCCTTTGCTTTGAGACTTGGCTTCCCTATCTATAAAACTGGGTGGTCTCCAACCTGACCATTGTTAGATTGAGGTCATCTAACATTGTTAGATGAGGTCACTAGAGATGACCATTCAGTCCACCCAGCAGAGACACAGCAGCCACAGGCTCTCATACCTGGGTAGCCACACCCTCGTGCATTTGCTCTCTGAGTAACATGTTTGGGCTCACAACCTCCCACATGACTCTGCCCAGGCTGGAGAAAGTTCCTCTTGGTCCTCACAGTTCTGTGGGGATTCGGAGCAGGTGACAGTTGAGTGAAGAGTTCCCTCTGCTGTCTGAGTGAGCTTATTGCTGCATGCATCCCCAACAGAAGGAAGGGCAGTCTTAATCCTTATCTTCCTTGACTCACACAGAGCGTTTACCGCCACAGCCTGCCCACAGGCACGGGGTGAGTAGAAGCAGAATCACACAGTTCAGTCTCCTCGTGGACTGCGACTACTCTTCCAGAATCCTCGCGGCCCAGCCTCCCATTTTGAGCAGAGAACATCAGTCAGAAGGAACTGCAGAGAGGCAGGGGTGCCTGGCTCTTTTTGCCTGGCATCCCTTTCTGCTTTTTTTTATATGATCAGGTCTGAGCTCCTCTTCACAGTATCCACGACCCTTGTGCGTCCTGACCCCTGCCAGACTCTGCAGACCCCTTTTACTCTCAGTCCTAACAGTGGTAATCTTCACCAGCAGCACAGCAGTGACAGTAATGTTAATAATTACTAATAGGTGTTGCACAATGTCTATATCTAGGCACTTGGTTCACATACTATGTGCAGCATTTCACTTGGTTTTCACAGTTACCCTTGTATACTATTTCTGTCTTATATACAAGGAAGCCACGGCTTTAAAACAGCCCGTGACTTGATCGCATTCACATAGCTAGTTGTTGATAGGGTGGAGATGCAAATTCAGGCTGTGACTGTAATGACTGAGTGAATTGCTGATTATGGTGCCAGCATTTGGGGGTTTGAGGTGCCCGGAACACACTCTGTTGATTTGTCACTCCGCTTAGACAACTTCTCCTGTTCCCTCTACATGAAACCCCCACATTCCTCAAGCCCATTGCCATTTGAAACACAGCCTAGCAGTCATCCCAGGATACCTCCTCTGCCCTTCCTTGATTGCCCTTCCATGAGGCCATGAGCTCACAGGGTAGAGACTGTTGTCCACACAGCCCCAGCTAGAGGGTGCACTATGTATGTCTGCTCACAGATCAGCTGTCCGTCCCTTTTATTCCCCTCCGTGGAGTCCAGCTTTGTACTCAGAGCATGAGTGAGGTGAACAGGAATGTTTGACTGGGCTTCCCCCAGGCCTCCTTCCCCCCAGGCTACAGGCCAGGTTAATGGCAGGATGAGGAAAATCAGGCTCCGGCCATTGGCTGAAGGCCACCGGCACTGTGTCACTTGCATGGTACCTGCATCAAGTGAGAGGCTACCAGCAAGCAGAAACACAAGCCTGGGCTTGTCTCTTACACACAGCTTCTTGTGTTGTTTTTCCTCTTTGATCTTCACATGTTCAGAGGGGTAACCTCAGCTGTAATTCTGAGAAACCCAAGGATGGAAAAAAAACCCTTATTTTGAAGTATTTGCGTTTCCTGAAGTCAAATGGCATGGCATATGTTAGTTTTGCTTAACGAATGTTATGGGGAGTTTCAAATTAAAGGAAAAACAAAGGCAGCTCCTTTTAAGAACGATAATGCCAGCAGAGCATGGTGGCACATGCCTGTAATCTCAGCATTTTGAAAGGCTGAGGCAGGAGGATTGCAAGTTTGAGCAGTTTAGGGAGACCTTGTCTCAAAATGAAAACAAAAATCTTTTTTAAAGAACTGGTTGGGTATATATGCAGCTCAGGACAATAGCCTTGGGTTTACTCCTCAGTGCCTCAGTATGGAGAGAAGGAAAGAAAGAGAGAAAAGAGATGGTGGGAGGAGGAAGAAAGGAAGAAAGAAAGAGAGCATAGAACAATGGAACAAGTGGCATTCAGGTAGGGGACACAAGAAGAGCTGTTAAGGGAATTGGGCTGTTGGGAGAAGTGGAGAAGACTCAGAGAAGGGCAGTCTCCGTCTTTTAGTATGTGACAGGCGTGCCAGTGGGGACAGTGTGGCCTCATTGTCAAGGCCCGGGTGGGAGCCTGAGTCCCTGAGTGGGAGCAGAAGAAAATCAGTCCCCAGCTAAAAGCTAGCACTGCTTGCATCCCATTTCTCAGGTAAGGCCATGTTAACATCTACAATGAGAACTCCCAAGTCACACATAAGTCACAGAGCTGGAAGTGCAAGTGTTCGTCTCGTCAGTGCTGTTCAAAGGTAGGATGTGCTGCTTTGGGGGCTGTGAGACTCGTCAAGAGCTTGATAACACTGAGGATCACCAGCCATGTAGTTCGAGGTTCCTCACTGCCTGGGTGTCCATGACGTGCCCTTCCCTTTTGGTATGAAGTAAAGGAGGAGTCGTTGGTAGAGGACCTATCTAATAGCTGGTACTATGAGCAGCTGGAATTTGCAATGTCCCTAGAGTTTTGAGGACCAGGTGCATAGAGACCAAAACACATCCTACTTCTCTTGTTGTCCAGCTCAGTGGGGTGTCTGGTGGGCTCAATCTGAGAAACAGAACGTGAAAGTGTGAAAAATACGAGCCATGTGCAGATAGTGGCTGAGTTGGCCTGAGAGTCAGAATCCTGGAATTTCCCCTTTATGGCCTTTAGTTTCCCTATCCACATGGAGATTGGGGTGGCCTGATAACACAGAGGCCCTTTCTAGCTCGTTCTAGAAGGTGAAACGGACTCAGTTCTCTACTGTTGGGACTGATGAGGTGGACATAGAGAGGGGCAGGCCAGGCCCAGTTCTGACTCTTCTGTGGACATATTGCTCTACCACAGGTAGGAGACTGTTCCGATTCTTCAGATACTCACAGTGATAGAACAGAACCTTCTAGCTCTGGGGACAGTGTAAGTTATGAGTAGGCTGGTTATGCTGCATGGTTGTTAGAAGTTTCCTGAGACAATCTCTGGTCCGGGTGTGGGAACACATAACCACCTGCCTCCAAGAAGACTGATTCTAAGTCATCCAGCAAATTAGTAATAGAGGCATTCTGTCTTCTGAGTAATTGGAGCACTCTGAATTTCTCTGAGGTCAAAGCCTTCAGGTGCACAGCGATTATATACTGTAGTTTTGTCTCCAAGCTCTGGCCTTTTCTAGAAGGATCATGGACTTCTCTTTGATGCTGTTTAGAAGACAGGAAAGGAAGGTATGCCAATAAAATCCTACTGATGAGAGAGATAGGGGGGAAAAGACATAGTGAGAAGTAGCTGAAAGAATCCTGGTCTAGAAGCTCAGGATTATGGTAACCTTAAAACCAAACCCTAACTTGAGATTCCATAATGTTTGGTCGAAAGGAACATCACATGCTGTGTTAAGCTTTATGACTCAGAAGACTGAACCCAGAGAGAAGCTGTTGCTAGGTCCCATAGTGAGTAAGTGGCAGAGCTGGGCGCAGAGCACAGGGTTGCAGATTCCTAGTCCAGGGATTTATTTCTGTCTTTCAGTTTTTCCATGGAGCAGGGAGGGTTAAGTACAAGAAGTGGGTTCAGAGTCACAGCAGACACTGGAGCTGAGATCTGTCAAAACAGCTGGAGGTGCTGAGAAAACAAGCACTAATGAGCCCTCCTGGTTCTGGCTTGTGGGAAGATGCCAGTAGATGACTGCAGGCATCTGTGAGGAAAGCTGCCAAATCACAAGTCAGGACAATCAACTCACCATAAAGATGCATCAGTACTTAGGGCAGCTCGGCTGTGGCATAAGAAACTGCAGGGGTCATTCCAGCTAGAAGACAGGTGGTCTGAGTGTCAGCTCTACAGTATCTTCCCCGCAAAGACAAGGAAGACTCAAAGCATGGCAAAATGATCACGTGGGTTCAAGATGAGACTTTTAGCACTGCACCTGTCACTTCTTACCATACCACTGATGGGCGGGTAGCAATAATCAACAAGATGTGCCATTTGAGACTATGGGTGCCAAGCAGCCAGTACCCCACATAGCTAGAGACTCTGCAAATGGGAGTTTCTTTCTCCTTTAGGTTTCTTTTCATCACTGTTTCAATGGCTCAGCTTTAGCAATAGCAAAATGCACTGGCTAATGAAATGCTCATTATGATGAAATGCCTGACTTTATCTGATGGATTGGAGTCTCAGTAATGCGCCTGAGTGTTTGAGCCCAGCCAATGCTTTTAGGAAAGCATTCAGAATCCTCCTTTCATCTGTTGAAAATGTTTTAATCCTTTTAAGAAAAAGAGGCATTATTTTAATGACTCTGCCTTTTAGATCCAACTTTCTTGGAGAATATACAAGAGAGTTCCAACAGTGACATCTAGAGGAATCATTGTTATTAGTAGAACTTGGGATCTATGTGAATCTTTATTCTATCATTTCAAAGGGCTGGCAGCTGGATTAATGGATACCCCCAGATCAACTACTGATGAGGAAGTGAACTGAGTCATTGGTTAAACAAAGGAGAACACTATGACCCTAGATTTACAACAGCATTTGGAAACTGTCCATTCTAATATGGTTTGTGTGAAGCACATGGAAAATGACTCATAAATATAAACTCAGATTAAGTTGAAATTCATTTAAATCTCCTGTAGACTTTTCGAGGTTTGGAAAACTTTTCAGTCCTATTGTAGTATATAGGTTAAAGTTATCTGACTTTATGGATGTTTCTTTGATATACCTTTACACTAAAAGTGGTTGAATTGACATGATTGGGAGTGTTTAAGAAGAAACTTTGAAGTATTTAAAAGGGAGAGTGAGTCTGAAGCTATATAGTAAAACTACAAATATTTTTAACAACTTGGCAAACTCCCTTTTGCAACACAGAAGTATGTCAGCCCGCTGTAAGAACAATAATAATCCCTACATCAAGGACTGGCATGAGGATTACATGAAATAATGCATAACAGTGAGCTGGTGTCTACCAGTAATGGTTGGGTAGTTCAGGGTCTGTGCTGCTTGGATTGTAGCAATTCAAGCCAACACATGCTGTGACCAGAAACCCTGAAAGAAATATACAGTGAGTCCAGTTTGAAGAATATGCCTGCTTTGCATCCCTCGCTCCCTTCCCCAAAGTCTCTGAATTGTATAGAACTCTGAGATTTCTCTTGGACTCAGACTTGCATTTATACATAGTAAATTCATGTGTAAATTTTCAAATATGCCTCAGTGATCTATTTGTTTCCTTTGCAGCTTCCTTTTCCACTCCTCTTTTACCCAAAATCTTCTCTTTTACCCTTCCTTTCCTTTTGGGTGTATGGATTAGGCTTCAGAACTCTGAATGATCTCCTGGGGACCCAATTGACTTTATTCTGAGGGGCTCATTTCCTAGCTATCTCCTGCAGAGCGAATTCTGATTTCTGTTAATGCTTTCATGAGAAAAGACAGCGAGTTTTAAGAGCAGGGAGAGTGTGTTTAGTGTGAAGGAAGCAGCAGATAGTGGCCTGTTACTGTCTGGAAATCAATTTACTCCCTGAGAGGGAGCATTCCCTGTTGTGCAAAAGGAAAAAAAGAAGAAAAAGAAAATAAAAATTTGAGATTTAATAAAATTGGTGAATTAGGCATTCTAGATGCAGATCTGTGCATCTTGTAGAAGAGAGATCTGCTTGCTGGTACTTAGTCTCTCTAGGGGAAGCTGCTAGGAAGAAGAGGAGTGATGTGGCTCTTTCCCCTTATCTTTTGTTTGCCTTCATGGTGGTGCCCTTGGAAGGGCTGCTACCACCTGGATTTAGCCAGAGAGCATCAAGAATACCACAGAGCATCAAGAGGAAGAGCCAGTCTCTTAGTCCAGTTTACTGGACTATATAAGCTGTCCACTTTCAATGGGCAGCTTGTATTGATTTTCTGAGGTGGTTCTTTGGAGAGCCACTTGGTCATTTTAATGCCCATATTTTCTTTTTAATGGGGGAGGAGCTAGAGAGTGCACTCCCAAATCATGTAAAAATTGTAAATGTTAGAAGAGTAAGGTTGTTAAAGAATTCAAAAGATACTGGTTTAATTCATGGAGAATTATATGCAAAGCGACATCCATCCTGAGATTAGTCCTCTGGTTCATTGTCTTCCCTAACAGTTTAGAAACAGGAATCCCAAGACTCAAGAGGAAGAGTGAGTTGCTTAAAGTTTCGGGACTGGACTGTAGGTGGACAGAATTCCAGCTCGGTTCTTGCACTTGATTCCCCATCTTCAGCTGTGCAAGGGTTGCAGCTACCTTGAAAGGATCTTCAGCACCCTCCCGTGGTCTATCTGTGTTCCCATTTCCTTAGAGCCTCCAGGAAACTGTCTGTTAGAGGCCACATAACATTTGCTTGAAAGAACTCTCTTCCAACTGACACCTAACCCTCCCCCAAACCCACATGTGAAGATACCTTGGCCCTTTCTGCCTCAGAGCAAGACAACAGGCTGCTTCAGAGACATGGAGACAGAGAGTTGGAGGCTGGCCTGGAAGAGAGGTGACAGCGTGGGCAGAATGTCTACACTTGGAGAACAGTAGGGGTCATTGGAAGGAAGTCATTCATAGTCTAATCCTTGGTTACACAAAAGGGCTTCAAGGCAGATAAGACAGAGATTTGCGCTCTGCCTCCTTCTTGACTGGCTGTGAAACTTCAGACAAGTCAGTAAACTGCTCTGTGTTCTGGTCTTCTTACAGATAATGCAAGACTCAGGATAATCCTTGGGCTTGATGTGAGGCTGGATGAGCACATCACAAAGTACTCAGTTTTTGGTACATTCTCGGGACCTATTAATGCAATTATGCTTACTCTGCCAGTGCCTCATATATATGAAGTGGTTGAAGAGGGGCATACAAGGAAGCTGTCTTAAAAACTACCTATAGAATTTATCTAGTGCAGGTCAAAACTACTGGCTGGTGAGATCCTATGTTATGAAAAGAAATACTGGGAGGTTTGATGATGAGACTAAAGGCACAAAATCATTCTACAAAATAAAGCTAGCAAAATTTAAATTTCTGCAGATTTTTTAAAGAGATGTATTGAGGTGATTGGAAACAGGGAGAAGGATTTAAATACAGGTAGGAAGGTAAATGAGTTTTCTCATGTGGCAGAGGACTGAGACCCAAGGAAAACTGTCCTTTCAGAAACTAGCAGTGGTTGGAATAGCTGAGGCCTTCCTTACAGGAACAGAGAGATCTCAGATTTAATTCTGCATCACTTTTTGCTGGACTTCTCTGTAGTGTAACATGCTGTCCTAGCAGCTGGCTGCATATCCTAAATCCTTCTCTAGATGTTTCTGGATACAAATGTGAGGTCTTGTTGAAATTCAGGGTGTTCAGGGAAAAGGTGGCTATGTTCTTTGATTTGGACAAGAAAGTCATATACCATGTGCCTGCTTCTAAAGCTACCATGAGGAGCTTCTAAATCTAACAGGAGCATAGAACTAGAATAAGTGCGGAAGAGATGCATGAGCCATGTTGTCCTTACTCGACTCTCCTTGGTTTCAGGCTATCCGTGGTGTGAGGTAGGGTCAATTTATTTGGATATGAACCAGTAGCATGAAACCTGTATCAAGGATATGGGCTCTACCAGGTGGCAGATGTTCTGTGAGGATGACCCCAAGGTGACTTCATGCAGAAGCACTGTGAACTTTCTCTTCTAAGTAAGAGTAAGACTCAGAGGAGAAGGGGGTGGAGAAAAGTTTTCATCCCAACTCTGGTTCTAATCTGCAGTTCCAGCCGTTTCCCCAGAAATGTCCTCAAATCTTGAGCCCAGGGACTGAGTGTGAGACGGCAGTTGGCTAGACACATTTAGGACCAGGAACTAGAGGCTGTGTTAGGCCTTGTTATTAAAATAGATATAGTTTTCTGTGGTTTCCCTGCAGCTAAGTGTATCCTGTGTTCAGTTACTTTCACATGTGTGCAGGGCTCTGCATCCCAGGCTCAGGCTGATGTTCGTTTCCTGCTGACAGAGGATGATTTCCAGCAGCAGCTGCAACAGATGGTTCCCTGGAAGGTTCTGCTCTTGTGCTCTCCAGTGACAGCCTCTTGCTGCTTCTGGAGCCTTCTCCAAATAGTTTCTAGAAGATGTATCTCCTGCCTGGAACATTTGCAATGGCTTTTTCTCCAAAAGGAAAAACTTGCTGCTTGCGCTGGGTTTACAAACTGCTTGTTGTGGAATGGGACTGGGGTTTCAGATTCCCTCAGCACTGTTGTTATCTTCTTCCATCTTTACATATCAGACAAAATTATGATCGCAGAAAGCATCAACTCTAGACAGACTCTTCCAGTTTGTTTAGTACATTACAGTTGAGTTACAGGCGAAATTCAGAGAAGAAAAGACTTGCCCAAGAAACCAGTTCTATAGCCCAGTTCTTGCCCTAAGGTAGTCTTCCTTCCACCTCACCCCACAGTGTCCATAGTTTGCTGAGCAAAGGAAACTGTAGAATTGTATTAGAAGCAGGAGAAGGACTGGGTCACACACAGCAGAACACTGGCATCTCACAGCCTGAGCACACCAAACATGGGCCATTGGGAGGAGCCCTGGATGCTCATTCTTGCTCTGTCACGGACTGCTTGTGAGATCTCAGACTAAGCATCCTGATTCCTTGAGCTCAATTTCTTCTCTGAAATGAGAATACTAAGAGAATAATAATCCTTACATTGTTTGCATTCCAGGTTGGGGCTGAAGTGTGAATGTTCTGCAATAAAATTTCATAGCCCTCTTGGGGAGTGTTATTAGCATTTTCAAATGTCTGATTGCAGAAGCAGTGAATTGTAAACTGAGGCTAGTTTGAGTTGATGTTCTTCTCTTCCTACCTATGGGCGAGGGAAGATGGGATCTGGTAAGTGGTTTAATCCACAGTGTCCAATTCTGGATATTTTATGAACCAAAGAACTTTTCTTCAAAATGGAAATTCAAGAACGAATGTGGGCGGGCAGGCAGCTTTTTATTTTTCTTGTTATGATCATTAATATAAAGCTAATAAATGGACAGAAAGCAGATTAATGTGGCTCCCATTCGCATCAACTTCTTACTGTAAGAGGATATTTCACCGAAGAGCACAGGAAGGACATATTCTCAGAGGCAGAAGGCTCTGATGGTAAAGGCAACTGACCATATGAACAAGGCCTAATATGCCTTTTCCTCAATTCTATTGTGAGCTGATGAAAGCTGTGATTGAGGTACTCCACAGGAAAGGACCTGAGATTCAGAATGGCTAAGGGCCTATTGTCTAATCAAAGCAAACAATGACCTTGACATCACGACCCTATTCAAGATTGCTTCTTTTTCTTTAGGCAAATGAGAGGTCCAATCTTACTGACACAGTCCAGGTGGACGTGATGGGGAAGGATGGCAGTAAAGGATGGGGGAATTGTATTTACATGGTGCATTTTGTTTTTTTGTGAGGCACTACAGGAATGTGTGTCACAGCTGAATGCCGGCCTCTGACTCCAAAACCTGTCCTGTTTGTACTACAGAGATTAGCAAACTGATCCACAAGTCAAAGCCAGCTCACCACACCTCATTCTGTAAATGAATGAAGTTTTAGGGGAAAGCAGCCATGTCTGCTCATCCGTGTGTAGTCTGGTCGCTTTATCACTGTGACAGCAGAGGTGGCTAAATGCAGCACAGACATCAAGGCTCACAAAGTCTAAAATATTTACTCTCTGGAACTGTAAGCAAGAAGTTTGCTCATTTTGAATTTTACTTTGTTCTTGTTTTACAGTA
This sequence comes from Cavia porcellus, assembly GCF_034190915.1. NCBI lineage: Eukaryota > Metazoa > Chordata > Mammalia > Rodentia > Caviidae > Cavia > Cavia porcellus. The sequence continues at coordinate 173,111,053 of NW_026947484.1, read as the reverse complement.
ATGTGATTGACTACATAGGCATTATGGGAAACGAGGCCACATGTTAATTAATTTAGACCAACATTGAGACATTGTTTACATTTTATGGTATTTTAACTGCTTTCAAAGATCCAGAATGCTTGCTGATGGGGTTCTTGACCCAACTTTCTAAGTCTCTGGTTGACGCACAGAAGGAAACACATGATCAAGAGTATCCTAAAGGAAATTCCAAGTATGATGAAGTTTGTGTGGGATGTGCCAGATCTTGGTTCCTGGGATGTTCCAGTGTCCCTACCCTGGTATTGGTGACAGCCTCCTGCCCTCTCTTTTTCTTCTTCACTCTGTGCTCTCTGGTTGTTCAGCTGTGCTTGCTGAGTAGGTTCTAAAGATTGTAGGACTGAGATGGGGTATAATGCTACAATGTTACTCAGCGGAAAAGAATGGTTTAGAGATGCAGACCTCTGGGCTTAGTCCTGTACCACCTTGGGCAAGACACCTCACTTTCCCTCTCTGAGTTTTACTTTTCCTCCTTTAATGATAAAAGTATTAATCAAATGATCTTCACCTATTCACCTCCCACATTAACTGGCCTTTCCTTGTCACATTTCTGGGGCTAGTAGAGACAAGATGGAGTTGATAATTTCAGTAATTGGAAAGATGAGGAGTAAGTCTCCCTTTATAAGTCCTCAAGTTCATTTTGTCCTTGGCTTTTACCAGTTATTTAATGATTTTTGCTATCTGGTTGCTATGCCAAACCATTTATAGACAGGATCTGATTGGCTTCTCTGGCATGTTAATGAGGTGCATACTATTATTTAAGAGCTCAGGGGTTGAGGCTCCTAGGTGGAAAGTCAAGAAAAGACTAATACACACATGTGCCCAGTTTAGGGCTTCGAGTTCTCAATACAATACTGCTTTGCACTTCCATCAGTGTCCACACTGAGGGCCTTGGCCAGAGGGAGAGGGCCCATTAGGGGGAATGTAAGGAAGGGTGGGAGGTTTGGGGGATGGGAGTGTTGATCAGGGACTTCCTGGGTGAATCAGGATGCAGCAGCTCTGTCTCAAGCAGATTCCTCCTGTCCCTCACCCCCTTCCTGTTGGGCACAGTCACCGTGATTAGTAACGGGTCCCACACCTTTGACATCTCAAGGATGATTTAGTGCACATTTATTCCTAATTCCAAGTTCTTACCTCCTTTACGGGGGGAGTTGTCAGGTGTTCTGGGAATGGAGTCCTGGAAGAAAAGAAAGAAAGCAGCGAGATGAGGATGACACTCAGTACAAAACAAAACAAAACAAAACAAAACAAAACAAAACAAAATAAAACAAAACTCATCTCTTTTCATTTATATTTGGGGTACAATTTAGGATTTACCCTCTATCTGGCTCTTCATATTTAAAAATTAATTTACTGACATAGTTTACAATAGGCTTCCTACTCATTGTTTGGCAACCTATCAGAAACACAAAACAAGGGTTAGTATCTACATTTCATGGGCAAGAGGCAAAGAGCTGAGCCAGATAAAATAACTTGTCCAGAGCTACCGAAGGAATTTATGGGGTTCAGAGGCCATAGCTGGAACAGTTACTTCCCAGTTGATGGCTTGTCCAGATGTGGACATCCTCCAGATGTGTTAATTTCCTCCCCTTTAGTCAACATAAGAACAATCAATGAATTGTACAAATGCATGTGGGCTTTTTTCCATGTTTAATTAATCTGCAAAAGTATGTTGTAAACATATCTGGAAGGTACATTTCTAGCTCTCCTGTGGTTGGAAATTCTGAATTAACTGAGTGTTTATATGCCAAGAATTGTGAAGGTATCACACATAAACTGAATTATTGCCCTTCATGGATTTAATACAAATTTATGTCTAAATACAACACATAAATATTTACAAATATATAACATAAATAAATGTAAATTTATATTTTTTATAGATTCACATTATTCCATAATGAACATAAACACTATAAATTTTTATAGAAATGAGTAAGAGGCTGAGTGGAACACATTGTTGAAGGAGGAAGTCTTGTCTGGAGGACTGGAGAGGATTAAAGGAGACTCTGGGCAAGTAGCCTACAGAATTGAAGGGACCCAGATCTCCTTCCCTGATAAATTCCTCTGAGACTAACTGGCCTGCCTTCCTCCTCCTCTTTCCTTCTGTGTCAGCATGGAGTCACCCTAAAATGTCTTACCAGGAAGGAATGAAGTATCTTATTCACCTTTTGGCCTGCACAAATTGGAATCTCATGTAATGCTTTGAATCAATATATTAATATCAAACATGTAGAGAGGGTGTATGCACAGAGAAACACACTTCCCAATCTCTACCAAAGGTCAGTGGAAGGTAAAGCCTGGGCACCATGCTGACCTGGAAATGGGGAAGTCAGTCTAAACATTTTAGCCTCCATTTCTTATGGGACTACGGCTCCATTTGGTCTGGAAAGTCCTTTCTCCTCTGCTGAACCAGTCTATATTTTATAGCCTTAGTTGAAAGTTCTTAACCTAGCTTAACAGTGCTTTACCTCTGCGGTCATTTAACTACGCGTGCTGTGTGTAGGAAAACCTGACATCACAAAATTCCCCTTTGTGTTGCTTCTGTGAACAACAATCAGCATTTCAAAATTTAATAAGCAAATAAACATGCCAAGCATTACTATGAATTAGTGGGATGCGCAATTGCACAAAGAAAAACATTTACATTTCAAGGTGGTGCTAAAATTGTAGACTCCATCAGCAGCCCAGGGCCTATCCAGAAACAGAAGACAAAATAGCCGGACTGGCAGAGCCACCCCAGCAGAGGACATACGGGAATCACTCATTCAACACACAGTGGACAAGCACTGTTCTGTGGTAGGTGCCGCAGAAAGGCAGCTACCAATGGAGTCATTAAAGAAGTCACTTAAAGAAGACAAATGTAAAGTTAGAATGGCAAGTTGCACCGAGAGCTGTGAAAGAAAAGAATCAGAGTGCTTTAAAACAGTGCTTCTCAGGCTTTACTATGGACGTAAATCACTGGGGTCTTATTTAAACACCGATTCTGATTCAGCAGGATTGGCTAGAGCTTGGGATTCTGTATTTCTGAGCACCTCCTAGCTGTTGCCAATACCCCAGTCCAGAGAGCACAGCTGGTGCTGGCTGTTCATGGTAATACTGGGGAGAAAGACCTCATCCGTATGCGGGCCAGGGACAGCCTAGCTTTTCCCTCTCTTGAGTGCCTCCTGGCTTCTACACATCAGACAAGGTGATGTTAAACCCAAAACATCTCAGTATGGCGGAGAATCCTGTTGCTTAAATTTTCACCCAGCGCTCAGGAATGTGTCTGTTTTCATTTTGAGAAGCACAAGATCTTTACAGTTCCTTCTGGCTACCAACAGTAGACAGGATTAAGTCCAACAAGCTAATTTTACAGGAGGAGGAAACCAATACACTCACAAGTTAGAGAAACTGGACTAAAATTCTCCAGTGCACTTTTCTTCATCACAGTACATGCTGCCTTCAGAAATCAAGAGTGGAAAAGCATATTTCTTTCTGCTTTCCCCTTCGCCATGCAGTCCTTGCACTTGAGAGTGGAGAAACAGTGTCTCAAGACCTAGCTATTAAAATTTACTGAAGGCTGTTTGTGACCCAGGAGCAGACGAGTGCTGTCTGTCAATTCTTCTCTGGCATGATATCCTTGGTTTTTGAATTCTGCCCCAAATTTCACCTGGGCATTTGGGCCCTGGCTGGGAAAGAATGAACCATTTTGCTTTGTGGCTTTGAGTATCATGGTACACAGTTTTGACTCTCCGAAGTCTATTTATCCTCAGTTCCATTAAGTAGCACAGAAAGTTCCATCTCCATGGCTACCAAACCTGATAAACTTCCTTAAGCATACTTCCTCATTCTGGAGGAAGTGTGCTGATGTCTGATAGTATCCCAACAATACAGAAGTTCTTTCTGTGTATGGAGGGAAGAATGCTCATATTCAGCCTGTTTATCCCCACCCCAGTCATATTCTCTGAGTAGAACTGTTTTCTCTCTCCCTTAATCACTGAGATGAGAGGGCCAGCAATCCTTCTCTCCACTGGGTTGTTGCAGACATGATGAGACATGGCATAGAAAGTGGTAGCAGTTGCTTGAAAATGATAGCTATTTGGGAGACTGCCTTGATTTTTATGATGTGTTTAATTTGTCCCAATACCTTGAAAGACCTATTTCTTTTCACAGAGCAATGATGTACAGCTGCAATCAGCTGCCAAATTTGCTTTTGATGCAAATATCCTCTGTGACTGGAAATGACCAAAGGGAACTAATGTCTGGAATATGCCATAGGGAGTTCCATAGCTCCTTCTCCTCTGTCCTCATATTGTCCTGAAAGGTGAGTTCTGGCTCCTGGCCCATGGTCCAGAACTCTCTATTATTTTCAAGCTAATATGATTAAGCTTTTTCAGAAAAATTTAAATTTTGATTAGCACATATTTGTAGCACATTATAATTACACTCATCCTGGGGAGTTGGTATATGCATGTAACACACTATAATTCTTTTTGTTTCCCTTTCACCTTCCTTCTCTCTTTTCTCCTCCCTGCATCTCTTGGTCCCCTTCCCATTTACAAAAGATGAGTAAAGGTAATGAGGGTTACTCCGGAGACAGCTTTTTATGTGCATTATCGTATTTGACCTTTACCTTGACCTTGGGACCTAGAAACTAAGATTTAAAGGGGTAATGATTGCAAAAGGTCCCATGGGTGACAGATAGCAGATGACAGACTCAAACCCAGGGACAGTGGCATCGAAGGCAATACTGGTCACTGCTCTGCCTTGTCTCCTCTCTAAATATGACAGGATAAGCTGGCCATCCAGTGAATAGAGGGGAGAGAAAACTCCCAGTGAAAAAGACTGCTTTTGGTGAGAGCCCGTTGTTTGACATGGTCTGTGAAAGTAGGAACTGGGTAAATGACTTAAAGGGGTGCCTCTCTGACTTTTCACCACCTGGAGAATCTTCCTGTAAGGCAGATTCTGACGCAGTGGGCCTGGGGTGGGGCCTGAGGTCTTGTGGTTCTAGTTAGCCTCTAGCTAAGGCCTCTAGCTAAGGCCATGGACCATACAGGAAGTAGAAAGTGCTTGAAGATATTACCTAATAGGCAACTAGGACACTTGCGGTCTTCAGAGACACCTGTAGGAGGTTGAATGTGGATTTGGGCTCTGATACAGACTTAGAAATTCCCCATGTCTGAAAATCCAGGTGTCTTGTTCTTGTTGTCTCTTCTCTCAATCTCAATTTTTTTTTGCCCTTTAACTCCACTTCCTGTCATACCCCATCTAGTCAGATGGACACTTTCTCTACTCCCACCAATCCTCTCTTCCCCTGTGGGTTGCCTTCCTCTGGGCTGGGCTTCTGCTCACTCTTTGTTCCATCTGGAATAGCCTGCCCCATTTTGTCCTGCTCTCATCCTATCAAGAGAGAGCAATTTATACTCATAAGTGTGGAAAGGGTGACAGAACGAGGCCATCATCATCTTCAGCCCTCAACACATGAAGTGAGTTAGACATGAGTTTTCAAGAAATGACAAAACCACCTAGGAAAGCACGTTTGTGACGTCAGAGTACCTCACGGCTTACTTTGTAACAAGGAAGAACAAGCATATTTTGCAAAAGACATATTGGTGGCTATCACCTTAATTAAGTAATTAAACATAATCACCAAAAAGTGGGACAACTTGACATAAGCCACTGGCTTTGTTACAAGAAGAAAAGCATAACATTACCTAGGTACTATTCTCGTTAAAAATGCTTCAGAATCAAATACCAAGACAACTCCAGAACATGAACTCTTTACAACAGTACTGGCCAGGATCTTTCCAAAAAGTTAGTATTATGAAGAAGAAATAACAAAGCGTAGGGAAGATTGTTAGATCAGTGCTTCTCCAACTTCATTATTCCTGTAGATCACATGGGAAGCGTGTAAAATGCAGACTTAGATTAAGTAGCTAGAGAGCGGGGCCAGTGACTCTGGGTTTCTAGCAAGCTCCAAGGAACACCCATTAAACAGTAACTTGTTAGATTAAAATGGACATAATCCTTAGACATAGTGGAGTGTGTGACTCTAGACTGGGGTCTAACTACTTAAGAAATACAAAATGAAACAGCTATAGAAGACATTTTTGTTTAAGTGGAGAAGTTGAAATATGGACCACATTATTCTTATTAGGTGACAGAACTGAAACAGAAAATTCTTCTGGCTATGGTAAAAGGATTATGCCAAATAGGAGATGGGGGCTGAAGTACTTGCATCTGAAAGGCTGCACTGGCTGTAACTTACTTTTGCCTGCTTATGCAGTAAATACAGCTGCGGGAACATATGGGCACTTGCCAATCTAGTGAAAAGTTATACAGTTGTTTCCCAACATTTGTGTATATTTTCAAAACAAACTTTGGGTGTAAGATGCGATCTTTATAACCCTTGCAGACTTGGTTTTCATTCTAGTTCTTCCACAAACATTTCCATACACTCAAGCAGAAATTGCCCAGCTTGCCACAGTGTGTGACATTCTGCCTGGAATTTGGATTCCCGGACTTCCCTTTCCTCAGTTTAGCAGAGCACCTAGGACCTTGCTCAGCCCACGTAGTCATTCTCCCACAACACAGCCCAGGGCTTGCTCTCGAGAACATTCTCAGGGGATTTAAAAAATTTGTTAGATGGAATTAATATTAGATGTATGAGAGTTACTTAGGTATAGGGAAGCATCATAGGTGGGTCAGGTCATTCCTGTGCTATATCTGAGAACAAATAACCCAAAAGATCCTGCTACCACTGCCAACAATCACAGCCCTCACACACATTACTGGTGAGAGGTATATGGTGTTGTGGGAATATCTTTTCTCTTTTCTTTTCTTTCTCTCTCTCTTTACTTTCTTTCTTTCTTTTTCTTTCTTTCTTTCTTTGTTTCTTTCTTTCCTTCCTTCCTTTAATCATTCTCTTTGCTTACAAAGAGAAAAGAGGCAGCTACTTCCTTTTTTTTTTTTTTCTAGAAATGTCTACAGTACTTGGAAATAGAACCATTTGGAACTCTTGCTCTGACATTCTGGAACGTGACCTTAATGTCTCTCCTGGACTGGCTAAGAGGAGGCACCTACTCTGGAAATAAGCAGTCTCTAAGCTTGAGGGTCTCAAAGCCCCCTTGAAATGTAAGCACCTATTTCTGGTACAACCCAGAGCCTGTATCGTTGTGTATTCCTTCTTAAAAGGAAGGAGATGAAAGAAGTTGGATTTTTTCTTTCGCGTTGCTGTATAAATCTTGTGAAATCCTACCTGGACTCTGTAGACTTTCTCAAGCTGCCTGATTGCTGGCATTTGTGTGCTGACTCAGTAATAAATAAATTTTCTCTCTTTTCATATTGATGTGACAGTGTGTCTCTTTGTGGTAGGATTTTAGTTCCTCAACGGGACACTGCTACAATCTCTTTGAAGGCTGATGAACAGCATTTATTGAGGGGAAAATAAACAATTTAATTTCACCTCTAGGAATTTATCCTAAGATAAACTTAGAGGTGAACCCAGAGGGCAAAAATCTTAGAGAAAATTACAAGTGTCTCTCAGTAGACATACATTTAACAGATTTTGAAGTACTGGTACAATACAATATTATGTGGCTCTTCAACAAAGTGAAATAGACTTCTACATATTGACAAGGAAAGATCTTTGAGACCTACAAAGCAAAGAATAAAACTATGGGTTTATTGGAATAATATGTGTACTATGTATTTTTGTAGATGCTCAGATTTAAGGGAGGACTATGAAAACCTATTCATGGTGGTTATTTCAATAAAGAAGGATTGGTGGTTGGAGGGGGTGAATATGAGAAACTTTTACGTTTCCCCCTTTATTCTTATTTACTCATTACTTTATGTAAATGTAACATTGGATTAGAATAAACAGAATTAAACACAAATAAAAGTATGACCACCAGGGAGACTTTAAATATATCACCACAAGAAAGCTCCCTAAACAAGGCAAAAGCAGGAATTTATTGGTTTTCTTGACTATGAACCCAATGTTTAGAACAATGTCCTGTCTAAAGTAGTTATTCAATAAACATTTGAGATTGAAACCTAAATTCTTCCTTTGCCTCTCCTATGGAGCTTGACCTTGAAGTTATTTTGTCTTTAAACCAAACCCCAAGGCAATCTTTTCATGACCCTATACAATCTGTACCATTTCTCCTCTATCCTTTTGCTGGTAGCAGGAGTGCCAGGGCTCTGACCTCCCTTTCTCGCCTGTTTGAAATTGTTCATGTTCCTCAAGCCAACCAGTTGGAGAAACTTCAGTCCCCAGTGAGTTTTTAAGCCTGCTGAAGAGACACACTGTCTCTAAATCTTATGATCTTATGTAGCCCTATATGCCTATCTTGTGTCATTTATTATATACCATGATTTAACTAGCTAACATTTTGTGGATAGATGTGACCTTTCGTCAAGAACTGTAGGACTTCTTATAGCAATAAGATCATCCTCATGGTTTGCCTCTCCTGTCCCTGCTACACCTCAAAGGAGCTATGTGGCCCTTAGTTCTTCCCAGTTTTAATAAGAGGATGTGAGCTCAAGCATCTTGAGTTTCTCTGCCAGAAGTCCTGGTGAGCCTCTTTGCTGTCTAAGTTCCACCTGCTCTAAGGTCCATCCATACTCCTCCTTCTTATCAGATACTTTCTTCACAACGCAGGCTGCAGGGATTACATGTTCCTAATCCTGAACACAGTTAATGTCATATAAATTATTTTAAAAAATGTATGTGTAAAACACTTAACATAAAATATCACAACTACTACTAATAGTAAAGGCCATAGATTGAGAAAGGGTAACAGAGATTTCTTCAGTTATGAAAATCCCAGCACAGTCAGGTAGGGTGGTGCATGCCTTAAATCCCAGGGAGGCAGAGGTAGGAGGGTTGCAAGTTTAAGACCAGACTTAAAGTTTAAAATTTAAAACAAGGACTCGATCCCCAGTCTCACATTTATACATGAAAGAGAGAAGAAAAAAAAAATAAATCACAGCACATCAAATCATAGAATCAGGTTGAGATATGCCTGTTTTCATAGCCAAGCATGAAGAGTAAGTCAGGGAAACAGATTCACCAGCAGGTAAAGCTTCAGCAGGGACAGAGTTTCTTGATACTTCTGGGACCATCTATATCATCAAAGTGAAAGGTTTCTCATTAAGCAGCCCAGCAGTCTTGACACTAACACAGTCTTGGGGTGGCCTAGTTCAAGCTGTTTCCTTTTTGCTCCTCATTTTCTATATTTATAACAATAAAGCAGAAAGATCCACTTTAGTTATTTCACAGAAGAAGTCAGTTTGACTCCAAATCGGATTTGAATGAGGAGACTTTGAAGTTCTCTCTCACCCTTTGTCATTTTTTCTCACCACTGCCTGGATTTCCCATCCCATGCACAGGTCCTACCAGCATCCTTCACCTAACTTCAAGGTCACTTCAGTTCCTTTCCCTGGCCAACACACTTCTGCTTCATCCCAAATTCCAGTCACAGAAATTATAGTCTGTACTGATAAAAGGCATCCTAGGATGTTTCTAGAGCATCGTTTTTATTAGATGGAAACGAGCCCATAAAATGATGAGTTCTACAAATTCCTCCATCCAAACTGAATGTTCTCAGCCCCCTCCCTTTCTCTTTACTTATACCGAGATACAAGCTTCAAAGCTTCATTTAAATTTCAAAGCTTAAGACACTCGGGAAATAGATAACAAAGCCTTTTAACTCCCAGTTCTTTTCAAGAAGAGTTATGGAGCATTTGGCCTGAGACCGCTGAAGAAAAACCAAAGCGAATTTTACAGGATTATAACACTATGACGGGTGAGGTCGTAAACAGAAACATTCTCACTGTGGCAGGATAATATGTTTGGGTACAGTTATTACATGATCCAGATTAGCAAACACTTTACCAGAAAAATAATGAGCCGCACATACTGTTGTGCAATATTTCCTTATTAATCTACAGTAAGGGAGTCTTGGTGAACACCAATAGTTGAGAAAAACTAAGAAGAGACTTTCTCCATCTCTTCTGTTTGCAGAAACAAATCTTAGCCCTTACTTCAAATAAAGTAAGTCTCCCCAGACTGTTTGACACTGCACAACCTATATCTCATGAATACTTAATATTCTGAGGTGTGTCGGAAGAAACAGGTGTCAAAAACATTTCTCTTCTCTGCCCCTCTGTTCTGTGTTTCTTGTGATGCCCTGAACTCTCCAGAGCAGTGGTTTGCAAGGACGCTTTCAATTTGTTTTGTGGGTTTTGACACTGAACTACCCAAAGTTCAGAGAAACCTTGGCCTTTTCTCTTGCTGTGTTTCCTGCCATAATAGGCTTCAGAAATTCAGTTCTTTGTTAAATATAAACAAACACAAAAGTGTTAAGAAAAACTCTTGACAATGAGGCATCAGAAACCTTAGGAGCACTGGACAAAACTACAGACCCCTGGAACCTCCTCTGAGGACACAGAAGATGCAATACCAGGTTGTACAAGCAAACTGTCTGGTTTCCTCAGTGCCTTCTTCTCTGGGACAATGAGTCTCTGGCTCAGCAGGATTTCAATCTTAAATTTCTCAAGGTCAATAGCTTCCCTCCATTCTTTTGGCTCATGCAAGCTTGGAAAGTTTTGAAATAATGGTCCAATAATATTTCTCTCAAAAATCTAAATTATTTCAGGGAAGAAAGTTCCTGTTTCTTTTATTTATTTTTAGTTTTAGTTTTTGGTCGCAATTAACATGCATTCATCTGTTTCCTGAGCCCTTTCTCTGGGGAATGTGGAACCTAAATCGGGAAGGGAAACCAAGGCAGACCAATCTACTCACCGTCCTCTGAACCACCAGGACCATAATGGTTGCCACCGTGAAGATAAGACACAGAGCCAGTGTGGCGGTGGTGAAGTAGAAGTAACTGCGGCTGGCACGTCCCCAGTGGCTGGCCACGGAGCCAGGAGGCACATGCATGGCTGGGTCTGGGCAAGGGGTCCCGGGGCCGCGTGTGTGCAGCAGCCCTGGGTCCATCCTTTATATAGTCTTCCCTGCATCACACCTTATCACTCCTCATCTTCAGTTCTGGCCCCATCTCTGTTCCAAGAAGGATTTTCCCCCTGCATCCTGGATCATGTGACTTGGAAAAAAATCTTCATCGACTGTCTGGCGGAGAAACACTTCTCTGGGGGCGTGAGGCAAAAGGCAGCGGCAGCAAGGGAGGGGGAGAGGTTCATTTTTCATTGCCTGGGATTATTTTGAGTGCAGAGAAACTGTAGCGAGAGAGAAGGTGGCTGATGTCAGAGGACGCGTAGAAAAATGACAGTTCCTCTGGGTGCGCGCGCCTGTGTGTGTGCGCGCGCGTGTGTAGAAAGTAACTTCTGTTTCTTTCCGACTCAGCCACAAATATCCTGCTATTGGAGAGACTGTATACACTCTGCAGAGGAAGGAGGCTCAGGAGACCTCAAGATAAAAATCCTTGCTAGGTCTGAGGAAGCTGTTTTCCTTGGACGGTGGTAGAGTGACCAAGGGTTCAGTTTGATAACAACGGTGCCTTCTGAGAACTGGAAGTGCCACCCACTCTCTGGGAAAAAGGAGCCCACACTTGTGGAGATTCATCCAAAAGGCAAAAACCTTATTCTTTGCAGCAGAGGAATTGAGGACAGGTTCAAAGATCCTGGGAGAGGACAGAAATCTGGAAAATTTGAGCTTTTGAACAACAACCTTTGCTAAATATTTTGGAATCTGTTAAACCAGAAGATGGCCGTAGGACTTCCGTAAAACTGAAAAAAGGGAAGGGATTTAGTGTGAAGAGGAGAGATGGGGTGCTGGGAAGTGGACAGAGAGTGGGGGTGTCCTGTGTAGTGTACTGTGTGGGGCACGTGTGTGGTGTGCAGGTGTGTGTGGGGGGGTGTGGTATGAGTGTGTGGTGTGTTGCATGTGTGATTAGTAATAACCTCTGCTGGCTCAGGTATGGTCCTAGAAGCTTTACGTATGGCCTCCTTCAATCCTTACCTTTTCCCTCTGAGCCAAGTAGTGTTTCCTCTTTGAAGATGGGAAAATCAAAGCTCAACACAGATGAAAACACTCTCAGCAAAAGTTTGCTAAAGGGTGACAGAACTTGGCTGCATGTTTAAATCCACCTGGCTCTAAAGCCCACACTAAGCTGTCCAAACTTCTCTGCACTTGCTGGCTGACGCTGACCAGCTGAGGTCCAGTGTGAGCCTTTCCCCTTTTAGCTCTGTGTCCTTGTCTCAGTCCTTGTGGGCCTTCCTTTCTCTTTCTGCATTATAATCATCGTGAAAATCAGCCCAAATGATGTAAGATCACTTCTTGAATGGGAATAGACTTGGCAGATGGTGTCGGACAATTCCTGTTAGACATCCCAAGCAGTCCCCAGGGTCATGTCTGGAATTTACATATAATAGATTGCCTAGGACACAGAAGTGAGTCATATTTGTAGTTACTAATGATCTATGTGTCAGAATGACATTTATAATATTAATCACTGCACAGCAGCTTCCTCCAGATGCAGCTCTTGGAAAACTTTATGTGTTGTCACCCTGGAGATTGCCCTTAAGGTTTGCAACTGGTCCCTTTCTGCTCATTTTTTTTGCTGAAAGCCAGAACCCACTAAGGAAATGCCCCATACCCAAAGCCAAGTTTTGTGCATTACCGTTGCATCACTGCATCACTGCATGCGTCTCTAACTTCTGAGTGCCTCCTGAGTTCGTTGCAACTTAGGAATTGGTTGGGTTCCTTCCTTGTGAATCTATGAAATCATAAACCCTAATTTGGTGAATTAATGAGTTGTTTTCTTGGGCTTAGTAGAATGGTAGTCAGTATGTCTATTCTATAATCCAGGACACTGAGGTCCCCTTGGTCCTGAGTTGAGCTTGGCCTGTTACTGGAGATGGGAATGACACAAGCCAGTGTTTTGTAAGTGTGTAACTGATCTAGAGAGAAAGCTGTGTTCTCTGGTGGGTATGGACAGTGGGTGGGTAGCAGAGCCTCTTGATCTACCCAAGGTTGCTGAGAACAGGCTGAACCCTTAGCCCTTTCTGTTGAGCCCCTTTGATCAGAGTGGAAAACTTCTGATTGTTGAATGGAAGCTGTGGGTGTTGAAAATTAAAAAGGCTTTGCTTGAAGTTCAGGTCTTCCTGAAGGGCCGCGAGGTTGAGAAGGGCAATGGAAAAAGTGTTTGTCTTACAGTTACTCGTTTTGCATACTGTACAATGTCCTGGGAGAGAAGGCTGACAAGGGGAAAAATCACCCTTTGTTTTTATTCAGAACCTTTGAACAGTTGAGATTTCCAGATCAGTCTCTAGTACTTTTTGGCCTCAATTTCACTCTACTCACAGACCCTCAGTGGCTCCCTATTCCCTGCTCCCCATTATTATAAACTCCCCTATGCGTCCCAGAAGTTACAGAACTGACCAGCTGATCAAGCAATCCACACTCAATCTATGTGCATACAGAAGGAACCTATACAGAGGTTCTTGTTGAGTGATGGCCACATCCTTTCTGGAAACACAACTCTGCAGAGTATAAAAATGCAAGAAAGTAGAACTGCTCTAGTTGTAGCAGAGGTGGGGCAGAAGAAGGACTGGACCCAGTCTGGTCATCACCCTTTTGAGGCCTGGAGTCTACCCAAGAGGAACACAATTTGGAAAGTTGTGATTTTTGGTCCAAATCCTTCAGGTCTAAAATAAGGAAATAGAGACACAGAGATGGATGTGACCCAAAGGAATTTATTTTGTGAGCAATAGAGACAGATTTGTCAGTTCCTTTGCTCACACTCAGGCCTTCTTTGCTAATATTCCAGGCCCACACAGACCACCTCTCACATTTTACTTACTTTTCCCCCTTCGGTCCTTCCAGACCTCCAAGCTCAGGTCAGCCTACGTCACCTACTCCAGGAAAACCTGCCCAGATCTTTCCAGTCCAGCAGTGCACTCCTGGAACCCCTACCTCTAGTGCCACACAGCCCAACGACCCAATTATCTCTTAGTCTCAATACACACCTGCCAAGTGTGTGAACACAGGTGAATTTCACCTTCCCCATGATGTTGAGATTTCCTGGGGACAATCTGTACTTTCTCAGCCATAAACCCTACCCTGAGCATCGTGCCATACTTGGTGCCAGGCTTATACATGATGGCTAGCTCTTGTGTTAACTTAGTGTGTATGGAAAGAGAAGTTGGCTGTTTTATTAATTTTCTCATCACTGAGACACAATATCAGATACTTACAATTTAAAGAAAGAGAGGTGAATTTTGACTCACATTTTAGTCCATGGTTTGCCAGCTTCCAGGAAGAAGCGGGATGGTGGGAGGGCAGAGCAAAGCTGCTCATCTCGCGCAGCCGGGAAACAGGAAGGAAAGAGAAGGGCTGGGGCAGAAGATGTGCTCTTCGAGGTCATGCTTCAGGGACCCACCTCTTCTAGGGGACCCTACTTCCTCACACCAAGCCAGCTGTAGTGCTTTCCTAACCCAGTTACCTTCCACAGGCCTCATCTCTGAGTACGTAAGGACCTTTGGGGCCATCTAGATATGAACTTCTCAACTGTTCCACACTTTCCCAGCCTTCGCCAAATGACTCTCTGGCTGCTCATTCATCCTCTAAATTCCAGCGTGTCCCTCAGAGACTGACCACCAGCCTCTTTCCAGGCTGTAATGAGCTGTTGGGTGTGACTCATGCAGCCAACACCCAGCAAACAAACCAAATCTATCCTCCTTGCAAGAGGAAATCCCGTCTTGCAAAAATAAAGAGGAACCAGTTGTAGCCTCCCTTTTCAATGTGTCACCACATGGGATTCTTACAGCACAAACCAGTGATGGCCCAGCAGCATTCATGTCATCATACCCTGGGGACCTGGGAGAATTAAAAACCTTCCTAATTCTCCTGAGTCAGAAGCTCAGGCTAAGGCTCAAGGAATTTGTGTTTTACCAAGTACTCCAGGGAAGGAATTTGTGCTTTAGCAAGCACTCCAGTAAATTATTAAATCATTTGAAAATATAGATTATGCAAATAACCCCCAATAACTTTCAGAAAGAACCTCTAAGGGATCTTCTGATCAAGACTCTGGCCTTTGGGCAGGTAGAGTGCTGACCTCATGGAACAGGAGAGAAGAATAAGGCACAGTAAAATCATTTGCCGGGGTCAGGTGGCTGGGTAACAGGGGTGTGAGCACTAGTTTACTACATCTTGGTTAAACCACCTGTCTAACCTGTTATGGCTGTAGGTCTGACAGTACTATTGTATATGTGGATGGGAATATATTTGAAATTCAATTGAACTATGAGTAGTTGTAGCAGAGATTTTATGGTCCACAATGCTGAAAACATTTACTATTAACTTTCTTACAGAAATGTGCTGACCCTTGATTTAGGAGTACTAAAATAAATTGGAGGTAGTATAATCAAAAGGATTTGGGGGAAAATAACAGAAATGTGCTTCTTAGACACCTCCATAAAATTTCATTAATGTATACATTGTTAAAAATGGACCAAAATAAATTCGAGGTAGGATAATCTGGATTTCTTGTGAGAAGATTCTTTTGGGAATTCTCTAATTGGAGAAAAGCTATATGTACAGGATGGCACTAGGGTGGACATATGTGCTGAAAGGGAGGTGGGGCTGAAGACATTTAGGATATATATATATATATATATTCACTATTAAAATATGTGTGTGCATGCATGGGTGCCTAAGTGTTTATTAGATTGCATATGAAACTTTATTAATGTTTTCAGACAATTTAAAATAAGTGCCCAGGTTTAAGAACTGAAACCATTAATACAATGTAAAAATAGGATCCAAAATGTGAAATAGGAGAGTAAAGTGAGTGTATTTAAGAAATCTCGGCGGATGCTGTTTTCAACAACTAAGCATAGCCTGTGTACCTAGAGGCTTCCTGCCCCTCGGGACAAGAAAAGAAGTACAGTACGTTACAGAACTCTGTTTGGCGGTAAAAAGCAAATGAATTCAAATGGAGAGATGGGTGTTTTGTTGATTGTATGAATGCTTTGAAATACAACAAATTCTGAAATCCAAGTCCTTATAATCTGTGAATTGAAAGCAATCCATTGCAATGAATTAGCATAGGAGTCTCTCATAACAAGTGAAAATGCTGGACCATTTTAAAAGAAATGT
The DNA here is from genome assembly GCF_034190915.1 of Cavia porcellus. Classification (NCBI taxonomy): domain Eukaryota; kingdom Metazoa; phylum Chordata; class Mammalia; order Rodentia; family Caviidae; genus Cavia; species Cavia porcellus. Next base: position 173,094,909 of record NW_026947484.1, on the reverse strand, counting down.
AGTTTTGTGATTTTCACTTATAGAGAAGCAATGAGAAACATCAGAGAACTAATGACAGTGAAATGTTGAAAAATAGAACACTGCTTTCCTGATTTCCAGGGCCTTGCAGGATAGTTGAGGAGCCAGAAAACCCACAGAGAGAGATGAACCTTGAAACACCATTGTCATTCCAAAAAACTTAAGAATCTGATCTTTTTTTTGTAAAGCTGAAGAAAGAACCTAATACATTGATAAATAACAGGTATAGGAAGAGTCATTGTCCACCGGGGAGTGAGAAGTTCCTGGGTAGCAGGCACTGATCACAATAAGCCAGACAAATACCAGCCTTGCTTTCAGTATGAGTGGCAAGATGACCAGTTAAGTAAGTTATGACACAGCACCATTATTCTATAACAGACAGTGCAGCCGTTAAATACACAGTAGGGAAACTCACGCTGGTCTTTCTGTCACTAGGAGGTTTTCTGAGGTCAAATCTTTAACCTCTATACTTGCATAGCAAGGACAACTCATGCTGTGCTCTTATTAGATCATTCCATACCCTTCCTCTTCCAGTTAAAATCTTTTAGTATCTCCTCTGGCCTGCAGAATCCTGGTCATGTTTCTTTGTAAGGCTCTGAAAACTTCATTTTCATCCTCTAATTCCACTAAGTCCCTACCTTTGTTTCAGGCACACAGTTTAATCCTGACCCTGTGTCTGCTAATCTCTTTCCTGACTCTGTGGGTGTGTCCTCACTGTAACATCAAATGCCCCCCCCCCCGCATCTCTTGGTCCTTTAATTCAACACCTTTATTTTTTAAAGTTTCAGTTCAATTGTTGTCTCATCTTTACATTCACATCTCTAATTCTCAGTAAGAAATAGGTCCCTCTCTGTAGAGCTTCATAGGACACTTTTGTCCCTTGAGGGTAAGGAGATTAATAATTATTTTGTAGTTCTGACAATTGCCTGCATTTAGTGAGCGCATTGCTGCACTTAATTTCACAGTAGTTTCATGTGTACCTTTTAAATTTTAGCCTCCAAATTCTGGTATCTCTCCTACTCTACCCGCTGCCTCTACATACATGCACACAAACCTGTCTTCAAACAGAAACAGATTGGTGCTGTTTTCATTGGTAATATGACACATGTCTAAGGGAATCGATGCCTTCTTGGAATATGTCTGGGACATAACTGATACTCAGAGTGTTTAGATGAACAGGTGTTATTTTGACAAAAGGAAAAACAATGAAAGGATGAGGAGAGAGATCTGGATGTATCTTCAACGCTGAGGAATTTTTTAAAAAAGAATATGACTCATTTCTGAGTTACTCAGTTAAATTTTTTACAGATAAAATCAGACATGAATCTTCTAGGTGGGCTAGATTTATGGGCTTTACTAGAGAATAAGGCAAGGACTGAAAGATGTCATAAACTAAAACATTGTTTTCTGATGCTAGCAAAATCAGGAAATGACCTTATTTTCTCTTTAAAGTGGGCTATTTTGTTTTTTCAATTTCTAGGAAATAGTTAGCTTGACAGTCTTAGTTGTGAAGTACAAAACCACCATCTCCTTGGATGGTTAGGATGACTGAGCGAACTGTTTCTGATTGGACTGCTAGGTCCATTGTACAATGGCACATTTTATCAGGTGTGAAGGAACGAGCAAAAGAGAAACAGATGAACCATAACAGAATAGTTGATTCACTTTTCTAAGTGATCTTTTTTTTCTAGGAAGAAGAACAAAGTCTTGACCTAAGTTTGCCTTGCTTACATCAAACCGTCAGCATTGCAAATAAGAAGGGTACTGGCAGTCAGAAAACACCTGTGTGATGTCCACCGGCAGGGAGGCTAGAGAGGAGATGAGCAGTGTGAGGGGGCCCAAAAGGCCCTGACAGGTGGAGAAACAAGGAGTGGAGCACCTATCTGGGAAATTCTTCTTCCCCGAATCTGTGGAAAACTGTGGATGTCCTCTCTCCCCACTTTCTATTTCAGAACAGACATTTGATGAACACATGAAGTAGGGCAGGAGTCTGTAACCTTTGGATGTCTCCTTAGTCACTCGAGTCTGAGCTGTTTTCATTGGTAATATGACTAGAATCATTTTAACTGTGGGGGTGGTTAAAAGTTGTGTGTTGAAAACATTTTAAGATATTTCTTGGTAGTTGGTAGACTTTTGGTTTACATTTATTGAAAGGATCTGAGCCTTTCTTCTGTTGGCTTGAAGTGTTTAGACACCAACCTATTCAGATAAACCACTGGGTCTCATATCTGGACAATACATGGTAATTCATCAAAGACATCCCTTCTCCCTTCTCTCCATCCTGGCTGTTTTCCTCTTTGTTTTATCTCTTGGCTTTGTTCCCACCTAGATTCTTATAACCCTTCTGCTGAATCCACCTGTGATTTTACAAGAATACTTACCCCTTTCATTTTGTATTACATTTTTAAAATTTGTCCTAAATTATTTATAATGACTATGTATTACTTGTTATAGAGAAGATACCAGAAATCAGTCATAATCCCTACCCACAGGGAAGGCTACAAAATGGCATCTTAAAGTTATAGTGAATCTGCTACACTGTTGTTTTCTTTGTAAGCATATGCAGTTTCCTATGTGTCATGGAGAATTCTAGTATTTTTTTGTCTGAATGCCTTTTACTACCCTTCTAAGAATGTACAAAAAGTAAGAAACAGAATTATACTTCTCCTGTTGGAACCATCCTTCAGTTGATTGACTTAGTCTTGTACACTGCTTTCTTTGTCTATTATAAAATCATTTTTGAGTAGTCTCTCCTGTCTTTCAGCTCAGAGGATATTAGTATAATTGATGCATAGTGAGAGAAGCTGCACATCCTCAGTGGCAACTGAGAGAAAATGTGCTATCATTCACAGGACTCAGTATGCCAATCTGACGGAGCTGTAGATGATGCCTTTTGACTTAGGAAGCTGGACCCTGGAAAAGACTCTCTTGGCTATAGCTTCTCCTGTGAAGTCCAGCCTTTGGTTCCTGTGCATACCTGCTACAAGATCCAGATTGAACTCAACTGGTCCAGCTTTCCTTGGCTTCAGTGGACCAGGGAAAGCCCACCTCCATATAGTTTTGCCTTTTTTTTTCTCCTTCTGTTGCTTTGATGTAATAGAGCTTGATAAACACTTTGGAGGTGGGCAGGGAAATAAAACATAGATGTGTATATATTTAAACTAGGGGAGAAATTGTTGTCCAGGCTGCAATGGGTCTGAGAGCTGATCCATATAAAGAAAGATCTAAATATCACTATTTACAGAGTCCTTTAGGGAGCATCAGTAAGGTTGTTGTTGTAGTCAGGGATTGTGAGGAGAACAATTAGAATCAGGACACATAATTTACAATATTATTTTATGATGGTCATCCAGAGTTTAACACAAGTGCAGGAAATCTGTCCATAACACTAAAAACCCGGAATATTCAGCCAAGGGTCTGGATCCCACAGCAGTGTCCTGCATGAGTCCAGATGAAAACCTAGACCCCATGACAATGACTCCATTGAGTCCAACTAGAGATCTAGAGCCCACAAGAAAAGTTTGTCCTGGATTTAAGTGGCATATGTCTTCCCCTCCAGAGCCAGGAAGCGATACTCAATGTAAGGATCAGAGCTCCCCCAAAGTGAACCACAGCCACACTCACCAACAAGATCCTGAGCTCCTCCGATGACAACGATAAAATTCATACTGGGGAAGCTAGTTATGATGAAGTCCCCCAGGAGAATCAATGGCTCAGACAGCAGCACTTAGAGAAACCCAGTGTCCAGCTTCTCCTTCTCCACATCTCTATTTTTGCCAGCAATTTTCCTCAGGTGGACCATCTATGCTCAGCACCATGCTGATTTAACTCAGCTGACCACCAGTTTTTAATCCATAACAGTTGTGATTAAGAATTAAAAACTAGAAATCATGAAAGGAAAACATATACATAAATGTTGATTCTACCTGGCAATGGGTAAGCATATCATGAGGATCTCAGAATGTGGCTAGTGTTTGCTGATCACCCACTCTTGGACTACCTTTGGCTCTGATCCTGGTTTATCCATTGTGGGCCTGTCAAACATTAACTGTGCATAAGAGTTGTCTGCAGAGCTGATTAAACTGTAGATTTTAATTCCAAAATTTTGGGTGGAGACAACTGCATTTCTAATAAGTTCTAGGATTCTACTTCTCATAGGGCCACACTTTGAATAATGAGAGATAATCAAATTTATACATAGTGGTTTGTTCTGCCTAGTAGAACACAGCAGAATGAATACAGAAAGCCATCAAGGCAGCACTGAGAGAATCTCTTCACTAAGGGTCTTCCTAAGCAGTCTTAGGCCTGGTCTCCTCCTCCTCCTCCTCCTCCTCCTCCTCCTCCTCCTCCTCCTCCTCCTCCTCCTCCTCTTCCTCCTCTTCCTCCTCCTCCTAACAGATGCTGGGTTGTAAAGATGCCACATAGCTCTCTTGTGTAAAAGCTCAAAGCTCTGTAGGAACCACTGTCTGTTATAAACCCTTCTGGGTCCCATCTTGTAGGAAGCCCAGATCTAAACCTTTTTCCTAGATATTTATAGTTCATTCACAGCTTACCAATCAGAGATCATTTTCCCAGTTAATAATGTCTATATTTATTGAGAAATAGCTTTTAGAGGATAATGCTTTTAGATTAAATATAGGCGTTTTCCCTTAGAGAAGAAGGTATTTTTTAAAAAAAACTTTACTTCTGCTCCATGATGTTTTGTTTTCCTTTGGAAAACAAAGTCTACACAAGTCTACCAGCAAGTCAATAATCACCTGTCTCCTTTTTAGTTAGGACAGGGCCATGTGTGAGCTTGGGGGAGAAGGAATATGACATGAGCTTGAGAGTTGGGTGTTTCTGTGAGCCACTTCTCAGGTAACTGCTGGTTAGGGATGGAGAGTGCAGTAAAGAGCTCCAGGGAAGACTTGAGGAGCAGGGTGGAACCTCAAGCTGTAAGGAGAACAAGAACATGGACTAGAGATGTCTGGTGGGAGTTGCTATATGTTATGCACAGCGCAATAAGCTCAAACTTATAAGCTGTTTAAATCAAGATGCCCAAGAGGCAAAGGGAGTTCTTAAAATAATTACTTTGAGCTAAACCTGAAAGCTAGGTATAAATGAGAATGGTTCTAGTGCAATCAGAACACACAGGTTCACTCTAGGTATGATCTATTTTGTTTTCTCCAAAGAAATTTGTCAGTGAAAGCAATATAGCGTATCATTGTGTTGAGGGCTGTGTGGACGTGTGGGAGGGAGTGATATAAGGCAACAATACCAGCTTCTGGTAGGTGTAGGGAAAAATTAAGGACCATCCATTATTAGGATGATCAGAAACAAAAGTACTTGATGCACAAATCCTCATAGCTATTTATTTTTTACTTAGAAGCATTTGCATCAGTTTCGTGCTTTTTTGCATAGTACCCGACTATGAATTCTAGTTAATGTTATGAAGAAAACCTACCATGTCATGTGCAAGGCTATAGCACAGGCACCAATCCAATTTGGGGAGCATAAAAACATCCTGATGCAAGGTATGTTTGATTAGAAATCAGAAGGAAAATTTACTGGTAAGTAAATTACTGATAATGACAATAATGTTGATGATGGGGTTGGTGCTGGTGGTGGCAGAACTTACTCAGACTTTATGCCAACCTCAGTGTTGTGCGCTTTTTATGTATTATCTCAATTATTTCTCACAACCACTCTTTGGTCTAGTTATTAATATTATTCTCCCCCATGTTTTTTACAGAACTAATTGGAGACAAGAGAGCATCTTCTAGTGGAAAGGAGGCAGTACAAGGTCCCTGTGGTTAGAGAGAACAGAGCATATGACTCATTTGAGGAATAAAAAGAAAACACTTGGAATTGTATTGTGTAAAATGCTAAATGAGAAAAGATTTAATTCCTACCATAATGTGAGTGCTTGTAGGGAGAAAAGGATGGAACAAGTGTGAAAGTTTGTGTTGGGGTATAACATTTCACTGACTAAAAATACACCTGTTTTGCAATATGAAGTTATGGAGGATTTGATGTAAAAATTTGGTATCTTGATGCCTCACAGTGTTACCATCAAAAGAATGCTGTGTTAAACCTCAAGACCTAGGGGAAGAGATTTCAGAGGTGGAGTACTTTCCTTTTTTGATGATATGAAGCTAAATGTGGCAAGCTGTGTCTTAGTTATTTTTTACTCATCAATGAGACCAAACAGCTGAAGCCCAAAGTTCGGAAAGTAAAGGTTTGTTTTTTATAGCTTTTGGAGGTTTTAGACTATACTTAGTTGGCTCCAAGGCAGGGTGGCATGGCGAGGCCTCGGTTTAAGAGAGAAAGACACACCTTTTTTGGCCATTACATTATATCTTGGCTCTACCCCTAGGCTGGTGTAGCACTCACACTCCCAATCCAAGTGCTAGACAATGAACCAATCACAGATGCATAATGCAAAGGCATGAGGCTTGGAGGCCACCGACATAAACCATGACAAGCTGTAGAAATGCGTTAAGAGAACAGAGTTCAAGGTGGAATACTTCCACTTGATTTTTGTTTCAATTTTCAGTGTGTATTGGAAAAGATAACTTAGTATAATGCAGTGGTACCTCACCTAATTTGGTTCAAAGAGTCTCCATATGAAATTAGTAGGAAAGATATTTTCTTTCTTTTTATATTTGGTGGGGGGAAGTATTGAAAATTGAACCCAGTGCCTTCTCACTGAACTACATTCTCAGCCCTTTTTAAAAATTTCAAACAAGTTCTCAAGAAGTTGCTAAGTTGCCCAGGCTGAGTTCAAACTTGAGATCTTCCTGCCTTTGCTTCCCAGAGTGCTCAGAGTACAGGTATGTGCCACCACATTGGGCTGATCAGCAGTTTTTGAAATTAAAGTTTGATTCTCTGGACTAGATGACATTTTGTTTCATTGGATTTCCTTAGATGTGAAATGTCCTGGCATTTCTTACTTCTGCGTAGAAGACTTCTTCCTTTGGAACCAAGATGGGTAAGTATAGGTATTACATGCATGCTCATGGCACACAACAATGTCTCCGCAAGATCTACAGTTTTGCTATTTACTAGTATTTCTTGAACACCTACTATAAGCTAGAGCCTGTGAAAACTTTCATAAGCTTGCAAAGCAAGTCTTTCATCTTATGCTATGTAAATGATCCTCTGAAGGTCATCATAGATATTAAGCAAAAACAAAAAAATAAATGTAATAAAGGGTCAGACTGCTCCTGGAACCTGTTCATGCTTGGGTTGCAAGAAAAGAAACTTCCCAGAACTGTTCCAACTGCAAGAGTCAACCCTGCCCAGGAAAGTACCTGATGACGATCATGTCTCACTCTGCTGCTTGCACCTGGCTCACCTGCAGAGCCTGAAACCCCACTGCCCCCGAAAATCCCTTAAAAACCCTTTCCCTAGGCCAAACAGCAGCTGTCTTGGTCCACAAAACAGTTTAATTCCAGCCCAATAAAGCTTCTTTCTCGAAGCAGAGTGTCTGGTCTGGCTTTGTGTGGATTCTGGTCCATCACATGGGAGTAAAACTTTTATGAAATACTAAAAAGAAAAAGAGCAAGATGGTAGGGACAGAAGAATGAAAAGGCCTGCCTAGGATGGGTGCGCGCTGGGCAGCTTTGTTTTCCTGGCAATCCTTCCTTCCAACTGTCTCCCTCAGCCCTGGGAGCCTGCGCTGCATGAGCTGGCTTCAAGCGTTTCTCTGCTCTGTTGGGGACTGGCTCTGAGATGAGGAGAAGAGCCAGGCAGGAATTCTCCCTTGCTCCTTTCTTACTGATCTTACCACCTTTTACTGAAGGACATCAATTCTTCAAGGTGACCCTCTTCTTCCGCTTCCTCTCTCTAGCTTTGGGACATGCTCCCTGGCCTGCTCTACACACTCCTCCCTGCTTGTGCCAGCCATGGGCTATTGATTGTGTGTGTTAGTGCCCTCAAGCCTTGCCTATCCTTTGCACAAAATTCCTTTGTGCACAGTCACCCCGTTTGGTATATGACACCTATTGACTGCCATTGCCTGACTATATATTATATTCCAGAAGGCCTTTGTGAGGATGCGACGGCTCAAATTTCAGATGACAGGGGCCAGGAAATTAATGAGAGGAAGTTTTAGAAATAAGCAAGAACGTAGGTGAAGGTCCTAAGCCCCGCCAAAATTTTGTCTGCTTAAGGAACACCTGGGGGACAGATGTATACATAGGGACAAAGAGGAGTTAATGCTGGATGGTCCTGTGGAAACTAAGCACAGAGACAACAGAAGCTGGCAGGGAGTTTGGTTTTAATCTGAGTACAATAAAAATCATTGAAAGAGTTTAGGTCGGCGAATGTCATGATCAGATTTGATCGCTTAGCCTGGTTATTGTGCCAAAGTCATTAATTGACACTGTGGGTATGTGGGGGCACATACAGAGCATGAGGGCGATGGGAGGTGGACACAGAGGCACATATAAAGCATAACCCTTCCATCATGCCACCTTCTGGAACCATAGAGAATGCTAATGTGAGGTGAAGTGCTAGTGATGTAAGAGGCAGCTCCAGCCAAGATGAACCGAGAGTCCTTGTGGCGGGGGGTGTAGCATTTGGCTAGAGCTTTAATAGCTGGTAAATCTGGCCAGGGATATAACTCAGTGGCACAGTGCCTACCTGGCAAGCACAAGGTTGTAAGTTCAATTCCCAGTACAAAAAAAAAAAAAAGTTGGTAAATCTTATAGATTGATCACGGAAATGGAAATGTTGCCAGTTTCTTTCCCAAGATGGGTCCTTTATCCCTTTCAGAACTGTGGAACCAATAGAAGACTGAGGGCCTATTGAGCAGTGAAGGACCCTTTTATTCTTGGCCAATGGTAGATGAGATAAAATCAATGCTCAACCCACTAGGGGTTGGGAAGTTACAGTGTGAAAGAATGAGAAGGCGTGATGGGCAAATAAAAAGAAGGCATACTCCTGTCTTCTCTGGGAACAGGTGGAGACTTTCTGGGTCCAGTACTGCTTGATTGTATGTCTTTTATGGTTCTTTTTGCTCTGCCTCAGGGTCCTTCAAGGGTGTGCAACTGACCATGCAAATAGAATTACAATGAAGACAGGATGTCTTCTAAAACTGAAATCCAGCCACTTTCAGCCAAAGCATCTGCATAGGACTTATGGCTTGCAGAATTTCTGTCCTCAAAGATAAGACAGAGTTGGATAGATCCAAGGGAAGAAAGTGAGGGACACTGATTAAGAAACCACTGTAGGAGCCACTGTGGAGATTCAGTTCTCACTCTCTTGTCTCATTAAACAGTTATTTTATCTTTGAAATGCTGGCTGTAGTATAAAGTGCTATTACTTATTTCTCTTCCCTGCGACTTTCTGGTGGTGATGATTTATTTATTTTCTTGTGGTACTGGGGATTGAACCCAGGACCTTTGCACTGAACTATATCCCCCATCTGATGGCAGGTGGAGGGAAGTCCTCAGTCTGTGAGATCTGATGCAGACTGCAGGCAGGAAGTGTCAGGATTGAACTGAATTGGGGGACCTATAACTAGTGTCTGCTGCTGCAGAGTGGCTTTCTGGGTGTACAGGGGTCTTAGCAGTGCTCTGTGTAGTAAATGCTCAGCAGGAGAAACTGAGTCAGAGTTGGAATTAGTTTACCTTTGATGTCTTCAGAAGCAGACTCCAAGATCATTCTGGAGTTGTTTCCCGATGCTATTCCTGATTTGTTCCTCTCAGAGCATTCTCCATTTTCTAAATGTTTCCTAATAAATTTATAAATATGTTTTCCATATATTTCATTAATTAATTAACAGTCATGAGGATTGAACCCAGGATCTGCTTTTGTGCTGAGCTACATCCCTGCCTCCACCCTACTCTTCCTCCTTTGAGTTTTATTTTACTTGGAGGCAAGATCTCACTGTGTTGCTAAATGGCCCAAACTAGACTTAAATTTATGATCTCTGCCTCAGCTCCTGGAGTGCTGGTTTTACAGGCCTGTGATATTACAACTATCTCTTCATTTGTTTGTTAAACGTTTTGAAAAGTCTCCTCTGTTATTTTAAAAGTCTGATGGTGGCCAGCAAGCAAAGCTTTCCTTGTAGGATTCTAGGGCAGGGTGAGACGTGACAGGTAACAGAGGGGAAGCGATGGGGGAGCCTGCGATGACCACAGGACAGGGAAGGAAGAGACACCGATGACTTGGAGCTAAGAGGTGAAGGTGCCTTGTTCTCCCCCAAGAGAAAGATGTGTGCCTGTAGGAACTGGGAGTGGAGAAAGGATGCATTAGAAGTGAGATCCTGAGTAAAAGACATGAGACAACACTTTGGCCTGTGGCAATAATAAAGTTTCAGAAAACAATCTACTTGACCAATGCAATTCTCCTTGCCACTTCTTTATGGATTAAAACTGTATGCTGTAGTAATTGTTAGATGTTTGACCTTGTAACTATTTTTCAATCTTCCAAGACTCTGATGTCCCATATATAAAATGGGGCTATAAAAACAACCTCCCAGGGTTTTTGCATGGATTGAATAAGGAAATCTGTCTACAGTATCTAGAATAAATCTACACAGGATGAAAAATAGTGGAACAATCTATAGAAGATTGAAAATGGGAAAGTTTCCTAGAGATGCTTGACAAAGTGAAAAGAGAATGGATTTTGGAGTCCAAAGCACCTGGTTTTGAATTTTGGCTCTGCTCTTTGCTGACTTTGACCTTAGGTGATCTTTTTCTTTTTCTGATTTTTATCCCTTGTACAAGTTTGAGATGCTGGTGAAGTCAGAAAGGTCATGAATATGCAGTACTTGGCTCAGAGGAACATATGAACAAGGAGTAATTATTATTATCATTTTCCTAGAAGATTTGGGGTAGCTGATTCTTTGAGAGTTCTATAATTGGGGACTTTTACCTGTGCTTTTAGCCAATCCATGTGGTATGAAATAGAGTGACAGCTTCAGGGGCTGTCTGAGATTCGAGTCTTTATCTTGGCAACTAAATAGAAGCTGTTTTAAAAGGGGGAAGACATAACATGGTTATACAATAACTTCATCAGTTGACAATATTGTGAAGCATCACTGAGTCCTCTGTACATCTATGGAGTGGGGGGATTGTCTGGTCTGGGTGTTTAGGACAACTTCTCAAGTAGGTAAGGTTTTATGAGCTCTGAAAGGTAAGTGGCTGGATCATTCTCAGTGTGGAGCACTTTAGTTGCAGGTAGAGGAAGGGGAATTAAAGAAGTTCTGATCCCAGAAAGACAGTGCAGGACTGAGAATGTAAAAGATAGCTTTTGTGAGCAGAAGGAATGCTGTTATGATTTAGATCTGAAGTGTCCCCCCAAATCTTCCTATGTTTGGAAGGTGATTGGGTAATGTGGTGATATACTCATCAGTGGATTCATGGCTGATTTGTGAGGCCTGGTGAGAGGTGAGTCACTGGAGGTGTGACCTGGAAGGGTGACTCTTCCTCTCTGGCTCCACCCTTCTCGCTCTGCTTATTGGATGCTGGAATGTAAGCAGCTTTCCTCTGCCCAGTCCCTCCCATGATGCTGGGTTGGTTATGGCCAACCATGGACTCAAACCACTAAAACTGTGAGAAAAAATAAATATGCTCTTCAAATTATGGTATGGGGATAGTTTGTCCTAGTGAAGAGAAAGTGACTGAGAAAAATGCAGAGAAGGGAAGGGGTGGCTAGAGCTTCTGGTTGTGATTCTGAACCTTGCTACACAAATGCCAGGGTTGACATCACCATAGTTTCTATCCATGGAGCTCTCATTTCATAGGAGCCACAGTGTTAGGCACTTTCCATGCATTATCTTACAGGAACATCCCAACACCCCTGGGAGACTGGCATGGTTACCCCATTTTACCATTGAGGTTGCTGAGGTTGTTGAGGTTCACAGGCTGCTGAGGTGCAACTTGTGCAAGTTATACAGTTAGTAAGCAGCTGGGCTAGGTGGGAATCCAGCTCTACCTTTCTGCAAACCTCTTCCTGTGACCTTCTTCCTCCTCAACACAAGCACTCAGAAGAGTGAGGAATGGCAATAGCTCCACTGATGATTGTTGCATTTGTTTATGACTTAACTGAGTGGATGGCAGGTATAAGGTCTTGCCTCCTCCAAAAATGGTACAAATAAGAAATAGGAAGCATTGGAATAAAATATCCTGCATCCTAAATGGGAACTTATATTCTAAATGAAGTGGAACTGTGAAAAACTATTGAATACTGGATGCACGTGAACTGTCCATAATGCACAAGGATGCTCAAGGAATACTCCAGGATGGGCTAAACTACTACAATAAGTTCAATGCCTCTGAGTGACGTTGCTTTGGTCATTAAGTGTCACACAAAGAGTTTCACAGACCCTGAATCCTGATTTATTTGTTTGAATATTTAAGAGCCGTTTCACTGACTTACTAATCACTACTGCTTTATTTGCAAGTGTGTGTAAGTCTTTCACCTTCTCCCTGCCTGATTGGGACTCACGTAAAAACAGTATTACGGCCATTGAATTTTGCTATACTATTGTAAGTAAGCCAGAGGTTCTCAGAATGTGTCTAGGAATTGCTGAGGAACCCTTAAACCCTTTTAAGATAATTATGAGGTCAAAACTATTTTTACAATAGCAGCAAAAGTTCTCTTGTGTATTTTATTGCTCATTTGCTTAAGTGTAATTGTAGAGTTTTCAGAGGCTTCAGAGTATATATTCTCTGTAACACACACAAGAAAACAGAAGTGTGAGAATCCAGTTGTCTCATATTAAATCAGATATTAAAGGAGATTTGAGAAAATGCCTTTGTTTTTAAAAACTATCATTATTTCTTTATAAAATGTTCACTTGTGCAATGATCTTATTATTGGTCTTTTAAAATAAATTAATAAGTAAAGGTTGTCAAAGTTTCTCAGTTTTATTTTTAATGACATTTAGAGATAAAGCCACATATAAACAACAAGTTCTTTGGGTTCTTAGATTTTAGAAAGCTAAGAATTTTTGAGACCAAAATGATTCAGATTCATTGAGTGCATTAATGCTTAGGGAACATTACTAATTCAGTTCTGCCTTGTCCCAGTACAATAAAAATAATTTGTAATTAATCCTAGTGATTCTGACAAGAAAATGCCAATAGTCATGATGTAGAGGCTTCCTGCTGCTTATAAAGGAAGTAAAAATTAATATGTAGAGCCTAAAGTGCTATTTCACAAGAATAATTACATCTTTAACCCGAGGGGATGGATTGTAAAATGTAATTAGAACATATTTTCTCAAATATTAACCACGATAGGGAACATAATATTCTAAAAATAAGCAAGGAAATTCACCTTTTTGGAATTTCCCTGCCAGGCTCCTGCATGTGGCAGCTTGTTTTCTGCAGTCTTGAGTAGGGTGTTTTCAGAGTAAAACAGTGCAATTTATATTGTGACCTCAATTCTGCCATCAGATTGCTGGGTGATGTTGCTTGGGAAGAATCACTTTCCTTTCTGAGATTCTTTTTTCCTCCTGGAAGTAGGGAGGAGCTATTTTTTGGTCCCCTACATGAGAAATCCAAGCCTGAAACCAAATGAGGAAGGGGTGAGACCAAGGAATTCATGGGCCCATGAGATGATGGCAAGGATGAGGACTTTGGCTTTGTTCAAAAATGACAAGTGAGAGCCCAGGAGAGACGGTAGGTGATCATACATCTGACCTGGATCCCACCAGGGTTTAAGAGAGGGTTTCAGAAGGGGTAGGAGAGTATCTTGGAGAAATCATGAAGTTGCTGCATGGTTGACTAGGGTGGACACTCTTCTTATGCAAGTGGCCATCGGTAGAGCCAGCAGGCACATTGGGAGTTCCCTTCTCTGGCTTATGGCGAGTTTGTCACATCATGTTGAGGGAAACATAGTCTGGTTTAAGCATCTGATGGTTCAATAACGTTTTTTTATTGGATTGTGCTTTTGCATTATGCAAAAATCATGAAAGGAAGACATTTACTCCAAGTGTAGGTCTTGAATCCTTTTATGTTATTATCATGCTGTGACTTAGCATTGACTTTAGGGTAGGTCACCAGTGCTTTCTCATCTTTTTCATGCTGCCTTTGCTACTTTGTTCCTGATGCCCCCTCATCCGTACTCTCCCCCTCAGTTTATCACTACAGGTCCATGTCATGATGCTCCATCTCACATGTAGGCCTTGGAACCTGTTTGCCCCTACTTGTGTCTGAGACATCTGTTCCTCCATACTGGCTTACTAGTTTTCAGGTTCTCACTTTGAGCATCATTTTCTTGGAAAGAATACTTCCATCTCCTCTGAAAATGGACATAGTTTATAGTTTATTGACCAACACTCTCCTTTCATGATATCTGGTGTGGGGATTTCATGTCACAAGCTATAATTTGTAATTTTGTGAGTGTATTTTTGAAAATTAAGTGCTTCTTTGTCAATTATTATGTATTCATGAGTTTTAAAACATGCTGGAAATTTATAAGGAAGACAGCACTGTCCTGATTACTAATCCTTGTTTCATTCAGCCCTGATTACCTGATTTTTCTTTTAGCTATTTCTTCTCACTTGAGCCTTTTTATTGTTAACAAATATGCTTATATTGCTATCTGTTAGTCTATCATGCTATATTTCTACTAACATTTTGCTGTAAGAGACACAAATTTAGATCTCTTACATCTCTTTTCAATTCTGAATACTTATGATTCTTAGATAAATCAGAATCACTGTTCATGTTTTGATGATAATGAAAACATCATTCACTGCAGAGTCCAAGTTTTATATACTGTGATCATTTCATTTCTTGTACAGCTTTATATTTCCTGAGCTAACAATTTTTCTCTTCCTCCAGCTGGTGGTGTTTTAAGTTTATTTTTATCTATTTGCACCTACTATTCCATCAGATCAGCAATTTTTTCCCTTTTAAGTCAGGGGTTGACAAATTGAAAGATCAAACTGCAGTAATTTTACTTCTCAGTCCAGTCCAGACAGTCTGTTGTAAATACTCATCTCCGCAGCTCTGGTGGGAAACTAGTCACAAACGTGGTATAACCCAGCTATAGACAGCCTGGAAATGGATAACTGTGGTCGTGTTCCAATAAAGCTCTGTTTATAATAACAAGTGACAAGCAAGATTTGGTCCTTGGACTGCAGTTTGAACTCTACTCTGCTCTAAATAGTAAAATATATCAGAATTAACTTTTTCCATTTTTTTCTTTGCCACAAACTTTTCCTGGAGTTCTCTGCTCAGTTGCTCTGTCTCTACTGGTCATTGTCTTTGTGTCTTGCCCTGCTGGATTTCTGGAACTTCCTTCTGTTGTTTTTCTGTTTTGATCTCCTTGTTTCTCGGCCACTACATCTTCCTCTTTTTTTGCTTTATCTGTTTCGAGGATTTCTCAGATAACTTCCTTTAAAAAGAGTGTATATTGGAAATAGAAAGTCTGAAAATGACTATATGTTCCGCTTATGTTCGTCCATAGCTCAGCTAAGTTATATGTTCTAGGTTAAAAATTTCTTTAGAATTTTTGAAGGCTTTTTCAAGGTTTTTTAAAAAGACAATTTCTAACATTTTTATTCTTTCATCCCTTCTTTCCCTCGTCTTTAGTAATGGGCATTGCACCCATAGCTTTTACACTAAATCAATCCCAGTTCTTTTTCAATTTTAATGTTTTAGGCAGGCTCTTACTAAATTGCCAAGTTACCTAAGCTGGACTCCAACTTGTAATCCTCCTGCTTGACCTCTCAGAATTGGCATTACAGATGTGTAATGCTGCATTTGCCTTTGCAGTTGTGATAGAAGCCTGGTTGCCATTTTCATTCCTGTTTATTGTAATTTTGATCTTTTTCTCTATTGTCGCCTCTTTATTGTAGGCCAGGTGCCCCAGCTGAAGAATAAAAGTGGTCTCTTTATTCTTGGAGTTCAGAAATGTATGATGATACCATTCTTGACCCCACACTTCACTTGTGTCTAACTCTGGAGTTTCTTTTTTTAAAATTTTATTTAAAAGGAAAAAGAGAAAAAACAAAACAAAACAAAGCAGTGTAAGGGTACAATTAATACAGAACTACAAAAAAAAAAAAAACAGTAAGAAATCACCAGTTAATAGATTACAATTATCATCCTAGAGACAGTTGCTCAAGTCACAGTATCAAAGCATACAAAGTGGACATTTAAATAGTGAGACTGCAAACAGTTGTGTTCAATGATCCAACCAAAAACCTTAATATGGGCATCTATTTAACACCCCTAAACACACTTTCAGTTGTATACTTTAGAGCACTTTTTTCCTCTCTTTTTTACAACAAAATTTACACATTTTGGGTTTTATTACTCCTTAGTTCTTATTACTTTTTTTTGGGAAGAGAATAAAGTCAAATATGGCAAAACAAAGCTGTCAGTCAAAACCAAGGATAGACATAGCACATGACGTAAAAACAGAGTACACGGTTATCGACAATGGTTACCATAATGCCTCTTGCTTCCTTGAAAAGAATTGTCTATCTCATTAGGTATTATAAAGTTGAACAAAACAGTAGAGAACAAGACCAATAAAACCTAAACCTTATAAACACTACAGGACTTCCAAAGAAGATAATAGTCAAACCAGAATGGGCATCATAGTGAATCTTATTGCCTTCAAAGTAGTTGCCTATACCTTCAAAATTGATACTATCATACAGAATGGAACAGAGTCTAGTCAGTCAAAACAAGTTCGTGGGAGTATTACAGGACTTCAAAGCAAGTTAATAGGCAGTCAAATAAGTTACTATAATATATCCTGCTAATTTTTTTGGTTTTTCCCCTTAATTAAAAAATCATAAAAAATAACTAAATAAATTTTTTAATGAATAAGGAAGAGATTAAGATAAAAGAGGACATAGCATCATAACAGTACAGGTCAAAGCATGAAAGTTTCAGCAACCTAGTGCTTCACCACCAAATAACCCGGTTTAATAGTAGTTACCATAGTGTCTTTTTCCTTGAAATATTTGAATATAACTTCATATACTATCGCTTCAAACATATCAAGTCAGTGTAAAACCATTCAAGTGGGTGAAAGCATTGTATAATTTTCTTTCTTTCTTTTTTTTTTTTTTTGTCTTTTTCCCTTTTTTTTTAATCGGTACCAGGGATCGAACTCACGACTGCCTGCTTACAAGGCAGGCACTTATGCCACTGAGCTAAATCCCCAGCCCTAACTATGGAGTTTCTTTTGCTATGGCAAGCAGAAACACCTAAATGACACTCAGGATTTGGAGGCAGATTTATTTATGTCAATGGGGACATAAATGTTGATGGATAACTACCAAAATATCAGGCCCTGATCTCTGGTGGTCTGGGCCTTTTATGAGATAAACATTCAGGGAGCACAGAGGGAGAATGACTTGTCATTTGGGGATTTGTTTATACAGTGTGCATCATTGTGACCAGTTATGCATCACAGTGACCAGTCATTTCTGAGAGACCAAAAGCAACTGGAACTGGAACAGGAACTATTACTCAGACAACTAAGAAACTGAAGCATACTGGCTGAGAGGGTCATCTTCTGTTACACTTTGTCCCTCTCTTAAGTTTCCCCAGCATATTACATGTCATCTTCTGAGATAAAGCACAACTAGAACAGTAACAGTAGGGTTGTCAGTTATCCTAGAATGGGCTTTAGCCAAGGTCTCCAAGATTGTCTTATTACAGATAGTCCAAAAAGGTTTTGTGTGTGTGTGTGTGTGTGTGTGTGTGTGTGTGTGTGTGCATGTGAGAGGAACAGTAGAGTGCAAGGTGATGTTTGTGCTGCTGAGGGCACAGAGGTCTTGCCCAAGGTGATTAAATGTTGGGCTGATGTTTATTGGGCTGATGTGTGGCTGGATGCTTGTTTGTTTCCTGTGACATGTGACAGCAATGCTGGTCAAAATGGTTGATGTCCAGGCCCCAGAGGTAAGTCCTTAGTTCATACTTCTGGGGGAAGAATTTTCAGAATTTCAAGATTGCAGTTATCTGTCTCAGGCTGATGCAGGCATCATCTTCCTCTCAGAGAACAGTCAGAGTTGAAAGTGCAGTGTTAAATAAGAAGGAGACTGATTGGCTTGACGTAAAGGAGACAGCCACTTCTAACTTGAAGAAGTCTCTTCTTAGAAGCAATATGGAGACTGGCATATGCAAAAGATGTCTTTTCAGGATGAAAGTTTGTGCCTGGAAGAAGGGATGAGAAGCAAGTGTCCTAATTGCCCCAATGATGGAAAAATGGGCTCCTGGTGCCCCAGCTGAAGAATGGAGCTTTTTCTGGCCTAGTTTGAGCCTGTAAGACTGTGCAAAGTGTTGTCTTATGGACATCAGGTGCTTTTTTAAAAATCCAGTTTCTAGGTAATAGTAGTTTCTGGGCTTCTTGCCCCCTTTTTTGATGCATTGAGAAGTGATTCACTTGATTGGTTCTAGGTGAGGAAACTTTGGAAAGTCAACTCATTCATCAAGGCTGACAGTCTAATTGTCCTCAGTCAAGATGTGGAACTCATAACAAATTCCTAACAATCGTCTTGGATGCGTGATAGAAAATGCTATCTGACCAGGATAAGAAGCAGGTGGAGGTAGGGCTAACGTGGCTGAATGCAAGCAATGGCTAGCTGGAGCCATTTCAGTTGGTTGGAGGTAGACAAGTTGGGAGAGAGGAGTGAAACTCTAGGTGTTGGCAGCAACTGTGGCAGCTGACGAGTATGCCAAGGAGGAATTCTCAGGAAGAATGGGTCTCTTTCCTTTTATTTTTCTTTGAGATGCAGGAAGTGGTTTTGTTTCATTTTTAGCTCTGAAAAGCCCCCTTTCCTGTGCTCAGGGACATTGGGTTTTGACTGATTAATTCCCATCTCTGACTTTCTACATGTGTGTTGTATACCTTTGAATGATGGTGCAACAGATAAAGGGTGGGTGTCCCTTAGAAAGAGAGAGATAATTCAGATGCCCGCCTGGCCATGCCCCATGCAGAGACTTAGGCACAACTTAGCTAAAATGGGCACAAAGCCTCCATTTTGCCATATGTTGATTGCTGTGGAACCACAAATAAGGGCTCAATTGCAGGTAAGTGACCAGTGCTTCCAAGTCTTGGTACACAGATGGAGCAGCCTATTGCTTACAATGTCCATTCCATTCATTTGCTCAGTCATTTAGCAGGCATTGAGAGGTTAAACATTCTGATCACTTTACTTTGAGTGTGGGCTTAACTAATAAGAGTGACTCAAACTTTTCTACTCAAATTGAGCAAAATGGATTGACTGACTAACTGGGGTGCCCCCTGAGGGTCTTACCAGAATCAGGCAGGCAGGCAGGCAGACTGTGTCCTCCTCCCTTTGGTGTCTGATGTGAGCTGCTTAAACAAGGAGCCAGGAATCCTCCTTCAGACATCCGAAGAGACTCAAGAAATCTTGATGGTGCACCTTTCCCCTGGGACCTGGAGAGCTCCTTGTTCTATTTTTGAGGACCATGACAGGTGGCCAAGTAGTTCAGCATGGTCAATGTTCCCAGCCAACACACCAGACACAATAGTAAGCAGAAGCACCAAAGCTGCACCCATAATTAAGAGGTATGTATATTTATGTGATCAGGGTCACTTTCAAAATATCAAGGCCTGATCTCTGGTGGTCTAAAACTTTATGAAATAAGAAAGCAAGGAGTACAGAGAAAAAATGGTTTGTTAGTTGAGACATTCTAAGAAACCAGAAGCAACTGGAACTGTAACAGGGACTATTACTTAGACAATTGAAAAAGTGAAGTATACTGGCTGAAGGTAGCCATTTTTATTATATTTCAAATAATAACTTCAGGTAACAGCTCTTGCAATCTAACTCTTTCTCAAAGATACTAAGTCCTACTTCAATATTAAGTTGAGTCTCAAAAACTGGTGGTTCATTATTAGAAATAAAGAAGAGTAGAAGGGACTTGGGGAGGATGAGAGAAGAGTGGTGGCATGATTGATATGTAAAATGTCCCCCAGGAAACCCTGCCAGAAAAGAAAAATGGAAGCTTAGGTTTGGTTCTCTGAGATTTAATTCACAGTAACCAGCCATTCAATCACTCAGAGACCATGTAACCAGGATTCAAAGAGGCCTGGCTACTATTTGAGCTAGCATTAGACCTTGGCATCATCCATATTATGTTGGTTTTATAGGTCTAAAAAATGTAAAATATGTGGGATTAGTGAGGCTTCCATTGAGTTTGAGAAGACCTGGAAGGATGGGCAGTGTGCCCTAGAGAGGCCTTTATATGAACCAATGAGTGTAAAACAGAAAGAGCAGCAGAGACCCAAGAAAGTTAAAAAATCCAAAAGCATAGGACATCTGAAAAAACCTGCAAGCAGTGTGTAAAGTCAGCCCAAGAGAAAAACCATAATAGTCACAGCCACCCACAATGCCATAGGGATGGGGATCCTAAGCTTTTTAGAGTTCATATGTCACGCACCACTTGCTTTTGGTGCCGCACTTTAGAGCTACAAAATTTAATATTTGCCCTGCTGTGTTTCAGTCTTGCTTTGGTCCCATTCCTTTCTATCCTTTTACATCTTCCTTTTGAAATGGGGCTATTTACCCCATGTCTTTATATGTCAACTAAGTTTAGTCTTTTAAAAATTGTATAGGGGCTTTCAGCTAAGAGTTTGCCTTAAATCTCAGAAGAGGCTTTGGATTTAGACTTTTCAGAAATGCTACTGGAGGTGGGGATTTAGCTCATGGCACAATGCCTGCCTGACAAGCATGAGGTCCTGAGTTCAATTCCCAGTACTTCCCCCCCGCCCCCAAATGCTACAACTTTTGGGACCTTGACAGCACTTAGATATGTACGAAATACATTCTACATAGAGAAATGTGCATGAATTTTCAGGGAGCCAGAGATAGAATGTTCTAGTTTTAGATCTAAAATGTCCCTCAAACCTCTTATACTCAGAGATGAGGCTTTTGGAATGTGACTGGATTATGGGGCTTATAGCTGATGTGATGTTAGAAGGTGGAATCTAGTCAAAAGGGTTGGGTCACTTTGGGCATGGCCTGAAAGGGTTCATCTCTTCTCTGATTTCCCTTCCACTCACTCTTTCTCTGTTCCTGCCACAATGCTATTGTCCATAGTCTTCAGCCATGACCCTCTGCTTTAGAGTGAGACTAAACCTTGTATAAATTATGAACCAAAACAAACCTTTCCGCTTTTAAATTGTAGGTGTTGGGCATTGTGTATTGACAATGAGCAAAACAATCTGTGGCCTTCTGTCAACCATAAGAGTGTACTGACTCTAAAACTATGTCCAAATGCAGCCCAGAAAAACAGAGGCTATGGACTGGCTTTAGGAAACTCACGTTTGCCAACATAGGTTATTAGTTCTCAAGAATAAGGTGAAAAATGTAATAGATGATTACCTGAGGCATGAGAGAAGAATTCTAAGGACACAGACTCCCCAATGAATGGACAAAGCTAGATGCCAAAGCAAGGCTGAGGTCTTCCAAAGAAGACCTTTCTGGCTTTTACTCTGAGGACTCTGGAAAACCTCACATTTAACAATGTAAGTTACTTCTCAAGAATAAGGTGCAAAATGTGATAGAAAGTTATTGAGGCAGGAGAGAATTCTAATGACATGGACTCTCCTAAGTGGGTCAAATCTGGGATCTGGACTATGTACCTCAGCCTCGTCTGAGGTCTCCCGAGGACCTCTTCAGCTTTCATTCTGAGGATTTCCCAAAACACCAGCTGCACTTTTTTCTCTGACTTTTTCTACCCTGCTCACTGCTGTGGTTCAGTCCAGAAGAAAACTGGCCAAGTAAAAATTCTCAGAACTCCAGGGAGGCATACATCCTGCCTGATTTCCTCCTCTCTCTAGCTCAGCTAGAGCAGCCCAGAAAGTCATAGTGAGCATCTTAGGGTTGTGCTGTGCAGGGAGGGGTCCTGGGCCTCCCCTGACCAATCTGCCTCCTGTGGCTTGTCATCAGATTGCTCATGGCATAGATCGGGGGAGGAAGAGGAAGCCGACGCCATGAGAGTGGGGGCAGGGGTATGTAGGTTGTGAAACAATATGAGAAACCTCTGGAACCAGCAAAGAAAGTTTTGTTTCTAGAATTTGGAATTCAAAATTTTTCACAGTCATCATTTCTGCAACTAGAAGGCGAGATAAAAATCTATGCTATTCCACTGGTTTTCACATTCGTTTTATATTATCTGATTTTACACAAATTATTGTCTGCCTGATATTGCTTCCTTTTCTAGAATGTGGTTTAATTTGTAAAGCCCTGAGTAGGATGGCAGAGCTGAATCATAGGATGTGTCAGTGCAAGCTCTGCACCCAGGATTATGAAACAGTGGTCCAGTAATCTTTATCCTCTCCTTGAAAAAGTGTTCCTTACTCCTCAGTTTCTGTCTTTAGCTAGAGAGAATTTCCTCCTCCTTCTACCAGGATAGCCTCTTTCACTCAGGTGAAAGAATAAAAACATGGGCTTGTATTTGAATCTCACCCGCTCCTTTTCCTCATTGGGTAATATTGGGGCAATTTATCTCTCTGAGCCTTGGGTGTCTCCTTGTATATATGGAGATACAAGGATTATTGTAACACACATACATTGTTGGCAGTAGAGGTGCTGATGTCATTATCATGCCTATGTTGAACAGTGCTGAATAACTTGCTTTTGTTTCCTATTGATGGTTACTGACTCACCAAAAATAGAAATCTAATCAACTTACAGTATATTTTTAATTCAGGGTGAGAATTGTGGGTGTTTATGTTTTGGGTCTTATTTTTAGACTTTACAAATATGTTCCATCCCCTGGATTTTGAAGTTAAGAATGAAGAAATATTATTTACATCTGAATCATAAGTTATAATAAATGAAAATATAACTTGATTTCAGTTCTATAATAATAGGTGTTTAAAGGGAAGACAGAGAGAGGAAAAGGAAAGGGAGGAGAGAAAAGGGGAGAGAAGAAACATGCAAACTCTGCAGAAATTTAGAAAACATGTCAAAGGTAAAAGACAGTGGGTTTAAATACTAGTGTTTGCAGATTAATGGTTTTGGTTTTACCTGAATGAACATTTGGTCTATGAGTCAGGTATTTGCTGCTGCTACTTCCCTCTAAAACCCATCGATCCATCCATCCACCCATCCATCCATCCATCCATCCATCCATCCATCCATCCATCCATCCATCCATCTGTGCATCCATTCATCCATCTATCAACCCATCCGTTTTTAAGTTTACCTTGTGATTCAATAAATAACAGTGAAAATACAACTTATGTGTTTGTTCCTGTCCAAGGTACTAACAAGACAGGAGATCAAGGTATCTCAGCCTTCTGAGAGCTCAGATTCTTGTGGGGCAGGTAGACAGGTAAATAACTATTAGGAGAGAATAATAAGTGGTGACTAACTCACATTTGGGGGGTGGTTGGAAAGCTACATAGAGAGGGTGACTCTTTGATGGGTCTCAGAGCAAATGGAGTTGTTAGGCAGAAAAAATTTCTAGATATTGCAGGACAGTAGGAATGGTTCTGGGCAAAGGAAAACTGTGCAGTTTTTGAAGTCACCAAGTACTCTCTAAACTGGGATCCAGTTTATCTAAAGAGTCTTCCGTATTCATGCATCCAGCGTGACAGGTGGTTAATATTAGAAGTGTTGCAGGCAGACAGTAAGGGTTTGATCCTGATTTGCTAGTGTGGCCCTGGCCACAGTGTGTATTTGAATTTAATTTTATCTAAAAGGAGGCTAAAACTCAAGAATGTTGTAAAGGTTAAATGAATTAAAATAATTATATAGATTATTGAAATAATACAATAGATTTTATAATCTTTTTACATTGCTTAACACAGAGTAGATCCTCAAATTGAAATCATTATTTTTATTTCAGTGCTTAGAATCTGTGGTGTAGTAGGGTCATCATGGCATTCTGAGAGAATTGGGAAGGGGTGAGAGAAGATAACCTTGTGAAAAGATATATTATGCATAATTTATGAGTTTTCAGGCCTTCTGCTGAAACTTTCAGAAACTTCTGATTCAGAGTAACTCAAGTGACAATGTTGAAATTTTTTTCAGGGTGCATATTTTTCTGTGCTTTGTAAGGCAAGAATGGAATCAAACCGAGGCTAACAAATTCTCCATCTTTCTTGCAGGTAACCTCTTGGCGAAAAAAATTGAAAATCTTTACAGTATTTTAAGTATTTTATTATATAATAATATAATATCTGTTACAGCTGGGATAAAGCTCTTTGGGAGACATTCACAGCACAGTAAGCACAAAGCTGTTTTCAGGTCTGTAATTATGAGCAGCAGCAGTAGTACCAAATGTTTTACAACTGGTTTGGCTTCTTGGAACACACTTTGTATATTCTGTATATACAGAATATATACAGAGAGGACAGGAAAAGCTAGGACACCCAAACACAAAACAGAGTCATTTCTACTACAGAGTAATTTGAATTTGCCTGCTTTTTCCAAGGGAATGTTACAAATGGTCAGGGGTTTGGCGTGTAATTTAGACCTACTGACTAGGTGTGACTGTAGTTTCAATTTCTCCTTTTTAGATAAAGGTTGTGGTAGAGTGTGGCCAGATTTGTTCTCTACTTCCCTGTGCCTTGACCTAGGTTGATTCTAAGGCAATTGCTGATAACTGAAGTGAATCAAGATCTTATTCGGACCAAGATTTCTAGGTCCCACCTCTAGGGTGCTCCAGGGTCATCCAGGATGATGGCACTTGAGAAATGGCATTTCCTTAAGTTTCCAGATAGTGGTGATTCATTGGTCCAGTGGGACCGCTGACCTTGAGCAGGGAGCTGAGCTGTTTCAGTATCTCCCACTGCACATGCTCCTCCGCACACCCAGATCTTATGTGTGTTTGCCAGTGTACTTTCTATTGTCAACAGAGAAAATGGTCTAATGCATACTGGAGCAGCTTGTCTAGGACCTGAGGAAAAGAATCAAAGCGTGGGAGAGACATCAAGGTGTTCTCTAGTGTCTGAAGATCTGTTGTGTCAAGAGGATAGGAAGTGGATTTTACTAGTATGCCACTTTGTTTCCAGTGAAGCAGTACATTTTTAGCAAGTTACAGTTGCTTAATCTGGGCTGGAATGTGCGATCTTCTTGCCTCAGTCTCCCAGAGTTCCAGGGTTACAGATACGTGCCATCATGCCTGGTAGTAATTGAAAATGTCGAGAATGTCAGCGTTTGGTTAGGGTTGATATATTATACATGCTCTCTTTTTTTAAAAAATTTTATTTAAAAGGAAAAAGAGAAAAACACAAAACAAAACAAAGCGGTGTAAGGGTACACGTAATACAGAACTACAAAAAAAAAAAAAAAACAGTAAGAAATCACCTGTTAATAGATTACATATTATCATCTTAGAAATAGTTGCTCAAATCACAGTATCAAAGAATACAAAGTGGACATTCAAACAGAGAGACTGCAAACAGCTGTGTTCAATGATCCAAAAACATTAATATAGTCAGCTATTTAACACCCCTAAACACACTTGCTGTTATATCCGTTAGAGCTCTTTTTTTCCCCTCTCTTTTTTACAACAAAATTTACACATTTTGGATTTTATTACTTCTTAGTTCTTATTACTTTTTTGGGGGGGGAGAGAATAAAGTCAAATATGGCAAAACAAATCTGTCAGTCAAAACCAAGGATAGACATAGCACATGATGTAAAACAGAGTACAAGGTTATCAACATACGCAAATCAATAAATGTAATCCACCATATCAATAAAGCAAAAAATAAGAATCACATGATCATTTCTGTAGATGCAGAAAAAGCCTTCGATAAGGTCCAACATTTATTCATGATAAGAACTTTACAGAAAATTGGAATAGATGGTCTTTACCTCCATATAATAAAGGCCATTTATGACAAACCAACAGCCAGCATCATACTAAATGGCCAAAAATTGAAAGCCTTTACTTTAAAATCAGGCACAAGACAAGGATGTCCTTTATCACCACTCCTATTTAAGATAGTACTGGAAGTACTAGCCAGAGCAATTAGGCAAGAAAGAGAAATAAAAGGGGTAAAGATAGGAAAAGAAGAAATTAAATTATCATTGTTTGCAGATGACATGATACTCTACATAGAAGACCCCCTATACATGCTCTCTTATCCCCGCTGTCTCCTGAAATACCAATAAATTGAAAATTAATGAACAAGACAGTATCAGTCATCAAGAACAAGAAGGGAAGGAAGGATGATTAGAATATTGGAAGACAGAAAGGAGATGGGATTGTTATTCTGACTGACTTCCATGGACTGCTGATCCTTAAGCTGGCAGATGCAAGATTTATACCACAGATCCTCAGAAAGTGTCTAGGTTCTGGGACTTCCTAGCAGGGTGAAGTTAAACTTCAAAGAAGAAGAGATGTTTTGAACTGAGTATGCAGACCAGGAATATCTAGATCTGTCCCTGCTCTGCCTTAGGTGATGCTCCTCCAATGCCCCAGCAAGGAGTTGGGAGTTTGCCCTTTAAATCTAGCAAATTGGAAGGGCTCTGGACCACTGGACACCGGGAAGAGTTGAAAAAGGATCTTGCCATAGAAAATTGATGCAGCATTAAAAGAATATCAATATATGGGGCCTTTATGCCCCTAGTTTTCTTCCCAGAAAGTTGACATCCAAGCGTGCCTTCTGGATAGTAGCATAATGTTGGGATTTACAATGTTCTCGGGGTCCTGTAGCTGTTACACAGAAGGACTAGAAGAGGTTGAGGGGTGGATGGTGCAGGAAAGGCCTGTTGAGAGTGTCAGACCTGAACGTGGGATCAATGTATTTATTGAGCAGATACTTATTCAAATAGCGAGCTGGGTACTCTGATGACTTAACAGTGAGATTCAAGATGCCCATCCTGTAGTGACCCAAGGGGGAAGGCTGGAGGAAGAACAGCGTGTGCAAAGGCCTACAGGGTGAAACAGTGTGCTGAGTCAGTGGAACAGCACCCAGTGTAGTACCTCTGGCATGGAAAGTGCAGATGCAGAAGGAGTGTGGGAGGAGGGCAGGCCAAAGAGATGATACTGTGCCTTACTCTGTTTTTCTTTGCCTGTGTTCCATCAAAATGCGTATTGCTTAAAATGCATGTATCTTGAATCTACAAATCCAACCTTTGTTTTTCCCTCCACTGGGAAAATGTTTCTAAAGTCCATCTTTGTTGTTGTGAGAAAAATCTGGGCCATTTCTTTGAACATCACCTAATATTTCATGGTATTTTACAGTGTGCACTCACCTACTTTTATCTATTCTTTATCCCAGGGATGGACATAAAACATATTTTCCATCTTTCTTCCTCCAACTTGTATATTCCACTTGTCCTCCAAAACAAATATGACAATAAACATACCTGGCAACTTTTCCTGATGAATCTTTTTGATAGAAAAGGTTTTTCATATTATATGTCTTGAATAAAAATTGATGGGTTTGTACAGAGTTAGTGGCACTGGATACTGACAATTTGCATTCTAGAATAGTGGGTCTTTACAGACATTATGTTCTCATATCTATGCTAATTTTGATTTTTTCACCTAGTTGTAAAATTTCAGGTGGTACAAATATTGATAATTTTTGCTATATCAAAATACTATTTGCATTTTATTTCTCTAATTTCTAATGATTCCAAACCTATCCTTATAGTTTAGTAGCTTCTAAGGCTTTCACTTCTGAAAATTGACAGCTTGTATTCTGCTATCCTATTTTCATTGGGGAAGTTAGTTTTTTCTTTCTGATTGAAAGATTCTTAAAAAATTATTTTAGATATTAATCTTTAATTTGCTTTAGACCTTACCGATCTTTTGCAATCTTCCATGCATTTATTAAGCTTGCTCATGACAATTAAATTTGTCAAAAAATTTTAATGGGCTGTGCATTTGAAATTTAAATTTTCCCACTCCTAGGTTAAAATATATTTTATTCAGTTGATTAAAGTTACAGTTCTTTTACTCAGATCTTAAATTATTTAAGAGTCAGTCTTTTGCATGTGATGTTAGTCATGGAGACAGATTTGTTTTTTTCACATGTTGAATGTATTAGTCAGAATTACCCTGGGGGGAATTGCTAGTCTCTATAACAGAAAGTATTTAATGTAGGGAATTGCTTACATGGATAATAGCAGGCCCGATAAGCAAACTAGGAGATAATGAGTCAATTAGTCACACATAGAACAGTAGCATCAGTATAGAAACCACTATCATTCTTAAGCTGAATAATGAACAGGAGGAGGAGGCAGTGTTACTAAAACTCAGAGACTAAAGTTTGCTTGGCAGAAGCTGCAACCAATGTAGATCTTTCTGCAAGGAACAAAAGTGAATAAAATTACACAGCTGCTATCATAAATATTAAGTGCGTGGAGAGTAGAAATACCTTTATTCTTGCTCTCCATGCTCCTCCTTTGCCTTTCATTGGCCTTATCTACATGGAAGACAAGTGACAGATCAGACTCAGAATGCAACCTGCAGCCTGTGATATAAACCAAAGGAGAATAAGAACTGGATTTAATGGTGTACAGTGCTAATATCGGTGTAGTAAGCTGGTATTTTCCAATATCATCTTCTGGAAGTCTTTGTTCACATTGATTTGTAGTTTCTCTCTCTCTCTCTCTCTCTCTCTCTCTCTCTCTCTCTCTCTCTCTCTCTCATATATCTGAATTTTCTATGCAGTTCTATTTGCCTATTTGTCTTTTCTTGTGCCAGTTCTATTTTGTATTACTATGGCTCTGTAGCAGATCTAATAGAAGAATTCCCTGTCTTTACTGTTCTTTTTAAAAACTTGATATAACTATTCATGGACCTTATTTCTCCTAATAAATTTTAGAATAGATTTCAACTTTTGAGTTCATTTTTCTATACCTTTTATTAAAATTTTAAACATTTACTCATAAATATCTTATGCAGGAGCAGAAGAAAGGAGGAGTAGCAATGGCACATGATCTCAAAGTGACAAAAGTCTCTTTTACTCATATTTCCTGGCTGAAATAAATCACATGGTCATCCTGGTTTTAAGAGTATGGGGAAGTATGACTTCCGGGAGAACATGGCGGATAGTTAACAGCAACTACCGGAGGCTCTCTGAAAGGCTCGGCTCAGAAATCAGGAATGATGCGGACTAAGGAGACATGAACCGGTAGAGATATGCTCTGCTGACTCAGGAATGAACTGGGCTGAGAGAAACCAACTTGGAATGCAGTCCTGGCGCTAAAATAGGAACAGAAAACTGTGGAGGCTGGACCCCGCGCCATTGCAAACCGCGGTTTGGATTTCCCGCCGCTTGGCGGCTGGCTGCCTCCACAGCGGCTCGGCAAGGAGAGACGCGCAGAAGCTCTGGGAACGGGAGTCTGTGAACGGAGTCGAAAACAGGACGGACAAGGAGGCGTACACTGACTGGTGGCAAGGTGAGTGAGAGAAACTGACACTCTACCAAAATAGTTTGACTCCAGCGGAGGACTTTCTGGGCTCGGGCAGTCCTGTAAGAGCAGGGCGTGGTGGCGACTCCAGCCACACATTCCCCTCTCGGACGGGATTGGTGAAAAGTGCCTGGCCTGCGTGACGCTGCGGGCAGACTTGGTAGGCTGGCCTAACCCAGATCCCAGAGCCTGACGGTGGCCCAGAGGGGTGACTCCCGCATAGACTGCCTAGTCCGTAACTCCCTGGTGCGCAGCGGTGGGCGAGAACACCTAGCCAGCGCAATTCGATCAGGCTGTGGCTGACAGGCAGGGAAGCTGGGCCTCCTATGTAAGCTTGCATTTTATAAGGAAAGGAGAAAATGGGGAAGGGAAGCAACAAGAAAGGCTCCTCAGCCCCCAATTCTGAGAAACAGGCAATAGTGGACACCGCACCAATAGACATTAAGCGCCATATAGAGAGCCTCATAGACCAATTCAGGAATGAAGTTATCAACGACCTGAAGCTAGAAGTATGCAGAATAGTTAGAGAAATGCTAAGCACCACCCAGGAAAAAACAGATGGTGGAATGGAAGAACAGAAAAAGAGGGGAGAATTGTTTGATGGAGAAAACAGAGAAAGCATAGAGTTCGTGAAGCAGGTTCAAAGGGACTATCAAGAAATTAAGAAGTCTATCCAAGACTGGCATAACAGCTTGAAAGAAACTAAGGACAGACTATCTGAGCTGTAGGGCAGACTTGTAATATGGGAGAATGAAATGAAAAACTTCTTAAAAATAACAAAGAAACAAACAGCAATAATACAAAGACAAGAAGATGATAAGAGGAGCCATAACTTAAGGATTAAGAACATAAAAGAAGAAGTAGGGACACAAACAAGTGAACTACAAAAGCTACTCACAGAAATAATCCAGGAGAATTTTCCTAATTTAGCAAAAGGTAAAGATACTCAGATGTACGAGGCATACAGGACCCCAGCTACCTACAACCCTAACAGAGAAACACCCAGGCATATAATAATAAAAATTCCAGAAATTCAATACAAGAACAAAATATTAAAAGCTGTGAGAGACAAGAAACAGACCACTTACAAGGGAACACCCATTAGAATTACAGCAGATTTCTCTGCACAAACCATCAAATCACGAAGAGCATGGGGGGAAATAATTCAAGCTTTGAAAGATAATAATCTCCAGCCAAGATTGAGATATCCTGCACAACTGTCCCTGGAAATTGATGGAAAAACAAGGTGCTTTCAGGATAAAGAGGAACTGGGGGAATTTGCAACCACCAATTCAACCCTACAGAAAGTATTGCAGGATATTCTAAAAAAAGAAAAGAACAAAGAACCCAGAAATGGTGGTGGGGAGGCCACAACGCATAGAGCAGAGAACAAAATGAAGAAGACAAACTGACAGCCACTGACAGAAAAAGAGCTCAACAGAAATGAGACAAAGAAGATTGGATGATAGGAACAGCTATTTTAGAGAAAATGACATCTTAATAGGTAATACTGATTTAGTATCATCTTGTTTTGAAGTCTCATCTAGCTTTTGTTCTTCTGTCTTCAATGGTCTAAACAGGTCGTATCTTATTGGATTTTATTATGTACGATAGTATAAGCAAAAACCTTTTAAAGACAAGGAGATTATACAGAAACCATTGTTCATTTTCTGTTAGTCGATTCTAAATACTCTGTAATGCTGTCATTCTCTTAAATGGTTTTACATTGTTTTGATATTCTTAATGCTACAGTATATGAAGTTGTACTCAAGGACTTCAAGGAAAGAGTCAATATGGTAACTACTTTTAGGTCAGAATTTTCTGGTGGTGAAACACTATTCTGCTTAAATGGTTATGTTTTGATCTGCGCTGTTTTGCTGTTATGCCCTCTTTTTTCTCAATCTCCACCCCATTATTTACTTTTTTATTTTTATCCGTTTAATTAAAGGGAAAAATAGCAGGATATAATATAGTAACCCACTTTGACTTTCTATTATCTCGATTTGAAGCCCTGTATTACTCTCACCATCTTGTTTTTGACTGATGTTCCCCTATTCTGTTTTGATGGATAGTATCAGGTTCGAAAGTTTAGGCATCAGCTGTGAAGATAATGAGATTCATTATAACGCCCATTCTCGTTGACTTTTATCTACTTTTGAAGACCTACAATGTCTCCAATGTGTTGGTTTTGTCGGTTTTGTTCTTCACTATTTTGTTCAATTGTATTATAACTAATGATATAGGCAATTCTATTAGAGATAGCGGGAGGCATTATGGTAACCATTGATGATCACCTTGTATTATGTTTTTATATTATCTATTATGTCCACCCTTTTGACTTGACCGATTCTGTCCTGTTATGTCTCATTTGGTTTTACTCTCTTCCAAAAAAGCAATAAGAACCGTGGGAGCAATGAAACCCAAAATGTGTAATAGTCATTGTACAAAAGAGAGGAAAAGAAAGTGCTCTAAACTATATAACTGCATGTATATTTAAGTGTATAAGATAGAAAATGATATCACAGAGTTTTATTGGATCATTGAATAGAACTGTTTGCAGTATCATTGTTAGAATGTCCACTCTACAAGCTTTAATTTTGTGACTTGAACAATTATTTTTAAGATGGCAATATGTAATCCATTAACTAGTAATTTCCTACTGTTCATTTTTTTCTTCTGTAAATCTGTATAACTTGTACCCTCTCACTTTTTTTTTTCTTTTCTCCTTAAATAAAAAAAATAGTATGGGGAAGTATCATTTTACCATGAGTTTTTGAGAGGAATTAGAAATCCTTGGTGAACAGTATTAATGGTGACCACAGTTTGCTTTTCAAGCACTAAGTCTTCTGTTCACAGACCTTGTTGCATGCAAAATACAATCCTGCCACCCAGAGTCAGATAATACAACAGTTGGTAGGTCTCTGAAATCCACTGGAAATTCAAGATCACTGAGGGATGCTGAGTGACCTCCTCACCAGGCATGCATATGACTTCTCTCCCTCTGGTAACTTGTAAAGTAAAAGGAAAACTTTTTTCTATATTGTTTTTCCATGTACCTAATATACAGCGAAATAATAAAAACAAAGTCTGTTTTCCCATTGGCGATAACAATTACTGGTCTGCTGCAGTGCTGAAATTGAATGATACAAATTTGTATGGAGCAAGGCTACTTGGACTAGAGCTAAAGAATGCTGTCCAATTGTGTGTCCTTCCTCACAGCAAAGCCACATGATATCAGAGTCAGGTAGGTGACCTTGAGACTTGAAATAGCATAACCTGGGGGGGGTGACCCTCTATATGGCATATTTATGGCCCCCAAAACCACTGGAGTTATTTTTTCATTAAGTTTTCCAGTATCTGATGTCATTACTTTTGGGGATAATCGTCTACTCTAAGAGCCCTGAAGTATTATCATTTTAATTGTATTAGACAAATAAAAATATTTTCAAGTTAAAAATTTGACAATATTCCAACTAATAACAAAATTACTGAAAGCTACCCACAAATCTTCCCTCTAGATGTGATTGTAATAGTCGTATTCTATCCCTGGAAGTGAATGACTGAAAAGATATAAACATTATATGACAACAGAACTCCCTTTTCCCCAGCACTCTGTCTTACAGAGCTTCCTTTATTTTGCTATAGTTATTTGTATGTGGTTATCATTAATCAGTATAGGAGTCAGCTGATGGATATTCCATCTCCAACTTTGATTTGCAGAAGCTGTCTTTTTTTTTTAAATAAGAAGACATCAAAATCATGCCAAAGATTTTGGTCTTTTCTCCTGAAAGTGATTGGAATCACTGAGGGATGAAAAGTTAGGTGAATTATCCATACTAATTTTTGTAGGAGAAATTTTTGCTGGAGGCAATGTGCATGAATTTAAGTGAACAAAAATAACATTTATGAGGAATGACGCTGTACTAAAAGTATTACCCTTGGTACTTCACGTAATTTTTTCCATATTATAGCATAAGGCTAAGCCCCAGATTAGGAAAAAACCCGAGTTAAGTAATGGGGAAAAGCTGGGAAAAAGCTGCATTAAGTGTTTAAGGGCATGTTTAAGGGCATGTAGCTTGTAAGTGTCAGGGAAGAAATGACTTCCAGAATGTACAATGACTACTTTCTTTCTAGGTGTGGAGACTGATTTGAAAGACACTTCAGAAATCTAGGTGGACTCTAAGCACAGTTGATAAGTTAAAACTGTAAGCTTCATTCTTAATGCAGCAGTGTTGCCTTGTGGCTGTCCCCAGGGGACTTTCCCTGTGACTCAGCCATGGGGAATCCTGAGGGAAGCTCAGCCTGTACTTCTTGAAATTTAGAGGCCTGACAGGCTCTGGGTTGATTGCAGACAGAGATATGAATCTCTGACAACTGAAAGATTAAAGGAGGGATTGTAGGTAAGTCCCTTTCTCTCTGTACCTGTTTCCTTAACCACAGAGAACCAAGTGACCACTAAAGTTTCTTCTCATTCTAACGCTCAAGGATAATGCTGAGTGCCTGACACCAGGGTGACTTTAAGGTAGAGGATTAGCAATGGCATTAATTATGTTTAGGAATTAAATAAGTAAAGTATCACCAGGAGCAGAACTGTTTGAAATATGCTACAGGAATGAATGGAAAATACATGTTCTTAACTATTCAATTTGTATGCATTTACTAGGTGGTTAGGTGGGCTACATGGCTGTTTATCTTACATCTTACAATCTATCACATCAACAAGTATGTTATATGTAGGTGACCATGCAGCTTTGTTGAGGGAAAGAATGAATAATGTAAAAAGTTTAACGTTCAATCAGAATTTTTTCCCTTCTCACTCAACACAGCACCTAAAATTACCCAGACTCAGCCCTTCAGGAAAATCTTCATTTCCTAGATTTCCTTGAAGCTATATGTAATCTCAGTATTAAAATTATGACCAATGAGATGTAGAAGAAACTGATGTTGACATTTTTCATAACTATTTGGAAAATATTCTTAAAGGGGAAAGACATGCTTATCTCCTTCTGGTTTCTTCTTTTGCCTGGCTAAGGGGAATAAATAAGTGAGGTGTTTGGAACATGGATTTTAGAATAGAAGCTAGGCATTGAGAATATGAAAGCAATAAGAGACAGAATGGTCAGGTACCTTTTTTGGGTGTTAGGGTCGGTTTGAGACAGAGTTTTGCTACATAGCACAGGCTGGTCTCAGACTTTTGATGATCCTTCAGCCTCAGCTTCCCGCCACCATACATGGTGATGATTGGATACTTGACAGTAGTGAAGTCTCTACACAAAATCTGAACTGCTCATTCAACAGAAAAGCAGATTCATTTGGTTATTGTTTTTTGCAGTTGAACTTTATACATGAGAACATTTTAAAAACAGCACATGACCTTCCAATTTTTTTCTTTTAAGGAACATATGTTAAAAAATATTTTAGGCATGGCTACAATAAACTTCACAATCTTATATGGTATATCTGATGGTTAGGTATTACTCAGGGAACTTCTGCTCACTTGATCATTGTTAATTGATCATTGTTAATTTTTAGCAAAGTCAGTAATTTTGATATAAATACAGATTTTTCAACCGAGATGGCATAGTGGTAAGCAGCAGAGAAAGAGCCTCTCAGAGAGTCACTGTCCACATGCTGGAATAGAGCAACATGAAGAAGACAAGAAGGAGGAAAGTGGGTCCTCTGGATGCAGGAAGAACCTGAAGCACTAGTTGAAGCCCACAGAAAGAGCAAAAATACAAACTTCAATGGAGAAGGAGGTGTCTGGTGGCCCCTTCTCCCTGAGAAGGGAATCACTGTGTAAGAGGAGTGGTTCAAACCTGTGGACTCAGTGATGGTTGGTGACCCTCGAGGCCTCCCCAGAGAAACACAGCAGTAGAATGGGGCAGAAGACGTGATGGACTGCAGTAACTTGTGGTGAGTGCTAAGAGCTCAGTCCTCTCATGCAAGAGAATGATTGTCCCAGAGCCATCTAGAAGTGGGACTGGCTGAGCTCAGTACTTGGAGCAGCTTCTGGCTCCATCTAGCAGCTGCCAGCTGGGCTCAGGTCTGCAGGTGCATGGAAAGTGGCGAGTTGAATCAGTTTGCTCTCAGCCAGAAAGTCTAGGCTTACTGAGGTTATACACTGCCCTGACATAAAGCTACTGCTGGCTTGCTGAGATAGATCTGGGTAGATGGTACTCTGACTCCACACATTGTCAACCAGTGACAGAAAAGATAAACCTGAAAGTGAATTTTTTTCTCTTTTGTTTGTTTTTTTTGTTACATGTGATTTTGTTTTTGTTTATTGCTTTTTGTTTTTTATCTCCATTATTCAATCTTGTTTTCATATGAGTGTGAATGTGGTTTCTAGCCTCTTTGTGGTTGTGGTTCTGTCTGTTCTTTTTATCTCTTCCTTTTCTCTTTCGCTCTAGTAGTCTGCATCAGTTTACCAAAGTTAATGTGATCCCCTTTTGTCCTCCAACTTTACTTCTAACCTCTTCCACTTCCTCCACTTCTCTAATTTCTCCTTGATCCATTTTAAATTTTAACTCCTGACACAAAACTGACAATATGTAAACATCAACAAATGATTTCGTACTTTTTTCTTTGAAAGTATATATTATTTCTACCCATTTTCTTTTTATTTTGTCTTTCTTTAAATAAAATACAAAAACAATTGTGTAAAGTAAAAGGTATACCAACATATGGCTGGCTTTCATCTTTGTAAGAATTAATTTTATGAACAGAGCCCATGGGACAGTGAAGGTTTTAGGTGTCTGCATGAAGAGGCATGGTGTGAACTGAAGGTAAATGTACTAAGATAGTGATGTATATTATGAACCCAGTGAACCCACAAAGGAAAAAATAAAGTGTAGCTTTTAACACAAATATGTAATGAAAATATAATGATAAATAATAGTGGGGGCCAAGTCTGTAATCCCATCTACTAAGGAGGCTGAAGCAAGTGGCAATTCAGTGGCTTAGCAAGAACTTGTCTCAAACATGGATGAAAGAGATGGGGATGCAGTTTAGTGTGAAGACCCTGGATTCAAATTCCACTTCCAACCCTCTCTCTGAAAAGATAAACATCTTCAATTAATCCAGAATAAAGAAAATGGGGGAACAAGGAATCTGTGGGGCAAATTCAAACCAAGAAGGTAAATTTAAAAGCAGTTGTACTGACAATTATGTTGAATATAAATGACACAAACATTTCCATTTAAAAAGATTGCGATATTTACTGTTCAGAGTGATATTAGTCTAGTCCCTTATGTTCAATTTCAGCATACATAAAGATAAGGACAGCTACTACGAAGAGAATGAGAGACATTATGGTAGTCATTATTGACTTCCCCAATGTCAGGTCTTCAAGACCTAAAAAGCCTTCATCATCAATGTGTGTTAAGATGGGGACAACTATTTGGAAGAAAACTAGAGACAATAAGATAGACAATGAAGATATCCAGCGGACTTGTTTTGAAATCTGTATTTCTTTAAATTTTTTCCTTATGATCTGTTTTGTTATGTTTAATCTTACCCTTTTTAAAATAAAAAAATATTGTGAGACTGGATTAAGGTGCAAGGTCAACTGTATGCTGCCTGTAAGAAAATCACTTGACTAGTAAATTATAAGGACATTAAAAGGGTTGAAAAATACAACATGCATATACTTATCATAAAAAGGTATACTGGATACATTAATATCAAACAAATTAGACTTTAAGGAGTATTACCAGGACTAAAGAGGAATGTTTTCTAATGACATGAAATCAACTAATTAAGAAGATATAATAATTCTAAATTATTGCCAATTAGCAGAACTTTAAAATCCATAAAAATTGAGCGAAATGGAAAGCACTGGATAAATCTAAAATTTTATCTGGAGAATTCAACCTATGTTTTCAAGCAATTGATGGAAAAATAAGAAATCACTAAAGCTGTAGGAGAACTGAACTATAATATCAACTTAATTTCCCTAATTGACATAGAATTCACTCAACAATATAGAATGCGCAGTCTACTGAATGGCTCATAGAATATGAACTATTCACTGAGGGAGACTGTGCTGTCATGAAAATTCTCCAAGTGCAAAAGACCTTCAGTCATACAGAATATTTACTGACAGCAAAATTAAATTATACACCCCTAACACAATGATAGTTCCCAAATATTTAGAAATACAGTACCCTTTTAAACAGTTCAAGGGTTCACAAAGATAACCCAAAGGAAACTGGATACATTTTAAAAATCAGCATTTAGAAAGATTTCTTACCTTTAAGTGCTAAAACTAGAAAAGAAAAAGATTTTAAATGAATCCTCTAAGCTTCCACCTCTGTGTTGGTTGTTCTAGTGCTTTCTAGGTTTTTTTTTTTTAACATGATGACAATAATTGGTAATTTGTAAGGAGCAAAACAAATCAATGCCACCTTTACCAAAAATCTAAGAACACAGGGCTGGTGATCGATCCCCTTGAGATCTGCCTTGAATCATCTCTGTTTCTGTTAAAGAAATCAGATGATTTCTGGGCTGCAACAATGCCTACTGCAAACTCAGCAAGTGGGAACCAAGCTACAGCTCTTATGCAAGGTATGGTATGTGTCACAGAATAGATTAATAGTGTTTCAAATATATACTTTGCAGTCACTGACTACTATGACAAATGTGTTCTTTCCTATTTCTACCAGAAAAAGGAATGAGACAGTCTGTACTTATATGGAGTGTGCAACAGTATATGTTGAGTCTCACCCTTGGGGCATGTTAACTCTTCAGACTTCTGTTACCATCTAGTCTGATGAGTCCACAACCATCTGGAGATCAGGAAGAATGGCAATGATTCATTTTAACCACATATTCTACTTGTGGAGTTGTTTCTTTTTTGGGTTTCCCCTATTCAATCGGCATGGGATGCTGTATTAATTGTGTCAGACTAAGGGACCTGCCTCATCGCAGAGAAGGTACAGGAAATTTATGTGTTGCATCACATTGAATAGCACCCTAAGAAAGTTAAAAAATGACTCCTTTGAGATACAACTTAGGCACATGTATAAGAATAGTTTGTCATTTTTCAAGATGCAGAATATTTTTTACATCAGTGACATTTGTATGCACTTGTATCTTTAATATATAGAATGTTTGGCATCCAGATGGGTCTACTTGGATTTCCTTCATGTTCCTTTGCTTCATCTTGACAGTAAATGGACAAGTGTGGCCATCACCTTCAAAGAAGGGTGTGGCGACTATGGTCTTAGACCTATTACACATGAAGAGCTAGGTCACACTATCAGCATAGCCGCTAACCCTAGCTGATATTCTAGCTTAGGCTTTCATTTTTTAGAATGTATAGTAGAACTGGGCAGATAAATATTACTTAAGGCTCCTAGATAAATTTGCAGTGTGGTAGTGGCTATCATTTTCCCATAAACCTTCTGACACTCTAAGAGAAAACTCCCAGAGCTTATGTAAATAAGTGGAACCAAGTGTCACAAACAGAGGACCCCAGCAGACACTGATAGGCTGTCCAGATGTCCCTTCAGGACAGGAGGACTTCCTTCCCCAGCAGTGAAGAATCCTGCTGATGGATAGTCCTCCGTAGTTTACCATCTCCTTGGTTGCTCTCCATATGACACAGCTGCTTTATGGAAGATCATACATTCTTTCTAAGGGCTGGCTAAATGAAGCCTAAGAGCCTGGACCTTGCTGAGATGCAGGTCAGTTCTGAAGCATCACTGCAGCTGTAGAGCTTGCTTTGGGGTAGGCCAGGCCTTTCATTCAGTTCTGAGTCCTTGCCTTGCATGAGTGTCCATCCAAGATTACACCTCACAGATGTCCTTCATGTTAGCCTCACTTTCTCTGAATCCTTTTCTGCAGTGAATCCAATCTTGAGTGGCAGCATTCAAGATTAATTGCCAAATGGACTACTTTGATGTGAGCCCAGTGAGGTTGCTTACAATAAAGGTAAACAACAGAACTACCTCATCCTGACATGCTACAAGTTTTTGTACCTAATCACTTCCAATAAAAATTTGCTAACTACATCAAGAAACAACAGAATAAAAATAACAATCAATGAAACAGATTTTGCGGTGACTTACTCTATTTGTCCAGTACAGACTACAAAGTAATTGTGACTTATCTTTAAGAAAATAAATTAAATGAAGGTTTTCACCAGCGAGGTAGAATGCATATAATGCAACTTTGACAGGCAGCATTTCAAAGTATTTCTGTCTTTATATAAGACATTACTTCTAATTTGATTTCCTCTATCACCTCATAGATTTGTTTCGTTACTTCATTTACGATATTTTCAGAGACTCCTGGTGTATGACTTTTAAAGTCTTCTATTTCAATGCCACCTGTACTTGTCCCTGATGGCCTAGATGTTTGAGATTGCATATTGCTTTTTTGTTTTGTCATTTTCACCTTTTGGGTAACTATTTGGTCTTTCAATCCCAACAGTCTTAACTGTCCATAGTGTGAATTTTAGGGTCCTATGTGTGGTTGATATTTGTCCAGTTGCTGGGTTACACACTGTAGAGGGGAGCCAGTCATCTGAATTCC
Source organism: Cavia porcellus (assembly GCF_034190915.1). Taxonomy (NCBI): domain Eukaryota; kingdom Metazoa; phylum Chordata; class Mammalia; order Rodentia; family Caviidae; genus Cavia; species Cavia porcellus. The sequence goes on along the minus strand of NW_026947484.1, from coordinate 173,055,035 downwards.
TCCTACAGAGCCTGTTGTGTGAGTCCTATGTTCTTTCTGGGCTAATTAGCCTAGAACTATTGATGTAGGTAAACTTTTATTTCCTGCGGTTGCTATGTCATCAGGTTGTTGCAGGTAACCAGATCACCCTGTATATAGTGTTTGTGTCAGCTGAGGCTCTACGGTGTCACTGGGCATATCATAAGCTCTTTTAATTTTCTCCAAGTTGGCAGAGGCCTTATTGTGCACTCCTAAACCTGTCTGATGTTCTCTGTGTGGAGGAGGGGATTACCCATTCTCTTGCCAGGTTCAAGGTGTTACAGTTGGAGGGAGTTTCACTTCCACTATTTTTTTTTATTTTAAAGAAATTAAGATGAAACAGGACATAACAAAGAAGATCAGAACAGAACAATGTAAGCAACACAGTATTTCACCAGAACACAACCCAATATTAACAGTTATTATGGTAACATTATTACCATAATGTCTCTTTCTTTGAAATAGTTTAGCATAACTTCACATGCAATAGTATCAAAGATAACAAAATAGTATAAAACCATTCAAGAGCATGAAAATATTACAGGGCATTCAGAACCAAATAACAGAAAATGAACAAAGGCTACTCTATTGTCTCATTTTCCATAGAAAATTTGTTTATACTATCACACATAATACAATCCAATAAGATACAGCATGATAGAACCAATGGAAACAGAAGAACAAAAGCATGGTAGGACTTCAGAGTAAGATTATATTAAATCAGCACTGGCTATTGCAATGATTTGTTTTCTTCAAAATAGCTGTTCATACCATCACAGATAATAAAATCAACAAACCAGGATAAACCTATTCCAGCTAATGATTGCAATCATTATAAGGCTTCAAAGCAATGTAATGGGGAATCATGATTACCATAAACTCTTACGTACTCTTAACATGTCTTACACTAGGAAGACTATACGGTATCTATACACATGAGTTTGATTTATTTTGCTTATGAGTATGGTCTCAAGTTGCACCCATGTATTTATAAATACCTCAATGTGATCATTCTTTATAGCTGAGTAGTACTCCATTGTATAAAAATACCACAACTTTTTATATCCATTCTTCAGTTGACAGACACTTAGGTTGTTTCCAAGATCTGGCTATTAAAAATTGTGCTGCTACAAACAAGGGTGCACATATATCACTGTGGTATAATGTTTTCAATTCTTCTGGGAATATGCCTGTAAGTAGAATAACTGGGAGATTGCTTTTAATTCTTTAAATATTTATACAATGGAGTATTATTCAGCTATAAAGAAGGATCGCATTGAGATATTTATCAATAAATGGGCGCAGCTTGAGACCATACTCATAAGTGAAATAAATCAATCTCGCATGTATGAATACCGAATAGTTTCCCTAATGTAAGTAATGATTCAAATATATAAAAATATGTGATAATCATGATTCCCCATTATGTGGCCTTGAAGCCTTATAAAATTTTCACTTATTAATTAGAAAGGCTTTACTCTGGGCTTTTTGATATGGAAATATTTGAAGCTATAGTATATGAAGTTTTATCCAAATATTTTAAGGAAAAAGACAGACACTATGGTAACTACTATTCTTTAAAAAAAATTATTTAGCTATTTCTTATGTTTATTTTAATTAAGGGAAAAACTTAAAAAATTAGGATATATAGTAGTAACTCTTTTTGATCTCCTATTAACTTGTTTTGAAGTCCTGTAATACTCCCAAGATCTTGTTTTGACTGATTAGACTCTGTTCCATTCTGTGCGATAGTAGCAAGTTTGAAGGTATAGGCAACTAATTTGAAGGCAATAAGATTCACAAAGATGCCCATTCTGGTTTGACTATTGTCTCCTTTGGAAGTCCTGTAATGTTCACAATGCCTAAGTTTTATTGGTCTTGTTCTCCACTGTTTTGTCCGGCTTTATAATATCTAATGAGATGGACAATTCCTTTTAAGGAAACAAGAGACAATGTTGATAACCATTGTTGATGACCTTGTACTCTGTTCTACATCATGTGCTATGTCTATCTTTGGTTTGGACTTACAGCTTTGTTTTGCCATATTTGACTTTATTCTCTCCCCCCCAAGAGAGTAATGAGAACTGAGGAGTAATAAAATCCAAAATGTATAAATTTTGTTATAAAAAAGAGAGGGAGGGGAAAAAAAAAAGAGCTCTAACGGATATAACAACAAGTGTGTTTAGGGATGTTAAATAGCTGACTATATTAATGTTTTTGGATCATTGAATACAGCTGTTTGCAGTCTCTCCGTTTGAATGTCTACTTTGTATTCTTTGATACTGTGATTTGAGCAACTATTTCCAAGATGATATTATGTAATCTATTAACAGGTGATTTCTTACTGTTATGTTTTTTTTTTTGTAGTTATGTATTATGTGTAACCTTACACTGCTTTGTTCTGTTTTGTGTTTTTCTCTTTTTCCTCTTAAATAAAAAAAAAAAAATAAATATTTTAGACAGAAGTCCTTTGTCTGAGGGACAGTTCACTAAGATTTTTTTCCCAGTTTGTGGGTTCTCTTTTCACTATGCTGGAGATTTCTTCTGTATTTCTATAGAGTCTGTAGTGATTTCACCTTTTTCATTTCTTATTGCATGAATTTGAGCTTTTTCTTCCCTTTTTAAAATAAGGTTGGCTAGGGGCTTATCAATTTTATTTATTCTTTCAAAGAACCAACTCTTTGATTCATTGATTCTTTGGTCATTTATTTGTATTAATTTTGTTTTCCTGATATGGGAACTCAGTGCAATAAATTTTCCTCTGAGAACTGCTTTCATTGCATCTCACACATTCTGATAAGTTATATTTGTATTTTTGTTTGCTTTTAGGTATTCTTTAATTTCTTATTTAATTTTCCCTGTGACCCACTGATTACTTAAGAGTGTGTTATTGACTTTCATGTGTTAGTGGGATTTTTGCAGTGTCTTTTATTATTAATTTCTAATTTCATGGTGCTATGATCCAATAACATGCATGGAATAATTTCAACACTTTTGCATTTATTTAAGTATGTTCTGTGGGCTAGTATATGGTCTATTTTAGAGAAGGTCCCATGTACTGTTGAGAAGAATGTGTATTCTGATGTTGTTGGATGGAACACTCTTTATATGTCTATCAAGTCCATTTGTTCACAGGTGTGATTCAGTTCTGTTATTTCTTTGCTAATTTTCTGTCTGGTTGATCTGTCCCTTGGTGTCAATGGTGTGTTAAGGTCTCCTGTTACAATTGTGTTATTGCTAATTTGGTTTTTCATTTCTATTAATACTTGCTTTATATAACTGGGTGCTCTAGAATTTGGTGCATATATATTTAAGATTATTATCTCTTCCTCTTGAAGTTTTCCCCTAACCAGTAGGTAAATACCTTCTTCATCTCTTCTGATCATTCTTGGTTTGAAGTTCACATTGTCTGCAAACATAATAGCTACCCCCACTTTTTTTGGGTTCCCGTTGCATGAAGTACTGTTTTCCATCCTTTGACTTTCAGTCTGTGAGTATCCTTTTGGGTTAGATGTGTTTCTTGTAGACGGCATATAGTTGGATGTTTTTTATTGATCCATTCTACCAGTCTGTTTCTTTTAATTGGTGAATTGAGACCATGTACATTTATCATTATAACTATTATATATTGGTTTATTGTTGACATTTTATGTTTCTGCTGTTACATCTTTATCTTTCCATTCTGTTTAATTGTCTGCCTGGCTTAGTGGCTTTTTTCCTACATGTATCTAAACTGTCTTTTAGTGTTCTTTTCAAAGTTGGCTTGGTGATCATGAAGTTCTTCAGCTGTTCTTTGTCATGGAAGCATCTTATTTCTCCATCCATTTTGAAGGGTAGTTTTGCAGGGTACATTAGTCTAGGTTGGAAATCATTTTTCTTTAGAATCTGAAATATTTTATTCCATGCTCTTCTTGACTTCATTGTTTGTGCTGAGAAGTCTTCTGTGATTCTGATAGGTTATCCTTTATACATGATCTGTCTCTTCTCTCTAACAGCTGTTAATATTCTATTTTTATGTTGGATTTCTGGGATGGTGATTGATATATATCTGAGCATAGTTTTATTTTGTTTTTTATCTTATTTTCTATTTTAAAGAGGGTAAGATTAACAAAACGGAACAAAACAGATTACAAGGAAACACTTTCAATAAACATGGATTTCAAAGCAAGTCCATTGGAGATCTTCACTGTCTATCAAATTGTCTCTAGTTTTCTTCCAAATAGTTGTTCCCATCTTCACACACATTGAATACATACTGAACAGTATAGAACTAATCTAACCATAACAGGATGATGTCTCTCATTCTCTTCAAAGTAGCTGTCCATATCTTTACATATTCTGAAATTAAACTTGAGACTAGACTAACATCACTCTGAACAGTAAATAGTAGTGTTGCTAGATTTTATATCATACTGCTACATAATTAGCCCTGGGTATCTTAGTGTCTCTTCTTCTTCAGAGTATCTATTGATTACTTTGTGCATTATATAATCTGTTCCTGTAAACTGTTTAGAAATTCTCCACATGTGTGAATATTTACATGTATACCTATCCTTTCTGTATTATAGGGAAAAACAGGTCAAAATAAGACAACAAAAAAATTCCTAGAAAAATATGAAATGAAAAAGACATATAAAACCACAATATTAGGTGATCTACAGTAGTTACTATACTTTCTCTTGTTATTCTCAATAAAATTGTCTATATCATCAGACATAATATAACTGAACATAGGATTACATAGCAATTTTAATAAAAACGCATCACTGGGGACATTGTAGGACTTCAGAAGCAGTTAATAATCAAACTGGAATGGGTATCTTATTACATCATGTCATCTTCAGAGTAGTTGTCTCTACTCTTAGACTTGATACTATCAACCATACCAAATTTGAATAAAATCAGTCAAGACAAGACAGCAGTCTAACAAACCTGCTTCAAATAAGATCAGTCATAGTAAGACAATATAAGTAATACAGGGCTTCAGTTTAAGTTAATAGGAAATTAAGGATAGTTACCATAGTATAGCCTGCTATTTTTGGAATAGCTGTCTGTGCCCTCAAATCTAATGTGAGTAGACAGACTAGAACAAACTAAACAGAGCCATAAGAGTAATGTGGCTTTTAAATCCTGATACACTATTAACAATGCCTCTGCCTGCCTTTTTTAGGCAATTCCTCCCCTTTCCTTTTCTCAGGGTGCTTTGTACATTTTGGGCCCAATAGCTCTTTTTAATTTTTAGATTGGGGGCAACCCATTATCTATCTGAGTGATACTGAACCTTTTTATCTCTGAGCTTGACCTTGAGCTGTATTTCTTTACTAAAGCCACAAGGTTTTCCTTCCTTCTAGCTGAGTAGTTCTCCACTGCACAAAAGTGCCATGACTTTCCAACCTATCTGCAGCTGCTGGATGAGTTCTCCCTATTTCTCTCTGTTTCCCTGTCACATAGAGCATCATTTGCTTGTCTTTGACTTTCAGTTTATTAACCCTCTTTCAGGTTGAGTATATTTCCTACTCAGAGCATCTCGATGGATCCTGCCTCCTAATCCTGCCTGTGTTTCTTTTTGTTAGTATATCAAGGCCATCTGTATTAGAGATTATAGCCCACCTTCTCTACCTCATCTCTGATCTTCTATTTTTCTGCTATTATTTGTCCACTTTTCTCCTTCATTCCACTGTCTGCCCCCTTCATTGAGGACTCTCTGCCACTGTTGCTGGAATCCTGGTATTCTCTCTCCCTCTCTCTCTCATGTCCTTCAGTATTTTTTGTAGGGTTGAATTGGTGGCCTTGAACTCCCACAGTTCCTTCTTGTCTTGGTTACATCTTGTTTCTCCATTAATTTTGAGAAAGAGTTTTTCAGGGTATGTCAATCTGGGTTGGAGATTATTTTCTTTCAGGGCTTGGATTATTTCCCCCCAGGCTCTTCTTGATTTGATAGTTTGTGTTGAGAATTCTGTCATCATTTTGATGAGTTTTCCTTTATAGGTGATCTGCTTCTTATTTATGACCATTTTTAATATTCTTTTCTTGTGGTGACTATCTGGGATCTTGATTATTATATGTGTGGGTGTAGATTTGTTTTGGTTGTAGTCGGTTGGAGTTCTGTATGCCTCATTTATCTGGATATCATTTCTTTTTCCCATGCTTGGGAAGTTTTCCTTAATTATTTCTGTGAATAGCCTTTGTAATTCATTTGTTGTTACTCCTGTTTCTTTGCTCACACTTTTTATTCTTATATGATTGATCCTCTTGTCATCTTCTAGCCTTTGAATTGTTACTTCCTGGTTCCTTGTTATTTTTAAAAGGTCTTTTCTTTCACCATCACACATTGCAAATCTATCTTCCAGTTTTGAGAGGCTAACTTTAGTTTCTGTTAAGGCATTTTGCCAGGTTTCAATGGAGTTTTTAATTTCCTGGTAATCTCTTTATATCTCTTTTATATATTCTAGATTTTGTCTTTATTCTTCCCCAAAGGTTTCTCTTCCTTTTCTGGGTTCCTCCATTCTTCCATCTGTGTCTTCTTGAGAGGGGCTTAGCATTTATTTTATTAATCTATTTATATCTTACCTCACTTGTGTTAGAATTTCAGTTTTAAGTTCATCTATGAGGTCATGAAGGTATTTCTTTATGTCTACTAATGTTGTGGCCAATACTGCATGAGTGTTGCACTGGTTCTCTTCTGTATTTACCTCTCCTGGGCTTATTTTCCCTGGGTCAGTGGCTGGAGGCTTTTTCTTATTTCTATGTCTTGTCATGTTTCCAGTTTCTTTCAGACAGGTATGTGGTGGAGGTCTCAGCTCCTCTCTGTATTGCTTACAGTTTTTCTGAAGTGTGCTGGCTGGAGGCTTGCTGCCTTCTCCAGTTTGCTGTTATCTGAGATGCATGCAGGGACTGTGGGCTAACCCCTCTTCTCTGAGCCGGTCAATTGACAAGTGCCTTCACCAACTTAGCCTGTGCTTTGCGGACATCACATGGTTGGGACACTTTTGTCCCTAGCTACTGGGTCCTGACCAGGGGCGTGACTCATCCCAAGCAGATCCCACCAGTTCTCTCTGGGCCAGAGGCCACCAACTGACGCCACTGTGGTGCTGGACTCTGCCCAATTCCAATATGTCTTCCAGCTGGCCTCACCCCCTGTGAGACCTAATTTCCAGCACTCACCATGAATTAATGTAGTTTTGCACCTTGGCTCCACTCCACGCTGTGCCATGTCCTCCTGCCAAGGGCCTGGGACTCACCAACTCCTGTTATTGGTGGCCATGGGAGAAGAGGTTGGATCCAAATATCAACTGTAGTACTAGTTCCAGGAGGTGTGTGAGTTCCCCAAGGGATGGGCCTACAGTGGCAGTCTGAAGCAGCCCAGTCCTGCAGGGAACATCCCAGGTGTTCCAGGCCAAAATGGGAGCTTGTAGTGGCAGTCCAAGGAGACCTAGGCATGCCAGGGGCAGCCCCAGGGATTTCCTGCTGAGGGGTTGAAATCCGCTCGTTTTTTAAACAGAAGTATTTTAGGCTACTTGTCTACTTTGTGAAGGTTAATTTAATTAAAACTAGATATTAGTTTCCATAAGCCATTTTAACTGGGTATCATGAATGTCTGTAAGTTTCAGTATCCTGAAAGCAAGTGAATCCATGATGGTCTTGCTGGAAGCCTGGTTCTGTAGTGTCCCTGCCTTACTTCAGACACTGCTTACGTTCCATAGCATCCTACTGTTTAAAGTGGGATGAGAACTACAGATACTAATAAATGGTTGCACATTTTATAAACAGCCAGAAGAGAGAAAGTGGTAGGCTCCAAGCACAAGGTAACGATAAAGAGAGGGCAAATACTTTTGTTTCTTCATTATAAATTGTATACACATATCAAACTATTGCACTACATCCTATAAAAATGCACAATTAAAATAAAAACCACCAAGTTATCTTAAGAGAAAAACAACAACATAAAAAAAAGTGATAGGAGGACCAACAGCCACAGAATTTCTTGGCATTTCACTAGAACAAAATCGCCTTATGCAGTTCAGGCTGCCCTTGAACCTACCATGGAGCCCAGGGTGGCCTTGAACTTGAGGTAATACCTCCAACTTAGGGTCCAGAGTGATGGGATTAGAGGTGTGCACTATCATGTTCAGACTGGAAGATAAAATTTTTAACCATATCCACATACACTAGTAGGTAATAGTGTTAATTTTAAATTATACTTCATTTTATTTCATAGTTTGGTTTTTAATTAATTAATTTTAATTAATTAAATTTTTAATTAATTAATTAATGTAGCATTGGGAAATGAACCCAGGGCTTTTACACTGAGCTGTTTCCCCACCTGTTTATATATATATATATATATATATATATATATATATAATCAAGATTTTGCTAAGTGACTAGATTTTCCAGGTTGCCCTCAAACTAGCAATCTGCCTACCTCGGCCTCCCAGAGTGCTGGTTTACTGAAGTGAGCCATCATGTTGGACAATACTGTTTATTTTAGAAAGACCCTAGGTGATTCACACAGCCATAAAAGGCTAAAGATGCTCCTTTCTAGGTGACACCTGGTCATCTGTATCTGGACCTAGTAATACATTAAATACTTGCAAATCTGCCTTTCATGCATTATCAGATACAATGTATGATATTGGTCAGTTTTATGTTACTGTGAAAAGATATACAACAAAGATAATTTAAACCTAGGAGAGGTTTACTTTTACTCATAGTCTCAGACATTTCAGGCCTTGTTACTTGGGAGTGTGGCAGCACAGCACACCTTGGCAGGAACAGGTGACAGAGGAGGCTTATTTGCCTTATGGAGGCTGAAAAGCAATGTAAGAGAGAAGAGACTAGAATGCCGAGCTCCCTGTTAAAGGCACATGGTTAGTGTTCTGACTGCCTCCCTTTGGACCCTGATTCTTAAATTCCTACCTGATGCCTCCCAGTGGCACTGTAGGCTGGAGTACAATCCTTTAACACATTGGCTTTCAGGTAGGAATTTTAGCTTGGGGAACAAGTCTGTTTCTCAGCTTTCTTGTAGCTGTCCAATTTACCACTGGCTAATGTAGTTCAGCAGAAGAGGTGTGCCCCACTGATGTGTGGATTACTTTGTAGGAAGAGGCCTGCGTTCTTTTTTGCACTCCCTGATAACTCAGAATATAGTCATCTTTAATGTAGGAGTGTGATGTAAGCCATATCTACGGTCAATTTAGGTCCAGCAATCCTGTTTCCATCCTAAGATGGCTTGGGATTTTGGAGAGAGGATAAGGGTGAGGTTAGAGTCTTCCCACTATGAGTGACCTCTACACCAAAAGCCATAACTTCCATTTGGTATTCTCACTTAAATGTCTTAGCAGAAGCATTACATATGGCTCAGGGCTCACCCTGTGGCTTTGGTCTAGTGCTACAGAAGATGTAGTTCCTTGTGCAAAAGGGGATGAAAAAGAGCACGTGGATATTTTCCCTCTATAAGTCCCAGTTTAAAAGTGATTGACTGTTTACATTTCATTTTTGAGAAAGTTTGAAATTGTCTCCTAGTCAATAAATGCAGAATTGCATAACCTTGGGGTAAGTGTGACTTCCTCAAACCATTTCACATCATTCATTGACTGCTTGAGACACTAGAGTTTGTTTTAATTATCCCTCTGGCCAAATTCAGAGAAATGGGGAGACATTTCAGAAGAAAGTTTCTGATGTCAGCTTTTCCCAATATGTACGTAATCTTGGGAGGCCCTGTGTAGAAAGAGGCTTGTTTCTGAGCTAAGTCGTAACAGCTGAAATCAGTTTCTTCATTTGTGCTATGGGGTACTCAGATGCAGGGCAAGAGAAAGCTTCCTGGTGACTTGATGGAGTTGAGGGAAATGCCAGGATGACAGTTCAGTGCATCAAGACCACCTTGGGAAACGGTGACTTTCCACTATGAAGAGACTGGTTGTCCCTTTGTTTAGGACAGATCCAATAGAGATGGCTGTATGACAGGGCTTTTGAAAGACTTTGTGATCTCTCTCATCCCCTAGTAATGGCTTTAGTCTGATATCCGAAGAGATACATTTGTGTGTTTTCCCTTGTAATGGATACAGTCTGGAGTGCCTATGTATTTTTGTTTTATAAGGTATTAAACTTTTTAATATCCTATTAATTTATAACAGCTTCACAGAATTCATCTATGCAGTGTCTAAGTCCTTTTTGGCTACTATAACAACATGAACTGGCCTTCTCAGGAACAACTCATATTTCTTTCTCTTGGTTTCCAAGGCTGGAGCATCTAAGGTCATGCACCGGTGTATTTTCTGTAAGGATCCACTTCCTGATTCATGATGACCATCTTTCACCTTGTTCTCTCCTGGCAGAAGTGGAAGGAAGTTCTCTGGGGTTTCTTTTATAAGGCAGTAATCCCATTCACAAAGGCTCTGCCCTCATGATCACATCACCTTACAAACACCTCCTCCACACACCATCACAAGAGGAATCCGGTTTCATCGTGTAAATGTGTAGGGGAGGAAAAGCAAACATCTAATGTGTAACAGAAAGGATTTTGTTATTTAGAAAGCTCATGGGACAAGCTGTTCTGAATAACAGGTAAGACTCCAAAAACTGAAACAAACGAACAGTATGGCTAAGCTGTCCAGCCTGAGATTATAGGGGAGTTTAGAGGCATAACTGTCTCCATGACAGTGAAGAACAGGACACAGTAAGATCCTGAGGGGAGGGCGGAGGAGAGAGAAAGTCTTTGGCTAAGGATTCTGTAGGGGGAAATTCCAGCCAACATTGATGCCTATGCAGATGGCCATTGCTCAGCTAGCTGTTCCAGTGGTTAACTGGGCTGCAGAGAAACTAGTGTTTCTGTGCATCCTATAAACACTCACAATTAACATAAAAATAAAAGCCATGAAGTTATCTTAAGAGAAAACAACAACAACAACAAGAAGTGATGGGATGACCAGTAGCCATAGTATTTCTGGGGCTTCACTGGAACAAAATCTCTTTATGCAGTTCAGGCTGCCCTTGAATCTACCATGAACTCAAGGCTGGCCTGGAACTTGTGGCAATATCTCTGCCTCAGGCTTGGAGTGATGGGATTACAGGTGTACACCACCACTCCCAGTTTGGAATGCTAAATCCTGAGCTTTATCCACACACACTACTCAGCACTAATGTTCACTTTAATTTATACTAATTTTATTTCATAGTTTGTTTTAGTTTTCTTTAATTAATTAGTTAATGCAGCATTGGGAATTGAAACCAGGGCTTTTATGTTGAGCTATATCCCCGGACTTTTTTTGTGAGTATGTATTTTGAGTCAGGATTTTGCTAAGTGACTGAATTGTCCAGGTTGCACTCAAACTAGCAATCTGCCTACCTCAGGCTCCCAGCAAGCTGGTTTATGGAAACGAGCTGCAACATTCGACAATACTGCTCATTTTAGCAAGACCCTAGGTGATTCACACAGGCATCAAGGCTTACGATGCACCTTTCTAGGTGACACCTGGCCATCCAGTGTGACCTAGACCAGTAAGGAGCTGATACATTACACACTTGCTAATCTACCTTTCATGCTTTATCAGATATACTGTATGATGTCAGTCGGCCTTATATTACTGAAAAAAGATACACAACAAATCAATTTAAAGCCAGGAAAGTTTTCTTCTGGCTCATAGTCTCAGACATTTCAGCCTTGTTATTTGGTAGTGTGGCAGCACAGCACACCTTGGCAGGAACAGAGGAGGCTTATTTGCCTCATAGAGGCTGAAAAGCAATGTAAGAGAGAAGAGACTAGAATGCCGAGCTTCCTGTTAAAGGCACATGGTTAGTGTTCTGACTGCCTCGCTTTGGACCCTGCTTCTTAAATTCCTACCTGATGCCTCCCAGTGGCACTGTAGGCTGGAGTCCAATCCTTTAAGACATTGGCTTTTAGGTAGGAATTTTAGCTTGGGGAGCAAGACTGCTTCTCAGCTTTCTTGTAGATATTTGTAGCTGTCCAATTTACCACTGGCTAATGCAATTCAGCAGAAGAGGTGTGCCCCACTGATGTGTGGATTACTTTGTAGGAAGAGACCTGCGTTCTTTTTTGCACTCCCTGATAACTCAGAATATAGTCATCTTTAATGTAGGAGTGTGATGTAAGCCATATCTACGGTCAATTTAGGTCCAGCAATCCTGTTTCCATCCTAAGATGGCTTGGGATTTTGGAGAGAGGATAAGGGTGAGGTTAGAGTCTTCCCACTATGAGTGACCTCTACACCAAAAGCCATAACTTCCATTTGGTATTCTCACTTAAATGTCTTAGCAGAAGCATTACATATGGCTCAGGGCTCACCCTGTGGCTTTGGTCTAGTGCTACAGAAGATGTAGTTCCTTGTGCAAAAGGGGATGAAAAAGAGCACGTGGATATTTTCCCTCTATAAGTCCCAGTTTAAAAGTGATTGACTGTTTACATTTCATTTTTGAGAAAGTTTGAAATTGTCTCCTAGTCAATAAATGCAGAATTGCATAACCTTGGGGTAAGTGTGACTTCCTCAAACCATTTCACATCATTCATTGACTGCTTGAGACACTAGAGTTTGTTTTAATTATCCCTCTGGCCAAATTCAGAGAAATGGGGAGACATTTCAGAAGAAAGTTTCTGATGTCAGCTTTTCCCAATATGTACGTAATCTTGGGAGGCCCTGTGTAGAAAGAGGCTTGTTTCTGAGCTAAGTCGTAACAGCTGAAATCAGTTTCTTCATTTGTGCTATGGAGTACTCAGATGCAGGGCAAGAGAAAGCTTCCTGGTGACTTGATGGAGTTGAGGGAAATGCCAGGATGACAGTTCAGTGCATCAAGACCACCTTGGGAAACGGTGACTTTCCACTATGAAGAGACTGGTTGTCCCTTTGTTTAGGACAGATCCAATAGAGATGGCTGTATGACAAGGCCTTTGAAAGACCTTGTGATTTCTCTCATCCCCTAGAAATGGCTTCAGTCTGATATTGAAAGATACATGTTTGTGTGTTTTCCCTTGTAATGGAGTTCCTATGTCTTTCTGCTTTGTAAGTTATAAACTTTTTAATATCCTATTAATTTGTAACAGCTTCACAGAATCCATCTATGAAGTGTCTAAGTTCTTTTGGGCTACTATAACAACATAAACTGGCCTTCTCAGGAACAACTCATATTTCTTTCTCATGGTTTCAAAGGCTGGAGCATCCAAGGTCATGCACCGGTGCATTTGCTGTAAGGATCCACTTCCTGATTCATGATGACCATCTTTCACCTTGTTCTCTCCTGGCAGAAGTGGAAGGAAGTTCTCTGAGGTTTCTTTTATAAGACACTAATCCCATTCACAAAGGCTCTGCCCTCATGATCACATCACCTTACAAACACCTCCTCCACACACCATCACCAGAGGAAAGGGGTTTCATTGTGTAAATGTGTAGGGGAGGAAAAGCAAACATCTAATGTGCGACAGAAAGGATTTTGTTATTGCAAGCTCATGGGACAAGCTGCTCTGAACAGGTAAGACTCCAAAGCATGGTGACAGAAACTGAAACAAAACAACAGTATGGCTAAGCTGTCCAGCCTGAGATTACAGAGGAGTAGAGGCATAACTGTCTCCATGAGAGTGAAGAACAGGACACAGTAAGATCCTAAGGGGAGGAGGGAGGAGAGACAAAGTCTATGGCTAAGGATCTCACAGGGAAATTCCAGCTAATGTGGATAATTATGCAAGTAGCTGTTGCTCAAGTGGCTGTCCCAGGGGTTTACTGGGCTGCAGAGAAAGCAGTGGTTCTGTTCTGCAAGTGGTATTCCCTGAGTCAGCAGGCACTCAGGAAGGGTGCTCTTTGGCCTCTTGGTGACCTTGGGTAAAACAGGGCCTTTCTTAGGGTGGTTGCTATGGATTGAATGTTGATGCTCCACCATAACTTAAGTGTTGAAATACCCACTTTGCAATGTGATGCTATTTGTTTATGCGGCCTTTGGCAGGTGATTAAAGGCACATCAGCATCATGAGAATAAGGCCCCTGTAATGGGATAGTGCCTTTACCCAAAGGGAGAAAACACAGTATCTTTCCTTTTGCCATAAGATGATACCAGGAGAAAGCTGGTCTGTGCTCCAGAACACTGACTCTGCATCCTTGGTTTGGGGGTTATAAGTGCCAGAATTGTGAGAAAATGGATGTTTGATGTTTAAGCCATCAGTCTGGTAATTTGTTACGGCAGCTCCCATAGGCTAAGTTGATAGACAAGGAAAGTTTCACATAGGAATACCTAATATTCAATTTGAATTTGAGATGCAAGAATATTTTTCCTCTTTCCCATAGAAATCTACAAATGAGTGTGTTATACTGCTTAGCTATCTGTGGGAGATGTGTGCATATATAGGTAGAAATTGCCTAAAGGCCAGATTTCTGGATTGTAGCCATAAGGAGTAAGAACTTGTTGCAGAATCTGCAGGTTTTGAGTTTTTTACAAGGAAGTTTTGGTTTTCACAGAGCATGAAGTTGATATTCTGACCCAACTTTATCTGGATTTGAAAGGGAAAGCAGTGAACGTCAGGAAGACATTTCATTGTTTTTGTGCCTCCAGCGAGGTGTCATTGTTGGTTATTTTATGGTTGCCTCTCTCTTGCTTAAGGGACTGCTGTTGCATCAGAGATAGTTACACAGATCCTGTTTTAGGGAAGCAGTTGAAAACACCAATTACATGAGCAACCCAGGATTCTTATCTGTAGAATCCACAGAGGAAGAGTTTATTTATACAGCGTCTCTTCTTGAATATATTCCTGAGTAGAATGTGTGTTATGGGAGGGTAAACAGAAGCTCTGGGCTCAAGACTCAGCTCCTGTGCTAAGCTGCCATGTGAATTTAGGTACTTTCTAGCCCTCTCTCTTAATAGTTGTCTGAATACTAAGGATTAAGGAAAAAACTATGGTTGGGAACATGCCTCAGTGGTAGAACACTTGCCTGATGTTCAGAAGGCCCTGGGTATAGGCTCCATCCCCAGTATAGCTAAAAATATTTAAAATACACAGTTAGTTACATTAAATGATGACTGAATAGAAGTATCCTTTTTTCCTCCTGTAGAGACCTTGAATAAGCTATCAAAGCCTCTACTCCCAGAAATTCTCAAGAGCCCAGGATCTTTTTATGCTTTTCAGGAATATAGAAAACCTACAAAATAACAAACAAAGTGTCATCTCTAACAGTCAGTTATCCTCTCTGGAAGCTGCATGTGACTATTTCTTCACATCACACCTGCCAGAACTTTGCAACATGCCACACAGCGTCACATAATTTGCCAGATAGATTGAGGCAAATCGTAAGATAGTCTGTATTCTTAGCAGCTAGGTTGCTGTGTTAAAGTGGGTTCCATCACTTTGAGAGAAGTGTAGGATGAGCATTTTAGAACAATAAGTGTCTGTCACAGGTTCCTTCCTGACCTAGTAATTGAGAATTCTTGGGAAAGTCAGCAATTTGGATGATAAATTATTGAATCACCCTTTCCCATAAGACCCCATTCTCTGAATAATGGTCAAGGTTGTTTGGTCACAGAATTAGCAACTAATTTAGCTATCTGATAGAAATACAGTGTCAACCACTTTAAAAATGTCTACTGGCCTAAGTAAAGAAACAAAAAGAAATTTGTGAAATAAGTTTTAACAATTTATTTAACTTTTCATGTAATTAGTATAAAAATTATTAATGAAATAGTTTATACTCCTATCTTTAGTTTCTAGTTTATTCTTGCATCTCATTTCAATTTGAGCCAATTGCATCTCCAGTCTTCAGTAACCACATGTGTCTACCCCCTGGGCGATGCAGCTACAGTCTGTGTCTGCTACAGTAATAGCACCATTGTGTACACAATGAGCTATCTTGTTATAAAGGGAATCTGCTAATTAATTAAGAAAATTTGATTCAGCATTATAATCTACATTAATATGAAAGAGGATATTATTATGTCCCTGTGGCTTTCCTATGAGCAAGTGACTACAGAATTATCTTTTTCTGGATTACCAGAGTTCTAAGCAAGTGCCTTTACCAAATAGCCAAGTCAGATAAGAATTATTAGAATGCAATTCTTCCATGTATCAGCTATGCTTAATTTCTCCAAGTCCAATTTATTTATGTGTAAAAATATCACCTGTAAAAGTTATACTTTTATTACTGTTGCTGTTTAATTTATTTTTTTGAAAAATGGACTCAACTAAAATAGTGCTGGGTAAAGAATAAAGGATCAAGATTTCAGCTTTGATTTTCCCCTAACTCTGAGACTAACAGTTCATCCTGTCTTTGTATCTTGCTTTTCCCATTTTGACCTGTGGGGGCAGCATATTAGAGCTTGTCAATCCTTTCTTTTCAAATAGAATCACTGGACATAATCGGTGAGCTAAAATAATCATAAATCTAGAATATCATGAAGGAGATTACTGTTTTCTCATTGTCCCTCTACTTCTAATGGTTTCACAAATAAAGAGAAAAATAAAAGATAGGAAATGAATGTAGGGAGAGAGGTCTTTCTTAAATGGGAAATGAATTGAGAGGTGGAGGGAGGGGAAAAGAGAACAGGGAGAGGATGAGAAAAGGAAGCGAGATGTGTTATGTACACATGAGAACTGCACATAGAGGACATTAACATCACATACGACATACATGTATAAGGAAAAAGAAGGCAAATTACACAAGCAAAAAAGTAGGAGAAGACTTCCGGGAGAACATGGCGGATAGATAACAGCAACTACCGGAGGCTCTCTGAAAGGCTCGGCTCAGAAATCAGGAATGATGCGGACTAAGGAGACCTGAGCCGGTAGAGATATGCTCTGCTGACTCAGGAACAAACTGGGCTGAGAGAAACCAACTTGGAATGCAGTCCTGACGCTAAAATAGGAACAGAAAAGTCTCGGTGTGGAGGCTGAATCCCGCGCCATTGGAAACCGTGGTTTGGATTTCCCGCCGCTCAGCGGCTGGCTGCCTCCACAGCGGCTCGGCAAGGAGAAACGCGCAGAAGCTCTGGGAACGGGAGTCTGTGAACGGAGTCGAAAACAGGACGGACAAGGAGGCGTACACTGACTGGTGGCGAGGTGAGTGAGAGAAACTGACACTCTACCACAGTTTGACTCCAGCGGAGGACTTTCTGGGCTCGGGCAGTCCTGTAAGAGCAGGGCGTGGTGGCGACTCCAGCCACACATTCCCCTCTCGGACGGGATTGGTGAAAAGTGCCTGGCCTGCGTGACGCTGTGGGCAGACTTGGTAGGCTGGCCTAACCCAGATCCCAGAGCCTGACGGTGGCCCGGAGGGGTGACTCCCGCGTAGACTGCCTAGTCCGTAACTCCCTGGTGCGCAGCGGTGGGCGAGAACACCTAGCCAGCGCAATTCGATCAGGCTGTGGCTGACAGGCAGGGAAGCTGGGCCTCCTATGTAAGCTTGCATTTTATAAGGAAAGGAGAAAATGGGGAAGGGAAGCAACAAGAAAGGCTCCTCAGCCCCCAATTCTGAGAAACAGGCAATAGTGGACACCGCACCAATAGACATTAAGCGCCATATAGAGAGCCTCATAGACCAATTCAGGAATGAAGTTATCAACGACCTGAAGCTAGAAGTATGCAGAATAGTTAGAGAAATGCTAAGCACCACCCAGGAAAAAACAGATGGTGGAATGGAAGAACAGAAAAAGAGGGGAGAATTGTTTGATGGAGAAAACAGAGAAAGCATAGAGTTCGTGAAGCAGGTTCAAAGGGACTATCAAGAAATTAAGAAGTCTATCCAAGACTGGCATAACAGCTTGGAAGAAACTAAGGACAGACTATCTGAGCTGGAGGGCAGACTTGTAATATGGGAGAATGAAATGAAAAACTTCTTAAAAATAACAAAGAAACAAACAGCAATAATACAAAGACAAGAAGATGATAAGAGGAGCCATAACTTAAGGATTAAGAACATAAAAGAAGAAGTAGGGACACAAACAAGTGAACTACAAAAGCTACTCACAGAAATAATCCAGGAGAATTTTCCTAATTTAGCAAAAGGTAAAGATACTCAGATGTACGAGGCATACAGGACCCCAGCTACCTACAACCCTAACAGAGAAACACCCAGGCATATAATAATAAAAATTCCAGAAATTCAATACAAGAACAGAATATTAAAAGCTGTAAGAGACAAGAAACAGACCACTTACAAGGGAACACCCATCAGAATTATAGCAGATTTCTCTGCACAAACCATCAAATCACGAAGAGCATGGGGGATATAATTCAAGCTTTGAAAGATAATAATCTCCAGCCAATATTGAGATATCCTGCACAACTGTCCCTGGAAATTGATGGAAAAACAAGGTGCTTTCAGGATAAAGAGGAACTGGGGGAATTTGCAACCACCAATTCAACCCTACAGAAAGTATTGCACGATATTCTAAAAAAAAAGAAAAATACAAAAAAACCAGAAATGGTGGCGGGGAGGCCACAACGAATGGAGCAGAGAACAAAATGAAGAAGACAAACTGACAGCCACTGACAGAAAAAGAGCTCAACAGAAATGAGACAGAGAAGATTGGATGATAGGAACAGCTATTTTAGAGAAAATGACATCTTAATAGGTAATACTGATTTAGTATCATCTTGTTTTGAAGTCTCATCTAGCTTTTGTTCTTCTGTCTCCAATGGTCTAAACAGGTTGTATCTTATTGGATTTTATTATGTACGATAGTATAAGCAAAAACCTTTTAAAGACAAGGAGATTATACAGAAACCATTGTTCATTTTCTGTTAGTCGATTCTAAATACTCTGTAATGCTGTCATTCTCTTAAATGGTTTTACATTGTTTTGATATTCTTAATGCTACAGTATATGAAGTTGTACTCAAGGACTTCAAGGAAAGAGTCAATATGGTAACTACTTTTAGGTCAGAATTTTCTGGTGGTGAAACACTATTCTGCTTAAATGGTTATGTTTTGATCTGCGCTGTTTTGCTGTTATGCCCTCTTTTTTCTCAATCTCCACCCCATTATTTACTTTTTTATTTTTATCCGTTTAATTAAAGGGAAAAATAGCAGGATATAATATAGTAACCCACTTTGACTTTCTATTATCTCGATTTGAAGCCCTGTATTACTCTCACCATCTTGTTTTTGACTGATGTTCCCCTATTCTGTTTTGATGGATAGTATCAGGTTCGAAAGTTTAGGCATCAGCTGAGAAGATAATGAGATTCATTATAACGCCCATTCTCGTTGACTTTTATCTACTTTTGAAGACCTACAATGTCTCCAATGTGTTGGTTTTGTCGGTTTTGTTCTTCACTATTTTGTTCAATTGTATTATAACTAATGATATAGGCAATTCTATTAGAGATAGCGGGAGGCATTATGGTAACCATTGATGATCACCTTGTATTATGTTTTTATATTATCTATTATGTCCACCCTTTTGACTTGACCGATTCTGTCCTGTTATGTCTCATTTGGTTTTACTCTCTTCCAAAAAAGCAATAAGAACCGTGGGAGCAATGAAACCCAAAATGTGTAATAGTCATTGTACAAAAGAGAGGAAAAGAAAGTGCTCTAAACTATATAACTGCATGTATATTTAAGTGTATAAGATAGAAAATGATATCACAGAGTTTTATTGGATCATTGAACAGAACTGTTTGCAGTATCATTGTTGGAATGTCCACTCTACAAGCTTTAATTTTGTGACTTGAACAATTATTTCTAAGATGGCAATATGTAATCCATTAACTAGTGATTTCCTACTGTTCATTTTTTTCCTCTGTAAATCTGTATAACTTGTACCCTTTCACTTTTTTTTTCTTTTTTCCTTAAATAAAAAACAATTAAAAAAAAAGTAGGAGAAAAAGGTAAAAAGGTCTGGGCATTCCTGTGTTTCTAACAATAGATAATTCTCTGTGCTGAAAAAAAAAAGAAATCTGGAAGGTTACTTCATTCATAGCAGCATACAGATTCTAAAAAAGGAGTGTGAAGGATCAAGTGGGGAAAAAATCTCCTATGCCAGGGACATATTCTTTAGTCAACAGTTTGACAAATTAAACCCAGGAGTTCCTCATCACTGCTGGCGTGCTTTGGACAAATGTCCACAAAAGACATAAAATGTGTCTATATTGTCATGTGGCAACTTTCTGTTTAAGAATTTAAGGAAACAATTTTGTTTCACAAAATCTAATTATAGAAATGCTCATGGCTCTGCTGCTGACACACTAGAAAATTAAAAGTACTCTGGCTCCAAAAAATAAGGAATTGGTAAGCAAAAACTATGGTATATGCATACACAAGGGTGTTATTCAACTATTAAAGCCATGTTTTTAGAGAATATTTAACCAGATAAGCAAATGCTTTGCTGCACTGTTAAGTCATGGCAGATCATTAGTGACACACATGCTATAGCTGGACCCAGTTCTCCGTTAGCTAAGCTGTTTCCTTTGCACAGGAAACCTTCATGGTCCCTGAACTGCTTTCTGATTCCCTTGCTCTTCTCCTTCCTCTAAAGTCCTCAGAGTGAATCTTCATTTTCTTATAGGTTAGAGTTTTTAACTGGGTCCCCTTCACATTAAGCTGACAATTCTTGGTTGGAGGAGGGAGGAGATGTCTGAGGCTTTTTAAGAATTTGAGCAGCTTCCTTTGCCTCTACCCATGAGACACCAGTAGTACGATCTCCTGATTGATACTATCAACAATATCTCCTGATTTATCCATTCCTCCATTGTTCTTAAGTCTGATAACTTTTCATGTTTGAGGAATATTATTTGAGACTCAGAGATGTGGAAAATGAGATTCTGTCTCTTCCTCAAGCACACATACCTTACTCAAACACATGCTCATAACTCTCAGGTTAGCTCAAATACTAATTTTCAAAGAGAACTCAGTTTAAGGACACAGTACCCATAAGCAACTCAAACACCCATCAACTAATGAATGGATGGATAAAAAAGATGTGCTTTTTAAAACAAAATAATGGAATATTACTCAGCCACAAAGAAAGATAAAATTGAGATATTTATATCTAAACAGATGGACACTGAGACCATAACTGTAAGTGAAATAAGTCAGATGCACATGTAAATATTGTATTATCTTTCTGATGTGAGAAACTGAAAATGTAAGAACATAAATGTACAATAGATATTGTAAAATAGATGGAACTATTCACAAGGAAAAAGGAAATAGGGAGGGGAGAGTGAGAAGGGAAAGAAAAGGAAGAAAAGAAGAAGAAAATGAAAAGTGAGCTCTTGAGTGCAGAGGGTAAGAGGATTTGAAAAGAAGAGATGGGAATGGAAAAAAAAGAAGAATCCAGATATATCATGTAGAGATACAAATTCCATATAATGAATTTAGCTATTGGGTATACTTAAATTGTACCAAAACCTTTAAAAAATAAATGATACAATTAAAAAAATTTTTTGCACCAATCTCTGTCCACTGTGGGAGTGAAGTTCTCTAACGTCTGTCTGGAGTCCTTTGGTTCAGGCTCTGGCTTTCAGGATGAGAGATAAGTGGAGATAACTTAGGCCCAGCACGTCTTTACTATTTGTTCCAGGAAGACAAAACTGTAAAAACAGTAAAATGAGGTTAACTTCATTGTTAACCTCAGGAATTTCATGAAAATCCATTTATTCTGCTTAGGGAAATTGAGTAAATGTTATCCTTCCTAAGACAGCAGACTGCTTAGTTAGGAAAACCTCTTGATTATTAAACAACTGCTTACGAAAACTCTAGTCTATCTGTGTCTAGAAATTCTAAACTACAAGATGAAACATCTGTCTGAAACATTTGAGTCTAGACCTTCTTATCACTTTTGACTTCCTTTTCCCAGACAAGCAAGGACTCTTAACGGGGGTGTTTCCTCTTGTGTGGTCAGTATCATGTGGGCTTTCTCTGATAGGCAGAGTTCTCCTTGGGATATTGGCAGTGCTCAGAGGCTACCTGCTTGTAAAGAAGGGGAAGTCATCATAAAGTCATCTGCTCACTGATGCTCAAACAAAGACAGAGGAAATTTTGAAATAACAGCTTTTCTGCATTTTAGATCAGATAAGATTCCTAGGCCTGGTAGCTCCACACTGCACTCTAAAGGAAGGAAGGTGATGTGAGGATTTAAGATCCTCCTGCCCAAAGAGTATGAGGGTGAATAGGAACTAAATTTGGAGCCAGTTTTAAAAGTATGGAACAAAGAAAAACATAGTAACACATGCATTCATATCTGCATATACATATGAGGATATATGCATGTACAGAGGATATATGCATGTACACACATACTCGCATAAATACACACATTCATATAAATTGAAATAGTGACTGATATCATTTTTACACTTTTCCATGTTTAAAATCTTTCTTTTCTTCCTCTCTTCCTCCCTCCCTCCCTCCCTCCCTCCCTCCCTTCCTTCCTTCCTTCTTTCCTTCCTTCCTTCCTTCCTTCCTTTTCCCCTCTTTCCTTCTCTCTTTCTTCTTTCCAAAATCTTGCTATGCAGGCTGAGCTCCAAGCCATTGTCCTCTTGGATCAATTGTCCTCCCGAGTACTAGGATTTCTGGTGTGTATACCAATGTCTAGTTTAAAATCTTTTTCTTAAAGAAGATGGTTTCCTGTACATCAGAGTAATTACTAGTATAATTTTAGATGAAATAATATGCTAATATAATTCTTAGTGCATACCAGGAGATCCAGGATATTGTCTTTTAGGAAATATCAAAGAAGTGAAAGACTTTGTTCTTGGGATCATCCTGTTTTTGCACAGCCCAGGAGAGAACCAGGACAACTGGTGCAGCACTGAGGGTGTATTATTTGTAGCAGGTGTTAATTTGAGGAGTGAATAGACAGGACTGTAACTGTCTATTCTTTTTTAAGCTCACATTTTCTTCACATCCTCATGTTGTTAGTCTACAACTCAGTAGTGAGATGGATGGTTAAGCAATGGGATAGAGAGCAGCAGCAGTGTCCAGGCGCTAACATAAGTTGTGCTTTTAGTTACCCAGGGAATGATGTATTCTAAATTGAGTGTGCTTGCATATGATAGGTCACTATAGTGAGAAATCCACTGGCTTGCTTTTGATGCTACCACATAATGATTTATGACTACAAACACAATGCTTCATCTTTTGATGGTTTCTCTACATGCAAAAGTCATATACTCATACTTGTACAGTGAAGCTCATGACTCTGTTGCAAAGATCAAAAGAGATCATCAACATACATGCACTTAGGAAATAACTCAAATATGCAGTTTTTTGGGACTACTGCTCCATTTCCAAAGTGCCTCTTTGATAACAATACAGGTTAGGATAAGCAGCCCACATTCAGCTTTGATTCTCTCTATGGCCTCGGTTGAGATAGTCATACAGGCATTTGGGGATATCCACTTTGTTTTGGAACAACCTGGCCTTACACAGTTTTAAAGAACTAGCTGGAAGCCATTGAAGGCTGCCTCCCCAAGGGCAGTTCATGTGCTGACTATGCACACTAAGTGCTAGCCAAGGAGGAATGTTTAGGACTATTTACCACGAGCAACCACCATCCCTCGTTAGCATTTCATCCTTAGAAGAAATCACTAATAGAATTTTTCAAGGTGGAGTCAGAACAATTAGAGGAATGAGAAGGAGAATTGAGCCATGGTTTATCAAACACACCATTTTCTAGTAAATGTTATCTCCTGTATTACTCAGAGCAACACTAGAATGAAGTCTATGTGACAGTGTCCACTCACAGGTTCCATGAGGTTATGTGACCCAGATCACTGAGCTAAATAGCAGAATAAGAATTCACTCAGCTGCCTACATTTATTCTTTTATACCCTATCCAGCATGTGGGACTTGTAGATTAGCTCGGGTCAGATAGGACAGCACTAGTACTTGATTTCCTGTTGTATTTCATTCTTTATAACAACTCCAAGTGGTAAGAGGCCAGAGAATACAGAAGGCAAGATGGTATGAGAGCTTTAATATGGAGTGCTCATAGTTCTTCCCTTGATCAAAGTGAATTCACACTCAGTTCTGCACACTGCTTCACCATATGAAACTGCATGGAAGTGAGTTGTGTTAATACCAAGAAGTTTCACGGGATAGAGGCTTTCTGTTTGTTTTCACTGTATCTATCTATATTTTGGCTTCCCAGAATGCTACAATCCAAAATTACTTGAGTAACACATCCATGACATTTTGCCAAAATAACCAAACAAGCTTTGTACTTCTTCCATAAGTTACCTCCTCTCTTGGTGAACTGCTTTGTATTTCATTGGTCTTTGACAAGAGATAGGTGGGCTGCAGTAATACAAGATGCTTTTTCTGGCTCTGTTTTCCCCCCAGTGTGAGCAATACCTATGTATACTAACTTGGGCAGGCTACTGAAATGCTTTAATCTGGGTAACTTCCTTTTCTGTATCTAAATAGAAGAGAGCTTGGCACACACTTTCAGTTTAGCCCTCCAACAGATACCTGTTGATGCCTTCATGATTGTCTTATTGACAGTTCTTTACATGACTTGCTGACAAAACGTTTGGTGTTTGCAGTCGGAGCAATGTGGACTTTGAAGTCTGGATCCAAGTCATCACTTGTGTCATTATCTTTCCAAACCAGAATGGAATGACTCTGTGCTTGGCTTGATTCTGCTCCACCTCCCAGACCTCCACACTCCAGGTGGAGTGATTTATCTAAATAATTGTTCTGTGTAAAACATTTTTTTTCAAAAATCCCCTTTTGCAAATTGTATGTTTTCTGTATTTGTCACACATTCCTTTCACAAACATCGAGCATGGGGCTGGGTAAAGAAAATGAGACAGCATACACACATCTTAAAGCTGTAAAAAATAATGAAGCCAGGCTATTATCTTCACATAACAGCGAAGATAAGTGCCTGAATCATTCTAAAGAGGAACAAAACCAGAAAAAACAAAAACAAAAACAGGAAAGGATGTTGTAGATAATGAGTCTATGTGTGGTCATTTTGGAACCACGAATAATAAAATAAGCTGAGATTTAATGGTTACAATGGTTAGCATCCCCTTTCCCAGCCCGACTTTGAAACCATCAAACTCCATTGGCCACAGATCACGTGTACCTTCTTGTACCTTCTTGAAGGTCCTTTTGTGTGGATTAACTTGGAGAAATTGCACTCCAGCCCTCTGCTCTGTTGGGCTGGGGGAGAGGAAAATTGAGCATCCCTGTAAATTATGTATCTGGACTGGCCACTTTGTTCTCTGGCAGAGTCAGCTTGCATAAAGCCTGCAGAGCTTTGAAGTAGGTGAAGTAGGATTTCTGTGCTTTGGTTTATGAGGTACTTCATAGGTATTTCTTGTTGGTGGTCTTTGGGGAATTTCTACACAAATAGTAGAGAATACGAGGGATGTCAGTATCATGGCTTTGTGGTTCACGAGTTGCAAAGGTTTTAGTTTGCACTGTCAGGTCCAGTGGCCTACGATTAGTGTGTTTGTGCTCCTCTGCCTAGAAATAACAAGGCCAGGCTCCTGGCTTTGGGCCTTCCCTGCTGGTTACAATCACTGTCCTAGTCAGTTCTCTACAGCTGTCCCAGTAGATAAGCTGGGCTTCACAGGCATGAGTCACCAGGCTCACGTCATGTACTTCCCCACCTAGAAGCCTTTGCTTTGCATTGCTCTGAGCTTGAGGTGACTTTCCTTCCTCCCATAGATACCCGTTCACCATGAAATCAGCTACGTGTGATGATCCCCACTGCACTACATGCATTCTGACCATCCAGCCCTTCTTCTCTGCACCACCAACTTTTCTTCCAGGCATTTGATGAAGCTGGCATTTGTCTGACCCCATAGGGGCAAAGAGAGAACAAAGGCTCAAATTGCTTCATTCTGCATTTGTTGGGATGAATGACATCTTGTGCTGCTGTGCTGTGGGCATGTATGGCCCTCAGTGCACATGGTCATGTACTTCTCTGACTTTGTGTTCCAGAGCAGATTCAGGAAATGAGGTTCTTCAGTGTCCTGCAAAGAGCACAGAGCAAAGGACCAGGAGGCCTGGGGTTTCATCTCTGCCTTCTTTGCTTCCTAGATCAAACACAAATCACTTTCGTTCTCTGTTCATCTGTGTCTGTCCCCCAGTTGGAGGCCAATCACTCACAGCTCTGATTATATAAAAATCTATTGCTATTTTCTTTCAAATAAACCTTCCCTATCTCAGTCCTTCCTCTTACGTGCATAATAAATCAAGAGTTTACAGTAAAAGCACAGGAAGAGCTGAATGATGTGTTCTCTTTAGGAAAGTACCTGGTCACCAGGGAGATGGTAGCTGCCTCAGGAGCCCCTGTCTCTTGAACTGTGGCTCCCGAGGACTTTCACAACAGACCTGGCAACCCACGTTGAGTCTCTGATAAGGCTTTGATAGTGCTTGACACAGAGTAGCCTTGATTTAGCGCTGTTAAAAAGCTGGCTCCTTTCTGCCAGGGATCCCAGCGTGGGACAGTGTAGATGTGGGAGCAGAGGACCCATAAGAGAATGGTGCAGAGTATGAGCTCTATCATCACATCTCATTTGATACATGGATTTAAGGGGGGACCAAACTTTGCTTCCACCTTTACTGAAGAGGAACCAAACAGGTCCCTGCAATCATTCAAGAAGCTACCTAATGCCCACTGGAGGTTCTTTGAGGGACAACTTCAACAGAACAGTCAACCAAATCCTGAATCTTATTAAAGAGATATCTATACTCTTAAAAGAGGTGAGGACTTTATGATCTATTCACATGTTGTTTTGCTTGGTAGAAAAAATGGTGGTGGATGATCCTGCAGATAACTTTACAATTCATGGATTTTTATTCAACTCATTCATTCAGTTGTTCATTCATTAACTCAACCAAGATTTGAGGACTTAAGGTATGCAAGGCACTGTGCTTGTCATCAGGGATACAAAGGCTTTATATAATTAGAAAGGTAAACCAATTGATATGGAGATGGAGTATACATATAGATATGGATACAAGTAAATATGACTATAGATATAGATATAGACTGGGTCTTTAAAAAGCTCAGAATCTCCTGGTAGACTCAGGCATTATACCAATAGTAATACAAATAATTGTAATTGCTCAAAGGGAAAACTATGGTAAGCAAAAAGCTTATAAAACAGGAATTCTAATCATTCTGTTAACCAAGCAGGGTTCCTTGAATAGAGCCATTTGAGTTGATTTCCAGAATAAAGAGACCACCTTGTCTGCTGGAAGAATCAACACATGTTAAACTAGTTATCAAATGGGTTCTGGAGTCAGACTATCTGGAAATAAATATTTCTACTGAAAAACAAGCAGAAAGAGGTCAAGGTCACAGAGAACGAGGTCCCTTCTTTCCACAAATTTGTCATGCTCCCAACTCTAATATATTCCTTTCAATTCTAGTCATCATGGCTATTTACAGATGCAAGAAGGGAAAGAACCAAAAGTCAAAGGGGATATTTGTTTCAAAAGAAGTTACCCAGGAGCTCCACTCATTGAGTTTTGCCTTACTGCCTTTGGATAGAAGTGGGTCTTACAACTATCTTTAGTTGAAAGGGTGTTAGTTGGGGAAGGTTAGAAGGAATTTTATAGTAAGCACTGTGCTCTTTGGACCAAATCAGGGGAGACTAGGAAGTAAATTGCTATGTGTGCCCAGGCTGGATCTGGTATTTCCTTCTTTTTCATAACCTATGTCTTTCTCCCTCTTTTGGCAACATTGTCCAAATTTCATTTGGAAAGTGAATCTTATCCCAGATAGAAGCTCAGGTGTTGTTGCAGCTTGTGTCTAGATATCCCACCAAGCCTCATGTATTCCTGGGGTTGGGGGACTTTTCCAGAGATGGCTGGATCTGGAGTGTGTGATGCTGAGATTAAGAGTGTGTGATTACTAAATAAGTCCACAGGTTGGTTTGACACTGCCCTAATCCTAATGGCCTAGATAAAATATAAAAAGGGCAGAAAGAAGCTGCTACTTTTGCTTGTGGCTTGCTGGCTTGCTGTTGCTCTCTTCTGCCTGCAATAAACTGTTTCTCCTCTATGATGCCCCTCTGGCATTCCACCTTGCTTTCAATTGAAACCTCAATGAATTGTAAGCCAAATAATCTTTTCTCTCTTTAATTCTGGACAACAGGTTTTTTTGTCTCAGCAATGAGAAAATTAAATAAGATAGATACCCAACCATCTTTAAATCCAACAGTAGGTACTCAGGGTTTTGAACACTGGGCATGTATAGGCTGAACATTTAGAAATGTTCAGTGCAAGGCTTGGTCAAAATCATTTGTCATTTCCTGCTATCTTGCAAGTGCCTACCTTCTGCTCTTTTCAGACTTGGCTTTCTAGTTGTCTGTTAGATACCTTCAGCCAAAGCCTCTGCTCTTGTCCCTGGATGCTTCCAGCAGAAATGACTCCTTTTCAAGGGTAACTGGCTCTCTACTTGAGGCTCCACCTAGCACTCAGGTCAGTTGGCTCTTCTCTTAGTTGCTTGTGAATCTCTCCCACTTTTTGCCTCCCCATCCTCTAGACTATAAACTCCTTGAAGACAGAGACTGCATCTAATTCATTTTAAGATCTCCAGCACTTGGCATGGTGATTTATTCCAGGGGTTTCTCAGTATGTTAATTGGTATTGGTTTTATAGAATCAGCAAAGTACTAGATGCTAATGCAAGTCAGACCAAGCAGAAGCCAAGAGTCTTAGCCTTGAAGAGCTTCCTGATCATGTCTCCAGGCCTTTTCTGTGAATCCCACTAGCTGCATGAGACTAAGCTGGGTGGATGGAATATGGCGTTATTCTTTAAGTCCCAATTTCTGGAGCTGCCCTCTCTTCCGCATCACAATAAATGTCACTTCATCTCCTTTTTCTCCTCTCCTTTTTCTTCTTCTTTGTTTCAACCTCCTTTTGTGTCCATCCTCCTCTCCTTGTTTGGTCTTTTTGTTCTCTTCTCTGTTCTCCTTTGTTGTCATGATCGCCTTCATCATCATCATCATTGCCACTGTTAAGGCACATTGAGTAGATTATAGTGAATACATGACATTGGTAAAGCTCATTCACAAGTCACTTTGACCTGAAACCTGTGTTTGTGACCCACCTTTCTCCTAGCTACAGGGGCCAATGAGAAATGCTAGGGAAGGTAGAGACCTGATCCAGTCATGCCCCAGCTCACTGGATCTCTTTCCACAAGCTCCAGGGTCCCTTGGTGCAAGCTGACACTCTCGCCTGGTGGTTTGTGCTTACCTCCTTCTGTACAAGCCATCTTTCACACAGGTCTTCTTAGCCCAACCCTAGATGCCTGAGATTCTAACTCAACCAATTTGCCCACTTCTTGAGTACTCTGCACCCTCACAGCCTGTTGTCTTTGCTGTATATTTTCTCCATCTGAAACAGTCTTCCTCAATTTGCCTAGGGAACTTGAACCCTTCCTTCAAGACTGATGTCAAATGATGGAGGTGTTGGAGCCTTTCTGGGGTTATTCTTTCAATCCTGAGCCCTGTCTTCCCTGAAACTCCCCAGCACCTTTCTTTGAGGGAGTGGGATCCTGGGGACTGAATATATATTTTGTACTGGGCAAACTTCTCAGCATTTTATGACTTTTTAAAATTTTGAGATACAATCTTGCTAAGCTGACAGACTGCCAAGGCTGTTCTGTAAGAGTGCTGGGATGATAGGTGTGGGTCACTAAGCTTGACTCCCACAAACTTTTTGTGGTCTCAGGAAGCAGTGCAGGGTAGGAACTCAGGCTTTGGAGAAACTCAGGCTTTGGAGACAAGTACATTGCTTATGTCCCTTTTCCTGCCCTTCTTAGCTTTGTGGCTTTTGGCAACTTAGGGTTTCCAAGCTTCCTATTAGCTATAAAAGGGTGACGACAGTATATATACCTTGGGAAAAAGAGACAACTCACCAAGGATGGATCTTGCCCCTACCTATCATGCTGTGTTTATACCCCACCCTCTGCCATAAGGCTGAGACCCTAGGCAGCCACAGCCTGACTTTCAACCATTTTTCTTCCAAAGAACAGTTCACCCTTGGTGATAAGAGCCTTAAGAATGACATCATTTGCTTCTATCTTGCCTGCTAGTGCTCTCCTTGCCCTTATAGTAATTTCCTGGCCTCCCAGTATCTCAGTGCCCCAGTACCTGGCAGGTAGTACTCTAGACACCAAGAAGCCCCGCCAAGGATGGAAATTCCACCTTAGTACTACTTGGTACTGGTTTTTATTAGTAGGTCAGATAAGAGACATTGTAAGGCCTGTTGTCTGGGGAGG
The DNA here is from genome assembly GCF_034190915.1 of Cavia porcellus. Lineage (NCBI taxonomy): Eukaryota > Metazoa > Chordata > Mammalia > Rodentia > Caviidae > Cavia > Cavia porcellus. The sequence continues at coordinate 173,024,833 of NW_026947484.1, read as the reverse complement.
ATGTGTCTGTGCCCGGAAGGAAAGTCATGAAACTGGTCTTATTCACATGTCATTCTGCTAGGGCTCTCCCCTTCTTTGGCTGCAGTTTCCCCTCTTGAATGATGTCATGTGATCACCCTCTAAGCAGCTACCTAGTGGGGTGTCAGCATTAGGGTCTGAGCATGTGCTTCAGGGGAAGCTACCAGTACCCTGTGCTAATGGGGAGGGTCCATGTTGTGTTAATAGTCTTGTGAGTGTTAGTAGTCTTGGATGTGTGTGTGGGGGGACAGAAGAGACTAGGTCTGCTAAGGGGATATGTGACATCTACCCATATGCGACAGTCACTGGCAATTCTGTTTCATTTGAAAGCCTTAAGCGGATTGTTCTCTGCATACACCATAGAGGCAGCCAGTTAACCTTCGCTGCTGGTGTGTGGTATGCACTTGTGATGTTGTTCAGAGTTTTATATTTTTATTTACATTTTATATGGATAGTTGTATAATTTATATGCTTCATATCAGAGTACAATATTATCATTGGTCCAACAAGCTTCTCTTGCTGTGATTTAATTTTATTAATATTATCTTTCTTCCCTAAATCTTTGGCTTTTCTCTCCCACCTTTCCCACTGCATCATAAGAATATATGCATATTTTAAAAATATGTAGTACATGTCATGAGTGGGAGAGCTTTTCATTTACATATAGGAGGATGTGATACACAACTCATTCAGCTTTTTATTCTTTCACTGGGCATTTCAGTCCAGGAATCCATTCACATCTCTGGGGTGCATCTGGCTGCCTTTCCTAACTTCTGCATGATCTCAGTGCATAGTTATCACCTGGTCCTTTCCCTGCTCCTGGGATGGGTTCTATGTTCCCTGCAACTGTTTGTGATCAGAAGCAGTGAAGCAAAATGGCTCTGGGGGTGTCCCGCATCCACTCTTTCTCTGCTGTTTCTCAAATGCAACCACTTGTTTTACAGAAACAAAGAAAGTACTGTGAGTTCGGCACCAGCAAGTTGGTACTGCCTCTCCGCTTTCTCAACTTCTCTCTTCTAATAGATAAGAAGCAGGCTTCAGGCTAAAATATTTGCAGGTAATGCATGCTAGCAGAAATTTAATTATGTTGGAAATTTAATTAAAAGATAATTTAGCAAAATGTACTTATATAAACGGTTCTTTCCATTATTAATAAGCAAAGCTGGGCTCAGATCTATTTAAAGAGCTGACATTCCATATTTAATAGAATCTAAAATGCTACTGATGATAAAACATCATTATTACATATTCCATTAAGAAAGAAAAGTAATTCTAATTAAATCATCATATGCCATTGGTTCTGAGAAACATGCTGCTTTTAAAGTTGTTAAAATATGAAGAATTGTATATCTTTTCATTTTCCCTTAACAAATGAGTTAATTTAAAGAAAAAGAAACAAATGACACTTCAGTTTCAAGTGAATTTGGTGGAAATAATGACACTGGCACAGGAAACAGAATTATATCCCGCAGTGGCCCTTACTCCAGCCTTGTAAGGGAGATGCTGTTCCTTTTGTCCAGCAGGCCAGGAAAACCCGGGGCAGAGAACAGTAAATTTCATAGGGTCACAGAGTTAAGGGACAACTTAAACCAGCTCAAAAGCCCCACATTCATATACTAAGAGCTCATAGACCCTGTGACTTAATTCCAGTGTGTCCAGCCCTGTGCCCCCTCTAACCCCCTCCAAGTGACTGTGACAATACTCTGAGATTGGGCTCATTTCCCCCAACCCTGACCTGTTCAAAGCACCTGTGTCCTTATTAGCAGCCTTCCACACACCCCCACCTGCTAGTTCAGTTGCACACTGCCTCGCAGTCACTGTATTATCAAATGGAGAAGTCAGAAGATGAGGAGCAGACATTTCTGACATTGGGAGGGACTGGGAAAGGAGAATGGTAAAAGTTACAAGAGCATCAGGAATTTCTTTGTAAGTTACAGGCTCTCTCACTTTTATTTTTGTTTGATCCTTATCATTATGTGAGTAGCTATTAGTTCCATTTTACAGATGAAAACACCATTAGTATTAGTTTGCCTCGAAATGCACGATTAATGCTTAGTAGAGCTATAAACAGCGCTATTCATGCAGTACCCTTTTAAATTATATGTTTTTATTTGGGGCCATCTATAGGCTCACATACAGAAAACAATACAGAGAGATCAGTATATGCCTGCATTTATCACTTTCTTCCAAAGATGACATCTTGCAAAGTTATAGTAGAGTAGGAGGACCAGGATTTAATACTGGCACTGATGCAGGGAGGAAACAGAACCTTTGTAGATGCCTTTCTGGGAGTTGCCTTCAGGAGCCACCCCTGCCAGACCCCTGCACCTCTGACTCCCTCCCCTCCCATGCTCTCTAGCTGGTCTCCATTTCTATGGTTTCTCCAACTTGAAAGTGTTACAGAAGTGCAATCCCATAGCATGTAACCTGTTGTCACTGGCTTTTTCTCATTCAGCTTAATCTCTCTGATAATCAAGTAATAATAATTCTTGTTGCTGACCAGTGGTATTCCATGCTATAGATATACCACACTTCGTTGAACCATTTATCTGCAGAAGGATGTCTGGGTTGCTTTCAGTTTGTTATGAATAGAGCTGCCCTAAACAGTCATGAATGTAAACCTTCATTTCTCTGGGATTAATGCATAAGAATATAATTGCTTTTGTGTGCATTTGTGCATTTGAACATTTGACTATGTAAAAGATTGGCAGAATTTTCTACAGAGTGACTGACTATACTATTTTATACTCCCACAAACAATGCACAAGTGACCTAATCTTCTCTGTATCCTTTCTGGCCTGCTTTTTTCCAGCAATTTTTATTTTAGCCACTTTGATAAGTGTGTGGTTATATATCATTGCATGTTAATTTGTGTTTTTTCCTAATGGATAGTTATGTTGAATATCTTTTGACGATTTAGTCTTCATCTGTAAAAATGTTTCCTGAATTACTTTCCATTTCTCCTATTATGTTTTTTACCATATAGTTCTTTTTTTTTCTTTTGGTATCAGGAATTGAATTCAAGGTCTTGCACTTGCCAGGCTGGCATTGTGTCACTGAAATACATCCCCTGGCCCCCTCTCCTATTATCTTTTTTTAAAAGAAAATTTTTGTTGAGGTGATTTAGGTTCATATGAACTTATAAGAAATAATAGAGATCAATAATGAAAAGATGAATAACTCAATTAATAAGTCGACCAGTATTTGAAAAGACCAAACCCAGGAACCAAAACCATGAATGGCCAATAAGCACATGGAAAAACGCCCAGTCTCATTAGCCATCGGGGAAATGCAATTAAAACTACAACGAGAAAGATACTCCTTCCTCCCACTAGAATGGTTATAATAAGCAAGACAGATGGTGACACATGTTGATGAAGATATGGAGAAGCTGGAACCCTCCCATACTGCGTGTAGGGCTGTAAAACAGTGCAGGCATTTGGGGTAATGTTTTGGCAGCTTGTCAAGGGCTAAAGAAAGAGTTATTGTATGATTCAGCAATTCCAACCCCAGTTACATGCGTAAGACAATTGAAAACATGTCCAAAAAGTTTTGTACTATTGCCTGTTTTTCTTTTGTAAGAGAATCTTTTATGCCTGCATCTTATACGCTGACTAACTACTTGGAAGGTAATGTTACACAGTGTATTAACTATTCTTATTCTGTTAGTATTTTGTTGTGAAATCTTATTTTATTTTCACATTGAATGCAAAATAAATTTGAGAAGAAAACATACATCCGCACAAAAACTTGTACATGAATATTCTTAGTAGCTTTATCTCTAATGGCCTCAAAGGAGAAGAACTCAAATTCCTATCATTGTAAATGGACAAATAAAACGTGATCTATCCATAAAAAGATTATTATTTAGCAATAAAAAGGAATGTGGTATTAAAACATTCTCTAATAATGTTGAATTTTAAAAAGTCAGTCAGAAAGGACCGTGTATTTTATGGTTTCTCTTACACAAAGTAGGCAACTCTGTGGAGCCAGAAAGTAGATTACTGGTTGTCTTAGGCTTAGGATATAGAAAAACTGGAAAATACTAATAAAACAGTGTGGGGTTCATTTCTGGGATAATAAAACTTTCTAAAATTGATTGTGGTAATGGATTTCACTACTCATTGAATATTCCAAAGACTATTGGATTGTAAATTAAAGCAGAGGAGTTCTGTAGTTTGTGGATCCTTTCTCAATACACTTGTGAAAAAAAGAGAGGTAATACAGGGAATTTAGGTACTTTCTACATTGTAATATTTTGCCCAACTATAGTACAATAGGAAATTGAGGGCAGGCTATTGAAATTGATTCATCGTATTGCTCTTATTTAGAGTTCCCCAGTTACACTCATAACCATTTCTCTCTCCCTCCCTGTTAGGATTCTATCTGCTCTGTCATGAGTGTAGGTATGTAAATCCACTCAGTACTCACGTTGGGGAACAGAACACTACCTGTTCTAAAGTTCTGCTCTCCCTAGATTCTGTCTGAAGCGTTTCTTTTAGAAATCTTTAGCTTTTCTCACCGCTCGTGATCCGATGATCTGTAAGGCAGCTCCCCCTGCCTCTAGGCGTCCCACCAAGCACAGCATCCCCGTCATGGTTGCCAAAGGGCAGAAACCATAGAGGAGTGTGAATCTCACCTACACAGAAGGGAAGAAAGGCTGGAATAGAGGCACCACTCATCTAGATTCTAGAATCACCCACACTGCTGAAAGAGTAGGAAATTATCTTACCAGTGAGAGGAACATGAACTCTGGAAGGGGGTACACCCCCACTCTGCAGCCCACTTTGGCCTCCCACCATTTTCAGAAGTGATTTCTATAACTGCTGGTGGGTGGTCAGTGTCTTTTGGAGCTCTGGCGTTTATTGGGTTGCTGCTAACAAAGGCATTTGGGGGAGAAGACTGGCCATGATTCATCTGTACTAATCCCTGTGTTTTCAGCAGCCTTGTCTCAGAGCAAAGGGACAGCCCCATCTGCTCCTCTGTATCATCATCACTTTGGTTTCTCTCAAAATGTTTGCTCAGAAAAAGCCCAGAGTTTGGCCTCAGTTCGCTTTGGGCTTCCAGGGGAATTCCCCATCTTCCTGGGACTCCAGGGGTGAAGCTTGCTTGTTTGCTTCTTCCCTGGCAAAGGAGGAGGTGAGGCTGCCTCCAAAACAGGTGCTTCTTTAGATCAAAGGCAAACATAGTAAAGTTGGGACAAGAGATGGAGACAGGAATAGCACTCAGTGCTCTCTGTCTCTCACCTGTGATCCCAGTGCCCCAGGTCACCTGCCTGGTCACAGCAGACCACACACCTGTCCTATCTGTACCGCTGTCTGGATTCAGCTAGGATTTGTCTGTCTAAACTTATTTTGGGCATATAGACCCCCAATTGTGGCCTCTGCACTCTGACTTCATCATTCTCACTGAAACCTCAAACCCCAACACTCATGATTCTGGTTAAAGTTGGCCTTGTGACTAGTGCTTTGTGAAAGCTGTGAACATGAGCACTAATACTAATGACAACAACAAGATCTATGATTCATTGAGCACTTACTACGCATCAGGCCACAACTTCCCTAAATTCTCACAACTTTGTGAAGCAAAGAGGAGCTCAGAGATACAAGAAGACCTGTCCAAGATCACAGAGTGTAATGATGATACAAATGTATAAGAGTAGATTTCTTTCAAACTTTTCCCCTTTAGTTATTGTTTCCTGGTGGGTTCGTACTTCTTTGAAGGTTATTTTTCCAGAGAAAAGGTACTTGACCTTAGCAAGAGCATAGCTTTGCAAACTGGTGATTTGGAGAAGAAATTTGCTAATTTTCTAAATTTATAAATTTCTTCATCTCTCATTTATCACATCAAAGACTTAACAGTGTCCTTTGTATACCATTAAGTATAAAGTTGGCTCAAATTATATTAGCATTGTCCTGAGAAACAGAGCCAGCTGGTGCAGTACCTTTATATATAAAACCAAGAGAAACAGAGCCAATAGCCAGGGGATAATAGAGACACAGACACAGAGAAAGACAGAAAGAGACAGAGAGACAGAGAAAGATAAGGGAGACAGAGCAGAGAGAGAGAGAGAGAGAGAGAGAGAGAGAGAGAGACAGAGAGAGAGAGACAGAGAGAGAGAGAGAGAGAGAGAGAGAGAGAGAGAGAGAGAGAGAAATAATTTTGGAAGGGGAAAGACCCAGATCTGCAAAGTGGGTTGGCAGGAGGCCCAAGAAAGAGTTGATGGTGCATTCTGAGTCAGAAGACCATCTGCTGGCACAATGCCCTTTTCCATAGGGGTAAATCCAGTCTTTAGGTTTATAGAGCAAAAGGCTGTCAACAAAGACCCACTCAGTTATGGATGGAGAGCTGATTTTATTCACATCTCCTGAGATAAATGTTAACCTCACATTAAAAAGACCTCCCCGCTGCATCTAAACACATATGGCAAATATCTGTGCATGCTTGGCTCAGCCAGGATGACACATGTGATGGACTGTCACACCAGCCTAGGCTTCATGGACAGGAGAAGCAGAGAGGGAAGGAGAAGGGAAGAAATCATTTTATGTTCTAGTTTGTCACCACCTGGGCTCTAGACCAGGGAAGCGGAAGTGCTTTAGATAAATGAAGAAGCCACTGGAACTAAGGGCAGCTCTTGTTTCCCCTTGGCTTAGGGGACTGCTGGACACAGTCGTGGCACAGGGTGCTGTCCCAGTGCCAGTGGAGCCTCCAAATCAATATGGAAGGGTGGTGCTTGTTAAGTGGGGGTGCAAGCCTCACCAAGTGCCCTAGGTTCCTGTGGGCTACGGGCTGGACAGGACCAGCCAGTAGCTGAGAGCTGGGCAATGCTTGCCAGGTCTCACCACAGCATGGCTAACGTGGTCCTACAGAGAGGGCTGCAGAAACAGTAAGTCATCTGGCCAAGGAGGAACAGATCCACATCAGGCCTCACCAAGGCCAAGGACAGCCAAGTTAGTCACAGAGCACCTAGACTTGGACCAAAGGAAGAGAAAGAGAGTGTGTGATGGCAGACCTCAAGATTCCTCTACCCATATTTCCAGCGCACAGGTTCTACCTGTGGGAATGGCTGAGCCTAAAATAGCAATACATGCACGCCTATGTTTATAGCAGTGCAACTCACGAGAGCTAAGTCAGGGAAGCAGCCTATGCCCCACCAAGAGAGGAATAGGTAAAGACAGTGTGAATATATATGTAAAACTCAGCCCTAAGAAAGGATAAAATTTCAATCATTTGTAGGGAAATGGATGGGTCCTGAGACTTTTGTCCTAAGTGAAATGAGCCAGTCACAAAAGGCTAAATATCATATGATCTTTCTAATTCTAAAAATTAGTCAGCAAGGTTGAGAGAGGCGATCATAAAAACTGCTGTTGGTCACACTGACACTGTAAGAAAGGCAACAGCAAAGTCTGTTTTGAAGCTATAAAATTCCAGCTTTCCAACACACAGTTTCACCACTTAACTAATGAGATAAGGTCATCCATGGACTCACTTCAACTCTAATGAATCCTGCTCTATGTCAGAAATCCAGGTCACACCAATGAGAAGATCAAATATAGGCTTAACATTCTACATAATTTATATTCAGTTAGCCAATAATTTTAAACATTTCACTCTCTTTAGCAAAAAAACCTTCCAACTAAAATGGTGATTTTCTGCCTTCCATCTCCAACTGCTTTAAAAATAATAAGTGGTTCCTTTTGTTGTCATGAGCACATTTCTGATGCACAGGTTCGGAGCCTGGGAGCCCAGTGCATATACACATGGCAATTTGGTCATTTTCCCTCCCCCTGACCCCACCTGCCCCACCTCTGCCTCCCCAGGTCCCCTTCCCATCTCTATAGTCTGCCTCTCTGTTTCTTCACATGGTTCTTATTTTGCTCTTTAAACTCTTTATCCTTTGGGTCTTTTGAATTAGAAATATATCTATCCACAATAAATACAAAACATTTTATTTTAAAAATTAATCAATAGTACCCAGGTGTGCACATATGTGATCACTGCATTTTCTCTCAATATTAGTTTCTAAGATTATAGGTTAACAATCTCAGGTGTTTGTTTTGTTTGCTTTCCTATTCATGGCCCTATAAACTTTTTTCTAATTTTTAAATTTGTGTCTGGAAATGGCAGGAGACATCCCTGAACATGTGTCCATGTGTACCTCTCTCCATAATACCCTTCTAGAAATAGAAGAGTTGGTCATTTTGTACTTGTCTGACGTAGCTATTATGTGAGGGGATCAACAACTTGATTATGTGCTGGTGTCTCCCCCACACACTGAGTTTCCGAAAGTTGGAGGCTGTGTTTTATTTGTTTGTGAGTTGCCAGTGTCTGAGACATGATGTTAAACAAACTACTATGGAAATAAATAAGATACCTCTCTCCCTCTATTACGAACTTCTAGACTGGCTTCATTTCTCATTGCAGAATAACAAAAATAGGGGAAGTTCATGCCACAGTGTACTACGTGTGTTATGCATTCTATCTTAATGAGTTATCACAGCTCCCTAAGATGCATCATTTTACCAGAGACAAACTGAAGCCAGAAAGGTTAATTCCTCCCATCACACAGCCAGGTAGAAGTAGAGAGGAGATGTGAACTCAGGTCTGCCCAAATCCAGATCCCACGGCCTTTCACTCTCTTCTGCCGCTGCTCAGTGAGCTTTTATTCTATGGAAATGGTCTGATCTTTTGCTTGCGTAACTATGATGTCAGTTTCAATAATTATTTCCTCTCCAATGAAATCTGTTTTCCTCCCATAGAGTCTGGGGAAATTGCCTTCTTTAATTATCCCACAGCTTTGACTAGTTGACCCACATCCTTCTTTTAGTTATGCTTTTCAAATCCCTAAAACGCTAGCAGGACATTTTGGCCGAATCCTTCATTTTAGAGATGGATCTGAGGAAATGCGTCGGTGACACAGCTCATGAGAGGCCAAGATAAAATCACACCCGGTCTCCGATTGTCTTTTGGTTGTCTGATAGGGCTGGCTCATCTCCAACAGGAAGGAGAGTTGAGTGGTGCACCGCTCTGCTTTCTCACTGAGTTTAGGGGTAGTGCAGGAGTGAGGCAAGGCCTGGGAGCTGGGAAGAGCTGTCACAGAAACCAACGAATTTGCTTGTAGTGAAAGCCAGCTTTCAAAGTGCCAGATGGAAATTCCAAAGGATGCTGAATTTGCTGGACCAGGCCTAAAAAGAGATCACCCTGGGCTGCATCAGACAGGGTGGGCTAACTGCCATAACAAAGAGCCCCAGGGGGTTCGGGGCCCAACACTGGCAGCATTCATTCACTCTTCACACACATCGCGGTCCAGTGCTATGGTCAGTTTCATTTCTACTCTGTGCAGTTGTTCAGATCAGGTGATTACTAGTGTCACATTCGTCCCTCTGCAGTGCACAAGTCCCAAAGTCAATGCCAGAGGGATACAGTGCATCATAGTGAGTCCAGCAGGAGAATTTGCACTAGGTTTCACATCCACACCCACATTCAGTGGCTGTTATTTCTACTGCCTTATCCAGCCTTTCTGCATCTGTGTTCCTCAGTTTGCTATATTCTGAATTGGGAATGAAGCCGTCAGAGCTGCTCATCCTCAGAACTGGAAGTGCATGCACTGGGGTAAGTTTGTAAATGGCAATGCGTTTTGGATACACGGATGGTGTGGATTTTTCCCATGTATTACAAGGAACCAGGCATCCTGCCTACCCCAACCTGGAATATTTTCCCTTCTGGCTCTGAAAGCAAATGACAGATCTGAAGAAAAGCTTCAGGAAACGGAGGACAGGTGCAGTCGATACAGACACATGTTTTGGTCAGCAGCACGAGGAACATCTACCTTCTAGATGCTGGTGAATCCAGGCTGGGTGTGCATTTTGACACCTCTCAAAATCAGTTCCTATTTCTTGTGATGTTTCCCACTTGGTGCCATTGGGTCAATGCTTAACCTTCATCCCTGGCTGCAGCACCATCAGACCCTCGCTGGGTGTTTGGTTACAAGGGCAGAATTTGAAATCCAGAGTTTCTGGATTTGAATCATAGTGCTAGTGCTTAGTGGCCTCACTTTCTCCATCTATAAAAAGGGAGACTAATATATGAGATTGTTTTGAGGTCTAAATGAGCTCATTTTTAAAACTGCTTAGTAGACTGTAACTCGTAGTGCTCAGGAAAGCTGCGGTTATTTTCATGCCATATCCAGTGCGCTAGAGATGCGTTCTGGGCACTTGCTTGCCTCACAGCTCAGTCAGACTTTCATCCTGTGGCTTCCCTGTTGGCCCTATTTCTATGAGCAGCTTTTTTGCTGCTCTGAATCATTTCCTTGCAGTTTACTTTTTTTCCTTGAGTCATAAGCTGCTCAGCCCAGACCTCAATACCCCATGCTGTCCTCCTGGGGTGTAGGCCCTAGGCCACCTTTCTCACTCCTCTCTCCAGCTTTGCACTGAAGTCTTATCTGCTGCCTTCCCACGGGCTCCTTCATAATAACTCAGGCACTGAGATCTGAAATCTGACCCTTTTCCATGGGATCTTCACTGTTTGACACATACCAGCCTTACTAATTTGATTTTGGTTCTCATATGTTCCAACCACAATGAGTTTCCTTTTCAGCTTGCCAGCTCTAAAGCAGAGCCTGGGACAAGGGTTTGAGCAGTGGTTCCAGAACACAGGAGTGAGTTAGTGGGTAGGTGAGACGGAGAGGGAAGAAAAATGACCATGTTTCTCTGATGGACAGCTACAGCTCAGGTGCATGTTGCAGGAACCTGGGACACTCATCTACTCTTCCTTGTCCTTGCTGATTGAGAGCCTCCCAAGAGTGCTCTACTTTGAACTTTCATTCCAGTCTGAATGGGTTCCTAAATTCTGTAGAAAGCCCCAGGGCAGAAAAGTGGAGAGACTTAAAGGTACTTACTTGGAGAAGACGTTCCAGCTCTAAAGCAGAGCCTGAAGCAAGGGTTTGAGCAGTGGTTCCAGAACACAAGAGTGAGGTAGGGGTAGAGTGAGACAGGGAGGAAGGAAAAGCCCCTTGTGATGTGACACAGACACAGTAGCTCCTTTCCATAGCAAGTTGTTTTTCACTGTACGCTATTTGCCTGAACTGCCCTTAGTCATTCTAAGGTCCTCATTCACAGGTCTCCCTTCAGAGACAACTTTCTTGACATCCTATCTGAAGGTGCCTACCTGTTGTTATTCCATCTCATGCTAATTTTCTTCCCATGGCTCTTTTCTGACAGCCAGGCTAACACAGTATGATTTAAAAATTTAGCAGTCCACAATGTGTCTAAATCATGCCAGACTTGGCGTGTGCCATTAATGGAAGGAGAGGGTTTGGATGACAATGCCCAGTTAGAAAACAAGTATAAAAGGAACAGTGTAAACAAGTGTAAAAGAAACTGTGGGTTCAGTTTGTTATCAGGTGTAGGGTGTTAGAGAGAAGGAAAAGGAATCTGTAGTCAGAGTCAGATGCAGGAAGCAGAGGGAGCAACTTCCAGAAGGCAATGCGTAGCCAGAACAAGGATACAGGCAGAGACCAGACAGGCCCAGGGTTATTTCTGCAAGCAGTGATTGGCTTTCAAGGAGGATCTCTTGCGAATAGGCAAGAGGCATTGTCCGGTCCAGTTTTAGATCAGTTCAAGAGCATTCCTCTGTATCCGGGTTCCATTTCCTTAGTGCGTCCACATGGATGACAGGAAGAAGTGACCACCTTCTTACACCTCTTGGTGAAGATTCTTCCCCATATGGCTGCCACTCATCCTCAAGGTGATGTGCATCTAGAACCTGGAAATAAGCTTTCTTTGAGTCTTGGTTCAAAGCAGCTTCAGAGCACACATTTTGTGCCATCTGCATGGGTCTGGGAGCTATGGAGAGCACTGGACTGTGACTCACCATGGAAGATTCTCTTTTTGACCCTGGCTCTCTGGGCTAGAGGTTATGAGCCACACTTTTCCATCAGACCATCTCTGCAAGACCAGCTCCTCTGAATCCAGTATGCACCCTACCCCGTGCCAACTCTGGTTGGGAATTGGGGCTGCAGTTCTCCCTCGCAGTGACTTTACAGTGGCTGTCTCAACTCTTCATGCTATAGGAAAGCAGCTGCATTTTCTAGGAGGAATTTACAGATTATGTGCCTGCCTTGTAAGCAGACAGAACATTAGGGTACCTGTCCTTTTGTGCTGTGGAGTTTTTTCTCCTATAAATAGAGTTACAACAATAAATCACCTCTTGGCTTTCTTTGTTGCGATCATTAGGTTCCACAATTCAACTGGCAGAGCTTTAGTGGTGGAAGGAAAGTGGAGCTCACACTTTATCATTACTATCTGTGTTTGAATCATGTAGGCTGATGATGTTACCACCATTAAAAGTGTGTTAATTATGTTTATAGATATCTACCTTCCCAGTTTCCTGACAACAAGATTTGAAATCGAAGTGTTCCATTTTAATCTTAATTGTATAAGTAGAGTACCACTTTGATGGTTTAATTTTATAGTTAATCTAAATTTTCCATGCCTTAGTTTCCTCCTTTATATAGTTGTGTTAGTCAGCTTTCCCTTTGCTGGGAAGAAATACCTGACCACTGCAATTTAAAGGAAGAGAGGTTTATTTTGGTGCACGGTTTCAGTGGTTGCAGTCTGTAGTTAGTTAGCTTCAAGGCAGATGACTGAAAGGCATAGGAGAGGACAGTTGCTCACTGTGCTGCAGCCAGGAAGCAGAAAGACAGGATATGCTGGAGACAAGAAAGCACAGTTGGATGTGATGGTACACGTCTGTAATTCTTGTATTCAGAAAGCAGGAGGATTGCTGTGAGTTCGAGACCAGCCTGGGCTACACAGTGAGTTTGAGGCCAGCCTAAACTATGTAGTGAGACCCTGTCTCAAAAAAAACAAAGCAAAACAAAACAAAATGAGAAAACATACGTTCAGGTGCCACCACCAGTGACCCACTTCTGTCTAAGCTCCATCTCCTGACAGCACGTTCAGTTGTTAGTTCATCAATGGATTAACCACTGATGAGAACAGTGCCCCCATGATCCAACTGCATTCTGAAAGCCCCGTCTCTGAATACGTGAGACTTATGGGGACTGTTTACCTCTAAACTAACAAGAGTGGAGACTCTGAAATTGCATGCTTCAGAGGACTTTTGTGAGGATCAGATAAATTTTTATAAGAGAAGCATTTCCTTCTGATAGTGATGGGTGTATGTCAGAAATTGTCACGAATATTTGATGTTATTTTTTAGCTTCATCACTTGTTGAAGGCTAGTGAATCTTGAGGAAGAGGAGTGGGGTATATTTTTCAAAGTGAGGGATCTATTTCATGTTTTTAATGTTCTTTGATCTTACCTTTTTGCAAAAGAATTTGAGATGGTTTATGTGCAAACAAAAAGCCAAAATTGGTCTATTGGGATGAAAACAAAAACGAGAATGGAGACCAGGAAGAAACAAAAGTGAACAGATTATATTTTGGGCTGGAGCCCTGATGGATAGAAAATGTGGCCAGCGAATCTGTCTTTCTTTTTCTTGATGCTAAGAAAATTGGGAAAAACATTGGATGACAAATATTTCTCTTTCTGGTCACAGCATCAAAGGTACATTCATTCGCAGAAATCAACTCTTTGAGGGATCCGATGCAGCAGGAATGTATAATGTCGTTAGTACCAATGACTTTGAGTATGGTTTATTGCATCTATATATTCAGTTTTATTATGACAGGCTGTTAAAGGTGTGAACCTTAAATGATCCTTCAGAAGATTCAGACATTTTGCTTTATGGAACACAAACACTGAAGCAGAAATCATAATGGAACCGAAAGATAAACACAAGCTTTGGCTGCCTCTCGAGTTTAGCAGATACACTTAGGTTTTACTTTCCTTCCCCTCTTTGCCTCAGACTCCTCCAATTTGCAGTTATGTGACTTGAAACACTTAACCAGATCTGTGGTTCCTCTTAAATTAACTGAGACTGGGCACATTAGTTCTATCTATTGACCAACCGGTCAAGTGGATGTTGATCCTTTACCCTGGGTGAGAGATGGTTGTAGGTAATAAAGAGAGTTACTATTGATTAAGCACCAACTTTATGTCAGACACTGCCTGGGGCACACATACACATAGCTACATTTTGTTGCAGTCATAAGAGGTAGTTATAATTATTTCTGGTTTATAGATGGAAATCATTTGAGGCTTAGAGGAGTTACGTAACTTGACCAAGGTCATGCGGTTAGTTCTGTACCTGAACCAAAACTAGAAATAATCAGCCAGTGAATTCATTCACTGATTTCTTTTGTTGTTGTTGTTTTTGGTTTTTTGATCAGGGACTATCCCTACAAAGGTGCTAAGACATGATTCCTGTTCTCAACACGCCCACTGTACGGTCAAGGAGACAAGTTTCTGGCTGTATGACCATGGGTCTTGTGATACCCAGTCTCACAGGTCCATATTGAAAACATGTTTTATGAAGTGAGTAACAGTGATGGAAAATACAGCGAATGTTTACATTTTAAAATTATCACACTGAAAGACATGCTATTAGTCCCCTCGGAATATCCAACCTCACTCTGAGCACATTTACCCCATCCTTCTTGCAGCTTTCTGCAGCAATTGTGGAAATTCACTTTTGTGTCTGCCCAAGGTGCGATAAAACAATATGGGGAGTGCAGCTGCTGTGTGACACCCAACAGAAGAGCAGGCTCCTAAAAATGGTCTGGTGTGTCCTCATCTGCCTTATTCAACAGACTTAGAGCCCTGTGCTTTCTGGCTTTTCCTCAAAGCACAAATGACCATGAAAGGTGAAAGTTCAGAATCAGTTCAAAACGCTGAGGCAGCCATACCAGCGCACCCCAAGAGACAAAGCATGACTTTGGAAAGCGGCAAGAATGATGAGAATAAGGGTGTTTCAAGCACGGGGGAGAACTGTGAGGGTGTTAATTTTAATATGTCTTTTACTCTAACACATTTTAAAAAATTAAACACACACAACACTGTTGTTTCGGGTTTTTTTGAATCACATCTTGTATATCAAGTCTTTAAAATTTAAACTCAGTGTCCCTGGGGGAAGAAATAAGATTCAGTGGTGACTGAGTTTGGAAGCTGGTTGGTAATGTCACATTTCTTTTTTATGTCAGAGGCCTGCTTTATGTCAGAAGACCATACTGAGAGCAAGACCCTTGTAACTTAGGAGCAAGTGTAGACTGGCTCATGTCACTGTGAAATTTGCCTTGGGGTAATCTCTTACAGGAATTATCTTGACCCAGGAAGCAGCAACCTTCTCTTGCATTAAATCCTGTCGGGTGCTATAGAATTCTTCACTAGTGAGGACCACACTTTGGAAAATTAAACTCAGGAGTTTTAGAAGGTTTAGGGTTTTACCACCTTGCAAAGTGTGATCTCCCCCATGAGTGTGCTCCCTGGGGCAAGCTGTCCCTGTGCAGAGGAACTGGCAACACTGCCTTTATCCCATGCCCTCTTCCAGGTCCTCACAGCGTAGCTGCTGAGGAATAACGTCAGTATTTCCTAGTGTCTTAACTTTCTGTGACTGTCTTCCTTATGTTGCATCTTAATATTTTTTGGGGTCCCCTTCCCTTCCCAACTCTCCCTGGTCCTTCCAACTCTTTTTCCCCTTCCCATCTATAAGAGCTCTATTTCTATTTTTCTTCAATTCCCCCCTTTTAATTTCCTTTTTCCTCTGTTTCCTTCCCCTGTTTATTTCTTGTTCCCGTTCCCATTTGAGAAAGATCTCCCTACTTTCTGTTATTTATCTTTCATGTTGCTCTTTGTTTATGCTTTGGGTTTTTCACAAGAGACAAACCATATAGTATTTAAATTTGTGTATCTGATTTATTTCACTTAACATATAGTCTCTAAGTATATCCATTTACCTACAAATACCTCAAGTTCGTCTCCCTGACTGGCAGAATACTACTCTGTTGTACATAAATACTGCATTTTCTTTATTCATTCATATGTGGACAGTTATATAGAACATTTCTAAGATATAGTATTATAAATTGTGCTGCTATAAACATGAGCATGCATGTGTCATTGTAACACAATGACTTTAATTTTTTTAGGAAGATACTCTAGAAGCTGAATCAAATGGAATTTCTCTCATTCTAGCTTTTCAAGGGTTATCCATCCTGATTTCCACAATGGCTGTACCAGTTTACACTCCTATCAACAATGGAAAAGTGCTTCTTTTCCCCCACAGCTTCTCTAGGATTTGTTATTGGTTGTTTCTAATTTGTATTTCTTGAATGACCAGACATGTTAAACATTTTTAAAAATGTGTTTATTGGTCATTTGCATTTTAAAACCTCAGACATGTCTGTTCATTTCAGGTGCCCGTTTCTTGATTGGGTCTTTAAATTTGGGAGGTCTAATTTTCTGAGTTCTTTATACATTCTAGATGCTAGCCTTTTGCCTGAGGAGTATCTGGAAAAAATTCTATTCTGTAGAGTGTTTTTCATTCTGTTCATGGTTTCCTTTGCTGGGCAGAAGTTTTTTAATTTGCTATGATTCCATTTGTGGATTCCTGGTTTTATTTCTTGAGTAAACTGATATCCTTTGCTTATATCTGTATCTTCAAGTCTTAGTTGTCTTATCTTTTGTTTGAATATTTTAGTTTCTTACGTGGTGAGAGATATAAGTCTATGTTCAGTCTTTGGCATGTGCATAGCCAGTTTTCCCAGCATCACTTGGTACAGAGATGGTCTTTTTTCCAATGAAATTATTTGGCTCTTTTGTCAAAGATAAGGTAGTTGAGTTTTCCTGGAGTTGCTTCTGGATCCTTTATTCTTGTCCATTGATCTGCATCTTTTTTGTCAGTACTGTCCTGTTTTTACTATTAGCCTAAAGTGAGGGATTGAGGCACCATCTGCCTTGCCCTTGTTGTCCAGAATTGCTTTTGCTACTCTAGGTCTTTTTTGGTTCCATATGAATTTTAGAATTGCTTTCTCTAGTTTTGTGAAGAATGTTATCATGACTTTCTTTGAAACTGAATTAAATAAAAGATTTGAAAGTCTGACCATTTTGGCTATATTGGTTCTGTCTATTCAGGAATGGGGGATAGCTTTCCATTTTATGATATTCTTTTTGATCTCCTATTTCATAGTACTATAATTTTCATGTAGAAGTCTTTCAATTCTTTGGTTAGGTTAATTTCTTAATATTTCATTTTCTTGATACCATTATGAAGGATATTGTTTCTCTTATTCTTGAGAGTTTGTTATTGGTGTATAGGAACACTGTTGATTGTTGACTTTATACTCTGCTCTGCTACTGAAGTTGGTTATTAATCCTGAGTCTTGGTGTGATTATTCATTCTAGAAGTCTTTGGGTGAGGATCATACCATCTGCAAATAATAATTTAACTTCTTCCTTTCCTGTTTACACCTCTTATTTATTTCTCTTATTGAACTGCTCTGGGTAATGTTTACAGAACTATACTAAACAGGAGCGGATACAGTGGAATCCTTGCCATCTTCCTGATTATAGAGCTGTTAGCTTTTCTTCAGTTAGTATGATGTTGGCCATTGGTTTGTTACACATGGCTTCTATCAGGTTGAGATAAAGACCTTCTACTCTGATTTTCTTCAGGGTTTTTGTCATGGATGAATGTTGGATTTTGCCAAATGCCTGTTCTACATCTATTGAAATGATCAAGTGATTTTTATTCTTGCTTCTGTTTATGTGGTGTGTTACAATTGTTGATTTGTATGTGTGTAACTATACCCACATCCCTGGAATGAATCCTATTGGTTATGTTGTGTAGTATTTTTGATGATTTTCTGCATTCTGCCTGCCAGTATCTTATTGAGGGCTTTTGCTTCTATGTTCATTGAAGAGATTTGCTGATTGGTCTCTTTTATGGTTGGGTCTTTTCCTGGTTTTGGAATCACAGTAATGCTTGCTTTCAGGAATGATTTTGAGAGTACTTTTGATTTCATTAACAAAAAGTTTGAGGAGTATTAGTCTTGAATCTTTAAAGTTCTTGTATAATTCAGCAGCGAATCCATCAGACCTGGGTTTTTCTTTGTTGGTAGCTTTAAAAGATCATTTCTTCAATTTCATTGACTGATATTGGATTATTCAGGTTGTTTGTATCTTCTTGGTTCAGCTTTGATAGTTCATATGTACTTTATCCATTTCTATTTCAGTAGAGTACAGCTTCTCAAAGTAGCTACCAAAGATTTTCTGGATTTTGACTGAATTTGTTGTTATTTTTCTTTATTCCTAATTGTTTGACTTTAGCCCTTTTCTTTCCTTATTTTGGTAGGATTGACTAAGGATTCATCTATTTTTTTAACATTTCATATAGCCAGCTCTTTGATTCATTGATTTTATGTAACTTTTTCAGTCTCAATTTCATTATTTCTGCTCTGATCTTTATAATGTTTTTCCTTATACTAGCTTTGAGTTTGGATTGTTCTTGTTTTTCTAGGACACTGTGGTGCATTTTTTAGGTTATTTATTTGCACTTTCTCTGTTTTTCTGATGTGAGCATTCATCTGTATAACCTTTCCTCTTGGAACTGTTTTCATTGGGACCCATGGGTTAAGGTATATACTTCCAGCATTGTTATTTGATCGTATGAACATTCTAATTTCTTCTTTAATTAATTTGTGACGCATTGATTATTCAAGGGCATATTATTTAATTTCCATGTGTTTTTATAGTTTTTGTGTGGCATATTTTGTCACTGATTTCTTTGTTTGTTTTTTAACAATATGCATGAGATAATTTCAATTCTTTTGCATCTTCTTAAGAATGTTTAATGAGCTTGCACATGTCCTATTTTGGTGAAAGTCCCATGTTGCAAGGAAATATGTACAAAGGAGCTGAATGCCTCAGGGAATAATCATGACCTCATTAACACTGGAAACAAGTCTTTACTGAGAAGCTTCTAAACATATGACAAAGTGAAACTAGTTAAGGCTCTTCTAATGTACCTGGGAAACTCCCTCTCTTCCTCCCTCATCTTCTTAGTAAACTTTTTAAGTGAATGGTTGCAAATAAAAGGCTTAAAAGGTCAGTTATTTTAGTCTGGTTTCCCAGAGATCCTTGATAAGTGATGATGCTTAGTGTTGAAAGCTGCTGCGCGTCCTATGAGAAAGGGGAGGGTGCTGTCCAGGGGATGACATGAAGAAAGGCCCTTGAAAAAGTTATTCTGGCTGGGCATCTGACGCACTCTGTCTTTCAAGTACCCGATGTTCTTAATATTTTTTTTCTCTAAATAGCCTCTTAGATCTCTCCACTGAAATTCAATCTGTTTCTCAGTAGGGAAGCCTGTTCCTAAGAATTCTTGATAGCACATTTCCTTTGTAGTGTCTTCAAATCATATTTCTAGGCTCTTTCCTGTTGAGGTAATGGTGTGGGTGAACAGGAACTGAGTTTGAATCCACATTGATTACATCATGGCTTTGGAAAAATCGCTTTCTCTCTGTTTCAGGTGTAAAACGATAGTCTGGGAATAATGAATACCATCAGCATTAAATATATTGGGAGAATAATGGACCAGCTTGGCTCTCCTCTTGAGTCATATCCTCAGTCAACAGGCAATGAATGGGAAGAGACAAAATAGGCTTGGTTCTTGGTGCTAGGAATAGAATAGGGGAAACTAAGGAACAAAGTTCCTACTTGATTTCTAGGAAGCAAACACACAAAGTGAGTCAGATGAAGAAGAGTGTGCTGACTGGAGGCTGCATTTGCATGGGTGCGTATGCTGCACTAGGAGGACAATGAGAGAAGGTTTCCCTGAAGAGATGGCATCAGAAGATGCCTGAAAGAAGTGTAAGAGTGAGCCATGCTTTTGTCAAGGAGAGGATACTTCTGTTGCAGACGGTGCACTCGCCGGGCTTGAAGGTCCACAGAGAGGCCAGAGTGCTCAGAGCATCAAGAAAGAGGTTGAAGCTGGAGAGTATGGGCCTCAAGGTCATCATAATGCTGTGAGCTTTATCCTGAACCAGAAGATAGCACTGCAGGGTTTGAGCAGCAGAGCTCTGTGCCATGATGACTCTGTGTTCCGAAGGATACTCTACCATGCCAGGGGAGTAGACAAGCTATGGGAAGCAGGTGCTGATTTGATTTCCAGTGTCACTTCTAAAGCTCAACACTGAGCTTTGGAGATGGAGAGAAAGTAGATACAACAGAGGCAGCGACACAGGAGGAGCAAGTCCACTTTTTGAGCTATGGGGAGGGAAGGAGAGTAGAAGTCTAACTGCCCAGGGGTCAGGGAGAGGCTGAAGGAAGAAAGAAGCCTAAGACCATGGAAGAGTGCGAGCTTGGCTTTCACAACCACGAGAAGAGATTAGAGAATAAAAACCAAATCTTAGTAAATGGAGCCATCAAAAGTGCTAGAGAAATTTGGTGATCACTGCTGAATCTGATTAGCATGCTGGACGCTGGGTTATAAACACTTCCTCCCTGCCTCTACCGCTTCTGTCACCCGCCCCAGAATACATTTACAGGAGGTGACAGGCTGGAAGATTTTGAGTGTTAATAATTTTCTGCAGCAGGTATAGATCAAGGACAAAAGCAAGGATATGTTGTGTTCCTTAACTTTTGACCAAGGTCCCCAGAGAGGGTGCTTGAGAAGATGGAGCGCTGTTTACCTGAAGGGAGCCTGGGAGCCCAGGAGGCTCCAATCCCTTCCACATTTACAATGTTCAGGAGTGCCTGGTTTTTGCTTCCTTAAAGTTGGGAGGATGCTGCCATCTACTGGTTGAATTGAATAGTTATCCCAATGCTGTTCATCTTTGAATTTTATGGAAAGAACAATATGTAAACGGCATTATTTCCAGGCAAAGCACTGTCCATTTTCTTATATTACAAAAAATTCTTATCAAGGTAGGTGTTCTTCATTTTCATTTCAAGAGCAACTAGAAAAATTAAGTGACTAATCCAAGACAACTCAGTAATTAGAAAACTTGGGATGTGAGCTTGGTTCTCACTACAAAGATGAGTAGTTTACAGAAATTGCTGTGATGCTGGCTTCACTGGCTATGCAAACCTTGCGGTACCACGAGGAAATTGGTGCGTGGGAGGTGTTCAGGTGTCTGAATGGAAGAATGAGTAAACCACATTCTCCAGGGTGCTGAGGCCTTCCTGGAAGAAGATCCAGGTTGGAGTCCCAGCTCTGGCATCCAGAAGAGGGAAAGTCAGGGGATGTCATTCATTGTCCTGAGACACAGTTTCTCAACCTATAGTTCCACTTGTGCTGGACAAATGTGGGACACAGATATATGTGAGTGTGTGTGTGTGTGTGTGCATGTGTGCATGTGCGTGTGTATGTTTTCCCTGTGAAATGCTGAACTCAATTCTTTTTTTCTGGTCTTGGTAGAATTATGAAGATTCTCAAGACAGCCTCGTCCTGCTTCTTTTCCAGAGATTTAATTCCCCGGTGGTGGGGCTCCTTGGGGATTTAGAGCAGAAGGAGTGAGCCTTCTGCTAGCTGTTAAATCCTCAGGTAGCTCCATCCTGAGCCTCCAGCGCCCCAGCAGGAAGACACAAGTGGATTGGGAAGCTGCATTTCTAGTGAGGGAGACAGCATTTTAGACAGCAGCACTCATTATCTTCTGAATACCCCTCAGAACCATAGACTACGCCTGCATGACTTAGCCAGATTGCACTCCCTTCCCCTGCACTCTCTGCTCCCTTTCAACAGCTTCGCCATGGTCTCCTTCTGTTTGCACATCCCAGCCAGGATCAAGTAACACGATGGTTTTAGACAAACAGGCAAGACTATTATTATACTCCTCTGTTTCATATTCCTTTAGAGTACTTCATATTCCTTAATAATCTTCTATTGCATTTAGCAGACAGATCAGAATCCTCATCCTGGACCAGACAGATGTACAGGATGACTTCCTACTGCCCGTGACATCCTTATCTTTCTAGTCCTTTCCTTGAGTCTGCTACTGGCCTTGTTTCTGTGCAGCCTGGCAGTGGGCTTGTGGAGATGCTCTGTCCATTACTGTCCACCTTCCCTGTTCCTTCACCTGGTCCACTCCTGCTTGTTTGGCTCTGTATTCAAACATGTCATCCTCCCCCACTTGCTTTTTGCATGTTCTTCCAAAGCATTGATCTCAGTTTGCAAGTCTGATTTGATAGCAGTTTTTCACACATGGAGGCTGCACGAAGGTAGACACTAGTGCTTATTTTGCTCATTTAGTGTGGGGGTTATGAGGGAAGTTGTTACACAATACCGAATTTTAAATAAAAAGCAAAGTGATAGTCTTGGGACAAGAGGTCCCATCAGCATAGCCCCCATGGAGCTCCTGACTTTGCTGAGGTTGGTGTGTTTGGAAGGGGAACAGTGGAGGTGGGTTTCTTAGTTACTTTTCTCATTGCACTCAGTACCCGAAGCTGAAGGAGGAAAGGGTTATTTTGGTTCACATATGGAGACGTCAGTCTGTAGTCAGCTGTCTCAAAGGCAGGGTGGTGCTGTGAAAAGATTTCACAGAGCAGAAACAGATCATGGGCAGGCAGGAGACAGCAGCAGCAAGCAGCAAGGCTCATCTCCCTTTTGTCCCATCCAGGCTACCAACCTTTAGTATCACACATCCTTAGTCTCGATATCACACATGCTAGATCCAGTCAGTCCTGAAAAGTCACAACTATGAGCACACGAGGGCTTTGGGGGAACTTCTAGATACAAACCATAAAAACAGGGAAAGGCAGAAAAGGGCAGGAGGGGAATAACTGTCCCAAAGAACTGGCTGTATAGGGTGATGTTTGACAGCATTCAGACAGGGTGGCTCAGTGAGGAGTGTCTTGTGACTGCCACACTGCAGAGCAGGGTTGCTATCAGAATCCAGTGCTACCTTGCCATGGGGCAATATCTAGCCTTGCCTAGATGTTGCCTCTTCACATTTAAAATGAGGCAGAATGATCAGGGACACAGTGTG
The DNA here is from genome assembly GCF_034190915.1 of Cavia porcellus. Classification (NCBI taxonomy): domain Eukaryota; kingdom Metazoa; phylum Chordata; class Mammalia; order Rodentia; family Caviidae; genus Cavia; species Cavia porcellus. The sequence goes on along the minus strand of NW_026947484.1, from coordinate 173,001,932 downwards.
ACAGATATTCACTGAATGCATCCTATACTCCTCTTGGCTCTTTTTCAATAAAATGGGTCTTGGCTACCCCATTCAATATTGCAATATGCCCCCCTGTTCTGGTGCCCCACTTCTTATCACAGGCCAGTTGTTCTGTTTTCCCATGACATTTACTACATTTTAATATGCTTATACACAAAGGTTCCCTGTTGGGATGTGAGCTGCATCTTTTCTCTTTAAGTGAGGAAGCCCTTCTGTACAAAGTGTGCTCACCTTGCCAGTGGATTAATCAACTGATGATCCATCATAGTTGAATGTGCTGATAGGAAGTGGCCTAGCTGAAGGGAGTGTATTACTGGGTGTGACCTGGAAGGATGTGCTCTTGTTTCTGGTTCCTCCCTTTTTTCTCTCTGTTTCCTGGCTTCCAAACAGTGAACAGTTGTCCTCTGCTATGCCCTTCCACCATGCCATTTTGGCCTTGGAGGCAGCTACCATTGACTGAAACCTCTGAAACCATGAGCTGAAATAAATCTTTCTTTCTTAAATTGTGGATATCAGATATTTTGTCCCAGTGATAGGAAACTGACTTATGCAAGGTATTTGCCTGAAAAAGCCACATAGTCAGAGATTGAAGTATGTTTTGAGACAAGGTGAGCTTTGAATGTTGTGGCCTCAGGTCCTTCTGCTCCCCAATCCCTCTTTGGGGGCATCTGCAACTTCCCAAGGCCATGATTAGGTACTCCTGTTTGATATGACTTCTTCACCAGTCAGGATTTGATTCTAGTGGGGCTTTGGATAAATGCCTTAGCAGCTTAGTTACAACCACAGTCCTGCACATGGGTTGGAGGTTGACACTTCTGAGTCAGCAGCCAGGGCAGAGTTAAGCCTCCTACTTGAGGTCTGGTTGTTAGAGGACCCTATTTGTTTGTATTTGTGCAGCCAGCAGAGTGTTGCTATGGCTGAATTGCAGGCAACAGGTCTTATGATTTGGGAAATCCAATTGTGTATACAACATGACAGCATTTATTAAAGCAAGATAAACTCAACAGCAAAGAATCTGGCTGGGGGCATAAATTCCTCTGCCCCTAGCATCTGAGCCATCGCATTCCATTTGAGTGAGGCCTATGAGTCCAAACGTTTTCATTAAATAAGCCAATTTGCTGAAGATCTCTGAGAGAATGGATGGGATTCGGCCCCCTCCCTTGTTTAAGGGAGCAGTGCCCTGTGCTGTGTGGTTCTGACTCACCGCACTGCTCGGTATGAAAAGACCTGCTGGTTTGGGCAACAAGTGCCCATCACTAGACCTGTTCAGGCTGAGGCTAAGGTCTCTGGGTTCTCTTCATTTTAAGAGTAGTTGGAGAAGGGGGAACCAAGATATTCTTTCTAGTTCTAAGAACCCAAGACTATAAGAACTTGATGAAGGAGCTAATTGAAATTCCTTCATTTCTCCAATTTGCAACCAGCATTCTGTCATCGGGGCATCCCCTGGTCCATGGATGCAGAGATCATTTTTAATCAGGGGCCAGGGAGGTGACAGCAGCAACACTGGAGCCAGACAGCCTGGGTTTAAATGTCAGTTCTGTCATTAACTGGTAGTAGCAACAGTCAAGTCCATAAACTCTAGTTGTTGTGGCTGTGTCTAGATGTTCTCTCAAAACTTGATGCTGATAGGAGGAGTTTTTCAGAGGCAGCTGTATCCAGAGTGTGTGATACTGGAATTAAATGTGTGATGCTGAGATCAAGGATGTGTTATCTGTAAATTAGACAGCTGCTTGCTACTTCACTGTTTTTCTGTCCTTGGCCTGCCATGAATTGTTTCTCCCCTGCAATGCCCCTCCGCCATACCAGTCTGCTTGGAGCCAGTTGATTACGGAATGGCAGCACTACAAATTGCAAGGTTCAATAAATCTTTGCTCAGCTAGCTTTGGGTGTTGGGTATTTGGTTCCACAACAAGCAAAAAAGTAAATAAGGCATTAATTTATCCCTTATAAGGGAATGGCACAGATAGATAACACTTAACAGCATTTATATATGTCACGTATCATGCTAAGGTTTTATATGGATGACATAATTTACGCATCACAGAAATGATGCAAAATAAGAAGTATGAGTGTCCTCACTTTACAGGTGAGGAAACTGAGGCAGGAGAAGTTAGGGATTTTTTTCTTTCTTTCTTTCTTTGGGAGGAGGGTATTGTGGGAATTGAACTTGGGACCTTGTGCTTTTCAGGCAGGTGCTTATGCCACTGGGCTATATTCCTGGGCCAAAGTTAGGGATCTCCCAACAGTGGAACACAAGGATGCTGCTTTGGGGGATTTTACATTTGCATAGTAATAATCCCCACCTCATCTACCTTATAGGACTCAGAGGTTACAATAAGAGAGCTTTTACATTATAAACAGCTATGGAAAGCAGAAAGGTGGTGGAGCAAGAAGCTAAATCTTAAGTTGCTGGGTTTTCCATTTTTGTTAAACTTTGTTCTAAAAAGCATGTTCCCTCTCTCAGCCTTTGAATCTCTTTCACTCTTCCCACCTCATCTGTCCTTACCTGTCTTTTCTAACATTCCTCTCACGTTCACACACACTGGCTTTAGTGGAATTCAGGACAGATAAGGAAAAGCAGTGTAACAGCCAAACTTAAAGTACTTGTGGTTTTATTAAAAAAAATACAGTCACGTACCATCAAGATGTGTTTGGGATAGGAACAACTCTTTAAAAATCCTTAGTTTTCATCATCATCATTATTATATTAATAATATTAATCATCTCCTTGAAAGGGAAACAGTATTGCTTTTCTGACTTCAGTTGTATGAAATGTAAAAAACAGGGGGGCAAATTCCAATGACACACATTTTATCTTTACTAACAAAAATAATAACAATTAATTATATAGCTTTTTTAAAAATACAGCTGGTTCTAAAACAAACTACCACTGTCTCCCCCTCTCCCATTCCCAGAGCCACTGAGAGAAGTAAAAACTATTGTGTTGTCGTCACCGGAAGGATTTTGCTGAGTCAAACAACAAAACAGAAGCCTGCTGCAGCCCGCTGTCTTTGGTGTGAAGGAAGTGACCGCAGAGTGGGTGATGCAGTGGCCTCATGGCCTGGGGCCAGCCTTGACTCTTGCCCAATGCCCAGGTGTGGCCAGATGATCAGACTGGGTATATTGATGCTTTGGTAAAATCCTTTCCTTTCTCTGGGCCCTCTTCTCTCACCCAGTTGTCCTTGGAGTTTATGCCCGTTTGCGCCTGCTTTCTAGATTTCTGAAGTTGCTGGGTCTTAGCTTCATCTCTGCAAACTGGATTGAGTATTCGTGGCCCTTCCAGTGGAACCAGTTAACTCCCTGTAAGAAAGAAGAGACCCTAAAGTTGGTTTCCGCTAAGCAAGATGTGCATTGACCCTTACTGTTTAGTTTGTTCAAACAAAAGAGCTTTGCCACAACTTGTCTGTGTGGTGTAACACAGCAGCTGCCTCTTGCCTCTCTTGTCCATTGGTCTGTGCTGTGGAACTTTCAAAGGCACCAGCTGAATCTGACTCGGTGTCTTACCATTGGTCAGAAGTCACCTGAGTTTGCACTGAGCTCTGGGCGGCCATCTTGAAACAAAATGTTGGCGATAAATTTGGTTTTCTAATAACAGTTTCTGCAGAAAGTTCTGACTGGAGGTTACATAAGTGAATAGCTAAGTGCAGGGTATGCATGTTGGTATGGATTAGCAAAAAAATCAGAGGTGGAACATGAGTTGCAATGTGACAGAAGAGGGTAACATTATTGCGTTTATTTGAGTGATAAATGATTTTGAATGTTATCAAAATATTTTGGGCCTCAGTTTCACTACGTTTTCTCCTTTCTCAACATGCAATAATGTCATCCTTGAGAGATACTATGAGGATTAAATGAGTAGAGATGCTATCACAGTGCTGGGTTTTTGTAGGGGGCTCAGTAAATATTACTTCTTTAATCTCAAAGAGGGAGAAAGATCCTTGAAATTTTGGTCAAAGCATTTTTACAAGAAAAGACTACGGGCTTCCTGGTTCCATGAGTAGCTCTTCAGTGGGGTCCACAGAGGGCATGGTCTGGCATAAGGTCCTCACCCAGGATAGGGCAAGAGGAGGTGGGTACCTATAGTTTCCAGCAGTGCTCCCTCCCTTTCCCAGAAGAGACTCCTCTTCTTTGTAGGGCTAGGGAACAAGTCCACAAAGAAGTTAATAGAGACTGAAATGAGGGGAAAATAGAGACACATTTTTTGGTTCTTTTGGCATTCACCGGTCTCTGAGTCTGCCAGGGAACTGGGATTTACGAAGAGCTGGTTGTTTCATGGGCAAATGTGCTTATAATCACTCAGCTCCCATGAGACAGTCCAGCCCACCTGCTGTACACACTGCCTTCCCCTTCCCTCACTCTTTCCTCTCATAATCAGGTTTGGAAGCCAAATCTCTTTGTATTTTGGTGGAGACTCAATTCAAAGGGGGAAGAGACATTACCAAATCACATGGCAGCCTAAGCAGAGCCAGAGCTGGGTCTGAGCTCTCGTGAGTTCTTTGTGTTATCTCTTTCTTCTTCTGAAATTGGAGGGAAGGGTGGAAAAATAGGTTTCACTTTTGACTTGTTTTGTTTGATTTGTTTTTGGAAAAATCTTTGCACTGGTGTTAGGAGATAGGACAATAAATGGAATAGAAGAATGCACAGGGTGGAAATGTTACTGAGGCAATGTAGTAAGATGGAAAGAACCCAGGAGATGGATTCTTGGGTCTCCTTAGTGGCTTTTTTGGTGAAAAGTCAGGTCTTGATTCCCTAGAGGATAAAGCTGATAGGTAGGTGAGACTGAGAAGGGGAGAGTTCTTTGGAAAGCTTTGTCAAGGGGAGATGTACATTTAAGGTCACAGGTATGAATTGCTAGTAGTTAATCCAGGTGTAACCACAGGTACCAAAATTGCTAACAATACAGGGTAGCAATGCCCAAGCCCACTGCATGGCAGGAATTCCCTGTAGGATCCCCTGGAAAACAAATCTCCCCAAGTCAACAGCAACAGAAGTACAATAAACAAAAAGTGGAGATGCTTCACTGCTTCTGGGATTGTCAAATACAAACCCTTGGGTCGTGCTGTGTGACTTGGGCCACTGCACTTTTACCAAGCCCTGAGGATTCTGGTGAGAAGATCTGGCAAGGCTCTTGGAGGTCCAGGGGTCAGTGTGGGCAGGCTCTGTGAGAACATTGTCCCTCCTCTCTGGGATCAGGGTGAGCTTCTGAGCAGGGCCAGGATAGGAGCTGCTTTTGAGTAATGTGCTGGCCCCACTTGGCAATATTCACCCTCCAGGCACACACTGATGCTGGAAGGGCCCATTGTAAGGGAGACTACTGGGTTGGCTTTGCTCCCCCATTTCTAAAGGGCATCTAAAAAACCTACCTCTGTGATTGCAAAGTTTGTGCTAGAGTTGTGTGTGGTGCAAGAAAAACACTGGGGCCTGAAAGTGGGGAAGTTTGTGTCTGACCTCAACTTCATTCCATGACCTCAGAAAAGTTACCTTTCTCTGGTCCTTGGTCCTATCATAAAGTTATGGGTTTTAAAATGTGTGACTTCATCCTAAGCTATTCCTAAACTCTGGGGCTCTCAATCCTGTTTCATCTAAATGATCTCCATTTTTATCTGGGTTACTTTTGAGGTTCACACAGAAATTGTATCTGAAAAAAGTTTTCTAAGCCTAGAATCCATTTGGCCAATGTTTCTCCTTGGGATCTTCAAAGGTTAACATGAGATATTTTATTTTAGCTTCTCTATGCTGTCATTGAGATTTCTTGCTGTGCTGAAGGAAAAACATATTGTCACTCTCTGTGGTTGCTGCCTCTAAGTGTTCACCTGTATGAGTAGCCAAGATGTCTTCCCCTCACCCCGTCCAGCGTCCCCAGCCCTGCCTGCCTGCACAGTCTACTCACCTGACTGTGGTTGTTGTCCCCATATCTCCCCATCAGGTTGACACGGTGACAGTTCTTGTACCAGAAAGCTCCTTTGTAAGACAGGGCGCAGTTGGTGATGGCTGAGTCTGTGTCCTTGTCATAGGTGGAGAAAGATCTGCCATTGTGGTAGGCCATGGAGTCACCTGAGAGGAAGAGGGAGAGAAAAATAAGGGCCTAACATCTCAGCTGCAGTTTCTTTCTGGGCTGTGAAGGGAAGAGCCAGAGAACCTTCTTAACAGTTGCTAAACCGTATGGTTCTGGGGTGAGTGGGCCTTGAACTGCAGACTCAAAGTTGTGCCTGAAAGTGGAGCTGTTGGGTCATGAGTGCCTCCCAAGGCCCATTTCTGACAGCAGCCTAAGAGGCAGGAAAAATGCTGTTGGTAACTGTAGAGGCTCTAGCCTCAGGGCCCACCTCTCTCTCTAGCTGGGGCCTTGGGTGAATCAAGCCTCTGCTCACCCTCTGTGCTCTAAATAGCACCAGCACCCCAATTCCTCTGCATCACAGTGTTGTGTGGCAGTGGCTACGAAGGTGTGCTCTGAGCAGGTAGAGCAGGAGGTATTTATGATAAGTGTGTTTATGATTTTCCTGCATTCTTTTTACAAAAAAGAGCTGAGAGTAAGCTGAGAAATTTTCGCTTAACAATGATGTGTGCTTGTTCCACATGCAGTAAAGTTAAGCCCTTCAGGTATTAGATGTTGTCAAAGAGCCTGTGTCATGTAGTTATTTTTTGAAATCTGTATCTGACTAGTGTTCTCTGATTCTTGTACAAGAAGCCCAACTCATAAAAGTTTATTGGGGAATGCAGTTTGTAATTTAATACATTGAACTTTGGAAGCAATTTAGTGGCATTTCTTTTTGTTGTGTAAAAAGATTTCAGGATGCCTAAACATTGTATGCTGCCATTTGGAGCAAGTCGTGGAAAGACTTAGTAACCGATGATGTTACCCAGAGCATGAGGATGGCAGGTAGGTGTGAATGTAGCAGATGCTCCCCTGTAGGGGCCTGGCTGCTAGCAAAGCAGGGGAAAATACAGTCTTACCAAAGTTGTCATACTAAAGGGAAATATGGTACATTTTCTCTTCGGAAATGCAGAGACATACAAGGGCCACATTTTTGCTGCTTGGTGAATTTGAATTTCTTTCTTTCTTTGTTTATTTCTTTGTTTCTTTGTTTCTTTCTTTCTTTCTTTCTTTCTTTCTTTCTTTCTTTCTTTCTTTCTTCTCTCTCTCTCTCTCTTTCTGCCACTCTCTCTCTCTCTTTCTCTCTGCCATGTAACAGTATCCTTCTTGCCCGAAGTCATCAAAACCAGAGGTATTTATTTTTAAGTAACAAGATGTCAGAATTCTTTGAGGCTCTCCATAGCTAGAACAATTTTCACCCCTGGCTATTCCTCTTTATTACCACCAAACTGCCATCTTGAAACAGCTTTGTGCCTCTTAGACTAAAGCTGAGCTGTTGACATCCCTTTATCTGCACACTTTCTCCTTTCTGGATGTTTCCTTTCAGGGCTCAGAAGGATTGGAAATGTGCCATAGCATCTGTCTTTTCTGTTTTCATACACACAAAAAGAGCCACCACCCAAAGCAGGTTTGGCTTGCATGGGGTAGTCCCTTCGCTCAGCCAATTCCTTTTTGATAACAAGAAAATCTCTGGCTACGCTTCTTGTTTCTCTGCAACCACTTTCCTCCCCTTCTAGCTGCTGTTTCACCTTGGGCAAGTCACTGAGTTCCTTTGAGCCTGCTTCCTTATATTTATACCCACATCTTGATTTTTGTGAGGACTAAGTGGGGATAATACAACTAATACATTTACAAAAGACAACGCCACCCAACAGACAATACATATTGTTTTCTTATTTCTCCTCAATGTGCAGCCAGAAAAATCCTACAAAGGCTGTATCAAATCAAAGCAGTTTTCAAAACTAGAACTAGGAATATGAACGGCACAGAATAAAAAGGTCACTGGAGAGGTAGTGGAGTGAGCTTCTGTTCATGTGGGTATGAAGGATGAGGCTGGATGCCAGGTAGCAGCGATGTCTTAGAAGACATGTTAGCAGCTGGTGACAGAGCAGATGCTACTCAAACAGCAGTCCATAGACCAGCAACACCAATGCCGTTGCTATCACCAGGGAGCCTATAAGAAAGGCATTCTCAGCCCCACTTGGACTTTCTGTTTCAGCATCTACACACTAACAGTATCTTCTACCCAAAGCACCGGGTTAACAAAGCACTGGGTTAGATGAGGGTTGAGAGCTTTGGGTAACCATTTTTCTTTAAGTCTGGAGCTGTTAGCTAAAAATGGGTGAGAAAGATATACGTGGGATGATCAAACACACCATGAATGTTTCAACTAAAAATTATTACAATGAAAGGCACAGTACTACTAATCCTCTTCAAAATATTACATACTCCATCTCACTTTCCTATCCTTCTTGGAAATGTGTCTTTTACTGTAATAAATTTAAAAACATTTTTCAGTATTCATCGTATTTTTTGATCACTCCGTGTATCTTTTGAATGAGGATTTATAAATCAATCCTGGTGGCCCAATTCTCAACCTTCGCTGTCTTTTAGTGACTAAAACACTTAACCAGCCTTTTTCAAGTATAGTTCTTCTGGATTAGTATTTTTGTCTAGTACATATTCAAGTATTGATTGATTCAATAAATGGAAGAAGGAAGGAAGGAGAGAAAGAAGGAACAAAGGAAGAAAGGGAAGGAAGGAAAGCAGAAGTTAGCTGGAAACACCGAGGCGGTCCTTCGGCTTCCGGTGTGATTGTCCCATACCTGCTGTCCCGCTGTACCCTTCCACCTTCAGCTTGTATCGGGTCTTGGCGTCTCCCACACTGAACCTGTCGTAAACGGCATAGGCTGTCTCTCCATGGTCTTGCAGGTCCACACGGAGCTCGTATTGCCCTTGGGCTGTGATTTTGCTCAGGTTATCTAGCCCTGCAGAGGACAGGCAATGGTTGCAAAGGAAGCACAATTGACTGACGCCATCAATCTTCTATTCCACCCAGTACAAAGCATCAACTGGGTACACTGGAAAGAGTATGTGTCACCAAGATACACTGGAAGCTTGTTCCACTGGGACCACAGGAGGTAAAATATATGATGTTTCTGAGCCTCAGGTAAAATCAGGTTATCATCAGTGCCTTTGTAGCCTCCCACCACATTATGAAACTCAGAGACAATAAGGGTGAAGGCACCCTTTAAATTCTGAAAATCCTTACTCACATAAAGCGACAGGCAGTGTTGGGAAGGATATTCTCAGGGTCAGGCTTGGTGCAGGCAGGTTGTTAGTGTGAGTGGCATGGATGGATGAATGACAGCAAGTTGGTGTTGATTTGGGTGATTTTAAATTGCAGCTCAGTGGCTCACTGGGTAGATCACCATGGGCAAGCCACTCAGCCTCTCTAAGGATCTGCCTCCTCATGTGAATGCACTGTGCAGTGGTCAGGAGGTCAGAGGTTATGGTTATAAGGGACCCATCTCCATAACTGGAGAGTGAGAGGGACCCATTTAGCATTATCAGGGGGTACAATTGGAACAATTCTGTGAATGGTTAAGTCACTGACTTAAGGGTAGATTAATTGATGAGGCTGGTTGTTGGCCCTCAGGATTTTTTAGGGACCTAAAGCCTTTAAATAGTCTCTCATATTGGGATTTAGATAGTCTGCCATATTACCAGAGCTCCTACTAGTAGAGCCTCTCTCCTTCTAACCCATTTCTCTCCCTTTAGGTCACCTTGTTTACACCAAATGCCAAAGCAGGCAGAAATGGGACATTTTGGATACAAGCATGCAGGGGTTTGTTACCAAGCCAGAATTCTTCATTGCGGTCCCCAAATCCAGCAGCATAGGCTTTCCAGTTTCGATAGAAGTCCTCACGCCCATTTTTGCGTCTCAGGAACACCTACAAACATAAGCAATGCATCTGGGTGCACTTGAGCCTGAAGGAAAGAAAGGGCTACTTTCTGGCAGGAAGAAGCATCGGACTGGGAAAGAGCACCCAGCCTTGCTCGGTCCAGCATTCACTTTCCATGTGACTTTGGGCAGGTCACCTCCCTTTTGTGACCCTGAACTATGCATGGTGTTCTCATCTGGGAAATGGGGACTGAAAATATTACCCAGCTTTGGGGGATAATGATGTCTCAGTGTAGGCTCTTCAGTTTTAACAAATATATCATGCTGGTGTAGGATACTGATATGAGGGACACTGTGTGGGTGGAGTAGACATATGGGAACCCTACTTTCCTATTAACTTTGCTGTGAGCCTAAAATTTCTCTAAGAATAAAATTTATTACTATCCAGTAATATGGTAATGGGGTTTAAATAATTCTTATTAAACTCTTAGAAAGTTTCTGGTAAGGAGTACGGGCTTAGCCACTACTAAGAAGTAATGGGTTTGATGATCACTGTATTTATACAAGTTGTTTGAGAAGGATTAGATGAGATTCATTTGAAGAAAATTATTTCTCATGTTATTTTCCAACCCACAATTTCTTTCCATTTCTTTGTCGAAAGGGGTCATTCCCAAGTTCCTCGGCACAACAGGCCCTGTCTTGCAAAGCCTCATGCATGTCAGTGTCACAATGCACAAGGAGGAGGTCATTTCCATTCCCTGTCCTGGTGTGCCCACCCTCCTGGTCTGAGAACTCTGGAATATGTCATGATACTCACGATCCAGCCACCTCCATCGGAACTCATGTCACAGAAAACCTCCAGAGCCTGGGTCTTATTATTGTTTAGATAAATGGTATAGAGGCCAGAGGTCGTGTCTCCATTCAGCATTGCTTGGGAGCAGTCCTTGGGGAACGGGTACAGGAGCCCAACTGCAGGGAAAGGAGAAATAATAAATCTCAGAGCTGGAGGATCAGGGTAGGAGCTTTCAAGACTGCAGTTCAACTGTTCATTGGTTTGATGTTTATTGGGCAAACAAAGTGACTCTCTGAGTCTCTGTTGCTTCCCAGACAGCATGAAGTTGAAACCCACTTTGTAGGGCTGCTATGTGGCCTAGAAGTCATGACATGAAGGGCCCACTCAGTCCCCCATACTGATGGACACTGTAAGCTATCTCTATGGGAGCCAGTTGGAGCTGCTGTGAAGGTAAAGTGCCAGGCATACCCAGGTACTGGCTGTGGTGGCTGTTTCCAGTATCCAGTGGGTGGCTTTCTGTGGTGCAGATGATTCTACTGGGGTACAGGAGGCTCTGAGACTTTGATAAAAGTCTGAAGCTCTGAGTCCCCCAGATAAATACATTTCAAACCCATGTATGGCTCCATCTCAGGCTCTTCAGAGAATTCTGAAATAAGGGCCCAAATCCTGGACCTGCCACTTGCTTAGTGTATAACACTGGAGAAACCATTTAACTATTCTGAGCCTGAGAATCTTGGCTAAAATGAGAATCCCTGGGAAGTTTTCAAGTGTAATCAAATGACACAAAAATTAACAACCTTATAAAAATGGGTAGTTTGAGGGCCATACTTAACAGACGTCCAGTGAGCTGGTAGTCATCGCAGTTCTTTTTTGGTCACCTGACACCACCTCCTCACTGTACTTTACTTACACAAGCTGTCTTCTTGCTTATGTCACAGCCCTAGCCTGAGAGCATCTTTAGGGTCCACTTGCAGTTCATGCTCCCTAAGATCTGAGGAAAGGGCACTCTCCTTGGCAGTCATGTCAGAATGTTTGTTGAGGTAAGTGGAAGGGCAGGAGGCAGCTCCCAGACCGTGCTGCCTTTACTCATGAGTAGATGCAGCTTCTTATGGAGGCAGTGAACAATCTACCCATTGATTGCTCACAGAAGATGCCCAGTGATGGGTGCAGAGGGGGCTCCCGGCCAGCACCACCCAAGGCCAACTCTAACTCAGGCTAGCTTTAAACAAGGCATTTAGTCTCTGGAAGCCTTCATTTATCACTTGGAAATTAGGCATAATAATCATTGTTCACTGTGCCAGTTTGGTAGGATGGACAGTTGTTATTTTGAACACTCTCCCAGGAGTTCAAATACAACATCTCATTAACCCTTAATGGAGTCTGATGACAAAAGGATGCTTTTTAGTCCAGTTGTACAGATGGAGAAACTGAGGCTTAGAGAACTTTGCTCAGTCAGCTTCAGAGATGGGGACTGAATCCAGATGGGTCCCCTACCCCTGTCTTCCATTCCTTTCACTAAGATGCTCATACCCTCATGCACCCACAGTCCCCAGGGTTCCAAAGAGTAACAGGGAACTGGTACTTTTCAGAGACTTATTTAGAAGATGTTATTAAGGAGTCAAAGAGGAAGCAGAGGGTTGATTCAGTTTCATAAAGATAGATCTCAACTCTCCACTGCTCCCTGGCCTCCTTACTTGTGGTGAAGACAGTCGGGATCAGCTTGCTCCTCAGGGGGCCTCTCAGTGCCTGGATCCTGGCTGTGTAGTGGGTGGATGGGCTCAAGTCTATCAGGCTATAGGAGGTGGTATCCGGACCCAAGATGACTTCCTAAGAAGAGAAGAAAAAAGCATAGCAGTTTGACCGTGGATATTCTTGGGTATATGTAGATGATGTGTTCATTTGTTCATCCGGTGAGAAGCCACAGAGCACTCCCTCTGATCCAGGCTCTATGTGAATTACTGGACCAGCAGAAATAGGGAGAATACATTATAAGCAAAGGCCCTGGGGCTGGAAGAGGGCAGAGTAAGTGAAAATAATGTGAAGAAACAATACTCTAAGTGTACTTGGTTTCAGATGAAGGAGCAATGGAAAAGGTAGGAAAGACTAAATTATAAAGGGCCTTAAATATCAAACTACAAAACTGGAAGCTTATCATTATAAGAAATGGGAAGATCTGAAAGGGTCTCAAACAGGCGACAATATAAACCCAACTTTGCTTTAAAAGAAACAAGTTGGTGGCAAGATGAATTGCACAATGTGCAGAGGACTTTGTGGTCAGTCTGGTCAGTGGTCTCTAAGTCTGGCTCTTTCTCACAGCTCTCCTGGGAAGCTTTAAGAATACCATGATGTGGAGGCCCCTGCTCAGACTAACTGAGCCATCATGGAGAGAAGCAGAGGCCTGGCCGGGTGTGTATTTAAGAAGCTTTCCAGAGGATTCTGATGCAGAGTCAGCTTAGAAACCTCTTGAGTCAGGAGATGATAACAGTACCTCAGTGGGTGGGGCATGGAGAAGTTTTGGGCTAACCCAGCATGATTTTCCAGAACAGATCTATCAGGAGAGACAGGTCTGGGACTCTCTAACTGTGTGCCTGGTCCCTGGACTACTGTCTGGAGCAAGGGATTAGTTTCCATTCCCAGGTGATCCTCTTTTTTTTCAAATCCACTTTGTTTCCAATTCTTTTTAGCAGATGACTTTGGTATCGGAGATTGGAATTCAACCAAACAACACGGCCCTCTGTCACACACAAGCATGGCTGGCTGGGTTTGGGAGGTGCTGAGTCAGTGTGAAGGCCCCTGGGAGGCTGCCTGCAGCCTGAGAAGCACATGTGTTATCCTGACTTCTAATGGGGAACCGAGTTCCAGAGAAGCTAAGAGACTTGCTACCATTCCATAATTTGTTGGTGGCAGAAGACGATCTTGCCTCTTGGTCTCTCAACTCTTTATATGGGAGTCTTCTCTACTAAGTTGATTCTCTTGAGTGAGAAATCTAAACCTGGGGATGGAACATGCAAGAAAAGTAAACCAGGATGAGTTCCTACTGAATACCAGTGACCTTCACGTTCCTCTCAGGTCTGGTCCCCAGGGAAAGATCAACTGTTAGATACAAAGCTGGGCTTACTGTAGTACTCAGGGGTACAATTACCTATCAGTTTTCCAGGTTGCTATGCAAAGTTGTCTTCTAGGCAAGTAGGACAGCTTGGAATAAGACTCACAACTAAGGCAGACAAGTCCTGGATGCCTAACTGTGAGGGGATCATAGACATGTGTAAGTGGGATGTCTGAGCATTGATCCTGAGAAGACAAGGAACCTGCTTCAGATTACGCCAAGTTAGTCTGTTGCACAGCCACTCAGGAATGGCCATGACAGTAACTAGAGACATGTGTCCACTCCTGCTTAACTTTGACCTATTGGATATTGGATATGCCTGTTTACCTCTTCTTGTTCCTGATGTCAATTGAAGTGAGAGTAAAGAATTGTAGGGTGTAAATATGCAAAGATGAGCGGACTGCGACAGTGACAGGTTTTTCATGCCAATAGAACCTTGGTAGATGCAAAGTGGGTGATAGAGCAGCTCCTGAGGGGCTGATAACAAGAGCTGGGGGCTTACTAATTATAGTGAGCAGAGCAACCCCAGTCTGGCTGATGTCTATAAGTTCATGATGGATGTGTACAAAATCAAAGATGCCTTTGGTGGCAAGGTGGCGTGTGGCTGAACTAAGTAAGGTTTGGTATGTTTGAAAGCTTTGTGTGAGAAACAGATTTCCAGATCTCCCCACACACCTCTGGTCCAGTTTATTCACTGGAGAAGCTCAGATAGAGAGGGGGCTTGGAATTCAAATCCACCAGATTCTACCGCCATGCTCAAGCTGGGTGTTACACTGGAATCATAAAATGGAGAGAAACTCTGCATATGGTGAGAGCCAGACTTATGGTACTGATATTTGGCATGCCCTAATAAAATTGCTAGGTACTTGCCAGATATTTCTATAGTGAATCCCATAATTGATAATCCCCGTGGGGCAGTTGGAACTCCCAATCAGCTGTTTTGTTCTTGGACCAAGTGTAAAAGGATAAATTGGGACTAATAGGTGCTGGTTGGAGACTTTAATTTGGAAAAGGGAGAATATACTAAAAAAAAGCTGAACCAAAACAATAAAATGAAGAAACTGAAAAAAAAATGCCATTCTGGAATGAAATGCCAATAATATATTTTAGAGCAAAGAGAAGATGATATAGGAAATGAATAAGATGCTAGAAAAAGACGAATGTACGGAGAATAAGTAAAGGACTTCAGGAATACAAGGTAAGATAACAAAAATGAAAAATCCAGTATCATGTGTGGAAGGTAAGCTTTCAAAAATCTTTTTCATTTGTCTGAAGGTCTAAAGCTATTGCAAATTAAAAAGTAAAAGAAAAGAAAGTTCATGGGGGAGGGACTAATAAGTAGCATTAACAATGGGCATAAAGAGTATAAAGAGTATTAGCAGTCACTGTTGTAAAGACTTGGTGAAATATGTGATAAATGTCATGTAATGATGTGAGGTCTGTGAGATCATATGTAGGCCAAATGTGCAGAAAGCTCTTGGTCTTTGCTCAATTTAACATTGAAGAACAAGGAATCTAGCTCCTAAAACATCCTCAAGTCTTGTAAGTAGTGGTTCTTGAGACTGGTTTGTTATAGACCCGGGAGCTGGTTAAAATGAGAGAGATTGTAGTGTATGATTCAAAAGGTTCAGCATCGCATCCAGTCCCTACTAATTTGTTGTTGTTGTTTAAACTCTGCTGCACCAGTCTCATGCACATTTCAACCAGAAGTGGGGGGTTGTTTATGTACTTCAACATACCTTGAGTGTACCATCCAGGGATTCGTAAACCAGGAGGTAACCAGTGACTGATGCCCGGGGAGGCTGCCAGGTGAGGAGAGCAGTTTCTGATTGAACCTCAGAAGCAGTCAAATCTCTGGGAGCATCCAGGTCTGGAGAAGACATTATCAAATCAGTCAGCAAACACAGGATGGGGAGGATTAAGGGGAGTAGGTTGAGGTTCCTTCCCTTCCACCAACTGGTGTGACTTGTGCAAGAACTTTCCCTGCTTATGGATGAAAAGATTGAACATGGGATCTTTAAAGACAGATTCTCCATGATTCATCTCTTCCTAAAGGTTGATTCCCATGAGTCCAATACAGTCCTGGTTGGCTTTGGGTGGAGTTCAGGGAGAAGGTACAGCTGTGATGACCATTACCAAGGTGATCACTAAACCACGTTGCTTATAAATAAGAGGAAGGATGAGTGCTAGTATCATCGTCTACCCCCACAGAGAAGATGTTCCCTGTGTTTCTGATTGCTAAAGATTGTAAAAAAAAAAAAAAAACTCTCAATGCATAAAATTCCATTAGACATCTAGGAAAAGCTGCCTGAAAAATCTTTCCTTTTCAAATATAGTTCCCTTCCTGGAATATGGATCATTAAATTTTGGGTTTAGGGCCAAGGAAGACTGCTTTACTACTTAAAAATCTCTCCTCTTAAAATCTTTTCCTCATCTGCAGGGAGAACAAGGTCATTTCAGTTGAAGTGGAAATGGTGTTTCTTCGGCTTCTGACTGAATAGCCACTGGTGACTCAGCAGGTGCTGATGTCATTGCATTGCAAGGGGCTGCCCCTTCTGCCCTTTGGGAAGAAGGCTGTGGGTGGGTGTCTCAGGGGACAGCTTTCCGCAATCTGTCTTTGTACCTGTTGTGAACCTGGTAGTCATGGTGGAGCTCTTCTGGGGTCCCTTCTCTGCAAATATTCTCAGTGTGTATTCCGTGGCAGGCTCAAGGTCAGTCAGAGAATACTCCACTGTGTTCCCAGACACGGTGCGTGTAATTTCTGGCACTAAACCTGAAATACACATACGAGGGTCATTACCTATTGCTGTCCAAGTCATCAGCAGGCTTGGCAAACAATGTATACACCTCCTCCTAACACAGAAACTTTCAGTGACCTTGCAGAGAAGCAGGTCTGATTTCTGAAACAACTCAGACTGTTTTCTCTCTCGAGTGCTCTTCTCATAGACAAAGGATTGATCCTATAGGACTGGATTTTCCAGGCACTCCATCAGAAGGTAGAGGACCTGGGTCAGGAGTTTTTCCATATGATGTCCTGGCAGAACTTGTCCTGGCACTGATCTAGAGGAGGGTTGCAGGTAACTCCCAAGTCTCAGCCTATCTAAATTTAACTTGTCTTATGATTTTTTTCCTCCTCCTTTCCAGGTACATATCTTTTTATAAATTACCATATATTGTCAAATAAAGGATCACAAAATCCTTAAGGCTGAGGGGTCACAATATTGATAGGTTCCCCAGAATCTGTTATAGCTTCTTGGGCCCACCAGGATCAGTCGTGTCCAATGGTAGAAAGCAAACCACCATGCTGTGGTGAATGTGTTTACTTTCTAATCACAGGGCACGAACGATTTTGGTTTGTCAAGGACAGAATGGCTTCCCCCACGTAGAACTTTTGGCACTAAAAATGGAAAAGTCTCTAGAAACATGGAAAAGTGGGTGTGATGCTTTGGATCTTAAATGTTCCCCTCAAAGCTGTGTGTAGAAGGCTTGGTACCCAGCTACTGGCACTTCTGGGAGGGATGGAAACAATAAAGTGCAGCCTAGCTAGAAGAAGTAATCAAGGCTAGTGACTGGGGTATGTCCTTGTATATTAGGATGCAGGCTCCAGTCTCTCTCTCTTACTCTCTGCCTCCTGGCCACCAGCAGGTGAGCAGCTCTGCCTCACCATGTGCTCCTCATCATGATGTTCTTCATTGCCAAAAACTAAAAGCAATGGGACCAGGTGACCATAGATGGAAAGTTTAGAGACAAAATAAAATTTTCCTCTATTTAATTTGATCTTCAGGTATTTTGTCACAGCAGTGGAAAGTTGACTGACATAGTTGATTACCTTATCTCATCAACTGCAAGCTCCCTTCCTCCTTTCTGGCCCAAGCCTTTCTTTAGTCTTGACTCCACAATTTCCATGATAATCATGGACTGTACCCTGGTTTACTTTAGGTAACATTGCCTTTCCTGTCTCAGAAAAGTTTCCTCGTAGGGATGAGAATTAAAGTGTAAAAAGAATAAATCAGAATTTTCCTATCCTGACCCCATCTTGACTGTGTCCTTACAAAGAACTTTCTCAGGTCTGTATCAAGGCTCAGTTAAAATTTTCAGAGGCCCCGGGCAAAGATTATGATGTCATCTCATATTATCACTGAAACAAAAACAAGATGGATCCATAAAACACACGACCTATATATATTCTTGGAAATTAAAACAGCAAAATTCTTTCCATGGTTGCTCATTACAAAATTATGGATCAGTTCATTGAAAAGGACTCTTTTTCTCCTCTCTCTTGTTTGTATCGGGTCTTACTTTCCTGTGCCCATAGCTGGCAGGTGCTCGAAGCAAGTGTTTAATCTGCCAACTGGGTAAATGAGCACAGGCAGTTGCAAAAACAAAGAAAAATACTTTCAGAGTTTTTCAATGCAATTTGCTTCCATTGGTCTCTCTTGTGGCTTCCAAGGAGCCAGGACTCAGTTCCACTTGATGTTATTTAAGATTTTAGATTCTGAACTCCTTTATAAGAATTGCTTCCTAGCAAGGGAGTTTCATGCTGCCAGATAGACTAGCAGGCCAGGAGGGAAGGCTAGGAAAATATGCAGAGCTGACATATATGCCTCTTGTTTTTTTCATAGCCTACTGGACTCTGTTAAGGTTGCAAGTGAGAATCATAGGAACATTGCTGGCCTTTCTACCTACCCATGCATTTTTGTCATCCTGTATCTAAACACAGCATGGACAAGGGAGAATGGAAAAAGTCAACAGTGAGACCCACACCCTCTGGAGTGAGGAGTGTTGGGCTAGATCTTACCTCTCTCCCCTGTGTAGGAGATGATGTAATTGTCCACAAGGGCTATGGCTGGCTGCCACATGGCCAAGGCTTCAGAGTCAGTGATGTTGGCTATCACCAGGCTGGATGGGCCGTCCAGAGCTGCAAAGAAAGATGGTGGGAGAGGGACTGGTCAAGATGGGGAAGGACATCAGACCGGAGCTGCTTGACCATCTACACTCCTGATGTTAGTTCACACTGTCAGGTGTCGAGGTCAGTCCTGAGTCCCAAACATGGCTTTGAGTCATGACACCTTAGCTTGTTGACTGCGTTCCTTTGGGCCTCTATTTCCTCACATCTAAAATGGGGATGATGATTCTGCCTGCATTTTTCTCAGTGTTATTTTGGTTTTCACATATGACGAATGGAAACATGCTGCATACAGTGAAAAGTTCTGAACATGTGAGAAAACATATCACCAGAGCTCAAACCCCATTTTTCTGTGAAAGAAACTTATACAGACAGTGGAGCCTTGCAGAGCTGCCCTGTAGGTTGAGGGCAGCTGTCGGCAGCTCATGTCATAGTCGAGGGATCTGAGCCTCAAGAGATGAAATAACTGGCTTGAGAGCCAGGGTGGACCAGAACATTTTGGGAGTGCCCATGGGTTCCTTCCTGTTTCACCACATATGCCCAGAGTCCACTTTAATTGGGGATGGCAACGCTGCCTTGGGACTTCTTTAGAAGAATAAAGGCCTGTGTGGTAGGGAGAACAGGACTCTGCGTTCAGATGAGATGTTTTAATTTTGTATTATTAACTGTATTAGGCAATTAGGGTATTTTTAACATTTCCATTCTCTGGACCTTTAATAGATTGGACTGGATAATTGCTCATATCTCAAAGGATAAATTGTTTAGAGACATAGCTGTCTGAAGAGAACTTTTCCACTTTATTCCCCCTTAAATGAGATTCATTATTTCCTTCCTTAACAGCCTATCGGACAAGTCAGGTTTCAATAGGGAAATGACTATTTTAGAAGAACATAGGGGTTGCAGGCAGAATGACCTGTGCTCATATCTGGTTCCAGCATTATGCAAATACTAATCATGTAGCTTAGTAATTTCCCCAAATCTCAATTGTTTTCTCTGTCAAATGGGAATCATAGTCGTTATAGGGATTAAACGTAGAGTGTCACAGCAGGGTCTGGAATACAGAAGCTTCCAAATAGAGAGTAGTCACTGAATAACTGTCAGCATGGTAGGTCTGCATGAAACACCTACTTGAAAAGGTCCTCACAGTGGTTCTAGGTACTGGAGGAAGCAAGGAGGTGGCAGGTGAACTCACACAACCATTCATATTTATAGATCTTTATGAGGGAGGGAGAATTACACTCATTTTGTAGAGAATGAAACTGAACGCAGAGGGTGGAGGAATTATCAGATGGCTTAAAAACCTAGTGGGTTCCACAGCTGAGATTTCAACCCAGGTCATTCGAAGTATGAGACTCATTCAAAGTTATTTGGTTCTCACAGTAGTGCAGGAAGTAGAGGTCTTAGAAAGTTAAGAAGGTCAAGGCCTCACAGCTCATCTGAGTCCAGGGATAGGCTCCAGTAAAGAATTTTGGCACCTGAAATGCAATTCACTTTCCACTAGATTTCATAAATAAACTTTTCTCCCTGCTGCTGATGACAGCAAACAAGGGATCTCTGAAAAACCAGGCCCCAACTCAACGCACCTGTGGTGAGTGACCCTGACACTGGTTCACTTTCCTCGAAGCCCTTCATGGCGATGACGCTGACGAGGTACTCCACCCCAGGGATGAGCTGCACCAGCCTGGCTTCCGTTGTGGTCCCATCTACTGTAACCATGGAGGGCATCCCTGGAACACAAAGGAGGCACAGTAAACAGTGGCAAATCCCATCAGTGCTTGTTTAGGGGGCCGCAAGGATGGGTGTGTCCCACTTCGAGATGAAATTACGTCTTTCTCTGCTACCATTCCTTTGACTTTTTCTCATTTTATCCCACCCTCTGGCATGAGGGAAAAGGCCTTACTTTTTGTATAATGCTTTTTCCGCTGGTGCGGATGCCAAAAACCAAGCCAGGAGAGGAAAAAGATGAAATCACAACGTACTAAAAATGGCAAGTCTCCGTTCAGCAGAGGGCTGGCATGTTGTGCCAATTTTATTTTCTTTATTATTTTTTCCCTGTAAAGTATATGGAAAGCTCACTATGGAACGTACATCTCAACTTCTTATCCATTATCTTGGTTTAGGGTTATACAGAGTTTGTTACTAGCAGAAATGCTACTTCTAGTAAAAAGACGATCATAGTCAAGGATGTTGCCTTTATATTTTTCAGCAAATTCAGAATTTACACATCTTAGAATTTCGTGGGTGGTGAAGAGCCAAACTCTCCATACAGATGCATCAGCATTCCTGTCACCAGCTGTCCTCTCTACACACCTCAAGCGACATAGAGCTTACTCCCTGCTGGAATGTGGTTAGATGGATTTCACCGAGACCTCTATCACAGCCCTGTGTTCTGAACTACAATTCAACAACTCTGCTAAGGTCCCAACTCCCCACTGTGTAATGAGACAGACAGATTTTGGTGTCTGAGACAAAAATCTCATACACAACCAAGAGCAACTTTTAAGATCTGTGTGCTCAGGAAGAAAAGGACACTGTACAGAGAATTTTCTGTAATTTTGTTTAAAAAAACACTCCAAAAACTAGGGATGAATTTCTCATAGAATTTTAGGATTTCAAGGCTAGAAAGGATCTTCATAAAATGTCCCTTCCCAAAGATGATGCTTTCAAGGATCTTATAGGACTTTACAAATAGGATCTCTTCAACTGGTCTCAAAAATGAAGCAAGTAGCTTTCCTTTAGCCATGTGTTTGGAGATAATCATGGTCTCTTTCACTCTGTGATCAAACCCTCCATGGTCCCTTCCTCCACTCTACCAACTTTGAGTCTCCTACCTCCGCTGATGGGCACATAGGTAACTCGGAAGCTCTCCACCTGGGCAGTGGGTGCCTTCCAGCTGACAGTGGCTGCATTCTCAGTGATGTCTGAGAAAATGAGTTCCTTTGGAGATCCCATGGCTGTCAAGGAGAAAACACAAGAGAAATCCAGATATGGTTAACTGTGTTTTCCATGAATGGTTTTTCCTGGATCAATCCTTCATTCAAGAAAATTTAGCACCTAGAGTGGATGTCTGAGCCAAGCCTTTAGAATGAAAAAGGTGTGACCCGTGACCAAGGTGTGATTTGCTAGAGACAATCATCCTTTTGTTCTAAGTACCAGCCCATGGGTGTTATTGTGCAGTCATTCATTTCCACTAAGGGGAGTGTTAGCATCTTGGTTGGTTTTCAAGGAAGCGAGAGAGAGTGGTTTCACAAATCTGAATGTATTCCCTTTTCATTTTTTATTTTGCTTTGAACACTTTTTCAAATCTTTGAATTCTAGTTTATTAAATAATGCAAAGACATGACAAGTATATAGTTAATATGCAATGTAGAAGGTATAATCCTCACGTGGAATCTCCTTGGAAGAAAATGTGTTTGTAGCCCTTGAATAGAAGGCATAGGTGAGACTCTTTTCTTCAACCAACATTCTTGTGATGTGACCTTTCTATTTCACAGGACTGAATCGCTGGACCACATACATACGGGGCTCTTGGAGATAATGTGCACATAGACGACACGTATCTTGACAGCCCACTGGTGGAACTGAAAGGAGGGCCACAGCCAGGGAGCAACCAAAGGCCATCACCAAAGTTAACCACCACTGGACACTGGATCTATCCGTGAGGAAACTCATGTATCCAGTGGGAACTTTCTGCTCTTGATGTTCCCTACCCCAAGCCAATTTCCTCTAAGACTTTTCTGTGTATTTTTTGGCTCAGATTTTTATCCACTTCAGCCAACCATGTTTAGACGGGAATTCAGGAAACTATTTTCAGACTCTAGGAGAGCTCATTTCCTCATCTTTTCCTTTCTTCAACCCACATCAGTCATCAAGACCAATGTCTGCCTTTTTTGATCATCCAAAACATCTATCTCCTCCTGCAGCTTTCTTCTGTGACCTGTGAACCACTCCCATACTCTGTGACTGCCTGTTTTTTTTTTTCTTCCTCTTGTGTATAGAAAGATCTGGAAACCACAAGGTCTCAGGAGCTTGCAAGATCTTGATGGTGCAAGACACTGCTGGGTGACTGGACGTCCCAGGACAAGTCTCTTCACTTCTGTGAACTTCATTTGCTCTGTCTGTCCATTGGGACAGCAGTGGGCACCCACAGGAATGTTTTGAGGATTAGCAGAGATAATGGAAGTAAAACCCCTAGCATGACATCTGGCACACAGTAAGAATTCAGTAAATGCAAATGTTCTTTTTCTTTGTTTTCTTTCCCACGTAGCCCTTCCTTCTGTGGGCCCCTCTGGATTTTAAGGTCTACTTTGGAAAGATCTAGTTGACTCCAGCTGAGCAAAAACCCCACGGAGTCCATAAACTCAGGTATACAGGATCCTCCTCTGCCTGACTGGGTCACTCCGATTTTTGCTCTGACTGAAAGTCTTGCTGGAGTAGGATTAGGCACAATTTAGAAGTTGCGTCTTTCTTCTCCAGTCTCCAATTTTCTGATAAGATGGCCATAATAGCTGCCCTGTCTTCCATACTATAGGAACTAAGGGCTCCATCCATCACCCATTTCAGGGATTTGCATGGTAACAGTGGGAGGAGGAGAATGGCTCTGTAACCTAAAGCAGCAGCGTAGCTGTGGTGGAGATCCAGCAACAACAGGCACCATGTTTTGGGGCCACAGAGCTTCCCAGGTGACTTTAGCCTGTTTCTGTTTGCCGTATATGGGGCCCATAAGCTTACTGCCTTACCGCAGATCGCAGTGGAAAGAACTGAATCATGCATATTGAAAAGCTGGGGAGACCAAGGCAATGCTTCTTGTTTCTTTCCAAAGGATTCTGTTATTTTAATCTTCCACTAGGGAAATATATGGAATTACTAAAACCTTGCAAGAAGACTAAAAAGGGCTTCTATTTTCTCCCTGCATAAATTTTCTGCCCCAAATCAATAGCAAATGTTTCTCATTAGAAGGCAGTTAACAATTTTTTTAAAAAGTCCCCTTTTGACATAATTTTATTGAGCATTTAATATACATTAGTTCCTGTGTTGAATGAAGGGGAGGACTGCTATATGCAGTAGGACTTAAAGCAGGAATTTTGAGGTTGAACTAATAATCTGGGTGTGATTTCTATTCTGGCATTACTATTTACAAATGCTTCAGCCCTGGGCCTCGGTTTTCACATCTGTTAAATAGGTTTAATGTGGTACTCTTCCCCTTTGTCTGCCTGTGTTTTGGAAATTCAAGGAGGTCGCTGGCTGCATGTGGTACAAAGTATGTGCTCTATGGTTGGTGGGAGCATCTTTAAGGTATCTGGAGGAAGGTATGAGTATGACTTGGCTGTGTTGAGCACTAAGAGCCTGGGTGCAAGGAACGATGGCCAAGAAGCTGTTTCTTCGGAGTCCCTGTCCCAGGCTCAAGACAATGTAAATGTGACTCATGGGTGGTTTCAGGTCCACCTGAACTGAGCTGGAACTGAGAACTGAGAGAGTGGGCAGGGTAAGAGAGCAGGCATGTTCTGGGAAGTGGAGGAAGAGGTACTGACAACCCTACTGTCTTAAAGGATGGAAGAGAGTTCCAGGATAAGAACTGTGTGGGGTGGGCATGAGGACAGGTTAGACGAGCATTTTGCGGTCCTCACTTGGAGCACCCTCTGTGATTGAAAAGAGAGCTTTACAAGAGAAGCCCAGAAGTGAGGGCTCCAGAAGAGAATGGCAAAGTCATCTTACCCATTTGCTGGGATTTCTTTCTTATTTTCTGCAGATTCTGGTACCCTGAAGATAGTACCTACAGATAGGCTGGCATTTCAGTTCATGAAGGGGAAAGAGGCATCTCCTCAAGAGAGACCAAGACTATTACAAAAAAGTGGGTCCAACCACAGAAGTCATTGCAAGCACACAAGCTGACCATGGACAAATGACAGTAATAGTCTGAGTGCCCGTCAATAGGAAACTGGCTAAATAAATAATGTATATGGGATTTTCTCCAAGTGCTATTCATAAGTAGAACACACACATACACATGTACACACACAGAGAGAAAAGGATGAAAGAATAAGAATGCACTAAATGGGGCTTAGCAGCCTAAGCCTTGCTAGCAGGCGGTCCTGAGTTCGATCCCCAATACTGATTAAAAAAAAAAAAAGAATGCACTGAACGTTGCATTCTTCAAAAAAGAGTTAAAAACAAATAATCTTAGGTTGAGTTTTATCTATTTCTGAAGGGACAAGAAGTGGCACTGTTAATTGTTTCTAGTTAGAGACACTGGGTACTGCAACACAGCTGAATAGAGACTCCAGTGTATATCCTTTTTAACTGCTGAGTATTGGTCATGTAGCCCATTAAAAACAAAATTACATTAATACCACAAACCTAATAATAGTTACTCTTGTTGCTATGGACAGAAACATTCTATTAGACATTTGACATGCATGATCTTATTTCAACCTCATGGCTGATCTTGAGTTGAATTCTGTTTTCCAGAGGGAGAATTTAGGTCCAGAGAGAAAAAGAGAATTGCTTAACAGCTGCTCAGAGGGATAGTGCCATATTCAATGCCAACAGTTTGTCCAGAGACCACTGCTTAACCAACCGCTAGGGTATTTCTTCTCCCTGTTGCTCTGGGAATCCAATGTGGGGAGCGTGTGCTTGGGAGAAATGCTTTTTAAGAAGGAGTTGCAACAGCTCGTTATCAGAAGGAAGACAGAGCATCACATAGGGGATTAACAATGGTGTGAGAGAAATGGGAGAGGAGAGTGAAAGGATGAACAAACACAAAGGAAAGTACAGAGCTGATGAGGTGAGGGTATGTGCTAGATGTCTGCGGTGTCATAGCATTTTTTCCTGCCTTTTCCCAGTCCAGGATCACAGGAATGCAGATGCTCAAGACCACACAGATAGATTTTGCACTTGTACCTATAAAGATAGGTACAAACATACACATACATGGCTGCACACTCATCCATGTGCACATACATACATATGTGTGCGTGTGCACACACATTCTCTTTCCTTTGGCTGTGAACTCAAAGGACCCAGAGAGGGGAAACTAAGAGAGGGCCTTGCCAAAAAGCAGACTGTGCTTTTTCTTTTGTTCTGAAAAAGCAAAATAAAGCAAGCAGCTCATGATTATTCAGTCTCCTTTTCTTGCTTTAGAACTAGAGGGCTTCTAGAGAAAAAAAAATCAGCGAAACAAAATTAGGGATCAGAAGTAAACTTTAAAGACCAGTGTTTATAAACTGAGGTCAAAATCAGACTCTTGTCTCTGATCTGGAGCTGTTTTATGGGCAGCCACAGGAGGAGGAGCCTCACATTTGCAGGCTGGAATGGTGGGGGGCCGTGCATAAGGAGCAGTTTTTCCTTTCACTAGGTTGCTGCTTGGATTGCAGAATTTTCTCCACCTCCACAGAGGGTGATTACAATTTCTGTGGGGTGTTCTGTGGGGCTTATTAAGTCCTGAAACTTAAGATAATAAAAATGCATCTTCACACAAATATTTTGGAGTTTTTGCTAGTGTCTGGTTTTATGTCTGTCCAAGATGGCACATGTATACAGACATTGGTCATTCGTCTTTTTGCTTATATTAATTAGGGCTAAAATATGTGCTTATTTAGATTCTACACAAAATCTATCTGTGTGGTCTTGAGCAAGGTATATCACCTTTCTGGGCACCAGATTCTTCAGGCACACACAGAAAAGGCTGACCTACAGAATTTCTCTAGTTTCCCCTCTGTGATTGTTCCACTCTGATTTTTCTTTGAAGCAGTGTCTCTGTGAGTGCTGTTTCTGTATCTCTCTTTTTCCTTAAAGTATTTACCCATCTCTTGTGGGTCTTTCTTTTTTTCTCTCTGAAGAGTCACATTAGACCTAGTATTAAGAATTATGTTATTAACCATCTTTTCTTCCCCTCTTGTGTTAGCTCATATGGGAAAGATTTATTTCCCACAGTAAATGCCTTTAGGGTGATCACAAATCTCCAAAAGAGTTCATGAGTAGCCTGTCAGCTTGGCCAGCTCACTTTTCCTTCCTTGCTGATCACAGTATTATTTATTCACATGGACATCTTATAAATATTAATCTTTATAGGTACAAGTGCAACTTCTCCCATTGTCCTTGATGTAGGTGACCCGAAGTTTTGGTCAAAGAACTCAGAAACTGTTATCACTGGACAAAACCCCATCAGGTAACAGGTAAGAAGAGTCATTGGAATTTTTTTAAAAATGGGACACTTATGAGGATGATGCAGTAGACTGCATGTGATGGCTCTCACCTGCCAGTGCCTTTGCAAGTGTCATCTTGGTGAACCCTGGCAGTCTTATTATGTAAACAGCATCACACTTTTTTGTGCCAAGTCTTAACACACTGTCCAAGGTAACATGGTCTGTGATCTGAATGCAGGCTTATATCTGTCTAAAGCACCTGTGACTCCCCCATCCTGTAGGAAGCGCCCCAAGTCAGCACACTGCTGTGTTCTCTCCTGTGTGTTTACAGTACCTGTTGTTGCTTTGGCGCTGACTGGCTGGGATCGCCTTCCATTGCGTACTCCATAGAGTTCAATTTCGTACTCAGTGGCCTCTCTGAGATTTGTTATGTCTCTGGTACGTTCAGGGGAAGGAAGGATTATTTCCTGAGGTTCAGACTGCTTTTTGGAATCTCTGATTTTGAGAACAAAACTGTCAAACATCCCTTCATCAGCTGTCCAGGACAGACGGAAACCATCTGGGGTGGCATCTGAAACCAGAAGGTTGTCAACTTCTGGTTCAGCTTCTAGAAGGAGAGAAAATGGTAGAAGAAGGAGGAAAGAGAACATCACTTAGCAGCCCATGCAATCTTCTCTCCTGTAAGGGTATCAGTACTCAGTGATACCCTGGATTTCACAGATGGATGCATCCTGAGATACAGAAATAAAATCATTCAGCATTAACAAGTAGGAATAGGAGTGGGGAAAGTTGGAGTTGATACATTCAATACAAGCCAAGCATTATGCTTGTATCTGTGAGTTTTGTCTAAAAGCAATTCTATAAATCCACATCTGGAATTAACACTGGCCCCTCCCATGTATTATTAAACAAGTTCAAAGCCAGTAACTTGTTTACATTAGCTCTCTGTCTTCCAGTGGCTGAGTGCCCATCTGCTGTGGGACCTTTTACTTTTCTTTTTATAAAGACAAATAAACCAGCATTAATGATCTGTAGAATTGCCCATGATGATTCTGCTGATTATACTTCCTTGGAGCCCCAGGAAAATGGCTTTTAAAATGTTATAGTTCTTTTACTTTGTTCTTGGAGCTGATTTAACGAAGAAGACCCCTACTCTTGATTTTCTTTCCATTTGACTTTCTTTCTGTGCTATTTTAATCATTAGATATGGGTTCAGATAGTATAACTGAGGCTTGGAACCTCTTGAGGCACAGATTTTGGACCCAGAGGTTCACCTTGCATTGCCTTAACTAGACAAAACTCAAAGTGAAGGTAAATCTGGAGCTGAGTTTCCCATAGTACACTCAAAGTAAAGGAAGATATCTTCATTAAATGCTATTCATTGTCAAGTAAGTTTAGAAAATAATGCCCTCTTGGAAATACACAATGCAAATAAGATATTGTAAAAAGCCCTGTAGTCAAGAATCCTGTTTAACTCAAGACTTCCAAACTTACTTGAACATGGAACGTCTTCACCAAGTGGGATCTTTAGCCATATGCTAGTGATCTCCAGAAAGCCTTTGGGAAACACAGATTTTTGGCTAGTAAAGTGGTTAATTTTGTATTTATCTGGAAATTATTAGTCTTGAGAAAATGATGGATTTAGTCTGTGATGCAGAATCTCTCTGCTATTATTTAAAAAGTCCTGAGAACAAGCCCACTGAGTAAGTTTGTTAAGATCACAGTTGAGACTCTGAGATGGTAAAAGATTTAAATACATTTTCAAAATATACTCATTGGTATATTTCTTCTGAGAAGGCTGAAATATAGCTAGGATCAGCTAGAATGAACACAAGGGAACGTGATGTGGAGTAAGTACACAGGAACTATGGGTGAGACATGACTAAACAATTGGGGGCACCAAGAGGAAACATTTTGACCTTCTCATTTCTGGGATGGGAGTGGGGAGTGCTCAACAGATACGTTAAGACCAGGGGATGGTGGGGAGAATATGAAAGAACAGGTCACTTCTATGGAGAAAGCAGGGAAGGTGGACAACAATGTTAAGATCATGAAGACCCTGGAGACAGACAACGTAGATGGGGGTCAGGAAAAGGGGGAATGGCTCACTTGAATTGCAATACCTGTAATAACCTCAGCCCTCAAGGGCTTGGTTTGGTGCCCTTGGGTGAAGCCAGAGACTATAACCTCATAGCCAATGCCGGTTATGAGCCCTCTAAGCTCCAGCTTCCTCTGGATTCCTGAAAGTGTGAATTCCTGGGGGTCCAGCAGCTTCCCAGAATCCACCACTGTTACTAGAAAGCTGTCAAAGGCATTCTCCGATGCCATCCAGGAAACTGTGAACCCGTAGGGATTAATGTCGGAAATGGTTATGTTTTCCAGGAAGGGCAAGGCCTCTGAAAGAAGGGAGGGTGAGAATAACTCAGGTTAGCACCACTGGCCTTGCTAGGACAGCACAAGTCTCAAGAACACTGATGGATTCCCAACAAATCACCTCATGTGCTATATATTCAGAAAATGAGCATTTAATAAGAGTTTATTTGATGCCAGATACTGTTACCTAGTGTAATTCTCTTAGCAAGCCTAGGGGATAGGTGTTATTTCCGTTTAAGTCAGAAAACCGAGTTCCAAAAAAGTTGTTCACTTGGCCAGATTCCCAAGCCAGTGTGTGAAGGATTAAAAGTGTTTAGCTGAGTCTGACTTCAGAGTCTACATTATTTCTCTCTATACAAAAAGAATGCCTTGTGTTGGGCTTGGACACCTCTATCTACTTTGGGTTTGGAAGGAAATTGCCTTTTATTGTCTCTTTGTGTTTTGCAAGCATACTTTCTTTTTGGTAAAACTTTCTAACTCACTTCTACTTCACATTATGAATCAAGTCCCTTGGACTAATTAGTAATGCATCTTCATTAGCAAAGATAAGAGAACACAGTAAGTTTTTTTTTAACTTATCAAAATTGACTATGTTTATGGCCCAATTTCAAGATTTGCTCATTTTTTGCATCTTAATTTTCTGGATAAAGTTAGAGAGCAAGGATGTCTGCTGTCATCCTGTATCCATTCATTCATCAAACATCTGTATCCCAAGCATTCTGACTTCCCAGATGCCCAGGGGTCTTTTCACACACTAAGAGTCTCGAAAGGAATACGCTCATGTCAGCTCAGTCTCCGTCTTCTCAGTTGAGGAGGGCTCACATTCATTATCCTACTTGATAGTCACAATGACACTGTAAGGTATTGGTATTGCTACTTGTCTGGTCCCTGACCTCTATAACCTTTAAGAAAACAGAAAGACCATGATTTGTCAAAGATCACACATCTACCAGGTGGCAACACTAAGATCCATCGGGGTATTATGATTGTGAGTTGCATATTCTTTCCATATCCCAAACCAAAGTCTAATTCATAAACTCCCTCAGTGCTGGCGAGTCCAGAGACACAGGCAGGACTAGTGGAGAGGGTCCAGCACCTCCTCTGTGGTAAAATAGCACTAAAAGAGGCTGATAGTATCTATTTTTTACTGGCAGGGCAAGGGGATGGGAGTTCAAAGGCCAAGGCTCAATCAGTGGCATCTAGTTTAGAGCTTCCTTTTCTAATGGAGCTATGGAAACTTTCAAAGTATAAATGACCCCGCACTAATTCCCATGGACTGATCCATGGTATGTAAAGAAAAATGTTTAAAAGAAGGATTTGGTGATTGCATGAATAAGTGGACAGATACCCTTATCCCCTAGGCAGAAACTTAAATTTTGCTGTGGCTTGGATTTCCTGTAGTTATTTTGAAGCGCTTGATATTTATTTTCAGGCATTTTTTTTCAGAATTTCCAAGAATCATTACTCTGTTAAAGGCAGAAATGAAATCCCATACACTTAGTAAAAGCCTTCTTGGTGTGCCAGACATGGGTCTCACATTCTGTTGCTTGGTTTTATTTTAAATAAGTGGGTCTCTCTTTGATAACTGGCCTCTTTGTACCTCTGTGTGTGCTATCAAAACAGCTAATTCCAACCAAAAGGAGGGCATTCAGGCTAGTGAGTCAATGAAGGACTTGTTTTTTCAAGTTCCTCCTGCTCATTATTTTTTTTTTCTTCTTCTTCCGTATGCTTCTTTTAAAGCACAGTCTTTTCATATCATGGATTAGCAGAGACAATACTGTAACTGATCTCAGATTCCCGAGACCTCAGCCTCCCTTTCTTCTGTCTGTTCAGTAGGAGTCGTGCAGGAGGCTACAAGTAAGGGCCTGATGGAGTTTGTGGTCAAGCCTCTCCTTGAAGGCAAAAGAGCATTCATCTCATAGCTACTCCTCCCAGCCGCCCTCAGAAAGTACAATGGAGGCTGATCTGAATGAGTTCACTCATCAAATAATGAGGCAGGAAAAAATAAGCACTTTTTCAACTTATGTTAAGATTGTCCTATGTTCTCTTACAAATAACAGGGAAGTTGTAGTTGCATACCTCTGCTTTTTGTATCTAGGCTTGTTATTTGCTTATTTGCAGAACTGGGGATAGAACCCAAGGCCTTTTGCATGCTAGGCATCACAGAACAACACTGCCAGACTTGTTGGTTACTTTTATCAGGACCACTGTCTCCATAGTGCTTGCAGATAACAGAAACTCTCAAGCATCTGTAAAATGCTCACTCAACACCAGGAAGGTGCATGTTAACCTCTGAGATGAGATGCCAGACACAGCTGTAGGTGTCCACACTCCATAGGCAAGGGAAATGGTGATCATAAAAGGGGAAATTTGCCAAGGTTACTTGGCTAAGATGTGGAGAGACTCGATCTCAGAATCCTCACTCTTCTAAACACCATCCTGCTCCCACATAAATATTGAATCCTATTTACTGATATCTCTTACAGCAATTTAGACACTGGAAGAGACTTAACAGTGTGAAAGTCAGATGGCAAAGTCTGCCTCCTGGAAATTACCATGGGTGGAGAACAATAGGGTTCTAAATACTTTTGACTGTTTTTCAAGCTGCAGATTTTGGTAAGTTGACATCACCTGCAGCCTGTGTGACTGACTTGGGTAGGCAACTGTATCATTATGTAATTCAAGGGGATCTTAAAAGTCAAGTTCTATGAATGGGTCAGATTTAATTAATCTTGGAACCTATTTGCCATCCTCAGTTGAACCTTTATCAATCTCTGTCTCTTATACTTTGAAATTGAGTAATAAGATTTTTTTTAAGGAAAAAGGTTATTATATTTTGGGGGTAGGTAGCTTATGAACTGCTTTTACACAGCATGACTGGTGGACAAAATTCCTGATCCAAGCCTTTCCTAATTTAGAATTCACTCATTAGCCTAAACCTCAAAGCTGTGAATAAGGAAGTTTATAAAACTGTGCCCCCCCAAAAAAATCTCTGAAAGTTTTCTGCACCTGTTGGAAACATCACATCTATTTCTTAAATTGGCTCCTGGGGACTTGTTTTCTCCAGGAGTAGCCACTCTTTTCCTCCGAAGCTCAGATGTTGTAGTACGAATATTTTGAATAATGCTACATTGCAAATTATATGTCCTTTGGTGGATGAACGGATAAAGAAATGATAGTAAATATGCCTGGAGGGGTACCAGACAGCATTAGAAGAGAGAAATTCTGTCATCAGTGACTATCCAAATGAAACTGGAGGACAGTACGCTAAGTGAAATAAACTGGGCACAGAAATAAAAAACACTCCCTGATCTCACTGATATGGGGAATCTAAGAAGTTGAGCTCATGTAAATTGAGTATACATATATGAAAATGTCACTTTGTGCCTCATAAATACAGACAACTGTATTTTTCAGTTAAAAATGAAAGTAGGGAAGTTTACAGCTGAGGTGAAGATTACATATCGGATTGAATCTTCCTGCAGAATGCCTAACTCCTTTCCCCTCTCACTGGGTAGGATTCTGAAGCAACAAGTGAGAACCTTGGAATACCTGTGATGACAAGGGCAGTGAGAGGTCTGGTGGGAGCACCAGCCCAGGTGGTCCCTGCCACACTGTCATAGCCAGTATTGGCCACCACGCTTGTGATGTGAGTGTGCTGTGTGTCTCCTGGGACTATGAATTGCTGGGACTCATGCAGTGAGTGAGCATCGCCCTCGCTGATCACAATCTTTGCAAAGAGCCCAACTCAAGTGGTCCATAACACATTGAAGCTGTTAGCAATAACATTGCTAATGATTAGTGTGGCCAGCTCTGGCTCTGGCTCTGAGGGGTGGGGAGGGGAAGGAACATAGAGAGAGAGAGAGAGAGAGAGAGAGAGAGAGAGAGAGAGAGAGACAGAGAGACAGAGACACAGAGAGACAGAGACACAGAGAGACAGAGACACAGAGAGACAGAGACAGAGACAGACAGTGAGAGAGAGAGACAGAGACAGAGATTAAAAGAAGCAGATTTCTTCAGAATATTGCCATAGAATATGAATACATCAGTATTTCCAAATATTTGAAGAAAAGATAGTATATTAGACCATGTCAACACCAGCATTGATTACAACAGAATACATTGCTTTTCATGCAAGTATAAATTTGTATGGTTTTAAGAGATAGATATGACTGTATGCTAACTCCTTATGAAGAAAAATGAATGTATCATTAGAGTGGTAGCTAGGATTACATTTTCTGAAGTTTGTAATGGAGAACTAGGCCTATAAGATAATCCCAAGAGTTTCCTCATTGTAGAGATTCTCAGAGCTTGTTCACATTTAAAGGCTCTGATGAGCTGCTTCTGTGGATAAATTTATTTAATTTTGTTTAGCTCAACATTTCATCAACTTACTGATCAATGACCTCTGACTCAGAATATTCTTTGAACATCTTCAAGAGCTAGTATTCCATTGTATATGTTTTAGAAAATACTCTTTGACATTTTCTTAGTTTTCTTTGATATATTTGGATTGTACAACTTAAAGACAACATCTCTGTATGAGAAATTCTCCAATGGTACTTAGAAATACAAATATATGTGTCATGGAGAAATGTGTATCTCATTCAAAATACTATAAAGATGAAGACAGCTTCTATTTAAAAAATCTGGATAGGTGCAGAAGCAAGAGGAAATCTTCTGAATTAAAAAAAAAATTTTTGGTTAGAAAATTTACTTCTCAATTTGGGAAGATTGGGAAAGCTGTCTCTTGGTTCTTAAAGTCTAGGCAACTCATTCAATGTAAGGAGCATTATGCCTTTTTCAACTGGAGTATATCTAAGGTCTTCTAAAGGCTCATTTATCCTTTCATACTAATACCAAGACTGTATTTTTGAGAGAGGCAACAGTGTTGGAGGACTGAGACATTTGGAAAGGATTTAGGATTGGTAAGAGGCAGTCTTTTTTCCTCTGTAACTTGGGAGTTGCTCTATTTCAGTTATAGTATTTGGAGGCAAGAGGCGAGTCTTTTGAATAAACTTTAAGTGCACATCTGCACTGTATAACTTGATGTTCTAAAGTCTCTGAGGTCAAATAGGACCTGTCTCAGAAATAGAACACAGCTATGTATGATATGTGGAATTTTATACTTATTAATTAGTTTGCAAAGCTGATAATGCTGTAGCTTCAGCTACCGTGAGAATAAATTTCTTCAACCACATGAGTTATAAAATTTTCCCAGTGGAATTCTGTTCTTTCTCTATATTTTGTTTAAAAAAGGATGTATGCTGGGGTTCTTTTAATGCTACTAGATAAGGACTGGCATTGTGAACACATTCACCATGTAGAATAAGACCTTGGTACTTAAGATCAGTTTTACCTTTATCTAACTCCCAGAGGATACAACTAGGTTGAAATGTGACGTACAAATAATGAAAAAAAAAAAAAAAAAAAAAAACTAAGAGAGAGAATGCTAGTTAACATGTGTTTAATGTTTCCTGCAAGAAGGAATATTTTTCTCCTATCATTTCTGACTCTTCTAACCCAAAGAAACAATTCTTAGACATGCAGTCTGCTTTCCAGAAAGACAGACATGTTCAAAATTTTCATACTCTGAGTAGTGTCACATGCACCAAGATTTGTATAGATGGTGAAAAGAAAGAGATTCTAACACTTTGGAACAGATAGCATTGGATGACAACACGTACTTCACTTAGTAAATGTCAAAGGAGACCAGTTTGTTTGCAACGAATCCAGACAAATGAAAATATCAAGTATAAGATGACAATGCTGAGTTCTGTCATGCAGTTCTTAGGTTATGACCTAGCATCTCTTTGAAGCATTGTCATTCTGCTGGGAGAACCATTATGTAAAATCCTGGTACACAAAAATGACACTTCAGATTGTTTTAACCAAGGAAGTAAAAATGGCAGGCACATATTTCTATGAATATGATACAGGCAAACTTTGATTAGAAAGACACAGCCAGAAGATCATGGAAGGTATTACAAAGGATTATTCAAGACCAGATGAAAGATGGTTTAGAAATTCAACCAAATGAAGTCACATTAATTCTATACAAATAGAGCAGCTCCAGATGGGATTGGATATTTAGGAAACAGAAGTTGACACTAACATTCCTTAATTTGGGGTGAAGGATATTTTAAAGTTTTCAAGCTTTGGCTTGGTTGGCTCTATCAAACTTGAGAAGGATCTGGTGAGTTGAGGGAGGAAAACTTGGGAGATGAAGTTCGTGGAGAGAGAGGAACCATAACGGGAGATGCCCGTGATCGCCTGGGCCATCAGCGTCCGGGCACGCTGCTCTCCAGGTAGCCCATGGAGACAGTGTTATTAGAAGCTGTGAGGTTGGTGATGACAGAGCTGTGGGACACATCAAGCAGGGAGAGTAACACTGTCTCCTAGGGGTAGTCAAAATTACTAACGTGTACAAGAAAGCTATTGAAGGTAGCCTCTCAGACTTTTCAGGAGAGAGCCACACTTCCCCAGGTCACATCTCAGACACTGAGGTGGCTAAGAAGGGGTTTAGGTAAAAGAGTGCGAAGAAAAAATGTTAATTTAACCCATTGTAGTAAAAAATCCACGTGAGACTAAATCCATAACATTTTCAGCTTTAACTTCTAATGAAAAGAAATTAACCTTTCTTGAAAAGTAATCTGAACCAAATAAATATGGTCAATTATTTTTCTCCCTTAGATTTTGCTATACTTGTGTCAGCTGAGCTGGAAGCTAAATAATGCTGGCATCATCCCTGTTCTGAGGACCGCCCTGGTAATGCTGTGCAGCCTCATGTAGAATAAAGACAGGTTCGCCCTCACCACAGGCAACCTAAGTGACAGACAATTTTGGTGCTATGATGTCAGCTCTATTCATGGACTCCCCAGCAAGTGGGGCCCCTTCTGTGAACTGTAAGAAAAAATTGCTCTGTGTTTGTTCCACAGTATCTTTTTTTTTTTTCAGTGTGGGATCTTTTAGTGTACCTGTTAAGAGAAGGAATTGTGTAAAACGAGCTAAAAATGCTATTTTGAATGGATGAAGGTCTCCCTTCTACATTCACACAGGGTTCTCTTTTACTACATGACAAAATACACACACACACACACACATATAATATTGCATGTATGTATATATATATTCTACACACACTATATATATATAAAGAGAGAGCATGTTGTGTACATATTCTGCATCACACACACACACACACACACACACACACTACAGAAATCACAAATTCAAAATGAGACCCTTTTCTACATAAGCTCCCTGTTCCTACATGATCATTTCTGGTTTTGTTTTTGCTAGGAACCATTCACTGCTCTTGGGATGAATCAGCAGTGTCAGATCTTTCTCCTGGCAGCAATGTGAAGTAATCCCGATGGTCTGACTACCTCCTGAACTCATCTGTTCTTCCTTTTCATTTCCCTTTTGAAGCAAACAGAAAACTATAAGTGATTTTCCTAAACTATTGGGATATTCAAGTATGAAGAGATGCAAGGCTCTCGAAAGAGAAAGATACTAGGATAACGCTCAAAACCCGTCATCTTTAAAACCTCTTTGACTAAAGTGGATGTTGTTCTAGCAGGGGAAACTGTCATTATAGCTTTTAAGTTACCAAAGGGGACAATTGTTTTCTTCAGGTTCCACATGGTAATGTTAAACTACATTTCCCACTGCAAATGTTCTGCCCAGTGATAAACTAGGTGTATAGCTGTGTGGAATTCACCACTGGGACAGCTGTTGGGAAAGAGTTGAGTTAAATTACGCTCCAGTCCAGCATCACAGAAGAGTTGGCGCACTATGGTTTGCACTCCAGGGGATGAGGAGGAGCATGGCTTCATCCTGAGAACAAAACTGTGGAAAGAGGCATTGGAAATGGGAGGAAGCACATGTACCTGTGGTGGCTGTGGCACTGATGGTTTTGGTCCGGATGCTAGGAGCAAGTCCAGAGAGGTAGATAATGAAATCAGTATTAGGGGGGAGCCCTGAGATTTGGGCAGTTCGTTCAGCACCAGATATGTTATATTCCACCATCTGCAGCAACCTATTGGAATCAATAATTTCAATGGTAAAGGTCTCGAAGATCCCATGGGTAGCTGTCCAGGAGAGATTGAAGCTCTCAGATGTTATGTCAGAAACACTTAAGTTTCCAATTTCAGGTTCTTTGGCTGCAAAAAGGGGGGGGTGAGAGAGAAAAAACAAATGCATTTGAGTTATTCACTTGGCTGTGTTTTAAGACTAAAGTTAATAGAGCCATTGCTGGGAAGAAAGACCCAATAGTTCAGGGTTATCGCAAAATGAAGCCATTTTACTGGTTAGTGCTAATGAGAGAAGAAAAAGGGGTTTTGTTAGGAGAAACATTTAGAAAGTAAAGTACTGCAATTAGCTTTCCCTACTCTGCACTCGCCACTCATGCTCAAGCCTTGATGAGGTCCTTTGAGGGTGAAGACTGGCTGGATGATGTCAGGGGGAGCAGTCAGGGGAGATGTCATGCTGAGCAGCATTATCTCAGTTGCACCTGTCTCCAGGAGCCCTCCCTCAGAGTGTCTGGCAATGGACTGAAGACATGAGTGCTGGCAGTTTCCATCTTTTGAGCTGTATCCATGTGCCCCAGGTTCCTTGAACAAGTCCTTCAGGCACCTTTTGCTTTGAAAGCCCTTGAGTCTGTTCAAATGACGGCCAAATCTTTCTGACACTATTGCCCTCCCAAGGTGCTACTTTGAGGTATCTGACTATTTGACTTGAGGGACTGCATAAATTTTCTCGGTGTCATTCTTGTGCTGTTTCTAACTTCAGATAAGGGCCAGCCAGCTGCTCTCACACTCTGTTAAAAAAAAAAAAAAGCATGTCTCCTTGTAATTGCATCTTTGTGGGCCAAGAAGACTAGCACCGAATTGCCAACCAAGAGAGTTAAGCCAACAAAGCAGTTTAAACAGCCTTTTAGCCAACAAATACCCTTTTGTGTTGGAGATGGTCCTGCTAATGCTTCTTTGAGCAATAGGAATAAATGATGCAGAAGGCAGGCAAGGCCAGGGTTTGAAAAATTTGTACTGTCTCTTTTGCAAAGCAGACAACTTCTCGTCTCTGAGACCACCTCAACCTATTTGTTGAGAGATGCAATGGGACTGTGGCCCATCCTGAGGCCAACTCATCAGAGGCAAGAATGTTGCTGCCACTAAACTGAGAAGCACACATACAAATAAAAATGTGAGTGGCATCTAAACCACAGGATCTACAACAATGATCAGAAGTGGTGAGTGATTTCTCTGCCTTCTGGGAAGAAATGGTTTGTGGGTGTAAGATAAAAGTACCCCGGGGCATATTCAGGGACGCCTCAGCTGCCATTTCTGGGCATTTTAGGGTCACTCTCCAGGGAGCACTTGCTTGTGCTTTATGTCTGTCTCAGGGACAGACAATGAACTGATTGAGGCTGAATCGCAGAGCTATGTGTTTTAGTCAACAGTGATGGAAGACACTCTGACTTGAAAGTTGAGTTCCAATAATTATGTGAAGAGGGAGGCAGCCAGACACACTGGAAAACAGCACAGCATCTACT
This sequence comes from Cavia porcellus, assembly GCF_034190915.1. Lineage (NCBI taxonomy): Eukaryota > Metazoa > Chordata > Mammalia > Rodentia > Caviidae > Cavia > Cavia porcellus. The sequence continues at coordinate 172,963,260 of NW_026947484.1, read as the reverse complement.
GAGCTTTCAAACCATCTGGGGCAGGTTGTAAAGAGAGGCAGAGGAGCAGTGCTGGAGGGGGAATGGTCACTTTAGCAGGCTCCTGGGGACAGCCTCAATGCCTTGAAGCTGGGAAAAGAGTGGCGAGTAAACCCTAACTCAGCCCCCTGGGTGTGGGATTGTGAGTTTGTCACCTCAAGTCCAGTACTCCAGGGAGAAAAATTCTGATTCAAATAGCAAAAAGGCTATCAGCTCTTTTCACATTCATAGCCTGCAACATTCTTTACTTCAAATGCTGCTGAATGTCCTTCTGCTAATGAATGGCTTTCTCTTTGGTACAGTTTCCACTCATAATTGTGTGATTTTCTTTTTTCTTTTTGGTCTAGCAATTTGCTAATTTGATGTTCTAACAATGACTCAGTATCTGAGAGAACTGCCCAGAGGAGGGTAATTCAGTTCTCTTATTCTATTCAGTGGATTGTAAAGAAATATTTCTTAAATGCAAGAACCACAGGCTCCACGACTTTCAGTGATTAGAAATAGTAAACTATCATTTCCAAGTGACAAAAGACTTTCTAAAGTAAATAAACTGTGTTCTATAGGAACTTACACTTGGAGAGGTGGGCTTTTAGTTACATAGCAACAATTAGAGAAAAGGATTAAAAACCATCAGGTTGAATCCAGAAACATAACCTCATGAGACGGAGACAGGAGACATTGATATAGGATTGGCCAGGCAAAGTATGGGAGGCTGGAGGGCAGAAAGCGCAATGTCTCTACTGCTCATCATTGCCATGCCAAAGGATCTGGTCAGGAGCACAGCATACAGGGAAGTTTCTAGCATGCATGGCCAGCAGCTGAAGGGAGTGTCGAAAGGATTCAGTTGTGGAGAGAATCAGGCTGCCCATTCCAGCTCTTGAAGAGGAAGCAGAAAACCTTGGGGAGAAAGCATGGACAGAGGAGGAGAAGATACCTGTGGAAGCCTCAGCAGAGAGCACTGGTGTTCTATAACCCCGGATCACCCCATAGATGGAGACCCTGTAAGGGGTGCCGGCCTTGAGACCCGGAAGGTCCACAGCCCGCATGCTGCCAGGCACTGTGAGGTTGTGAGTGGCTTCCACCTTGTTGGCTTCCTGCACCTGAATGACAAAGTGCTCATAGGTCTGGTCAGCTGCAGTCCAGTTGAGTTTGAGGCCATCCCAGCCAACCTCAGTCACAGCTAAGTCTCCCAGCTGGGGGAGTTTCTCTAAAGAACAGAAAGGTATTTGTCAGTGCTGCAAATCAAACATGAAAAAATGAAGTCCCACAACCCATATCCAAGGAAAAGAAGTAGTGTAAAAAGAGAGAGAGAGGAGAGAGAGAGAGAGAGAGAGAGAGAGAGAGAGAGAGAGAGAGAGAGAATATGCTTTTTGGTAATTCCTAGTCATTGGGCAGGTGTAGGTTGGACTTAGTATTCTATAGCTTTCTTCAGAAGTTGAAGATGGTCAAATATGGGGAACATCTGTACTGTTAATCCCTGAGATATCAAGGAACACCATTGTACCACCCAGTTGGAAGTCCCTGGGCACGCAACAGTTAAAGGGTTCAGGGAAAGGGAGGATTGAGAGCCAGGGCCTGGGGATTGGGCATGGTGAGAAGTACAGACTTTGAAATCTTCTCATCATCAGAAGCTAGACCTTGGTTAAAATCCCAATATAACATTCACTGGCTGTGTCATCTTAGATATATCACTGCTTCTCTCGGAGCCCTTTTCCCTTCATATTTAAATGGAGCTGACAGGACCGTCTGATTGGATTGTGTGATTATTAAATGATAACTTTCATCGCCTCTTCATACCATACTGGCTGACACAGAGAACATCATTGCTAGATTTTTCCCCTTGGAGCTTCTTTAGTCATATGGGAAAGACTCGTCTGTTTCATTTCTTTGCTTGAAATTAGAGATCATTTCATTTTGGTCACATTTTCTGCCTGGGTTTACAAAGCATATGCTGTCTCAAGTTTAGACAAGCGTGTTTTATCTCTAGACTTTTCTTGACTTTCAGGGATCAGAGGTCGTGCTCTAGATGCTTGGCATGTTCTTCCCTCCTACTTGAGTCTGCTAGCACTTTGAGTGAAGAAAAGCTGTGTCACAAGCAATGTGAAACTAATGTGCCTGCTTTTAACTAAAAGTGACGACATCCTTCAGTAAATGGTGCAGAGCACAATCCACCATTAATTTCTTTTACAATGTAGGAAGGAAATTTAGTGTAGTTTTTATTGCTTATTAAAAAAGTTTGAAATGAGGTCATAGAAGACTCCACTGCATTTGTGAGATGCTGCTCGGGGTTACATGCAATCTCTCACCTCTCTTAAGACAGAAGTGGCCACAGATTTGAAGTTAAGGAGGAAAATATCTGTAGGGATATTATAAAAGAAAGAAAGAAAGAAAGAAAGAAAGAAAGAAAGAAAGAAAGAAAGAAAGAAAGAAAAGACAAAAGACAGAAAGCAAAAGAAAGAAAGAAAGAAAGAAAGAAAGAAAGAAAGAAAGAAAGAAAGAAAGAAAGAAAGAAAAAGAAAAAGCAAGCAAGCAAGCAGGCTAGGGGATCATGTCCTCAGGTGCACTGTGAGTATAAGCAAGTTCTGCCTGTTGGGGCTGTTCTCAAACTTGTGTTTCACACACACCTGGAACCTTCTGGAAGGATTATTTTGGGGACAGATGTAGGCTTGCTCGACTTTCCTTTTCTAGCTCACCAAGAACAGTTGCTTATCTGTCATTTGATGTGGTCCTTGGAAGATTTCACTTGTTAAAGAAGTTTGCTGTTTAAAAAAAACCTTTTTTTTCAGAACAACAATTGTGGACTACTAGTGTCCTGTACCCAGATCACACATGTCTCCACGGTCCATTTTGCTCTTCTCCATTTAGAAGCTAGTCCAAGAAACACAGGGCGATGGCAACTTGGTAGACTTAGCTATACCCATATGACCATAGGTCTCTTTAAAGCTACTTCTAGAAAGCTCATGAGGAGCCTAGAGTTTTCTATGGTAGATGAAGCAGAATATTTTCAGGGGACAAATTTTGATGACTTGTTATTTTTTTTTTTTCTCTGCAAGTTTAATGAAAAACACTGAACTCTAGTGTGACATCCTTTGGTGGAAACGCTCTTGCCTTGAGAAGCTGTTAAGAAAGAGATGTGAAAATTTCAGCAAAAGATGACTGCATCATTGCCAAATGTTATTCTGTAGAGACCAGAATAGGAGTTTGGTGTGAGTTAATGACTCTGAGATCAGGAATGATAGGGTTCTTCTAGAAAATTCTGATTGTATCATTGTGCCATAGCCTTACTGAATGTGCTGTTTTCCATTATGACTGTGGTTGCTTTATATATTCCACTCTTTGCTATTCAATGCTGACTATGGATGCCTAGAGTACTTGTTAAGTACTTTTATTCATGAATTAATTTACTGCTTATGGCAGCTTTCTGAATTGAAGATATCACCTCTGATTTGAAAATGAGAAAAGAAGGCCCAAAGATGTAAAGTGCTATACCCAAGAATATTCAGCCAGTGAGGTGGAATTCTAGCCAAGGCCTTTCTTAAATTCATCTGCTTGTCAACTGCATTGAGTCTGGATGCTCTGCTACATAGGGGATTTCTAATCCAGTGACAGCCTGGCTCTTATCACATCTCTGGTCTGGAAGGAGGGTTGTATACCTGTGAAGATCTCTGCAGCAAGGGGTCGAGTTCTGCGGCCCCTGGCCTCGCCGTGCAGGGTGATCCTATAAGCAGTACCAGCTGTGAGGCCTGGGATTTTCACAGAGCGTAGGCTGCCAGGAACAGTGAGATTGTGAGTCCTTTCTACCTGGTCAGCCTCTTGGACCTCAATGACAAACTGGTCATAGATCTCATCTGGTGTAGTCCAGTCCAGTTTGAAGGCATCCCAGCTAACGTCAGTCACTGTAAGGTTTCCCAAACTTGGAACCTCCTCTGCATAAGGACACAGAGCCATTGAGTTACTAAAAAAGGCAATTGCATGCTGGGATTCAGGTGAGATGGCATTTTGGCTAAGGTTGGGATTAGTTGTCTGGTTAGTGTTGACTCCGGATGCATGATTTATAGTCATGTTGAACACACTCTCATTGTTGGCACTGAAGCCAGGGCTTTTCTATTCAGCCTTTGGGAATGAAAGATGGTTTTAGTAATTGTTCACAGCTTCCATTCTTGACGTACAAATTGGACTTTGGGGAGTCCTTTAGTGTTCTTAAAATGAGCTCAGAGCTATTTCTTTTTTAGTAGCAAGTTACGCTTTCCAACTTCTTAGACATTATGACTAGAACTTTCTTTGCAAGAGAAGTCAACTCTCACTTTTGCAAAGGAAGAGAAGGTGGAATTTTCCATGGAACTGTCTACTGGGCCATGACTAGAGCTTGGCCAAATAAGGGATGTGGCATTTGGAAGAAGCAAGAATGAGTCACTGGTATTTCTCCAACACGGTAGGGTACGTAACTCAATTTGGAGCTTTGATTTTTCCTAAACAGAGACAAGAGAGACAGAGCAGATGAGTGAATTCATCTAGAGTACCTGTCCAGATTTCAACAGAGAGAGGAGTTGTACTGAAGTCCTGAGCGACCCCACGGATGGTGACTCTATAGTGAGTGGCTGCTTTGAGCCCTGGAAGGTCCACGGACCTCAGTCCTCCTGGAACTGTGAGGTTTTGGACCACTGTGACTGTGTCAGCCTCCTGCACCTGAATGAGAAAGTGCTCATAGGCCCCTTCTGGAGCAGTCCAGTTGAGTTTGAGGGCATCCCAGCCCACCTCGGTCACCGTGATCTCTCCCAAATTGGGAGTTTCCCCTGGAGAAGGACAAAAAGTTAGTTTACATCACATACCAAGATCCAGGAAATCTTGAACCCAAGGCTTGATATCACTTAAACATGTGACTCTCTTTAGATAAATGTGTAGCATGCAGCTTTCTAATTTTAGAAGTAGAGCAAAGGGAGAGGTATGGGGAAACATTTGTTCTCTTACCTTATGAGAGAGCTGCCTTAAGTATTGGTAGATGAAGGGATTTAGTGACTTTTTCTTTTTTTTTTTTACATAGTGTTTGATTCAAACACTTGTAACAGGAGGGAGCTTGTTTGTTGGAGTCATGTCCCCTCCCCAGCCTAGTCAGACTGTCCCACAGAATGGCCTCTATATAGCTCCAGGGAGTTTTCCCAGGGAATGAAATGTTATGCTGGCCTATGGAGCTGTGTAGCCTGCTAGCCTGGCTGTCCATTATCAGATACCAGGGCACTATTGGGCTTGTGGCAGGACAAGTCCCTTTATTAAGATTTAGATTAAAGATTTTTCCTGAAAGGCTCAAAAGTTCAGAGGTGAAGATTATGGAAGATGATTAGATCATGAGGGCACTCGTGCTCATCAGTGGATTAACCCACTGATGTTTGAATGCTCTAATCGGATCCTGGGCCTGACTGGAGGAAGAGGTTACTGGGAATGTGACATGGAGGGCTACATTCTGTCCCCAACCCCTTCTTTCTTGGGCTCTTCCTTGCTCCCCGTTTCTTGCTTACCATAAGGTGTGCAATTTTTCTGTGCCACACCCTTTGGTCATCACGTCCCTGCCTTGGACACTTGACCTTGTACTGAAACCTCTTAAACTGGGAACCAAAATAAACCTCTCCTCTTTCATGGCATGTGTGTCAGGGATAGTCTCCTCCCAAAACCAGATATGTCTGTCCTTGAGCAGTTTCCTTTAGGGAGAGATAGAAACTTTAAATATAAAAGTAGGAAGTACCTGTGGAGGCCTCAGCAGAGAGGACTGGTGTTCTATAACCCCGGATCACCCCATAGATGGAGACCCTGTAAGGGGTGCCGGCCTTGAGACCCGGAAGGTCCACGGCCCGCATGCTGCCAGGCACTGTGAGGTTGTGAGTGGCCTCCACCTTGTTGGCTTCCTGCACCTGAATGACAAAGTGCTCATAGGCCTGGTCAGCTGCAGTCCAGTTGAGTTTGAGGCCATCCCAGCCAACCTCAGTCACGGTGAGATTTTCCAGTTCAGGGACATGTTCTGAATAATGACAAAATTGGGGTCAGTAAAACTATCACTCAAAATGCTTTCTTTCTGAGAGCCCATAGATGGCAAACCTCTGCCAGCACTGAAAGGCATTTGGGGCCCAAGCGTAATGCTTGGTCCACTGTGCTCCCTCAAGTGGCTGTCTTCTTCAAAACACCAATGGGAGAAAATCCCTACAATAACTTATTTTGCCTTCTCCTTGGAGTTTGTCTTTTGGAAGTATGTTTTCTTGGTGACCAGTGTCTCTTAAATTTAGAAAACTTTATACATCTACGTTGGTGATACTCCAGTGGTTTACTTTCCAACTTTGGAAGGCATCTCGCTTTCTAGGGCCATGGCCTTCCGCAATGCATTGGGATCTGGGTCCAGGCTTCTGTATTTTGAGACACTTAGCAACCTATAGATTCCCTTTGTTTCCATGCAGTTTCAGTCTCTCCTGGAAAGTGTATTGCAGTTTGTATCAGGATTTTGTCATTTTCTGGGCTTTGGACCTGTTTGCATCAAACACTGCAGTAAAGATAAGAAGTAAATTAACACAGTACGAGTAAGACTGGCCTGACAAAGGTGATGAGCCTTTCAAAATGTGCCCCTTACTGCATAGAAAAACAGAGACTCTGGGAGAAGCAGAACCTATTAATCTCAATTAAAAATGAATGCTCCATCTTTAGGTATCACCAGAACACAGAACATCTGCCAAAAATCACTTATATGCATTTGTTTGAAGGGCGATCTTTTGCCTGGGACTGAGGTTATGTGGACTCTGCATGACCTAGGAATAAAAGATCTCTGGAAATGGATTCTTTAAACAAGAGAGTTGGAATTGCCTTTGCTCATTTAAAGGGACAGTTGTTTTTCTACTTCTGGCTCATATTGCCGCTAATTTCAAATGAGCCCTATGTGCCCCTAAGAACAACCTCCTCACTTGGAAACATCATCCTGCAAATCTGAAAATATGCTTTCAGAGGGAAATCATTTATTTTCTAGAAGATATTTAATGCACTAATATATTTAAACTTTACCCAATTCTGGGGGCATATTCTTCTTCACTTGTTTGATATTGATAAAGCTTACATCTTTAAACTTTCTCTTTTCTTTTTTAAAATTTATTTTTGCTCTAGAACATAGATACAGAAACTGTTTCTTGAGGCATTTGGCTTGCTGCCTACCTTGGTAATTAGCAAACTGACATCAGTTTTTACATTTAAGTCACTAGTTTTAAAATCCCATAGAAGAATGCTATTTCATGATTCATGAAAATCAAATGAAATTCAATTTTCAGTGTCATAAACTGTTACTGGAACTTAGCCATGCTTGTGGCTGGTGGCTGCCTTTGTGCTGCAGTTGAATAACTGTGACAGAAACTGCATGGCCTGCAAAGTCTGAAATATTTACCATCTGGCCCTGAACAGCAAACGCTTGTGATACCTACTCCAAAGCTACAGTTTATGGATTCTTCCTTTAACTGAATTTATGTCTTAGAGAGCAGACCCAGAACTTTGTAGCAGTTTATAACCACTTACACACACTCTCTAGGAGAAGGAAGGGTCCTCAAACTAACACTGATGTATCTGATTTGGGGACAGATAGGAAAGTCAGCTATAAACCCCCTTAAACCTATGGCCAGAGCCAGAACATGTGCCTCCAGATACAACAATTATACCCTTGACTTTGGAATTTAAGTACAACTAAACTTAGGAGCACGGCTTTCTCAAATTTTGTAGTGGTCCTCATATGTAGAGATCTAGAACAAAAAGAAATCTAAATGATAAATAAATAAATCAAAAATAAAAGTAAATAAAATAAAATCACAAGTTTTATACCTCTTACACTCCCCTTCTTGGCTCACTTTCTTTTTGTTTTTCCTGATGTATAGAACTACTGGTGAGAATTTTGGCACTAGTAATTTACAACTTCATGTGAAGTAAGGCACTGTCTCACTTTTCCAGGTAACTGTATTTTAAGCCTTATTTCTATTTATGACCTAACATATCTTTGTTCCATGGAAGAAACTTGAGAGCCAGGTTATAAATGATGTGAGGAGAGTTCCCTAAATTGAGGAGGGGGAGGAGCTGCCTACAGATCACTTGTTAAGCCATTCCAGAAAAGACTTTCAGAAAGAGAGAAGAAGCATGTTGGAAAACATCTCTTCCTGATAAGAATTATCTCATCTCTTTGGATCAGGTCTTGCATACGTCACTGGTATTTTTACACAATGACCCTCACATCTTGCTTTATGTGTTCTTATAGCTGAAAGAGTCCTTTTCTTATAATTCCAAGGGGATCAGTATATAGTAATAGTCATCATGACAATCTTCCATCCAGATTGTTGACTATTCCAAGTTTTTGATAGGCAAATCAGGAAAGAGCACTGTTTGGTATTTGAGAGGGGGCTGCAGTCATCTCTGCAGTGAGTGACATACATGAGTGTCCTCTAAAACCCCTCCAGTCAAGTAATGCTTGCCAGATCAGTGAGAGGTGCAAGTCCCACAACACGATCTACAGATGAATGGGAGAGGAATGAGAATTATGAATGGGAAAGCGGGATCAGTAAAGAATAAAAATATAGTTGAGGTGTGGACCAAGAAGCTTAACATAAGTGCTGACTCTACATTTCCATAGCAATGACACTGTGAGTCACTGCCCCAGAAGCCAATGTTTCCATGCTATATTTCCACACTGACTTTCTTGGCATTTCTTTATGAAAAGGCCATTGTCGTTTGCTTACAGCTGTGCATCAGAATCTACCCTCCAAACAATGTTAGTGGGCCTGGGAAATCAGAATTTTGAAATCCCATGTCTGTGCTCATGGTGGGTTGAGAAGGCTGGGAGGAATTCCTGGCACTGTCAACTTGAAATCTTTATAGATTCCTACCATCTCATGGATGGTAGAAATTATCAAGCGCTGGCTTGACAAGAAGCCCACTCTTAGCACTTATGCAGGAGAGTGTCTCCTACAGCAGGACAATGGTCAATCCAATCCTGGGGACCCCAAAAAGCAGATTAAATGACTCCAGTCTCATCTTGCCAAGACAACGTAATTGATATGGAAGGTTTTGGCTGTGTTTACCCTCCTTGTCACTCTTTGTAACTATCAAGAATGAAATCTCTCAAAGCACCTTACATGCATGTATGAAGATGATGCAACAAAAGCCAATATTTTATAAAACTAACATGCACACATATGTTTGGGGGGGGAGGAGGAAGCTCAAGCACCTGACTGTGACATCTTATGTTTTGCACATGTCCCTGATGGTAGCTTTAGCAGGCTCTCTTCTCTCCTCCTACTCTACCAGGGGGCATGATGGCACAGCCTGTGCTTCATGAATATGGGGTTTCTCCTCAGGTGCTGGTCTTCCTTTTGGAAATGCCATTCACCCTTCTCCACCTGCCTGACTGTGTTCCCTTTGTGAGGATCAGTCAAGAACCATCTCTTCCAAACTTTCTCTGAAATCTTCATGCTTTTGGCCATGTGAGTGATGGGAACCTGACTTTATTCTTTGTGACCTTCATGTGTCCCTAGTCTGAAACAGGTGAATTACATTCTTACAGTTGGTTGTTGATTATCTGTCTCTCTCACTGTAGTGTGAAAGGCTTCTTCAGGGAGGGCCTATCGTTCTGTTTCATATACCAGCACTGCCTGGTTCAGAGTAGATATGAAATAAATATTTGTTGGAAGGATAAATATTGGAATACATTTCAGTTTGCTCCACGATACAGTCCAAAGGGCAAAGCAGAGCAGAATGTTCTCTAAAACCTGTAGCTGTGGTTAAAAACAAAATTCCACTTTCTGCTTCCAAACTTTATATGAATTACTGGGGTGTCACTGTGGAATGTTAGGTTGCTATGGAAAGACACTGCATTGTCTTTGTGTTTCCACCTATTGTTTCTGCTTTATGCCCTGCATTGCTCAGAGCAAATGCACAGCCTGACCTTCAGCAGGGTTTACTTGAGTTTATCAGAATACAGATGAAGAAAAGGAGGAGGAAAGCGAAGGAGAGAGAGGGAGAGAGACAGTGACAGGGACAGCAGGAGGGAGAGAAATAGCCTACATACATTGATTTTCTTCAGCATGAACAGTGATGGTAGTTGCCTTTTCCTTCCTTCGCCTTTTTTTCTTCCTTGTCTTCTTTCTTTCTTTCTTTCTTTCTTTCTTTCTTTCTTTCTTTCTCTCTTTCCTTCCTTCCTTCCATCCTTTCTTCCTTCCTTTCCTTCCTTTCCTTCCTTTCCTTTCCTTTCCTTTCCTTTCCTTTCCTTTCCTTTCCTTTCCTTTCCTTTCCTTTCCTTCCTTTCCTTTCCTTTCCTTTCCTTTCCTGTCTAGATTTATCTGAATTAAAGACTTTCAAAGGCAATGACTTCCCTTCTCCTTCACACTTACAGGAGATAACTGTCTGTGAATGTAGAGATGGCAAAAAAATATGTATCAGAGGATTTAGCAGCAATTTTGACTCTCAAGTAGCTAGGTCTCCAAATGTTCATGATGTACACATCACATGCTAACTTGTGTTTAAGGAACTTGGTGCACAGCAATCAATGAAGGAGCAATTCTTTATTCTAGTCAGTGGTGGGAGACGTGCCACAGATGGCAGGCAGACCTCTGTCTACTGCCATGGTGGATGAGCATACCAAGGCACTCTAGGACAGCATGAGGGAGTACATCAAAAAAGGAGTGGCAGAAATGTGTCTGTTTTGGATGACACTTGTGCTGATTGAAACAAATGATGGCATCGTGTGGAGAACTGGGGAAATTGGGATATCCAAGAAGCAGGGGGAACACTTGCAACAGCTTGGGTGTGGTGCAGACTCATGCATAAAGAGTTGTGAGAAGGAATCATCTTGGTGGGATGGACAAGATCATGAGTGGTGGCAGCATGGTCAGAGAGACAGGAGGGCCATGTAACCCTTGGGAGGGTCTTTGAGCCTATTTCAGGCATGGTGGATAGCTAGGTTACCTATACTTAATACAATACCATATCATGCAAAAGACTTATGCTCTAACCCCAAACTAAGGCCAGTGCCTTAGAATTCCCTAGGGAAGATGCTCGCAGGCCATCCATTTCCTATCTTTTCCATAGAACCAACAATGAATGGTGGCTTGCAGATATCTGCTTTGTGATTCTAGTGCTTCACTGCTGAGAGTTCCTTCTGACATTTCAGGACTCAGCCATATGGGTGCTTCACCCAGAGGCTCTCACTTTTCCTTTTTTTTTTCTCCATCCTCTCTTTACCTGGCCAGATCCTGACCTATTTATTTCCATATTTCACGGTACCACTCTGTCTGCCTCTCGAGCTTCTGTCTGCAAGCTTCTGCTAAGCTTTTCCCAGATCTCCCTGTAGAACTCATGTGTCCTCCACCCCATGGAACCCTTGCCAGTCCAACCATCATGGGCTGAATGCTCCTGTTGGCATCTGTCTCTTCACCAGACCCTGAACTCCAGGGAAGCACATGTCCGTCTTCTGCAGCCCTACCACTTAGCACAGAGCATGGCTATAGCATTTTATTCACTTAGTTAATGCAGAAGATGTTGAAAGAAATGTCCACTCCACCTTTTTGTTCGGTGCTGATAACTACATCCAGGACCTAATGTATACTAGACAAAGACATGTTCTACCTCTCAGCTGTGCCTCCAACCTCTTCTACTTCACTTTTAATTATCATTCTGTAGGGGAGGCCATGGGAGCAATGTTCTGCAGACAATGGAGAAGCATCAGTGAAAAGAAACTTTCCTGTAATAAGGAATGCCTTTGAATATAAAATGTGCTTTCTCTGAAAGAGCCTTAGTAGGCATGATGAAGCTTTGGGGTCCAATACTGGGTTTGTCAGAGGTAGAGAAGCTCCAGACTGTGGCTCACTGCAAGTATTATCTCCTCAAGCTGCTCAGATCTGGGGATGCACCACGGGAGAGAGGTGCCAAGGTGGTATAACACTGTGAGAAGAGGAATCTCTTTGATATACTGTTTGTCAGACTCATAGGAAAGCTGAGAGAGGAAAGAAAGGAGAAGAAAGGAAAAGAGAGGAGAGAAAAGGAGAGGAGGGAAGAGAAGGCCAAACTATCCCTTCTGAGCATCCTTAACAATCATCTCTGCAGTCTGTGCTCTGAGCCAACAGAACTGACTACCTGGGCTTACTTTATACTCACTGGCAGAGGTTGCCCTTTGCCTACCGAATTTCTTTCTTTTCCTTAAAAACAAGCACAATTTTATGGGTATGAAAACATGTTCAGCCAGATGTCTAACCCTCTCAGGCTCACTGACAGTTAAGAATGGTAAATGGCAACTTGATGAGGTTTCCAGAGAGACTCTTCTAGGAGGCAGCCTTGTTTTGGAGTCTGAGTTCTCTCTCCATCATGTTGCCCTGAATACAGATGTGATGAGTGCACTGCACAGCTACATTGTGACCCTGAGGTGGCTTTTGAGAATGGGAGCCGCTGACTAAGAGAGGTGGAACAGAGAGAAGAGCTTAGATCACTGACAATTTGAAAACTACCGCGGTACCCCTGAACTCCCTAGCTCCAAATTCTTTTAGTGAGAACAAATAGGCTATAATCTTAATTAAGTGGCTGTTACTTAAGAGTTCTGTTGGATTTGGCTGGAGATATTTAAAGTGACAAAGACACTTCAAGGCATTTCTAAATATTTCTATTGTAATCTTTCCAATGATTATTAAGACTCAGTAGGACAACATCTATCATAACACTTTCATCTCTACCATGACAACTGCTGCCCTTGCATCTCTCAATCACTCCTACGATCATTAATTTTAACTGCCAATTCAGCTGGCATGGGAGCAGCCTAGGGGATTAGTCAAATGCACTTCTGGGAATGTTTTGGCAGATTCTGGAAAAATGGCCTTGAGTCTTTCTCTGGTCCCTCCCTCTGTCTCTCTGGTGCCATTCTCTTTCTGTTTCTCTGCGGCCATGAACAAAGCTACTTTGTTATATACCATGTCTTTCTGCCATGCTGCTTCTGCCTTGGAGGCAGGCAATGAAAGACTGAATGCCCTGAAACCATGAGCCAAATAAACCATCTTTTAAATTGTAGGTTTCAGGTATTTGGTCACAGCAGTGGAAAAAAATAATACAACTGCCTTTCCTTGTTTGAGCACTGCCTAATATTCTGAATACATGGTCTTCCCCAAGGACTGAGCAGAAGCACACGGTCAGCATAACAGTGATGTCTGTGTCAACTACTTCTCTTCAAATACCAGCACAGTAAAATGTATGCAACAAGATGCTTACTGATTAAATTAAAAGTTAACAAAGTTACTTGCAAAATTCTGAAGGAATAACATTTTCACTTACATCTTCAATATTTAGTAGTCAAAATTGAAAGAGCTATTTGTAATCCTGAATAAATCATTTATTCTTCTGATTATTTCCTCATCTTACCCACCGATGAAATGTGGCTGTGGCTCAGCGAGCAGGATGAATGGGCTATAAGTGACCCTAGAACCCTAGAGGTCAGGATTAAGCTGTTAACTTGGCTAGACAGGATTAAACTGTTGTTTTTTGTTTTGTTTTGTTTTGTTTTGTTTTGTTTAGATAAAGTTTGGCTATGCAGTTCAGGCTGGCCTTAAACTCACTTTGCAACCAAGGCTGGCCTCAAATTTGTAGCAACCTTCCTGCCTCAGCCTCCCAAGTGTGGGGGTTACAGGTGTGTGCGATCAGACCCTGCTGGCAGGATTAACCTCTTAATGACTAAGAGAAAAGAGAAAAGAGAAAACCTAGTGACACCAGGAAGGCCAAGGACCTTGTCCTATTCTTCAGGAGCAGACCAAAAGGAAGGCAAAAGACCTGAAATAAAAATATTGCATAGAAAACAACCAAACAGTTATCACCAATATTGAAGTCACCTTTAAAAAAATGAAAAGTAAGTTAATCATTAGATTAAAGAAGGAAAATAAGCACTTTAAAATATCAAAGTTTTAATGGAAAACAAACAAACAAAAAAGCAAACAAAGAACACAGCAAGCACCAATCGAGAAGCTATACATTCTCCTGGAAAGAAATATTTTAAAACCCCTATTGCCCAGCTAGGGAACTTAGGTGGCTCGTTGACAGCAGGATCAACTCAGCAGGATCACTGAGAAGGCAATGGGTGGCCCCTACAAAGAGCTGTAGAGGCTTGGTATGTAGATAAAGCAGCACATTTTCCCACCTGGATTTGTCACATGAGGCCAACCCAGCCAAAGGGGCCTGCAGCCCTCAGAGTGATCACAGAGCTTAGAGGTATGTGGGGTCACTCACCAGTGGTGGCCTTCACGCGGACTGGCTTGCTTTTGTGTCTACCCTTCTCAGCTGTGAGCAGGACGGTGTACTCCTGGCCAGGCTCCAGGCCTCGAAGCACATGTGAGGTGGTATCTCTGGGCAGCTGCTCCTCCATGGACTGACCCGTGGGGAGGCTGTAGTTGAGGCGGTATCGGTCAAACTTTGCCAGTGGTGTCTTCCACTGAAGGGTCAGGCTGTTCTCTGTGGTTTCAGAAGCTTGCAGGTCCTTGGGTGCATCAATTTCTGGGAGAAAAACAGAGATAGCTCTTTAGATTGCAAGAAACAACTATTTCTGGGGCTGAAGGCACCCAAATGGGCTGGCACCTTGGGTCTGCCTCAGGGGCTCCATGGTTGTAGGAGAGTCATCTTTCAGACTCTCAATGTCTACTTTAATAAGACAGATTCACTTATGGCATCACTTTACTGGATGTTTGGAAGATCAAAAACAAGATAGTGGTGTATCTGTATCTTGAAGTGCCACTCGAATGTATTTAAAAGGAATTAAGATATATTATGTGCATGTATCAATTCCTCACAAAGATTGTTAACATTCTGTACTACAAATGTACTAAAGAAAATAAAAGTTTGGAGTCCTGATACAAAAATAATCTTGATGAATCTCAGAGGAACTATGTGAAGGGAAAAAAAAAACAAGCCAGTTTCGAAAGACTACATAATATTTTGATATGGGCTATAAACTGTGTGGAAAGTACCAAATTCATGTGCTGAAACCTAAACCCTGATGTGATGGTACTGGAAGTGGGGGCCTTTGGGAAATTCATGAATGGGATTAGTGGCTTTATAAAAGAGGTTCCAGAGATTCCTCACCCTATCTGTCAAGTGAGGATACAACCAAAAGACACTCATATGAACTAGCTAAAGGCTCTTCACTAGACTGTTGTACTTTTCAGACACTAGACTATAAGAAATAAACTCTTCGCCTTATGAGCTACCTTGTCTAAGATGTTTTTGTTATGGTGGCCCAAATAGACTAACACTCATAGGATTCCATTTATGTAAATTTGGTTAAATGGCAGAACTGAGGAACAGATTACTGCACAGACAGTGTGAGGCAAAGGGGGAAGAGATGTAGTAGCTGTGACTCCAGTGGGTAGCACGGCGGGTACTTGGGATAAACTTTAGTGGTGGGTTTGCAAATCTACACCTGCAATAGAATAACCTAGAAATAGCCACACATATGTACGTGCACACATGTGTATATGTGATGCTATAAAGAACTGAATAAAGTGGAGAGAGTATATCATTATTAATTTCCTAGTTCTAATAATATTCTATAAATATGCAAGATGCTACCTTGAGGTAACTGGGTGAAGGGCATGGGGATATCTGCAGGATTTCTTACAATTGCATGTGAATCTACAATAATATATTGCATATTGAATATATATATATCTTCTGATTTTGGATATATATATTTATATATAATATCATATATAGTTATACAAAATGTATATTTCAGAAAATTATAAAAATGACCTGACCTAGTCATGGACACACATGTCTGAGATGTGTTGCAGATTCCTTTGCTAGTATTCAAGTGACATACCTTGCTAGGGTCTGGGTTTATTTCTTTCTGGAGAAATGTATGTGCATATATATATATATATATATATATATATATATATATATATAAATGCCCAGTGTTGGGTCTTGAATCCTGTGAAAATGTGTAAGAAAGTATAATCTATATGCCAGCCTCCCTTTCCTCCTAATACTTGGGGAGAGGTAAGGTAGAAACTTGTGGAAAGGCAGAGGGAGGAATCCTTTTCTGGATACACACATTTTCCAAAAATAAAAACAGAAATCCTAAAGAAAGAACCAACGGCCTCAAACTCTGTATCTCCACCTGGAGTTCCCCAGAGGCTGAAGCTATGGGATGTAGTGGGTAAAGCAGGGCCTGGGAGCCAGGTGTGGTGGCATCTGTCTATAATCCCGATATTTGGAGGTCCAAAAAGGAGGACTGTTGTGAGTTCAATGTCAGCCTGGGGTACATAGTGAGAACCTGTCTCCAAAAACAACAAAGAGCAAAAACAGAAACAAAAACAAAGAAAAGCAGGACCTGGGTTTAACTCTCATCCTTCTGTTTATAATCTGCTTGTGAAGGAGTTTTTTAAAGTGTTGAGAAACCTCTAAATATGTTTTAAGAAGAAAATGGCTAAAAAAACAGAATTGGCAGTCACTTTAAATACCTAGGTTCCTTATAAAATCTAGCTGCAACTTGCCTTTAAAAGCCCCCCATCCCTTTCCTATATGGAAAACACTACTGACTGTTTAGCTGGGTGAGCTTGGATGACAACGATGATTGTGATGGTGGTGGTGATGATGATTGTTATTTCGTGCTCCTAAGGACTGAACCTGAGGTCTTTGACCCAGCCTTTCTTGTTTTGTTTTGTTTGTTTGTTTGTTTTTTTCCAATGTTCAGACATGGTCTTGCTAAGTTACTAAACTGCCCAGGCTGCATTTGATGTTATAATCCTCCTACCTCAGCTTCCCAAGGATCTGGGATTTTAGGTGTGTGCCACCATGCTTGTCTGTGTGACTTTTGAACGCTGGCCCTCTGCTAGATGACACTAGAGCACTCTATCTGCTCCAGTGTTTCCTTTTTCTCCTTAGTAGGCTTCTGCCTCATCAGCCCTGTGTTATCTGCTCAGCTCCAGCTTTGGGATGGAGGGGGTCCCGTGTGCCTACCTGTTGCAGCATTGATGGTTGCTGGGTCACTCTCCCTGTCCTCCTTCACAGCAGAGACTCCAATCCCATACTCGGTTCCTGGCCTCAGACCTAGGAGAGAAGGTACCAGTTGAGGCTCAAGCTGGCACTGGGCAGGGTTTCAAAGGTACAGTAAAGTGGCTCTGATCCTGTTCCTAGATATTCTGGTTTCTAAGTTGCTGGGACCTCATCTGTTGAAGTTCTTGTGGATAGAAATTTCTAGGAACGGGGCTCACTTCTTCCTTCGGAGGGTTGCAAAGTGAGAGACATGGGAAACGGTACCTGTCCTGCTAGACTGGGGACACCCACCTGTGAGTGTAGTTTTGGTCGTTGTTTGTTGACTCTTGGGAACATCGACCTCGGCATGGTCGCCTCCAGAGATGGGTGCATACTTGATTCTGTAGCTGTCGATGGCTGCCTTGACATTTCGCCATTCCAAAGTGATGCTGCTGTCTGTCTGGGAGACGCGTCGGAGATTCCTAGGCGCATCCAGGCCTGTTGAGGAAAAGAGGGAGCCTTTGCCTTGAAAACGCCAGGCGCCAGGGGAGCAGGGGTCTTTGACAGTTCAAGCTGAGATACAGCAGGCACCAGACACTGGAAAGAACTGATGAGTTTTCCCTACCCAACACCTACACAACCCTGTCTCCATGGCTGATACGTGAATCTAAACAAATCCTGCAGGTCTGACATCTTCTCCTGTTTCTGACTTGTGTGACATTTTAATCCTCCATGTTTTTTTCAGACTTTGTGTTTAAAAAACAACACAAAAATGAAAAAGATCATGAGTGTTGGGACTGGTCTGCTGTGTTTCTTTATTTTAGTTCTGGTAACTTATACAGTGCTTACTAAAAGTATTTATTGAATAAACAATTGAGATGTTGGTTCTTTAAAGATAATGCTGTAGGCTAAGCGCTTAAGGGCTTCTTTGTCATTCAGGTCTCCTAAATGCTGTGTTTTATTTTAAACATGTTCATGTAAGTTTCATGAATTTTACTTTAACCAGAACCTTTCTTTGAGAATACCAGACCAACACCTATGTACAAAACAACAATAAAAAAGTGCTGTGCAAGGTTTTTTGTATTTTGTCTTTGAAATATTAACTGCTACAGTATTTCAAAAAACATAAAAGGATGGCAATACATTTTCCACTTTCCTTTACTGTACATGAGTCTGGAAGACACTCCCACGTGGAATGGGATAGAAACCTGCCATCCAGTCTAGGGTAGCGGTGCATGTCTGTACTCCCAGTACTGTGGGAGGCTGAGGCAGAAGGGTCACAGAGCCCAGCCTGGCTAACTTAGTGATTCAAGTGAGTCCTTGTTTCAACAGCTGAGAAAGGGCTGGAGATATAACCTAGTGTGAAAGTGCTTCGTTCAATGCTCACTACTGAGCAGATGGAAAAAGGAAAAGGAAAGAGACTCTGTCACCCTCTATTTCTCTCCTGGTCCGGGGTGGGGGCTGTTACCTGTTGTGAAGCTTTCCTTGGCTGGGTTGCTGGACATGTCGCCCCTGCGGGAGATGAGGGACACCTCATACTGGGTGTCGGGCTTCAGGTTTCCGATGGAGTACTGATTCTCATCGTGTGTGAGATCGATGGTGGTGCGGTCGCCTGGCACATCTTTGAGGCCATAGGAGAGCTCAATGCCATCAATCTCAGCCAGGGGTTTGAACCAGGTGACGAGAGCTGTGGTGTCTGTGACATCTTTCACCTCCATTTGGCTGGGAGCATCCAAGCCTGTCACAGGCAGAAGAGAGGGCAACTTCAGAGATAAGGGTCAGTACCAGATTGGAGCAGAAAGGAAGGCTTTGACATCATCTGGACCCGTGGGTGAATGTTTAGATTCCTACTGATTACTTGACTTTATTTTACCTTTGAGAGCCTGCTTCCGGTTTGCTAAGCTATAAATGGGGATTATAATATCTACCTCTAGGAGATTTTTTTTTTTTTCAAATAGTGAAGGAGACAAAGCTTGCAAAGCAACTAGCTCAGAGCCCTGCCCACAGATCTGATAAATGGTTCTTCCTTTATGGTATTGTTATTATTATTGTGGTTTTCATACGTTAAGGAAACATGCATAAGGGGTACTTCCTTTAAAAAATTATCATGTAGTTTTTCTAATTTATTTTAATTAGGCAAAATTTTCCTACATGGTAGGTAACTTTTCCATTTAGAATTATAGGGTAGGAATTTGACTGCCTTGATGATGTCTGCAAGTTGTTTTTAGAATTTAGGCACTATACCATATATATGCCAGTCTTTGGTATTTCTGGTGTCCAGTTAAACTTCTTCCTGCCCACCCACCCCTATATTTCTTGATCTGACAGTAACACACTGTTCAGACCTCTGGGGCTGACTCCTGTTGTTTGGTCTTGGTGTCTGTCTATGATGCTTCTCCATAAGGTCACTATCTGCCTTCCCCAAATCTCCTGCTCACCTTTTAAAATGTCACATATCACATCCTAAACAGAAACCTCTTTTAATCCTGCTATAAGCAAACACTATTGCCTTGAAAGGTTTTCTAAAACAATTTTTCTCTAGCAGATTTCCCCACACTTTGGATCAATTTAGATGGGGTCATTCATGTGTTCAGAGAGTTTTTGGCCTTTCTGGATCCCCAGCATAGAGACAGAAAGACACGCAGTGGACATTTCTTTCTACTTTTTGAAGTAGTAAAGTCTGCATTTTCAGCCTTAGTTAAATTGATAGTATCAAATAGAAGGGACTAGGCTTTCTGCAGGCTGCGAGAAGGGGGACTGAATCACAGGGGTAGCTGTAAAAATCCTGCAGTCTATTTTTGAACTCTAAGTTTTAAAAAGTTAGTTTCACCTGGAAGATGATGAACCCACAAAAAAGCACCATGAAAATGATGCTACAAATCGGTGATGCAGTTTGTGTTGGCTCCTTACAGTCCTTAACATGTGCTCAAACATAGCCCCACACTCCTTCCTACTCTTTTCAGGATGGAAGGGAGGATTTCATCAAGGACATTGACACTCCCTGCATTAGAGGACCAGGATCCCTACTAGTCTCATCTGAAGCAGGATGCTTTGCCATTTATGACATTGCTGCTGTCATGGTCTCACAAGGAGAAGCCTGGATACACTCATTTTGCAAATGTTGAATCTGAGGCTGAAAGAAATGGCCTTTTCCAAAATGATGGTGAGGATGAAATTTAAACTCATAACCGACTGGACCCCAAACCTATGCTCTTTCCCCTTTATATTGCAGTGCCTTTCAAAATCGTTCACCATCAAAACAGTCAAAATAGTTACAATACATCCTCCATCTAGCTGCCAGGGAGAGGGAAGCAAACTCCTTTTTCATTTAAAGCTTATAGCCCTCTAAACCAGGAAAAACTTCAGAAAGGTCAGCAAAAGGCAATATCCGGTTTTCAATGTTGATATTTACATAATTCTGGAACTTCACTTCTTGGCGTGTTTGTTATTCAATAAAAAAGCAATTAATTATCAAATTGAAATGAAAAAGAAAAGGCTGAGTGAAAGAAACGTCTTTTGTGTTCTCAGTGTGCTTTCTCTACAGTGAGTTGGCATTTGCTTAATCTTTTCTGTGCCTTCTGGTGATCTAATGGTTTTTTCCTGTTGCTACCTGCCTTTTGCGTGCCACAGAGAGCTGTTGTCTGAGGATGGAAAACACTTGCTTATGAAGGAGACTCCTATGAATTAGCCCCGAGCTAGGCAAAATGCGCAAATGTTTAAATACAAGATGTTTTTTTTTTCCTTGCCATTAGTCAACAGTTATAACTTTTCCAACGACCTCTTGCCAAAAAGTCTACTCCTTCAAGAGGTGGTACATATGTTACTTTGGAAAGTAAAGAGATCTTCCTAAATGGCAATTCAAGATTATTTTCTTGCATCTTTCTTTGTTCTTTTCCACTCTCAGAAATTTTGATGACATTAGTATTGAGTAAAATTTTCTTATTGTTCTGTCTCTTTCTTTTGTACCAGGGATTGAACTCATAACCTCAAGCTTGCCTGGTAGGTACTGTGCCACTAAGCTATATCCCCACCTCTGTTGTCATTGTTGAAAGCATGGAATCAATATTCTGCAAAAACCAGAGCTTGTTGAAAGCTTGGAGTAAAGTTCTGAAACTAATCATTGCTGAAAGCTGTGGTCTAACGGTCTGGCCTAAGTGGTATTAGCTAAAGTGATTCAGCTTCTCCAGGCCTCAGTTTATCATCTTAAAATACAGTAACATGAGTTAAAGACATTATATTACAGTGATACATGCATGCCCATGTTTATTTATAGCAGCACAACTCATAATAGCTAAATATTGGAAATGGCCTATATGTCTTTCAACAGATGAAAGAATAAAGTATGGTATTTATGTATAATGGAACACTCTTCTGCCCCAAAGCAGCATAAGTTTGAGTCATTTGTATGAAAATGGATGTATGTTGAGACCACAATGTTAAGTGAAATAAATCAGACACAAGGTAGATATTACAGTTTCTCTCTCATGAGAAACCCAGAATATAAATAAAGATAGTATATCTCCTTTTCCCCTGCTATCTTTTATTTTGTTCTTCATTAAAGAGGAGATACATTTTTTTCAAAGGGGATGGTACCAAGAGATGGAGGGAGTGGGAAGGAAATAAGTGGATGAAAAAAGAATTAGTATGTGTTACGTACATTTTAAAAACCCCCACAAGCTATGTAACCGTTACATACTGCAAACATCTGCTAATAAAAATAAAATTGAAAAAGTTTCAGACTAAAAAAAATTTTCAGACTAAAAAAAAATCATGAATGTTGTCTTGGTCATGAGAATGAACATTGATGTTGTGGTAGATAGATTGCAATGACCTCAGTTGCTTACCTTCTTGCAGTGATGACCCTTAGATTGTGACTTTGAAGCTCCTCTCATCTAGACATAGATCTGTTTCCCTATACCTAAACCTGACTGGCTTTGGGAATTTCTTTTACAGAAGTATAGATGTGAGCCTGCTCCACAGACACATGAATACCCCTCTATCACAGCCTCCTGAGGGTAAGAGACCATGTGGTGCATGATGTCACCATCTGGTAGAGGCCATACCAGAGCCATCAGCCCCCAGACCACACAGATGCATGAGCAAGTGGAGCACAGGTGGACTGCTCAGCTGAGCCTAACATCAAATCATGAATTTGCAGAAAAATTTAAGCCACAATAATTGAGCTTTTTGTTAATTGGCAAACTGTGTCTTGATATGATGAGATGGCATTTTAGCACCCAAAGGTGCCACGAGGCCCTAGCAGCTCTCTTATGGGTCACGGGGAATACTCACGGGTGGTGGTCACCCTTTTCAGGCCAGGACCCCGAGTGTTATTTTTCACGATGTGCAGAGAGATCTCATATTCTTGCCCAGGGGCCAGGCCGGTTTGCTGGTAAGAGGTCTCCGGCCTCCTCAGGCTTTTGGTGATCTCTCCTTCATCTTCTTTATTCTGAAAGACAGGAGACCTTGATGAGCCTCAGAGGAGGTGACAACCTCATCATTTACATGGTTCATTTCTTCTTCATTCATTTATTCCTCTTTCTTTGTCTTCTATCAGTCAGGCACCTCCCCTGCATCAGAGTTATATGTCAGATGATGACAGCTCGAAGGTGATAGACATTTCACTAGTTCATTTTGTCTTTTCATGAATCTCTCCACTAGCCATTTGACAAGAAAGTCACATGACAGAACATGAGAGCCAAAGAAATTATGAAACTCTAAACTCAACCCCTCCTTTGACAGAGGATCAGAGAAGTTGTGTGATTGACCCTTAGCCACGTGTATGTCATATCAGAGACTGGGTTCATTTCAGAAGTAAAGTTTCCTGCCTCACTTGTGCTTTTGGGGATGGAGAGAGGGGCTGCCCAAATCTGAGATCTGCCTAGAAGGGTTTTTAAAGAGAAACTGATTCTTCTTTTCTTTGCCTCTGAGTAGAGATTTGCAAAACAAAATCTAGAAATGGATTTAATCTCTGTTTGTCAAGGCTTTCAGGCTGAAATTCTGTATTTTTTGACTGATTAAAATAAAGGGGAAATGACTTAAAATCACTTAAAATAGATACGCAAATCTGGAAAGTGCTAGTTCGAGCCTTATCTGTCCTCCAGAGTTAAGGAAATGGAGTGAGGTAAAAGTCTGCAAGGTGCTTTGGCCATTTTCCACGTCCTTGAGGTCAAATACATCTGTTCTTACTTACCATATTACGGAAGATGATCTCCCATGTTTCAAACGCAATGTCTAGAGGATCCCACTCCACTTCCACAGATGTCTCCTTGATGGACTTGAATTTTAGGCCCTCGGGTGCAGGCAAGTCTGTAAAGGAAGAGCACCGGTAGGATATAAGGACAGACAGATGTGCAGTAGGGGCCACCCAGTTATGAATCCCTAAGACCATAACAGACCATCATTCTGAGATGGATAATTAAAGATGATTTTTCAAAGGTTCTTCTGGAGTACTATTTATTATGGGACAGGGTGAAAATTAATAATAGGTCTAATTCTGTGGTTGGATAATTGCCAGTTCATATCATTAATGAAGGACAGGCTTTCAGATCAGACAGATGGGCTAGAATCTAAACTCCATTATTATAAACATTTGACTTTGGGTAAGTTGCACAAAATGGCTTGAGCCTGTTCCTCTTCCTGGGAGAAGGAGGTGACACTGACTGCCATTAGGAATACATTGGGAATTTAGTGATAAAGTTCACATGGACTGCTGGGTCTGCTTCCTGACCTGTAGTACAAGTTCAGGAAGTAGTAGCCTGTGTTAATATTACTAAGCAAGAAAGAGCCAATCTCTAGATGCAGCTAGCTTTCCAGGTATAAAGGTAATTCTGCTGATGCCAGACATTTAAAGGAACAACTTACAGGAAAGAATGGGAGAGCAAGGAGGAAGAGCTGGTTAAAAATGAGGAGTTTCTTTAAAAAAATACTTAACAGCCTCCACTGGGATCTGGGCTCTCACTTACTATAATCCTGAAACGACAACTGGGCAGGGGCTGCTAAAGCAGGAGGGAGAGGCCACTCGGGGGGGATCTACAGGGTGGGCTCACTCACAAGTGGCAACCCTGGCACTGACGGGGATGCTCTTCTTGTTCTCCAGGATGGCAAACACGCGGATAAAGTACTCCACGCCAGGCTCTAGCTCCCGGATGATGGTGGATGTCTGGTCCCCAGGCACCCGGAACTGCATTTCCAGGCCATTGGCATGGGTGGGTGTGTACACTACAAGGTACTCTGTGACTCTCATCTCATTGTCCCATGCCAGGTTTACGGTCTCTTCTGTCACTTCTGTCACAATGAGGTCTTTGGGAGGAGATACTGGCAGAAATCAGAAAGGATGAGGTCAGTAACATGCCATGTAAAATCCCCCCGGGTTTGCTTCTCTGAACCTCTGTCTCTTCTGTTGTCAGCTGCAGATCTCTGAGGCTCTCCCACTGAAATCAAGCTTCCGTCATCTCTAAAATATAGGTTCTGGCCCGAAAATTCATTAGTCTCTTCTACCACATGCACTTGATGTTACTGGGCAGGGGTGTGGTATGCAGGGCTCTTCATAACCTAGCCCCTCCTACTTCTCCACTCCCGGGTCCTAGTTCAGAGTCGGTGTGGGAAGGCAAGGCCTGAGTCTGTCCAAGCTTGCTCATCTCAGCAAATGTGGGACTCCCATTCCCTCCCCACCAGTGTGGTGTTCTTTCTGACCCTGATTCTGTCATATTAGACACTGAGATCTGGCTGCCAATGACAGGGATCTCTGTCATGCTTATAATCTGGGTGTTTGAGGGAGGCACAAATAAGACTCCCTTTTGAGTCCTCAGCCAGGTAGCTCTGTACCAAGTGAATGACCACAGCTGCCTCAGAAAGAAGTGCCTGCACGTGTGTTTAGGAGAAGCACATTAACGTATGGAATGAGTCTCAGTGTGTGTTGATAAGCATACAGTCTTCTGACCCATGCCAAGTATGGACGTTAATGCAGCTGGCATCATGCCCTTTTGCATGCCTGAACTCACCCTGTGAGCAGTCGTCTCCGGTGTAGCCCGCGTTGCAGATGCAGCGACCGGAAATGCACTGTCCCAAGTTGCTGCAGTCATTGGGACAGGAGCGCTGCCCACAGTCTATGCCCGTGAAGCCTTCGTGGCACACGCATTGGCCATCCTCACAGCGGCCCTGGCCGTGGCAGTCGCCAGGACACCTTCGCTCTTTGCAGTCTTGGCCCATGAAGCCTTCGTGGCACACGCACTGCCCGTTCACGCAGCGGCCCTGGCCATGGCAGTCACTGGGACAGGACAGCTCTGCACAGTCGAGGCCGGTGAAGCCGTCCTCACACAGGCACTGCCCGTCTACACAACGACCCCGGTTACTGCAGTCCCGGGGACAGCGGCGGTCCCTGCAGTCTTCGCCTATGTAGTTGTCATCACAGACACACATGCCATTCACGCAGCGGCCATGCTGGTGGCAGTCATTGGGGCAGCTCATGTCACTGCAGTCGTAGCCCTCGAAGCCGGGCTCGCACACACACTTTCCCTCTATGCAGCGGCCCCGGCTGTGGCAGTCATTGGGGCACCGCAGCTGGCTGCAGTCGTCCCCTGTGTAGCCCTCGTCACATACACACTGGCCGTTGACGCAGTGGCCATGGCCACTACAATCATTGGGGCACTTGAGCTCCCCACAGTCAGCTCCCGTGAATCCGTCGTCACACTCACACTGCCCATTAAGGCAGCGTCCGCGGTTGTGGCAGTCGGCAGGACACCTCTTTTCGCTGCAGTCGGCACCAGCAAAACCTTCGTCACACACGCACTGTCCTTCCTCACACCGGCCCTGCTGGTGGCAGTCATTGGGGCAGGTGAGTGTGCCACAGTCCTCGCCCGTGAAGCCCTCTTCACAGTAGCAGGTGCCGTTGAGGCAGCGGCCACGGTCAAAGCAGTCATTGGGGCAGACGAGCTCACTGCAGTCCTCGCCTGTGAAGCCTTCCTCGCACACGCACTCGTTCTCCACGCAGCGTCCGCGGTTATAGCAGTTGTTGAGACACAGGGGTTCCTTGCAGTCATCGCCCGCAAAGCCTTCCTGGCACACACACCGGCCGTCGATGCACCTCCCGTGCTCCTCACTGCAGGGCACCGGGCAGACTTCCTGGCTGCAGTCAGCTCCTGCATAACCTTCAAAGCAGATGCATACCCCATCCACACACTTTCCCTGGTCATTGCAGTCACTGGGACAGGCCAGCTGGCTGCAGTCCTCACCCGTGAAGCCCTCATCACAGATGCACTGTCCTTCGAGACACTGGCCTCGCAGGTTACAGTTGCCTGGACACTCGGGCTCAGAACAGTTGGGGCCTTTCCAGCCAGGTTCACAAACGCAGCCACATCCTTCGGTGCTGAAGTTACCTCGGCCACTGCAGAAGGGCCTGGTGTCCAGACGACCTACCAGGAAGACAGCAGAGACTAGGCAGGCGTTTCTCAAGATTTCCCTGTAAAACTCAGATTCAAGCTTAGCCCAGCTCTAGGGTCAGAGGAAGGGCGCACTCTTAGGTTCCACTAGGTTCCAAATTGCTTAGTGTGTGCAGTCAGAGTTCACATCCAACGCACAGGAATTCTAAGCCTGAATTCACCCAAATTATAGACTTGCATATAAAGATAAGATATATCATGTGTGTTTGTGTCTCTCTCTCAGTGTGTGTGTATCTATAGTTTTCATATTTTCAAGGGGTCCCATGTCTCTTGTGATTATGAGTCACTGGCTTGTGGATTTCGTTATTTGGAGCTATGTCACTATTTCTTTGGTTCCTAGTAAAGGATAGGCACATAAGAGATAGCTAAAAAAAAATAGTTCAACTGAACTGAATTCTGATTGTCTTTAGGTTTGCCAGCTGTGTGCATGAGTTGAGCATCTGGAGCTCAGTTTCCTTCTAGGTCAGGTGGATCTGATACCCTACTTCACAGGCACACGTGGAGGTCAGATGAGAATGCGAAGTGCTTACTCCTGTGATTTTCTGTTTGCCTTTCTGAAACGTTTCTGTGATTGGCCTAAGTTGGTATGTGAACCTACATCATGCAAGCTTTTTAATTTTCCATAAATGAAATGACGCAGCTAAAAAGTGTCTTTCAACTACTATTAGGGCACCTTTCAACATGACTCTGTCCTAGAAAACTCATGCACCTCTGGCTTTTGCCCATCCTATTTTTTAGAAGCTTACAGTTCTGGTGAAATTCAGGGCTGACCAAAACAAAACAAAACAAAACAGGAAAGAAATTCAGGGCTGACAAATTGCCAGCTTTTTGAATCTTAAGTGTTTTGATTTAACTTGCAGAAGTTACTGCTATGATCTTCATGAAATTCAAGTAAAAAAAAAAAACACCAAAATTCTCATACTCTCTTTCTTTACTATAACTACTGAAATGTTTAAGATTACACTTGTGGCTACATCAAATTTTTACTGGACAGCACTCACAAACAATTATTACAGCCTAATTTTTAGCATTAAACCTTAGTATTTTCATTTGCATTTTGCCAGGGAGTTGACAGATGGGTAGGACAATTATGCCTAGAGAAACCATATAAAAATACTACCTTAGAGGCTGGGACACTGCCTAGCAAGTGTGAGTCCCTGAGTTCTATTTCCAGTACCAACAAACAAACAAACAACAATGAAAAAACAAAACAAAAATTTTAAAAACTGCATTAGAAATCTTGGGTACCTACAGTATGTTTTACTCATGGTGGAGAGGTCTAACCTTGAAATGATTATCCAAGTACTTCCTGATACTTTTTCTTTAGTGGCAGATATAAAGATTTTTGTTTCTGATTTGAAACTGATGAAAATTCCATAGTCTTACTGAATTCAAGGAATGGAGATAAAGACATAATTCCAAAGGAACAAAATTCTTTAAAATGGGATGCATGTGGATACACGGTGTCAACAAAAGGTATGAGCTCTGAAGACACAGAGGGGAGCCCCATTCCTCTTTGTTCTTTGTGTCATCTTGTAACATGTGATTAACTTCTTCAAGTTTAAATTCTTAGACCTACAGATGGGGGATTAAGTTTTGTCTTTAAAGGTAATTGGAGGATCCACTGGGGTAATAGTGACAGCATCTCATACAGAGCAGTTGGAATGGAGGTGGCTTATGTCTCTGTGATCATCACATTAGGCTCAATTGCATGGGAAATTGTTTTCCAATTCCTATAGATCCCGCACCATCACAGTCATCACCATACATTGCTAAGAAATCTGGTGCATGGCCTTCCATGTTTTAAGATCTAACTCAGATCCTCACTATAAGATCTTGAGATTCTTACACTCTAAGCCTCAGTTTCTCTAATTGTACAATGAGATGATGGAGCAGTATCTTACACAGAGTATCCCTTGAGGGCAGGAATTTCATAATGCTTTCACGAATTTTGTGGTGAAGGATGATAGATTTCAGGTTAACTCAGTTTTAGAAACATCATTGAAATTTAATAGGGTTTTCAAAAGCACATTTTTCAGGGGCCTAGGAATTTCTCAGAAACTTTTGCCATCATGATTTAACTGAAAACAGAAAGGAGATGGCTATGTTCTTCACATTCATTTGACTGTAAGAGATTTTTAAGTGACCACCTAGATACCCACTTTGGAAACCACTAATGGACCCTGCTGTACCCATCGTTTGTCCCTTCTGTGTAGGGAGGGGCCAGCCTGCCATGAGCTCCTACCTTCAGCAGATTGGAGACAGCAGCCTGTCCCCATGCTGCACTGCTCCCGCAGGGAGGACACCACGAGCTCCAGCTCTTCCAGCCTGCTCAGGAGCTCTTTGACATCCGGAGCAGCGGCACAACCACAGGCCCGGCGAGGGATGTTGATCCGGTGCGTGAAGACAATTTGGTTTTCCCCATTCACTGTGTGTTCCTGGATGCTTTCACTGGGCTCCAATGGAAGAGCCAGATCTTTCTCTCCACTGGCTGATTCCAGATCCACAGAACATTGTGATCCCACAGGCAGCTTGATATTGTAGACGTGGTTAAACACTACTGGCTGATTCTCCTCTGGGAAGGTGACATTCAACCCACTCTGTCGCTTGTGCCTGATGGTTTTCTTGAGAACCCCACCTTCTGAAGGGAGCACAAGAAAAGCTAGGAAGATTCCCAGCAATAGCTGAATCATAGCCCCCATGGTGGAGGTGGGTCTGCCTAGGTGTTTCTAGGAAACTAAGGTCTCTCACTCTCGTACTAATTTAGGAATTAGAAGCACAGAGCTGCAGCTGAAGCGGTCATCCTCAGTCTTCGTGAAAGAATGTTTTTCTATAAGTAAATGAAGGAAAACAAACTTATTAGTATCCACTACTAATTGAATCTATTGGATACATACAATTCCAACTAAACTGTATTTTGTCTTCTGTGTTTGGAGTTTTCCTGATGTTTCTTGAGTATGTACTGTAATAAGCCTATAAAATGGTATCAAAAGGAATTTTACAATCTTAAGGAATTATTTTACTCACTATTCAATTTCTGGAAATTTAGGGAGACAACAGAGTATTGAGGAAAAGGCAAAACATCAGAGTGAGGTTTGTCTCTCATCTCTTACCTGAGACCTTGGGTAATTTGTATTATGTTTCCTTTTGCTACCTGGCTTTGTTTGTTTGTTTGTTTTGACAAGGTCTTGTTATGTGGTTCAGGTTGGCCTTGAACTCATCCAGGCTGGCCCATAATGCATGTTAATCCTTGTGCCTCAGCCTTATGAGCCCTGAGATTACAGACATACACCATCATGCCCAGCCCTTATTTTACTCTATGTACAGTGAAGATCATAATGGCTAACAACAGAATTGAAAGAATGATGTAAGTGACAGTATTAAGTAGAAATCACTTGTGTATTTGTTAATTTCAATATTTACCAGCCAAGTCTTCTGAGTGATTTATTAGTCATGTGAAGGTTACAGCCCTCTTTGATGGTTTATAACCCTGCCTCTAATTACTGACCTCTCCAGTGATTTTAACTCTGACCTTCCAAATTGAGTTTAAGATTCTCTGACAGGTTCTTTTCTCAGAGAGCAAGATGAAGGAGACCAGAATGCACCCCAAGCTTTAACCTCAGCCAACCTTCTTTCTGGTAATGTGATGGATGGTGTAGTATTCTCTTTCTTTCTGTACCCTAGTTTCATCTCTTGATTTATAATACAAAACTTTCAAAAGTCTAGTTTTTCAGAAGAGCATTCAATAGTTGTGTACATTGATAGTCACAGCAACTAAGGACTCAGAAATGATACACATGAACCTTTGAGGTCTTCTCCAATCAACCGGCACTTACAGAATCCTATTGCTATACAGGCTCCCTCAACAGTTTTATGGTTGGTGGAAATAGATATAAGAACATGAGTCTATCCTCAGGGGGTTTAATAATAAAATTAAGAAGAAAATGGAATCATCTATTTACTACTTAGGGAGCAAAGAAGAAATGCAAGGAATTTATTTTGTGGGTACAGAATTTAATTGCTTATGGCGCTTGAAAGGCAAAGGAATTGTTCAAAGAATGGCAGGGTCTGGCATATGGGAAAGGGTGAAATTTAAACTAAGTCTTCAATAGCAAGAGAGGAAACAGTATTGAGAAAACATCCTGCCACAAAGCATTCTGACTTTGCTGTCTTACTCATCTGTCTTGTGGCTATTCTATTATACGGGCAATCAGGCAGCAGAGGAAAGGAGCGTTACCAAAGAGGGTTGAGAAATTACTGAGTAAATGTAGAAAGACAAATCCAACACTGACTAAAATAACTGTGAATACATATGAAACTGATCTGCTCATGGTATGAAGTCATTCATGATCCTCTTCAATTAATAAACAATAGAGAGTTATTCGGTCTTCAGTTAATCATTTTGCAAACACATTTCCGTTTTACACATTCTAAAATGACCATTTATGTCAATTAGCTGTGGCATTCAGATTGCTTATGCTATAAGGCATTTTCCAACTTTTTCCCCCAGGAACATCTTATCCTGGTGGTAGAATGCATCAATAATTAATACTTTCATGCCAACAGAAATTCTCTGAAAAACTTAGAGAGGGACTGTGGTAGAAAAAATGAACAGAGAAACACTTTAATAAGATTGAGAAGGGATCTGGAGGCTGAGAAAGCACCTGCCAGGCATTTAGCAAGGTTTATTCTAACTACATTACCACCACATAAAATTATGGTCATACTGATATTTTACCAACTGATCAAGTAATGCTTATTTAGAGCCTCTACTTTGTGGTTAGGAAAAAACAAAGAAACAAATAAAAAAACAAAACAACTCTTCTGAACATACTTCCTCATTCAAATTGGTTACCTAAGTAATTATTTGTGGATCTGTGATGTAGGTAATTTGTTCACTGGACAAATATTTGTAAGCTCCATGGGAATGTCTGTTTAATTTTTACTATGCTACCAAAGTCCTTTCCTACCTTTGTCCTGTAAATACTTCATTCCTTTTGGAAAGCTCCTGGGTTAAGCTTGAAGTGTTTTTAAACTTTTATCTAAAACTCTTTTGTTGTTGGTGAAGACTCCAAGTTTAGGGTGTGGGTTGGGTGAGGAGTTTTCACTCATATTTGGGAGATGGGCACTGACACGGTGAAA
This sequence comes from Cavia porcellus, assembly GCF_034190915.1. Lineage (NCBI taxonomy): Eukaryota > Metazoa > Chordata > Mammalia > Rodentia > Caviidae > Cavia > Cavia porcellus. The sequence continues at coordinate 172,931,656 of NW_026947484.1, read as the reverse complement.
TGTCAAGTTGGGGATGAACATGTCATTCTTTTTTTAATTTAGTTAAAGGAAAAAAAAAACAAAACAGTATAAGGATACAAGTAATACAGAATTAAAAAAATGGTAAGAAATCAATAGTTAATAGATTACATATTGTCATCTTAGAAATAGTTGTTCAAGTTACAGGTAATCCTGTAACTTGCATACAAAGTGTAGCATACAAAGTGGACATTCAAACAGTGAGACTGCAAACAGTTGTATTCAATGATACAACAAAATACTTAGTACTATGGTCTTCTATCTTAACACACCTAAACACATTTGCAGTTGTATCCTTTAGAGCACTTTTTTTCCCTCTCTTTTTTACAACAACATTTATACATTTTGGGTTTTATTACTCCCATAGTTCTTATTGCTTTTTTTTTGGAAGAGAATAAAACCAAATATGACAAAACAAAGCAGTCAGTCAAAACAAAGGATAGACATAACACATGATGTAAAAACAGAATACAAGGTTATCAACAATGGTTACCATAATGCCTCTTGCTTCCTTAAAAAGAATTGCCTATATCATTAGGTATAATAAAATGGAACAAAACAGTACAGAACAAGACCATTAAAACCTAAACTTTGGAAACATTACAGGACTTCAAATGAAGGTAATAGTCAAACTGGAATGGGCATCATGGTGAATCTTACTGCCTTCAAAGTAGTTGCCTATACCCTCAAACTTGATACTGTCAAACAGAACAGAACAGAGTAAAATCAGTCAAAACAAGATAGTGGGAGTAATACAGGGCTTCAAATTAAGTTAATAGGAAATCAAAAAAGTTACTATAATATATTCTGCTAATTTTCTTGATTTTTTCTTTAATTAAAAAAATAATAAAAATAAATAAATTTTTTATGAAAAAGGGGGAGATTGAGATAAAAAAGGACATAACAACATAACTATACAGGACAAAGCTTGACAATTTCAGCAATCTAGTGCTTCATCACAAGACAACCTGACTTAATAGTAGTTATCATAATGTCCCTTTCCTTGAAATATTTGAATATAACTTCGTATACTATAGCATCAAACATATCAAGACAGTGGGAAACCATTCAAGAGGATGAAAGTATTACAGGGTATTTAGAACCAGCTAATGGAAAACGAGCAATGGTTTCTATATTATCTCTTTGCCTATAAAATTGTTTGTTTATAGTATCACATATAATAAAATCCAGTAAGATACAACATGATAAAACCAATGGAGACAGAAGAACAACAGTTTGGTGGGACTTCAAAACAAGATGATATTAAATCAGCACTAGTTATTATGATGTTTTGTTTTCTTTAAAATAGCTGTTTATATCATCACAGGCAATATCAAACAGCCCAGAATAAAGCCATTCTAGTTAATTAATGAGTGAAAACTTTATAAGGCTTCAAAGCCACATAATGGGGAATCATGATTACCACATACTTTTATATATTTGAATCATTTCTTACAATAGGGAAACTATTCGGTATTCATACATGTGAGTTTGATTTATTTCACTTATGAGTATGGTGTCAAGCTGTGCCCATTTATGTATAAATATCTTAATGTGATCCTTCTTTATAGCTGAGTAGTACTCCATTCTTAAGTGCTCTGCATTTCCCACAGCTCATGGTGCTCTGAGAGCCAAGGGATGGTTTTGTGCTTTTGGAGAACCCATCACATCTTCCACATTGTAAAAAATGCTTGAACTTTAGTATCAGACACACCTGTATATAAATGCCACCTACTGGCCCCATCACTTTGGCAACTTACTAAACTTAGCTAAATCATGACCTCATTTAAAAGCTAGGGATTGAAACCATTCCAGGGAGGAATTAAAGATTAGAGAGTTGTACACAGAGCACTCAGTATGGCTTCAGGCCCATAGTAGGCACTCACTAAACAAAGCTGCTATTTTATTGTACTTCTGGGAACAAATAAAACCTCGCAGGAGCTCATGCCAATGGCCTCCTTTTACTTAAGCTGGAACATGACATCCTAGTGGAATCCTACCCTAAACTGAGCAGCAACTTGGATCTAGATCAGAGGAGCTGCAGAAATTACTGACGGGTGAGGAGCTAAACCTTGTGAAGATCAGTTTACTAGAACCAGAAATATTTATTCCAGAGAGGGAAAAATCAGGGAGCAAATAATGACCTTCAAGAATGCAAACTATTCTCATGCAGACAACTGGCTGGTTTATGTCTCCTTTGAGGCTTGGCTTAGGGAAAGTGACTTGAATTTGCAGTTTGGGAGGTTTAGGTTAGACATAAAGAAATCAAGGTCTGATAGAAGGACTTTCATATCTTAAGAATGAACAATTATCCTACAGAAACCTTTTAAAAATCACAAAAAGATGCTTATCTTTATAGGAAGCGATCAGTAATGAAATGTCTGGAAAACATCTTGAAGGAGAAAGGACTGCAGACTGTTTATCCTTAGCTGAGAACAGTAAGGTAGAGGAGGGCAGGATTGCCGAGTATAAATTCCAGAAAAGCAGGAGATGTCTCATCTCTGGGCCCGCAAAAACAGAATAAGTGCTAATATGTACATATATTGGGGGTCAGCTAAAGAGGACAGGTTTCTGCACACAGGAGAGAGATCTTTCTAGTGAGCTGTTTGGCATTTTGGAGCAGGATGGATTAAACTAATGGTTAGTTTTCATCATTTCACTTCAGGAAAAAGACCATTGCTAGATGAAGAAACCAATATGCTTTGAAATTTTCCCTCAGTACAGCGAGAGAATATACAACAAACAGTTTCACTTTTAGGTAATGGTAACACATCCAACTGGCTAAAGTCACTTTTCAGAATTACTTTTGGCTTCATTTTTAGTAATTCAAAGAACATATTCCTTGCAATACTGAAGTATGCATGTGAAATATCCATGGTTTGGAGGGACAAGGATGATTTCTACTGTTTAAAAAATGCAGATGAATTTGTTTCCGCATCATTTTGGCAACACATGAGACATCTTACACCAGTTTTCTTTTCTGGCTTACACATAGGCAAGAGAATTTTACTGTGTCCAATCTGTCAAGCATGGAGTTGCTTACATGGGCATTCTTAAATGTTCTTGACATTCTTTACCCCTTGTCCTTCCCCACATCCATAAATTCCTTCTTGGAATGTGTCAGGAAGAGCCAAGAGCCAGGAAACAGCTTTAAGTATGGATATTTTTCTGAGGACATCTGATCCCCACAACTGAGTGAGGTCAGCACAACCTGAGGCATAGAAAATTGAAAAATTTTGAACTAAAACCCCAAAACCCTCCTAGCCCTGGGTGCTTGGGTCCCAGGGCTCAGAAGCAATAATCACTTTAGCAAGCATGGTGCCTTAATTGGTGCCCAGTTAACATACTATTGGGGCAGCAATCACTTAGAGACCAGAGAATTAATTCATTTAGAGATGATTTATCCTTATATCCAACAGAGATGAGTTGTAGGTCAGGCTGGAAACAGTGGGGTGTTTTAGACATGGTGATAGACAAACCTCTCTCTCAATGAGCTCACAGTCCCATTAAGGAGGCAGACATGTGAATAGATCCTTATTGGGAAGAATGATAAATGCTAAAATTCAACAAATATCCAAGAAGTCTATGTAATGCTTGAGACTATCAGTTCCAGAATTAATCTGATACTGTTAGAACTTGGCACTGCCCCTGAGTGTTAGTCTGAACCATATGGAGCTGTCATTTTTTTAACGATCAAAATGATTAGGTGGTGGCAACTCCATATGATTCATCTAGGAGCTATTACTTTGACATCTACCATTCCCTCTCTGGGCCTAAATTTTTTCATTTGTAAAAAGCTAACATTAATATCAACTCCATGATAAAGTTCTTTCATCTTCAACTGAGAATAAATGAGATTAAATGAAAAAAACACATGCAAAGCAATTAGTTAGCACCAAGAAGATCTTAGTATCTGGTCTGCATAATTGCTTGGTGTGTTTTGTTGAAGAAAGCAGTTGAGAGAAGGGTAATCTTTGATGACTGAGAAAATTGTAAGAGAATTTTGGGAAGTCTCTTCCTCCATAGATGCACCATGACTTTTTTCATGGCAGTATGTAATTCTTAATTGTTTTGGTTTGTCAAGTAGCAAGAATGCGCTGAAATTCTTAGGAGAAAATAGAGGCTAATGCTTGCCACCCTGGTTTTCCTCCTAACCTCTCTAATCTAATTCAGTAGCAGGGAAAGGCTGGGTGGGGCCTTTTTCTGGGAGGTCAGTTCTTTGGCCAAGGCTTTTCAGAGGCAGTGCTGCTACTGGGATGGCTGTCCGTGGTGCCGAGCCAGGCCTCTCTCCAGAACAGATTGCCTGTGGTTTAATCTTTCAAGGCTTGCTCGTAATGGGAAATATTTGGCCCAGCTTCTCAGTACTTTCCATATGCAGGCAGAAATCAAATTCTAGCATCAAAATCACATTTGAGCAGGGCTTAGAAGCAACTGTAAAAGACCATTGAGTCCAGGGATGGTGAAACAGTCACAGCCATGCATATTATTCTGTGTACATGGCAGATGCCTATAATTGATAATGATACTCCAGGGGAGCATTGTTTCCAATGTGTTCAGAATCTGTCACTCTAGGCAGCTATTTGCAATGATGTAGAAATAGCATATGACCTGAAACACTCTGCATAGCATCTTCTTATTTAAGAGAATAATTGAACTGAAACATCTAGAGAAGGTCACTCAGAAAATTACTGAAAAAGCAGATAAAAACCCAGAGATCTTACCTCTTGGTCAAGGAGTTTGATCAGGTGCATCTTTTCCTCTAGCTTATGGGGAAGAAAAGGGGAACTGAGCGGATTTCACTGAAGCTATAGTTAATAATACTATATTTTAGACTTGAAATTTGCTAAGACAGATCTTAAGTGTTCTCAAAACACATACCTATACTCCCTGCCACACACAGGCCACATAAAGGTAACTACGCAAAGTGGTGGCTATGTTAATTAGCTTAAATCTGTTAACCATTTCACAATACCAAATATTTAAATTGTATACTTTCATTTATACATTATAGCTCACTAAAGTTGGAGGCAAAAATTTAAAAAAAAGGAAATATATGAAAGGTTTCCATTAATCCCTTTTTCTTATTTCTGGCACAAGGGATTAAACTCAGTGCCTTGTCCATGTTAGGCAACATTCTGAATACTACAGAACCAAGTCCAAGCAGCCCTCTCCACCACCTGTCATCATGCGATGCACTGCATCAGAGGTTTCCACTGAGCTACATCTATATTTCCAGGCTTTTTATTTCACTTTATTTATTTTTTGAGACAAGGCCATGCTAAGTTTCCCAAATTGGTATTGAACTCAGAATCTTTGCTTCAGCCTCTGCTACAGAGGGGTGTACCATGGTGTCTAGCAGGTTTCTATTAATTCTTAGTCTGAAGACACCGTAATAGTTTCCAGAGGGAAATATCAGGGTTAGAACTTAGAGAACCCTGGTGTTAAGTGATTTCTAAACTTTTTGGTCCTGTCAGGCTACTTTTACTCATCCATCCATCCATCTATCCATCCTTCCATCCACCCATCTCTTTAGTATATTTTTCTTAACTCCTTACCATGTGACATATTAATAAGCAAGATTGGTAAAACAATGAAGATAATCACGGTCTGTATGTAATGAAGCTCCCAGAGGAAAATGTAATTGCTTTTAAAGGCACATGTTGTTGATTTACTCTTTCCGATGTTGTAAGTGCTATCTGGTTGAGAATGTGGTGCAAAGCCAATAGTGAGGCTATTAATGTTAAGATTCCTACAAGAGCTAATTACTGCTTGTTTACTAAGGGCCTCACAATGTGCTGGATACTGAGGAAAACAGGCTGAGTAAAAAGCGATTCCTTCTTCCCAGATGTCTTTGGACCTAGGACAAAGAAGCAAGGTTTGGTAGCCCCAGTGAGAGCACTGAGGAAGGCAGTGTCATGCTAAGCTGTAAAGTTCATGGAGGGTTTCCTGGAGTAGAAAGGGAGTAGGTTAAAGAGATTGATGTATTCTCACAGAGGTGTTAACATATGCAATAAAGGTATCTGTAACTATTGGGTAATGAGTTTTATTTTACCAGAGACTATGCTAAGCATTTTATATATCCAATTGCAAATTCTCGTAAAATAACACAAAGTACACTCTGTTTTCCCTGTTCAGATGAAGACTAATAATTAAACAGTTTGTGCAAGTTCAGATGTTTCCTTAGTTGTAGAGTCAGGATTTAAACCCAAGTCCACCAGAGTCCAAAGACAGTGCCTTGAGCTATCATCTCAGATGGCCTTTGGGCGGGAGGGCCAGAGGAAGGAGTTATGGTTCAAGGACAGGCCTCCATTGACCCTTCTGACTTTAATGAGGTATTTATGGCCTCCAAGCCCAAGGAAGGGGGAATATTGCCCATCTCTGGGAACTAAAATGTGCCAGACATCCTGTGGCCTGATGGGAAGGTGAGACAAGCTGATGGATGACTTTGGGACACTGTTGTTTCTGTTACTTTTGGGAACATGCTTCAAAGGATTCTAGAAAGCTCCTTTGCCATCTCTGTCTGGACAAAAATCCTTTACTGGAAGGTCAGGTAACTTCAGCTAAAAACTGATCTTTCTGTTTTTTGAATTGTCTGAATAGCTGATCTGATATTATTTCCACTATGTTTTATAAAGCTTTTGAATGACTTTATTATGTTTCTATAACTTCTGAGAAGATTAGACAGGTCTACTTTGCAAATTACCTAATTCCACTTTGTATCTATGTACAGCTGGATGTATACACCGAGTCTACATATAGTTAGATCATTTTCTGTTGGCAGTTCCATGAGAGTAAGTACTACATCTGAGACTTTCATGCCTGTATATCAACTCCAAACACTGTCTAAAACATAATTATATTTATTATTATAAATATTATTTAGCATAACATTATTTAGGTGGACTACAATAAACATGGATATACTTCTTGATTTGAACTCAACATACAGCAGGTTCTCATATTTGAAGAATTAATAAGTGAACAAATACTCTTTTTTTTCTGGAGAGTAATGTAAGTATTTCTGTGATTCCTTGTAACTCAAGTTGTACCAGGCAGTTCATCACAGCCTCAATGCTGTAATTAGACTTACTTTTATTCATTCCAGTTTTCAGTAAGTAGTCACTATTTGCCAAATACCATACTAAGTACAACAAAAGTGATTAAGATAGCCGTCACTCTTCCCCAAAGAATTCTTGTCAATACCACAGGCTCCTGAGAACCCAGTGCTACATGACTGCAGAGAAGCTTTTAGTACAATAGTATTTCTGCTGCAATTCATTGTAGATTTCATTTTAGACCCAAGCCAAATGGCCAGCATTAACTACAAAACTCAAAATTCTCAAATATCATTTCTCTCTTAAATTGTTTGACTCGAGCATTGGTGTTATTTTGTGGCCCCTCCCTCCTTCCCTACCTCTTAACCCTTGAACAGAAGTTTCGTTACCAACTAAATTAAATCCACAACTTAATCCATAAAATATTTCCATCTAGATGCAATAATGAGATTCATATTTGCGGTTTAGTAAACCTAAGAAAAGCTCAGATGAAGTATGACTAGATCCATTGATACATACAGACCACAAACTGCCCTGGTGTGGTCTGGTTTCAATTTTTGAAATAAAATTGCAGAGCATTGCTTTTTTTTTTTTTTTTCAATTTCTTGCCTAGACAGAAAAGAAAATAAAAAGTAGGTCTGACCAAGTGGCAACAATATAGATTCCTGTAAAATTCTGGAAAATAGTTTCAAAATAGATCTGAATTCATTTCCCAGTGGAACAGTGGTCTTTTCTATTTTCTCCTTCATCTAGAATTTTAAGAATCTAATTAGCTTTTTCATATGTCTTGGAAAGTGAGTTCTCAGGTCTGCGAGGCAAGGTTAAAAAATTAAAGAGACCTATCAAGGAAGGGCAAGTTACAGAGACAACTCTGCACAGGAGCGGCGAGTGGGGAACACATGTGCTAAATATTTGGCATAGTAGGACCAGAAAGATCTGGACATCTTTTCCAACCCAGGGTGCTGATATTCAAATGAGTAGAATTCTGACCAAGGCCTAAGTCAGAAGGAGCCAGGTGGGACCAGTGAAAATTACAGAAGTCTGTCAGAATTGTGTTTCTTAATATTTGCTACACCGTGATAGAATATGACCTCTGAAATAAAAACAGGTCTGTAAGACGGTTAGCAGGAAGCTGAACTCTCAGGGAAAACTATGACTCATCGTCTCCTTTTTCTAAAACTGGGGTCCCTGAAATGCAGCAATCACAGCCAGTGCTAAAAACATCTGTGCTTTATGTGCCTTACGTGAAATACCTTATTAGTGCTCTCAGTTTATACTGAATCTTCCATGCTCCTGGTGACAGGCTATAAACAGGAAACAGAAATGTCACTCAGGTGGGCTGACCAGATGGTCCAAGATAGCATTCGTATCTCAGCTCTGCTGTTACGTTTTAATGATGGCAAAGGGTGATCTTTGATAAAGCTCAAAGGACTAACTTCAAAAGGATGGAATGTTTGGGCTCCTGAATGACTGTTGGAAATGGAAAAGCTTTATGATTTACAGATTGGGTAGGAGGATATAGAAATGTATCTAACCATTGATTTGGACTTACTTTAACAGTATAACTTTAAATGGTATTTTCATGTCTAATCTACAACATGTTGAGAACTATTAAGGGAGGTAGCAAAGGTATTTCTTAATTAAACATGTTTGGGAAGTGCTATTTTTAAGCCAAATGTTATTTTCAGCTGAACAAATTACATAGAATTCTTTGCTTCAGATTTTTCAGGGTCTTTATGTACTTGTGTTCTTGGAAATCTCCAAGAAAGGGACAGTTTGTAGAGTATTTCCCAAACTTAGCTGATTATTTTCTGCTTGAAGTGTGTCACAGGATTAGGCCTGGAGTCACACAATGTGGAAAGTGCTGGAACAGAACAAATCCCTGAACCTCTCTTCTTTCACATTTCTTAATGTATTAGATGGAAATATGCTATACCTGTCTGTGACAGGAATGAAGCCCCAGGATTGGAGGGCTTGGAGCAATTTAAACTAAGAATGGGGCAAATAAGTTAACATTTATCACATGTTTCATACTTGAACAAGCTGTTTAATTGTGAGGCCAGTCTAAAATGTTAAAGACCATGGTTCCCATTTTTCTAGTACAAGAACTTCAGGTTTCAAAGTGTAGGATAAACTACCCAGTCAATAATTATTTGTATCAGAATTAAAAGCCCCGTCTATTCTGCTATACCAGGATATTGGTTTGAAGCAAATTATTGTTTTATTTAAAAAATTATATGATGAATTTCAGAGGAGAAAACCAACATCATTAATATGAGTAGAGTTCTTGGATTCCTAAAATGGAGCAATACAGGACAGTGAAATTGGAGAATTAGGGTGCACACATTAATTTTATTTATTATTTTGAACTCAAAGGAATGGCACAAAGTCAGGTACACTAAGCTACCTAGTTTTGGGCAAATCTTTACTGGCCGCAGATAACAGTTTGTGTTCCTTTATTTTGACCTGGAGAGATTGTTAATTAGTGATAGAAAGACAAAGTGAGAAGTGTCCAAAAAGGGAGCCTTAAAATCTGTCAGTTAATAATATTAGGACTATGCTATGTACCATCCCAAAACAGTATAGTTTCCAGGGCACCAGGCAAGGCATGAGAGTATTTTAGAAGGTTTTGCAAATTATACCATTCATTTCCAAAAGGATGGAATTATACAAAGAGACAAATAGGCAAGGAAAACAGGCACAGTTTTGTCTAGATAGGATCATTTATTGCCATATATGGCAGGAAAGTGAGGCGATTTAGTCAAAGATATAAAAATCAGAGGTCATGAAAAATGCAGGCTGACTCATACAAATGCGTAATTCTTTTATTATTCTTTAGGTTCTGCAGGTATAGGGTTTGGCGCTATGTTTTAGGAGGGTGTGGACTTGCCAGACAAATCTTTATTTCTGCTTCCTTTTCTTTATATGTGTGAATACCTAACTATTTATACCTTGCTAAGTTATGGTAACTGAAAATCATGTGCAAAGATTTTCCCATGCTGACTGGCAGGGGTCAACAGTGTCTACCCATCACACCGTAAACATGTTACACTTTGAAATCAGAGTATCACTGTTACAACTTATTCAGCTTTGGTGCTGTAGACAAAATAGCTACAGGCAATAAGTGAAGAATGAGCCAAAAACTTCATTTGCTGACCCCTACTGGAGTATAGTAGTTATTCAATAAATGACATCTACTAATAGAAAACCAAATACAGACGGAACTGGACAGGAAGCAAATTAACATGAAACTAACACGTTGTTGAGTGCCTATTGCATTCCTGTTTTGTGCCAAGCATTATGTTAAATGCTTTTGTATACATGTTATCATGTATCTTGTCTTTCGTCATGATAACCCAGTGAGATAAGCAGTACTATGCCAATTTGGAAATTCAAATGAGACTCAGAGAGGATCTCTAGCTTAAGAGACAAAACCTGCTGTGAGGCTCTCAGATGCATAATTTAACTGACATTTGAACTACATAGGGTTGACTCTTCAGAAATTGCTTTCAACTCATGTAAGGTGAGCACTTAAATTTTCACTGCCTGACAAAGAGAAAGACCAGGGTCCTAGAATCTACCTTCACCACTTACTTCCTAGGTTTACAGCAGTTCTTCGATGTTTGTTCATGTGTAAGCACCAAAATATTTGACCCCTGTCTTTCTACCTGCTTTGGGCTGGATCTCCAGTTTTATACATTCCTCTTTGGAGAACACTTAAGCCAAGATATACTGTTTGCAAATGTTTTTTTTTTTTTTGTCTTTTTCCTTTTTATCGGTACCGGGGATCGAACTCATGACTGCCTGCTTACAAGGCAGGCGCTTATGCCACTGGGCTAAATCCCCAGCCCCCTGCAAATGTTTATTAGCTTCTGGGCAGAGGTTGGCAGTTTTTCTTTGGTCTAGATGGGGTTCTAGCATCTAGAGATGTCTGGCCATGTTCATTGATTATCATAGCCAAAAAGTTTTGCTAATTAGGATGCCATTCTACTTGTCTCTGCCTCTGAAGTTATATTTTCCTGCCCAGGGCATGCCTGCTTTGGCCCAGATATGTTTCTTTGGCTTTTTATTGTAGATTTAGATAAGTAAGAACAAATTTACAGTTCCTTGAAAATGGACAAAATCTGGGATTTCTTGTGGAGTTTCTTCAGTGATTGCTCCAAATGTTTTTGGACGAAAGTCTTCTGGAGAAGGTCAAATTAGTTTGTGGGTACTGTATTCACTGATGCTGAACGAACTAATTGCTCTAGGATTTATCACATCATGCACTATACTACCCCAAGCCTTCCACTGGCTTTTTATCACATGTAGAATAAAACCCACCTCCCAGCCAGTGCCTAAAGAACTAGTTTTTTCCAAAGATACTTCCATATCTAAAAGAGCACCTTTTACCATCATTCATTGTCTGTTTCCTTACCTTGATCTATTTATTTATTTATTTAGCTTTTTTATTAGTATACTTTCGGGGAATGTAATAATTATATTCATCTTAGTAACTGGTACAGTAGATGTCACATTTTCATAATTGTTACTTCCCCTTCCCCTCCCTGTCCTTCCCCATTTCCAGGTTCCTTCTCCCCTTCTTCACAAAATCCACTTCGCTGTTTCCTATCATCTTTCTTGTATTTTGTTCTTTACTTGTATTTTGGGTTTCTCATGTAAGAGAAACCACATGATATCTAACCTTCTGTGATTGATTTATTACACTTGTGTATTTCTTTTTAGCAACTATCACTACTAAGATTGTACACAAAGTTTATTCGGTTCTTTTTGTTTATCTCCTTTCCTACATGTTTAGGTCTGAATGTTTGTATTCATATGTTGAAACCTAGTTACCAACATGATCATATTAGCCACTGAGATCTTTGGGAAGTAATTGGGTTAGGAGGGTTATGGAGTTTGTATACGTATGAGAGGTGCCTCAGAGAGTGCCTCATTTTTTTTTCATCATATGAGGACACAGCTGAAATGTGTCATCTGTGAACCAGGAAGTGGGTCATCTTCAGACACCAAGTCTACCAATATTTTAGACTCCAGAGACTACAGACCGTGAGAAATGGATTTCTGTTGTGTGTAAGCCACCCAGTTTGTGCCATTTTATCAGCCAACATGAACTAGTACACTTTATAATTATGTAAGCTCTATAAATATAAGGACCTTATTTATGTTGTTTTCTATTGTATTGTATGCCCTTGGAGTTAAATATTGAATAGACACAAGAGCTGTGAATTTGTAAGAACAAGGGTTCCCCAAACTATTGCTCTATAGAACATGCTTTTAGGTACTTCTCAAGAGAAGTCCACTTCACAAGTCACAGTTTAGGAACTGCTTCTCTAGTGGAGTCTTATCACAAAGAATCATTCTGATGACAGGTAATGATGACCATAGCTATTTACATTGAGTTAAGCAGTGCTCTTGTACTAGATAATTTAATTATCACAATGACATTCTAAAGTTGGTAAATATTGACGAGGAAAACAAAGCTTAGAGAAGTTAACTAATTTGGCCAAGACTGCTTAGCAACCAAATATCTTTTGAACCCAAACTTTCTGATGCCAAAGCCATAGTCTTAGCCATTATTCATCCCTTCCCTTGGGCTGTGGATTTCTCCACATCCTAAAAGAGAGAGCTCTTTGTCTTCATTCCTTTCTTGAGCATATTCATTTCTCTCACTAGTTTTTGGGTGATCTTTATAACCTCCAGATTGTCAGCCATCTCTTGTGACTCAGCCTCAGATCCCCAGACAGGCCTCCCTCTGTCCTTGGTACTGGTTTTCCTAAGTCTCAGGCAATGCATGCTTTTATCCTGGGGCCACCTCTTAAAAGCAAGTACATTCCTTGAAGTCTGTGTCCTGAAACGGTTTTCTGTCCTAGGACTGGGCTGGCTTCCTCCTGTCATCACTCTGCATAGTTATACACCGAAAGGGTAAGGCATGAAAACAACTTCAAGTTCTGGGCTTTCTGAACAAATTCTGGTAAGAAAGAGGATGTTCCAGTCTGGAACCCAGCAAGGGCTCTTGCTGGTTGTTGAAGATTAATTTTAACCCACTTGTACTCATCTTCAGATAAACAGAACAGAATTTTCTTTTTAAGAACTGCAAACTTAGAGGTTTGACATGAGTGGAGAGGCAATCCCAGGATGATAAGAAGGAAAAGCATGCAGTAAAATGGAGAGACAACAGAGAAAGCATCTAAAGTTAATTTTAAAGAGAGACTAAGTCAATAAAAATATACAGAAGAACATTCTAGGCACGAAGAATTGGCATTTATAATGACATAAGAAGGCACAAAATATTTGGTGTGGAAAGTATGATTTTAGTTGAGGGACAAGGTCTGTTTAGAGACCAGAGACAAGATCACAGAAAACCTTTAACATCAGGCAGAGAGTTAGACATTTTTTCCATGGGCAGCAAAGAGCCATGTGGAGCTCATTAGGTCTAGAAATGCTGACCTCTATAATTCAAGGTTGGGAGATATCCTGAAGGGAAAGACTGGTGTGACAGGGAACACAGAGGAAGCTGGCACAATAGTTGAGCCATGAGATGCCAACGGTTAAACATGAAGGGGAATGATGGAGGGAGGGGAAAGCAGTAAGCTGATTTACTTGTCAAAATAGTGGAGTAAAGAAAAGTAATTAACCTTGGGTTTAAGTTTTCATTATATGTGCTGGGAGAAGTAAAGGGAGAAAGAGGATAGGTATGTTCCAAGTTTGATCACCTTGACTGTCTTGCCCCTAAATGTAATATTTTGGAGACATTGCCTGGGAAGACCCTACCCTGGTGTGATATTAAAAAAATCAGGGCTATCCAGTGACCTATGAGACCTACTGAAAAACATTCTTCTCTACCTTATAAATGGAAAGGGAACTTCCATGAGACACAGTCATAGTGGTTAGTTTGGTGGCTGCCATAATTACTGGTTGCCATCATCATAAGTACAGATAGGTGGCATGAACTTGTCACTAACAACTGATAGCTAGAAAATGGTAACATTGTTTTACATTCTGTAGTAGACACAAGGATGATCCTCTCTTCATCCTGCTTCCTGGCATTTTCATACTTGTATAGTTACTTATCCTTGAGTGTGCTGTGGCCTAATGATTTGCTTTTAGCCAATAGCACTTGAAATAAGGTGCAAGAGGACTACTGTTATGACGAGGTTACATTTCTTTTGCTTGAAACTCCTTTATTGTTGGCTTTAATGAAATAAATGGCAGTACTGAATAAGCCTTCATGGCAAAAAAAAAGAAATGAGGCTCTCAGTGTATCAGCTCTCACAGAACTGAGTCAGCCAACAACTGCATATGTGAACCTGGATGATGCATGTTCCCCACTTGAGCTTTCATGTGGGACCCTGATCCTAGCCAGCACTGTGATGGAAACCAAAAGCAAAAGATCCAGTTAGTTTGCACTAAGGTTCTTAATGTATAGAAGAGATATATGAGATAATATGTGATAATATATGAGATAATAAATGTGTATTGCTTTAAGCCACTCAGTTTTGTGGTAATTTGCTATGCAGTAATAAATAACTAATTGTGATTCTTGGCTCAGTCTATGTGCGCTAAGGCTGTTTAGTGAATAAGACTGTTCATTTTTCTTTTCTTAGGCAATGTGTTCATCCTGCAGTGTTTTATATTGTCCCTGGCTTCCAAGAGAAAGAGTCAGAAGACCTGGGATTTTTGTTCTGACCCTGCTGCCAACTGGCGTGTGATCTTAGGAAGATCCTTCTCTTTTCCATGTCTTGGTTTCACCATCTTTAAAATAAAGGATGTTAAACTAGGACAGCAATTTGTAAAAACATTTTTTTGCCACAAAAATTCTTTTACCAAATAAAATATCACAAGAAAGCTCATGTACAAAAACAGATAAAAGCAAAACCACTCTGGTTGAAATAAGGTTGGTAAGAGTGGTCCTTCACCTCCCTATCTGTCTATTACTTTCCCCAAACCACTTCTTGGCTTTTTCCAGTGCAGTTGGTAAGGTTTTGGCTGCAAGGATGCTCCTGAGTCATTTTAGTTTCAACATTAAGTTCTAGAGAAAAACTGTTTAGACAACACACTTGTGAGAGCACTGCTTTAACATCTTTGCATCAAGATGCTTCTGCGTGACCCTTCACAACCTGGCCATGTCAAAGTTAAGCCTCTTTTTCTGGGAACTGAGATAATGGTGCACTTGACCCATGCTTGGACAGCTTTTTGGCTTTGGGAACCTGATGCCAGGTGGATTTACTCTACTGCATCAAAGTTTCTTAGGGAATTGCCCCTCTCTCTTATGTGGTACTATGGTTTGTGTCTAGATGTCCCCTCAAAACCTCATGCAGTCATAAGTGAGGCTTTTTCAGAGGTGGCTGGATCCAGAGTGTGTGATGCTGGAACTGATTCATGGTATGTTGCTAGTGTCAAGGGCTTTAAGATTAAAGGGTCTGAGTGCTACCCTCTCTAAGTGGCCTGGATAAATTATATAGAATAGAAATAGCTACAGTCATCTCTTAGTTGCTTTGCTACCTTCTGCCCACCAAGAACTGTTTTTTCTCTGTGATGACAATATGCTACACCAACCTGCCTTGAAGCCAGCTGATTATATACTGAAACCTCTACAAACTGTGAGCTAAATAAACCTTTCCCTCTTTAACTTTGGGCATCACGTATTTTGTCTCAGCAATGAGAGAAAACTTACTAAGACACATGGATAGGCATTAAAAATATCACTGAGATTATTTTGTATCTTGGTGGCTATATGGACTCATGTTCAGAAGCATGCCTCGCTGGCAAGGGGTCCAGTAATGTTCTGAGCTCTGTCTTTCTGGCTTGAGTGTGTTGCAGGTGAGGTTACCTGTGGTCAGATCAGGTTACACGCCAAACAGAGCTCCCAACACACTAATCCTACCCAGGGATTTTTTGGCTCTAGCGGTTTAGTGTTTGGGCCAAAAATATTCAATATTTTCCACTTATTATTGAGTCTCTGTAATTCTTTTTAACCTCCCAAGTAGGATTTTACTCTTCCATATATCAGCTAGATGACAAACTTTGAGCTCTTCTCCTTTGAAGTATCCCTTTTCTGAAGTCCACCACTGGAAACTCACTCATTTCTTTAAGCCTTGCCCTCTCTAGCTATCTACTCTTTTAAATTGCACTTCTTTAGCAAGCAGCTTGTTATCTTTAGTCTTTTTGTAAATCTGGAAAATGGGAGTAATGCACTAGTACTCATGTAGTATCATGAGAAAAGCACAGTTTTGGGTGACAGCCCTGGGCAGGAACCCAATGCCACCACTTTCTACTTTGTGCAAGAGACAATGGTTTGAGGTCCCAATTGATTTATCCATAAAATAAGATATACTTGCTTGGAACAGCAGGGAATGATGTACAAAAAGTCATTCTATGCATTTATAAATTTGTGACTCTATTAGTTTGTTAAAAATATATATTTTGCATGAGAGGATGATTCTTAAGCTATCAAAGTAACAAAACTGATTGAAAAAGTACTTTCAGAAGGGAAACACTAGCAAGTGTGAGGTTGTGAGCTTAAGCCTCAGTACCAAAGAGTCCCAAAAAACCAGAAAAGCAAAAAACGAAGTGAATCAGATCGTGTTATTGTTCCATTTCCTCAGGGACAGCAGAATTGTTTCTCAGTAAGTGCTGAGGACTTGGTACCTGTGCTGGCAAGTGTCCAGTGTTTGGGGGTAGAACAGGAGATACGGTAAGAACAGTTGTTGTGCTGAGCTTGACTTGCTGAGGCCTAATGGTTGTTACTGATTTCTTAGGGTTTCAAACTGGATTTGAGTTTGGTTCCACTAGTCACTTACTTATTTGGTGTCAGGGTGAGCTACTTCAGCTTTTTCATCCCCAGATTCCTATATTTCAATAGAGAGGTGGCAACACTGGGAAACAATGGTTGGTGCATAAGGGACACAGTGTCTGTAGAATTTTCAGTAAAATTTATGCTTGCAGTTAGCCCTCGGGTCCCTCCTGGAATATTTTGGACACACTCATCTAGAAGTTAATGGGAGCCTCTTGACCTCCTTTAGGAAAAGAGGTGGTTAATAGATAATTCTAAAGCAAAACTTTAGAAAGTCAACTTTTAGAGCCTATCAAACATACCCGGGTCTTGTGTAGGGCGTCTGAGGAGAATTAAAGGACTAAGGGTTCACCAAAGCCTTTTAAATTGTGAGTTACAAGGTCTGCATAATTAAGGACCTGTAAACTTCAGGAAATTTCAAAAATTGAGAGAACTTGGCAAGAGTTTTTTTTTAAAAAAAGTGTCACCCATAAATAGGCCAAAATATAATGGAAGGTATTTTCCATTCACAATCTGTTTTTAATGTCAGCATTTTGATTTTGTTCCATAATGGAGGTCAAAGACAGTGACGATAATGTTGAACACGAGGTTGTTAAAGTTGAGGATGTATGAGGTAAAGGGGAAGGAAACAGAGCAAAGATTTCAAGGCTTATTTATAAAAGTGGAAAAATGTCTGGTCACCAGGGTCAGAATCAGATAGATATATGAACTTTCTCTACAAAGAAGCCAAAAGGCATGTACAGCCTCCTATGTTAGGGGAGACACTGCTGTCTTTTGTGATAAGTAGAATTATCACCGGAGTTTGCCAGAAGATCATCTCATCATGCTTTGAGGGGGTTTTCCTCTTTGGAAGGCGGCTTTTTTCTAATGTTTCCCACATGAAGGTGTCTGAACTGGCTCAGTGTTACATGCAAGGGGATTCCCAGAAATCTTCTCAGGGTTAGAGGTGTTTGAATCATAATCTTCTTCTCTGAGGTTTTGGCTGAGTGTGTCACTTGGAGCTCACAAGCATTTCCAAATTGTCCCGGGATTCAGTGCCCAAAGGCTGGTTTCACTGCTTCTCCCAATTAGTCTTTTTAGAACCTGAGGCTCAGCTCACCTGGATTTTGGAAGGTACAGCCTGGCTCCCACAATCAGAGCTCTCACTTCCACAGCACAGAGAAGCATGTGCCTACTTTCTGGGATGGAAATCAGTGGGGATGACCTGACCGCTACCTCTAGCTTTGTTCTCATCTCTCCCAGAGTTGAAATTTGAACTCTTTCATATCCAGGCAGACCTTTGTGAGCACCATGAAAAGTGATATGTGCATAGCTACTCTGTGGAATCAATGTACACCCGTGCCAGCTGGGGCCTTCTGCACCATCATAGCCATTCACTGAAGGATGCCGCCTAGAGTCCTGTACTTATTTAGCCGAGCCGGGCTTCAGGAGGCAATGCAGTATAGTTAGAAAGCTTGGATTCAAAGCCAGCTCTTCTACTCACTGAGATGCCAGCTGTGTCACTTAGTGTTTTTGAGCCTTAGAATTTCATTACTCTCCCTGTTTGAAAACTAGATGAGGCAGCAGACAAAAGCCCCATCACATGTGACATATCATCAGCCTTCACTATTATTTTTGTGTGTCTGTGTTTTATCACTACAAAGGAACTGTGCATTTAGAGCCAATTAAATATTTGTAACCTACTTTCTACTTTGCAAATTGAAGTGGCTTCAGAATAGAGGGTTATGCCTTGTACGAACTCATTATTTTTTCCAGGAGGAAAGCATGGCTGGTACTAATGTTGGCAGGGCGCATGCAAAGGGAGCATGGCTGTATGGCCATCGACAGCAAGGGAGAGAAACACAGAGGTGTTCTTAGTTCCTTGCAAGCATTAAAAGGGTAGGATTAAGGGGGGAGGGATATATTTTTTATTCCACCAGCTTGAATTCCCTTTCCAAATTCCATTCTGGTTATACGATCAGGCTACCGCTGTATTTATGGGTGGCCACAGCCTGCCTGGAGGGGATATTTACTCAGAAAGGAAGTGTTTTCCTTTTGAAAGCAATGAGAGAAGCAGAAGCCTTCAGGGTGAATGTGGAAGAATGTGCCTCTGATTTGGCGATCATAGAGACCTGGGTCTGAAACCCAGTCCCGACACTCTGTGTGTTTAGAGCCTGGGCAAGGGACTCAATCTCCTTGCTATACAAGCTGTCCTATTTCCCTGTCGGTACAACCCATGCCTCAGAAATGTGTGGATGTTCAATGAGATGATGATTACAGGTGGTCATAGCTTAAAGAATAGGTTCATCAGAGATGCTGGCTCTGGCTAGCATTAAAATTAGTTAAAATAATCAACCCTTGTTAAATCTTTTACTCTGCTTCCCCATTTGTGTCTACAATAATACATGGGGATTTGCTCTCCCTCCTCTTACAGACTACTTAAAGGACAAATGTGCCAATAAGTGCACAGTTGCAGCCTGAATGTACATTGCTGGCTGCAAGATTTGTGATTGCACTTTCCGTTGGTCAGTTGGTCAGGATCCAGGGAAGATACCTCAGAGAGAGATATCCCTCATCCTGGGGTGAGGTTTAGGGCATCTTACTGCATTTCAACCAAAAATAGCCTCACATTTTCCCATCAAATACTGAGGTTTTGCCCCAAATTCATTGATTATTCCCATTGTTAAAAATCAGCTTAAAAATCATTGATTTAGTACACTAATGCTGAACTAAATCTTTGCAAACTGAGAAGCGAAAAAGCTAAGATAAGCTTCTGTTACTGAACTCTTACAGTGTGCAAGATATTGTATTAAGACTTTTTATACTCTCCGCTGAATGTCTCCGGAGCCCTATGCAATGCTGATTGTCACCTTCTTTATATGAGTGAGGCACCAAGGACTGGAAGATTAATAACCCCTTGAAGGAGGGATTCTTGAAATACAGGATAGGAAAGCTATGTTTTTAGAAAAAAGCATAGAGAAAAAACATAATTACAGAGCTTGACAACATCCTTTTCCATCCTCATCCAATTCACATGGTTTGAACAAACCAGAGAATATTCATATTGTGTTCCATTTCATTCCTTAAATGTGGTTACTTTCTTGGAGTGCACGGGGCCAAGACATACTAACTTGCGACCTGTGAAGAGCATCCACAGTCAAACACCATGCCAGCAAAACTTCCATGAGTTTATTCAGAACCGAACCAACTTTTCCCTAGCCCTGAACTAGACTTATTATGTCTCAGGACAAGGTGGGAAGCTGGCTGTGGTGGGCAACGGTTTTCATTTCTAAAGCACATATGGGAAAGCTCTATAAAAAAGAGGAGAAAAAAATAAAGATCCACAAGAACATGAAAAAGAGGCATTCATTCTTCTAACCGGCTCCCTGTCCCACTCTCCCTCGGTTGAAAAGCATTTCCAGAGAATTTCCAGCAGCACTCTATACTTTACAGCCAGCAGCTTTAGAATCCTCAAATGCTTAAACTCAAAACCTCATGACATTCTGTAATCAGAATTCGACATTTACATCCAGCCTCAGGCTGCTACCTTCTTTCCCAACCTGTGCCAACACAACCTCCTGCTTGTAAAATGCAGCCAAGTCTCTGACTTGCCAGCCTAACCAGACACTTAGCCTGGGTGAGATAAAAAGGCCAGCAGCTGGGCTGGGGGGTGAGGAACGCACAAGAAAGAATCTAAGATTGGCTAAGTGCCCTTTCTAACTTCCAGGGTGATGGCAGTTTTTGGCAGTAACAACGATTATCCATACTTCCAGTTATTGAACACTCACTGCCAGTCCCCTTAAGCCTCATTTTCTCTTCATTGCAATGGAAGTGAAATAGAAACTGAGGCCACAGAAGTTACAAATTCCTCTTGGATGTATGTGTGATGGTGGTGGGAATATTAAAGTCACTTCTGGCTTTGAAATCTGATGTCTTAATCTCTTACTACCGATAGGCTAGAGGAACCCCACATTGTTTCCAAAAGAGGAGATAGATTTCCCAGAAGTGGAGGAAATAACTCTCCAGTGTCTGAGTCAGGAGAGGAGATTCTAGAGAGATACCCAAGAGGTGATTCTGGATATATATCGCTGGCTCTAAACACTCGGAGCAGGCATGGGTCCCACCTGAGGGTCACTGAATCAGGACTATCCAGCAGGATACTTCTCCTGGACACTCCTTGCCTGGAACAATGGAAGGAAGCACCCCCACTTTCACTTGTTAGTCCTCTGGCCCTAGATTCACCTCTTATCTTCTGCTGCCCCAAAGGTATCTCTTTCCACAGGGTGGAGATTATAATGAAGTGGGGGGTATCCAAAACTCTGTAAACTGTCAGGGTCATTTTGATGTACAATTTTGTGCTCCACACACAGCCCCTAAACCATCCCTAAGTGAGAAAACTACACTTTCAAACAAAACTTCCCCAGCGTTCAAAGACACAAATGTATCCACAGGTGAATCAACCAGGCAGGGGTTTAAAGAAATTTCTAAAGAACAGCAGAAGTGAAAACTTTGCTAAAAGTTCCTTCCAGTCTGACTGTTCATAGAGCCAGAACAAACAGAAAGAAACAGAGTCAGAGGAGGTCAAGCAGACAAGCAACTGTCAAGGTGCACCCACGGGACTGTAATCAACTGATCACTCTGTTTTTGCCAGCGACAAAAACACAGCCAAAGTTTTCAATTGATAAAACACAGCCCACTTGGTACCAGCAATACCCACAGCATGAAACACATCATAATGATGTTGCTGATGGGGACGAAACAGACTTACCTGTCCGGGATGGGACCTCAGACCGTGCGCAGGGCTCCCTGGAGCGCGTACCTGGAGAGCTGCAGCGGTTCCCACGTGAGCCTCTCGGGTCCCCAGTCGCGCTGGCTTTGTGTAGCCCTAGGCAGGCGCGTGTCTGCGCGCGGGAGAGCGTGTGACAGTAGGCAGACTGTAGCCAGAGCAGCCAGCTTTGGCTGGCTTATATAGCCAGCTCCTTGCTCTGTAATGGGACGCCTCGCCTCCAGACATCCTTCCCCACTTTTGCAGTTGGTGAATTAAAGGAACAGCCCTCCCAGCGGAACAGGGTTAGCTCATGCGAGACGCAGTCACTCCCGGCTCTCGGCCAGGGAAAGAACACATTTGCATACAATTTATGGAAAGTAGGAATTCCCGCTTCCTCCGCCCTCCAGCAGAGTAGCTGTTAGTGAAGTGTGACTTTTGCATTGCCCCCCAAGGGGGTTTTCTAATTGGGAAACAGAAGCGGGTGGGCTGGGGTTGGGGGAGAGAGGAGAGGAAGCAGGATCCTAGCTTCGCTTCTCTACTCCAGCGGGCTGGAAATGCGACCCGAGCTCGCCGGGGCTCTGGGCAGCAGCTGCTCAGTGGCACCTCAGAGAAAGCAGTTCCTGGAAAGAGGAGATAAAGGCTCTTAGAGGCCTTGGCGGTTCATGTTTCTCTGACCAGCAGAGAGATAACCCTGGATTGTCTCGGCAGGTGGGTACCGTGCTGCAGCACAGATCAGTTCCCTTTTCTTAAGTAGGAGCCAGCCCTGCCTCTCTGCCTCACAGAGGGATCATTATCCCTGCTCCAGCGTCCTCCAGGGAGCGACTTTGGGCTTGTTTACGCCCTGTATCAAGTGCTTTCTTCTTAGCTGGATTTCCTGGGAAGGGTCCTGCATGTCAACGAAAAGTGATAATAAGAAAGTAATAACTTAATCCGTGAGCCAGGAGCTGTGCCTTTGGTCTCCAGACCGCGGTGGATTGTATCCAATCTCTGAGTCATCCGCTGGTTTGGCGGTTAGTATGCACTGAGTGTCCCCAGGGCATGTGGGGGCATTGAAGGAGGGGAAGTAGCAGCCACCCATGCTGGACAGACTCCTGGGCTTGTTGCAGCACGTGGTGTAAGACAGCAGGGAAGGGCAGCACAGGTAACCTGCAGCAGCACCAGCCAAGCTTCCTTTACTAAGTCTTTGTTCAGTGCTGTGCAGGGTGCTTTGGAACACTCATTGTGCCCTTGCAATGCCAAGGGAAGTAGGTGCAACTGTCCCTTCTAGCAGCAGAAGAAACTGGTGTTTAGAGAACTAATGTCGTCTCACCAAGGGAATCCACGCGGGAAGCACTGAATCCCACCGGTCTCCATGGTTTTTCCCATGACATGTTATTGTCCAGGAAGAGTATATGATGTTATTTAAATGATATTTTAAGTTCTATTAAATTACTATGCCATTTGTACAGGAATCATTGTCATATTGGAACATGGAAAGTGGTTTTCGTTCTATAGAATAATTACAAGTAATCTTTGATTTTTTTAGTGCCTACTAATAATAGAGGTTTAAAAATTGACCTATTTTTAATGCTAAATACAGTTTGCACAGTATTCATTGTTGTCAAGGGTCACAATCTCTCCATCTGAAAAAAATCAAGACAAATTGATGACAACCTAATGATAGCTCTGGCTCTGGAATTCTAGACATCTGTGCTTAATTGACCTTTGCAGATAACAAGAAAGCTCATAAATAGTTATGTCATAAAACAACTCTTTTCACCATTTAAAACATTTTTAAATGCTGATTGTGTTAGAAGTTTAATTCTGTGTTTTAACCTGCAGAAGATTGTGTCTTTCAACTCATAGGGAATGCTCCCATGCCTCTTGGGATTAGTAAATCTACCAAACTTGTCTCCTGAATAAGCAAATAAAATATTAAGAGTAGTGTATATGTTTTATGGCATACAAACTACAGTTACACCAAATGCACAATCTCTCCATATAGACGTACAATTATGTGTATGTGTTTCAATAAGACAAGAGAACATGCTTGAAAGCTGGAAGATAAATATAGCTTCTTCTGGAAATGTCCTCAGCCTGAACCTTGTCCCAGGCCTCTTAGTGTTCTGCAGTCACTGATACCTGCTCACAGAGGTGGCTCAGCCAGCTGTAGAAAACAACTACAACCAGGCTGGTCTGCAGCTTGGGAAATGGCCCAGTGTTGTTCACAAACAAGACTATTACTACACATTAACTCAACAGCTGTCATAGAAGAATATTATGATAACATCAGGAAGGAATAACTAGCTTTATTTGTGTATCTTTAGAAGGTGCTACTTGCAAAAATTTTCTCCAAAAGCTATGTGACATTTTAGGTCACACCTTGGCATCTGAGTGAGGAAAGCTTAGACGAGGACTTGTTTTCTATCCCTGGACCTCCTGTCCCTCTGTTATGTACAAATGGATCTGCATACAATGTGTGTTCTCTAGTACCCAAGTCTTCTCACTTCAATTTATCATCCTGTTTTGATCCAGCTTCACCAAGAAGTGTCTTAGGTTTCTTCCAGAAGCAAAGTTTTCATGCACATTTCCTAACTGTTATGGCATTTACTACTTCTATGGGTATAATCATGCTCGTGTATGTCTAAATTTTTCACTAAGACGCTAGGTTTTCTGCAGTCAGGGATCACAGCTGCTTTTTCTATGCCTAGAATAGAGCCTTGAACACTACAATTTCAGAGATGTTGAATGGATGAAATAATAAAAAATGAATGTTTGGTTTTTCCTATTTCACCATATAGTTTGAGGAGGAACCCAGATTATCATGTCTAATGCATTCACTGCACAGATGAAGAAATGGGCCCCGGGGAAGACAAGGGACTTACCTGAGACAATTATGGCTGCTGTGAGGCAGGTCATCATCAAGATCAGAACTGAGCAAGCAACACCCAGCAGACAGTAACACGGAAGATGTTTGTGGAAACTAGTAACCATTCATCCTCTTGCTTACCAGAGGGTGCCACACCTTTTGGCATTTGGGTCTAGCACACTTGAATCCGTTTCAGTACAGTAAGCACTTGTTTTCCACCTGAGAGGGCAGAATGAGTGCTTGTAAACACCGCACCTCTGCACAGAGCTCCCAGCCAAGGACTGATTCTGTTGCTGCTCTTCATGGTCCTCATTCATGAGTTGCTGGTGGAGCTTGTGGTTTGGAAGCCAGAAAGAAAGTGGAAGTTTGTGTCAGGTGAAATCATTCTCATTTCCTTACAGGCCTATTAACTGTAATATACTTTTTCCCAGACAGGCCAGCCAATGAGTACTGATAGCTGGGCCTGTTTTTACTGAGGAAGTCTAATGCCCACTTCCACATGGCATTACCCATGGAGCACTTTCCACTCTGATTTGCACTCTTTGGCTGTTCTGACTTCTTCTTCTTCTTGCGATCTATCTAGTGTGAGAACACCCGTCCAATGTCTCTGTGACTATTCAGTTTCCAGAAAACTGTCCCAAAGCTGTGAAGGATCTTGGATTCAACATGTATGAGTCATTCAACTAAGCACATTCCTTGGAGTCAGAGTTTCTCAAGTTGTCTGCAGGTCTTTACTGAGCGCTCTTCTTTTCCATATCTTTTCATTTTTCTGTAGGCAACCAAGGGCAAAAAGACTACTGAAGGAGAAATAGGACAGAAAGGAGCTTCCTTCCCAGATAGAATAGAGAAGGTCAGCTGACCCAACACCCTGGATAGTCAATTATTTGGCCAGCACAGCAGAATAGAAAGGAATTAGGCTTGGAACAGGTTCAAATCCTGATGTTGCATCAACTTATTGTCTGACTTCAGGCAAATTCCTCACTTCTCTGGCTCTCTATAACTTAGTGAATAAGCAATTTTGTTCTAGTTTTTTGAGTCAGGGTCTTGATTTTGAGTCAGCTCAGGCTGATCTTCAGCTTGCTATATAGTCTAGACAGGCTTCAAATTCAAAATCTTCCTGCCTCTATCGTCTGAGTGCTGGAATTATAGTGATGCACCATCATGCCTAGCCTAAATGGCCAGTGTTTCAGGATCTTAGAAGCTCAAAAACTTTACATTAAAAACTCAAAGAAATAAGTTAGAAGTCTGTGCATATTCAATTTCCTAGAACAAGCAATACATGATCAACATGACAAGTCATCATTTTTCCAAGACTTACTTCATGGTATTGCTGCCAAGAAAGCCTTCATGACTGTCACATCCAGAGAGAAAGACCACTTTTTCATGCTCATTCACATCAGCATTTTTCATTCTTAATACATTACACACAGTATTTCCTTGTTGTTTGCCCTGCTAGACTGTGGACTGTAGGCACTGTGCCTTGTCATCTGCTTATTGGCAGATCTGTTTATAGCTAGCCCCAATTTATGGCTGATGTCTATGCCATGTTGTTTGTTAATTATTTTGGGTATCATTAGTGCACATTACAGCCTTTAGAAAAACATATGACCTACAGGAGATTTTAGAGGTAAACAATGAAAACATTCTTGAAATGATGTATTAGATGATTACAGTCTATTATTCTCATTGGTAACACTGAGTTCCAAGACTGTATAAAGCATGAGCAAGTCAGTTCATGCTCCTATGTAGGGCTGGTAGGCTTACCTGGTTGGTTGCATGAAGGAGAAGGCAGAAAAAGACGTGTAAGGTTGGCACAAGTGATCTTGCATTGCTTGACCACTTACAGGGTAAATTATCTTGAGAAAAACAATTTCCTTCTCTGCAGTTAGTTTAGTCTTTTGTGAGTGTAGGATAGGAATCCACACCTTGATTATCTCCCAGAGTTGGTGTGAAGACCATGAAAGAGGACAGAAAGGGAAGTTCTCTGCAAACTGATGCTCTATCTAAAACTACTTGATATTAAGTGAGATTTTCTTTCCCTAAAAGCTCACATTTTTCTTAGCTATATTGTGCCTATGAAGTCATGATTCTCAGCTTCTATCAGAAATATTTTTGGAAACTGCAGGGATTAACAGAGGGTGAAAGAGGAGTTGAAGCCACCTGGGACTGTTTTGAAGACTGACGTTTAGCTGGAGACTGAACAGACAGAGGTATTCTCTCCAGAAGGCTGAGTCGTGTGTTTATTGGTCTGAGCGCAGTCTGCAGTGATGAGTATGAGTGAATCAAGCCGTTTTGGGCTTTTTGCAGGTCAGTGAGGGAATGCGCAGCTTTGAAATGAATACAGACTAAATGCTTTTGCTTGATTTTTCACAGCTGTGTTGGATATTTATGAGAATGCATAATTTGTCATTTTTCCTCATTTCTTTCTTATGTTTTTCTTAGATTTCTTTGTGGACAACAAAACTTAACAGAGACTAATATTTATAGAGTAGTTCCTGTGGCCTACGCACTATGTAAGCAATTTACATGTATTAAATTACATAATAGTCACAATGAGACTATTTGGTGAGTCCTGTTATTATTTCTAGATTTTGTAGATGAGGATTGCAGGCTACAGAGAAGTCAAATAAACATCCAGGGTGCATGGGTAATAAGTAGTAGCAAGATAATCCAAAGCCACCAAGAGGATTCCAGCCTCCAGTTTTATAACTATTTTGAGGCTGTATTCTCCTGCTTTAATTTAACAACTGCCCAAAAGCAATGATTGCTTTTCTGGTCTCAGACGGAACATGTTGAGTGATTATAAATATTTAAGAATATATAATTATGTATATTATGAGTGATAATGATTATAGATTCATCCTTTTTTGATGGCCCATGAGATTTCAGATTGGTCACATCGGGTTAGTCATTCTATTTACTCACACATCCTTCATCAGTTTTCCCTCACTCTTAAGATAAACATATGACTTACACACATGTACACAAACAATGGAGAGAGAGAGATCGTTGAAATGAGTGTTTCCTCATAGGTGTGTTTAGTATTGCTCTGAGAGATTATTGTCTAGGAGAAATAATACTAATTTTCTTTGTAAAGTGGAACTCCATTTGCCCATTAACTCAGTAGCAGCCTTTGAAGAAAGCCTCTCTTCTTCATTCTCTTATAAGTTTTTGCACATTCTGTTACGTAGGTGAAAATATTTACCTTGCCCACTCACCTGGGAGGTATTGTATGCCTCAGAGAAAGAAGCTTCTCAGTAGGATTGGAAGTGAATGGACTGAATCACTGGGCTCCTTGGGCCATGCCCTTGGCTGGTCCTTTGTGGTCAGGGTGTAATCCTTACCTTTATTACACCCCATCTGCTAGGGTTTGAGTATAGTTTCTAACCTCAAAACTCATGTTGAAATTGGATTCTCATGAAAAGAGTGTAAGGAGGTAGGGCTTAAAGCAGGTGTTTGAGTTGTGACCTCATGAATGGGTCTCAATGCCTTTCTTATGAGAAGCTGTCAGACACTGTGGGAGTTCAGCCATTGGTTTTCTTCTGTGTGTATTTACTTATCCTTCTGTCTTTCTACCATACTGGAAGGTAGTCATAATAAGTTATCAGAATGTCAGTGCCTGTGCAGCCTCCCTATTTTCTTCATTAAAAAATAAGCTTTTTTTTCTTCACAAATTACAAAGTCTGACATACTGTGTCATGCAACAGAAAATGGACTTAGATATCACTCTCCAGCCCTCCAATAGTAGGAGCTGTGGCAAGTATGCCCATTCGGGTTTACATCACGTGGCATTTACATACCGTCAGTTCTACACCAGACCGCTTCCGTATTAGAAGTGAAGAAACCAAGATGAGAAGAGGTGAAGAGACTCAATTAATGAGGTATTGCCAGTTTGTGGTTTTACAGAAGTCTTCGAATGAAAATTCCTGAGCTCTTTGACTTTTGTTTCCGGAATCATCTGTAGAGAGTACTATTTTACCAGTTTTATGGGTTATCATTTTATGGTAGGGCGAGTTCACAATCTGAAATGAGACACACTTCAGTTCAAACTTAGCTCTGCTGTTTACTAGTATGTGGCCCTTTTCAAATTCTCTCACTTATGTGAGCTCCATCTTGTGTCTGCATCTGTGAAACTTGAGGGGAAATATCTACTATGTAGGGTTGATAGGGGGATCAGGGAGACAGAATAATGATTCCCAAAGTCTGTATGTTAATCTGTGGCATCTATAAATATTACTTCCCCCGCCCCTTTTGGTTGGCAAAAGAGACCTTGTGGTTGAGACTAAGATAAGGATCCTAGGATAGAGAAATTACCCTTGATGTAGTTACAGATGTTCTTGTCAGAGGAAAGAAAAGTTTGCCTACAGGGAAGGCAATGTGATGAGGAAACAGAGGGCAGTGATGTGGCCACCAGCCAGAGAATGTTAGTGGTCACCAGAAGGTAAAAAATTTAAGGGGCATGTTTTTCTCTGTAACCATTAGAGAGACTACCCCTGCTAACATCTTGATTTTAGTTTACTAAAGCTTAATTCAGATTTCTTGTGTTCAGAACTTCAGGAGAATAAAATTTTATTGTTTAAGTTACCATCTTTGTAGTAATTTGTTAGAAAAGCAATAGGAAACTAATTCAAAGACAGTAACTCTGGGATGATATCTCTTCCTTAAATGTAATGTGGCTTTAAAAATGGTAACATTTTACATTGTCCCAATAGCTTGCCTAGAAGAAATGGTATTATTTTTCTCAAAAAATTGGAAGTACATTTCCATAGACATATACTTCCATCATCTGTATCTCTAGAATTCCAAATAGCTTTTTTATTGCAACTCCTTTAAGATTTCTTTTTAGGTGTGGGCTGGAAGATGGAGAAGAAAACAGAAATTGGGGGGAGTTGCAGTTTTCTCCATTAGCTTGACAGTTCTGAAGTGGCCTGTCGATATGGGAGTTTTGCAGTGTTGAGTAGTTTAGCTCACAATTTCAGTGAGAAATCTGGACCTACACATTTAATCCTTATCACCCCAGGGTCAGCCTGACCCCAGAAAATGCCAGACATGTGTGGGTAGCTGCTCATTTATAATTTTGAGGATTCCCCCACTGCATACATGTTCCAGTTGAAAAGAGATAAAGGGTAATTTTACTTGAGCTGGAGATAAGAAAGCGAGGTTCAGGGCCATTGCTTGTCTTATTCACATGCTGTGGACTGTGATAAAACTGAAGCCAGCATCCAAGTCTGACTGCTCATAAGGAAATACTCCACATGGGAGAAAAAAACTTGCCTCAATACCTGTAAGATCCTTGCAAACTGGCTGAGTGGATCACTTAAAACTTTCTTCACGTAGATTTGGTTGCTCTAGGGAAGAAAGGGAGAGGAGAATAATGTGATAAAAATGATCAAGATATGCTAAGTGCATAAAGAGAAAAGTATTCACAATAATTCTTAGTAACACTTCTGTGCTTGATTAAATTTATATTCTAAGGAAACAAAAAGATGCACAAGCAGTCTAAGAGAGTAAGTGATAGATGCATACCAGCCTCTTGACTCCTCCATTGCGTCGGTGAACAGTGCACAGATCTGGTCTGTTTCTTTCTCTTTCCTCCCCTTCTCCAGTCTCTGTTGTGCTCAGTGACCTCATCAGATGGAGCTGTGGTATCTGGAGACTGAAGTTGCCCCTTTGTGAAACATCAAGCAAGTTTTTCACATCCCGGTTTGGAGAACAGTTTCTTTCGGTGCAGTTCAAAGGCTTTGCA
The DNA here is from genome assembly GCF_034190915.1 of Cavia porcellus. NCBI lineage: Eukaryota > Metazoa > Chordata > Mammalia > Rodentia > Caviidae > Cavia > Cavia porcellus. The sequence goes on along the minus strand of NW_026947484.1, from coordinate 172,901,446 downwards.
GCACCACCTGTCTAGGCCAGGATTGAACTTGACTTGCAGATTAATGGTACAACGGGAGTGATCTTCAGTGAGTATGGATGGATGAGTCATCACTTGAGGCAGATGAGAGAAGATTCCTTTCGTGGAAATACTTTATAAGGAAATCACAGTGCCGTCTTGAAAATCCCCATGGGCAGGCGGGGTTCGGGGCCAGGATGAATCAGTTAGGACAGCTGCAGGATAGAAGACTGACTGAAAGGGATGTGCTTTGAAGTTGATTCCTCCAGGGGCTGAGATAAGTAGTAAAATGTTGCCAAGAAGAGATCCTCTGAGAGCCTGGTTGAAAGAGTTGAAGTCAGTAGTAAATGGTTGCTCTTGAAGAATTTGATTCGTTAGCAAGTTGCAGCTGTATTTGACAGTTAATCCAAATAGTAACCCCTATGAAACTGACCATCTTCAACCATATTTGATCCATTTAAATGACACTTTTATATGATTAAACTTAATGTACCCCAAGCTTTATTGCCAAAACCATGAATATAAGCTGCACCTCGGACCTTGGCTAAATTTTAAATGATATTCTACACTATCATCTTTGCAACAGAATGCCAACTCAGGTAGTATGGGGGAGGGTCTTTATGGAGGTCCCTGAAATAGCCCAGCCTCCGTGCTTTGAATTATTTCCCCTGTCTGTGTATACACCACTGATATTGAAGCTCTCTGTAGAGCCTAGTGTGAATGAGGACATACTTTTTGAGGACATATGAGTATCTATCAAAGGTCCATATGTAAAGGCTTAGTCTTTATGGTGTCAGTTTTGGCAGGTACTGTGGATCTTTATGAGGTGGGCTTTTAAGGGTAGTCCCTTAGTCATAGGGGATTGTGCTTTCAAAAAAGATAGAGTGGCATTCTTCACTCTCTTATTCCAGTTTTTTGATATGAGTACTCACTCTGACAAGCACCTCTGTTGTGATATGTATTGGTCTTGCCAGAGGTTCAAATCCTGTCACTTGCCCAATCTTGGACCTAACCCTCCAGATCCATGAGCCAAAATAGACCTGTCTGTATTTCATAAATAGCCTGAGTTAAGTATTTAGTTACAGTGATGTGAAGCTGATTAATATGATACCCAACTGATTGAAGAGATATCACAAGCTGATATTAACTATAAGAATACAGATCCAGGCCCTAGAGAGCCAGAGAGATGAGAAGGGAGCATAGTAAAAGGCATGGAGTCCTTGGGTCTACAGCTGAGTTAGTGTGTTAGTGGAAGTTTGCTTAATAAAGCAGAAAAGAGTTTCGCCATTGCTTTTGTCATGGAGAGCCCCCAAATTGTGGAGATTTATATAGTGCTGACATTAAACTCAGGGTTTTTGCACTGAACTACATCCCCAATTCTTTCTTTCTTTTTGTCTTGAGGTAGGGTCTCATTAAATCACTAAATTGTGCAGGCTGGGCTCAAACTTGCAACTTCCCTTCTTCAGTGTCCAACAGTACTGGGATTACAGGTGTGTACTACCACAACTAGCTTGATTTTTCATCATTAATGGTCATTTAGTATATGCTGGATGCCATTTTTAGAACTTTTACTAATCTCATCTAATGTTCATAGCAACTCTGTGGTAGATCTTATTATTCCCAAACAGACATGGCAAAGAGAAGTTACCTTTGGACCAAGAATGCTAGCTGGTATCAGATGTAGAATAGGGATTAAAGCTCTTTCATCTTGTTGGGGGATCCTTTTTGTTATGTTTTCCTAAAGAAGATGTTTTACTGCTTTGGATTCTTTATTGAGAGATAAGAAAGTGAGGAGAGAGGCAAGAAGAGTGCATAGTGAACTCAGTCATGCCATCACTTCTTCATTGCATCCACATTAACAAAAGTATACACAGACTCAGCCCTAGCGGACACTATGGGCACAGCTGCAAACATGACAGAGACAGTCCATTACCTCTTAAGCTTACCTTCAGAGAGTCATTTCTCAAAAGGAGTGGATTTTAGTACTTCAAGAGATACTTGTTTATGTCTGAAGAAATTTTGCTACCGTGATTTGGGGGTTCCTACTGGCCTGAAGTGGGCAGACGTTATGGACTCTACTAACAGTCTGCAATGCACAGATGGTGTCTCACAACAACTAGTTATTTGTTCTAACATGAAAATAGTGCTGAATTTGGATACTGTTAATATAGTGAGTAATGAAGGAGTACAAGAATCATGACATATATCAACCATAATACACTAGAAAGACCCAAACTTGATCCCCCAAAATCACACTGTAACATTTAAAACTTTGGGTAGAACAAGCCAAGCACAGTTTCAGTGGAACATCTGTGTGTGAAGAGGTGTAGGTTTTGTAAAAAATCAGACAAACTGCTTCCAGTGTTGTGACCTAGGCTGTGAAGAGAGCTCAACTGGTCATGGGTGTGTCCTAAGAGACTGCCTTTAGGGAGATGCCCGGCCTTTCCCAAATGCAAGTATCACAACTAAGAATGGAAGAATCAGAACTATTCAGTTATAAGGATACAGACTCAGACAGTGAGGACATTTTCCATGGCTGTGGAGGACTGAGACATACAACTGGTCTCTAAACATCCTTGGTCTTAGAAGACCCCTGAATTCTTCCATAAATAGATAGGCAGGGGAACTACTCACAACAGAGTTGAGACTGAATGTTTTATCAGTTGCTTAAGTGAGAATATAGAAGAAAATGGCATAATTGAGAAAAATAAAGGGCAATAATTTACCCTCAAGTCTGGCATGTACCCATTACAAGGCTACATAATATAGTTTCCAGTTTAGGCCCAGCTGCAAAAAAACCCAAAACAAAACAAAACACAAAAAATCCCCACTAGTTTCTTCTTTTTTCTCAGGAACAACAATTACTGATGAAGTAATAACTTTTCCTGCTTTCAGAGACATTGCATGGTGGTTGGGATGATGAGACAAGTAGATATACTAAAATTTCCATTGCCTAACCATCCCATCACAGATGCTAAACTCTATCCAGGAGGTTTATATGGCTTAGTTTAACTGTTTCCTTTGCGCATCAGATATTCCTTTCTCCATCGCTGAGACCAGAGGATGAAGAGTTTGTGTCTAAGACTCTTGAGCTCTTTATTGCTGTCTGCTGCTAAACAATCCAATAAGAACAGCTGGTGTTGCTTTTGGTAACCTAGAGGATTCTCCAATGCCAAAATCATTCTAACCATCTTGAAAAACTTTAAAGCTTTAACCAGCACATTGAGTGCAGGCTGGCTGGTAATAAAAGTGCTGTAGATATTTGTTTTATATGTGAATGGTTGAACCGTTAACAGTGCTTGAGGTGCTCACTTTTATATGGAAAATGTGCAGCATGAGTTTCTTTGTAAAAGTAACCAATTTAATTTAATATAGAATTATTGATTGTCTATAATTTTCTGCAATAACAAACAGAGCAAACCAATTTTGTGTTCCTGGGCTGTTGGGTGTTGTGTGGGCTGTTGTGGTAGCAGTTAGGGTTGTCAAAGCCTAGAAATTGATGAGTTGTAAGATGGCAGAAAGATAATGTTATGTGATTTCTAATTCAGTGGGTAGGTGGTCCCTAAGGCATCAATTTATTTATTTTATATATTTTTTGGACTCAGATATGTTTTACACTTCAGATACTGATGATGAGACTATGTCACAGGGAATGAAAGGTGTCACATCTAGCCCTGAAGGAGTTTATAACAGTAGTTACAAAATATTGTAATAGTTACTGTAGTGAAAATCACCAGAAGAAGCTGGGATAGGAACACAGGGGCACAAAAGATCTACTTTTTCCACTATTTCTAATGTCTAGAAAAGCATCATGTTGGAGGAAACACAGGAAGAAAGCATATTAATGTTTCTTATTTATTGAGTACTATCTTAGATGAATACTTACTAATTGCCAAGTACAAGGTGCTGGAACAAAAGCAGCAAGGTCCCCACTCACATAGACCTTCAGGCTCATAGATGGGACAACTATGTACACAAATAAGTATAATTACAAACATCGATGAGTGCATGTACACAAATAAGTATAATTACAAACATCGATGAGTGCATGAATGTAAAGGCAAGCTGCTGTGAGATAGTCTAAATTAGGTTCCACTGCCTGACATTAGCTAATCCCATTAATCCTGAGAAGTATTTCAGTCTTCACTTTGCTGAGGAGTTGAGGCTCCCAACTGTAGATTACTTTTCCCAGAGTCATGCAGTTAATGTTAGAACTGGAATTAGAATCCTGAATTATCTAATCCCAGCTCTGTGTTCTCAACCCCACGTCCACAATGATAACCTCAGAACCTATGAGTCACCCCATTCAGGAACAGTTTCACTTATGAATGTGAGTAGAGAAAAAATGATTAAAACATGTTCTTTTTATTTAGAATATTATTTACTTTTAGTGCTATGACATGTGCAACCCACTTAGAAGTTAATTATGTACTATCTCATGTTGATTTCTGAATGCGGTTTAGTCTTGATCAGGTAAAGACATGGAAAGCCTGATTTTCCTACTCAGATTCACCACTTCAATTTGGATGATGTGAGATGTAGAAGTTCTTATTTCATACACTTTGGTTTAAATCAGACTTTGAAATTTCATGATGGTGGATACAGATGTCAAAGTAACGGATTAAGAGAACCAAATGACTCTGATTGTGCCATTGAGTCATACATATCTGATTTCAAATCCAAGTTGAGTTACTTACTAGTACTGTGTTCCTCAGCAAGACTATTCACTTCCCCTGGACCCAGAATCTTCATCAAAGAAACAGAGAGCATATCCACCCTGAGGACTCTTGAGAAGTCAGTGAGATAACTACCTAGCACCATCATGAGGACACAAAAAGTGCTAAATATTTGGTAATTATTATTACGTTTAGGTTTTCGTCGTCTTTTAACAATGATCGTCTGAACCATCAAACACAGCTATTTTCTCAGCTTTTAAATCATAGCTAAATCTCCACAAGGATGGCTGGCTTGCTGTTTCATCGATCAAAAGGAAGGACCTGAATATTCACTATATTTTATTTTGTCCTGAATTCTTTTCCCTGCCTTATTAGGAAAGGTGTATAATTTGTTCTACTCTCTGGTTTTTGTGGCAGTGGTTTAGGAAGCATTCAGAAATGACTGTAAGAGGTTCTGTCACAGCTGGGGAAGGGTTGAGGTGTTTCTAACATCCAGTGGATGGTGGCCAGGGATGCTGCTACCATTGTGCAATGCACAGGGCAGCTACATCCACAAAAAATTATCCGACTGACCAGGTAAACAGTGTTATAATTGAGAAGCCCTGGTTTCTACCCACCATCACCACACACTGGTGAATGCACACACACATAAGCACAAGTGCACATATAAATGCACGTTGCACATGTACACGTGAACACTCTAAGTTCTTTACCCACAGGAGGAGCAGTGAGTGCCAGGATGATGTAATGCTGGGGGAGACCCATGCTGCCTGTGGTGAGACACATTACACGTGGGGAATCTCACCATTTCCGTGCAGACTCCTCACCTCGCCACCACCGCCGCCTCATATCCTGCTCAGGTCCTCCTGGGAACCCACGGAAACCTCCCAGCAGATGGGGTTTCACTTAGTTACATTCTCTGCAGCCAGATTGGATTACATGGACAGCAGCTCTGGCTCTGAGAGACCCAGGCGCCTGGCTGGTGTGCTTTAGGCAGGTCCTTTACCTTCTGGAACCCAAACTCACCTCAAAGCAGCGAGAAGAGGAGATTTTGTGCATTTTCATCTGTCAAAAGGAAGGAATCTGAGAAAGAGGAAAATATGAAAAGATTTTCGTATCTTTTGCTAGGGACTGGACATTTCTGCCTATGTATTGCATGTATTTATCATGAGAACTAATAAATATTCCAATTTTTTAACAGAATTAAACATCAATATCAAAGACATCATATTTCATATGTGTCTTTGTTACTTTTGGTTGCTATAACAGAATATCTGCACATAGACTGGGAAGCTTTTAAACAAAAGAGCTTTTTTTCTCCTGTTTCTGGAAGCTGGAAGTCCAAGGTTAAATTATTAGCATTATTTTTGGAAGCACTTTAATGTTTGTTAAGAGCTTGGTTTTCATCTTTTTACTGTCTCCTCATGTAGAAGAAAGGTTTTGGGGGCACTAATTCAATTTAGAAAGGATCCGCTCTAATTATCTAATTACCTCTAAGGTACCCTAGCTCCTAATACCATCAAGTTGGGGATTAGTTCCAAACATACTCAAGAATTTGAGGGGACATAAATACTCAGTCTACAGAAATTTGTTGTTATGATTTATGTTCAGATGCCCCCACCCCAAGCTTCATGCAACCATGGATGCAGCCAAATCTAGCATTTGTACTTGGTTTGTTGTCTAGCACTCAAATTGGGGGTATGAGTGTTATACATGCCTAGGTGTGGAACTAGCATGCAGTGTACTGGTGGGAAGAAGATGTGTCTTCTCACTCTTTTGCCTGGTTCACACTTTGCTGCAGGGGTGGCCATGAACTGCTGCCCCTCAGCCTGTCATTTTGCTTTGGAGCCAACTGAGTATGGACTGATCTCCAATATGCAAGGAATAAACCTTTGTTTCCCTAACTGTGAGCATCAAGTATTCTGCCTCAATAATGAGAGAGAAAAGTAAGACATTTGTGAATATTAATAATAGCTCCTAATTATTGAACAGCTCTGTTAGCCCCAGTGCTGTGTTGTGTGTCTGACAAGTATCGTCTGATGTAATTCTAAAGCAGTGATGTGTAGATGAATATCTTCACTTAAAAACTAAGTGACTAAGCTTTGCTGTCTGACCAAGGGTAATAGTTACCAAGTCAAAAAGCCAGGATTTCAACCCAGATTTCACTTCTTTCAAGGATTAGATAATCACTAATAAGTTAGATGCCTCTTATTAGGTGATATAGTCAGTTTTTAATAAAGAGAGAACTAATTTTCTGCAGAAAGCATGGCTAATCCAAGACTTCCCAATCACTAGTGATGGAATATCTTTGACTCCTCTTGGAGTTAATCTTTAGCAAACAGATGAAACAAATCTAGTTTTGAATTCAGTTTCCAGAGCCTCCCATCTGTCACCTGGGCATAACTTCCATGTCTCCTTCAAAGCACACCTGCTGCTGTCACGTCCAGTCACAAGTTCCAGGTGTTTCATGCATGCTAGATTCATTGTTAGGCACTGGAAAATTAAACCTTCAGTATCTGTTTACAGTAAAGTACAAAAAAGAGACAGGGAACAGGACAATTAAAATCTAATGGTATGTCTTGAACCTAGCCTGTGGGGAGGATTAGCTGATTTATCTTTGAAATGGATTTTGAAATATGTGTAAAGCAGAACAGTTTGAGAAGGCTATTCTGGTGGAAAATACAAAATGCACAAAAGCTGGCAGGCATGAAAGAGAATTTAAGAGTGGTAGGTAGTTAGGAGAGATGGAGAGAGGATCGGTAGAGGAGATGTACATCTGGAGTACATTATGACAAACACTATGTAGTAAGAAGCATGCATTTATTCAGCTTCTCTGACCATCTTCCAAATGGCAATGTCCATTTGGGAATAGAGTTTCACAGAATACAATGGAGAAGCCCGCTGCTGGCCTTATTGAGAAGTTTCTGTCTTTCACAGTACTTTGGGCACTACCAGTAAATTCTGGGTGAAAGAATTCTACTGGGTATACATTCCTTGAGGCTGTGGTCCACAAACAATTTCTACCATTTGTTCTAGTCTTCGATAGCTAAGATGTGTACCAAAAGTAGGCACTGATTAACTAGATACTACTACTTTTTTTTTTGCCAAAGGTGGCTCTTCCATCAAATGTGTATTTTCTTCTTCCACATCGAGGAGGGAGTGGATAGTTGTTTTCATTTTCTAGACAAGGTGGTCATTGTATAATCATTGTGTGGAGGCTAAGCATTCTCTTGCCATTACTGTTGGTGGAAAAGACAAAGGATGAAGATATGCCAGGGACCACTATTTCAGTTGTGCCTGTGAATCTGCTTGGACAGGAAGAAGCATCACATGGAAAAGATTTGATAATGTTAACAAATGACACAGTGTATAATTAGCTGAGCCGGGAAGTGTTTCTTTCCACACTCAAATGATGCACATTAGTTACACATACTTCTGAGAACTCGGGCTTCACATCCTACCTAAAATGCCATTCTGCAGTACCTTCTAATACTCAAGTTAAATCTCATCTGCTTGATTAATCATTTCTCAACATTCACTTTTGAATGGCTCTCCATACTTTATTTGTATCTCTATTTCTCAATTACCCTACTTGTCTGGATTCAGTGTAATTGCTTCCATATGTGCTCTCCCATAAGGTCATAAAACAAGGAGAGTAACATTTATTATATGGTTTTATGTGTCAGGTACTGAGATAATTATTTTATAATTTGCATTTCATGGAATCCCCTGAAACGACTATAGACAGTGTTATAAGTCAATGATTTAAGCTCCTGGAGGGACATTTATCTACCTTGTTTGTTCTACAAGCATGGCGTAACTATTCCCTGGATATGATAGCAAAAGAATAAGTTTTATCCAAATTTTTCAGAATCCTTCTTTTCCCAGTTCAAGTAAAATTATATCTATCCAAATCTCATTTTTATTAAAAAAATGTACTGGGAAATCTCAACAGTGATGATTCTAAGGAGTCACAGGCACTTACCACAGGGACATGACAAGAACCTTTTGGGCTTCATCACAACAGAATATTCAGTGACATCATGATAGCTTTCAAGGTCAGATTTATGAGACTTTTGTTCCCCAACACCTGTGTATCACAGGGTGAGTAGGGCCTGGGCATCTGAACATTCCACGTTATGCCATTTTTCCTTTTCTCTCTAGATATTTAGCAAATCCAACATCTCTCTCTTGGTGAAAGAACTTATGAAACACAGGCCTTCCTTGGTAAATCCCTGATTTCAGAATCTTTTCAAACACCTGCTTCTTAGTTTGTGTGTATGCTGAGGGGAAGGCAGGAAGAGTAAGAAATGGTTTCTATGCAGTATTTTCAGGACTGTTCTTTTGGAAAACTTTCCCTCCAAAAGAAATATTATAAAAACTTTCCTTTTGTACAATTTGGAATGGATTATTTTCTGTTTTGGACAAGCAGGTGTGAGAAATTCATCAGTTCTCATTTGTGATCAGAAGACTGGCTCAACCCTTTAAAACCGCAGAGGGAATACTTGTTAACTGTGGTGAGCTAGAGGATTTGGTTTTCTCACTCAAAGGATCTTGATCCCATGGAGAAGTTGGAGTCATTTTTGTCTTTCCTAGGAGAGAAAGGCTGGTTGGCCTGAGTGAGTTAAAAACAATGCTCAGTTTCTCTTACCTTTTACAAGCACTCTTCTGGAATCACATAACTTGTGTTTGGAGAACTTTTATATAGCATTCATTAGGTGACAATAATAATGAAAATATGAATTCATTTATTTAATTCATATCCACCTATCACTTGCTGTGTCTTGAGCCTGGGTGTTGGGAAATGGAGGATTTATAAGAACCAGTGGGCTTGCTCTTCAGAAGCTCCCAGCTCAGAAAAGGAATCAGACAATAATCACTAAAATCTAATGGGTTATATGCATTGGTAGGGAAGGTAGAGCACCTAGAAATTACTGGTGGTTCAAGGTGGTGAAAGGTTTGCTAGAGAGGATTACCTGAGCAGAATCTTGAAGATAATTTAGAGTTAGAGATATGAAGGGAATAAAGCAGAGATGGGATGAGGTAGAGGAATCCACCTCTACCAAAACATGGATCTGAGATACAGCTTGCTGTGTTCTAGAAAAGTTCTTGGCTTGAAGGCTGAGGAGGGCACCAGTTCTGGGGCTTGCACTAGTGAGGCAGACTAGACTGGCAGGGTTTGAGATCTGGGTGAAGCATTCTGAAATCCTTCTCTAGGAAAGTGATAGGAGACCATTCCAAGGCAGCAATAAAGGGGTCTAGAAGAGATGAATTCTTTAGAAACATTATCCTAGTTGCAATGTGAAACAGAGATAAGAAGACCGACTGCAGCTAGAGATACCAGTGAGAGTTGCTGTGGTCATTTATACCAGAGAGGAGAGTGGCTTGGACCAGAGCAGAAACTGGGAATGGAGAGATGTGAGTAGGTCCTATTGATACTAAAGATAAACTTACTGGGATTTGATGATTTATGGAGGTTGATAATAGAGTAGAGAGAAACATACCTTGAATATGAGGCCTTATAGCTTATGATGACATTCACTGAGTTTGGTTTTTAGGTTCAAAAGAAATCTTGAGGAATGAACACTGGGTTTGGTCTTGGCCCAGAATGGGAACAATAGTGACCACAGGACTCTTTTAAGGGATTGATCTGAGTAGGAAACTGTGCTGATACTTTGTTCATCTCAGCGTGTGATCCTGTGTACATACAGTACTCTTTCACCTGGGATGGAGACATGAGAAGACAAAGTTTATTCTTAAAGATCTCTACCAGTTATCTCTGTGTGTTTTTATTTTCACTGTCCATAGCAGTAACATAGTAATCAGAAACTCTATAAGCAGATAATATTGTAATTAAATATGTCATTTTGCCTGGATTTGTAAATAACATAATGCTTGTTAATTATGTGAACTTGGATAAGTTATTCAGTCCATTCATTGCCTACATCAATAAAGTGAGGGTCATAGTTGGTACTAGTTTGAATTTGTTATTCAAAACTGTGTACAACTATGTGGAAAGAGGCAGACATCTGATAAACCATTGATGAAACAAATCATTATTGCTTTATTTGTATTCATTTCTTTTTTCTTTATTCATTATTTGTTGGGTGCATTACAATTTTTGAATTTAAAATCTTGCTTTCTTTGAGATAAAAAGGGAGTCAGGAGGTCAGTTAAGGCTTTTTGGAGAATTGCTTTATTTCCAGTACTGGGATAGGCATTTTTGCCTTGTCTTCCATCTCATAGTCAACTAGAATTATCTTCAAGTCCTTCTCATCTTAATTCCTGTTACTCAGAAGAACAAATTCAAATCCCAAGTGCCTGTACAAGCTTTTGTTATAGTTTTCGTGCTTGTGTCCTCTGCAGATTCATAGGTTGAAAACTAATGACCCATATCGTGGTGTTTGGAGATGAGGCCTTTGGGAGGTGATTGAGTCATGGGAGCAAAGCCTTCATAGATGTGACAACTGCCCTTGAAGAAGAGGTTCCAGAGAGTTGTCTTGTGCCACGTGAAGACAGAGCTAGAAGATATCATCAAGGACAAGGAAATGGGCTCTCATAAGACACTCTATTTGCGGATGCCTTGATCACCACTGTCCAGTTTTTGGAACTCTCAGGAATCAATTTCTATTGCCACACACTTGTCTTTCTGGCCTTTCAGCATGGCAGCCTGAACAGACTGAAAGAGTTTTCAAAGCCCTTGCAACTCATGTCCATTTTTCTTTAGTTTTAATCTCCTGCCTAAACCTACCAAATGCTGAATTCATCATCTTCATAAACCACAATATAATTTCTATTCACCAAAATATCATGATTATATTTTCTGCCATTTCAGAGTGTGTGCAGATGTTTCACTAGGGCTGTCCTAACTTCTTTCTTCCTGCTCAAATATCATCACCTTTTGTAGAATTGATGACTCCTCTAGCACCTTGATGGTTTTATTAATACATCACTTACCACAGAATGTCATAGTTATTTGTTTCTGAGTTTATTTTTTCCTCTCTAAATTTGGAACAGATCTTTAGTGACAGAATCTACATCCTCCTGACCTTTGTAGTCTGTGATCCTAACCTAGAACTTGGCAAAGGATTACTAAATGAATCGATGGAAAGTAGTCCAATTTAAAACTTAAACAACAGTGTGTAGATGACTCGACTTTGTTCCTTCTCTCCCCTTCTTGCCTTCGTCCTTGCTCAGTAGTCTGTTCAGAATGGCCTCTGGAAATAAGATCAAAGAAGGAAATAAAATTCCAAGAAAAGATACAAATACTTATTGCTTTGCGTGTGAGTTTCAGGCAAGGCTTGACTCTTAGATATCAACATCATATTCTGCAGTTAAAGTCAGCAAAGACCCTGGGCTTAAAATTCTTTCAATTTCTTAAGGCAAGTTAGGGAATCAGTTATATAGGAAAGTGTGGGTCAGGGAGTGGGACCCAGGATGAGACTGATGCTGGAATGAAGAAGGAAGGTTAGATTTACTCCAACCTCAGCCCTTCACAGATTTGACTGGTAGCATTTATTCTTATAAATTTTTGTGTTCACCTTCACCTTCTTGAAAAGATTAGTCCATCAACAAATCAGATTCCATTAAGCATTTACCATTTGATCTCCTCTGTTACAATACTTGAAGAGAACTCAATATTGTAAAACATAGGATCCTCAGTTTTTCTTCCTTTGCTCCCTTTAGATAATCGTGAAAAGCTTTGAATTTTTAAGATGACAAATGTTTTATTATAAGTTTAAATAGTGGCAAAAAATTCAATCTAAATCATTTTGCTAAATATGCTTAAAAACTAAACTGTTTCATTACTGTTTTAAAGAAATTTAACAGAATTGAATTCCATACTGATATACTATTTTTCCACTAGGAAATATGAGAATGAATATCCTTAACAACTGAAAATTTAGTTCCTTTGTTTCTATTAAACGTGTATTTCTGTTTTATTTCTCCGCAGAAATATAAGCTAATACTGTATGTTTTAACAGTTGAAGTTCTTTTATTGAAAATTTTGTCATATTTCTCTAAAAATGTTTATAAATTGGTATTAAAATCTACTTAATGTTCCATAAGTATTTTATTCTAACAGATACATTTTTTGGATTAAACTATCATGACAATTATTATTTGCATTCAGTTCATCAATCTACCATACATCCTTTAAAACATGATATGAAACATGAAATTTTATTGGAAATGTTTTTCTGAATGAGTTAAAAGTTTTAGATTAGATACCTGTTGAATATTCATTATTGCTAGTATGATCTGATTTTATATAAATTCTATTCATAGTTTTATTGACTACAAATGCTGAGAAAACTATTTACAGAAGTAAATAGAAATGAAAAGAATTCTGTTATAATGCTGTTCAACCCCCTACACAGAATACACGTCAAAATTTAGAAGGGATCAATGAACAAAAAATACTTTTTGGATTTTTTTTGTATTTAAATAGACTCTTGTGTTCTGCCAGTTGATTTTTAAGAAGAAGATTTTTTACATTAGTTTTAATATTAAACATTTTATTTAACACATTTGTACATATTTGTGGAGCATAGTACAATAATCTGACACAGGTGTACAATGGGTAATGATTAAATGATAAATGGGTAAATGATTAAATGGGATTGGAAAACTTTGAACTCTCAATAGGCACATCAAAATGCAGTTAGATGAAGGAATTAGTTCTAGTGTTCTGTAGCACAGTAGGGTAATTGTAGTCTACAATAATGTATTATATATTTCAAAAGGCATTGTTTTCGAGACAGGTCTCACTATGTAGTTCAGGCTAGTCTTGAACTCACTATGTAACTGATAACAGCCTCAAACTCAGGGTAATTCTCCTGTCTCAGCTTCCTCGGTGCTAGGATTACAGGCATGCTCTGCCATGCCTGGATTCAGAAAGCATTTTAAATAATTTAACCACTGATATTTTAGTTAGGTTTCCCTTCAGTTTTGTGGTAGCGAGTGTTAAATGTCACACTGCTTGTGAAATATTTGTTACTAGGTCATTAGATACTCTTTCAATATTTATAAGGGAACTTTAGAATTACACATTTGTTTGATGTTTAAGTCTCTCCTGATATCAGAGCAGCTCAAAATATGTTTTGCTTTGGAGAGAGAGAAAAACAATTATGAAAAGTAATTTAAACTTAGATTTCAGAAGATCTGAAAATTCCTTTAAGGCTGCATTTCTTGGAAAGTCTGTCTCTGAAGGTATGTGTACCACTGTTAGAAAGTGAGCAGCCGAGATGTCTTTCCTATGATTAGTTAATCTGTACCATCCAGAGAAACAGCAGGGTGGTACAGATAAGACCGAGATAGTAATGCAAAGCAGCCAGAAGGCAACTTCACAGGGACTTTAAAAGATCAGTTGCGAAAACCTGAGAGTAGGGAAACCTAACTTCTGTTTTACCTACCCAGATTATTTAGATTGACCTCCTGAGTGGGCTGGCACACAAGTGTGTGTATGTCCGTGCGTATGTGTGGGTGTGTGTGTGTGTGTGCCAACAAGTAAGTGGTGCTGAGAACTGAACACAGAGCCTTTACACTGGAGAGTTCCATCCCCCTTACCTTATTTTGCAACAAGGTCTTGATAATTTGCTGACTTTGGGCTCAAATCTCAATTCTCCCAGAGTGCCGAGTTACAGTTGTGTACCACCTTACCAGGGTCAAATGAATTTTTGAATTATGGATATAAAATACTAAATTAAAAACTGAACTTTAGGTAAATCCTTTCCTGGAGAAAGCACTTACGTGTTGTCTTTTAGGCCAGCTTGAATTGTTGGTGACTGCTTAGAGTTCTGTGTCAAGAAAGATTCAGAGGACTGAACTGAGATTGGTAGGAAATGTTACAATTCATTAGCTATGTTTATCTGGAGAAGCAGGAACACAGGAACCCTGTGCTCTGCATTTGTCACCCCTGAGCTGGCCCAACCAAGGACTAGAGTCCATATCGCATGAGACACAGGGAAACCAGGCCCAGTGAAATCAGGAAGTTTGATCAAAATTCTACAGCTAATAAGTGGAAGGATGAATAGAATTATTTATTTTTTCATCAACATTTGTTACTCATTGAGAAATTGCTGGTAACATTTGTAAATGGAAATTCTTAGGAGATTTTTCTTCTGGAAAGGAGCAAATTCTTTTTATATAAATATGAACTAGTCTTTCTTTTGGGGAACTTTCAGTTTCCTTCACATTTGTTCTGCGTACTGTTTGGTGAAAGGGGGAAATGGGTCATCCATTATGAAAAGCCTGAAAAACAGAAAATACTAAGATTATGGTCTTAGTTGCCCATTCAAATAGAGATCAGGAAAAGCCATAAAGCATATAAGCAACTTACTGCACGTATAATTATTGCTTTCACCCCATGTTGGCCCTAGAATACAGATGTTTGAGAGTTTTCTACTTGCATGTCTATCTTGTGAGTCCACAGGGCACTACATGATCCTTTTGCCATGTGAG
This sequence comes from Cavia porcellus, assembly GCF_034190915.1. Taxonomy (NCBI): domain Eukaryota; kingdom Metazoa; phylum Chordata; class Mammalia; order Rodentia; family Caviidae; genus Cavia; species Cavia porcellus. The sequence continues at coordinate 172,886,309 of NW_026947484.1, read as the reverse complement.
TATTACTAAATCTTGGGATTAGGGTGGAAAGAGTCAGGGGGATAAGCAGAGTTACACTGAATGTATATATTGATGGAGGGATTAGTTTTATATACAATAAAGTCAATTTTACCATGCACACAAATATTGTAAACTATATTTCTTCTTTTTCTTTTAGTCATCTTTCTACCGACATCCACATGTCCTTTATTATTTTAAGCTATAACATAATGTTTGGCTGATTTTAGACCTCTGCTACTATAAACAATGCCACAATAGACATTCTCCTTGGGTATTGATTTTGATGCCCTTCTGAGAATTTATCTGAAGGACAAATTCTTAGAAATGAATTGGTAGCAACAAAAGATCTATGCATTTTTGATTTCCATAGATACTGCCAAGTGGGTCTCTGGAGAGGTCATACCAATTTACACTCCCAACTGTGATATATGGGAATGCCTGTTTTCTCTCATCTGGCTAACACTAGGTATTTTCAAGCATGAATAAATAGAAGGATTGTATAGTTACAGTTTTGAATTGGAATTGTACTTAAGGCAACTCTCTCAGCTCTCCCAACCTATGTCTTGCCAAAGCATTAGAGCTTCAGATGGCTAATGCTGCATATTCAGAAGACTGAAAGCTCCTGCTTCAGTGTGAACAGCGGGTATTTCTTCAGTCTGTGCCCTACTTGGCAGTTGTCCCTGACAGGCCCAGCCAGGGTGGGGGACCAGCCTCTCTGACCATAAGAATGAGTGGGTTGGAAACAAATTGATCTTTTCACAGCTGGCCATTCCTCTCTCCCCTCAGCTTGGGCCTAACTCAGAACAAGGCACTGATGTTCTGCTACAACAAAGATGGCATTGTTGAGGACTGCCTCCTTTTAGGGGAACTCCTTTCCCCCAAGAACTGGCTTTGCAGTGTCCACTTTGACGAGGCTGGAGATGGAGCATAACTGTGTGTCTCCAAATGTCTCCAAAGTGACACTCACCTCCATCCATTCTGGTGATGGGCATATACTCCTCTATTGGTGTCCAGAACTTTATTGAAAGGCTGTCAGATGATTGCATTCAATAGTGTAAAATCTTTATTCATCTTTCCTCAAGGACTGTTTTCAAGAGTGCAGGAAAGCTGAGTTTCAAAAAGTGGGGAACTGTGAGCACATGGGGAGAATAATTGGTGATTATTTCTAGTATCATCACTCCTGTCACTGTGTGCGCAAATACTCTCCATTGATTCTCCTCATAGTACTCATTGCACTTGTGAGATTTCTATTTGCTTGTCTGCATATCAACTTTTTCCCTTATTGGAAAGAGGATCCATAAGGTCAGGGACATTGTTTAGTGTATGATGACTGATCAGCCCCTTGAATGCTTCCTGGTACATTGGCAATGTTTTAGAATATCTATTGAGTTAACCGGGACATTTTGACTATGTATCTCTGTTAGCTATGTTAATAGTATCTTCATTTATGAAGATACTCCTTATGGCTAAGTAAACTGGGTCTGAGAGATTAAATTATGCTACCAGAACTCCACAACTAGTGATTGGCAAGACTGATATTTGCTCTTAGGCCTGACTGATCCCAAACTTATCTCCTAAATTACTAGGTTATTAATTGTTGAAATATCAAGGATTTTGCAATCATTCAGTGAAGACATCGTCTGTGTGGTACAAGAGCAGATATTATCGCTGCCCTCACCAAGGTGAGCAGTACTCTACGTGTTAAGTGTACAATAAATCTTTACTCATTTGGGAGCAAACAGTACTGCTACTTTTACATGGATTTGCACAAATTTTGAGGCATTGGAACTGAGTAATAAGGAAATTTTAACATACTTCGTATGTTGACAATGAGCAAGGGTAGAGACAAGCACTGCTATTTAACAAGATGATATTATATGCAAATAATTGTTTACACATACAATTTCACTTAGTCCTATAACATATAATTTCACTTAGTCCCATAATTTCATTTTGTTTTATTCTCAAAATTCAAGGCAAACATTTTGAACCTTAGCTTGAAACCATGCATAAGTAGAACCAGTGTTTGAATTTGTACATATGTGAATACAGTGCTGCTTTTTTTGTGCCCCTGACCACTTCTCCCATCATGTGTGGCGGTCAGGACCGTGGTCTCAGTGAACCATGAACTGTCATTGGTACAGAGAGAGCTGCATCATGACTAATTGTTGGGCCTTTGACAGTCTGGTCGATAGACTGTGACCCCGAAGGTCACTTGAGGTTTGGGTTTTTGCTTGGTATGATTCTATCCTTTAAGTATTTGTTACTTTTATTGGCCAGCTTCCTGGGGGAGCCCTGTCTCATCCACAGAGCTCCACCAGGGTTCTGGAGCCTGATATTTGGGGCTGTGATTTTGCTTGAGAACTGGCTGAAAGGTAGTGCGCTGAGCTCAGTCCTTCCAGCTCCCAGTTCTAAGATCCTCACATTCCATGCTCCCATGGGTTGTGAACTGCTGGCTGTGATGAAATAGTAGCACAGGAGAAAAATAACCCTTTTAAAAAGATGTTAGGCTTCTGATCAAGAAAGTGTGGAAAATGCACAAATTTATTTTCAAATCTTACTTCCACTGTAGAAAATCATGGACTCTTGGGGGAGACTAGCAGCTCCCTGACATCAAGAAAAGGTCTTTTCCCCCCCAATGCTTGGAAAATATTAACTACTGTTACTACCATCTTGCCATATTTCAACACTATTACTTGTATCATATACTAACACACTACTATCCTCTGCAGTACTAACATGCTACTGTTACTATCTTAGCTTCACTACTACTGCATTATTTTCACAGCGATTGCCTTTTACTCTAACACTATTGCCATTAATGTACTATGATTGTTGCAATTACCACTATTACTATTGAATAGTTATGCTGTTAGTGCTATCATAATACAGCTATCATACTATTCAGAGTGGTAGTGTTATACTATTGGCATCATCATTACTATGGTACATTACTTTTATGCTACTGCTAATATCCTAAACAATAACTCACATGGTAATGAGATCTTACTCCATATCAGGCTCTCTATATCACAACTATTGGCTCTTAATACTTCCCATAACCATAATAATTAGGTTAGTTTTTTGTTATTGACATTTTGTGATGTAGGAAAATGAGCATCTGAGGTGGTAGGTGCCTTGCTGAAAAGGCCGAGGTTCAAACTTGGTAGTAGAGCTTGAGGGCCTGTGATTCTCTCAGGGACTCTGCCTCGATTTGTCGAATAACTGAATAGAAAACCAATAGGTTGAATGAAATGATGTTTCTTTGATGCTGTTTCTGAAATGTTACAAATGTTGCTTTATCAAAGTATGATGGGGAGATCATTATCTACTTGGAGGTAGAAATAGGAGCAATTTTCTAATTAAGGGGTTATCTGAAAGTCTTTTACTTCAGTGTATAAGTCCTTATTTCTACAACTGTCATGCCTCAAGGTTCAGCTAGGTGAGAGAGATAACAAATTTAGCAAATGTATGCATAACTTAGCAATGTGAGACTGTGACAGTGAGCATATGCCTGGGTGCCCATTCTGAGATCACACGAGACATCTACAGACATCCCGAGGATAGTGAAAAATGCTTACACGAAGACTCCTGGCTTGTACTCCTACACAGCTGGGTCAGGGGAGTCGTTGCCACCACTGCCCAGGGGGTATCAGCTGTAATCCAGGGGACACTTTGCTCAATTATTTCAATTATCTCCTGCACTTTGTGAGATGAAACACCCTCCTGGTCTCATGGGGTCATTGATAAGTGAAGCAAGTTTAAGAGAGGGAAGGTATCTTGGCATACTGGTTCATTTCCAAAACTTTTAGAAACATATCTGAGAATGTCTCTTTAACTCCACTCCATGGTTACTGGATTTAGTAACTTGGAATTTACTCCTTGGACCCTGATTAGATTTGGAGTCTGTGCTTTGTCTCTTGGATCCTCTGGACTCTCTTGTGGACTGCTGGAATATTTTGCTTTCACAGCTGTTGGACATGACCCACTGATGTAGCAAGAGACAGTTGCTCAGCCTCTGAAAAGAAAGACCAAACGGGATGAAAAAAATGGATCATGGTTAGTAAGTGACTGACCTCATTTTGCAGGAATTCTTTCTGGAAAGGGAAAATCAGAAAGTTGTGACAGGCGGTAAGTCATCTGTAAGAATATTTACCATGGGATTCTAGCAAAAGAAATCACTCAAGAGATTTCCCGGGTAACACAAATACAGTTTTCTCAGAGCTACCAAAGCAGTGTATGGAAAACTTGAGCCTGGAGAGAGAGACTGTCTCCTTTTATGTGGGGGTCAGTGGGAACTAGAGCAGCTCTTGAGATAGCCAAACTGCTAGAATGGTGTTTACAAAAGAATCTTCTGGCCCTCTGAGTTAAAAGACTAGCTGCAGAATACACTAAGAAATATTCTATATCTCTTGTATCATTCACTAAGCTAGATGTGTGGAGAACCTTGGGATGTCACGTTGGAAGCGTCTTTATTCACACAATGGTCTGGCTTTCTCCAATGGGATGGACCAAGAGAAAGGGAGGGCCCTGCTCAGACTTCTACAAAGACCAAGTGCAGGACGGAGATTGGCTGGGCCTCAGTTCAGAATGCTCCCTTTAACCAGATGCATTACTATGAGTGGGTACTAAGCATATTTTACTGGTTAATTGATATAATGTAGTGTATGGTAGCACTACTTCACTATCTTCTAAATGAGTCACTTTAAATTCTACGAATCTACTCTTTTTCTCACATTTGGCCTATAAAGCCTGTCCCTTTCAGTTCAGTAAACAACAATCATTGGAGAGACACCAAAGAAGGATAAAGCAGTCACATTTTATGAGCTTTGGTAGTTTACAGACAAGTTAGAGAGTTACACAGGAGAATAGCTTGTTTTAAGTTATTATAAAATCATGTGTAGTATATAAGTACAGAATGTAGAGATAAGGGAGCCTACCCAGCCAAAGAATTTAGAGGGGGCTTCCAGAGGATTAATTAACTTGATTAATGAATTCACATATGCAGCAAATATTTAATATTTAACACATCACTGCCAGATACTCTTCCAGACATTAAGGAATGTCACATTAGGAAAATAAAAACAGTTCTCAGTGTAGTAGGAGAGATGTAGCATATACAATTAAACAAATCCATTTCAAAGAAGCAGCAGTGGTGGAGGCTATGACAAAGTAAAGCTCAAGAGCATAATCCAGTCTTGATGATTTATTTTCTAAATAGTGACCAGTGACTAGCGAAGTCCTCTTTCAGGGAATGTCTTTTGATCAGAGAACTAAAGGAAGTGAGAAAGAAGAACTCTGTAATGTAGAGAGAGCCACATCACATACTGGACATGTCCCCAGGTAGAAGATGACAGTCAAATGGATAAGACCTTTCCCATCACTTCCTTCCTGCTCAGCATTACTGACTACACTATGACATCCCTGCAAAGAGGAAAGTGAAGCTAGAAACAAATTAATCATTCTAATTGTGCATATTGAGATGTTACTAAGGATTGTGACGAATACCTTCCTGCTCTTCAGCTGGATTCTATACGCATTTCTCTGGAAAATGCAGTGTCCAGAACCCTTGGGCCAGTATTTTCAACCTCCCTACCATGCATCTTATATGCAACATCATTACCATTTTTCTTTGCTTCCTTGTCATGTTGCTAACATCCTTTCAATGAGAGGGTGCAACTCCATGTAAAGCTGTCTCCATAAATATTTAGACTGAATAGAATATGTGCCAAAGATGCAAAGCATCTGTCCAGAGGGAGAAGATAACTTTTACTTTGTTATTTCTTCAGGCTTGTAATGTAATTCATGGATACATGTCCTTGAATGATACATAATTTAATTTAACTAAAAGAGCCCTGTAGAAACCTTAGAATCTTCATCATCTGCCGTGTCCTGCATGACATTTTCTTCTGACCCTGGGGTAACCATTCCTTCACTTTCTTTTCTTTTTCTTCTTTATGCCTGGTTCTGATCACATTCACAGTCTTTCAGTCTGTGTTACATGTATTAACTCCTCTGCTCATCTCATAGTCACGTATCAGTCCGTTTTAGTCAGCATCCTTCACCCTGCCCGCCCTCCTTCCACAAGTTAGTTCCCATTGAGGTGAAACCAGGATTCTATTGCTAAACCAAATGGCTGGAACTCCTCACTGAAATGAATAATATTAATTGGTTGTTGCTGAAACTCAGGATCCTTGACATCCATTTGCATCATTCTTCTACTTGGATCTCTCTGGCTATTCCTTCTCTGTCTCTTATGTTTTCATATTTTTGTAGGATATGTCCATCCCTTCCTACCACCATCCTCTCACTTAGGTCTGGACTTTGACTTTAACTGCTTTTGAATCTCCATGCTCTGCCTTGACTCTACACTTGGCTCCTGTCTGGAGCATGGAATGCTGAGTCTCAGCCAATTCCCCACTGTTAGTTAATCAAAAGTTTTTAAAGTGACCTTGGATGCACTGTGTGTCTATTCCAGTCCCATTTATTATTTTCATATTACTCCTTTACAATCCTCCTAGTAGACAATACCATAAGATGACAGAGAAGCTGCACTTTCCAAGTAACTGGGTGATGGAAATTATTCCTTCTGAGTGTTCGATGATGATATGCATTGACTTGATTTAGTTTATTCAACTTTGAGAGAAATTCTAAAGCCAGAGGAAAATTTAAACTCCTTCCACCTGACTGATTAGCACAAAGAACTCTTCATTAGACCTGGGGGTTAGAGGGACTCTTTTCTTCTTTCATCAAATCAATTTAGACTAAAAAGAAGGTGAAGTTGACAGCCACCATTTTAACATTCCACCTTTCTAAGCATCCATGATTTTGTTCACATTTTATTTGATGAGACAAGTTGCTTAATTTTAAGAGCTCTTCATCAATAGGCGTTAAACAAACCAAGAGCATGAAGAAATAGAAATTGCTCAAGACTGTCCATAGAAAGATAAGATACCACAGACTTTTCAAGTGTCTGAAGATATCTCTGAAGATATCTGAAGATATCTCTCAGTTTTTGAGAGATAAAGAAAGGATCCAAGAGGGAATATGATATGCCTAAAGCCACCCAACTTTAAAAAAGGCCAGGATGGATCATAATCTTAATCTGTAATATCTAACACGGCTTTTGCAAGTATGTAGGATACAAGAAGTTATTAAGGGTCTCAGTGAGTTTTTAATAATCACAAATTTTTAGAATCAGCATCATATGTATAAGGTTCACGATAATATCTAATTCAAAATTACCGTAATTTTAAAATTAAGAATTCTTCTCTGGGTCTTCCAGCACTTTATTGTAGTCTAGCACTTTGAAATTAATCTAACTTTACTTTCAGTTAAGATGGTAGTGTAACTATTCCTAGGAGTCATGAATATTTTAATGAACTGTCGATTCATTTGAGATAATCAAGTACAATTATAGTAGTATTTTAAAATAATTTTTTATCTATAAATCAATAAGTAGTTCATGACAGTTCTACAAAAGATGTAAGGCATGAATTGGTTGTGTGTGTGTGTGTGTGTGTGTGTGTGTGTGTGTGTGTGTGTGAAAGGTACTTATCCCTTACCCTACATAGAGGGGCATCAACTGGAGTTCCTATAGACTGGATTTTATTCCTCATAACTTTTCCTATATAGTAGGGAAGAAGAACTTAATCAGAGTAATGGGCCTGGAAGAAATTCTGAATAATTTGCTTAGCTCAGAGGTTCTCCATTTGGATCCAGGACCAACAATGTCAACAACACTGGAGAACATATTAGGAATACAGTCTTGAGCTCCACCCCAGCCTACTAAACAATAAACTCTAGAGTGCAGAATAGGCATCTGTGCACTAACAAGCCTACCAGGCGTTTCTGATGCCCACTGGAGCTTGAGAACCACTGATTATCTAGTTCCACCATCTACATGAAGCAGCCTGTGTTCAGCTCTGCTTTCTGCTATTGGGTTAAAAAAAAAAAAAAAAGAATCTGCCTAGTGGAGCCAGAAGAACACATGGGTGAGTATTTCTGTATGTTAGTTTCAAGTACAATACTGGAAATCTCACAACTTCATATACCTAAACCATATTCCACAACCAAACTTTCAGCTAGTAAAGCTAAAATTTTGATTTTTAAATTTAAGCATGACTCTAATTTTGATTTGATTTTGAATTTGGCTTTGGGAGGAGAAAGGGGTGCCATTAATGAGGTTACCTGAGGTGCAATGACTGCTATTTGTAAACTTATTGAGTCTTTAAAACCACAATAATAGTTACTTTTTTTCTGTACGACCATATGTCATACACATATAAAGCTGGAAAGAGCTTATAAGTGGTCAACTGAACCACTTTAGAGTTGGTGAGAAATGAAGCCCAGATAAGGGAAGGCATTACTCAAAGTCACTGTGTGAGTTAGCTGGAGACGACAGGCTCTCTGTCCCTGTCTAGGCTCAGACATATGCATCCAGCCAACACAACCAAGATGCACCTTAACCAGTTCCAAGTTGAAAGAGGAAATTCATATTTGGTGCAATTTATCTCACCCCATTGAGTATTTCCTAATTCACATTACTGTCTGGAAGTCATGGATACCTCTGTATCTACCTCATTTCCATGGCCCCCTGGAGAGCATGGCCTCCCTCAATGTCACATGCTTACATTCTTGCTCCTGCTTCTTGCATCCAATTTCTTTGATAGAAATTGAAAATGAACTGCAGCTGTTCAGTTTCTCTACGTAGGGGGACTGAATTCCTAATTCTAAACTGAGCTCATCCCAGGATAACAGCAATGAGGAAGTGCTCTTCACACAGTGTTAGACTAACCCTCATTTCCTTTTAGTCATTTTTGTTACCAGTCTGTGTCTAATTATTTCTCCATATCAAGTTACTTGATCATGTTCCAGCGTCCTTTCCTGTTGAATCTGTTTTAGCATGCGTGTTGAACAATCCAATTTTTATTAACATTATGCTTTTGTGTTCGCTGATTCCTCGTTAAGTTATCAACTAATTTGCATACATTTTTCTCTTTGAAAAGTTTCATAGAAGATCCTGGCTTTGACACCAAGGATCTATACTTCTACACCTTAATACTATAGAAGTTGTATTATTTATTGATCAGTTGATCTTTATTGAAGAGTTATATGCTACATATGGTGCTAAGCATTTTCTTCTATGTGTCAGCTTAGCTAATCCTTGCTATACTCTATGAAGTAGGTACTTGTAGTACATAGGAACCCTTTTTCCATCCTCATCATATTCCAGGAAGTTTGTATTTGTAATCCTATGGGAACATTATTGGAATCATGGTAAATCTTGGAGATGGTAATTCTAATTTACCATCTCCATGGCAACTTATGGCAAGAATAAAGACATTGAGACATATTTACAGTTAAGGGCCAGATGAGCGTACACAGAACAAAGGCCACAACCAAGATCTGACCTGGAATTTCTTAATTCATGAAGAAGGAAGTGGCTAAGGATGAGTTACTGTCACAATGGCAGAAATCACATGAGTTCTGTGAGCTCAGCTAGCTAGGATGCCAGAAAGCACCTCTGAATTATGCTGAGAGAAGGATATGCAGAAAGACCAATCTGCATAGCACAACTGAAGTAGCATTTAACATTTAAAAGTATGTGGCTTCAGTTTCTGATGTGTAAACTTTTGTGCCCTGGGAAGTTATAGCCTCTTATGTTGAGGCTTGAACCCAGGTAACAATCTTGGAGCATTGGCTCTGCCATCCTGCTGTGTTCAGTCACAAAGGGAGGCACTAAGATGGGGAAAGAGTCTACTGTCAGCTGGCTTCAGAAATTACAAATATACTGTGTTAGCCCTGTTTACATTGCTTAGAGTCAACTGAAGGAAAAGGAAATAGCTTAGCCAGCTTTGTACATAGCTGTACATGGAGACAGGGCCACATTTAGCCAAAGTGGAAATAATTATTCTACATTCAAGGAGAGCAATACAGGTGATCTTCTACAGTAATCCTTATTTTTTTTTATGAGAAGCTGAGGCATTATGGGATTGTGTAATCTTTCTGAGATCACACAGCCAGTAAGAGTGGTGAAGCCAATATTTGAGCCCTAAGTTATACCATAATCTCCATGTACAATCTCTTCATTATTTTTCTCTTGTTGCTGAGACAAAATACCTGATGTCCAAAGTTAAAGGGAAAAGGTTTATTTAGTTCACAGTTTGTAGAGATTTCAGTTCATAACTGGAGGGCTCCAAGGCAGCGTGGTGTGCTAATCAGGCATTAGAGAGAAGAAACTGTACATGGCAGGCAGAAGGTAGAAAACAACAGGGACAAACACAAGTCTTTTTATCCCTTATATCTTATAAAGACTACTTAGAGTTGGTATCACTCACAACCTTAATCCCAGTGCCCTTGACCCTAGCACTGCATCATGAATCAATTTCTGCTTCATAAACTCTAGATGTAGCCACCTTTGAAAAAAATTTCACCTATGACTGTAAGAGACTTTGGAGAGAAAGATGGAAACAAGCCATTGAGTGTGGAGGCTGTTTTTATACTCTTTTTGGTTTGCCACTCCTTTCTTTATTCAGGATCTACTGTGGGAGGAGTTCAAGCCCAGGTCCTATTTCTTTAAGACTGTTTTTACACAACTAGATATGTGATGGTTTTATGAATGACACAGCAAGTAGACTGGAGAGAATTTGTTGAACTAGGGGACCCTGAAATTAACAATCTTCATAGAAGCCAAACAAATGTGGATGTGCAGTTAGTGTATGTTCAATACCAAGGGAAAAACCTGAAAACAGATGACTTTAGGACATTCTTGATGGTTATAACTGCCAGTACTGTACAACTAAACCAATGTCCTCAGATTACACTTGGGTTGGGACATAGCCAGGAATGTGGAGTACATACTGGGTGTCTGCAGGTGCTATGTCTGATCTGGTATCCAAGGTTGGCTTCAGGTCACACTCAAGCTCCTGGGATTTACCAAAAGTGTTCACAAGTTCAGGTGGGAAAAGTTTAAAATGTTTACAATCAAGAGAGGATGGTCATTGTGGACTACCTGAAAAATCGAAAATATGAGCAGAATTTGTCCCTAGGATTTAAAAAGTATATGGATAATTTTAAAAGTTCTTTATAAGAAATTAATGCAGATTGTTTCACTGATCCAGGCAGAATGGGTCTAAACTTTGTGCTCTGACACACAAAGTAGGCTTTGGAGGAATGCAATGATTGATAGAGCCTTGAAGGAGCAGACAATGAAGGAAGATGACAAAAGTTTATGCTCCAAAAATGAAGAGCTTGTGTCGTGGTATCAGTTAGGATGTGGTTGGTTGCCAGTGACAGAATTGTTGACTAGCAGGAAAAAAATCTCTGAGACTAACATTTTTACCTACCCCATAACCCCAATCTACAGTGTCAAGGTTTATGTCTGTACTTTATGTTTTTCTACAACATTTCACATTGGAAGTCACAGTTTTGGGCATCTCACCAAGGAGAAGAGGTATAGTAAGCATTACTTATATTCATTCTTTCCATCAAAAAAGAAAAAAGTTTTCCTAGGATGCCTACATAATATTCTATGTCCAGAACAAATTATGTGATCATTCTATGTTACTTTTCCCAGCTTTTTTGATGAGGGCAAGCAAGGGAGTGCTTCAAGGCCAACCTTGCTCTCCTGGGAGTTTTATGATGGGAGCATTGATATCTGCTTTATTGTGTCCAAGTATGCAGTGTCATACTCAAAATATAACACAAAGCCTTTTTACAAGAAAAAATAAGTTCATTTTGGTTGGTGGGCATTTATTAAGCGTGATCCACATGCTGGGAACTGAATAGGTACAAATGAAGAAACATAGAGTCTGGGTTTTGGTGGATTGATTTTCAATAAATGTGTGTTCCAGTAAACTATGGAACAAATGATGATACAGGAACATTTAGGGGATATATTTACCTGAATATATTTCCTGAAAGTGAAAATATATTTACCTGAAAGTAAGGGAACTCAGAGAAGAAATGTATGTCCCACTTTAAGGGATGGAGAAGCAATGCAAAAAGGGAGCCAGTCAAGGTTAGGCTTAGGTAACAGAGGATCCCTGTATATCAGTGAACATCCATAAAGCTCATTTCTCTATTTGGCAATTTGGCTTATTGTGGTCCTGTTTTACTTCTACCCAGCCTGGCACCCAGGTGGTGGGGTACAGAGGACCTTCTGGGCTAGGTGACAATGCTAGGTGAGCAGCTTCTATTTGGATCATTGACAGAAGAAACAGAGAACACAGCCACACTTTATTCAGTAGAAGCTCATTCCTAGGGGTAGAACACATCGCTTCTCTCATGCTTTCTTGGCCAAAGCAAGCCACAGACTTCTGGGAGGCAAAAGATGAAGACATATGATCTATCCTCCATGTAAAGGAGACAGTGTGGGTGGATGAACAATAGCAGTGTCTGCTCTATGGAGCCAGGTCCCATTGACTATACTTTCTTCTCTGTTTGGTGAATCCTCTTCCTCTTTGTCCTTGTCCTAGTGACCAGCAATGATCCTCATATGGTGTGGGAGAGTGGTGGGTTGAGCTGAATGGCTAAGGAGTAGTTGGAAGAGCCAGGACACTGACTTCATCTCCACCTGGTCCAGGAAGAAGACTGAGGGAAGGAGCTAGTATCTACAGCCAAGAGAATCTTGGCAGGATGTGGCTTTACAGGAGGTAGAAAGATGTATTTCATCATCTTTGTCTTTCTTAATGCTGTAGGAGGAGAATTGTCCCAGAATATAAAGCCTGATGGGCCAAGACTCCTAAGGAATGCTTGTCATCAGCCAGCATCGGCTCACTGCACGCTAGTTGTGAGGATTGACTTCTGGCATGCGTAGAGCTTGGCATATGTAGAAGCCAATGGGAAAAGGGGCTGGGGACAGGGACAATGACCAGAAACCTCACTTGTCAGTAGGAATAAACATGTACAGATATGGATTTAGCACACACAGAGCCACTGTGACCTGAATATTTAGAATATGTAACCATCTTAGATTTTTCTGCCTCTTTAAACTACTTCAGGTTTCTTTGTCTTCCTCGTGTCTTCTAGCTCTATTTGTGGACTCTGAATTAAAACATTCCTTTAAAAATTATTTTGAAAGCAAGTTTTAAGATAAGCTATTCACAAAATCGTATTTCTGTCTGTAGGCACTAAGAATCGAGCCTTTGGTTTCTAGACTGGAGATAGGTAGACTAAATGGCTAAGACTGTATTTACCTGAATCTAACAAAATAATAATCCTTGAAAAGTAGACGTCATAATTTGCCAACATAATGAGTCTATCCTTGTCTTATCTGCTGTAGAGTATAGCCATGGAACCAAAGAAGAGTGAGGGCAGAAAGGCAAAAATAGGCTGACCTGAGGCTGACAGTTTCAATTGCTAGTTTTCAAGGCTGATTATTTTACAATAAGGTCTTATTTTGGGGTAAACATGAGTGATTATGCAGTTTATTCTTGATCTGGAATTTTTTCGAATTGACTCTCAGGTACTCAAGTTTTTGAGCCTCAATTTTCCTACCTATAAAATTGAGATACTGATCATAGCTACTTATTTACCTTGAAGGACTACTGAGAGAATCATATGAGAAGCTTCTTATACACCTACTAGATAGCAGATACTAGGTTTAATATGTCAGGAAACACAGTTATTTATAATACTTATACAAAAGAAAAAAATGATGCTATTTTAGCTATTCTATTTGAGAAAATTAAAGTTGAATTTTCAAAGGTTAAGAACTAGCCAGCTTTCTTGTTGCTAGGACCAAATATTTAGCACCCACAATTAAAAGGAAGAAATGGTTTATATGGCTTATGGCTTCAGAAGTTCCAGTTCATGGTTTCCTGATTCCAAGGCAGGAATATCATAGTAGAGGGTATGGTGAAGCAAAGATAGACCATTTTATGATGGCCATTAAGTAAAGCAGGGGAACTGGAGGAGAGAGGAGGTAAGGACCATCATGCCTAACCACCAACATATATTCATAAGTGTGATTAAGTAATCTTCCAGACATTTCTTAGTCCAGCAAAACTCACAGGCACACATGGTCACAGGTACAAAATATGGAAAATTAACTTTGAATTCTGGCAACAAACTTCTTCAAATTATTAGCAATCTTCAGTTGTCAGTTTCAGACCATAAATCTTCTAAAATTGAAATTATGTTTTATTAAACTTTCAATGTTTTCTCCTCTGCCTTGGATTATGACAGTGTTTGCTGCCCCTGGTGTCAACCATTCCAGGCACTCTATGTATAACAGACAAATCTAAAGACTTTCTGGTTTGGCTGACAATCTCCCATAACTTTCTGCTTTTCTGAGAGGTCCACACCATTACACTTGCTTTCTAGGTTCTTTTTAATCTGCTCTCTTCCAGTGTCTCCAGGCTCATATCTCCACACATTCTTCCACAAAGTTGCTGCTGTGTGTTATTCCAGATCATAAGCCCACGATCTCTATTGTAGCCTCTATTTGAGCCTTTGAAGACATCCCAGTTTCTTGGAACTTTTTGTCTAGCTTTGTGCAGAACATCATTTTTATTCCATCTTTCTGCTTAAGTTCAACTTCAAGGTCCCTTGCTTCCTCTGAAAAGCCTTATATGACCTTTATCTTTTTTTTTCCATCATAACTTGCATCAAACTTGATTTCTAATAATTATTTGTATTTGATGTTATTCATTACTTGTTTCACTTTCAGATTGATATTAGGCTTTAAGCTCTTTTAAGACACGGACTGAATCTCATTTATTTCCTTATGTTTTACTTCATCTCTTCCACAAGTAATGTGTGAGTTCCTAATTTGCACTAGGCATTGTATTCTTTTTTTAAAATTTTATTTTGAAAGTGGTAAAATACAACAGAACAAAACAGAATAAATTCAATTAAGATTGTACAGTGAAATTGGTACGCAGCGTCACAGTAGGTTACTGGGATAACAGTAATAGGTTTCACAGTATATTCTGTTATCTTTATAATAATTGTTCTTTCAATCACATATATCAAAATGAGATGAAATATAGAATATTATAGAACTTATCAAAACAGGATAATGAATAGAGCAGTACCATTAATCAGAATAGAGCAAAAACAGTAATAAAAATATTTACCTTCAAAGAGAGGGTAGAAAGAAGACCCCCTTATTTGCTATGGTCAACCTGGTTCATGTAGTGAGACTGAACTGTGATGTAGATGATTAATGCACATTTAACTTATTTAATGTATTTCATCTCATGTTCTGACTGTCACAAGAGCACAAACAGTGCTGTAGCCTAAACATCACCTATGTGGAGCCCCAACAGGGGCTGGTGTGGCTACTGGCCTCTGGAGGTTCTGGGTGTTGGGAATGGTCATGTGGATGTCAGAGAACAGCTGCCAGAGTGTTCTGGGTATCAGTGAAAGACTTCACAGGAAGGGAAATTGTTAGCTTGGCCCCTTCAGGAAACAAAGCACGGACTTTGTGTTTCAAAGCACTGAGTAAGTAGAGCTGTGCCTCTGCTCCAGATGGTCACACAGAATGCTGCCCCCACACAATGCTTTTAGGCTTCTGCTGCTTTTCATCAGTCTCAGGGAGCCAATGACTTTGATAGAACTAAAGATGAGGAAAAGCAGTCTGGGGAGTCGGCAGCATGAGGGGAACTGTGGCTACAGCTGCATACCCACCACACTGTGCTCCAGCTTCCACAGGTAAGGAAGAATGTCTTGTTCTACAAGGGATAACTTTTCTTTCTTTCTTTCTTTCTTTCTTTCTTTCTGTAATGGGAATTGAACTCACAACCTCACGCTTGCTAGGCAGGTGCCTATACCACTGAGCTAAATCACTGGTCCCGAGAGTGTCTTGTTTTAAGAGGTAACCCAGCAACATGTACCAAGGCCTATCAATGTTTCAAGTGGATTACAATATGCCCTTGTGGCATTAAGTGGCATTAATCATGGATTCCCTTATCATTAACACAGATCATTTGTTTCCTCTCAATCATTTACTATACATTTAAATTTTCAAAAATATTGTTATGTTACATTTGTGTGTTCATTTGTAAGTGCATGTGCACAAGGAGGGCTAATTTAAAGGCAAGACCAGTGAAATGTCATCAAATATTTAACCCTTTTTATGTAAATTTAAATTCCATGATATGATGCATCCATCAATCCAATTTGCTGTCCTTTGCATACTTTACAAATCTTTCCTATAATGACACCAACAATAAAGAACAGATCCACCAGAGCCAGCAACCGAGTGCTGAGCCCTTCCTCCTTCCCAGTTGTGGCAAGTACTGCAGTGGCACTGTGGCTCTGAACTGTCTTCCTCATCTAAAGTCCATCTTTTTTCATTGAACTGCTTGTTCTCCTCCTTATGCCCTTGGACTTCACCTTGCAGCCTCTTACATTCTTCCATCACCTTAACTTCAGTGTCATCCAGAAGTGAAGTCAGAGATTTAGACACTGATGGTGTTTCTGTCTTTGGTACAGTTGTAGATATAATCTTACTTATTTCTGCATCATGTGGTTTATCATTTTCTGTTGGCAATTCAAACACACATCTATGTTTTGAATCTATAATTTCTTCCGGTTTGCCTTCTTCCAAACTGCATCCATATTAGAAGTGTCAGGTGGAGCAAACATAGACTGAACCGTAAACTTGTCTTTTCTCATTGGGATCATAACTGAAAGGCTGTAACATCACAAATACATTGACTGAGGCCCCGTTGCCAATGATCCCACCATTGAGCTGCACATGGCACTTATGCAATGCTGTCGTCTTCACTTTAAAACACACATTTCATTCTGTTGGGTTGCCAAGCTTCAGCTTGGTGGTGATGGCATCAGTGAAGTGACCATGGAATGAACTTGTGCTACGGTGGCTCAGGGCTCAGGACCTGCTCCACCATGTTCTTCTGTAGCAGAACAGCTTTGGTGGTGGGGAGACCCTGAGAGATCACCTGTGCAGAGTGGAAATACTGTCCTGCACCCCTTTAAATTCTACCACAAGGCAGGCAGGCAGCCCCGGATGAGGGGCAAAGGCAGCTTATGTTTTGCAGGCAGAGGGGTGGAGGGCAAGGTCAATGCTGCAGTGAAGTTCCCATTTTATACTTTGAATTACTTGGCAAATTATTAAGGGTGATTTGTTTCATATGTAAAACTGATGTTTTTCTGTGGAGTGTGATGATTAATAAATGAAAGAATGTCCCATAAAGAAAGTTCAGCACACCACAGTGATAACATTTTATTATCCATCTTCATTTCCATAAATTTGGTCAACCGAGCTTCATATTCATTCTGAAGCTTCTTTTACTCTGATATTTACTCTAAATTGGCACAGATCCTGAAGAACAGTGATAGATACGAGATGCCTTTGTGGGCATCCCTATGAACTGTGCATTTTGACATAATATAGTGAGGACAGGAGCAGATCATGCAGCACTTCTCATGCCAGCTTCAGGGACTATGTGTGCTTTCTGACCGCTCTGAACATTTCTGGGTTGTGAGGCATGCTAACATTCCATTGATCTTTTGTGGATTTGAATGGTAATACTGTATCACTAGTGACAGAGACATAGGATAGGAAGCATTGTTGAAACTTTTCACACATTCTCATGTCACATCATTTCCAGGTAAAAAATGAGGGGAAATTTGGGGATCTTATTGCTTAATTGTGGTGAGAAGGCTTTTACCAGAACACATGTTTCAACATGGCATGGTAGCCAGGATTACTGGGATGACCTTGGGTAACATCTCATGGCTCTGGTGTCTCTCACGCAGGAAAAGCTGGAGACCATATGTGAGAAAGTAAGGTCATAATTGAATCTTGTTCTAATGTGGGAGAGAACTAGGTTTAAAGCACAGCTCAACTGAGAATCAGTGCATGCCACTGAGCATGATACTGAGTCCTTTGAGCCTCCATTTTCTCCCATATTAAATTGGAATGATCATTGGTGAAGGTGTCTAGAGACAACACAAAGATTAAAAAGGAAAAAAAGCCTGTAAAGTGCTTTAGTCAATTGTCTGGAACATGGTAAATGTTCAGCCACTTCTATTGCTATCATTATTAAAAATAAATCTTTATCAAGAATCTATTATGTTTGATAGTCTTAGAGTGCATTTTCACACTCAGTTCAAAAAAAGAGATATTGAATGTGAGAAAGGATAACTTGAAAATTTAAGTAACACTCCAAATGTCCTAAAAGGTGTGATACAGCTGGAATTTAAGCCAAGAATTCTTTGATATCAAAACCTATTGATGACCTTGCAGTTGAAAGATACTGTCATGGTTTATGTTAGATACCCCCCACCTAAGTCTCATGCAATCATGGATGCAGCTAAATCTAGCATTTGTGATTGTTTGTTGTCTAGCACTCAGGTTGGTGGTGTGAATGCTACACCTGCCCAGGGGTGGAGCCAGTATACAGTGTAACAGCATGTCTCTCTCTTGCTGTTTTCAGCCACAATGAAACGCTGCATATCAGTCATTTCATTTTGCCTTGGAACCAAACTAAGTATGGACTGAAACCTCCAATCTGTAAGAAATAAAATGTCCCTTTCCTAACTTTGGGTGTCAAGTGTTTGGTTTAAAAAGTGAGAAAGTAAAGTAACGGAGACAGATACTTACCAGGTGATGCCTCACTTTCCGTGCCAACTGCAAAAGTCAATAATAAATCTAATGGAGCTATTTAGTTACAGATCAGTAAGTACTCATATAGCACCTTGTATATGCCTAGTGACATGACAGATGAAGAAAAACAGATTGTCTAATCCTTGGATGAAACACTTTATTATTCATTTAAAGAGACAACACAGAAAAGAGAGAGAGTGGTAGGGATTATATGTGTGCTCTTGGCCCTAGGATTCCCAGGATTACAGGCTCATGCAGTCAAGTGTTTTTTCAGAAAAGCCCAGGATCCAAAGAGAAACAAGAGAGCTGCTCTAGACATAAGGATGATACCCCGATTCTTAGTGGTGTGAAGCCACTGGAATTCCCCCAGAAGTCAGCTCAAGTTTCCCTTTTGCATGATGTCCAAATTAGTGCTTCCCAAGTCACTGCTCTCTGCAAACTGATTTGTTACTCATGGTTTACTTGATTGTGAGTTTCTCTAACTACAAGTTCTTTGAGAATGGGTGCTGGATTTTTCTTCTTGCTGAATCCCAAAAGAAAGATGCACTCAGCAATTCCTGAGCTTTGCAGTAACCCTGTGCAGTGAATTTCTTACCGCTATAATTACCCTCTTAGGATTCTTTGTAAGCACTGACCCTGTTTGTTGTACTTCCTGTGTGCTGAGCTTCCCTCTCACAGACTGCTTCTTCACTCAATGTTATGGACTGAGTACTTGTATCTCCCCTACCCAGGTTTATATGTTAGCGCTTTCTCCTCCATTATGGTGGTATTAGAAAGGGAGGCTTTGAGAGTTAATTAGGATTAGATGCAGTTCTGAGGATAGAGAATTCATGAATGGGAATAGTGCCCTTGTAAGGGTCATAAAAGAGTTCATTTTCTCTTTCCTTTTACCATGCAAGAGTGCAGACAAAATATGGCTATGTTAAATCAGGAAAATGCTCTCATAAAATGTAGATTATGAATTCTTTATATCTGACTTCTCAGACAGTTTTTGGAGGTTTTAGTCCATAATCAACTGGTTCCAATGTAAGGTAGCACATGACAGAGGGGAAATCATTCATGGTGGGGGAAGGCAGCAAAAGCAGCAAGAGAGAGAGGCAAGCCTCCATCTGTCTGTCTCATATATTGTATCTTTCTCTGCCATAGGATGAGCATAGTACTTATACCCTTAATTCCAGCACTGAATCTTGAATCAGTCACAAACTCTAGGTTCACCCACCTCCAAAAATGCCTAAGACTGCATGAAGCTTTAGGGGAACATCTAGAAACAAACTATAACATTCTGTCCCTGGGATCTCATAATTCACTTATTTTCCTTTAAAAAGAAGACTATTAGTCTAAATTTAAGAGTTGTCGAAGTCCTAATAGTTTCAGCATTGCTGAAAAGTCCAAGTCCCAAGTCTCCTTTAAAATTTAAGACAAACTCTTGGCTGTGAGCCCTCATACAAATGAAAAGAAAGTTAAATGCCTGCAACATTCAATGGCACAAGATAAACATCTCCATCCCAAAAGTTATAAACAGGAGGATACAAAGGAATGGGACCAAAGCAAGTCAAAAACCCAGCAGGGCCAACATTAAGTCCTGTAGTTCTGGGTGCAGCATCTGAGGCATTTTGTGGCAAGATGTGAGTGCTGTAAGACTTGGGTAGCTTCACACCTATGTCACTTGTCATGGTTGTAGCTTCCATAACATGTCTCTTGGGTCTGCTCTGCTTTCTCCTTTCAGTTTTCTTAAGATTATCCATGTTCTTGGATTCTCCAAATTTCTCAGAGTATCCACTAAACACTTGGATTCATGCTCACAGCTTCACACATTGTCCTTAATGCCTCTTAAGTCTTCTTTTGAAATCTGGGAGGAAGACTTCCCAACTCCACAAATCTTCCATTCTGCATGCACCTAAAACCAGTGCCATGTGGATGATGCCAAAGTTTGCTGCTAGCTGGAGCAGGAGCCAGGCATCTCTTTCTCCCTTGGCTGTAGCGGTTGAGTGTCTGGATCATTGAGTGCATTTAATCCAATTCTGTGGAAAAAATTCTATCTGCTGCCACCATTCTGAAACATGATATCTGCAGCTTTCTTTTAAAAGGAAAGTATTTCACTTTTGAAATTTTGAGGCCTCAAAGGGTGGAGTTCTGCTGCTTTTCACGACACCCTCAGGCCATGTTTTCTATTCTCCTGTTCCTTTACAGCAATCAATATATACTCTAATTTGTCTTTACTGTCCACATTTACTGGAACTTTTTCTGGCTAAACTCAGAACATTTTAAATTATTCTGCTGGACTTTTTGCTCTTAATTTTCAATATAAATCTGGATAAAAGCCCCTAACACTAGCTATGCCACAACCTCAACATTAGACTGCCTTGAAATTCCTTCTGGTAGATTAATTAATCAGCCATCCTTACTGTCTGTCTCAGACAAATAGAGCAAAATGCAGAAAAACTTTCTGTTTAGCCATAGCACAACTTCTGGTGTCCAACAGCCAATGCAGTCCTTCTTCCCAGCAGAAACCTGCCGAGCATGATCTTTACTGGCTTTCTGGTCTTCTGAGCTCTAACTAGAATCTCCCATACATTACAGCCTAAGATGTTCCAGCTCTACTTTTTCAGCTGACATCTCTGAACCTTCCCTAACTATTCTCTTGCCAATAAGCTATTTACAAAACCTCTTAAGCCACATAGCCAGGTACTGTCACAGTAATGAACTCACTTCTCTGGCACTAAATTCTGTGTTACTTGCTGTTCTCATTGTTGAGGCAAAATGCCAAAACTCCAAAAAGTTAAGGGAGGAAGGGTTTATTTAGCTCACTTTTTTAGAGGTTTCAGTTCATAATCCACTGGCTCCAATGCAAGGTGGCACATGGAAGAGGAGTTCATGGTCAGAGAGGACAGCAAAAGCAAAAAATGAGGAGAGTGAGACAAACTTCTTTGTGTCCCTCACATTGTATGCTGTGTGCCTGCACTAGGGTGGGTGTAGGATTCACACTCTTAATCCCAGCGTTAGATCATCAGTCAATCACAAACTCTACATTCAGACAACTCCAAAAAGGCCCACTCTCTGAACTACATGAGGCTTTAGGGGGATATCCAGACCCAAACCATATCTCTCATAATGGGGGTATCTTTGTATTCTTAGGTTATATCTTTGGGTCTCCCTCATAATAACCTTCATTTTGCTATGATTAATTTTCCTTATCTTTCCCTCTTGCTGGATAAATTTATCAGTGAGAGGACTTGACATAAATGGAGTTTGGAAAAACTGGTCACAGAACATGCTTTTTTGCTGGAAAACAATGGAAAAGACAGGAGACTATCTGAGGAATCTTTCAGTGTACTCCGGTGGGGGGTCTCAGAATCTGATTGCATCCAGCAGTTAGATGAGTAAGACCCAGGAGGGAGGCTGGAGAAGGAGTGTAGTCCTGGAAAACTTTACTCACTTGAAATCTTGCCCATCAGCCAGTCCTGGATGGGAGAAATGAAATGTGATCTCATCAAAACTTACCTCCTTTGATCACGGCCATATTCTTTCTGTTCATGTCTCTCTCTGTGTCTGTCTCTGTCTGTCTGTCTTTCCCTGTCTCTCTGTCTCTTTCTGTTTCTGTCTCTCTATCTCTCTCTTTCTCTTTTACTCTCTCTCTCTCTGTTTTGTTTCTCTCTCTCTTCCTCTGTTCCTCTCTCTGTTGTTTTCTAATCTACCAAACAACAACATTCTACAGTGTTTTGACAGCTTTGACAAGCATAATCCATTCCCCTCATTCCCAAATGAGGAATATGAGGTTTGAAGTTTGCTCAAGTTCTAGCAACATGAGGCCTGATCTCTTAGCACACCTCCAATAGCAAAGGTCTTCAGACACCTTTTACTTGCCTCCATCTCTTTCTTCAAAAATTCCACAGAACTTCCTGCCCTGAATGTTGCTGTGAAGAGCTGCAGTAGTTTTCAAACTGTTGTCATATAGTGCTCTTTCCCAGGAAACATCAAGGAAAAAATCCACCCTAAGAGACTATAGTTAGAAGCAGAAATTCAAGCCTAAGTATAGAGAAAAGTACAAGATGCAGAATTCTATACCGTGATTGATATATTTGAGTCTTAAATATAGCTTTGTTTCTCAAGTCCCAAGGAAGCACAGAGAAATTGTTTTACTCATCTACTCTCAGGAAATTATCAGCTCTGGAGTAAAAAATATTTTTTTAAGAATTTAGGTTTCAGAGAAGTCTTTATAAAAGTGACTTTATCACTTCTTCAACAAATATTTATTTATAAGTTTCTATGCACCAGGAATTATACTGTGACAAGGATATATAAGATGAGGCACACTACCATTGTACCTGTGAAGATTAGTCTAGTGGGAGAAAGATGTGAAAATCATTCTTAAATTTATATCATAAGGGCAATAGTTCAAAAGGGCAGGATAATGTGAATGAATAGGGCAAAACTCAGTGTATTTTGGGAGCAAGGGAAGGTGTCTTTAGAATGTAGTGTTTCAGCTGAGAATAGAAGGATTGTTAGGGTTCAACATTATGGAGCACTGTAAAGAACAGACACGGTGTTTATCTAGAACAGAAGATGCAAACGTCTAGAGCAGGTAAGCAGCTGATGTATTTCAGAAACTTCAGGAAGGATAGTGTACCAGTAGGCACTTTCAAGGAAAAAGGGAACAGCTTGAGATGGGTCTTGAGCATAGGAGAGGCTGGCTGAGCTGGCTGAAATGTGGTTTTTAAACCTTTGGGGGGGGAACTAAAAGTATTGAAGAATTTTAAGGAAGAGAGTGGTTGAACAGATTTACACTTCAGAGCACTACTCTGGCTATTAGCAACAATGACAAGAGACATAGGGACAGAAAAGAGTGTCAATCTGGAGACATCCTTGTCAAAGGTGAAGTTGTCAGGTGGACATTCCAGAGTTGGAACCTCCACAAGCTGACTGCACCTGTCTTGTGCCAGGGGAAAGTGATGCCTGTGTAGAGGAAAACTGTAGACATTGTTCCTCAAAGCTCCAAGTACCATTGATCAGGACCTAGGGAAACAGGGTAAGGTTGAAACCCAACCTTGAAACCCAACCTTGTCACCTTGTGACAAGATGATAAATGATGTCCTATCTGCTGGGTGGTAGTAGACCTTCAGAGAGACTCTCCACACTCAGAACCCATCCAGGCATGCCACACATCACAGCATCTCACATCTGGGATTTTTTCACCAAATAATTGCAGTAAAAGCTCTTTCCACTTCTGGCTTTGTCAGAGCTGGGGGTCTGGCCCCACAGTTGCTGTGGTGAGGGGCAGATCTGACAGCTGCTGGCAGACCAAAGCGTGAGGATTTGCCACAGATTTTTTTCCGAGTTACGGGGTTTCCCTCTGTGGGCAGATGCTGGTGCTCTGGGATGACTCACTTCTGAGGGATCAGCCTGTCAGGTTTGAAGAAAGGAAGAGGCCTGGCGCCAGACCCTGAGACTGGTGACATAGTGGCTTCTTGCCTGCTTTTTTGTAGTTGCCCCAGTGGGCACATCTGTGCCCAGAATTTGTCTGCTTGTGTCAAAAGACAATGAAGGTTTGTTCTCTGCATCCGAAATGATGACTTCATGGTTCTTTTAAAGTAGAATAAAATGTTAATGAGGGACAGTGGGTAGGGAATTAATGGAGTTAAAGGAGGACACATTACAGAGGTCAAGTTTCACATGGGTAAAATTTTGAATGTGTAGCTAAGAAACTATAAAGTCTAAAATTTTAACCATGTAGTAATGAATTTAGGTTTAGATAATTGACAAAAAATTAAAAAAAAGAATAAATACACTGTGCCTCATAAAAATTATGTAGCTGGTCTGTACACCCTCCATTTTCTCATTTGCAAAATGGGTTGAAAGTACTGTTAGGGTGACAGTCACAGAATTTAGGGTGAATAAGCTGTTAGGGTAACAATCACGGAATTATTTTCCTTTCCTGTGCTGAAACCATGATATAGAACAGTGACTTTCAAAACAGTGACTTTCAAACAAGTTTTGATAGTGACCCCTAGGCAGAAATGCATGGGATAGTGTGACTCTGAGCATGCATATGCACTGAAAAATGCTACTGTAATGTGTAATATGCATAGCTCATGTCGGTGTCGCTCCCGGCCGGCAGGAAGAACACGCAACAATATCTGGCGGTGGTCAGGCTTTTCTTTATTCTCTCCTTATACAGTCTGCCCCGAAGCCTCTACCGGTCCGCTCTCCGTGGCTCCTTCCGTGCTTCTTTCTCTACAGTCTGTCCCGAAGCCTCTACCGGTCCGCTCTCCGCGGCTCCTTCCGTGCTTCTTTCTACAGTCTGTCCCGAAGCCTCTACCGGTCCGCTCTCCGCGGCTCCTTCCCTGCTTCTTCTCTCGTGGCGGGAGAGGCACTCACTTTTATAGGGTTACAGTGGCCAATCAGTTCAAAGCGCGCGATGCGGGCTGATTGGCTAACATCAGTTGTTGCTAGGCAGACTATCTTACAGGGCGGGTTGTTTACCAAGCAGGAAGCAGGAGATAAGCGCCATCTTAGCACACTCGATGGGAGGGGTAATCTAGCTCAGGCTTTGCTCTTTCTTACAGGCCTCACGTCTGCCAAGTAAGGCGACCGGGCTCGGCCGCGGCTCCCAACAAGCTCATCTATTGTTTGTTAATTATTTCATTTGCAAAAATCTTGTAACCAAGATTCAGCACCTTGATTTCTACTTTGGTGCTACAGGAGTTTTTCTAAGCCATCTTGTATGAGTTAGTATGGGCGACGTTATGTTTCAGTAACAAACACTCTCACGTTGAAGTGGCTTAAAGCAATATGAATTTACTTCTTATTCATGTTACTTTAGGGGTTCAAGTCCTTTTAGTCCATTCCATCATTGTCTGCTCATTAATTGTGTGAGCAATTTGACTTTTGGCTGTGATTTTTTTTTTGTTGATTTTTCATTGCCTAGCATGGGATCTGAGTTGGCTTCATGGGCATGTGACCTAAGAGCGGCCCATTGTTCAGAAAGACTTTGTACTTGTCTTATTGCTTTGATGTCACAGCCTTAAAGTTCTAATTTTTAAATAAGCAATATCATTGCTTATTTTTAAATGAGAAATTTCATGTTCTCATTTTGCACTGTGCCTCATAAAAATTATGTAGCTGGTCTGTACACCCTCCATTTTCTCATTTGCAAAATGGGTTGAAAGTACTGAACTTAAAGGATTCCTAAGAGGACTCAGGGAAGAAAATGTGGCTATACATGTTGGATAAGCATTGTTTTTAACTTGCTGGCCTCATGTCCAGTTTTACCACTATAAAAATCCTATGTACATATCATCATTTTGAAAAAGGCTTTCTGGATATTTCCCCATCTGCTACCTTCTGTTTATATGAATTCTGATCATTATTCAAGACCTAACTTCAAGGCCTCCTTGGTAAACCTCTTGTGACAACCCAAACCACATTCAGAGGCCTAATAACTCAGAATGTGGTATTCTCTTCCATGATCCTCTCATGTTGTTTCCCTCTTCTTCCTGATCAGGGATTAGGTTTGCACATGCCCAGCACATTTAGGAGCCTCCTCATTGGATGCCCATCTTCAGTAGGGTCTTTTGTCCCGCCCTCCATGAGGGAGGGCTATCTCACCATTATCTCAAACTGCCTTGTAGATCATATTGTTTCCATTTTACAAATAGTCAATGACTCATCTCCCCTGAGGCGTATAGGCCTTCATCTTGCATGTAGGGACTGCCTTGAAGGCCCCCTTTTTGTCTCACTTTCATCTTCAATCTCACACCAGTCTGCCTCCTAGCTCTACACATTTTCTTTGAAACAAACCCATTTTCTTGCCCTCCACTCTATGCTTATTCTCTGAAATGATCTGCTCCTTATCTTCATCTGGAGTAATGTAACCTGCTTTTCACTTTTTGACTGAGAGATCCAGAAGCCCTTAAAGACCTCCCTAAGGGCAGATTCAGAATGAAAAACTCGCCCCCTTCTGATTGCCTGTAATATGTAACAGACTTTGACATACATTCAGTATACTTTGGGCAATCCATTGAACATCTTGGTTGACTTTTCTGCTAGGCTTGCATTCCAGAGAACAAGAACAGTAACAAAATGCACATGGCATGTTGGTCACATTTTGTGGCTTTCCCTGGGATGAGGGGACCATCCTGCAGGGATCCTGAGTGTATTCTAATCCTTTCATTTGGTACAAATCATCCCTCCTCCTCTGGCCCTCTTGAAATGTTGTACATTCTTCAAATATAGCGCAGATTAATTTCCATTCAACTTATTTCCTAACATAACTGGATCCCCACTAGGCTTATATTTTCATCATTACATCCCTGATAATGGCTAGTCCGAGCTAATACTCAGTGAATGAATGGATGGATGGATGGGTGAAAAGAGAAACTTAGGTAGAAAAGGAAATTTGCTGATTGTTGTGGATGTATATGGGTAAGGATCTCCACGTACTTGTATAAGACAAGGTAGGCAGAGAGTAAATATGTTTTTCTCATCAAATTAATGTCTGTGCTGAGTTATTATAATTCCGAAGCCTACTCATCATCATTCTGAAGTTAAGGCTGATGGAGAAGTCATATGTGTGAATGCTATTCTATGGCACAAGAAAAGGAAAGATAATGGATGCACGCAATGGCACTCCAACTGCTTACTGAGAAATAACTCACATGTTATTTACCAACCAATCTCATGGCCACAGGAATAGGAAAGGTAACAGTACCAGAAGAATAGACCCAGTAGAAAGGAGTAATGGATATTCTTAGTGATCGTTCTTACAATAACCCCATCTTCTACAGTGGCTGCAGTACTTCATTTGGAGAAAACACCAATAAATTCTGTTGTTGCTCTCTTTACACACTCTTATCCATTTCCCATCCAATCTTACATATCAACAGGGGCCAGCAGCTGTTTGAGCAGTACTTTGCACCAGTCTTGTCTTTACATATTGGGCATGAGCTCTTTCCAGGGAGCAGGCTTTCTATCTCTTCCTCTCAAGGATCAAGGGAAACACCCTTTGAGTTCAGAATTGCTTTCAGATTGGCAGGTTGGCCTATCTAATCCCAGACTTCCATTTATGCGTTGGCAGGGTGACCCTCTCTAACTAGAGATGTACCAGTAGCAAAGTAACACAAGTGATGCTTTGATTCCCAACACTTGCATTTACTTCTCTTTCTCAATGGCTTTTTATCTTTGATGAAAAATAATGTGTTATCTTCTGAATCCTTTTACTGCCTGAATTTCTCAGTCTGAACTATCAGACCTTTCTATTGATCAATGGTATTTGCACTGGTGTTAGAAGAGACGACAGTGTTGTTCTCTCCCATATTGCTTTACTTAAAAGATTTCTCCAAATGTCAGAGAAAGACTGGTGTTCTGAAATAGTATCTAGCACATTCCTTCCTATACCAAAATCATCTTCTAGAGAAAAACAAGAGTCATTCTGAGCCAACTTGGTTCATTTACAGTCAGATACCAGAGAACAATCAGAAATGAACAGTGTAGACATCTTTCTGAAAATACAAAGTGAATACTCTGGAAAAACCCTGAAGCCTAACTATTTCCACTGGTCTTAGTCATCACATGTAGAATCCAGGAATTCTTTATGAGGGCACATGCTCAAAGAAAGACAGCATCTATCCTTACATAACGGAGTTTTACAGAGGCCAAAGCTAGGGTTCAAGGTTTTGGCAAATCAAGTTAGTAATATTCCATCCTATCAAGTCTCTAATTGCATAAATTGCAAAAATGAATGGTGCATCAGTTTTCAATAGAAGAAAGAGATAAACATTCTGCTATGTGGGGAAGGGGGAAGATAAAGTTGAAGTAAAGTTGAGAGGTGAGATGCCACTATGGTTTTCTGCCCAAGTAAGGGGATAGTGTTTAAAGCTGAAGCAAGTATGATTATGAAAAACTAGGATTCTCAGAACAAGCATTGTACTTTGTGGGCAGACAATAAATATGGCAATGCACTCTCTTCCTGCTAGTCCCAGAGCTCAGTGGCAGTATTTGGCAGGCTGTGTGGACTGGGAAGAAGCCAGGAGGAGGGTCTGGGAGAGAAGGAAGCTCTCACCAAGGGTCTTGTATCTACGGTCCTGGGAAGACTTCCTAAAACTGCCTGCTCTTGGAAGAATTTCAAAGAACAGTGAGATGAACTTGTTTCTGAGAGCATTTGAAGTAACAGGGGAACAAAACAACACCAAAGACTGAGTTATTGGGAACTGACAGTTGGGCTTCTTAGGAATTGCTGTCACCCACTGACACACTGTGAACTCATATACAGAGTCTGCCACAAAACGTATATGCACTTCAGGAAAAGAAAAACTTTCATAAATATAAATATTCTAATACTAAATTTACTGAAACACATAGAAATTAACACAAGTTAACATTGCCTTCTACAATTGTAAGAGGTGCTTGAAGGGGTGGTCATCAGCTTCCAGACATTTATTAGCGTGGAGAACTTCTGCATGGGTAACCTTGGTCACTGAGATTGCTGCACATGCATTTTCAATTTCTTCTCTGAATGCTGACAGTGTAGTGGGGTTTTCTGTGATGTATAACATCCCATATGGTGCCCCATAGTTAAAAACGTAGAGGTGTTAAAGTAGGAGAATGTGTGGGACACTCAACTGTACCTCTTCGTCCTAGCCAGTGTCCCTGAAAATTCTCCTCCAGATAAAAACAGAACTTGCAAGGACTCTTTGTGGCAGTGTGGTGGTATGCCATTTTTGAAGAGAAAGATGCATCATTTTCATAGATTTATGTAAGGCAGGTAAGATGGGTGTACATCACATGCCTAGGTATGCCTGATGTGTAACAGTATCTTGAAAGAAAGATGCTTTTATTAACCATCTTGGTGACTCCTGCTAAAAACAGACTGCTTTGTGTACATGCGTGTGAGGATTTTCTGGTGCCCAATAAACACAACTGTGTCAGTTCATTGTTCCATATAACTTACACTGTGCTTCATCAGACCACACGGTCTCCCTCACAAACTCCTCATCCTTGCCTATCATGTGTTTCAATCACTCACAAAACTGGGTTCTTTGATCAGAATCATCTGCAATGATTGCATGTAGTGATGGTGGGATGTGAACTTTCCACTTTGCTCTTTTAACAATGCTCTGGATGCTCGTCCTGCTTACTCCTGTCTCAGATGCACACTGTGAGGCAGCCTTCTGTGGTGAATGTGTGAACAGTTCTAGCACCACAGCCAAGGAAGCAATGCTTGTTGGCATATGAGGTCTGCTGGTTTTATTTTATACATGTCACACATGGTACCATGTTTTCTGAACTTATTAGGAATTCATGAAATTGTCAGGTGTGCTGGAGGTTCCTTTCCAAGCTTATGACTCCATAATCACTGTACTTCAACAATATTTTCAAATTTTGAATACCACATTAACATGGTCTTATGTTGCTCAGTCAATAACCATACCTCCCCTACTTATCACTGTTGTTTATGTAACTTGTTGATATCACAGCCACAAGGGTAGCATCATGTGTTGAAAATATCATACTATGTTTCTTTTTCTGAAGTGTGTATACATTTTTTTCTTGGAGTCTGCATGTCCTCAGATTGCTGGACCTTAAGATATGGGTCATATCTAACTATCCTTTGGTGTAAGGATTCCCTCAATATTGGGATGAAGCTTTGCTTGTAATATACCCTTATGTTTTATTTTCCTATTGTTAGTGTAACACATTTGCATATATTTCATGATGTAAGAAAGCACAGACTTACAATTTTTTCAAGTCAGAAGTCCAAAGTCAGTGTCCTGGGGCTAAAACTGAGGTGATAACAGGCCATTTCTTTCTTAAGACTCTCAAGGAAAATCAGTTTCCAATGACTGCCCGTGTTTCTTGGCATGGGACCTTTCCTTCATCCTCAAATACAGTAGATGAGTGTGTTTCAGTTTCTCTCCTAAATATGACCCTCTTGTCTTTCTTTCACAAGAATCCTGGAGATAATCTCTTCATCTCAAGATACTTAGTTAATCATCCCCTCAAAGTTCCTTTTCCCATATAAGGTAACATCTTTGGGTGTGAAGATTATTCAGTTTATTATACCTTCCAAACAGTTTTCACTGACCTTAGCTCAACCTTATCAAGAAGAAACAAAAATAATCTTTATTAAGCATCCATTGAGTGTATTTTCTCTGCAAGAAACTTTGTTTTTATTTCAGTCAACCCCCACAATGACTGCAAGGTAATTTTTCTTCTATTATGTCCATTCTATGCAAGAGGAAACTCAGGGTTGCACAAGCTAAATTTCTTGTTCGGCTGTAGATATGGAAATAAGATGCAAGTGAAAATGGTCTGGTTTAAAAACTCCATCTTTTCCTGAGATTTAAAATATTCTATGTCCATTGTGAATATTAAAACAAACCGAATGAGAAAAACACAACCTGTTTATGTCTTTGCTTGCCTGGTGGACACAAAGGAACACGAGGAACTTTCCCATACTCTTTGATAAACAGTCACATTCTATTCCCCTAAAATAGGAGGATCCCTCATTCTTTACTTTTTTCTTCTGGGACTCCAACCGGTAAAACTTTTGTGGCAGAAACACGTTCAAATGCCCATGCCTGAGTCACAGACTGTGCCTGAAGCAAAAGTGTGAGGAGAAGGGAAGTCTCGCTGCTGCAGCTCATGAAATGATTTCCATTACAATATTTCTGCTGAAAGCAGCAATTCTGTCCTTTGATTCTCCTTGCCATGACTATAGAACCACAGGCCTCTGGCTGACTCAATGGAAGACTGACTCTATTTGGACCAAGTGTTGAGCCTTCTCTGCTCTTACAATTTAAACATAATTGCTTAGTCAAATGGTACAATTCCCAGTGACATAAACAATATCAGAAGTACTCAGGTGAAATGCATTT
Source organism: Cavia porcellus (assembly GCF_034190915.1). Taxonomy (NCBI): domain Eukaryota; kingdom Metazoa; phylum Chordata; class Mammalia; order Rodentia; family Caviidae; genus Cavia; species Cavia porcellus. The sequence goes on along the minus strand of NW_026947484.1, from coordinate 172,854,854 downwards.
GGAGATGGCTTTGCTATATATTTCATTTTCTCCAAACAGTTTGATGTAATGAGCAAGAGCATGAACTCTACATTAGAACTCCAGGTCCACCTCCACCGCCTGGGGTATTTTGAGCAAGCCTCTACCTCTGTGCCTAACTTTCTTTGCTTGTACAATGAGGATAATGATAAGCAGGGTTTCCATTGTTTGATTCTCCAGTCGAGGGAGCTGCTCATCTTATGTTCTTTCTTTATTCATTTTGGGTCACCAATGGAAAAAGAATTCCAGTGCTAGAATCAGAACCACTTGGTTTTTATATGAGGGCCTTTTCATCAGCAATCTAGCTTAGATAACTCAATTACACTGTCGGATTTTTCAAGACTTTTCATTTTTAAAATAATAATATAATTAAAACAGCTTCATGCTGGGGAGATGAGGATTAATAAACAAATGTAAAGTTGTTAGCCCACAGCCTGGCATATGGAAAGCATTTGTTCCCTCTGGATGTCACAGTCTTATTCTGTGATGGAGTTCAACATTTGTAGTCTGCTTTGAATTTGAGTCCATTCTCTAAGGTGTCAGGAAACATTTATGTGATATTTTGGACAGAGTTAGCTTTTATATGGGTTCACACACTTGTAAATGTGTGTATGAAGCCATGTCCTAATGCAGACCTAATGGCACAGATTTTTCCAGAACCATCCATTCCCCCAACTCATAGCATTAACACCTGCAAATAATTAATGGACAGAAGAGGTTTCTAGTTGACCACCCAAATGTATTTGAAACAGTAAAATGTGAAAAGCCAAAAGGATGAACCCAGCAAACTTCTGTAAACTTCACAAGATCCATTAATGTTTAAGATATATGATTTTAAAAGACATATCCAAGATTTCTAGCACTGAGCTTTCTTAAAAAGATGCAATGAAACCATGGATGTCAAGAAAGAGACTGCAGAGGTGAGTCATGTGTTATCCACTGGCCTGGACGGACTCTGAGAGCAGAATCATCTGGTGATGGCCGTAGCTCAATTCTTGGTTTCTTCAGGCGTAAAAGCACAAAGTCAGATTTAGAAAAGTGAGGATATGTTGGTTAGAGAGCTGCCAAGTGCAGAGAAGATACTGAATGAATCTGCTTTGGACTTAAACTTTTTCTCCCTGGAACACAGTCAGTAATAATTATAACAGCTAACATTTATCGGGCAATTGCCATCTGCTGCATGTCTTTTTATTTGGCTTATGCATGACAAACAACAAAGGAGACATTACTCTCATTCCTATTTTACAGATGAGGAAATTGATGTGCACTGAGCTTAAAAGCTTGTCCCAAACCTCTTAGCCCACAAATGCAAAATCGGAATTTGAATGCAGGTCTGTTTGATGTAGAACTACTTTTATGAAAGGTTAAAAGGATCAAATGACATCCATGGTGCATGGGTCAGCTCTTCATCTGCTAGGAAGCTAAACAATGCATCAGGTGAACTTTTGGACATATATTTTCTGACAACTGAGAAGGTTCTTTTTTATTTTTTTTGTTTTTTTATTTGTACATGTTTGCAGTAAATAATGATTATATTCCTTGTGTGGAGTTGGTGCATGTACTGAACACATTGATATTATTTTCTTCATTCCCTTCCCCTCCTGTCCATCTCCCCTCCCTAAGTCTCTCGGTCCCTTTCCACTTTGAAAAAATTTATCTCCCCCTTTCCTATTATTTATCTTTTATTTTGTTCTTTATTTATATTTTGGTTTTCTCGTACAGTAAGTTCTCATCCTATGAATACTTAAGTTGTGAACATTCACAGATATAAATAGACTTCACATTATTAACATTTGCAAATGCAAATAAATCAAGGAGGAGCTCATGTTTCTACCTTCTCTTTTTAAGGTAATTTGTAAAAGTAAAAGCAGTTTGTTCACCTTTTTTTTTTTTTTTTAGTGTGTTTGGAATTTTTTATGCTTTACATTGAATATTTGTGTCAAAGTTGTGTAAGACTCAATTTGCTGGACTTATGAATGAATCTGATTTAGGAATATTATATTACAACATTTGTAATGTCATTTGTAATTCTGAGACTTGCAGTATAAGAGAAAACATATGACATTAGAGGCTGTATGTCTAACTATTTCACTTAATATTATGGTCTCAAGGTGCACTCATTCCTACAAATGACTCAAGTTTATCCTTTACAGCAGAATAGTACTGCAATGCATATAAATACCACATTTCTTAACCCATTCATCTGTTTATGGACATATAAAACACTGCTTTTAAGATTTAGTGATTATGAATTATACTGCTATAAACATGAGTATGCATGAGTCACTGGAATACAATGTCTTTAACTCTTTTGGGAAGATAAATAGAAGGGGAATATCTTGGTCCAAGGGAATTTCTAATTTTAGCTTTATGAGGAATTTCCATACTGATTTTCACCTAAGATTTTTGGAGTCTAAGAATCCTTTTAGCTTTCTAAATTGAATATGTGGTGTTCAGCTCTCCAGGAATCTTTTTGAATAAGCTATTTAACACCACTCTTGGTCCAGTTATCCCTTCTAATTATTGCCTCCTCCCAAAGTGCAGTGTTGGTTTAAAGCCTTCTGTCTGTTGTTTGCTGGGGAATGGATTGCCTCTGGCCAAATTCTTACAAAACTTTCAGTGCAGTTCATGACCAGGAGTGTTGGTTTTGAGTTTATATGTCCCTTTTTTTATGGAAAGAGGGACAAAAATATTTTCAGCTGAAGTTTCCTGTTGATTATTTGTACACCTATGATTGCAGACCCTAAGTTTGGGGGTGGCATCTTCTGCCCTTTGTCTTCCTTTTCAGTAGCCCCAAGGAGGCGGCACCCTTGATCACCCACCATTCTTCTGTGTGATCCAAATCACCTCTGGGCTTTGCTTTAGAGTGACCTAGTTGTGACCTAGTTGTTAGCCAACAGCCTTGCTTTCTGTAATATACTTTAGTGAGTTTAAAAGATATTTATATTACAAAATAATACAAGCATATGTAAAATAATTGAGTAACTTAGTGAATAACTAAATGTCATTTAATGCTAGAAAATTTTTGTAAGCATAAATATATATTTGTAAAAGAAATATGTAGTATTGTTTTACACACTATTTTTTTTGAACCGGGGATAGAACTCATGACCTCGTGCTTGGCAGGCAGGTACTTATGCAACTGAACTAAATCCCTGGCCCATTTTACATACTTTTAAACTTGGTATAAATTGTGTTACTTTGCACATATCATTATGCAAGTTCCTTTATTTCTAAACAATGCTGTTTTGAGAATTAGCTGTGTTGATAGGTGTAGGATATATTCCTATTTAGTTGCTAATTGGAATACCCTTATGTGGATAGTACATAATTTTATTTTTCTACTCTATGTTGGTATGCGTTTTAAATTGGTTTTTATCTTCTTCTTCTTCTTCTTCTTCTTCTTCTTCTTCTTCTTCTTCTTCTTCTTTTTTTTTTGTCTTTTTGAGACAGGGTCTCACTATGCAGTTCAGGCAGGCCTTCACCTTACTTTGTACCCCAGGTTGGTCTTGAAATTGCAATGATCTTTCTGCCTTAGCTTCTTAAATGCTAGAATTACAGGAGTGTGCCACCATGCCCAGCTTCCATCTTCTTTGAAACATCACTGAAATAAGAATCCTTGTGCATATCTCTTGGTGCATATTTGCATAAGAAGCAATGGAGTAAATACCTAGAAGTGGTATATCCAGTGCATAAAACATGCTTGCATTTGTATTTCCTGAAAATATCAAATTTCCCTTTCAAGTTGTTGTATTGACTTATCTCTGCAACTGTACTCTATCAGTATATCCATTTCCATGTAATCTGACCATGTAATGCCAATAAATGGCCCTATGAGATATTTGACAAGCTGATGAGTGTAATAGTATTTCTTTTTCTAAATGAATGTATGTTAGGGTCATATATTCATATCTATATATTACATGTTATTTTTCAATATTAGAATGATTATCTATATTAACGTTTATTGACTGTTGGGACTTTGTATCTTGCTTTTTTGATCTGTTTTATTTCAGATTTTTAGTATTTAGTGTACTGATTTGCAGAAGCATTTACCTGTGTGTACTAGTCAGCTTTTTTGTTTGGTTTGGTTTTGGAACAAAAATATCTGACATGTACAATTTTAAGGAGAAAGGTTTATTTTTAAAATTTTATTTATGTATTTATTTGCATATGTTTGTAGCACATGATGATTGTAATTATTGTGGGTGCACAATTTTTATTTTATAAGAAACTAAAAATACATACGGTGACATTTTGGTTGTCAAACTCAATTCATTCCACATTCAAATACTGAAAGTTCGAGACTGATATATTTTTCCCATAATAAATAATAGAAAACCAAATAATTGATTCTGAGGCCCAATACTACACTTAAAAATTCATTTTTTCAGTACTTTAACAAAGTTTGCAATAATTTCTTTCTTTAACTCTATTGTGGTCCTCATATTTTCCTCCTAGCTTTACTGCTGGTAAAGGAGCTTTACTCCTTCTTTGGAGTCATGGTTATGATATTTTACACAAATAAAGCACAAAACACAAAGCACAAAGACGTATGTTCTAGGGCACTAACAGGAGCACTGTGTGTGGTCTGGGTGAGAGTGGCTCTTAGATCAAAGCCTCACCTCTTTATGTCTGTGGGGAGATGCAGCATGCGACTCATCTTAGCCTGCACAGGTTTTTCCATGTCTGATGTTGAGTGTGGCCATTGAGCAAAGTTATGAACACAGAGTACAGTTTTTTTTTTTCAAACTTTGCTCTGTGAGTATCAGAAAGTTCAAGCTTGCAGCCATTTGACAACAGCTGTATCACTGTATATGTATAGAGAGCAAAATGAGGGAGAGAGAGAAGAAAGGGAAGAGAGAGAGGAGGAGAGAAAAGAAAGGTTTAGCTTTGATCACCTTTTCAGCAGTTTCATCCTCTGGTTGGCTGGCTCCAGGCAGAACCATCACAGTGGAAACAGCACAGGAGAGGAAAGCTGCTCTCCTCATGGCAGACAGGAAGAATAGTAAGCAGAGCAAGATGGTGGGGAAGGGGCCAGGGACAGGAAACAGCCATCAGAGGCACGTCTGCAGGGTCTTACTTCCTCATGGTTGGAAAAAGGAGTTATGTAAGTTCAAAGAAAGTGATTCGGCAGGACATCCCAGGAGCCACGTAAGATTATAAAGGGTACATACAGCAAGAGCAGTGCTCCTGATAGAACAGCTCAAATGTGTATTGCAGTGCCGGTCAATGACTGGATTGAAGCTGGTTCAGAAGTGTAGGATTCTGAACATGGAAAAGAATACTTTGTATTTGTTTTACTCCTGTTGTGTTTTCTATGCCTGTCAACTTATGATATGAGGCTGGATAAGCATCTGCGATTAAATAAGTCAAAGGAGCTTGTGTTTTAAGCATTCTTATGAGAAGAGGACTCATAAAAGGCATTGATTAATAGTTTAAGCAGCAGCTGTGTCAGTAAGGGGTCAACCAGAAAAGCAGGACTTGCTTAACGACCTGTGTGTTTACTGACTCTGGACTCATGACCGAAGCACACTGTTCAGACTTGTGATGGGCTGCTCAGTCTCATCACCCACATTTGAACTTACAGCGTGAGAAAATGAGCAGGTGTGAGCCTGATGGTGGTTTCTTCTCCAGAGAGGCACTGTAAGTTTTGCTTACAGCACTGTACAGTAGAGTACCATGCTGTAGTTTTATATGCTGTTAGTCATTACAGTACTACATATAAGAGTTATATAAATAAAAGCCAAAGTCATCAAACTGGAGTTTCCTTCAACCATTTCTTTGTTCTGAATGTGGTAACGTACATAGTCTACACAATTGCTTATTTAGCAACTGTTCATTTAATCACTTCATTTATTTATAGTTTCATATTATTCATTACTTTTAAATAATTATAAACTACTTTATGAAAGTATTTTGTCAGGTTGTAACATTTTCTTGTGCTTATAGTTGATTTACTTATGGATTATTATTTTTACCTTGATTTTCTTATGGATTTGAATTTGGTTTTGCTGTTTGGAAGTTTATTTTTTTTTGTAATATTAGCTTTTTAACGTGTTCCTTAATTTTGTTTTGTAGGACTATCTTACATTTAAAGAGTCTTGTTTTATGTGAAACAGTTCCTCTTTGGAAGATTTGTTTTCCTCCAGTGAACCTCATGTCTGATCTCCAGAGATACGTTTTATGTCAACCGTTCAAGATTCCTGCTCCATGAACATAGCTGGGCTATTTTGATCTGGCTGCTTACAAGGTACACAAGGCTTGCTTCAGCTTAACTCTTGCCTATGGGGCTAGGTTGTAAACGCTGGCCTCTTTTGCCAGGTTTCTGCATCCCAGATAGTGGAGCATTTAATTTTCAGTCTGTCCTCAAACAGGAGATCTCAGTCATCTTCTGTTCTCATCGGGGAGCCTGACTCCAGATATGAGTTTTGTTTCATGTTGGAGGAACACTATTTTACATCCTTTCCATAGGAGCAGAAACCTTGGGTGCTTTTGCCAGCTTTGACCTGGGAGTCCAGAAGGCCTGTAGTTTCAGTCCATTCTCTATCGTGTATTTGTTTGATTTTTCATTCTCTCCTTCACAGAAGTGTTTATCATATGTATGAGCCCAGCTATGTGTTTTGAGTATTCTCTTTGCAACTGCTACACATCATTAACGTGATTGGGAGCAAAGCCACTTTCACTGAATTTTCCCCTTTGTTTCCTAACTGGCAAATTAGTGTTTTCCCTAAACTCCAACTCTTTGCATGCCATCCCCTTTTGTATGTTTTTATTTTATCTGTGTAGAATTTACATGAAGTGAAAAATATACTACCAGACATTAACCACCAGGTCCCTGTCCCATATTTGTATGGACCAGCTTTTAAATACCTGGAGGCAACTCTGCTTCCTTCCACCAGCAATGTTTCTCATGGGCTCTTTCTCTGTCTGATACATTCTTATCTCTCTTGTTGTGTTTAACCCTTTTGATCTTCCTCATCCCTTGATGTCACTCACTTCTTCCTCATTCCTTGCTTCATGAGCTTTCATTCATCACCCTCATTTCCCATATGATAGCACTTGCCCTAACCTGCTTCCTTGCAACTATTTTTTTTTTAATCAACTCTTTTGTCCTAGACTGGAAATTTTGTAAGTAGAGAGTATATCTTGCCTACTCAGTCATTAACCACATACATAGCATATCACGAACACCCAGAAAATATTAAGAAACTTTATAAATGAGAAAAGATGTGACTTTCTCTTTCACTTTATTTCTTCCTTGCTGTCCAGAAGGAGCCCTGACTTTCATATGACATGGTAGAAAAATACATCGCCTAGCCCCATTGCCAGCTAGGTGAGGGACACTAAGTCCCAGTCTTAAATTGCATAGTGAAAATTCTGAGCTTCATGGAGGGATGGAGGAGGAGGTAATGGGATTCTGATGTGGAACTGATGTGGTCCAAAGGAGGTGCATCAGAAGGTTCAAATGCTCTGTGACAAAGTTATCTCCGTACTTCAGTGTTGTGTCGCTAGCTAGGGGCACACAGTGTCTCCAGGTCTGGATGGCTTGTGTCTTCAAGGTGGCTAACAGAATAGGTTCTTGTCTCTTGCCATTGCCTATGCTCTATGCTTGCAAACCAGAAGCAGGGAACCTGATCTGAGCTCAGGGATTCTGGGAAAACAGAGCTGCCGCTTTGTGTTCTGAAGCAGATATGGTTCAGTGCATTTGGATACAGGCCCATGGTCTTGGCTGCAGCCAGTTGGTGCCAGAGAATCGGAGTTCTGCTTATTGATCACCTTAGCAGCTGTTTAGCCTGGATTTCAAGCTCATCCCTTATAGGGAGCCTTTGCCATGCCAAAATCTCTCTCACCCTTTCTCCTCATCCTTTTCTATATGCAATCTACTTAAAACATTCGCCTTTAATGTGTAGGCCAAGGCAGTGACTTCATAAAGGCCAGGAAATGGAGAAGCAAGAAACTTCCTTGAAAGATTTAATATAAATTATTTTTAGAAATAATAAATAATAAATAATAAATTTTAAAAGATGAAGACCACTGCTAATCAGATGGGCTGAAACAGTCTGTGATGTTTGAAGATTGTTACCATTTACTTCCCAGAACATGAAACTGCTTTCTGCTTTAATTTTGCCCATTTATCATCTCTTTTTTTTTTTTTTTATTTAAGAGGAAAAAGAGAAAAACACAAAACAAAACAAAGCGGTGTAAGGGTACACGTAATACGGAACTACAAAAAAACAAAACAAAACAAAACAAAACAAAAACATAACAGTAAGAAATCACCTGTTAGTAGATTACATATTATCATCTTGAAAATAGTTGCTCAAATCACAAACTTAATACTATCATATAGAATGGAACAGAGTCTAATTAGTCGAAACAAGATCGTGGGAGTACTACAGGACTTCAAAACAAGTAAATAGGAAATCATAAAGAGTTACTATTTATATATCCTAATTTTTTAAATTTTTTCTTTAATTAAGACAAACATAAGAAATGACTAAATAATTTTTTTTAAAACAATAAGGGGGAGATTGAGATAAAACAGGACATAACAATATAACAATAGAGGTCAAATCATGACTGTTTCAGCAACCTAGTAATTCAGCACCATATAACCCGACTTAATAGTAGTTACCACAGTGTCTGTCTCATCTCTTATGTGCTATCTTTCCTTTAGAATGGAGACACAAACACTTCCTAAGAGATAATGGGTTGGAATCGAAATCTACGTTTCTTTTTCCTTGGTATTGCTTGTTTGCTCTGTAACATGAGACCGCTTTTCAGGCTGAAAGTGCCATGAAAGGAAGAGAATCACATTAACTTAGCTGCTGCCTAGAATTTACTGTAGTTTGAAGCTTGTTTGTGAAAGAAGAGGAAAAGTATTTTGGGAAGAGTGTCAGTGTAGGTAGGAAAGAAACTTAGCACGGCCATTGCCCTATCATTGACCAGACAAGCAGTCAGGAGTAAATCATTTCATAGATTGAAACTCAGCAATAATCATGGCCTCAATATACTCTCCTGTAAATGAGTGTCTGATTAAATCCAATGTAGTCAGTCTAATAGCATATAGAGAGTAAGAAAGAAATTTAAGAAAGCAGAGATGTGGTAAGGATTATGCTTAGTGAAATAACATAGGTAGCTAAACGTAACTCCAGTCATGGGTTACCATGCAAAAAAACATAACTGGTAACTTCAACATTTCCCACTATTTCAAAAGAAGCCCAGATCTGGGTTTTACATGAAATATTTAATTAGCAACTCAACACAAAAAGTAAGGCCATAAAGCTGGGCTAAGTACAACCTGAGGATAGTTGGTTTGCAACCTTAAAGGTAGACAACCTCTGCAGAATTGGTCAGTTTACTGGAGCAAAGCCCAAGTGGGAAGTCTGAGAACCAATGTTAAGCTGCAACAGCACCAGAGGAGAGAAAGTCTTGTACTGGGCAAGGGCCAGAGTGTTCCTAAATATTTGAGAGTCCAAAGCTAGTGTCAGTATTTGCAATATAATAAGAATAAAACTGACCCAGGAACAGGAGCTCTGGACTCCTTGGCTGTACCCAACCAATCAACCAAATAACAAATCAAACAACCAACCAACTAACCAACAGAAACATCTTTCCTGGGCTTGGTTATATTGCTTTTCTTTTCTGATGCCTACTTGTTGGGCTTCACATTTCTCCATTTGTGCTCAGTGGTAGATCACAGCATGGTCGGTGTCTAAGATGGTCCTTTCTTTCTCTCTCTCTCTCATAGTCTTCTTTCACACTGAATTGAGCAGGTTTATATAGGACAATAGGTTATAAAAGTCATTGCCACTTCCACTTCACCTCTCAGATTGTGTGCTTTGTTGCTACACAAACTACCAAGCCATAAGGATACTCAAGAACTGTGGAGAGACCAATATGAGCAGGGACAGCCATCACCAACTCATGGGCCACATGGTTGAACCGACTGGGAAGCAGACCCTTCACCCCAGGCAAGCTTGCCAATTGCCAGTGTTGTTTGATGACTTGTGAGAGACCTTGAGCTAGAATCTTCCCAAAGCCCGAGCCTGCAGCTGTTGCGAAAGACAAATATACTCATCCTTGCTCTAGTCACTGACTTGTGCACTAGTTTATTATATGACCACAGATAATGAGTATAAAGTCATAGCAGTTGTCAACAACCTTTATACATCAATTCATTTCTCACAATAATTTTAATTATAATTATTTTAAGAGGAAAAAATTTTGTGTTGTAAATGGAAAATAGGTATCGCTAGTGTTGTAGTCAGGGCCGGCGCACAGAGAACAATTAGGATTAGGACACGGAGTTTATAGTATTTTTATAGTGGTTACCGGAAGTTAACACAGGAAAATGCAGGATATCTATCCACAACACCAAAGACATAGATTATTTAGTTAAGAGCCTAAACCCCACAGCAATGTCCCACGAGTCCAGATAAAAATCCAGAGCTCAGGACAATGCCTCCACGAGTCCAACTGAAGGTCCAGAGCCCACAGAAGGGACTCACACCAGTCTCTTTTACGGATCCGTGCCGGGAAGACCCAGGGTTAGCGGTGGAAGCCAGAAAGTCTATGCCAGCAGGATGAAGGAGCTGTGCTAGTGGGATGAGGGTTCTACGCTGCAGCTGAGAAGTCACACTCACAACAAAGACCAGGGCTATCCTGAAAGGCACCACAGCTGTCCTCAGCAACACGGAGGCCCCGAGCTCCTCTGACAACAAGCACAGTCGGGTACATGCCAGGAAGCAGCATGGCGAATTCATCCTGGAGACCAGGCAGTACATGTCTTCCCCTCCAGAGCCAGGAAGCAATGCTCGATGTGAGGACCTAAGCTTCTCCAGGAGAACCAACATCTCAGACAGCAACTCGTAGGAGAATCCACAATGCCTCCTTAATGCCTCAACCCTCAACACCTCCTTTCTTCTCCACCAATTTATCCTGGCAACTTTCCTCAGGTGGAGCATCTTCGCTCAATGCCATGCTGATATAATCCCGCTGGCGTTAGTTGACCACCACTTCTTAATCCACAACAGCTAGTCAAAAATTGAGGGTAGCACAACATTTATTTTTGTAATTACTTAATTTAAAAATATTTTCACTTCTTCAAAGTTTTTTTAATTATGTACATAGATAAAAAAGTTACTAATGACAAGAAGACAAACATTTATTATCTTACATAATTGTCCATTATTTGGCATTTTTTGTGGCAAGAGCACCTAAAGTCTGCTAAGTATGAATCCCAAATTCAGCAGTTTTGCTATCTGTAGTCCTTGCAGTGAACATTAGAACTCCGGATTTTCTCATCTACATATCTGCTGCTTGGTAACTTCTGATCTACTTCTCTCCATTCCCACTTTTACTGTCAATAACTACTGTTTTGTTCTTTTAGTGTATTTAAAACTTTTCCTAGATTCCGTGTGTATATAAGGTGATGAAATATTTTTCTTTTTGTACGTGACTTATTTCATTAGTATAACTGCCTCTAGACTCATCTACATTGTGGCAAGCAGCAATATCTCTTTTTTATTTTAAAGAACAAAGAATATATATATGTATATATATATATATATATATATATATATATATATGTGTGTGTGTGTGTGTGTGTGTGTGTGTGTGTGTGTGTGTAGAGAGAGAGAGAGAGAGAGAAAGAGAGAGAGACAGAGTTTGCTGAAAAATGTATACATACTTTAGGAAAAAAAAAACTTGTATAAATACTTTAACTCTAAATTTACGCAGATGTCTGAGATTAATGCAAATACCTTTGGCCTCTACAATTACAAGAGGTCCTCAGAGTGGTACCAATTAAGTTCCAGACATTTATTAGTACTAAAATCTACTGCTTGGGTAACTATGGTCATTGAGGTTGCTGCACATGGTTTTTCAATGGCTTCTCTAAAAGCTGGTAGTGTAGTGAATTTTCGGTGATGTATCCTCTACAGTCCTTTACATGTTGGCAACATCATCTGGTGAGGAAACATCATATTTTTCTTTTCCTGAAGTGTGCACACATGTTCTGGAAGACTATCTCTTTATATATCAGTTATTTTGTCTTTTGTCCATTGTTCATTTATTGATAAGGGAGACGAAGAGGAGAATCACAGGGCTTTTAATGCCACCAAACTGCCACCAAATTGAATTAAACAAGCATATTGATAGGAAACTGAGCATGGACACTAACTTGTTTTTTGAGAAGGGATCTCTTTATGTTGCCCACTCTGGCCTCAAACTTCTAGGTTTCCTGCCTCAGCTTCCCAAGCAGCTGATGCTACAGGTGCACACCACGTACCTGCCTAGGAAATGACTGTTCCACAATGTTAAGATATCCTCACTCTGTCCACAGGCCATCTTGTAGGACTTCGAAAGAGTACTATTCTTTTACCCACATTTTGGAAAAATTATTCAGAAAAACTATTGTTTTCAAGTTCCAAAACATCATAAAATTGCATGTACAGTCATCCCTCAGTATCCATGAGAGCTGCTTTCAGGAACCCCTGCACATCCAAAATCCCTTGAAATAGCACCCTATTTCACATAACCTACTTACAAGAAAAATATACCTATCTTCAGTATAGGGCAGTCTTATTATTCAAACATTTGACCCAATGTTGGCTAATCCAAGGACAAGGAACATATGAATATGGACCACTGACTGTTTTTATTTGTATGAAGTAATATAACTTACGATAAAGTCCAAGTTTTTAAGAATTGTTTGTAACATAACAGCTTGTGGGTATTGAAAGATGTTTGGTTAAAGGATTATAAAGCTCTGCCCTATTTGTTGGGCCATCATAGTTACCAAGTGACTAGGTCTGCCAAAAGATTATCATCTCCAAGTTTATAGATCAGGAATGTGAAGCCTGTAGGCTGACCAATACCCTGAAGATTACTCTGTGTGATGGGCAGAGCTGGAGTTAGAATCTGGGTCTCCTGATTAGGATTCCTCTGGACCTCTATTGTCCTGAGATGCCTACATGGAATTAGTTTCCAGAACTATCATGCATGGCTATTGTACCAGCTGGTGCTTAAGCAGGTGTTGTGGGACAGGACCCAACAAAAATTCGAGGGAGCATTAGAGGCCCAGTGCATGGTTCGCAGGAGAGGATCTTTGAAGAATTTGAGCAGCTAACAGAGTGTTATCAATCAACTAAAGCAGCTGCCACAGCAATCAAGATTAGAGAAGCACCCTCATTGGATCCTGCAGGCTGTCTCAGTTCAGGATCTAAATTTGCTGTTCCACAAAGAACAAGCACACTCAAGTGTACACACACACACACACACACACACACACACACACACCATAACACACGTGCTATCAAATGCTCTTCAAACCATGCCCCAGTGCCACAGGACATGCTAGAATGGCAGTTTCCAAAGGAACACGTATATCCTAATATCTCCAACACTCAACCAGCTTCACAACTGCTAACTCCCTCCTTGGCTCCCTGACATTTTAAAATTTTTGTTGAGAATACTTTTGGGTCTTCATACATCTTGAATTTTCCCAAGACGAAAGAGGAAAAAAAAAGTGTATTTTGATGCACAGAAATGCATGGAGTCTTGCGATTCTCTGCCCAAGTAGAATTTTTATGAGTGTTGAATGACAAAATATTCAGACCAGATGGAAACCAAACATGTAAAAGCACTTTGAAGAAGTAGTTTGGTAGTCGTTTCTACACAAAAGAGCACTCCTTTTTCTCAGCTATATTCTTATCTTAAACACTGTTCCACTGGACTAACAGTTTCCATTGTCTTCTGAAGACCTCTTCAAGTCTTGGAATGCAGAGCTCTGGATACAGAGTTTTCATCAGTTGGAAGAGAGACCGAGATACAGAGGGGACAAAAACGGCTACAAGGACATTGGTGAGTCACTAGTAGACAGGAGACTAGTCAACCTCACAAATGAGGTCGTGCTTCCTCTGGAATCAAACTCAAAGCAAGTCGCTGGTTTTGATTTCTTTCTTTCTTTTGGTTTTAAAACAGTAAACGGATCGCTCTCCTTTCATTTCTCCACTTAGCTCCCTTCCAGTTTTGAAATCAGTTACATTCCAGGGAAGTGGAGATCTAGTGATAAAGAACTTGCTTCAAGTTTCATACTCAAAACCATTTTTACAATTTGCTTGTAAAATTCTGAAAACTGTTCTCACAGTGGAAAGTCTGATGAAGTCAAATGCTAAATGGAGCAATTAGAGGGACATTCAGACCTTCTCTTGAAGACGTTCCTGTCCTCCTGGCATCACATTCACAGGTCTTTCCTGGCATGGTGCAGCCTCCTGGTACTTTCTGATGTCAGCACATGGATTGTTCTGCCAGATGTGAGGCCCAATGACTCATCAAAGCCAAGCAGCTGTATGGAGAGAGTGCGAAGCCACCAAGAGCAGAGGATAGGCTCATGTACCAGAGCCAGCGTCTGGGGTCTGTATAATGTTCATCCAGAAAAATGGCTTTTATTATTAACAATCAAACACTATGTAAAATACCCAAAATTTGAGAGTTTCATTTTCAATGCAAAAATTTGGATTTTGTATATGAGATCTTGACTAGGCAAATATGACTAGAGATACTAGTGAATAGATGACAATAACAGGAATAATATATTCACAACAAGCAACATTTATTAACCATTTGTAATGTAACATGTGCCGGTCACATCGCTGACAGATTTACTTCTCATGGAGCCATGAAGTGTCTCGTTGCTAATAGGATTTTGCTTACGTGTTTCAGTAGCTCTCTAAGTTATGATGATCTTCACATACATTTATTAATTCAACAGATACCTCTTTTATATTGAATGCCAGACATGATTCCAGGTCCTTAGAATCCAAAATATTCGAGCAAGACATACATTCCTCCTGCTCCAGTGCTTATGGTCCACTGAGCAGAATTCAGTAACAGTAATATGATTCTCCAAAATGACAATGAAGTGATGATGAGGAAGAGACTAATGAGGAGAATGCAGATCTTTTGTCAAAAAGGAAAGGAAAACCCTGCTTTTGCTGCTGAGTTTCCAGGTAAAAACTGGACTGAAGACCATTCCAGGTAGAGCTCTAGGATGGCATGATGTGGCCCTCATGTGAGAAGTGGCCTGTTGTGACTTTGGATACTGGGAGAGTAATAAAGGATGAGATTGCTGAGATTAGCAGAGGCCAGAAAGGGAAGTGAGGTGAGGGAGATATTCATCTGTTGGTCTGTTTGTATCTGTCTGTTCATGAACTCATCCATCTGTCCATCCACCTATCTGTCCATCAGCTAGGATGTGCCAGCAATTCTAGGTTTGGAGATGTGATAGTTAACATAACTGACAAAGCCTCTAGTTTTGTGGATATCTGATAAATGCAATAGTGAAAACAAAAGCAAACTAGACCAGAGCTACAATTTTATTTTAGGTGAGATGATTTTACCTAGGAATCCTCTTTGACAGAGGGAGAAATAAGATGAGGAAATAGCCACATGTTCTGTGTTATACAGAAAAGAAAGCTTGGTGAATAAGATTTTTTGAAATACAGGAAAATGCAGTTGCTGTCATGGGGCCATTTGACAGAACTACCTTCCGTGTGTGTGTGTGTGTGTGTGTGTGTGTGTGTGTGTGTGTGTGTGTGTTTATGTGTGTGTGGTGCGGTGTGGTATTGTGTGTGTTACATGTATGATGACCAAATACTTTCACAGATTACATAAAATCAAGGAAAGCTCAGCCTAAGTCATGTAAGCAAGAACAATCTGGAGATTTCAGGTTACTAAAGTTTCTCTGGGTTTGGAAAGTGACAGAGGCAGTGCTTAAGGAAAGAAAGTTGCCAGTCAGATGAAATTTCATGTGTTTTAGACATGAGTCTTTGGTGTCTACACACTAGGAATCAGTTACACCTGGTAGACTATGATGGCATTTTCAGAACAGTATTTTTTTGCTCGGTTAAAAGCAGACATTCACAAAAGAGTAAGAGACAGTTAAGACCAACAAAAGGCAGTAAGAATTCATAGGCAGAGCTGAAAGTTGAAGTTTAGTTACCTTGTATAGGCAACTGCAGTGTCACCATAAAAGCCTGATGATCTAGCCACATGCTCCTCCTCTCTTGGCCGCTTCATCTTCCTCTTTCCCTTTTTCCAGCATAATTTCTGTTGCTTGAAAAGAGTTAAAAGAAAGTAGAACTCCACACATGATTATGGTTACTTATTACGATGTAAGGAGAGTGGGAAAGACTTCTTGTCATGTCTTTGAAATATCTAAAAATCAATGAAAAAAATGGTATAACTGAGTTTTAAATGGCTCTCAAGAGGAGTAAAGTATTTATTACTGAATGTGACAATTCACAGATTAATTTCAAACATTTGAGGTTTCTTAATTTTAAAGGGTACGAAGAGAACTGGGTGATTTATTGAGTCTTTCACAAGTATGATCCAGAGAAGAAAAATGATGTGTCGTTGCCCATGGCCCTGAAAACTGCTCACACATTTGTCTATGATGCTTTTGCCCATTCATCCAGGAAACATTTATGAAACACTCAAAATGACGTGAAGATGAACAGACAAGGCATGACTTCTGTTCTTAATATGCTCACAGTCTGCTTACAGACAAGGAAATAGGAAATTATTTTTAAAAATTGGTGTCAAAAACAAAGGTGGTGTCAGTGCAAGATGCTAGTAAAGATCAGGTGATTTGGGATGAGAAGAAATGACCCCAAGACATATTAGGGAGCTTGGGGATGGGGGTCTCATAAATACTAATCATTACGCTAATCTCAACGAAGAAGAGTATAGGCAGTTTTTCAGGCAGAGAAAGTGGCAAGAAGTTTTTCAGCAGGAAGAAATTGTGTGTGTCCGTGCATCTACTGAGGGATGGCGGGGCAAGATTCTCTCAGGAAGTCCAAAGAAATTGGCAGAACTGAGTCTAGACTGCATATTCAGTCAAGTAACAGAAGTGAGTGAAGTGGGAGATAGAAGGTCCATAGTAGGATTCAAAAGCATACAAGACAAAATTAAGGGAAGCCTGGCGACAATAGTAGCAAACTTGGATTTGAAGCTGAGGGATCTATAAACATCAGTTAAAGAGTCTGACTAAAACACTCAAGTTTTGTTGTGCTCCTATTGAATGTAGAATAACTGTGATCACATGACATTGTTTCTCAGTGAGTACAGCAGAAGAGCAAGCCTAGAGCAAGTGACTACAGTTTACGCAGTGTTGGGAAAGTCACAATGCTAGTTCTCAAAGTACAAATGTGGACCTTTACGAGAGCAATCAAGTAATTTCAGTATGAAACGTTATACTTTTAAAAGACAAGGAAAGCAAATTTTCAGAAGTGAAAACGTCCCATTATACTCCCAAGCTATCATACATCAGCTACTCTGGAATCACGACCACTGTCAAATGTCTTTTCGCATTCTTGAAAGAAACATTTCAGTTTTAGTTCCTCAGTGGTGCCTAATGATGTGGACACAGGGGACCCTCTATAAATGCACAAGGAGTTGACCTGCGGATGACCTAGTCAAGTGGAGTATGAGCTCATTTGAATATTTTCCTAACCCTATGTGTCGAATATGAGGGCTGACAGTATGACAAAGTCAAGTCACTAACAACCATGTGGCAAGGGGTTAATGCAGCAG
Organism: Cavia porcellus; assembly: GCF_034190915.1. Taxonomy (NCBI): domain Eukaryota; kingdom Metazoa; phylum Chordata; class Mammalia; order Rodentia; family Caviidae; genus Cavia; species Cavia porcellus. Next base: position 172,837,235 of record NW_026947484.1, on the reverse strand, counting down.
TTAGCGCGTGCTGAGGACTTGCTCCCCGGTGTACACATCATTGAGCTTAATCCTCGTTCTCTTTTCCCTGTATCAGTCATACTGAAGTTGACTGAGTTTACCCAACATGCCCAAGCTAATGTAGATAAAGACTAGAAAAGCAGGACATAAACCCAGGACTACTTGGTGTGGAGATGCGATAAGAAAATTAAAGCCTAACTAGCCTTTTCTGAGAAAGGCAGTGTGAGTGCACACTAACACAATGCAAGGAAAAATAAAAACAGCTGAGATCCTGTTGTTTACCCAGACAAACACCATGGATGGAAGGAGACAGAGGAATGCAGGTTTACTGATTGCTTATGCCCCTACCTAAGTGAAGAAAGCCAGGTGTACCAGTCACTTGGGGCTCTTTGTTGTAGGGAGACAAGAGCCCCTTTGCCACTGCATTTCAACCTATTTTGGGTCCCTTTGTATTTCATCTTTATTACCCCTTATTCAGATACAAGCTTGTAAAATAGCCCCCATAATTTGGCATTAGAGGCTAGGCATTTTTTCTCCAATGCAGACTCCAAATATTGCTTTTCATGAAAGAAAAAGAACATTTGTTCCTTTTGCTGCAGAGGAGAGAACACTGACCAAGACCTGTCCCATGATGGGAAGGAATAGGACTTTGGCAGGATTTTATGACCACTACAGCTCTCAGAGAAGAAAGCTGGCTTTTTATTTTTTTATTTTTTTATTTTTTGCCAGGCTATGGTCACTTATCCTTGGAAATGAATGACTGATGTGGAAATGTGAGCAACCATCTCTCAAGGGGTATGTAGAATAATTTCTGTAATTAAATATATTTGCTTCTATCTCTGTCATCTTGAGATCTCTGCATAATGACAACAGCTCCTGATATACAGATAATATTTCACATTAGACAAAACATTTGCATGAAACATGTTAGTTGGTCCCATGTGGCATCTCTCTTAGAAGAAGTAGCTGCTGTTGAAAGAAGTAGCGTAACTTGTCCAGGGATATACAGAGGGAATGGAAGACTGGGGAATTAAGGCTAGTCAAATACTTCAAAGACGAATGTCCCTTTCTGCAGGGACAGTGTCTTCTGCATTGGAGCAAGATCTCCATTCTTCAGAGTAGTGTCGTGCAGAGAGGGAGCCTCTTCCCATCGTGTGAGCCAGAGGCCAAGGCTATTTCCAGACAGCTGTCCCTTTCTGTGTGGACCAGTATTACCGAGGCTTGGACTTCTTCCTGGGGACAAAGACCCCTTCAAAATCTTCTTTAATCATCTTCATCAGTACAATAGTTTCATTCCTGGCCAACTCTGCTCTATATCCATAGGCTATTTATCTATATGCAGAGGTATCAGAGTGCTGAATTTTACCTCAAATCATTCATGTCTGGGTTATTCTTCCTGACATGTGAATCCAGAGTACAGACTGAAGTCCACTTCTGCAGCCATGCAGGGCCTAGCCCTATTTAGCAGGCAGCATGCTGACTCCTCACTGTGGAAAGCCTGTCCCTGTGCTAAGTGTAAACAGATGTCCCCAGTGCCAGATTGTGGGGCCAACCACCCACTTTGCACAAACATGCATCATCAGGCCACAATCTGAAGGTGTAATGAAGTCATCCTGCTTCCCATAAAAGCGTGAGTGAACCAGGGTTTGTGGGTATAGGAAAGCTTGTCAGAATGGCCATGTCAGAGCAAAATTTGTGTGGTTTAATGGAGTAAGAATGCTAAAGTAGGCCAGTGAAAATTCTCCTTAAAACTGGTCCTCTGACATCTGAGCACTTTCAATCCTGTGCAAATGAGATAGTGAGATTAGGAGGCAGGAGTGACTTCCTCAGGCTCTCACAGCAATCCTGTGGGTTAGGGTTAGGGTTAGTGACTGTCAAAAACCAGCACACCCAGTCCTGTACTCACCCACTGTGCAAAGATGATGGCCCCACTAGTTTTCTAATAAGCTCTGTGTTTCTTATGTCTGGAATCTTAAGGGTTTTAGGGGTAACTTTTTAAAGCCACATGTACTTTCCTAGAATATAGTGATAATTAATAATTAATAATTTATTAAAGTCTGGAATCTTAAGGGTTTTAGGGGTAACTTTTTAAAGCCACATGTACTTTCCTAGAATATAGTGATAATTAATAATTAGTAATTTATTAAAGGTATATGACATCAGTAATATATAAATTATCTCATTTAGTAATCCTACTTCATTTAGTAATTATCTCATCAAGTAATCCTACCATCATATGAAGTAAATATTTTTCACTTTTCATTTTTTTATTGTTATTTTTTTACTTAAAGAAAAAGAAAAAAAAGACAAAACTGAAAAAAAGGGTAGAGGTAATACTAGTTTCAAAGAAAAATATTAACACTGAGAAATACTAGTTGATGAGTTACATATTGTCCTATTAGAAATAGTTCAAGTTACAAAATTAAAGCCTCAAATGTAGACAGATACTGAAACAATCACAGTACAAACCATTCTGTTCAACGATCTAAGGAAAACTTAATATTCTATTCTATCTTATGCTATGAAACATACATATAGTTATATTCTTTAGAGCACTTTCACTTCCTTTCACTTTCACAATTTCTAGTATACATTTTGGATCTTATTACTCTTTCAGTTTTTTGTATTTTTTACACTAGAGAGAATGTGATATTTACATATGTGTGTCTTATTTATTTCACTTATGAGGATAGTCTCAAGTTGTCTCCATTAACCTATAAAGGCCTCAAGATCATCCTTTTTATAGGTGAGTAATATTCCATTGTATAAAAATACCACTTTTTTGTGTGTGTGTGTGTGTGTGTGTGTGTGTGTTTATCAATACCGGGGATCGAACTCATGACTGCCTGCTTCCAAGGCAGGTGCTTGTGCCGCTGAGCGAAATCCCCAGCATCCATTCTTCAGTTGATGGGCATTTAGGTTGTTTCCCAGATTTAGCTATTACAAATTGTGCTGCTATGAACACGGGTGCACAAATATTACTGTGATATGACCTTTTCAGTTTTTCTGAGAAAACACCCAGGAGAACAATAGCTGGACTGAATGGAACTTCCAATCCTTGTCTTCTGAGGAAACTCTGTATTGATTTCACAGTAGCTGTACCAGTCTACACACCCACCAACAGTGGAACAGTGTTCCTTTCTCCCTGCAGCCTTGCCAACATTTATTATCAGGTGATTTCTTGATGGCAGCCATTCTTTCTGGAGTGAGATGAAATCTCAGTGTTTTAGTTTGCATTTCTCGAATGACCAGTGATGGTGAACATTTCTCCATGTATTTATTTGCCATTTATATATCTTCATCTGAGAAATGTGTGTTCATTTCAGATGCCCATTTTTGGAAAGGGTCTTTAAATTTGGGAGCTTGATGTTTTTCAAATCTTTATATATTCTGGATATAAGTCCTTTGTCTGAGGGATTGCTGACTATAAAGGAATGGTCTTGTTCCTGATTTTGAAGTAAAAGGCTTTCAATTTTTGTCCATTTACTTTAATGTTGGCTGTTGGTTTGTTATATATGGATTTATGAGATTGAGGTAGACATCATCTATTTTGAGTTTCTGTAGGGCTTTTCTCATTAACAAGTGTTGGACTTTATCAAAAGATTTTTCTGCATCTATTGAGATGATCATGTGAAGTTTGTTTTTGGCTCTGTTGATGTGATGTATTACATTTATTGATTTGTGTATGTTAAACCATCTCTGAATTCCTGGAATGAATCCCACTTGGACATGATGTAGAATCTTCTTGATGACTTGTTGCATTCTATTTGCCAGTATTTTATTGAGAATCTTTGCATCAATGTTCATTAGTTGGATTGGCCTATAGTTCTCATTTTTGATTGGGTCTTTCTCTGATTTTGGTATCAGAGTGATGCCTCTAGGAATGAGTTAGGTTGATTGCTCCTCTGTCAATTTCTTTGAAATGTTTAAGGAGTATTGGAGTCAACTCTTATCTAAATTTCCTGTAGATTTCAGCCATGAATCCATCAGGACCTGGACTTTTCTGGGTTGGTAAATTTTTAATCACATTTTCAATTTCAATAGATGATATTGAGTTATTCAAAATTGCTATATCTTCTTGATTGAGCTTTGATAGTTCATATGTTTCTAGAAATCTGTCCATTTCCTCTGTGTTTTCTACCATATATGAGTAGAGATGTTTCTAAGTATTTATTCATGATCTTTTGAATTTCCATGGGATCTGTAGTGATTCATATCTTTTCAGTCTTTCCTGAGTTAATTTGAGTTTTTTCTTTCTTTTTCTTCATAAGATTGGCTAGAGGTTTATCAATTTTGTTTATTCTCTCAAAATACTAGCTCTTTGATTCATTAATTCTTTGTATTGTTTTTTAGTCTCAATTGCATTAACCTCTGTTCTGATCTTTACAATTTCCTCTCGTTTATGAGTTTTGGTTTGACTTGCTCTCCCTTTTCTAGAAGCTTAAGATGTAGCATCAGGTTGTTTATTTGTGCTCGCTCTTGATGTGACAATTTATTGCTATGTATCCTCATTTTCATTGAATTGTAGATATTGCTTTATTTCTTCTTCAATTTCACCTGTAGCCCACTGGTTGTTCAGAAGGTTTTTTGTTTAATTTCCACATATTTATGCCAGTTTTGTGATTTCTTTTGCCATTAGTTTCCAATTTCAGTGCACTATGATCAGCTATTATGCATGGGATAATTTCAATACCTTTGCCTTTACTTAACAATGTTTTATGGATTAATATATGGTCTATTTTGGAGAATGTCCCGTGCACAGCTGAAAAGAATGTGTATTCTGATATGACTGGGTGGAATACTCTGTAAACATCTACTAAGTCCAATTGCTCACAGGTATGATTCAGTTCTATTATTTTCTTGCTGACTTTTTGTCTAGTTGATCTATCTCTTTGTGACAATGGGGTGTTAAAGCCCTGTGTTATAATTGTGCTCTTGTGTATTCAGTTTTTCATGCCCATTAGTATCTATCTTATATAGTTGGATGCTCCTGTATTTGGTGCATATATATTTTTAATTGTTAGTTCGTCTTCTTGAAGTTTTCCAGTAACAATTGTGTAGTGACCTTCTTTATCTCTTTTAATCATTTTAGGTTTGAACTTCACATTGTCTGCAACAAAATAGCTATCTCTGCTTTTTTCTGGGTTCCAGTTGCATGGAATATTGTTTTCTAGCCTTTGAATTTTAACCTATGAGTTTCCTTTTGGGTCAGATGTGTTTCTTGTATACAGCATATTGTGGGACCCAGTTTCTTGATTCATTCTGTCAACATTTTTCTTTTGATAGGTGAATTGATGCCGTTTACATTTATGGATATAACTGATATGTACTGGCTCAACTTTACCACGTTATGTTTATGTTGTTTGTTTTCTGCTTTCCCTCATTGTTTAATTGCTTGCCCTACCTGGTGGTATCTTTCTGCTGTTGTTCTAGAGATTATGGTCATTTTTGTCTCTATCTAGTATGTCTTTCAATACTCTTTCTAAGGTGGTTTGGTGAACATAAATTTCTTTAGTTCTTTGTTGTGGAAGTATCTTATTTTTCCATTAAGTTTGAAAGACAGTTTTGCTAGGAACATAAAAGTCTGGGTTGAAAGTTGTTCCCTTGCAGGGATTGAAATACTTTACTCCAAGCTCATCTTAACTTGAGGGTTTGTGCTATAAAGTCTACCATGATTCTGCTGGGTTTTCCTTGTTAGGTGAGTTGTGTCTTTTCTTTAGTAGTTTTTATCTTGTATATCTGGTATTCTAATTATCATGTCTGAGTATAGATTTATGTTGGCTGTGACTCTTTGGCATTCTATACGCCTCACTTCTCTGTATATCGGATTTTTTCCCCAAGTTTGGGAAATTTTCTGCTATTACTTCTGTGAATAGCTTACCTATGTCATTTGCATTGATTCCTGCATCTTCATTGATGCTTATTAGCTTATATTGTTTCTCTTGGTATCATTCTGAAGCTGCTATGTTGTCATTTCATGTTGATTTGTTGTTTTTAAAAGTTCTACTCTTTCATGATTGCTAACTGTGATCCTGTCCTCAAGGTCTGAAATTCTATCCTCAGCTTCATTTAAATGATTTTTCTAGCTTTCAGTAGAAGTTTTTGTTTCTTGGATATCTCTTTGAATTTGTTTCATTGATTCTGCTTGCTTTCTATATTGTTCATTCAAGGTTTCAATCAATTTCCCATGTTCTTGTATTTTTTTTTTAATCTATTTCTTCTCTGGCTTTGCTGATCAACTCCTATACTAAGGTTGTTATTTCTGTCTTTACATGGGAAACTATGTGTAATATGATTTCCTCTATCACCTCATGGATTTGTTTCTTTATTTCATTTGCTATTTTTTCAGAGATTTGTGGGGTGTGACTTTTAAAATCCTCTATTTCAATGTTGCCTGTACTTGCTCCTGATGGGCTACATGTTTGAGATTGCATTTTGCTTTTTCTTTTCACCCTTTGGGCAATTATTTGGTCTTTCAATCCCCATAGTCTCAAGTAATGGTCATGTGCATCTTAGAGTCCTATTGTGTGGCTGATGTTTGTCTGATTGCTGAATCCACAATGAAGAGGAGGGCCAGTCACCTGAATTTCTCCTGCAAAGCTTGTTGGGTGAGTCCTATATTTTTCCTGGGCTGACAAGCCTAGCAGTATTGATGTAGGTCTACTCTTAGTTCCTGCTGCTACTTTGTCTTTAGGTTATTTCAGGACACCAAATCTCCCTGTATATAGCGTTTGTATTGGCAGAGGCACTTCTGTGTCCCTACTGTGTTCCTGTATGTCTCATAAGCCCATTTAATTTTCTTCAATTTGGGAGAGGCCTTACTGGCACACTCCTCACCCTGCCTGATGTTCTCTATGGGGAAGAGGGAGTCACCCACACTCTTTCCAGATTTGCCAAGGATTTACAGTTAGTTGGAGGGAGCTTTACTACTCCCCCTATTTACCCACTGCAGACCTCTGTTTTAGGGGCATACTCACCACACTGACTAGAGCCTGCTGAGATCCTCTGTTTGGGTGAGGCAGTGACTGAATCTCCCATCAAACTAGCATGGTTAATCCACTGTAGTCCAAGGTTCCTGGAGAAATGGTGGGAGCTGGAGATCAACAGCAGTATTAGGTCCAGGAGATAGGGGGTTCTCTAGAGGTGAGCTGGTGTCCTTGATTGGGGTGTCCAAGGGTACATGGGAAGTGTGCAACATGGTGGCATAGGTGGTCTGGAACCAAGGGTTGGGCCAGAGTCTTCAGTCCAGGCATCCATGGGACATGTGGGAAGTGCATGGAGTGGAGGCATAGGCAGTCTGAGGCTGAGGGGTGGTTGGTGGTGGTGGTCAGGGTGTCTGCAAGGCCTTCACTTTTCATTTTAGAGGAGAGAAAAACTGCTACTTAAGAATGATATTTCCCAAGGACATAGAAAAAAATTGTAGAAGTTATTTACTTTCCATGTACAAGAAAACAGTTATAATTCAGCACTGCTATTGTGCCTCTATTCAGAAAATCTAGATATTTTCAACCATCCACATATAAGAATTCAAACTCATTTTCTAAACCTAAAGTCACCGCAGGAAGCAGAAAGAAATAATATATAAAAGAGTTAAAGGCAAACTCCAGTGTTCTTTCAAAGAAGGCTTCCAGAACTTACTTAATATACTTCTGATTTTAACCTATCCTTCAAGCCTTCACCACGTGTCCAACTTAGCTACAAGGAAATTGGGGAAATTAATCTCTATTTTTAAAAATTGTGGGCCAATGTATGAACTGGTGTGATGGCTAAGTCTTATTATGTCAACTTGATTGGCTTTGGGAGCTCTCCATGGGGTTGGTGGAGCACACTTCTGGGTGCACCCGAGTGAGTAATGGAGATGGCCATGGGTGTTATATCTGATAGCTTGGTCCATCCTTTTTGGCACTGTTCCCCTACTCTACTTCTGCATCACCATGAGCTAAGCAGCTTTTTCACCACACTATTTTTCAGCTTTGCAACCCTCTGACCATTGACTCTGACCATTGACTAAATCTCCTTAAAACATTATCCCAGTTAAACTTTTCTCTCTTTAAATTGCAAGGTATTGGGTATTATACTCAGCAATGGGAAAGTTAACTCACACAACCAAGTTTTGTGTTTTTCTACTAGAACTGGAGAGAGGATATTGAAGGAAGTTAGCAGTAGAGATAATATTTAAGCAGCTACTACAGTAGCCTTGTAAAATATAGGCAAGAATATAGGGACAAGATTGAAGATACGAACCTGAGAATGGTTACAGTAAAAAAAAGAAAAAGAAAAAGAAAAAAAAAAACCCTAGGGAAGTGTTCTTCTTTTCAAATTACCTAAGCTTTTCTTAATTAGAGGACTTACTCTGTACTTTATTTCCTCACTACTGAGTCAGAGGAAGGTGCATACCTCTTTTAGCAAATGAGTCCTACCTGAAAATGGGCAAACCTGTTGAGTTATGCAGAATGTACCACAGTATGTAGTCACTTTAGAATGCATCCTTTCATTGATTCATAGCTCTGTTCATTGTACTTGTGATCTCAGCTAACTATATCAGATTTATTATTGTGGTTATCCATAGAGCCAGACTAGCTAAGAGAAAGTTTCTGTACATTCCATTCTGGTAATAAGATTTAACATGCTTTATCTGTTAGATATGCATTGAATTAGTTTAATACTGTGAGCTTTAGAACAACCAAAATAATTAATTTAAAAATTCAGCTATTGATCTAATTTCATTTTGTCTGGTTTCCCAGTTAGTAGACTTCATTACCACGCCATGCCCTGATCTGTTCCTTATACTGTTCATTTTCGAGTAAGACAGGTGAAAGGGTCACAACAATCTTGCTGAATGCACCTAATAGACAGTAGCAGAAGAATAAACTTGAAGGTAGAAAAATTTAGTCTTGGCTTTTGATTATACTTGTCCATGTATACATCCAGGCATTGCTTTTAAGAATTTATTTCTGATAATTCAGCGTATATTCATTGCTTACTCAGTACTTGCTAGCCTCATTCTTAACTTTTTCCATATCTGTGTTTTCAATATTTAAAATTCTGTTTATCTTTCCTTAAATAGACTCAGGTTGAGCTAACCCCATACTAGGCAATTAGTTGCATAAAACTACAGCTCTATATTCCTGGATGTTTTGCCACACATACCAATCAAATACCCATTAAAGTGGTTATATATATATATATTTCTTGTACCACTTCAAATTCTGTCCCAAACTATTGTGTGAAGCATTCCACACACAGACAAACATTGGTCTGAAGACACAGACACAGACTGAGAAGTTCAAATCCAGATTTGAACCAGTCACTAGATCTCTGTGGGCTTTCTTCACCTTCTATGTTGAATAAAGACAGTGCCTAACTTATTATAATAATTTACTTGGTCTGTATATGGAAAATTTTAGGCACCATATTTTACTGTGAGAACCTAATCTATATGCATGTATATTGAAGATCTTGCAATGAGGTTTTCTTCTTTAATACAAAAACTTTTAATGAGATCTACAAGTTAATTCTGATGAGCATGCTAGAAACTCAGTTTTGTTTATGGACTCATGAGCTTTTTCCTCCTTCTGGGCCTGTAAGGTGACTAAGAGACTTTAGGAAACTTTCAATTGGCTCCTCCCAGTTAGCTCTGCTAAGAGAACCTTAAATCTAGAGATCCTGGATTCAAGGGAAAGAAACCATGGTCTTCTTCCAAGATTTAAAGCAGAGATTTGAATTGGGAAGTGCCACTGTTTTCTGGGCTATATTGGAATAATTCCTCTGCTACTGGCTGTAGGGATTATTGCTTACAAATACAGGCCTAACAACTCATTTGAGATCACTCAAAGTGCAGGATGACCAAATGGGTCTTTAAAAGCAGTATAGAATCAACTGAGTGCCTACTCAGTATAACAGCATTAGACTCAAAGCAGGGTTGCAGACGATAGCACAGTTTGCCTGAGCTTTCCATTCATACATCTGGTTTCCTTTTGAAAAAGGCCCTCAAACCTCATAAAACTCCAGCCTTTTGAATCAAACCACAAATTCCTTATAGCTAACCTCAGCAAAACTCCTCGCACATTCTGTATACTTACTTCCACTAGCTCTCAATCCTCTTCTATTTTTCCATCTCCACTAAGTTAGTCAGAGCCAAACTTGCAAGAATAAATCATGGTTTTTCCTTCTCAATTCACTTCATATTAATAAAAATTATGGTCATTTTCCTGTTTTCGACCTTTGATGTACTATAGCTACCATTGATTGAGCTCCAGTTATGTGCCAAGTGCTTTTACATAGTATCCTGTTCAATTCTACAGCAACCTTGCAAGATAGGTGGTATTTTTCCAGCCTTTCCAAAGAAGAAAGAGTAATAAAGAGAAGGCATTGTTTCATTGTCTTACTCTTGCTGAGTAGTAAACCTAGTAATTCAAATTCAGTCATTATTAACTGCAATGCCTTCACTTCTAATTCCTGTCTCTATGCATGGCAGATTCATGAAAATTAGTTTTCAAACATAATTTTATATTTAAACAGCCCCTCATTTCCCCAAGTAATTACTATCTTGATTACTTCATGAGAATGACAATTGTTACTGCTCTCAGTAGCAGCTACTGTTATGTTGAATATTTTATATACCCTGGACCTTATAATCATTCTCAAGGCAAATGTTATTATATCCATTCTATAGATTTATAAAATTAGATGCAAATTTGTATGACCTGATCAAGATCACATGGTAACTGATTATTTGAAACTGCGTGTGTAATAACACAAATCCAATTGTGTACATACTGAATCTTTGAAATACTGCGGTTAACTCATTCAGTCCCCCAGCAAACTTACAAGAAGGACAATATCACCATTTGCCTTGCACACGGGAAGAAACTGAAGTTCAGACAAATGGATTGATCATTCAAGGCCACACAGCTGGCCAGTTCGAGAGGTAAGGTGTGAATCAGCATGCTCTGGGTTCTGACCCTGTGCTGGGAACCATTGCACTGTGCTGACTGCTATGAGACTGCAGTCTCTGCTCTGGATAGATATCTATGTGAATGGTTTTAAAACTGGATTATTATCTGCAGCTTTTAATTCTTTGATGAACCCATTGTGGGGAAGGACAGGACTTAATGCATGCAGTGTCTATGGTGATCAGTTATGGAAGTAGATTTTTACTTATGTCTGAGAATTTTGACTGAATTTTAGTCTCATGCAAGAGTGACCTACAAGAATTATACAGCTGTGTGAAAGCTGGAGCTTGACTTGGCAGAAAGCAGCATCATGGACTGTGGTGGTTCCCCTTCCATCAAGATTTAGCTAAATAATGAGCAAATCATTCTGGAATCTTCTGGGATGCTGGACAAGACAGGAGAAAGTAAGTATGGATCAGAATAGGGATATAACAGAGGCACAGCTGGTAGATGGAACACTGAATAGAACAGAGGTAAAATTGATGTCAGCCAGTTTTATTTTCAGGAATAAAGTGCTCAGAATGGAAATAAAGAGAGAATTTCTTTTTAATTGCAGATATCACAAGATAGAACTCAACACCTGAAGGACTCTGCAATGACAAGATCAACTCTTGGTCTATCTACAGCATATTTGATTCTCTGAACTTTTTGCAATATCTCTCCAACTATAGGGATAGATATATACTCTAGCTTAAAGTGCAATCCTCCTCTTGGAAAATTTTTGAAGCTCACATGTTTTATTTACTGATAACTGCCAGATATAAATTCACATTTAGGTTTCTTTTAATACAGGTTATTTGTTCAAGTTGCTTTCCAGTTAAGATTCTTAATTTTCTCAAAAATTCAAATAAAATTTATACCCAATATTTATTATTGATTTTGAGTAAAGCCAGAACAGCTTTTCATATCAATATTTAAAATACATGTTCCTGCCAAAAAATTATGGGAAGGTGCCCTCTAGCAATGCAGAGACTAAGAGAAGAGAAACGTGGAGGGAATCAATATTTATGATCACTTATGCACTGACAGTCATTGAAGTACTGTGTATGCACGTCTCATGTAATAGGCACTCATTATTAATAATTCTCACTTTACAGGTAAAGAAGCAAACCTAAACCTGTGAGTGAGACAGCATAGGTCACATAACTAGAATATGTATGAGCTAGAGTTTGAAAACCAATCTGTCTAATTTTAAAATGCCTTGTCTCTTGTCTCTTACCCAACCATTCTGCTGCCTCTTAGGATACAGTAAAGATAAGTCTAGGAAGACAATAAAGTTTGGGGGTCAGGAAATGCTCGTTCCTACAAGGGACAAACGAAATGCAAACCATGAAGTTCAATCACATTTTGGACACAGTGCATAGAAAATGGGCTGTCCATATTTTAAGATACTGGTGAACTTTATTTCCTTTATCTGGGTTGGAAGTAAGCTATTGACGGAAGAAGTCATTAATTTTAGTAAGAAAATATGTCATATACCATAATTTTGTGTGCCATTCATGCATTAATTTATTGAAAATTCTCTCATATAGATTTGTCATGGTTTATGTTGGTGGCCCCCAGGCCTCATAAATTTGCATTGTGCATTTGTGATTGGCTCATTGTCTAGCGCTTGGATTGGGGGTGTGAGTGCTACACTGGCCTAGGGGTGGAGTCAAGATGTAATGTAATGGCAAGAAGGTGTATCTCACTCTTTTGCCCCCAGTTTCTGCCTTGCTGTTTGCAGCCGCCATGAACTGCGGCCCAGCCATGCCACCCCGCCTTGGAGCCAACTGAGTATGGACTGAAACCTACATAAACTGTAAGAAATAAACCTTTCCTTTCCCAATTTTGGGCTTGAGATATTTTGTCTTAGCAATGAGTAAAAAGTAACAAAGACAAGATTGAAAAAAAGAGGCTCTGATTTTTTAGTCATTCCATATCTGCTGAAACTGACATGCAACTCATTTCATCCAGCGGGGAATCTGTTTCACCATGACTTTAATCTGGACACTGAATCTCAAATTGTTCAACTAAATGTGACAGAAATGACAACAAGCTAGTTTTAAGTCCTGGCTGCCAAAGATTTTGCTTTTTTCTGTTTCTCCTTCCTGCTCCTACAACCCTTTAAGCTATGGAAACAGACCAGGTCAGCATGCTGAAGGAAGAGAAAGACACGTAGACCATAGCCTTGGATGCAGAATTGCCTAGCTGAACATATCTGACTTCACGTGTCAGTAGGATCCCTAAAGAAACCAGAACAGCTGCCCAGCTGCCTAACATTGCAGACCCACAAAATAAATGGTTGTGCTTTAAGCCACTAAGTTCTGGAGTAGTTTTGTTCCAGTAGATAACTGATATCTACTCCATAAAATATACCAGGGCACCAACTTGCTAGCACAAGCCAGCACTCCAAATGTGCCCCAGCCATGCAAGCAAATAATCACAACATGGGAAATTATGTGACTAATGAAAGTAGCTTGCAAAATCTTTTTGTTAAGAATAATTCTACTTCCTCTGGAAAGAAACTACTGTTATAAGGAGCATAGTTTCAGTTGGTCCCAATAATTCTTGTGATAGTGTCATCCAAACCTCAGACTGAGCCAGTGGTCACTCACCAAGGAGTCTCGACAATTACCCAATGCTATTTATATCTATTATATGATTTCTGTTAAGCAACCTTAAATGGGAGCCAGAAATTTGAAGCCAGAATTGTTTGGAAGGACTTCTTTAAAGGAATATCATTCTCTGTTTAATCTGAATTCTCTGCTTAAATTTGGAATGGCTAGGAATTTGGGGGTACCATGCAAAAATTTCATTTTCTTGATATGTTAATGCTGAAAAAAATGAACAGAATCCAGACTCCAAAAATCAAAGACTTGCTGAATATATCTACCTTTATGGAAAGAAAACTGAGGGTATTGGTGGATGGATTATAATGTAGACAGCTACACCTGAATTTGAATTCTAGCAAGGCATTCCCCAGTGAGTTTAGAATTTAGCTCTTCTGGAGTCTCCATAGAGCTTTGTGCTGCTTGTGTTTAAATACAGATACTGTCATTTAACTTAAGAGGTTAGGATGAGGACTAAATGCATCTGACACATAATTAGTGTTAACTCTTTTCCCATTTCCTGTTTAATTCTCTTTTCCTTTCTGTTGTCATTTCCCATTTCTTGCAAAGGAACTAATCAGAACTTTAATTTCATGAAAATGGGTCCTATTATCAGGGAAATGAGTATGTTTAAAGTCTTACTCTATGTTCATGTGCAAAAAGCACCCTTTGAGTAAGGTTTTGAATAATTGCTTGAGTAATAAGGTCTATTCATGATCCCAAGACCTGAGATAAAAGACTCAGACAAATCTGTTTCGAGCAAATTATGCATTGAATGCAAATGTGCATGTAAGCACCCAGCTGGTCTGCAAAAAGAATGATGGCTTTGTGACATCCTTGGTGTTGCCAGGGGATAACTCTCAACTGGCTGGAGCACTGCACATGACCAAGAATATAGCTAGACAGACTGCCTTAGATTTTTTTCTCTCCAAATGTAGCAATTCAGTGTTGTTATGCAAACCAAAGAGGAAGTAAGAGAATTCTTTCCTCTTCCTTTTCTTTCCTAATAACATAAACCATGTAACAATTAGTTTGATTTTTCTTCTGTAGGAAGAATGCCTAAGCATTCTTGAGAATTAAATAAATTGAGAATTAAATAAATACAGAAAAGAATGAAGTTTAATCTGTGGAAAGTATATGAGGACTTGTTTACAGAGAATGTGAATTGATATCTTCTTGGATGGACAACTTTCTTACCTGTATGATGGGAAGAATTTCAGGGGGATTAATAAAGCATTTTAGGTATGCTGCAAGCTAATAGATGTGAAAAACTACAGCCTTTTTCCTAAAATGTTTTCTGGTCTCAAGACCTTTGCACCTAATCTTTTTGCCTGGAGATTCCTTTCTGCCAGGTATTTGCTGTTGAATCCCTCCATTTATTCTGTCCTTTGTCCAAGTGGCAGTTTCTTATGTATGGGCCCTTCCTTCAAAACTTAAATCAAAATGCCATCTTATGCGTCTGCATCTTCTTATCTTTGTTAATTTTTACATTGGCACATCTATCTGACCTTGCATCATATATTACGTGTTGTTTTGCTAATTGTCCACCCCATGCAGTTGACGTTAGCTTTACAAAGGGAGAGACTGTGTATTGTCTGCCTATCTATCCCCAGCACCTACAATTGCACCTTCCACATAGGAAACACTCAAAATAAACATAAGTAAAGGAATGAATAAAGGAATGAACGTAGATTATCTTAACATCGGAAAACACACGCGCAATGTGAGGATTCTGTAACTGCTGCAGAATTAATGATGTGTGTGCTTGTGTATGAGCAGAATTGGGAATCAGTATTCTGCAGCAAGCCAGTGTCTGCCTCACTTCGCACCCCTGCAGACTGCATACGGACCGTCCAGACACTTTCTCCTTCCAGCATGACGTAATGCAGAATGAGAAGACCTGCAGAACATGCTGCTCACAGACCAGACAGATGATCTCATCTGCTTCCTGGGCATTTCCAGGCTTCACTGTTAAAAAAAATACAGCCCTAAAACCTACAATGTTCAGCACACAAATAATTGTTTCAGTCTTCAGCCTTTTCTTGGCAAGTTATTTCAAATCATCTCTTAGCTCCCTGGTGGCTGGGGGGAAGACAGTCATGTCAGATATCATCTGGCCTGTTTCTTCAGCCAAATGGAATGAATTTAGCCCTAGAATCAAGGACATAATGGATAAGAAATGCATTTGAATACCGGTCAGAGGGGACAAACTGTAAGCAACTGACTAGGTATGCTGGGGAAGTTTAGAAACAGAGTGAGCAAAGGGTTTCACTGACATAAGAAGACTGAGGCTGTTCTTGGGATTGTCTCAAAATTCTACGGTCTGAAGAAAGAATATACCCAGTTTTCCCCAAGTGGATCATTTTGGTGCTGATGGCTGTCTGCATGTAAATGATTGTAACTTTGATTTACAGATACCATCTATATTTCCCTATAGTTTATAACACAAATGAGAGCTGTGGAATTATTTCCTTGTATGATTGAAGAGCCTGAGGTCACATATAGCTAGAGCCCAGCAGAATTGGTAATAGAGCCCAAATCACCTTATTTTAAGCACAGATCTCTCTCACACTAAATCTTTAATTCAGTACTTCATAGGTGAGCTGTGTTTATCAACTTTGTTGTCTGTATTGATCAACTTTCCCACATCCATTTCTCCTCTGATTAGCTATTAAATATCCTTCCCAGATCTGCAGCAGTTGGGGAAGGCAAATCTGTACAAAAATAAAACTAACATCACCTAACTGTCTCATTAATAGTCAGTAACCCGAATGGAACTATTGACCTTGCTTTCCGAACTCACCCCCTCCTTCCTTTTTATGATCTCTTTCCCCTGAATCCATCTTTTCTGCAGAACCTTGTTTGACAGGTTTTAAATGCTCTAGCCATCCTTTTCATGACCATATTCCCTAGCTAGATCATGGTAAAAGTATCTAATTTTTAATTCAAAAGCATGCCCTATCTCTGTCCACTTGTCTCCATATTCACTGTAATCACCATAATTCAGTTCACCACCCCTGAGCTCTAGTTATGGTAACCTAGATGCTGGCCTCTTTCCGTGCTTGCTTCTTCCATTCATTTTTATGCAATTAAAACAAAAGTAGATGTCTTAGCATAAAACCATTTCTTGTGCCTCATGCCTTCCTGATGCATTTATAAAATCTTCATTCCTTAACATGGCCCTAAGTTTCTGCTTGCTACAGTCTTTCACAACAAGGTTCACCTTCTATCTAAACGTTTAACAGTTACTTGTTCTATCTAAGGGCTGTATGAACAGAAGGATTCTTGAGAACAAAATTCACAAAAAAAAAAAAAAAAAACAGAGTTTGGAAGCTACAAGAGGCTGAAATCTGGTGGTATGATTTGAGTCTCTGGTTTCAGTTATGTCCTGAGTATGGTGTGGTGTTTTTGAGCCAACATGTCTTTTCCCTATTTTGTTTTAATCAAAGCAATTTAAGTTCATTATCATCCTCAGTTTCTTGGATTTGCAAACAGAGTCGAAAGCAGAAAAGCTGGAACATGAAAAGACAATATTCTGATAGGCGATGGTTGCTATGATTTTCTGGAGATACCAGGGGCTCTTCACCAGCCTAGAAAGGGACAGAGTGCTGCTTGCCTCAGGAGACAGCAGGTGATTTTTACCTTGAAGTTGTCATGCCAGTTGACAAGGCATATCTATGAGCCAGAGGAAGGTACAAAGGCATTCCAGGAAGGAGAGAACGTATGGGTCAAAATACGGTGTGTAGTGGTAGTGACAGTTTCAAGGAACCATGGGTAGTTCTGCCTAACTTATCATAGAATGAATGGTGGAGGGAAGAAAAGAGAAGCAAAGGAAGGAGGTGGAGGCCAAAGCCTGGAGTGCCTTATCACCCATCCTAGCAAGATGAGCACATCCTGAGTGCTCTAAGGGGATTCTGAGAAATTAATTACTGCATTTGTGAAATACACTCTCTCATCCTTGTGCAGCTTACTCCAAAAGACTATAATGAGGCCTTCCTAATAAAATGGCTGTGAAAATGATACAAACAAGACATGAATTAGCTAATCACACAAAAGAGAAAAGGAATCTATTAGACATTTCTCATGGGCAAGGCTCTGGACCAGAAAAGAGGTTCAGGGAGGGTGGGAGGAGCTGAGAGAGTGCACAGATGGGTTTGGTGAGCCCTGGAAGTTCTGTCCCCTGGTGGAGATCCCCATGACAGGGCATCACTGGGAGCTGGGAGAGGATCATAAGCTATCGCTTAGCCGGATAGAACAGGACCTGCCTTTTAACTCTGTACCTACTCTCTGCATCCCAGCAAAGAGATCCCAGGATGGCTTTTCTGATGCTAAAGTTGCAACAGTCACAGCAGTCATGATCCAGGTTTTCAGGAATGCCCCTCACTGCCCTTCCTATCTCACATCCTATATGTGTTAATTCTCTCCCCACAAACTTGAGATCATTATATAGTAGTGCAAACCAAATCCAAGAAAATGCTGGCATCCAAGTGCCACTCTTAATGTGGGGGAGATGACTGAGCTCTTGGGAGCTCTGTGGGCTGGAAAGCAGGGTTGTAATCAGCAATGCACTGAGACAAAGGTTGGTTGTCCTTGGGGGAGCTGTCCGTGAGAGCAGGAACTCTAAAACCACATTTTTGGCATCAGCTCTCCTGAGCCATTTACCGTGACTACTAAGTGTTGGGCTGGCTCGGGCCTAATTGTTTCTGCTATTGAGGGAGCAGCGATAAAGAGCCTGAGCCCAGAGATGTGACTGTGTGTGTCTGCCCCGTAAAACTGCCCAGAAATGTTGCCAGAGACAAAGAAATGTGCTCCTTTAGTTTAGGAAACAACTTGGCTACATTTACAATTTAAAACACTCCCCTTCTATTTTTAATTCAAGAGTTGAAAGAGTGTTGAACTGATATGAGATCTTTGATTAGATATTTGATTAATTCATTTACTCAATAGTTATGTAGGACATGCTCTATCTCAAGTTATCAGGGCAGGACTTGATAAAAGTACATAAGACACTGCCTCGTTTGCTTATGCAGAGAGATTATTTTCTGCAGAAGTTTCATGTTGGCAAACAGGACCACATTCTAAGTAAGTTTTGCAAGATCAATAGCAATTTCTCAATTGTTTATTCTTATTTTATTTATTTATTTTTTTGATAGAATCTTACTATATGTCATAGACTGATCTCAAACTCCTAGGATTAAGTGATCCTCCTGCCTCAGCTTCATGGATAGAACTGTAGGCATAAGCCACTATACTTGGCCAGTTACTTTATTTTTAATAATAAATATGAATCAAAAATAATCTCTTAAGGCCATGTGAACAAATGATAAAGCAGGAAACAAAGTAGTTATGATATGTGGAAATATTGCTGAGGGTTTGCATTGTGATATTCAAGAATGTACATGTCTATAGAACGGATTAGAAGAAAAACAGAGGGTTGTGTTGCTAGGCAAATCTGTACTTGTGGCTTGTGGATTAAAAAGGAATGAGATCTCAAGCAAATCATAAATGCTAAGACGACTGGGGCCCTGGAAAGCTGTTGTATGACTTATGATGGCGGATTACAATGTCAGGAGTTTGTAAAGTAGGTTGTTGAAAATTAATAGTTGAAAAAAATGATGAAATATAGTTTGTACATTTAAATATACACAGTAACTTGGTTGTGAAATTAAATAAGTAGATACTTTATTATTTCATCAGCATTTTTAATGTTTAAATAAGTCAAACAATTAGCTTATCATTTTTAATCTTCTTGGATAAAAAGACGGACAAGTTTGTAGAGGATGCTGCCCTGCTCGGGGACATGTGGTAGGTGTGACGAAGCTGCATGCTTTTCAGAGCAGTGCTTCTATCTCTCAGCATCTCCTGTCCATGATCTCACAAGACGATGCAGACGATCCACTTCCTCTCTCCCTTGGAATCACAGTGCTATTCGAGCTGAGAGCCATGGAGAATTGTACATGTACACACTGGCTTCAATTTTGTACTTCCTTCCGTTTTATCACTAATTACTCAAGTGGCAAGTCTTGGGAAATGAACATAATTGTAAATGTAGCAGCCCCTCGCCCTACATTCTAAATGAGAATAGTGATAGCTATTTCCTTCTCGCTGCCATATGAATTTAGGATGTAGAAGACACCTTGGGAGAAGAGATATGATTGTGACTTTCTGATAATGCTAACTTTCCTTGGTACATCTTTTTTATCCCTATTCAGATGGACCAGATGAATTCACCTAATGATATTTAAGGAGGGGATATAAGAAGCTTTTAAAATTTTGAAGCAAATAGAAATTTGTGAATTCACTTTTCTCTGAGTTCAGTTACTTGCCACATTAGCTGTCCCCGTAGCATGGGTGACTGCATGAGCTGTATGAAGACCTCTTATCTCCTATTAAATGAACTCTGCCACATCTGTATTTGTTTATTTTATTCTAGGTACTTAGAAGCAAAGTTTAGCTATACAAGTGGGCTCTGGGAAACTTCATTGGACACATCTGCAGAAAAGATTTCAGGACAGCAATGTGTTTTTATTTTCTCTCATTACTGTGAAATCTTTAGAATAGAACTTTGGGGCATTCTGGATTTATGTTTATCCCATGGCTGCTACTTCCCTCTGGAGCAGAAAAAATCATGTTTAATAGCTTTGTTTAAAGGTTTTTCTTATTCCAACCTTGTTGCTGTAGAGCCTGACTCAATCTGTGTGTATTTAAGAAAGAAGGGGAAACAGGCTGGGGGCAGAATTGCGCTCTGGTTTATACCCAAAACACTCCTTTTTCTTCACTAACAGTCTTTTAAAAGCTGCTTTGATTAGCTTCCACACCACTCCTCCGTCACAGAACAAGATGTTAGTTTGTGGCCCAAGATGAGAGAAAGAGAGGAGCTGGGACTCTCACGGGACGGTTTGACCACTCAAGTCTTCCAAACCCAAGAGGCTTTACATAAATTGGAGATACCCTGGAAGGGTACCAGCAGCCTTTTGAGCTCTTTACCCATCACTAATTCTGGCTCCAGCTGGACTCAGCTTGATGATGAAAGGGACTGAAAGCAAGAAACCTCAGTGAGCATTTATTCAGGCTTCGTTTGCTTGCCTGCATTATGGGGTTTCCATGGCAACAGGCACATGTCTCAGCATGTTCCGTGTAGCAAGTCTGTACCTCACAGTCTTCCCTCCTTTGGAAAATCTGATCCTGTGCCACTTTCTTCCAGGATGTCTGAATGGACTGTACCATGAGTCAGCCTCCCCTCCTATGTTATATGCACAGGGAGAAATGTCTGAGGGTAGCTTCCAAGATCCTAAAACTACCATGAATACCACTGGAGACCTCTGAGAATAAAGTCTGCTCCAGGGACAGTTGGCATGCTTGTGGCAGATCAGAAATTGAGGCCAAGGCCCCTTTCCTCCTTTCACTTGGCTCCTGGTTTTGACTGGGTTCCGAGAGCCATGTGATGAAAAGATCATCTGGACACTGGCCATCAAGATTCTGTTCCAAGGAGTGTGATTCATGAGGCAGCTGGCACCAGAGACTCCACAGATGTACCTGGAATATTGTCCCCTGGGATGTCTATCTATTGATCACTTGATGAATTTGTGAGTTAGGCGTTTGCAAACAGTTGATGGGACTATATGGTAATAATCAAAGGGAACTTGGTTTAATATTATTACACATGGGAAAACATCCTCTTTTTGTCTCTCTTGTTCCCATTAATCACAATCCATGAAATAGGACCCTCCATCATCTAAGAAGTTCTATGAATGTTCTTGTTTTTAGCCTGCTCAGTTACTCATCCCCTAGGAAAAGGTCTGATAGATTTGAAAGTGGTGAGGGTCTGATTCCCATTTGTCTGTTGCCCGGGAGAATGAAGATGACATGTCAGAGACTGTCTGACATGTGACATTTCTTGAGTTTTCCCGTGGGGCTTGGTGCCTTGATGATTTTCACTTGTTTGTTTATCTATTTATTTATTTCAATAATTTCATTTATGAATACCCTAATAGTTAAGCACTTAAAAATTGGTGGTCATAGCCAGACACCATGGCACGTGCCTGTAATTCCACCACTCTGGAGCCTGAAGCGGGAGGATTTCTCACAGGTTGAAGTCAGCCTGAGTTACATAGAGAGACCCTGCTTTGAAAACAGAAACAAATGAACAAAAACTGAAACAAAATGAAATGAAAAAGAAATCAGTCCTTAAAAGAGATTGGATCCCTTGATATATTTTTACTTCTAAATTAATCATTGACTTTTAAAATTATATAGCAGTTACTGTTTTTTTTTATAATATATATTGATTACATAGAGTAATGGGTTTCATTATGACCTTTTCATACTTACCTAAAACATACATTTTGGATGTTAAATTTTAAGAATTGAGAAATGTTATAACAAGCTCTGGATTTCCTGTTTATCTTGGAAGATCTGACTACATGGGATCTACATGGCACTAATCAGTAGGGGTGCAGGCAAACTCCTCCTTTAGAGGGGGCTGAGCTCTCTGGTTTGCCAGACTGCCCTCCATGCCAATTCACACATTTACAATCCCAACCACACAGTGCATGTTGAGGCTGTTCATGATACTCTGAGAATTCCTGGATTTCTATGTAGAAAGGCTCATATTTAATCTTACGTGACAGGTAGTCTGTCTTTTGTGTTTCAGCAGGATCTTCAGGAAGCCAGGCTTCCTGCTGGCTGGTGGCGTAGTGCTCTCTCTGAAAAATCAATCTTTCATATGAAATTGAAGGGGAAGGAGGGTATTAAAAGGGACATTGTATCTTACCAGCTGTTTTGGAAAGAGAGAACAGCTTCCCCAAGGGAGAGCAGGGCAAAGGGACCTTAAGTTCTGGAGAATGAGTAGAATTTCACTAGGATATTTTGTTTTGCATAAAATATTTTGATTTTTCTGTTTCTTTTTCTATTAAAAGAAGATGAAATGTAGGATGTATGCTAGGGGTCAGGGAGAACTGACGATGGACTGAATAATAATCTTCTATTGTCAATGGAAATCCACTGAAGGTTAATTTTTTATTACTCTCTACTTATGAAAAGTAATTCATAATTGAATTCTCTTTAAAAGGTCTGAAACATTATAGATAAACTTTGTTTTAATGTCCATTTCATGACCCCTGTCCCTCTTTGTATTCCTAATACAGAGTTTCTCCACCCTGGATTAGTGGCATTCTCACACGGGGATTGTTTGTGGGGCATGACCTCTCAGCTCACTGTAGGATCTGGGCAGGTTCCTGCCCGGAACACACTGCATACCAGCAGCCCTGTCCACAGCTCTGCTTTGCGTACCCATCATTTAGACAGCCAACTGTGTCTCCCGACATCTGCAATGGCTCCTGGTGTCAAAATTGACCCAAATTGAGAACCACTGAGTTAGTAGGAACAGTGATTCTCATTGACTACATAAATTTAAAAGATTTATTTCTACATTTCCCTGTGGACACAGCTACCAACAGAATATGTTCTTTTTTCTTCCTTACATATATACTGTGATACATATATACTTAGAGATATCTATATATATGGGCATACAGGAGCTATCAGGATTTGGTTTTGGTTTGAAAATACTGACATTGTATTCTGAAGAATGTCTCTGTCACACAGTTTGTCCATAGACCTTTCCTTTCCTTCCTCCCTTTTTTCTTCCCTCACTTCTTTCCTGCCTTTCTTTTTTCTTTCCTTCCTTCCTTCCTTCTTTCCCTCATCCCTGTTTTCTTCTTTCTTGTCTTCCTTCCTTCCTTTCATTTCAACTGATTTTGCAATGAATGTCTCAACATGGATTTCCATGTGCTATGCAGAAAAACATTTGTACCAAGTATATAAGGTCATCTGCAAAATGACTAAGTCAGTAACTGAATTCTTTGTGTTTCATAAAGAAATACTTTTTTTCTCATTGAAAACAACCCTGCAGAGAGGAAAACGGGGGTGGGCAAGGAAGAGGAGGATGTAAGAGAGAGCCAGAGAAAAGAAAACAAAAAGGGGTTTACCAGCCATGCCACTGACTAAAGCTACAGTGCTGCTGAGCACTGCTTCAGAAAAAGTGTTGAATAGCTCAACAGGGTAGCTCAACAGTCAAAGAAGACTTCCTGGCAGAGCAGTAGGGAGGGAGAAGGATGCAGCTTCTCAGTTTGTTTCTCAGAGCTTCTCAAGACTTTGCCTTCCACCCTTTGATTTGATGCAAAGCCAAAACCAACTGCTTCCCAGACCTTATCCCCACGAAATATGTTCTTTTGATTTCTGCTTAAACCACTTATCTAAGATATAATTTTATGTTCTGAAAAAAGTTATACATGCAGCAGACTCCTTCCTTCATGGATGCATAGGTTGGCACAGGGCGAACTCCTCCTGGGGACATAATGAATGGTCTTGTACATGTGTACCTCACTGCGTTAGCAGGCATTCAGTAACTGACAGCCTAATATGCACACACAGGGGAGAGTAAGAATTTTGGGCACTTACTCAGTAATGCCCGGAGAGAAGTTGAAGATTCTTATTTGGATTCTATCTGTGATAAGCCTGAGTGACAATTTCCCAACTCTCAACATCTGGCTTCCCCAGGAAATCATTTCAGCCTTTTGCTCTCCTGACTCACTCCTTATTGATTCCCCTGCCCCTGCCCCCCAACTCCTCCATAGGCTTTACTGCTTTAGAACCTTGGGAACTTCATCTCCTATCTGCCTGATGGTTGCTCTGCCTGACTTTAATGCCCTGCGGGTAAGACAGTGTGCAAGGTACCCCCCAGCTTTAGCTTCTGCCCAGTTTTACTTTCTGCAGATCAAAGGCATTTGCAAAGGCATCTCAAACCTGAGAAGTGCTGAAAAGGATGCAGCAAGTCCAATATCAAATTGCAAAGGAGCTTGGATACAGAGAGGAGAAAATTATTTCTTCTGTATTTACAGATTATCTAGGTGAGGCAAATTTATTATTTTTAAAATAGATATACTCTGTAAGCAATATTCCATGTTTTCTATCTGAGAGACCATCTGCACATGTAAATAACAATATATGTTAAGACATTCATTATAAACTTGTTAAAAATAAGCAAATGGGACAAAAACAAACACCCAGTCATAGAGATGTAGAAAAACTGATTGTATTCAAGCCACAGAGTATTATGCCATATTTTAAATGATAGATTCCTATGCACTAGCGTGATGAGATAGACTACATGACACATGTAAGCTATAGATTGACATATATTGACATAGATTGGAAAATATAGCTGCTCCAATGTTTCTATGGATAAACACATGTAGAGGTCCAGAGACTTCTACAGCAAGTGGTTAGCACTGGTTACTGCTAGATTAATGGTTCCTAACTGAGAAACATTTGACCATGAGGCCATGCTGTACAATGTGTAAAAATATTTTCATTTCCACAGCTTGGGAGAAGATATTGTGCTGCTGGCAGATAGTGGATGGAGGAGACCAGGGAAGTTGCTACAGATCCTACAGCACACAGAAGACCTCCTCGCAGTGAAGGACTGTCCAGCCAAATGACCAATTTGGTCAAGGTTAAGGGCTGCCTTCTACGCACATGGGGTTCAGACAACTGAAGGGTCTGTTTTCTATTCTACTTGGATGTCTAAAAAGTAAGCCAAACTTCACCTGAGTAAATAGAACCATGGTGTTTGTACCTCCACCCTTGCCCTCTTTCCCACTCACGTTCTTCGGCTTGTCAGGACTTAGTACTCTCCACCAGCTACTCACGGTCTTACTTTTCATTCACAAATATGACCTCTCAGCTCTTCCTTCAAACCTTAATGAATTATTTCTTATTGCCTCCTGTCACCCAAGACCACCTATGTATCTTCCTTAGCTACATGAAGAGACAAAAGGGATGAAGGAGGCTGGTACCATGTCCCTGCAAAAGGGATGATTTCAATGAAGTGTAGTTTAGGGAGTGTCAGTGGAGACCAGAATATGGAGTTCTGCTTTTGTTTTCATTATAAGGAAAAATTGCTAAATTAGAATATAAAGTTGTACATATGAAAGCAGTCAGTGGGCTTTCAGGGTGCCTGCTCAAGCTGGGCTTGCATGTGTTAATCAGACATTGTGAGCAGGCTTTAGTCAGAGGGCACAGTGACCCTTTGTCAGGGCGGCCACATGGTCCACAGTTTGCCATGGCAACAAGACTAATGCTCTTTGGGAGGAGAAGACAAAGAATGGAGGTGCTCAGGATATAGATTCCAAAGACTGTCCAGTGAAAGGCTCACCAACTTTAATGAGTGCTAGAATGTTTCAGAGACTAGTTCAAACGAATACTACCTGTGCTTACAAAACATTTCTAGGATCCAATTTGTCTCTCTCTAGAGTGGGTTTAATAATGCTATTAGTGCTTCTTTCTACTGAGATGGCACCCTGTGCAGTGTATTAAGGAGGCTTCTTGAGCTCATGTGTACAGGGCTCAGAATCACCACTGCCATAAAGGATACCAGTAATAATACTTTCAAGGTAAGACCAAAGACTTCACTCACTGCCTTACACTCAAGTTGGTACCACTTCAAACAAACAACGTAAAGGACCATTTCCACGGCCAAAATCACAATTAGCTGTGTTTAGAACCCCTATTTCAGTTCATTGCTATGATGAATCCAGAAGTTCAGCATTCATTATCGCCCAGAATTGCTCCTGGTAGCCTGTGTAGATAGCACATATTACCCTCTCATTCTTTCTCCATCCCCCAAGTCTCTAAATTCTCACTTCTCACCCCCATTTATAGCCTTAGAATCTTTCCTTGATGCTTCCCTTCATTCTTTCCTTAAGTGAAAAATGGTAGACCACAGTTCTCAGATGCATGGAGGCTCTTTTGCATCAGTTTTCCTTACATGTTCTTGATGTCCCGTGCATGATTTTTCTTTTTACCACTTCTGGACAATTGTTTCTGCTCTAAAAAGCAAAAACGTATACATATGCTTTGAAAAGTATAAATTCAGGTCCACCAATTGCTTTTGCAGATCCATTGAAATAGCTCAGCTCCTGTATTCTTTTTTTTCCTTTCTAACATGACTTCTTTCAACACCCAGACCTCAGAAGGACCTGTTCATGCAGTCATTTATAATTACTGTGAGTTTTCAAGACTTCCATTTCAAGCTTCTTACCTTCAGTTATCTCCTTTTGCTTATATCTCAGCTCAGGAATATTGTAGGATAAAAACACGGTGTTGCTGTTAGTCTTACTTTATTTCTAAGACCAAATACCTGAAGGATACCCTCAGCATCTTCAGGCATCACTTCTACATGTTCTCCCTGAAATTCAGGCTCCAATATTCTCCCATGACTATGTCAAATGTTTTTCTCTCTTCTTAAAGTCTGAAACTCTCATCCCACACCTTACTCTCACAGATGACTTTCTGAGTGCTGAGCTGAATAGTCAAAAACATTTTCTTTTTTGTATTTTTGGGACAGGGTCTCATTATGCAGTTAAGCAGGCTTGGGGCTCACTTTGTAGCCCGGGTTGGTCTTGAACTTTTAATGATCCTGCTGCCTCAGCTTCCCAAGTGCTGGAATTATAGGACTGTGCCACCATGCCCAGCCTGAATAGTAAGTTTTTTTTTTTTTTTTTTTTTTTTTTTTTTGCCTCACTTGTTCAACCTCTTAGGAGCATTTCATGCAGTTACTCATGGATTTCTTCTCCAGATACTTTCTTTACTTTGCTTTGGAACTCTCTCCTCTTTCATGCATGATATTACGCAGTCGTTTCTCAGTCTTTTTTTCCTGGACTTTCTGTTTTTTCATAACTACTGCATACAAAATTTTTTCCAACATGGAGTTTCCAATAGTTTGTTTTCCTCTCTTCTTTTCTACTTGTTTCTTTCTTTTCTTTTCTTTTCTCTTTTTTAATTTTTGATGCATTTCTATCCAACCCCATAACTTCAGGAGTTATCTATATGCTGTTGAGTTGTCCAATCTAATTTCTAGCATGGCTGTTTTCTGTGAGCACACTTATTTCTGTGCCTGTCCTTCATCACCCCTTAGATGTCCAATGCTGACCTGTAAAAAACAAACTTTTGATTTCTGCCACCCCAAAAATGTATCCATCTTCTTGTCTTTCCCTTATAAAAATGTGGTATTTCAGCCAACTTGTTCAGCTTTCTGTACCTTCAAAATGTATCTATAACTGACCACTGTTTTCTCTCTCAATTACTTCCCTATCATCATCCCACGGCAAGCTATCTCTATATAACCCTGAAGCTATGGAAAATTTCTCCCAGTTGCTTCATGCTTTTGCTCCTGCTGCTCTGTGTTGTTCTCCTAACAGTCATAAGAGTAGCTTTTTAAAAACATAAATCAAACCGTAGCACTTCTCGCTGAAGTCTTCACCAGCAGGTTAGAAGCCAAAACCGTGAAGGCATCTAACCCCACTCTGAACAGCATCTAACCATATTCTATCCGCTCACCGAGGTTCCTTTCTGCCTGTCTTTTCTTGTTATTTCTGTTCCAGCTGTGTAGACTTTCTTGCTGTTGCTCACATGTGTCCAACTCCCTTGCATGGCAGAACTTTTGCATGGTTTCACTCGGAACATTCATATTACCTGTTTTCACAAGGTTTGTTTTCTTGCATCAGTGAAGTTTTTGCTCATTTATCAATCTTCAGAAATCATCTAATGACAAATAAGCCTCCTCAATGCCAGGCCACCCTGACTTTGTGTTCCTTGATTTGGCTTCATTTGTTTTCCTTTACACTTTCTTCTCTCTTTCCTCTCCTCAGTAAAATGGAGCTTCCAGTAGGACAGAGATTTTAGTTTGTTAATAGCCATATTCTGAATGCCTAGATTCTAGTGCCAAGGATATCTTAAGTATCCCTTCCCACACAGATGCTGAATAAATGAATAAGAGATACTGTAAGGTTAACTGAAATAAAATAAGACAGTGATTTAGTGTAATAGGAACATATTGCAGTCTCTCAATTAAATAGAAGTTATATCCACAGCACTGTTCTTCACAGCAACTTACAGCTTTTCTATCATGATAGTTATTTATCATGTTTATTTTTAAAATTTTACTTACATGATTTATTGAGTTACAATTCACAAGCCATAAACATCTTCCTCTCAAAGCATATAATTTAGTGGTTTCTGTATATTCACAAAGTTGTGCAACCATCACTTCAACATAGTTTTAGAACATTTGATATTACCCCAAAAGGAAATTCAATACCTATTAGAAGTACCCACAATCCCTCCTCCCAGCTTTTGAAACTTTCTATCTTTATAGATCTTCCCTATACTGGATATTGTACAGAAATAAAATCATACCACATGCACCTTTTTATGTCAAGCATCTTATCATGGTACATGCGAAGTTCATGTGTACATTGTGCCAGTACTTCATTACTTCATTCCAGTAGAATAATTTTCCAGTGTATAAAAACATAAGTTCAAACTAAATCTTGTACACAAATATTTACAACGTTGAGTCATTCATAATAGCCAAAAGGTTAAGCAATTGAAAGTTTATTAGTTAGCAAATAGAATTTTTACCTGTAGAACTGGGAATTCCTGGATGGTAAGCAGTGTGTTTAATTCAGTTTGTAAACAACACATATTAGGTGAATATTTGTTCAACAAATTAGTGACTGAATAATGACCACTATAATAATAAGATGCAAGCATTATTATTACACAGTACAAGTAACACTGATGGCAAAGACAGTATTGAAAGTGGTGGAAATTATTGCTTGATTGAATTGGGTTGAATCTTTCATTCTAGACTTCAGTTCCCTTATTAACAATCCAAGGATAATAGTAATGCTTAAAAAGACATCAGAATTTTAATATTATTCTCATGCAAAAACATAATTGCCCATTACAACCTATTTTGCCAGGCTAGCCATATACATTATCATTACCCACAGTTGCTAGGCATTTAAGGTACTATTTGTAATAGCAACCGAGAGTAAAAGATTCACTTCTTGAGAACTGTGTTTGTAAACTAAAATTTTAGTTCTTGAGGAGCTAAAATTAAACTTGTTCCATTGGATGACACAAAGTTAGTTATAAAACATTATGTATCTCTGAGGGAAGACTGAGGTTTTAGAATTATGTATCTCTGAAAGAAGACCGAGTATTTTAGAGTCTTAATATTTTTTCATATTTTTTTCCTTTCAGTAAAAACCAATAAATTGAAAGCTTCATATGTCAGAACTACATATTTATTGTCACAATTTCAGTGAGAGGCAGAGAGTCAGGCACTTAGTATGTGCCCCATCAGTGATTTGAAGATGACTAAATAGATAGTAGTTGATATAAAGAAGTGTTAAATATATTTCTAGGACCAGAGAAAACATACGAACTCTGTGTTACATAGATTTCTCACCCTCGCAATCCCAGGAAAGAGGGATTGGGAAGAAGGAAATTGGAAAGAGCCCTAGAAGAAGACTGTGCCCTGGAAACACGGCCTCTTTCCAAGTCCAACTTATTACCAAAAGATACAAGTTCATGCAAGCACACCATGTTCTGATGCAGGGTCACCCTGAGCCCCTCTCTTAGGCTCTTTGTGACAGGATTGCTGCAAAAGAAAGTCCCATCATGGGAAATCAAGTAGACAACCCACAGCATTTTAGGAGGGGAACAAAGCAGGTCATTTGTGGTGGGGACAGAGGCAGTCATTTTAGGCAATAACTCTGGACTGAAAAAAATATAACTAGCCAGTCTCCATGGCTGAGCCGTGGGGAAACTAACCTCAGAGCCGTATGGATGATGGGAATAAGAACACTAATTTCATCGGTTAAATGATAGGTCTGGATAAGATAATAATCACTCTCCTCTCTCCCAGCTCTGAACACTCTGTGGCTTCTCTGAGAAATGCCACTGAGGAGATGCAGAGTGCCAGAGCTCTCATCCACAGGACGGCCTGGGAGGGCCACGCTCTTCTAGGCCCAGCTGATGGTTTTGACTTTTTCTGCAACCGCATGCTCCTGGCTTCCCCTCCTTTATGAATACAGAACCTTTCTTCTGCTCATTTATGCTCACTGGTGTGGGTACGATTGTTAACTCCCTCTCTGCTTCTCATGCTTTCTCTTTTCGGTCAGTTTTGCCATTCTTTCTATAGCCATGACCACCTTCTTTTTGAGCCCAGAAGATGCTACAGCTGCACTAAATGTGAGAATTTGCACTAGCACTTCTCTGTGTGCACGTTACTGTCTACATCATTTGCTGGCAGACCGCTCCCTTCTCACAGGATTCAACTGAAACTGAATTCCTTTGTCCAGCTCTTCTTTGACTATCAAGTCTGAAGTAATCTTCCTTCCCTCAAACTCTGCTTTTTTTTTTTTTTTTCCCATGGCATGGATCTCTTTCTAATATCTTTGTTAATCATTTATTATTGGTCAACCAACTGGAGGATTGACGATAGAATCTAAAACCATGTTTGTTTTGTTCAATACTCTGTCCCCAGTCTCCATACAGTTCTGATCACTTACTGAATGAATCAGTAAGTGAATGAATACCTGAACATCCTCGGTCACCCTTGCCTTCCATGTATGTAGATAACTCTTATGCTCAACTCCTCCTTTAGAGATCAGCTCCCTTAGGAAGCCTTCCTTGGCTGTAGGAGATGAGTGGTCCTCTGATTTCCCTTAGCAATCTCTTCTCTGTGCTGCTTCTTAACTTGTCACTCTCCCTTAGCCTCCATTCTTTCTGTTCACAAGAACTTCAATCCATAGATTGCCACGTTTTGGGTGGTTATGGTAAATATTTGCATAGCTAGAAATATTAGAATATATTGCTTTTATTTTCACTAAAATATGACATATTCCTTAGATAACCAAAGGTCTGGACCTTGGGGACAATGACCTTAAAGAGGAGAATGAAGGATCACTGAGAGAGCACATATGAAGTGTTGGTGTTTTACATGGATTTTCTTTTCTCATTCTCTCTAAAACTTTCAATAGGAGTAAATGTTGGTTCTGTCTTATGGATATGGGTATTGAAGCTCAGAGAAAGTAAGTACTTGGCAAGAGTGGAGAATAGAAGCAGTAGTTCTAATTCTACATTTTCTGCATTTTCCTTTGTAACATTTCTGTACTCAACACAGCATGGAATACGGAGCGGAAATCCCCAGGTAATTTTGCTAATCATCCACACTTGAAGGGCTTCTACTCTGCCCCCTCAGCAAAGAAATCACTGGCAAGTCTATCCTCTTACTTTGGAAGAACCTGAGTCTGTTTCTGAGCGCCAGTGGGAGAACAGCTGCCCGAAGCCAGTGTCGTCACCTGGCGAAGCCCAGTATTGATCTTCTTGATCACCTTCACAGCTTGCCCCCCTCTGGCCCTGCAGTGCTTTCTGACAATAGCATTCTGTAAGCAGTTAGATAAAGTCAGGAATTAAGGGGCATTTGTGTCTGGTTGGTGATTTTTTTTAAAGTAAATATGTTGGGCACACTCCTGAGTGTACTGGTGCTAAAACTTGTCCTCGCTGGCATCTGGTAACTGCTGGAGCTCGTGTCTGATCTTACGTCCTGGACTTGAGATCAGCTTGGCTCGTCAGTTCATTTTGTTCCTGGACACTCTGGCTGACCTCTGCTGACTCACCTTCCACCTTCTCTTCACATCCTCCCAGCCTACTGCAATAGACTTCAGGGAGAGAAACAGCAGCCAAAACTCTCTGGGCAATTGAAAACCCCACATTTTTTCAGACAAGTAAAAGCTGAACTGCTCTGGGTAAACCATCAGTGCCGCCTCCCCTATGATTTCTTCTGAAAAGCTCTGAATAAAAGCCACTGCCGGGGCCAGCACTGTTTCACATGTTGCTTGCAAGGGATTGAATTTCAGCCTCTGCCTGGTCATGATCCTTTCCAATACCAACAGGGACTCAGGGCTCTAGGAAATCTTGCCCTAGCTCCCCATGGAACTTTAGGAAAAGCCATTCCATCCCTTTTAGCATTGCTACAGTGATGCAAATATGTAGTGATATGTACTGTACTCTTACCTGAAAAGCCCCTCTGGCTTCTTAATGCTGAAGTTTTAAAAGAATATATTTTCATTAGTGCCCATTAATTTCATAAACTTTGGTTTTCAGTGTGTTATTATTGCACATGCATGCAATGTATTTTGATTATATCCATCTCCATTGCATTCTCTTACACTCCTCTTTTTCCTCCCCTTTATTCCATTCCTATTGTGTAACAATAGTTTCACTTCTCCTTTCATATCATTTTTTTTAAAATCAGATACTAAGGAAGGCATGAAATATTTGTCTTTTTGATTCTGGCTATATTTCACTTACTATGAGGGTCTCCAGTTCCATCCATCTCTCTGAAAATGATATAACTTTGTTCTTTGTGACTGAATAATAACTCCAATAGGTATATAAATGTATTTTCTTTGTTCACTCATCTATTGATGAATCATTGATAAGGAACGTAGGCTGACTCCTTATCTTGGCTGTTGTGAGTTGTATCACAATAAATATTAGTATACAAGTATTCCTATGGTATGCTGAGTTTAATTATTTCAAGTAAATACTAAAGAGTGGTACATTTTGGATCATATAGCAATTTTGAAATTCATATTCAGTTCATAGTAACTGACAAGGAAAGGTGTACACAGACTATTTTGTGGAAATAGGCTGCTGAAGAAACAGTTTTCTAAAAGTGACCAAAGTATGCTATATTTGTTCAAATGAAGATATCTTTGCACTATGTGTTATTTTGATAAGTTAAAATATTTAAGGATGCAGTATAAGCAATCTTTCCTAAATTTTCATTTAACTAGTTGATCAGATCATTCCAAAGCTTGATAAGAATGCCTAGTTGATATTAGACATTGGGGCAAAAAAGACTTTGTCTTAGAGGAGTGTTACAACTTGCATCTACATGTCTCCCCAGAGCCTTATGTACTCATGTGTGGAAGTTTTTGAGTATGGATGGATCTAGGGTGTGTGATACTGAGATTAAGGGTGGTGATAACTAAATAGGTTTAGCACCGTTATGGCTGTAGATAATAGAAGCCTCGTTCTGAGTGTCAGTTGCACTAACCAATAGGCTTATAGCCTAATAGAATACAAAGGGAGGAGAGAGGCAGGCTTGCTTCTGCTGCTTGCTGCTCTCTACCACACCATAAACTTCTTCTCCTCTACTACGCTCTTCTGCCATCCCACCCTGCCATGGAGTCAGCCAACTATGAACTGAAACCTCTGCAGGCTGTCAGATGATATAAACCTTTCCTCCTTCAACTTGTATGTGTTGGGTGTTTGTCTCCGCAACCAGAAGAATGATTAAGACCAAGAGTCTGTTGTCTGGAGGAAATTGTGAGGATTCATGAATTATTTTAAAAATAATTTTTTAGAAAGTAATTGCTCTGCAGTTAAGGTTGCTCTGCCTCCATGTCTGATAAACAGAAAGGACACTGACAAATACTTTCTTTACAAAGGAGATATTGTTCACATCCTCCTCAGTACCACATCCTCTAGTGATTCCACTGAACTTATCCTTCTGCAATTCATTCCCAACCTTGAGTTTGTGCCAATAATTTAGTATATAGCAATACAGCATGCCCTCTTCTCATTCCCACCTGCTCAGTCCCTTAGTCCAGTCCAACCAGTCTTTGTCCTTTCCACTCGATTAAAGTTTTTCTTGATCAGTTGTAATGTTGCAGCTGCTTTGCTCCAACACACACGCACACACACACACACACACACACACACACACACAGACACACACACACAATAATGTAGGTCAAAATGCATGAATTCAAGAATTTCAAGCGATAGATGGATTGCTGAGAACTGAGAATGCTGCCTTGTAGACTGTCAGGGCTCTCTTCAGTGTGATACCTGAGTCTTCTGGTCCTTGTGTTCACGGACAGTGTGATGTCCTCATTCTGGTCTTAGAATTTTAAATTTTGATACTGTATCTTTCATAATACAAGAATTGGAACCTTTGTAGGCAGAGTTAGTATATTACATTCTCTTGCTTTAGAAAAAGATGATTTGATAGGATAGCTTCCTTTTTCTAGAATTTATAATTTTATTTCTATATAATTTTCCTTGTTAAACATTTATAAAACTGCATTTGAGATATGGATGTCTTCTATTTTTTAAAATTTAGATCGAGAAAAATGAGAAACACACAAGAACTTCAAATAGATGAGATTTAATATAAGAAACTGACTACATACAGTTTATGTGTTAGAAAGCTGTTCTAGCAATGAGAGGACACTGAGTTAATTCCAATATTAGTAATGCACTTAAATATGGAGGAACAAAGTATAAGATATGTTGTTTTAAGACTGCAGAGGAGGAAGCCAGCATGACTGATTCTCACATTTCTGGAGGGAGTGAGGCCATTAATCCTTAAACGTTGACCTCTTGGAATAACAGCAACCTAGCAGATTAGCAAAGCATGGTCCTGGGTGTGTCTGGATGGGTGATGGAGTCCTGGTATTGGGTATCACATGTGATCCCTGGCCAGTTCCTCTTGCATTGCTCCCCACGTCTGCTTCTTGTCCACCATAAACTGAGCAGCTTCCCTCTGCAGCATTCTCTTGCCATAAAGTTTCTGCCTTGGAGCCAGCCAATCATGGACTGCATCTCCTGAAACTGTGAAATAGCCTTTCCCTCTTTAGGTTGCTGGTGTCAAGTTGCCCTGCCTCCATGTCTCAACAACAGGAAAGCTCATATGGTAGAAAGTTTTATAGTTGATGCTTCAACCTGAGGGTGTGAGTTCTCTGTAGTTAGAGATAGACATTCTCAGACCACAGAGAGGGTCTGCTGACTCTCAGAACTCTAAAGAGGTGAGACAGATCTAATGGGCCAGCTTGTACCGATCCCTCACTAGGCATCCAATCACGAGTGGTGGGAATCCTGGTAGAAGCCAGAAGCTTCAAGGTAGCTATCTTTTGCTTCTTGGAGGCACCATACAGGATGTGGAAATAAGTAGAGAATCCTCTTCACCTTGCCACCTTCTACTGCACTGTAATTAATCCTCTTAAGGATTGTAAAGCAGAGTGAGCCAGCAAGTGTTCTCAGAGTGTTTTCAGAGTCCCAGTTGTATCATCGCAGAAAACAGAGAGGGTGGGAGACCCTTGAGATTGAGACACTGGGTTATTAACCAGTGCCTACTCTTCTTGGGTAAAAATGATTAAGTAGACTTGGCCTCCAAGACAGAAGGGTGAAATAGTTATTTTGGAACCTGTTTCCAACATAATTCTCAATAGCTCTCAAGTAAGCAATTGTAGCTTGGGATAGGACTTCTGTGGAAAAATCCTGGTGCCAATATGGAAAGTGGCTCCAAAGTCAAAGCATTCCGGGAGCCCCAAAACATGGAGCTCATGATTTATTTTCATTTGTGCCTCATTTTACAGCCCCTGGTTCCAAGAATGTTTTCTGGGCCAAGTGCCCCCCTGGCTCAGATGCTTGGAAATAGTCATTGACTATAAAAACCTGTTGATCCTCAGGCCTCCCTGCCAAGCCCTCTGCTGTGTGGACCACACCTTCTTCCTCCAGACTGCCTTGCCCCTGATGTGACCCTCATAGTGCGATTGCCCTGCTTCACCCTCCTGTCTTCATTTTCCACTGCTTTTGGCCATCACTTAATTCTGAGGCTGAATATTTTTCTAGCTTTATGTTTTTCTCCTAGGATCTTGTTTTTATAAAGAGCACCTTGTAATAATAATAATAATAATTACAATAAAATGTTTGACTGCATGAACCTTTACATTCTTCAAAGATTTTTTTTTTTCATTGAGTGGCTCATTGGCGTAGTTTGAAGAGAAATAGATTTTGGGATTCAAATAATCATGTTTAATTCTTGAAAAGTGGTAAATTCAATATAATTTAATTTGAAGAATGTAGATGTGTAAAACTTTCCTTACAGAACAGAAGAAAACAATCCTAAAACTCATATGGAATAAGAAGAGACCTAGAATAGCTTCAAATTATATTAAAAAGCTATAGTGATAAAAACAGCATGGTACTGGCAAATAAGAAAAACAAAACAAACAATGGGTTCATAGCTCAGTGGAAGGGGGTAGAAAACAAAGAAACAACTCAGCTTTGATATTGTTGACAAAGGAGTCAAATCCCTGTACTGGGGGAAGAACAGCCTTATTAGCAAATAGTGCTGGGGGAAAGGCTTTCTAAATGCTGAAGATTGAATCGAGACCCATATTTCTTACCATGCACTAAACTGAAATCTAAATAGAGCAAAGATCTAAAAGTTAGAATAGAAACAGTCTGTTGGAAGACAAAATATGTAGTTTTTGTTTTCTTTTGGTGGTACCAATGATCAAACTCACAATCTTGTGCTTTCCAGGCAGGCAATTACTTCACTGAGCTAAATCCCCAGTCCCAATAGGTAAAATTCTTGAAGTTCTAATTGTAACCAAAGACTTTCTGAACAAAGCTCCAGCTGAACAGGAAATAATACTAAGGATCAACAAATGGGATCACATCAAATTAAAAAGCTTCTTCATAGCAAAGGAAATCACTAACAGAGTGAAGAGACAGCTTAGAGAATGGTAAAAAATTTGAAAGCTACTCCTCAAATGAAGGGCTAAAGCCTAGAACACATAAAAAACTCAAAACCTAGATCCCTCAAATTTAAAGAACAAATTAAAACGAGCATTTAAATGAATAGACACTTCTTAGATGAAATACAAATGACCAATAAATACATGAAAAAAGTATTTAACATTCTTGGCCATTTGAGAAATGCTAATGAAAACAAGATTCCATTTCGCTCTAGAAAGAGTGGTTACTATCAAGAAATAAACCAATAACAAATAGTGACAAATCTATGGGAAGAAAGAAACCTTTTTTTTTTCATTATTGGTGGGAATTCAAATTGATACAACCACTGTCTAAATCGGTATCAATTTGGAGATTCCTCAAAAACCAGAAAGTAGTAACTCCATTTGACTCTGCTATTTCCTTTCTAGTTATGTTCCCAAAAAAGTTAAACACATGATGCCATATAGATGTATGTATACTATTTAATGAATCACTATTCACAATAGCTAAATCTTGGAAGCAGCCTATACATCCCTCTACAGATGGAAGGATAAAAAGAAATGTGGTGTTTATGTACAATGGAGTACTACACTTCCATAAATAAGGATAAACTCGAACCATTCATGGGGAAATGGATGCACCTTGAGACCTGGATTTTAAGTGAAATAGCATGAATATCACAAAGGTTTAAATAGCACATGGGTTTTCTTATGTGAAAACTCAATATATACGTATAAAATGCAGAATAAAAGCCAGATAATAGGAAAAAAGCAAAACAAAAAAGTATTGTAAGCCAGTATGAACAATGAATCTAAATGTGTGCTTCTACTTAGTAAATTATCTTATGTGTTTTTTAATGTTTTTTAGCATATTGGTTTCAATTTTTGTAATACGACAATTAACTTTATGAGTTTTATATGGTAAAAAAATGAATCTGACACTGGGAGGATAAATGGAGGTGAGAGTAGGGAAAAAAGGGAATTGAAGTGTATTATGTATATATACCAATCTCCTAAAAGGAATGTAATCAATATGTACTGCAAATATGTACTAATAAAAGTCAAAAACAAAAAGCAAGACTACAAATAATTATAATGAAGAGGAAATCAAGGCTTGGAAAAGAGAGACAGAGAAAGTGAGAGAGAGAGAGAGACAGAGAGAGACAGACAGAGAGACAGAGAGAGAGAGAGAGAGAGAGAGAAAGAGAGAGAGAGAGAGAGACAGAGAGAGAGAGAGAGACAGAGAGAGAGACAGAGAGAGAGACAGAGAGAGAGACAGAGACAGAGAGCGACAGGAGGAGACAAGAGAGGCTTGAGGAGGTGAGGCAGGACCAGAAGTTCAGTGCTTTCTGAGCTCAGGAAGAATCTTACACTTATCCTTCCAGTGACATGGACTGGACTTGGAGTAGGGCAGCAATGTTATCAAATCTATTCTACCCTGGCGTTGCACGGAAGATTGAATAAGATTGCTAGGGTTTGGATCTGGAAATTAATTCCCCTCAAAGTCTCATGCACTCAGAGGTGAAGGTGTTGGAGGTCAGTTGGGTCATGGGGGCACCGCATCATTGGTGAATTCATCCACTGGTGAGTTCAGCAGCTGAAGATGCTTTCAGAGGGTGGACCTGGTTAGAGGTCATCAAGATAGGTGTGACTGGAATGGCATAACTGCCTCCCTGGCTCCTCCCTTTACTGGCTGCTTCCAGAATCCATGATATGCACTGCTTCCTTTTACCCTGCCCTTTCATCAAACTGCGTTTGCCTTGGAGCCAGCCAAATTAGCTCCTTCTCCCTTGAACTGTGGATGTTGGTTATTGTGTCAGCAATGAGAAAAGTAACCAGGACAAAGAAACTAGATTGGAGGAATGAGTCACAGTCTAGGTAGGCATAGGGGCATAAGATAATTGAACATATCAAGGAGAGTGTGGAATTCAAATCTGTGGAAACCAGTGATTGACAGAAAAATGAAAATGAGAGACATCTAGGATATCTGACCTTGAGGGCAGCTGGAAGATGCCGCCAATCCCAAGATTAAGGAGCACAGGAGTTTCCATTTTGAGGGAAGGCAATATATTAGGCTTCAAAAAGAGTGGAGAGTTGTGAAAAAAATCGTGCTCCAAGTTATTCCAATTTATTGTTTGACCTTGAATAAATGATTTCGTTCTCTTTTACATATTTACCTCATTTTAGAAGTGGAAAATAATACTTAATTTTCAGGGAAATATTACTTTGCCTAAGGAACTAAAAGAACTGCTTGCATTGAACTCTTTTCATTAGAGCCTTTTGTACACTAATTAAGAGGAAAATAAGCAAAACTACCTCAATCCATAAAACTTACAGATTTCTCCTGCTGAGCCAGCATTGAGCCTGTTGATCATATTAGGGCTTTACAAATTCTCCCAGCCTGGTGGACTGGCCTGTGGTTTCACACTTGTCCATGGATTATGTTCCTGCTGTTCAATCTTGGTGTCAAGGTGACAGATTGCATTGCAAGGTTCCCAGAAGTGGAGAAACTTCCTGAGAATTCATAGGAATAAGTTTAAAAGTCTTACTATACAAAGGTGACCCAGAAAGAATCTGAAATTTTGAAAACTGTTGGAATCGTTTTTATTTTATATTTATTCCTTGCATATCATGTTTCCAAAGATTGTGAAATGAATTTTGCTCTTAAGTATCATGTTTTCCTCTTTCAAAAAAAAAAATGTCCCCATCTCTGTAAAAACCATCTGTTTTAGACCCAAAGGTTTCTTTCATTTTAGTCATATTTTAGTTATTTTTTTTTTTTTCAGTAGCAAGGCATAAAAAGGGACAGCAAAATCCTCGGTCCACATTTACCACTAGGAAGCCATGAAATAAACAAATCCTCAGCAGTCTCACCACATGTGCTCTTGGAAACAAAAGGGACTTGGGCATGACAGATCCAACGTTTGCTGTGAACTGTGAACCAACATATTTTTAACTCGGCTTCTGAGGCTGATTCTTGCCAAATAAAATGCAGATGGGACTCTGCAAGTTCTTCAATCCCCAAAGCTGTGTCTCAGTATGAATCGCATCTCCTTTAAGAATAGGAATAGGTTTGTAGCTCAGTAAGTCTCCTTGCACATCATCCCCATTCTGTATTCTTAACAGATTTCTCATGTGCTAGGCACACCAATGTGTACCCCAGGGGTTCACTGGAAGACATGTCACTAGGCTCAGATCATGGCTCTGCAGGCCATCTTCTAAAGTGAGAGGGGGTGTTGAGTACTACCTAAAATAAAGACCTTTAATCACTTAAATCAGGGTTAAGAGCCTGGCTCCATTTCTTTCTAGCCACATGTGGGAGACATTTGTGTCAAATCACGTAAGTGCTCTCTATTTGCATATGGTGCAGTGGTTAAGCATTAGGGCTCTGAATTTAATCCTGGTTCTGTCATTAATAATTTAAGGACCTAGGGCCATTTACTCAAATGATTTTATTTCTTCATTTGTAAAATGGAGAAAATGATTGTACCTATAGTTATAAGCTGGTGTTATGAATTGTGAGAGCTGATGAGTTAATATATACAAAGCACTTGAGCGGAGTTTGACAGATGGTATGCACTGTAAGTGCTAACTATGATTCTCCTATTTTTATTATACAGCCTCTCGCAGTGTCATTCTGACTGTAAGGAATGTGGATTTCCTGCTGGGGGAGGTTTCATAGTTTTCAGTATTCGGGAGTGGTGTTGGAATAGTCATTCACCCTTAGGCACTGTGTGCTTCAGTTTCACACATGCCAATCACACAGTGCTCCACTTCTCTTGGTAGACAGATACAGTGCAGGTTTTTTGGAGGCTTCAATAAGATCACAAACGTGAAAACACTTAGCTAAGTCTCAAATGCCTTATAAATGTTAGTTTGTTAGTTGGAGCTCTTTCTACAAGTGAGAAAAATTCAACTCAAAACAGCATACGCCAAGAAAAATAATTATTGGTTCTTGTGTCTGGTTCCAGGGTAATTCACAGACACAAAATAAAGAATCTCAAAAGACAGAGCTTTAGGAGTCGAAGCTGACAGTCATCATGAACTGGAATGGAGGGCTGATACTCACCTGTCATCTTCAAAGGCTGTGCTCTCTCCCTTCCTCCTAAGTCTCCTCAGTTTAATTAGGAAATGGCACCAGGAACTCAGACCTCTAATGTCTTTATGGTCTTAAGTCAGGGAGAAGGGAAAAGCTGCCAATAATCTCCTGTATAGTCATTTCAAGAAAGGATTCCAATGGACAACTTCCTTGGCCTTGTAATTGAGCTCACAGGAATGGAGTACTGATATTATTTATATCTTAAAACTCTTTCCACTTAATATGAGGCAGATGAGTATATTACCAGATGAAGCAAAGAAGAGAAAAAAAGAGTATTAAGCAAATTAAAAATTATGCTATTACAAGTTATTACTATAAATACTAGTATCTTTAGCTTCTATAGACGTGATTACAGTGACCCTTTTTGTGTTCTGAAAGCCTCAATGAACTATATTCTCAATACCTAGAAGAGATAAATTATCGAGGTAATAATGTTATTTAAAGCTGTTATGGTTGTAGAAAGATTCCATATGAACAGTGAACTATTGACATTTTCGGCTGGAAAACTCTTTGCTGTGGAGGACTGTCTGTGCATTGTAGGATGTTTACAACATCGCTGGTCTTTACCCATTGCAATAGCACCTCCCCCTCCTTGTAACAACCAGAAATGTCTTCAGATAATGCCATAACCTTGGGGACATACTACCTTTGCCTTTAAGAAGAATCGTGCTAATGGAATCGAGCTATACAGTAGTTCCCACCTCTTTCTTTTTCATCCTCAGTCCCAAAGGATGTAGTATAGAGAGAATGCTGCCTGGATGCACTGGTTTCAAGCTCTTATAACCTGTACTTTCCTTTCTATGCACATTCTATTGCACTGAAGCATCCTGTCATTGGGCACTGAGAAGCTCGACTGTCAAAGGTGCAGGTTATATGACTCAGGTACTTTGGGTCTAATCTTTCTCTAATACTGATCTGTATTCTGTAGCTGGGAATCTCTTTCCTTTTCTGGTCTTGGGCTTCAAAACTGGCAAAATGGGAAGATGACCTCTATTCATGTCACGCTCTTATTTTCTGATACAAATGGATGCGATTTGAGCCACGAAGGGGAAATCATATTACAAAATTACTTTGCTGAATAACTTGGGACAAAGACACTAAATTCCCCACAAATAATCCTTTGTATCTTAAAAGTCAAGATAGAATTTTGTTTCCCAAGATGCACATGCCGTGAGCTAAAGCAAGGACGGACTTACAGCGGAACCTGTGCTGCACTTTACAATTGTGTGTTAGGGTTTCCCTGAGGGTCCCTTCTGGGATAGGGAAGCAGTAAAAGGAGGAAACTACTCAGTGATGTTGAAGTTTAAAGTGTGAGGGGCTGGGATAGTAAGGGAAGAACTGGGAGAGAGTGCAGGGACTTGCATGCAGAGTAGTGGGCATTATACAATGTCCTGAGGAGTCTGGAGTAGAAGATAATAAAAGCTATGTCCATACAACTGGGTGAATTATTTATCATCATTACCTTAAAGTTTGGAAACATAGAGTAAAATTAGCCTAGTACAATTTGAAGTGGATAGTGTCTTATTGAGGGTTTAATTTTGCTGTCAAAATTATACAGTATTTGCCATTACATTTTTTAAAGAAAACTACTGTGAGAAAAGGAAGAATTACGAGCAGTTAATGGCAGAGAAAAAGTGGCCAGAGAAGTCTGAAAACACCCACCTCAGTGATGCTTCTACCCGCAAAGAGATTTTATAGAAAGAAAAAACCAAAGAAATAGCCATTCCTTGTTTATCTCATATCAGTGCTATTTAAAAGAGTTAACATTCACACTGGTTTTTCCACTATCCTCTCCTAGGCATCCCTGTCTTGGGAGGTTTTATTTTCACTACAATTTCAGTATTGTTTCTGTCATTTACTCCTCACTAGACAAATATCACAGCTCATAATGGGGCCCAGCGCTCATGGAGAAAATACCTCACAGCCCCAGACCCCTTCCTGCCCAGCCGAAGGAAAAACAGAAGGAAAGGGATGCAGACATCAGCTGTGTTTTTATCATGAGCTTTCTGGCAGTTAAAGTTATGGACTTACACATAGTATATTCCAGCTTCTTGTTCTTATACTGGTGTCCCATGGCTGCTATCTTAAACTGGCACAAAGTGGGTGGTTTAAAACAACAGAATTTTTAATCTGACATTTCTGGAGGCCAGAAGACTGAAATTAAAGTGTTATCAGGATGATGATCCCTGCAGAGGTTCTAGGGGGCAGATTCTGTTCCTTGTCATTTTCATCTTGTTCTAGGTCCGGGTGCTTCTCAGCTTGTGACTGAATCATTCTATGTGCTGTCTCTGTGCTCACTTTTCCTCCTTCTCTTCTCTATGTACCTTTTATAAGGACTCTTGACTTGAATTTAGAGCTGCCTAAATAATCTAGAATTATCTTATGTTGTCATCCTTAACAGAACTGTATCTGCCAAAATCCCTTTCCAAATAAAATAACACACAAAAGTTCTGGGAGTAAAAATGAATATATATATTTGGGCATCTGATTTAAGCTACTGTACCTAAAAGCTATGCTGATT
Source organism: Cavia porcellus (assembly GCF_034190915.1). NCBI lineage: Eukaryota > Metazoa > Chordata > Mammalia > Rodentia > Caviidae > Cavia > Cavia porcellus. Next base: position 172,793,619 of record NW_026947484.1, on the reverse strand, counting down.
TTTCTAGACACAGGGTATCATGAATTCATCACAAGTTTGTGTTGATGAGGATGGGATTTTGTAAGTTCATTTTAGGGTGAAGGCATGTAGAATAAGAGGCACTCTCTATAAAGAACACACACACTCACACACCCACATGCACAGACACCCCCACACACTAAGTCAACCAGGAGATCATTCCCCAGGATGTTCTGTCAGACTCAGTTATTGCCATTTGGATCTTCTAAAGTAAACTTATTTCCGTCTGGTCTTGTCTCTTGTTTTGTGTGAATAAACTTTAGTGAGTCTCCTTCCTGTTCCCCAGGTTTGCTAACTGTGAAGCAAGCAAGTTAGACTGTGTACTCTCACTTTGTTTATGAGTCAAACCTACCGGAATCCACCCTCAAGAACAGCTTTGAAAGAGTAGTGGCACATTTACCGTTATAACTGTTGCTAAAAATAGTCAAATTCTTCTTACCATTTGACTCATGATACTGGAAATCTTTAGGATTCATCCTGATAAAGTCTAATTTCCTAGAAATAGACTTCCCCTCCAAGGTAGGTTTCCTATCTGGCTTTCAAAACCCATCTCAAAGTCCTTTCTTGATCTTCCGAGGCAGAATTAACTTCCCTCTCTCTCTCAGTTCTCACAATACATTACCTGTACACACTTGAATGACACGGACTTTCAGGTAAAGTTTTTCTGTTTTTTCCTTATCTGATTCTTAAAGTGTGAATAATTGGCCTTCTCTGGGTTTCGATACAGGGAATCTGCATTTTCACTTTTTCTTAATATTTGACTGCAAATGTACAAGAGTCCTGAGTGAAAGAGAAACAGTCTGAGTTATTGAGATAAATACTTGAGACTCTTTTTTTAAAAGTGTGTAGTGTTTTTTTAAACTGGGGGAAGAGAATGTTATCTTTGTTTTTTTTTTTTTTTCCTCTTTTGCTGGCTTTTCATCACCCTTTCCTTTGCATTCCTTACCATTTATTTTTTCTTTTAACAAATACACATAAATTTTTACTAATTATAGTTACCATTAAGTCTAATGCAACAAAAATGAGTAAGCAGCTGTACTGTCATTAAAGTTAATAGTGTCATGCCTGACATAGTTCAGGGAAGGCAGAACACAGCACATTGTTTCATATCTCAGCATAGCAGAGCATAGCGTATCCCATATCTTTCTTTTTTTAAATTTTATTTAAAAGGAAAAAGAGAAAAAACAAAACAAAGCGGTGTAATGGTAGAAGTAATATAGAACTACATAAAAAAAAAAACAGTAAGAAATCACCAGTTAGTAGATTATACATTATCATCTTAGAGATAGTTGCTCAAATCACACTATCAAAGCATACAAAGTGGACATTCAAACAGTGAGACTGCAAACAGTTGTGTTCAATGACCCAACCAAAAACATTAATATGGTCATCTATTTAACACCCCTAAACACACTTGCAGTTGTATCCTTTAGAGTAATTTTTTTTCCTTTCTTTTTTACAACAAAATTTACACATTTTGGGTTTTATTACTCCTTAGTTCTTATTACTTTTTTTTTTTGGAAGAGAATAAAGTCAAATATGGCAAAACAAAGCTGTCAGTCAAAATCAAGGATACACATAGCACATGATGTAAAAACAGAGTACAAGGTATCAACAATGGTTACCATAATGCCTCTTGCTTCCTTAAAAAGAATTGTCTATCTCATTAGGTATTATAAAGTTGAACAAAACAGTAGAGAACAAGACCAATAAAACCTAAACCTTGTAAACATTACAGGACTTCCAAAGAAGATAATAGTCAAACCAGAATGGGCATCATAGTGAATCTTATTGCCTTCAAAGTAGTTGCCTATACCCTCGAACTTGATACTATCATACAGAACAGAACAGAGTCTAATCAGTCAAAACAAGATAGTGGGAATAATGGGGGCTGGGGATTTAGCTCAGCGGCTTAAGCACCTGCCTTGCAAGCAGGCGGTCGTCAGTTCGATCCCCGGTACTGATAAAAATGAAAAAAAAAAAAAAAATGAAAAAACAACAACAACAAAAAAAAAGATAGTGGGAATACTATAGGACTTCAAATCAAGTTAATAGGAAATCAAAAAAGCTACTATAATATATCCTGCTAATTTTTTTGATTTTCCCCTTAATTAAAAAAATCATAAAAATAACTAAATAATTTTTTAATGAATAAGGGAGAGATTGAGATAAAAGAGGACATAACAACATAACAATACAGGTCAAAGCATGACAGTTTCAGCAACCCAGTGCTTCACCACCAAATAACCCGACTTAATAGTAGTTACCATAGTGTTTTTTTCCTTGAAATATTTGAATATAACTTCCTATACTATAGCTTCATAGTATTTTATTACACGTATAATTTTGAAATGTCTACTCTGTTACAGGCAAGATGTAGAAAATGCTTTTAGTAGCTCTCTTCTGGCTTCATTGAAACTACGTAGAAAATGTTCTAGAAGAGAAATACATGTCCATTACACAGATAAGAGGAAATTTAGAACAGAGAGTATTCAAATCTCAGAGCATGTAGGGTTGAAAGCAAACTCAGATATATTCCAATCCGGTGTAATTCCATGATACCAGTTTTTTCAGGGAGGAATTACTCTTTGGGCTTCCCTGAATATTCCAAAACCCTTCTCAGAGCCTGTGCCTTTGTCAGCTGGGTGTGATAATAAGCTGTGCCAGAATCAGCTTCTGCCCATAGTGAAGATTTCCATCCAAATCAGACTGCGGGGCACCAGCCCTGAGGCCTCAGCACATTGCTTTCTCAATGAGCGCTCAGCCTGGTTTTCATTAGGTTCCCTTCGAGCTACTTTGGCCTCCACTGAAATTGTGTGTCTTTCCATGGCAAACTTAATCTGAAAAGCATTCAACAAACTATTTTCTTTTATTTTTTTTTGGCATAAATGAGGCAAATAAAAATAAATTATCTAATAGTGGCAGTTGATGAATGGGGTAAATTATCAGTCATTATCTTATTGTAATAGGATTGATAGCCATTCATAATCAGGTCATGAAGGTACAAAGTATGAGCTATTTTGATACCTTTGTGCCTGGAGTCATGTTTGCACAAATTAGGTAACAGCAGATAAGAACTAAGTTCAGCTGAGGAAGACTGAAGGTTGAGTGAAGCAGGTATATGGAGAATTTTCGTATTTTTTGGAGTGAATCAGCCTTAGCCAGTAGCTCAGCAGCTATTCCCCAGAATGCTAAACTCTTACTGCATCTTGTGAATCTCTTCTCCTGCTGTTTGTATTGAGGTCTGAATGCAAGACCTTTCTTTTTTCAGCCGTCTTGTCTCTTTGTTCTGCATGTCATTCAAGGTCTTTCTGAAGCACAGATTGGATCATTTGTGTAACCTTCTTTGTAGACTGCTTTAGAAAATTGTGGTAAGAATATTTTAACATGAGATATACTCTCATACAAACCTTTATGTACACAATACAGTACTGTTAGCTCTAGGCACAATGCTGTGGAACAGGTCTCTAGAAATCATTCATCTTGGATAACTGAAACTTTCTCCCATTTCCTCTTCCCTCAGTCCCTGGAAGCTATCACTCTACTTTCTGTTTTTGTGAGTTTGACTATTTTAGATTCCTGACATGAGTGGAATACTTACACTTCTGTGACTGCTTTATTTCACTTATGTAACGCCGTCCAGGCTCAACTAAGTTGTCACTAATGGCAAAAATTCTTTATTTTTTGAAGGTGGAGTAATATTGCATTGTGTACATATATTTTCCAGGTCTGTTCATTTGTCAGAATACATTTACATTATTTTTATATCTAGGGTATTAATTAGTGGCTGAAATATTTCATATATACTGTATGTTGGCTGGAATAATGCTGCGGTGAACACGATGAGGGTGAACAGATTTCTTTGAGATCCTGATTTCAACTGTTTTGAAAAGTGTGATTGCTGGATTACATGATAATTCTATTTGTAAATTCTTGAGCAACAGTCGCATTGTTTCCTACAATGGCTGCCCCATTTTACATTCCTTATAATACACAAAGCTTTCAATTTCTCTCCCTTCTTGCCAACATTTATCTTTTGCTTTTTTCCCTTTGCAAATAGCCATCCTGGCAGATGCAAGTCGATGTCTTATTATGGCATTGATTTACATTTCCCTGACTAGGGAAGCAGAGCATCTTTCATACACTTGTAGCCATTGGTGGTTCTTCTGTGGAGTAACATCTATTCAAGTCTTTTGCTCATTTCTAAAAATCAGATTATTTTTTTCTTCCTATTCATTGATGTTGGTTCTTTATGTATTTTGTATATTTTTATCATTTGTGTACTCTGCAATGTTTTCTCCCTTTCTCTGGGTCATTTCTTTAAAATCTGAGATTGCTTCTTTTGCCACATAGAAAAATTTTAGATTAGTCTCATTTATTTAAGTTTGCTTTTGTTGCTTGTGCTTTTGTGTCATGTCCAAGAAACAGTACCAAGCTCAATGTTATAAAAATTTCTACTGTATTTTCTTCTAAGAATTTTATAGTTTCAGGTCTCAGGTTTAAATGATTAACTCTTTTTGTGTTGATTTTATGATCTCATTCCTGCTTGGATCTAGGAGCCTGCTTCTCTGACTCAACTATACTTTGTACTTGAGTTGCTGAGCAGCTCTTTAAATATGTCTGAGTTTCTTTAGTCTACATGTCTTCCCTTGCAGTATTATCATCTGTGGAGATGTTTATCTATTTTTTCGCCATTCAGTTAGTTGGTATCTAAAAGCCCACCTTATATGGTCTTGTCATTTCCTTGACACTTCTCTAAAAGTCCTTATCTTGAATAGGGAATCACTCTTCTATTTTGAGACACTCTCGTATTTTCTGTTTCATTACTCAATTCTAAATGTGATATGTCATGTGTTTGACTGCTTCTCCTGTTAACTGAGTTCCACGAGCATGAAAATAGTGTCTTTGCTCTCTGATGTATTTTCTGCATTTATTTACTGCTCTGCTACAATAATGGAAAGAAAAAGGAAGGGTGGAGGAAGGGAGGGGAAGGGAGACAAAACAGAAAAGTAAGAAGGAAAAAAAGGTAAGAAGAAAGAATGGAAGGAAAGAAGCAAGGAAGGGAAGCAGGAAGGATGGAAGGAAAGAAGACAGGACAAATGAATGGAAGAGAGAAGGTAATGGACAGTTATCATCAGTAGCAGCAGGAGACGATTGTGCTCTCACAGTCCAGCCTGGCTTTTATTATTTTATGTATAAGTTCTTCAGGAAGAATTTACAACAGCTGCCCACTGTCTAGCTTTGGGGCACCGGGGATATGCGGCCACTCAGCTACTCATAAACATACTGAGGAGCTAGGGAAAACTTCCTTGTTTACCCCCAGAAGGCAGTGGATTGTGTCTGTTTGTTGTGTCTCTGCTGCCATGGCTCCTGGATGACACTCCATATGCATAAATGGCTGCAGCAAACAGAATGGGAGCTGCCAGGTGGGTTTTCTCAAACTCAAGAGTCCCAGCGAACCAGCAGCTGACAAAGGCCAGGAGAGGCCCCAAGCACAGGGGAAGGAATGCGGATCTGTTCTGATCTGCCTCCTCTGAGGGGAAATGATAAAGAAAGAGTAATAAAAAGACTGGCAGAAACTCAACTATTTGGCACCAAAGGCCTATTCCATTTTAAAGGATGGGTTTGCCCCTCTGAAAACATATTCAGTTCCTTTGAGTGCACTGTTTGCCTTATGTATTTATTTTCTCTCTTTTCTTTCCTATTTTCAAAAGTTTCCTGATCTTTCTGGGAAAAGAACTAGTACAAGGGCCAGGTCTCAGGCACTGAGTTTAGACTGAAAATGAAAAGAAAGGAAAATTAGGCACACATCACCCCCTAACCCAGCAGGAGTGGCAGGTCTACTGGCAGGAGCAGCAATCCCTCCCATCATGGGCCCTCTAGAGTCTTGAAGCCATGGGTACCAGGACTGTTGAGTTCTTCCTACTCACTGTGGTGTTTACTGTGCCTCAGAATTCCCATCACTGTTTCCAGGTGGTTTTCTTCTCCAAGTACACATCCATGCCCTGGGGAAGAGATCACACCTACATGTACCTCGCCTACTTCGCTTCCTCATTCATAACTTGATTCCCTGCTGACAACAGCGGATGATGACACAGCTTTCTCTAGCTTCCCTCAGAGTCATGTCTGTCTTCTCGTGCTCTTGGCATTTTGTCCATTCCTCTGCATCTTTCCACCCTACATATCCCCTACGTCTTCAGCTCTCAGTGATCACCTTGTCTGTTACAGTTAAGATGCACTTTGGCTCAAAACTCCATTCCAAGGTTCTGGAATCAGGTCCCAGGGATTCAGCCTGGGGACCTGAGTTACCATCTCACCCAATACCCCAGGCTCATGTGTCTTGCATTTGCAATCTCTTCCATTCCCTTACCAGTTATTTCAACATTCCATCATTCATTCATCACTGGAATGCGGTTCCTTTTAATTTACTTCTCCCAAACTTACACAAAAGAATTGTGGAAGCAGACTTACTGGCAATCAATGTCTATTATCAGAGGGCAACTTTGTGCCTGAATATGAGAGTTATTTAAGATCAACCTCCATTCTCATTCTGCCACATGCCTCCTTCCAGTGCTTTACACCATCTACTCTAAACTTCAGGCTTTTTCTTCTGTAGAAAAATATTTATGTTTTATCCTGGCTTTGAGTACTGCTGGTTTTTAATGATAAAGTAACACAGGAGAGATTTTCTCCCTAAAATCTCTCCTCTCTCCTATGTAAAATTGAATCACAATAGCTTACAGTAGTCATTTTTTTCACTCTACATTGACTCTATAGACAAACTGGCTATCATGTAAGGCCTGAATCTACTGACTACAGAAATGAAAAAGGAAATTCCTGATTTTCTTTCTTTTTTTTTTTTTTTTTTTTGTCTTTTTCGGTACCAGGGATCGAACTCACGACTGCCTGCCGCTGAGCCAAATCCCCAGCCCTAAATTCCTGATTTTTTTGTCCCATTTACTTTTTTGTTTAAATTTCTTAGTATAATTTATGTATATACAATGAGCACATTCATCATATGGGTTTTGTAGCTGTACATAATATATCTTCATGTGTCTTCCTTCTTTTGAGCCTTCTTCCCTTCCTTATTTGCAAAGATCCTCTCCTCCTAGTAACACCTCTTTTCCTCATTTGCAAAGCTTTGTTTGCATTTTATCCTTCTGTTCTAAGTTTTGAGGACCTGTAAAACATTTCATTTATTTTTGCATTCCCAGTACTTAGTACTGTGCCTTGTATATACTGACAATGTCCAGTGTATTGTGCTGAAATAGTTTCAGATATCATTACTAGATATTTTGGGGAGCGATGTGAATCAGAAAACTTACATGTAAAGCCTTACTCCATACTGTAAATGGCAGAAATTTGTCCTGTCATGCTCAAATGTTCAAACACCTGATATCATACCATTTCTTCTCTACTATATTGGTGGGCAAGTTTCCTGTTTTTTTTTTTTTTTGAACAGAGTTTCAAAGTCATTTGCATTCAGATTGGTTCCCTGTGCTCTTAGCTTTATCGCCTACTATATTCTTGTGTTTGTGTGGGGATGGGTGCTGGGTGAAGACTGGTAAAGGGGCATATGGAGGTTGCATTCTGAGTCCCTTCTCAGCTTGCAGGTGCTGCAGCAGCATTTACAGCTGGTGCCTGAGGGCAGCCCCTGTAAGCCTGTCTGTAAGGGTTTGGGGGCTCTTACGAACATGAATAACGTATGAAGGCACAAATGGGCCACAGCAGCAGTAAATGGTAATCCTTGAGAACAAAGAAATGGGCATATAGGGGTTGCTATAACCCGAACGGCAGTATTCTCTCAAATGCATGGACTGGACATTAATCAACACTGTGATGGCATTAGGTGTGGTGCCACAGGAGAGGATTCGATGTGAGAGCAGATATGGCTAAGTGTGTTTACAGAAAAAGTACCATGCAAAGGCACAGATAAAGTCACCACTTTTGTAAACCAGGAAGTGGGCCCACACCATATGTCAACTCTTCTGACACTTTTAACTTTGCACTTCTCAGGCTCCAAAGCAATGTGAAACACAATTTTGTTATTTATAAGTTACTTAGTTTACGATACTTATAGAAGCCTGAATATACTATGACAAGAATGTTGACCACAGTATCCATTGTCTGTTGTGTGACAAATTACCACAAATTTATCACCTGTACAATAGCAAAACATCATCCTGCAGTTTCTGTGGATTAGTCTAACATCCCATAGCTCAGTTCTCTGCTTTAGGCTTTAGAAGGTTGAACAAAGCCAGCTGGTCTGGTTGCTGCTGTCTGGAACCATGTCTGTGGAAGGAGTCACTTTCAAGCTCATTACAGTTGCTGACAGAATTCATTTCTTTGTGGCTAGATGGCTGAGAAATGTGAAATTTTAGTGGTTGTCAGCAAATCTATGTTTCTATTCTCTCAATTAATTTTCTTTTCCAGTTGAGTGAAAATAATATAAGCAATATTCCATAAGTACAAGGATTTAAAATTCATTCAGAAGCCATATAGACATCAATTTTGAAGGAAGTGTTTTTCTGTTAAATTCAACCCGATTAATGAGGATATCAAATATTTATCACATGGAATGAATGACCAAAACAGAATTCAGGGAGTCTGAGACTATTTTTCCTTTAGTGTATGGGCCTGTTAATTGAACTGATAGCAGGAAACAAGCTTTAACTAAATTAGAATCTTAGATCTTTAGTTAGTCCTACTGTATGGTTTAATTTACATTCCAAAAATATGTTTTTCTACTATCCTTCTTGTTCTACATTTCTTTCCCTTCCATTTATGAGCTTCATAAATGATTTGGTGGCATTCACTAATTCCTATCCTGACCTGGATCAATTACTTGAGAAACATAGTAGATTTGATTAGGAGCCAGAACTCAAGCAGCCCCACTCCCCAAGGCTCACTTCAACTCAATGCAGGTTTACCTGGAATCAAATGTATCAGTTTCAGTAACTTAAGGTGGTTTTGAGGATGCAAATGTTATGTTTAAATAATAACCAGTTTATAGTTTTCTAACATACAGAGGCAGGCTGGATAGAGGAGGAAAAGACTGAAGATTTGGCTCTTGTTTGAAGAAGGATTGCACTTTGTGTGTTTGCTATTATCTAGGACAGAGATTGACAAACTCTTTCTATACAAAGCTGAGTTAGTAAGTGTGGTAAACTTGGTGGCCAGGTGGTCTTTGCCACACCTACTCAGTACTAATGATAGAGTGAAAAGAAGCCCTGGGAACACATAAATGAACAAGTGTGGCTATATTTCAACAGGTCTTTACTTAAAGATTCGTTTCAAATCATATTCCTTTTATGAGTCATGAAATATAGTCCTCTGATTTTTTCTAGTGCTTTAAAATTACAAAATTTAGTTGCTTATGATTCATAAACCTAGGTAGTGGATTGTATTTAGCTTATATGGCAAATTTGGCCAACTCTTGTTACAGATGTAAAGCAAACAACTATCCACTGTTTTTGGAAGTCAGTGGGGGCTATGCTCAGTTTTAGGGATCTCTGGAGATTCTTGATGGAGAGAATCATCTCTGAAGTTTGGCTTTCAAAGTAAGTACTTTCTGTATTTTGAGGCAGCAGGCAAAGGAAGACTCTTTATGCCATGAAGCCCATTCTGTCCCTGTGGAAGACAGCTGGTCTAGGCAAGCTGTGATTGCAGTGATGTCACGGGCAGGTGATGAGGCTGTACCAAGAAGATCAGGAAGCGTAACAGCTGCAAATGGGGTGAAATCATCTCAGTAAAGCAAAGGGTGACCTGTCAAGAAGCATATGGCTGTCTAGAAACAGACATCTGGTTTATAGTAAAGTGACAACTAGGAAAGGTTGCGGAACATTTTAAAATGTCCTGGAGATTCCTGGAGATAATGGGTGAACTGAACAGCAAAGCTGTTAAAAGAACACATTTGCTCTACTCAAGCAGTAGGAGGAGGGATGCCGGTAAATCTCCTTCAATCTGACAAAAAAGAAAAAACCCTGCATCATTTTAGTGGTAGGGTTTGGCTTGTGAAGTTTGAGCTATATGTTATCATAAACACTCTTGGTTGCCAAGCGACTTCTTGTGTTCTATCTTTCTTTTTTTAAATTTTTCTTTCTTTCTTTCTTTTTTTGGTACCAAGGATTGAACTCACAACCTCGTGCTTGCCAGGGCAGGTGCTTAAGCCGCAAAGCTAAATCCTCGGGCCTTCTTATTTTTTTTTTTTTTTTTGAAAGAATGTTAAAAGTTCAGGCAAGTTGCAAAACAGTACAAAGAACTCCCATAGTCCCTTCACCCAGCCTTTTCAATTGTTTACACTTTCCCACATTTATCTTTGCATTCTCCTTGTCTTATATTCAAATTCATATATACTATTTTTAGTACAGTTTACAATTTCATAAAAGTTTACTTTTAAAACACAAGAATGTTCTCCTATATAATATCAGTATAACCATAAAAATCAGAATGCTGACACTGACTCACTATTGCTAACCAATGAGTATGCACAACAGAAATTTCTGTTGTGTCAATAACACCCTTTATATGTCCTGTGTACCACCTAGGAATATGTATTCATTCTAGTAGTCACGTTGTTTCCTTCTCCTTCAATCTGAAAAAATTTCCCAACCTTTTTTCCTTTTTCATGATTGACTTGTTTAGTGGAGCAGACCAGTAATTTTGTAGCCTGTCCCTGAGTGTGAGTTTTTCTGACGTTTCCTCAAGTTTTGTGAGTTTTTGACAGTGACATTTGCCAAATATTCTATAGCATCCTACCATTAGGCACCAAATGCTAATATGGGTCATTACCTGGAATATTCATTCTCATTACTTCATTTTCATCACATGTGTGTATCTGCTTCATTGTGAAGTTAGCCAATAATTATTTTATGTTCATTAACTGAGGGTTAATGAAAATGTATTTGGAGGATGTACTTCATGTCTCCTACTGGAAGCTGAAACTCTTTCTACTGCACCGTGTATTGCTGTTTGAAATGTCACTCATTTTGACACTTTGTTTTGGACTTGCCAGTGGAGCTTTTCAAATTGTCTCTGGTGGTCTTTTGAATTTCTCTTATACATGTCTCAAGAACTGTTTGCTTTTGATACTACAAAATATTCCAGAATGTGCAATTGAATTAAATTTCCTTTCTCCATCTCTGAGTAACCAGATACTCTTAGTAGACCTAGTGTATTTAGAGAAGAATTGTATATAAAAATAAAAAGTCCATTGTATATAAAAACTAAGGTGCTAAGTATTAAGCCATACCCCTTATAAGTAAAGTGGAATGTCAATATTTCTAGATCTTTAAGATAGAAAGAGCTAGAACACATGTAGATACATGATACACACAGAAATATATGTAAAATAGACACACAGGCACATATAGATATATACACGTATATCAGTATTTATTTATAGAAATTAAAATAAATTTCTTTACTTCATCATCTTCAATTTCAGTCTATATCACATCATTCAACTTAGTCTAGTCATATCACTCTCCATATTTGTAAATTTCTTCACTGTCAATTGATAACCAAGCTCACAAGATCTTTAAACTATTTACTAATTTTTTCAGTCATTTTTACATGTAACACATTTTCTGATGGTGCTGGCATTTCTGTGAGCTCCCAACTCCTGTGTTATGAAATTTTGTCCCCAGTAAAGAAAATATAAAAGATAAGTGGGAAGAAAGAGATGGATAAAAGCCCTGTATAAGCTGCCATTCCTTATGTTCTGGGAAAAAATGGTTTTGATAAAATAACTGGTGATAGTAGCATAAGAGAAACTATAAAGGAGAAAATCCAGCTACCTTTCTTATGCCTGGCAAGACTTCATGGCAAAACATTAATTCTAATCAAGTGTGAAGGACAGGAGAGCCAAAAGAGGGAAGACGTTTTATTCTTTCTTTCGTACAGTAGCAAGGAATTCTACTCATTTTAACTCCATTATCTCTAGTTTTATCATTTAATAGGAAAGCTAGATTTTCAAATTTTAGACTCTGGCTTATGGAAGTGACTGTGGTCTAGTTGCAACTCCTGCAAAAATGTTATCAAATATTCCTAGATTTTAACTTTATGAGAAATTTGGCTCTACTTGCCTTCTTCTATTTCCTTCTGAAGATGTAAAAGCCATCTTGTAAGTATATGGGAACTGCAAGAGAATCTCAAGGTTGTCAGTCATGTTAATGACTTTAGATAGTTCAATTAATGCTAGCAGACACTTATGTTTTGTTATGTGAAGAAAGTAAAAGCCCTGTTAATTTAACTGCTGCAAGTCTAGGAGCTGAATGCCTGTATCAGTCAACTTTTCCATCAATAGAACAAATTACCTGATACCTACAGGTTAAAAGCAGTGGAGACTGGCTCGTGGTTTCAGGAGTTCAGTCCATGGTCAGCTACCTCTAAAGCAAAATGATTAGGAAGACGTGATAAAGCAAAGCAGCTCGCTTCATGGTGACTAGGAAGCAAAGCAAACACCAAAAAGGAAAGTGCCAAAGACCAGATGTAGAACCCAAGGTCATACCTCCAGGATCCATGCAGAAATTCTAGGAGTGTGATTGCTAATCCTCTAGGCAGCTCCCAAACCAATCAAGTTAATAGTTAAGCTCATATGTCATAGTGAATGAATTCTTAACTGAACCTCAACTTGAGCATAGGCCTATGTGCTTCATTCCATCTGTAGCATAAAGTCAGATAGGACTGGTCTAACAGTAGCTCTAGTCCACATTTCATTGATCAATTTAAGGATCAGCATGCGAATCAGGTTTGGAAATATGAGAAGAGAGTAGGGCCAAGTGGCCTGTTTCCTCAATCATGTAACTGATCTGCAGGATCTGAGGTTTATGATTGTTGTAGCCATCTAGCTACCTGACAAAATATGAAGACAACACACAGAGGAATGTAAGTCAGAATTGCAGCATTTAAAAAGGCTGAAATAGGGGGCTGGGGATTTAGCCCAGTGGCATAAGCGCCTGTCTTGCAAACAGGCAGTCCTGAGTTTGATCCCTGGTATTGATAAAAACGAAAAAGACAAAAAAAAAAAAAAAAAAAAAAAAAAGGCTGAAAAATGCTCTATCTTTTGATCTAGGAATTGTGATTTTTCTTATTTAACTAAGCAAATTAGAATATTTTCTGTAACTTGCTGATGAGAACAACTAAGAGATATGCATGGACAACAATAATATATCAGGCTTAGTTCTTGGCAATTGAAATTCAGAGACAAATGAATATCTATTTCCTCAAGGTAAATTAAATATTATAAATATTTAATTTATATGATATGATATATGCTATGATAATGAAAACATAGGACATAATATGAGTTCAGAAGAAATCTGAATAAAATTTTGCCTTGACTAATCAAGAATTTACTGTGCATATAAGTTACAAAGGGAAAAACTGGCATTATAGAAAAATTAGTAGAAGAGCACAAGATATTGAAAGCTGAGGAAGGGTGATGTGGGTATTAATTTTAGAATGTGAAATATCAGTCATTGACTTAATATAGAAACTTATTGGTTGAATACAGGTGCTATAAAATACCTCTGCTGACTATGGGGTATAAAGATGTCAGAGGCTATGGAGAATTAAAGATGGAAGGTAAAATGTTTCTAGGGTAGAAGGTGTTCATACATTTTTTTTTTTCCTTTTTATCGGTACCAGGGATCGAACTCACGACTGCCTGCTTGCAAGGCAGGTGCTTATGCCGTTGAGCTAAATCCCCTAGCCCCGGTGTTCATACATTATGAATCTGTTTCCCTGAAATGCCTCATTTGTGAGAATGGATTCTTTGAAATTTATGCCATAAACCAGAAACATTTTCTTCGTTTTAATGACAGCACTGAATTCTTGGGCCTGAAACTAGAGGCCAGGAAGCTGCTCATTTTAAGATTTGAGGCTCTTCACATCTTCAATTCATGGTGGCCGACATGCCTATATATGTGTTGTCTTCAACTAAGTTGTGAAACAAAGTCCTTTGGGGCACAGCCCAACCTTGCTCAGAAATAACAACCTATTTGTTCTGTGGCTTCTTTCCAGTGCTCCAGAATTGGCTCTTGGTCCAATGGCCCTAATCTAGCACATTTTTGATGCAATGCTGCTGATAGATGTACCTTTGGGAAAAACCATTTGGGAACTTGCTCCTTAGCTGTCACTGCAGGAAGCTTGAATGTGTCGGGTCACTTTGTTATTTGCCTAACTCCAAAGAAAACTTGGCTTGGTTCATTTGAATTCATTTTTGTTGAGTCCAACAAAAGGAGAGTGATAGTGTAGAGTGTAGGCACCACCTACAGCACACTGTTTAGTCATGAAGTTAGGACAGAGCCTAGAATGTGACAGTCAGTTTAACATTAGCCATTAACAAGATAAAGAAAAGAGGTAAATATTAGAACAAAAGGAGTAGAATAATCACTATTTTAGATAATTGCATTTTATATGTGGAGAATCATAGAGAATGAACAAAAGTAAAAATGACATAGATAAAGCCATTTAAAAGTTGTCCAGATATGGGATAAGTGGGCCAAACACCAATCAAAGAAATGGACTATTTAATGATATACATTAAACAAAACAACAAGAACAACAAAATACCATTGGCGAAGAAATCCAGACTATCCATCATCCCTTTCTTCTATTAGAAAAATAAATGTCAGTCAAAAGAACTGAGTTGAATTGAACTGAATTGAACAAGAAAATCATAGTTTATTTATCTGTCAATTGCTTTTATACTTGGTGCCATGATCCTCAGAGTAAACTTTATGGAATGTCTGAGTCCTGTTTTTCATATGAAAAAGCAGTGATGTGGAAGAGGCTTGAGATTATATGCCTACCAAATGGCACAGTACTATTAAAATTCTTCTCTGACTCTAAACCTTATAGTTTTATGCTTTTGTTTCATTCTGCTATTTTACTGAGCCATGCTGTACAGGTTGAGTTATATGTTTAGAACTATCCACTTAATGTGAAGATGTGTTATTTTATGTGAAGACTGTTATGATCAGGATCAAGAATTTTCTACAAAGTCTTAATGTACCTATATGTGGGACTTTTGGATGGTGACATTCCCAGTGACCTTCCTCTTCTGACTAGATTCAACCTTCTTCACAGCAAGTCAGCAATGTATCTCTCTGCTTGCTGGTCATCGCAGTGCGGGCAGCCTTTTTCTGCTCTCTTCATTCCTTTACTGTCTTGGGGCTGATGCATCATGGATTGAAAAGGTGAGCAAAAATAAATCTCTGTTCTTCAGCAATGAGGATCTTGGATACTGTGTCTAGGGAGTGTCCTAGGGAGAAGAAATCCATTAAGGCAGACCTCACCTACAATTTTGCTTCCTGGAACTTCCATAAAATGTCAGTGAACTTTTTTCACGTTTGGCTTCCTTAGAGTTTTTGTACTATCCCCATAAGTGACATGTGCCAATCCATAGTTGGTTGACCATACATACGTAGTTTGGTTTAGAATAGCTGCTTTTTGGATAGTGAAAAAAAAAAAAAATAAACAACTAGAGCTTGTGCTATTTTTGAATTAACTCTTTTGTTTTAAAAGTTGAATGTAAAAAATCTGAGCAGTGTGTTTTGATTACTTAAGTTAAAACTTGAAGGAATAGGAGGCAGAATGTGGAGGTGTTGTTTTTCCAATTTGATTAGTTTAAGTGACCTCACGAGAATGAAGTTTTCATGGAACATTCCCTAGCTGTGAATCCTCGAATGTCAGGGTTTTTTTTAAATCAATGCCATCTTTTGGCATCGAAGATCCATATGCATCTTTCTTGCCTTGTCTCTAATGAAATTCTCCCTTAGGATAGGATCTTCCCATTATTTTTGTTTCTAAGGAATCTGACTTCGTAGAAGCTGACAGGAGTCCTTGGGAGAGTTCTACTAGAACTCAATGGATTTCTCCCTAAAATAATCAATGTAGTGTCTTGGGGAATTATTCTACAGAGGATTTTTTTTTTTTTTTTTTAGAGAAAATGGTTATGTGAAGTTCAGAATTTACATAGTTATTAGGATCCTGACCTTTAAAATTATATCCCATTATTCCTTCTTTTGTTGACTATTATTCTACGCTTGCTGGGTAAAGAGTAAATACAGTACAAATACAAAAATTGGTGCACACTGAAGAGGTCTCCAATATGAATAACAAATATGATGTGACATATTAGAAAGAATCTAGGCTTGGGATTATATATAATTTATTCAACAGTTAGATTTATTCCTTATGGAGAGCCCAAAATAAACTCATGAGTTTTTTATTTACAACTGAAATACAAATATAATTTGTTTATTTGATTTGCAATCAGAAGTTTTCACTTGCTTCTCCTTCTTCCTGAAGTGTCTTTCCCTTCTTACATATTCAGATAATGTTTACTTTGGGTTTAAGATTCAATTCAATGTTCCTCCTTTGTGGACCTCCAATGAGGACTTCCTTGTTGTTCCTTCCCCAGGCAGCATTGGTGTTCTTTCTCTCATACCCACATTACTTCACATGATTGTAAATACCACACTAAATTGAAATTAATTATTTTCCCAGGTACAACCCTAGCTAGACTGTGCCAAGCCCGTCTTCCTTCTTATTCACAATGCCTGGTGAAGTCACAATGCCCTGTAGGTTTTCAAAAGTATTTGTTGAGATAGATTTGGCCTGTATTAATGGAGTAATTTTCAGAATAAATTTATTTTTGCCTATCTTGTCCACATTTAGTCACTGGTGATAGCGCTGCAAACTGCAATGCTACAGTGTTAGGTTCTATTTCCCAGCTCCAGCCATCAGAGCTCCAGGTTCACATTACCCATCGCAGCTGACTGCCTCTACCACCATTGCATTTTCTCTCATAGATTCTTTATTTAAAAATTTAAAACAAAAGAACATTGAAGATTGGAGCTATTTATATTTATTCTAAGCATCTACTGTATCATGTCCAGCTTTTGATGATAATGTTTTTGTATACGTTACCATTCATAACTGCTAATATGCTTAGAAGTTTGTCCATGTAGCACCTATAGACATTTATTTCTTATTTTCACATGAGGACTTGACATACTAAGAGACGTGTATGTCTAAGCTGGTATCCAAAAACTTCAGAGTTTGAACAAAAATCATGATTTTCTAGGCTGGTCTTCAATGAAAGTTTCATGAATTATGCCAAATATGTACATTTCCTTGATGCTGTAGCACTCTGAGAAGTCTCTGTCACTGATCCAAGCTTTTGTGGCTAGGGTGAAAGTAAGACACTACAGAGCTCCCCTCAGTACCATAGCAACCAAGCACAACACAGATGGCCAGCCTGGCAATCTGCCTAGCAGACACTGATTGCATACCTGATGGTGAGACTCAATGGCAGCTTCCCCCTTGCAGGGATAGCATGTATTTGGATGGTGTGGTTGAAGTTTCTACAATGAAACTGATTTGGAGTCTACAGGCAATAACTTTCTGCTGGTGTAATGACAACTTGTCTGTTGCAGCTGGATTATGTTAGGATGGTAGGAATTTTCTCTTTTGGTCCATTGTCAGTAATGTATTGTAATAACAGGGCAGCATTTTCCCAAGATGTTTCTTGCCAAGTCACACATGTGTTGGCTCACAAAATCTTAAGCACTGCTTGGCATAAAAAATGGGAATCATGTCCATTTACAGGAGACATGTTCCCATTTCACAGATAGAGAAGGTAAGAGCTATTCCAAATCAATAAACACATATTAAATGCCTCTGATAATTTTTTATATTTAATGAACAATCATTGTGTATGAGTCATTCTTCTAGGTGCCCAGCATAAAGATAAATTATACAGAATGTGACTCACGAGACATTCAAACCAGTTGAGGAGACAGATATTTAAACTAATAGCTATAATGCAATTTCAATTTGATGAGTGTTCTAATAGAAGGCTGTACCCAGTTTTGTGGCAGTGAAGAGGAGAGACTTGCATTTCTTTTAGGAAGAGGCTGAAAATAAAAGCAAAGTTATAGTAGGCATTATTTTTGGAGAAATACATTCTAGTAAAGTGGTGAGGGTCTTATCTAGTTAACTGATAATTTGCCTTGTAGATATCCACTTGCCACCCACACATTAACTCAGACAAGTCACCAAGCTTTCTAGATTTATTTCTTTATCTGTGCAATGAGGAAGGAAGGAGTTCTCTCTCTCTCTCTCTTTCTCTCTTTCTCTCTCTCTTTCTCTCTCTTGCTGATTTGGAATCTACAGGCAATAACTTTTTGTTGGAGTAATGACAAGAGAGTGAGAGAGAGAGATATCTATATCTATCTATAGATGAACTCCATATATATATATATATATATATATAGAGAGAGAGAGAGAGAGAGAGAGAGAGAGGGAGAGAGAGAGAGAGAGAGAGAGAGGGAGAGAGAGAGAGAGAGAGAGAGAGAGAGAGAGAGAGAGAACAAATAAGATAATCATTAGGCTGTGATTGGAGTCATTTTCCAGTATCTAATATGTATGTGTTCAATAAATATTAGCTCTGGTTGTCATTCTTACTGTTGTTTGTTTCTTATGCAGTGATGTGAACTGACTTGTGATATGATATTATCATTGGCATCAGAACACACTGGCTACAAGTTCTGTCCTGAATTTTACTACCTATATCTTTGAATAGAATCATTACTTTTCTGATTTGTTGTTCACCTCTTGACTAAGAAGGGTAAATAGCATGCTTATTGTTAACTCTTAGATGTACTTTCAAAAGCAATCTTTTGAATAAGGCAATGCTTTTAGCATTGTGGTCTTTTGAAACATCTCGTTGTGTTTTCAAGTCATTGCTTTGGCGGTAGCCTGTCTCTAGAGAAATACCACACAATCTGAAAATGACACATTGCATTTTTTATCACATGGATCAAGTTTGGATTAGGTGTACAATCACATGTCAGCCTCAAAACTTGAGTCTTGATGAAGCAGGAAACATGATCATAATTTGGAGTGATGTCCAGAAAGTGATGAAAGATACGCTGCTTCAAGGAAACAATTCCAGGCACAATGGAATTCACAGATGGTGGAGATACAGAGTATTGGGTGATATATTGCAGAGTGGGGTAGGGTAGTGGGTGAGTATAGTGTGAAGGCTTATTTCTTTTCCTGGGAGTGGAGGAGTGAGGTCATCAGAGACATGAAAGCAAAATCAGAGTCACCAGATGGAAGGCAGGAAAGGATAGTTTAGACAGGAAGAAGAAAACTGTAAATATCTGGAAGAACAGATATGTGTTTGGGAATAATGAAGTATGACTAGCCTGGTGTTCCTCGAAAGACTGGACTGGAAAGAGGGGTTGAGATTGCATTTGAGGAAGAGAAGATAAAGGAAAACGTTTCCTCAATGTGCAAAATATACCCAGCCCACCACAATCAACACCCTATTTGAAGAATTCTACATTGTGCATCATTGTAGAATGATGTGCATCAGTAGTTTATGTGGAGAATCTCTTTCCATCTTCACAAAATGGAAAGGTTTTTTGTTTCCACAAGGGTTTAACTTGGCTCAGAGTCATACTGACATTTTCCCCAAGTGACATAGGCATAAGCAAAACATAAATTTCTTTTTCTTTTGTGTATAAGTCTAGAGTTCAGTGCTCAAGTGCACGGTACTCACTACATTTTATCCCCAGTGGCTGTGACTATTCTGTTACCTGAAATCCTTTCCTTCAAGTATACTATTCATCCCTTCCTGAACATTACTGGAGCAACTCTAAGAGACAGTTTCCAAAAAAATATTTATACTATCATCCTTGATTCCCCAGTAGTTTTAGGAATCCTTTCAGGACCATATCTGCTCTGCTCTTCTCTCTCTCTCTCTCTCTCTCTCTCTCTCTCTCTCTCTCTCTGTGTGTGTGTGTGTGTGTGTGTGTGTGTGTGTGCGTGTGTGTCTATGGCATGGGTCCTTACTGCATTTAAGTTAGGGAAACTATAATTTTGTATCTTACATATTGTGTAGCACTACAACATTTACTTGCAAAAATTTTCCACAGTGTAAGAAGTTTAGAAACCACACTGTGTAATAAAGTCACTGAAGTTTTTATGCAGAATAATGAATTATCACACAATATTTGAGACATAGCTGTGTCTGGTGAATGGGTAGGAAGAGAAAGACTGTAGGCAAATAACACTGAAGTTGCTGCAATCACTTGATCAATGATAGTAGAGAACAAGCCAGGGAAAAATAATGGATATTAGTACTAAAAACAGAACTTGTTGGGAGCCATTAAAACTGGAAAATGAACACATGTGCAGGGCATGGCCGATCTGAGAACAAAGAGACACCTCAAAGGCCAAGATGAGGTCACAGCTGAAGACATCTGGTTCCAACTCCAATTAACTAAATAAAGACTGTAGCTATAGGCATTTCACTGCTGTAGTGAAATGCAATATAGAGATCTTCTCCTAAATTAACATAAGATAGTTCTAAAGTAAACACAGTCTGTTACTTGGAAAAGTCCTTGAACCACTCCCGGGATCTGTTCAGTTTCCTGTGCTTTCCACTATGACCCCTTTCTTGTTTGAAAAACTAAATAAATACAGGCTTCCCAGAGACATTGCTTGTCTTAACTCCCAGAGTCTCAAAATTTACAGAGGGTTTGATCCTCCTTGAGCCCTATAATTATACCACTTGTCTCATCTATTCAAGCGTTCGCTGTACACTGACTTGGGAGATTGGGGATCTAGTCAGGTCCCTGATACTTACTGTCCAGCATTACTTATAAACTTTGGTTTGGATTCCTCTAAAAGTAAAGCTTGAGGCAAGGACTTGTGCTCAAATATTTGGACAAAAATTTATAGGCTGGCGAGTGCTTTGTTTTCTCATGACTGAAAGAGAAATGTGTATGTTAATTTTAAACTAGATAACTATTAGATTTGGATGTTATAAAAAGATGAAGGAGGCTCAGCTCACTGCAGAATTTTGGTTTGGCTACCTTAAGATCAAAGTGTCACTCTCTGTTAAGAAAGGAAATATGGTAGACGAAGTTAATTGGAAAGATAATGATTGACTTATTTGTTGGATAAGTGATCAGAAATTGAGACTCCTTCTTAGAATATGGAGAAGTCTTTATTTGGGGAACACTATGCCAATACAGAAAAGACCCCAAGCCTCTCTTTCCTCTTGGGAATCCACACAGAGAAATTTCTTTTTTAACACCAGGACTACGTGGACAGTATGTCATTTTTTCCTTCCTCGAACAAACTGATCATAGTGTGTTAAAAATCATGCCTTAGACTCTCACACCTTTGTCCTTTCTAAAAGCATTGAACACCTGGTGAAGTGATGGTTCTCTGAAGAAAAATTTATATGGAGTGAAATTAATCTTCATTAACGTATTCATATATCATATATCAATAAAACAATTTATTGCAAAATTCCCTTGAAAAAAGATAATGAACTGAAAAGTGATATGGTTCCAGCTTTGATAAATTCTTGAGACTTCCTAGTGATATGATAATTTGAGACTTCTTAATGCACTTTACTAATGCCACACATTTTGATAAAATGAGTGAAAAACAAGACGACAATCATACAAAACTATCGTATAATTGCAAATAGGTTAATCAAAATTTGTAAATGATATTTGGAAACTATTAGATGTGAAAGGAAGAAAGAGTGTATTTCTCAAAACCTGAAACTCTCTCTGCTCGATGTATATGGTCACCATTACAACTTCTGAAGATAAAAATGCAATATCAAAAAATTCTCTAGATTAATCTTCTATTCATTTAAAGCTATTTCCCTGTCCCTAAATTCATCCTTATTTATTCTCTTTTAAAAGCAATGGGTGTTGTGGGGGAAAATAAATACAGAAACATATGAAAGAACTTAAAAAATTATATGTATGTTAGCAAATAACAAATATTGACTATCAGAGTAACAGTTAATTCTAACTGTTATGCATTGTTCATATGCCTGCTCACCAAGCACTTTGGGAATCCAGATTAACTTTCTCTTGGTTAGACTTAGACTTAAGACAACCTGATTGTGGGGTTGCTGTTCACCAGGAAAGTGCTGAAACTCTCAGGCTTCACACTCCGCATAAACTTTCCTACCTGACTTACTCTTAGGACCTTCTCATCTTAGAAGATCCATGTCTACAACCAACTTGAAGGTGGAGAAATCTCATAAAAACGATGTGAAAACCAACATGATGTTGAACACACTCTTTTTCTATCACTCTGGAGTTCTCTCTGCCAGCAGCCTTGGCTCAATCTTCCATTCCAGAAAGTGCAGCTTATTAGATTAAAAGCTATCAAGTGCTTACCAGCCACAGGATCCTTTCTTTAAAATGATATATTTTAAAAAATATATGCATATAAAACTTATGAGATAGACTCTGCTGAAATGAGGAAGAGGACCATGGAGTTCAGCAGGACATTCCTCACCCCATTTCAAGGCACTAAAGATTTACAGAACCTAGTTTGCAGACTCATGATGTAGACAGCTCCTGATACTGATTGTCCATGTGAAGTTTGTCTGAATCAGACATCTTGGATTTGGCTCAAACCCTCAATATCTCTGTGATTTTGGGAAGACACTACTTAACTTCTTCATAACTAAAATTTCTTAACTTTCAGTGAGTAATATTTTGTTTAGTCTCCAATAAGGCTTCTATGAGGTTTATGTGATGCATGACATGTGAAATAATATCATGCTCTTCATGTAGTAAGGTCCAGTAAATATCATTATACATCATAATTTTGATTATTTTATTGTTCTATATTATGCTATAAATCATCATTTAATGATAGAAATTAAACATGACAATGTGCCTATGCACTGGATTTTCTTGGAATAGAAGTAACAATATCAAGTATGTAATATCATCATCACTAATAACCACAGTCAAACTCAATAATAGTCACTGGAATTATAGTTGTTATTCACACTGTACAAGCACTGTTTTAGAATGTTATGTGACTTTGGATCCTACAAAACAAACACCTGTTAGCCCATTTAACAGAGGCATAAATCAAGGTTCCTAAAGGTACCTTTTCCCAGGGTAAGATAATCAAATGTATTACAGCCAGAATACACATTTAGTATTATCTATTTCAATTGTTCAAATGTTTTTCCCCATAGTGGCTTTATACCCTTCCAATTTATTTTTGCTCTAATTTATTTTTTTTTCTTCTAGGAGTTTCCAAGAGATAATTCTGAAGATGAAGATTTTCAGTGCTAGTGCTACATACACAGACAATACTCAGGAATAAGTGCTCTCACTGGAATCTTAGAGATTCCTATACTGCACAGGGTGGTGACAGTAACTATGCATACACGGGCTACAAGTCTTTTTTCCTCATTGTTAAAGGGGAGTGGCATCATGGAAATTTCCTACACTTTTTCCATTCTCCGTATTTCTTTGCTCTAATTTGCTCACAGATGTAGATCTATCTTTATTTGGACACTGAAAGGTGAGACAGTGTAACATGAACTCTGTTGTCAGAATGGGGATCAAATCAGTACCCTAGCCGTGTACTACCTCCGTGGCATTTGTAAGCCTTTTAAATTTTCTGAACTCTTTTTGTTTCCTTTGTAAAAGTAATTGTTTCCACACCCACAGGGTGGCTGTGAGTTGAAATACAATAGAATACTCTTAGTCCAGTGCCTGTAGTCTTCAGTGGATGAGATCTATTATTGCAGTTATTACATTCATCAGCCCTTCAGTCACAGGAATTTCTGTTTCCAGCCACATTCCACCCAAGTGTGAACTCCTTTCCCAGGAGTCCGTATGCTCTGCATGGCTGAGAAGGTGCCAGGCTATTCTCTACTCCTTTGATAAAGGCACTTTCAGCATCAAATAGTCCCACTGAACTAACCCAACATTTTCTCGTGCCTTGCCCCCTCCCTGCTAACTACACTTTGGCACTTCTTCAAGGGGCTTTCTGTAATGAGCAGGTTCCCAGAGAAAGCTGTTTCCTGAAAGGCTTATAGCATTAACAGGAAAACAAGTTTAGGGTCTCAGCATTCTTGCTTTTGAAGAGAGAAATAAAGGAGCTTAATCTGCAGGCCTGGCAGCTGTGGCAGGAGCCTCAGGCTTTCCCAATCTCAAACCCAAAGAAGCACCTTCTCATCAAGCACACTATTTCTCAGCTCGTTTAGCAACTTCATTCTGGCTTGCTGGTTTTCCTGGGAAGGGTTTGGTGGGAAATTAAACCTCTCCCCCAATTCTTTGTTTCTCACATTAGGGCTGGGTAATGTTGCCATCCCAATCAGCATAAATAGCTCACGCCTTCTAGTAGCATGAAAGATAGTGGTATGAGTATGGATCTTGTTTCTCTGATAGGTTTAAAGAGTTATGGAAAAGATGAGAAAAGAGTCTGTGTAGGAGCCAGACAGACCTGGCTGATATTTGCTGCATGACTACCAGGCATTGGACTTTCAACAAACTGTTAATTATTCCTGAAATTCCATTGTCTTTAGTTAAATGGGGATCACTGTATCTTGTTTGTGCTGTGAAGACTACTTATGACAATGAACATTACGTGTTTAACTCCACATCTGTAGGGGTCTTAGTAAATGTTAACTCATTTGTGACTGATGTATTCCTTTGATATACTTCCTCTCCCAAATTCCTTCTGTGTCACTCAACAATAAGCATTGGAGATAAAGAGAGTAAGATAATAAAACGTGGTGTCATTTCTTTCTTAAAGGTTACAATCTGGTGAATCTATGTTGTATACATCAGGTAAGGGAAGTTGGAGATCAGAAAGTACAATAGAGTTAGTAAAATCCTATCAAATATTAAAGTATTATGGAACACGAAGACTTCTCTTTGTGAACTGAATTAATATTAATAAATGGATGCATTGACAACCACAGGAAATGGCACTGAGAAAAATCATAACTCTACACATAATTCAGTATTATCACCTTTCTTCAGCTCTCAAGAAGCTTATATAGGTGGAACAATTTGCAGAGGGAATGAATCTGTATATATTAACTGCTCTGGAAAAAATCTAGAAGGAGCTATGCTGCTGGAGAAGAATTTAGGGGAGACTTCTATAGGAAGAAAGATCTGATCCAGAAGTAATGTGTGATGAACTGGTAGAGGCTATGCTGGGTGGGCAGAAATGCATGACAAACGCTGCCATTTGGGGATTTTCTCTGAGATACTAGAATCAAATCTGATTCTTACATGTTCCTAGTACCGACTCTCTTTTCTCAAGGTAAAGGTTCTTTTTAATGAAGATATTTGGTTTAGTAGGTGATAAACTACAAAGAAATGAGCATCATTTGCAGGGATTTCTGTTTCCATGACTTTCTAGATTACATAAACGTTACCACACAGGAAGATAATATTGCATTTCAAATGTTTTTCTGAGGGCTGTGGAAGATTGAGTTTGCTCCAGTCATAGCATGAATATTTTATTAAAAAGCCATTAAACACTCATCTTTTCTATCGCACTCGTTTATGCTTTGGAAGGTAGCTGCATCTTTCTTTTCAATGGAACTTCGCAGAGACTTTTAATTAGAAGCTTTTTTTGGCTTCCATAAAACAGCATCTGCCGAAAAGGGTATCAGTTACTCATTCTAAATGTAGTAGGAAGGAGGTGAATGAGGTCAATTTTCAGTAGGATTTGTAAGCTTTGGGCCCATAGTGGAACCTATAGATGTTCAGAAATTTAATCCAAATACATAAACATGTAGGTTCTTGAATAAGATTTGCTGCTGATCTCATGAGTCTCTCAAGTGTAATCATGTCCTACGTGATTTGTGTGATAACCCTGTTCTTAAGAACTGGAGTTCAAGGTATTTTGGATATGGTGAGAGCTTGTAGACTCTACTTCTCTGCTTATCAAACAGGACAAAATTCACTCTTTTCTGAAAATCTACATGTCTATGTGAACTGAGCCTAGATGTTTGGGCTGCTCTAGGATTTTATGATGTTGATTTGCAAGGACAGATTTCAGGCTCAGTTGATTCTAGCATCTTCCCAACACTGAGTGGCAGAAAAGCTCTTTAAAAGTGATCTAGATAGTTCTCTTAGCTTTCCCCATAGGTGCGAAATACATTTTGATAGGTTGCTGAGTGGGACGTGTTGGGATAGGAGGCCCTTCTTTATGATTAGATGACAGTAGGTTTTCTACAGCTCAGAGTTCCAAAAAATTTTTTCATAAATCAGAAAAAATTCCCCTTCCTACCAAAGAGACAATTGAAGGAAGATAGAAAACTAAGTGTGATTGGCCTGGGATTGAACGTTCATTCTATGTTTAGTATTTTACTTCTTGGAAAATTTACTTCATACCTTTAATTTTCCACTATCTCATCTATAAAACATAGGGCCTGATATCTAGCTTATGGAATTGTTGTAATAAGCAAGTGAGAGACAACATATGAAACACCTAATAAATAAGAATCCTCAAAAGCAAAGTGACTTTATTAAAAAATGGAATTTAAAAAAAACTTGGAAGAATTTAATGAGAGAATTATTACAAAGACACACCAAGATTCAGAGAAATGCCCACTGAAATTAAAAAAAATAGCACTGTGATTTTTTTCAATTGAATTTCTAGGCTGTTCCATAGTGTCAGGATAACTAGAAGTGATGAACTGAGCGTACCCTTACCAAACACTTCAGCATGTGACTGAAGTAGAGCAGCATTTTACTCACATATACTTAGAAAAAACTGTGATTACTCCTATGGGCTGGAGAGTCCCTGATAACTTCCAGCCAATTATTTCTATGATACACAGAAATATTTACAAGATGTATCAGTGTTTCAACACTGGGACCAAATACTTGACAAGCACAACTTAAAGAAGGTTTATGCGGCTCATAGTTTGAGGATTCAGTTCATAGCTGACTTATTTCAAGGCAGTGACATCATGGCAGAAGGGCCTGGTGGGCCAAAGACATTCTCTGCATGGCAGGAAAGCAAGAGGAAAGTGGTGTAATGGAAGGGGTCAAGGAGCAGATGCAAACTCTACATTCACACCTGCATGACCCACACAGATACACTAGCGGTGTGCTTTACTAATCCTCTAGGAAGCTCTCATTCTAGGCCAGTTGGTAATTAAGCTTAGCCATCACACTCAAGTCATTGTTAACTTGACATTGTAAGACACTGGTTTGTAAAAAAAGAGAAACAAATTCAAAAAACTTAATAGGAGGGTAAAAATGATTGATACTTGTATATTGTTAATTTTAAATTAGTTATTCAGATTATAAGATACAGGTATTTAATTGTCCTAACAATATTAGCACAAATTTTTCTTTTCAGTAAACTAAGAGAAATTAGTACTATCACTATCTTAACTATTTTGTGTGTGTATATGTGTATACACACACACATTCACACATATATGCTTGTTTTTGTTTTTGCTTTTTCCTTTGTTCTTTTCTCCTTTCCTCATCCATATTTCTCTTCCACAGTTTCTTCCCATTTTAAAATATGTACTGTATTCTTTGGATCTTATTTACTCTTTCAGTTTCTCACAAAAGGGAGACAATGCAGTGTTTGCACATGTTCATCTGGTTTATTTCACTTAAAATTATGGTCTTAACTTGCACTCATTTACCTATAAAAGTCTCCAGTTTATCCTTCTTCATGGCTGACTAGTGCTATATTGTATAAAAGACCACATCTTTTATTATCCATTCCTCAGCTGATGGACATTTGGCTTGTTTTCAAGATCTAACTATTACAAATTGTGCTTCTATAAACATTGCACATATGGTATGATGTTTTCCATTCTTCCAGAAAGAGACCCAGAAGGTGAATACTGGGTCAGTGAGGAACGTTCACACTGAATTCCACAGTGGTTGCACCAGTATATGCTCCCACCAACAGTGGAGGAAGGTTCTTTTTTTCTCACTGCCTCTCCAACTTTGTTATGGGTTGATTTCGTGATAATAGCCATTCTGTCTGGGGTGAGATGGAATGTTAACATTGTTTAATTTTCACCTCTCAAATTACCAATGATTCTGAAAACCATTTTTCATATACTTATTTACTGCTAATTCATCTTCATTTCAGAAGCATGTATTCATTTCAGATGTTCATTTTTGGATTAAATTTGGGAGGGCCGATATTTTTGACTTCTTTTTGACTTATTTTTATGTTCTTGATAGTAATCCTCTGTCTGAGGAACAGCTGGAAAACATTTTTTTCCCACATTGTGGGTTATCTCTCCAGTTGGTGGTTTGTCTTGCTGTGCAAAAGCTTTTTAATAAAATGAGATTCCAACTGATTTTCTGTGACAGTTCCTATGCAATTGAGGTTTTATTCATAAAGTCTTGCCTATGCCAGTGTCTCAAGAGTTTTACCTATTTCATATTTCAGCAGACATAATGTTTCTGTTTTAATATTTAGACTTTTGATTCATTTTCAATTTAGTTTAGTGCATGGTGAAAGATATAGGCCCACTTTTAATTTTTGGCACGTGCAGAGCGAGTTTTCCTTGCACCATTTATTAAAGAGGCTTTCTTCCAGCGAGTGTGTTTGGCATCTCTGTGGTTGAAGTGTCTGTAATTGTTCCTCCATTTTTGTAACCTGTTGATTTCCATGCCTGTTTTTTGTCAGTACCACACTCTTCTTATCACAATAGCTTTATAGTATAACTTCAAGTCAGGGATTGTGGTGCTCCCTGCCTTATCTTGGTTGCTCAGAATTGGTTTTGTTATTTTAGGTCTTTTCTAGTTACAAATGGATTTTAGAATTATTTTCACTAATTTGGTAAGATATGCCGTGGGAATTTTGATTGTAATTGCATTAAATCCGTATAACAGTTTAGGAACTATGGCCATTTTCATAATATTGGTTCTTCCTGCCCAAGAGCAAGGGACATCATTCCATTTTCTGATATCTTCTTCAATCTCCTTTTTCAGAGTGCTGTGGTTTTCAGTGTACCAAAACTTCTTTTTAAAGAATACATAATCTCTAAATGAGCACAATAGCAAGATAGTAATTCCACCTAGCTTGACACAACTATCCTACTTAAAACCAGAACTATAATAATACCTTCAACAAAGTCTCAGCTGTGCCAGTATTGCTTAAAAATCCAAATCATTGCCTCCTCAGAGACTCAAAACAAACTCCTAGTTGTGAAATCTTGAAAACTTTTAAGACAAGTTATACAATTCAAAGGCACGATGGCCTAGGATAAATATTTGTCAAAAGGGAAGAATTGGAGATTAGAAAATAAGAAGACCATAGAAAGCTGAAGGCCTTGCATGGCCGACACGAAGCCCTGTATCTCTATGTTTGGCACTCATGGCACATGGTGATGGTATGAGAGTTATAGGTGGCTTTGGTGGCCCTATCCCTGTGGCCTTGTCAATTGTGGCCTACACTGTCCCTTGAGCTGGCTTGTTCACTGACTGATGCTTTCCTCGTCATCTTTCTTCTCTTATTCTGCTTTCCTCATCTAAATTAGATTTTCTTATGCTCCTTTTCTTGTGCTTTTCTTTCAGATGCTTGAAGTAAGTCTTGGTATTATGAAGTAACTCGATGAAATCTTGTGAATTGCTTCCTCTAGTAATGCTGATGAGCCTTTCCATAATAACTACCCCTAGAAATTTCTTCCTTTTCTGCAAAAGTGGACCAACTTTACTTGGCCAGGCTGGGAAACATTTTGTTTAAATATTTAATTACATGTGAGGCCTCATTCCTGCCTCTATGCATCAAGACACCATGGACTAGGCTGCCAGGATCTGACAAGAACTTTCCTAGCTTGTGTCATCAACTTTTCACCTCTGTGTCTTGCACTGAGCCTTTGCGGCTGTATTCGAATTTGCTGCATTTTCTGTTGTACGAGAAACCTGATCCTATACAATGTACCGTGTGTTTATCTCTGATTTACTTTCTGTGTAGAGTTCTACACTGTCCTAAGGAATAAATTAGATAAACCATAAAGAATTTAACATAGCCTTAATATTCAATAAACAGAATAAAAACATTAATAAAATGTTACTAATTAATGCCATTAGATTTATGATGGACCTTAGTAAAATATGAGCCTATCTGAAGATATGTATCACTGGATCAAAGACAATTTGCTACTGTTAGTTCCATTAACTGAGTACCCAATTAACAATCTATTTTTACACCTTCCTTGATTGACTTGTCCACTATCAATGGCTTACTATGATGCAAAAGTCAGTTCACCTTTTTTCAGTGAAAGTGATCATCAAGATGTTTAAATGCAAATTGAGATTTTGCACTTGTTAGCTGTATGACTCTGAACTTAGTCTGCTACTCTATGGAGTGGGAATAATAAACATGTTTTTCTTTTTCTAGGTTGCTACAAGAATTAATTGAGTGAAAATGAACAACGAAACTCTGTGTCTGATCCAAACAATCATGATATGAAAGTATAGCACTACTACCCTTAGTTCTCTACATTTAGTCCAGGGTTTATCTAACATTTCCTAAGAAAGGAAAATATACATATGTTTTCATGACAGGAAAAACAATCATTAGAACTGGACTTCCATCAACCACGGTGGCCAGTTTTATACTTTGTATACAGTACAGTTTATCTTCTTATTTTCTTTAAGGAAAATGTAGTCTTGAATTTTCATTTTACCCTGAGAAAAAAAGTTCATTAAAAGTGTTAGGCTTCCTGCTCCCTCAAACAAAGGCACAATCAACCCTCCAGTGTGAATCTGAGCATTCATTTCTAGAGGAACTGGGAAAGTAATTCAGTGATCATTAAAATAAAATATATTTTGCTGATGATGTTGGAGAACCGTTACAGTTAGAGTTTCTGATGTCATACTGAATGCATATGAGATTTTGTAAAGTTTTACCAAATCCAAAAGACTCTCAAGTAGAATATGTAAGGATAGTATGTTTTATTCATCTTAAAAATTTGAATATATTACTCATATATAGACTGACTGTTTGCATGGTCCTAAAATTCATGTGCTGAAATGAATTCCCAATGTGATAGCATTTGGAAATGGAGCCTTTGGAAAGTAAATTCTGATTAGAATATGTTTTACACTTGGGGCCTTCATGATAGCATCCATGGTCTTTTAAAGATAAGGGACAAGAGATCCATCTCTCTTATCCATGTGAGGAAACAGTCAGAACTCACTCACTTGCAAACCAGGAAGATGACATCCACAAGATCCTGTATCTGCTAGTACCTTGAGTGTGGGTTTTTCAACCTCCAGAATTGTAAAAAATAAATGTTTGTTGTGAGGTTGCCTGCTATATGGTATTCTGTTATAGAGACTCATTAATTTTACCACTTTCATTTGCTTATAAAGAAAAAAAGCTTTTCTATCAAAGTTAGCTCCAGAACATCTCACTTGGACACTCATACACATAGAACCACACCGATATCACAGCTGACTGCCCTTGAATTTCACAAGCAATTTTCACAACAGGGGGCTAATGTACTTTGCTACACCCTGCCACCATGTATCTTCCTTTCTTCCTTTCTTCTTTATCAACAAAGATCCAGGGATTCAAATTTGCACTTGAACAGGATGTGACAAGATGTGGAAAAGTATAAGATCCATTTGCATCAAGTTGTCACGTTACAATTTTCATGGTTATGAGTTCCTTATAAACTTGCATAACTAAACTGCACATAGCAAACAATGTCTTTTTAAGGTATGCTATCTCAAGAATAGAAAACTTGTTTTGTGGGTATGTATACAAAGGGATCTAACTTTAGGTTCTGTGACAAATTCAGTGTGAAATGAGTTCTAATACCCTAAAGATAATAATGTTGGGAACTTTCTATTGTGAGAGTAATTCATTGAATGGTACTTATAGCTTAATTATACAAATCTTCTCCATTATCAACCTTACCATTATTCAAATTCAACCATGTTGATGGTAATAAGCCAGAAAGGATCATGTGTGGAGCCTGAATAATGTTATTATTTTAGAACCAGGAATCAAACTCAGGAACTTGCGCTTGCCAGGTAGGAGCTTGTGCCACTGAGCTACATTTTTGGCCCCTGAATAATTTTTTACTATAGAAATATAATTAACTGAAATAATTTTACTTTATCATAAGATTTCAGAAGGGAAATTCATAGCTGTTATTGCTTATCCCACAGTGGTGACAGATACTGTTTTAGTCTATTTTCTGTTACTATAACAGAATTCCTGAATTTGAGTAATTTACAAATAAGTTTTCATGGTGATAGGAGACTGCAAGTCCACACTTGGGAGGTGATCTCTTTTGAGGTCCTTGTATTACATCAGAGCATGACATAAAAGTAGAAGGGCAAGTGTACACGTGGGGAAGACACAAAGCAGGAGGGAAGACAGATTTTTGTTTTATTCTCTGGTGAATGAGCCTATTCCTCCAAGAACCAACACACTAATGTTAGGAATATATTATTGCCTCTTACCAATCTAATCAGTTCTTAAAGGCACACTACTCAACACTGCCATGGGACAAAACAAATTTCATCATGAGATTTAGAAGGGAAAAATCATATTTGAATGATAACAGACACTGTTGAATATTCAACCAAATATGACATGCTGGAACAGAGAGATACACTAGATGTAATCTCTTACAGTGGTAAGTATCTGAAAGCTAATTTAATTTCAGTGATGAGACAGATTCAGAAGGTGGGCAATCTTTCTCAAGATCCCAGGGATAGCTCATAGCAAAGATGGGTTCACAGCAAATTCTTATCACTCTAACTTTAGCATTATTAGAGCCCAGCACTCTTTCCATAAAGGTAAATAGCACCATAGTTTATGGAAGAGTATTAACAATGTCATTATTAAAAATTCAAAATCTATTAGAAAAAAACTTAATCTCTTGCAATTTCTCATTACAAATTCTTGCTCTTTGGTTTCCCATGAGCATTTGAAATCTGTTAATACATTTGGGTCCTTCAACTAAGCAAAAAGAATTTCTCCCTATGAACTAACTAGCTAAGCCTACTTAGCCATCTGCCAAGGATGGAAACGGAACCTTTAACTTCCTGTCAGCCATGGCCCACACTTCCTGTCAATCATAGCCCACACTGATTGAATTTTCTGGGGGCAAGACACTGCCCTAGATACCACCAGAGGAAGAAAACTAGAGTTAACTAGAAACCATTTATATTTCCTTATTTTTAGCTCTACCTCTAATGATCCTTGATCAAGAAGACCCAGACTACAAGGCTGTGACACAATCCTTGTTTGTGCAGTAGAAAAGAGAGAAAATGATGAGAAAGAAATTTTCTTTTCAAAAGACAGCTTGGACAGTAATTTTTAACTTAGTGAAACAGAATTCTGACACAAAGATTTGTTCGAGGGTGATTTGTGTGGGAGTGTGAAATTCAGTGTAATTAAGGAGTGAGTAATGAGAAAAACACAGTTGACCTTTTTATTTTATTTTTTTGAGCAATGGAAAAAAATACTGCACCCACCACACTATCGTTACACTTTAAATAATGTTAGAATAACATGGTTGTTTATGAGGGAAGCACAAGTGTTAATATTGAACTTGACCTAAAGATCTGTATGGAACAAGTGAAAGTTTATGAAAAGATTATAATTTCAGAGTGTTGATGGTTGTATGTATTGATAACAGTGAATAAGTGGGCAAGATGAATCTCTTATTGAGAAAAACACATTCCTGGCTCTGGGAGTTGCTCACTGTTCAGAATCTGCTAATGCTGATTGATCTCCATGTGATTCTTGATGTCTTCCAGCCTCCTTTGTGTTTGTGTTGACCATCTGATCATTTCTGACTAGTGGAATGTGAATAAAAGTAGCATGGTTGTTTCCAAGAGAGCTGGCTAATATCCAGTACACTTCCTCTTAACCATCCAACTCTTCCCCTCATGGTTGCAGCTGGTGAGGAAGGCTGTGAGATGGACGGTGGTGGAAGGGGTCCAGATACCCAAATCTCTGCTCAGATGGAGTCATCCAGGAGAGCTCCTTGGCCTGTATTGTGATAGGGACCTTGCCAAAATGCAGGTCAGGAAACTTTTACAGTGTAGTGTTATCAGCCTCTGTGTGTGCTTGTGTAATTCTGATGTAACTCTGCAACATAAATCAAATTCTTCCAGACTGTATAAGGTTAATGTACACACAACCAGACTGTAAAATATTAGTGTATGCTCAGAGAAGGGGACAAAGATACAAAAATTGTATAAATGTGTGTGCCATGTTTGACACTCAGTCTCTCTCCCTAACATGAATATTCTGCAGCAATGTCAGAGTACAAATCAGTAAAAAAAAAAAACAAAAAAAACAACAACAACAACAACAACAAAAACTAAAGAACAACAACAACAAACACTCCTCCAAAAACAAGAAATCCCAAATACTTTATGAAATGGGTAAATGTTTAAGAGTTGGTAGAAAATGAACTTCTAAGCATGAAACTATGCTATGCCTAGCACGTTTCTTTCAAATTTGTTGGAGTTTATATTTCTCACTTTATATGAAGTCAAAATCATTATCATATTCCTTTGTTCACTTGTTTCTCTGACTTTTAAATCAGGAAATAAAGTTAGTTTCAAATTTAAAAATGAAGCTACAACTTGTGAATTGCTATGTAACTAATAACAAATACAGGAAGAGTAAACACCTTCTCAGTATTGTTTTGCACCTACTGCTCCTGTCTTTTTCATATGTTGCCCCATAGGCTAAGGGGACAGAAAGGTCTATTAGTGACTTCTTGTCCACTTGCTCTCCTAGTCATTAGCTCATCTGGTAGACATGGGACTCACAGTGAAGCTTTCTGAGGGCCCTTGGAAAAGATTTTCTTGTTAGGAAGGAGCCATAGATGAAAATAGTTCCTTGATTAGAAATGGAGCACTGAATGCCGGGTCATGTGACAAAGGACTTAAAAGTGGTTTGCTTAATAAAATAAGGTATTTTCTTATACATTAAAAATTCCAAAATACTCAGTACAACTGATTAGAGCCCTGAAACTGAAGGTTAGGTAAGAGGGGAAAAGGGAGTCGAAGGAGTGGGTGGTAAAGAATTCCCCAGGAGGGCAATGGCTTGTGACATGTTAGAAGAGCAATTCTGGACCCCCGTTATTAAATTTCTCCTTGTGTAATAAGGTCTTTTTGTTATTGTATATCTCTAAATATATAACAGACTTGTGCATTTAGGTCTTGCAAATGGATAAAGGAGGGACCTGAGCAAGCCAGAACACCACAAGAGGGAGTGGCGATGTGGCTGGAGCAACTGCTGGAGAGTTGGGGCAGGAGTTATGTAGAAGAGTTGTTCAGGAAATACCCAGAAGAGGGGCCCACTTGTACCCCTGCAATCTCAAAGCTATGCTTGTCTGGGCACCAAATATATCTGAATATAAACAAATGTCAGGGAGTAGAAGGAACATCAGGGCAAAGAGTAGAAACCATATGTTTTGTGCCCGATTGACTTAGTTTGACAACCTGGATTTATTATGTATAATTTTATTTCATTAGGCACTTTATTTCACCTCTCTGGGCTTCAAAAAAATCTTAGTCATTATGGTTCTGTTAATTAACATTCCTTTTAAAATTTTCCTCTTACAGTGTAAGAGATTATATTTATAAAATTTTATATGGCTACAAAGAGCTCTCTTTTATACTTACTCTGCCATACTCAGATCTTGGCAAAAGTGGCTGGATAGGTAAAATGAAAAATTGTGTTGTCATATTCTCACAGGTTATTGGGATGAAAAGTAGCAAACACTTTATAAATGCTGTCAAGATGCGTAGATAAGCCATTATTATTGGAGCAATAAGCACCAATTCAGTATGATAATCCCTGCTTGGTATGATGAATGGATTGTCATAATTTTTTGTTTTGCTTTTTAAACAAATAAGCACACTTTGCCACTATTTAGACAAAATGTGACAAAGTCAACCATACTTCTGGGAAAAATCTGGCTGGTTTTCACCTGACCTTATATTTAGATGACCTTTGGGACCTTGGAAGCTGAGGTACACCATTGTTGCAAACTCTGAGAATGCCTCCTGGCTCACACAGCCTTGCCCTGTCTGGATTTTCAGTCACTTTGCTACCACTCCATCTGGCTCAGGTTTTGGTCAATGTGGGAGCAGAGAGAGAAATCTGTTTGGCTGACTCATGATCCAGGCCTAGCACATGACACAAAACCAACTAAAACCCCTTTATCTGTGGTCTGGTTTCCAACAGAGTGGTACTGAGGGAGGTAGAATCTGGTCTTATTTCTCTTGGCAGCCATGTTCCTTCGGAAGGCAAGGGTCTGGGATTCCTAGTAGTTAGGGAAGAAGAATGAGACATACAGGCAAGGGGGCACTGATTGCTTCCACTTCACCATTCCCTCCCCCAGAAATGTTCTCTGGCCAAACCAAATCCCGAGACTCCTCAAATACCCAGACTACCCAAAGCCAAGAGCAACTCCCACTGCCCTGCCACAACTTACCCTTCCCAAAGGCCTATCCAGAAGATTTACTCAGGAAGCTTAAAAATAGTTGAGTGTGTGGTGACAAGTCTTGTGGATTTCCTTTGTAAAAATATCCTGAGCAAGGAAGTAAACCTTTCAGCAGCTTATTTTTCCACTGCTCTGGGGAGCAGCTTCCATATTCTGCTGCCGTAAGCACTTTGGGATTCTTGTAGATGTGGGGGTGGAGATGTGGGGAGAAGGGCAGGCCTAACTCTAGATTTTGGTACAAGTTGCTTAATGAAAGGAGGATATGTCTCAGTGGGAGAACCAGGTGGGAGATCCTAGGCTAGCAACTTCTAAGATCTAGAGGGACATGATCTGGTCAACCTAACATTTCTTCATAATCTGAATTCAGAAGAAAAAGCAACTCCAAAAATCTGAGTTTTGATGTCAAAGGCTCTCATGGACATTACTCTATCCATCACCCAGCATTGTTCCTGTGAGGCATGATAAAGTTGCATTATTAGCATTTGAGACAACATGTAATGATGCTCCATTTCCATATGCCTCCCCAGATTCTGTTCCTGCTACTAGGAAAGACTTTCTCAATCTGGGACCCACATCACTGTCTGCAGCTTCTATTCAGCCTATTAGTCATGATTCTATCTAGTTCTGAAGCCAGCCTCCATTTGAAACTGCTCCTGATCTAATTTTTGGCATCAAAGCAACAGTTCTTTGCATTTATTATATAGTGGTATTCTCTTTCAGGGTTTATGTTTTATTCATCTTGATTTTTTTTTTTTAGTCTTTTGTAAGATCTGGCAGAGTAACCGGTGTCAAATAAGGTAATGGAACAACCTAAAGGTGAATATTTCCACCAAAAGGAGAGATAGAACTTTCAGTTCTTAGGCAGCTTGAGTTTTAAGCAGTATTTAGGCTGTGGATTTTATGAAATTCCCAGATCTACTCTGACCCATGGTTATTTCTCTTCATAAATGACTCTTTTTGAACTGGTCACAAATGACAGTAAATTCCTTAGAGAAATTTTGAGCTAACAAAGAATGTTAACACTTTCTTTTCATTCCCATCACTTCCTTGAAATAAGGTTCTCCAATGACACGTTTTTAAAAATGAGAAAATCTTTGTCACACAGTAGATAAGAGAAGAGGAGACTGAAGCTGGACTTGTCACCAGGAGTTTTCTCTTTCCACCAACAACTGAAACTACTATAAACTGAGAAAATCCATGTAAATCTCTAATAGTTATTTACGTCAACCTCATTACTACTGTAAAACACAAAAGATATATAGGACTTTGTTTTCCTAAATTCAAGAAGATCATCAAAATCTCACGCTAAAGCAGGAGAAAATAAGATACCTTAGTACTGGATTCATCCTTACTATGACTATGGCATTACTGACCAGTGCTACCCTGGAGAACTACGGCTGGAAGTCAGGGCAGCATGTTGTTTAGAGATTAGGTGCTGGATGCAGAGCCTAGCTCCCCTACCAAGTTGTCTCATAGCCTGGCACATTGTTGATCAATCTTTTTAAGCCTCAGTTTCCTAATCCTTAATGGTTTAGTGTATTAATACCATATAATACATTACATGATTTGTGAGTGTTATGTGTTATGAGCCTGGTACTTATTATCTGTTTCACCTGTGAGAGGCCTGGAGCTCAGAGGTTACCACTTGTTCCTAGCAGAAGTAATGGTTTGAAATCACAATCTTTCTGAATTTAAAATTCTATGGATTTTTTTCCTCTCAGCACAACAAAATGCCCAACTAAAACTTTTTCTCTAAGAGTTCTTGAAGCAATGTTCCATTGAAACTCTGGTAGAGGGTCAGGTAGTTTAAATAATCCATGAGGCACTGATGGGAAGATTGATCATTTGGAGTTCCCTGAGCTTTCCAAGACAGATCTGATACTGAACATTCTACATGAGTCTGGAGGTAGCTTAAATAAAATACCTAGAGGCTTGGGAGGTAGACTGAAAATATTTAGAGCCAGCAAGTCTGGTAGGTTATTATGTACTTGTGAGGGATTTTCAACCTTAAAAGACCTTTTGTAGGCACAGAGTGTTATTACTAGTGTGCAAGTAGATCCTGCTAGTAAAATAGAGGTGCCCAAATTTACCAGCAAGCACATATTTCATCTAGTGGTGATGGTGGAGGTACTGACATTTCCAGCTGTGAGAACAAAGTTAATTTAGCAAATGGGTATTCCTGGGAAGCAAGACCAGGTAAGTGAACCACACCTTGGCATGATATAGAAGTTTGATTTGCAGGAAAAAGCCTCTTTCAGACTTGCAAGGGTCCTCTTCAGAAGGTAAAAGTCTTGGTGGGACACCCAAAGAGAGCGATTATGTTAAATGTTCATAGCTTGAGTTGAATCAAAGTAGGAGAAATATGGTTAGTGCTTAGTCAAAGGGTAAGGCAGGGCCATAAATGGAAGAAAAATGAACCCTAAGCTCAGGGTTGGAAATGATATACAACCAGTCAGGAAAGCTGAGTCCAGGATAGATCTGGAAAGTGGTTCAGAAGGCAGTGATGGATGATGTGAGGGCCTGGGAGCTCTGAGAGCACAGGATGCTTGATGATCGGTATAGGGGTGACCTGGCCTCTGAAAGGCCCTTGGGAGGGACCTTACTTCCGTTTGCCTTTGGAACCTAACATCTTCAGCTGGATGTCTTTTTAAAAAATTATATTCTGAGGGTATATGTGAGAGAGAGGCAGAGGGAGAGTGAGAGAGAAGTCTAGTGTTGGTGGTGGACAATCTAGGTTTGGCCTTTAGTTACTCACCAGTGAGTTCTCTGTGATTCTGAGCAAAGTATCCCTTTTCCTTCTTCATCAGGAAAGCGAGGCATGAGCCCCAAATGTTCCCTTCAGTTTTCTTCCAGTGTCAATTTTCCAAAATTTGTAGAACTAGGAATCTTCTGTGTTTATTACTTCTGCAGGACCCAAGGATTTCCTGGGATATTTTAAGGGCCAGTTCAGTAGATCTGGGGATACTTATAAGTGGGGCTTTATTCAAAAGAACACTTTTTACCTCTTTAAAGGAT
Organism: Cavia porcellus; assembly: GCF_034190915.1. Classification (NCBI taxonomy): domain Eukaryota; kingdom Metazoa; phylum Chordata; class Mammalia; order Rodentia; family Caviidae; genus Cavia; species Cavia porcellus. The sequence goes on along the minus strand of NW_026947484.1, from coordinate 172,754,285 downwards.
TTTTTGAAATATCACAATGTTAACCCATGGGAAGAAAATGATGCAGAATCACGCATTGTATATATAGTTTATCTCCTTTGTTGAATTTAATTTTGAATGAGTTTTTAATTCTTTAAAAAATTTTAAGGCATGTTACAAAGGTTAATTTTGCTATAAGTAATACTTGGTTTATTGTTTTATTAATACTAACTCTAATAATATGTATGAGACAAAACGGAGTTCATGAAATTTAGTTATTTCCATATTTTAAAGTGGCCATGAAAAGCCTGTGAACTAGGCCTTTTCTCTTTATTATCTTTTATTGTTATGTTAAATAGCTTCTTTATTTTCTTTACAATTATAAAATGAATAAATGTTGAGTATTGTACCATGTTAATAACATTTAACTTTTCTCCCATTCTATTTTGATCATTTTTGCAGGTTGCTTGACTTTTGATGCCTCTTCTTTCACATTTAATAGAAAATAACCTGCATAGGGAATAATTTGGAATTAAATTTACCAACATATTTCAGGAAAAATTGTTTCGAGCCAGCAGCTATTTTTTAAGTTCATATAGTGCCAAGACCTGGACTTCATTCTTGGAATAGATACAAGAATCAGAATTTAATCTTCATGCCAAGGAGCCTTAGGTAATAGAGAGAGAGATAGGCAAGCAAACATAAATATTTTAAATATAATCTGAGAAATCTTGAGTGTGGTAAATTATAGGATGCTGCAGAGGCAAGGATGAAACATTTCTGGCCTAGATGACTGGAATTAGGGAAGCCTCTTCATAGGGGATGTAGAGCTTCAGTCCACTAGAGTCAGAGTTTATGGAGCTGAAGAGTGCATGTAAGGGAATAGAAATTTTGTGTTATAAGAGATAAAAAGTGAAATCTGGGGATTAACAAGAGATGTGGTCTATTATGACAGGGTGGGCAAACTCTTCATTCTTTGAGAGACATTAAAAAATTTTATAGAAAGAAGTGATAAAAGCAGACACACACTTTACAAAGATCTTTCTGGCTTCAGCGTAGAGAGTTAATAGATTGGCCAAATAAGAGCAGAGACTTGGTAAGAGGTTATTTCAAAAGTTCACCTGAGAACTGGTGGTGGTTCTACTGGGGAGATAGCAGTGAGGAAGAAGAGCATCTGTGCAGTCCATATTTATTGGTGAAATCAGCAAGATTAGTCACTGGTGGCATCTAGGTGGTGAAAGAGATAGTCATCCCCAAGAGTCTGATTGGAGCACAGTGTGGTTGGTGGAACTATTCCTTGATATTGAAATAGGGAAGAGGTGGGAGATCTGTCGTGATATGTCCAGGAGAAGTTTTCCCAGGGATTCCTGGGCACTGTGGCTTCTGACATACCTAACTAAAAAATGACCAAGTCACTCTTGCTTGATTTTATTCTCTTCAGTTCTAATATGAGGGTACCAGCCTCAGAGTGTTTCCACATGTGTGTTTGTGGTCTCAAAATTGAAGACACTGATTCTGCAAGTCTGATATACAGCCAATAAAGCCACATTTTCAGAAGTTTCCTGGGTTACAGCTACCCAATATTTTGGAGGCCTGTGGATTGAGAAATCTCTGAACATACTTACAGTATAGACATCTCTGCACTTGGTCCCTAACTTTCTCTCTTTACTGCTGATTCATAAGTTGCAAGCTGTCAGCCCTTGTGGCCTCCAGAATTACTACCACTGAATGCCAGACAAATGGTGTTTCACTTGCTCCCACCATCCTCTGTCTTTCCCTCCATACCCTCCCCAAGAGATCTGGCAATCACAAGAAGCTAAGATGATTGCCCTTTAAGAAATTGGTGCATTAAAGAAATTCCCTGTTGTGTTTTTCCCCCCTCCAAATGACATGGAGTTATTCTCGTACCAGGGTGCTCTATAATAAACCAGTTCTGTAGTTCATAGGGCTGGAGGTATTTTTCTTTCCCAAGTGTGGTGGTCAATGCTATAGAAATCCATCTCTAAACTCAGAGTTTCAATAGATGGGATACGTACAGGGATTGCCCCCCCCCCCCAGTTATGTTAGGAGAACACATTATCTACTTACCCTCTCTCTGGATATTTTCTCTGATCCCACTTCCTGCTACAGATGAGCTCAGCAGACACTGTGTGCAGACACATGGAAAAAAAAACATCCAGTACATCTGCAAAATCCATCAGGGCTAGGCTGTCAATAGGGAGGCTTTAGGTGTTACTTCTTGCAGTTCGCAAGCATCATTAATTGTACTGAGACCTCCAGGCTGCAAGAAGAAGGGGATCCCCTTACACCACAGAGAGCTTTTGGCTGGAGAGAGGTAGCACAGGTCTTCCCCTCACAGCAGAGCTGTGATCAATTCTTGGCGTGCAAACACGAAAGGGATGTGGAAATGTAGCGGGAACTGCAAAGTTCTGGAATGAAAGACTTCTGTGCCAAGATGAAAGGCAGCAGACTTACTTGCCTAGAGGGATTGTGGGAAGGCTTAGTTGTAACTTCCCAGTCTAAAGTGAGTTCTTATACCTCCAATGAGGTAAGTCCACTGATGGACCCAAGGTTTTCTGCACTGGACTTTTCTTGTTTATCTTTTATTCTTTCCATGGTGGGATGAAGTTAGAGACAGCTTCCCTTGGAGGCCATTCAAACAATACATTAATGGCAGACTGTGTAACTTTAGATGAAATATTTAGATGACACATTTTAAGTGCTCAGTTACAATTTTCCTTCAATAATGGTGGCTAAAATTCTGACCATATGGGAATGTTTTGGGAGATACAAGCGAAAGTTATTTAATATACATTATATATATATATATATATATATATACACACATATATACATATCTCAGATCCTGATACGTTTTTAAAATGTTTGTTAAATGAAAGAGTAATTGAAGCTATAGAAAGCATTTAGATAGATCATAGAAGATAGGTATACGGTATGATTTGAGGTCACAATTGCCTTAGAGAGTGCAGACTTGAAAAGGCTGAGCAGACAAGTAAGATTCAGATTAAATGGATGAGGAGATTTTCTGTACTCTTTGAAGAAGTTTAGCTCTGTAGTTTGTGGTAATGGTGCTGTGGTCATGTGTAGTGTGTGTGTGTGTGTGTGCGTGCAATACATGCAAATGTTCATGTGCATGTGTTCATGACGTTTAATACCTACTAACACACACACACATACATATATATATATATTCTAAAAATATGGATGCAATGGACTTAATTCTGATTTTTCATTTTCCTGAAATAGTACATGTGTGAAGCATACCGACAGTGATTAATGCTTTCTATAATCTGAGAAAAATAAAGAGAACAAAGAAGTGAACACTAAATAAAAACCAAATATTATACTCCCTCCCTTTTGCTACTTATGTGCCAGTAGAAGAGATATTTTTTTTCTCTGAGAAGCCTTCCCATAACTACAATTCAAGGGACTTTTTTAACCATTCAACTTATTTATGTACAAAATATAGACCATTAGAGACAACCATGAAATTGTTTTCTTCTACTCTGCCTGTTACCTACACTTCCCTAGAAGCAACTGCCAACATCACTTGGCTTGGTATTATTGTAGCCCCAGGCTCTATGCTTATGAGATGCAACCTCAAATAATATATGAATTTCTTATTAGTATCAGTTTACAGATGGATTTCACACTGCCTGTTAGCAACTTGTTTCCTACCCTTTTACATGCAGAATTGCAGTTTTTGAGATCTAGCTGTATGTTTACACATAGATTTATTAGTTCCTTTTGATTTTTGTTAAGAAGCAAGTTGAGTAAATGAATATGCCATAATTTATTTTCCCGTTCTAAGTTGAAGGACATGACAGTTGTTTCCAATTTTTCCCTGTTGCAAACAAACAATGTGAGATGAATGTACTGGATTCCTTGGTGCTGATGGGTGACGCTTCTTTGAAGTGGAATTCTGAGTCACTGGTATGCACATGTTAAGTCTGTGTACAGCCAAAATGCACTCCAAAGTGATTGTACTAGTTTACACTCCCACCAACAGGGTCTGGAGTACATTTTTCTCATGTCTTTTATAACAGATGCTATTGACAGTCTTCAAAGCACGCCAAGTTGCTTGGTGTGGAATGGTGTCTCACTGCCGTTTTGATTTGCATTTCTTCTTCCTGGTTAAGTTAATAATTCTTTCAGATGCTCATGGACACTTCTGAAATGCCTATTTCCATTATTTGTCAACTTTTAAATTACATTGTTGGATTGCGTAAGTCTGAAGTTTAATCTAGTTGGTTTCATACAATACACATATCTTTTTGATGTCTGCCATTTTTCTTCAGTGTGTGTCATAGTTTGTTTTGTACTGAAGAACATTTAAAATTTGATGTAGGTTAGTATTATCAATGTTTTCCTATCAATTACTGATTTACTGATTGTGTGTATGTATGTGTGTGAGACAGAGAATTAGAGGGGAGAGAGACTGAGTGACTGGGGCTTGAGTCTGAGAGAGTTTCATCACTGACTGGCATCCCTAGCTTTTGCTTTTTAAAAAATAATCATGTTTTATTTTGAATCTTAAAGTTGCCCAGAGTGGATTAAAATGTGTAATTTCCAGGCCTTAGCCTTCTGAGTAGCTGCTCCTGAGTAGCTGCGATTATAAATGTGTGCGAGCATGTCTGTTTCAGTTCTTTAATTTTATTTTTAAAATCTGAGCTAAGACCACACGAAATTTCCCAGGCTGGAATTGAACTTTCAGTCTTCCTGCTTCAGCCTCAGGTGTGCTTTAACTATGCCAATATGCCCAATTTAAACTCCCGGTTTCTGAAATGAAACAAAACTACTGACCTTTCCCAAAGTTCTGCTTCTTCAACTCAAATATTATCCTAGGTTGGAAAACAGTTCAGTTGTAAAGCATTTGCCTAGTATATGTAAACTTCTTGGTTCAATCTTCAGGGTAAGAAAAGAATTATCCTACATTCTCTCTAATGTAAAAACAGCCATTTATAATTTCACTTCATTATTGTTGTTATGAAATGGGTTACAAATGGAAAGGAATAACTTTTATATTTTCTTTTCTTTCCCTCTGATTAAAACATCACTTGCATCGAGATAACTGTCTCTTGGTTCAAATTTCCCTCTATTTCAATTTCTATTGTTTTCCAATATGTCATAATAGATTGACAATTAAATACCATCTCCTATTTTTATCCCCCCTCAATCTAGGTAGCTAATCTTTGCTGTCTACTTATATAGATAGATGTATAGATTTTGGGGGGCAAAATTTTGTTGAGACTTTATCTGAAATCTCATTAATCATTTGGGTCATTATAATGACTTTGTTATCTTAAATACCTCCTCCAATAAAAACAGTACAGTTTTCTGCATATTTCATTTTCTTCTATGTGTATTAAGAAAATGAACCATTTTTGCTTATAAATTTTCACATGTAAATATTTTAAGATTTATTCACTTTTTTCTTATTATTTTTAAACTGGTACATAAAAACCTAAAAGTTGTTCATATTAGTAAGGCATTACGTGATATTGTCATTCACATATACAGTGCATATAATCAGGTTAAACTATCTTCTCAAGCATTTATTGCTTCTATATGGCAAAAACATTCAAAGTCCTTTCATATAACCAGTAAGATATATAACACATAATCGATATTCAGCTTTTATTGTTACTAGTACATGTTTGCAGTACATAATGATTACATTCCTTGTGGGGAGCAGGTACATTTATATGAGATGTCTTAATTCTTTTTCCATTGCCTTCTCTTCCTTTCTCATTTCTTTCACTCTTCCTCTTGATTTCCTTTCTTTTGTAAAAGATCTATCTTTCTTTTTCCTCTTATAACGCATACTTGTTACAGTCACTGTACTTTGAAATAGCATACTGTATTTTCTACTCCTATCTAACTATAGTTGGGTATCCACTTATAGCCTTTCCTTGCCCCGCCTACTTGTTACTTTTCTCAGCATCTGGTAACTATGATTCTGCTCTCAACTTCTGGAGAAGAAACTATGTCTCACATATCATGAGATCAAGCAGTACTTACCTTTCTGTGCCTAGCGTACATCACTTGACATAATGGTTTCAGTTACGTTCATGTTAAGGCAAGCAATAGAATTTCATTCTTTTTTTTAGAGAAAAAAATCAAAACAGAAAAAAAGGGTAGAAATAATACAGAATTTCAAACAAAATAACAATAAGAAATGACTCAGAATTTCATTCTTTTTATAGCTGAACAGTGTATTAGTGTGTGCATGTACCATATTTTCTTTGTCTATTCATAAGATGGTGGCCCTTAGGTTGTTTTCACTTACTGACTATTATGAATAGAATTGCACAAACATCTTGATATAATGGTATCATTTCCTCTAAATACATACCATGGACCGAGACTAATGGATTGCATGGTAAATAAATTTGTAATTTTTAATGGTTTCCCAACTGGTTTCCAGAATGGCTACACTAACCTACCTGCCGATCGACAGTGTGTACAGCTTCACTTCTCTCCACATCTTCAGCAGTAGGTGTTATCATTAGCTGTTTTGGTAATAATCATTCTAACTGGGATAAGGTAATACCATAATGTTGTTTTGATTTCTATTTATCTGATGAACATTTTATTTTAGCTTTTATGACAATACTTAAGTTGTATTCTTGCTGATAAACATGGATTTTTAAAATATTTAATACTAGGGTCTCATGGTTACTCAATTAATTTATTTGTAGATTTCCTTTATAATGAAAATTTTCAATTTTTACCCTTAGTTTTTTGTATTATTATATAGAATATTTAGTTGACAATTAATCATGATTGTGGAGAGCATACTAGTATCACTTCCTGACTTTAATAGAAATTCTTTGAAAGCTTCACCATCAGGCATAGTGGCAGTAAGCTTCTCATTATCAAAGAAAGTGTCCTGTCATAGCTAATTAAAGAGATTTCTCATAATGAATGCTAATTTTCTTACCTAATATTATGTGTCAAATAAGACCCTCATACATTTTCTATTTTAATTTGCTCATGTTGAATTATGATGTGTTAATAGATTTTGTAGAGATTCTCAGTGATGATCCTAGCCGGCCAAATTTTTTAGTGTTAGTATAGGACAAGGCATACTATTATTTCTATTTTTATCTATGTTATTTACAATTAAGATTTTGTGCAGCCTTTATCATGCTTTTGCATTTTTGCAGGTGTCTGCCAATAGTGTCTTTTCTGATCAATATACTTCTAAATTACAGTTGATTAGATTGTTACTACAGTACACAAAGATATTTCACCTGTTATTGTCCCCATACATCATATTCCATCTTGGATGCACTCTAGTCATGTTATGGTGTGTAAACGTCTTTGTAAAATAACTGGCACTATGTGTACCATATTTTTTTCTGATATGTACTTGCTGGTTCCAATTGTTCTGTCAGAGAAGCAACTAGGATTCTGAAATTAAGAAAAAAAATCTAGAAATACATCATTTATTCTTCCCATCTAAGTAATGCCTCATAGTGAAATTTCCATATAAATCAAGGACACATACACTACTTCCTACAATAATAATTTATTAATGATTATTAATGAAATCAGTAATTATGTGTGTGACACTATGTAAACACCACATTATGTTATTTAATGGTTATAAAAGTTATGCGGGTTAGAGGATATTACTTTCAGGTTAGAGGTATGAAAACTTGGGTTTTGCGGATATAAGAAACTTGCTTTCGGGTGCATAGGTGGTAAAGTAGCAATTTTCACCCAGTTTGCTCTGACTCCAAAACACTTCAGCACTGAGCTACGTGGTGTTTACACCAAGGTCTCAGGATCCTAATGCCAGAAACTATGACTGCATTCCAGCCCATAGCAAAGTTTAATCCAACATTAAACGTTGGTTAGCGTATGTCTTACATCTTAATTCTCTCTGCTTAGCAAACTCTGTTCTAAGACATAACAGTTTGCTTCTTTTGTTTTGCCTTATTTATGTCTCCTATTCTTTTTTTTTTTTTTTTTTTTTTAATGTGGTACTGGAGATTGAATCCAGAGCTATGTTCCCAGAACTTCTTTATTTTTGTATTTTTTTTTAATTTTATTTTGTGACAGGGTCTTATTGAGTTGCCAAGTTTGTGAATTTAACTTAAGACCCTTCTGCTTTGACTGCTGAGAGTTCTGGGATCAAAGGTGTGTACTACCATGCCTTGTTTTTTTTTTTTTTTTTTTTTTTTTATTCTTAAATCTTATACTGCATCAAAGAAACATCTCTTGCTTTGGCATCCTATTTCTTTTACTTCAAATTCCCTATGCTCACTATTGTCATTTTACAATTATGCTTCTCAATATTTATTGACATTTTAAACTTTTACATTAGGAAAAAAATAGTGTCTAAAATACATTTGAAATGAGAAAGAGAAAAATTGCTTGCAGCAGACTATTGTGTCTCCAATCTGGGAAGCTGATGCCCTGGGGTCCTGGGTAGTGACTTAAGCTGATTGGTGGTCAACAGTCTTGTGAACTAATCTGCATATTTTCTTATCCTGAGTTTTTCCAACAGGCAATGTGCCTCAGCTTTGCCAATGAGTTTCTTTGGCTGGCCAAACATAATACAGAGCAAAAGGACCAAGTTGCTTTCAGTGGTAAATGTTTTTCTGTTTCTGTAACCTGTTTGCTTTAGCTTTCTGTTCCTTAATGATGTCTAATTGAAATCTTTGCTTAATGAAATCAAGGCAGTCCCTTGCCTTGGTCAAGGACTTGGTGTTACTGCCAAAATATATGAATAACAAGACAGCAATTTCTGCAGAAAGGGAAAATTTGAAAGGGTATTGAATGTCACTAGGAAAGTATTATTTATGGAATGTATTTTTCTTTTACCTTTTAAATGTTTAATTTGGGACTAAAGTGATGTTTGTTTCTGTGATAATGATTCTATTTTATGGCCTTTAAATATCCTTGAAAACCAAACACCAGCTAATACATTTAGATTCCCATTGGTTGAAGTTCAGGACTTTTGATTTTGTATAAAATTTTCTTGTAGGTGTACACCTAGAAAGCAGCAATTGTGTTGTTATATTTTCTCCTTCCTTTGCATCTCAGCTTAAGTGACATGACTCTGTGCATTTTTCTTAATTTCCAAATTTTCAATGTATGGTCAACATCCACACATCAAGAACATTTATATTTGAAAAGTTCCAGGGGGTGGTGCTGGCATTTGACCAGGTACAATTTGACTCACTGCAGTTTGAGGAAATATGAATTTTGAAGTTGGGTAGAAGTTTGTTTAGACTCTGGGGCAGATATTTATTGGGTGGTCTAGATATCTTAATTTTTCTCTTTCTATAATATGATAATGTTCAAAGTAAATGATGATAATTTGTCCTATCTCATTTGCATGTCAGGAGAATTCAGTGAGATCACACATAAATTAGATTTGTTGCACAGGAGAAGAAATCATTACCCATAATTTTCTCATCCTTTGAGTTTATCTCCACTATCACAAGTACATGTCAAGAATAGGGCTTATATAAAGATGAGTTTATTTTTCCATAACGCTAAGCATGCAACCTACGGGCTTTTCAACAGAGGGATTTATGTCATCATCTGGCATGCTTACTTTTGACACTTAGCCAAAGCAGTTGGTTTTATTTGAGTTAACTTTATAAAGTGTCAGTTTGTTTCACCAAGGGGAGTATTCCTCAAATGTATTTAATGGTATTTAAAAATTAAATCTTATTTTATACGTATCTGGAGAACTCGATACTTAAGTCACATGCTTAACCATTTTTTGTGAGGTAAAGAATTCTGGAGCCAAGGAGTGGTTAAGAGAGTGGCTAGAGTTCTGGTCTAGAATGAGCAGCCCTAGCTACAATCTCAAACACTGAATAAAAACTCAAACAAATAAAAAATAGAACTATAGGATACTTTAGGAAAATGAATGCTCTTTTTGCTAGTTAACATGTTTATGTTCACATATTGTGCATTTTAAAGAGCAATCAAATCCTTATACATAGAGTACTCTGACCTTTAAAATTATATTTTTATTAGTATATATTTATTTTTGTTTGTGTCTGTGTGCCAGGAATTGAGTCCAAAGACTTGTACATGCTAAGTGAGATTCCTATCACTGAACTACACCCTTAGTCTCTCTATAAAATCTCATAATTCCACTAAATCTTGGAAGCAAACTACATGTTAACAGCAGACAAATGGGTAAGAAAATATCATATTTATATAAAATGCAGTATTACTCTGGCATAAAGAATAAACTTCATTTATTGAAAAATGGATGCACCTTCAGACCATAGTATTAAATGAAATAAATCAGACTCATAAGTTTAAATATGACACGGTTTCTTTTATATAAGAACCCAAAATATAAATAAAGAGCAAAAGCAAAATTAAATAGGATAAAAGAAGATTTTTTTAACAAAAGGGAAGAGGATTATGAGAAGGAGGAAAGAGGAAAAGAGGGGAGTGTTATGTACCAGTTTCAACTCCCCAAAAGGAATATAATCAGTATGCACTACAAAATGCACTAATAAAAATTTAAAAAATAATAAGGAGTATTTCCTGCTGAAACCAAGAATGATGTGTTTTTGTAGCATTTCTCTACATTTATTTCTGAATTAATACAGAAATACATTGATACATACTTGCATTCTCCACACTCTAGAATTTTATTTTAGGATACCTCAAAGAGACAAAGGAAAACTAGAAGAAAACTGGTAATTATTGAACATCTTCATGCAGAAATTTTGGTAAAGATTTGATAACGTACTATACTCATACCTCTTGGCAATGCTTTAAAAATGTTTTCATTTATTGTTGGAAAAGCAAGGTAACATATGCATGGCAATTTGGCTAGAAGAATACCAAAGCCAAGATATAAAATCACATCTCGTAGTTGTCAGATTCTTTATTAATTCCAGCAATTATTCTTTCTTGAGAACACTAAAACTATTTAGGCAGTCAGTACATTTAAGATGTGTGCAGTGTTCACACTACTTTTTTGCCTATTTCAATATATCTTACTAAATTTTTGAGGTTTCAGTTTTCATTTTCCAATAGAAAATGAAATCTATAGAATTAAACCTACAATCTTCTGAGACTAGCTTCAGTGTTTAGAAGGAGTTAACATTCTCTCTCTCTCTTTTTTTTTATAGAAGATGAAACATAGACTGTGGCTCGAAACCACAAAGCTGAGTATTTATTAAACACACCAATTTCCCTTTCATCTTGTTGGCCAGTGTTCTCAACTATAATCTAATTTCCTCTAAAATTTTCCATAGAGTAGAATAGTGGTTCCAAATCCTAAAATGCTGAAGGCATCATTTAAAGACCAATGATGAGCTTCTGTGAACTCATCTCAGAACTAGTAATAAGTGGAGAAAACCTATAGGGAGGTTTCAAGTCTCACTAAATGATCTGCTATTTGCAATCAAGTACTTTCTGAGGGTAACTGGGACATTCTAGATGACTTTTAAGGACTATGTTTTATTTGTAAGAATCTGATACTCTGTTCCATTCTAGAACTCACAATGTAGTGCTTCTCATTCTGGACATCCATTTGGTAAGTACATGGTACAGATTATAAGTAGGCAGGAAAATAGTGAAGATGTCTTAATGTGTTACTCTGCCTATACCTCATTCAACTTGAATTTGCCAAAAGCTCATTTCATCCTAGACTCTCATGTCATACAATTAACTTGATAAGGATTGGCCTTAACTAAAACAGAAGCTAAAGGTAATATATAAACATGTTCATGATAATATTTTATGATTGTTACCATAGTACAGGTAGTTATAGAGTACATACATAAAAATATGAAAGGAAAAATGTTAACAAGTGAAGTTTGTTAGATGACAGTAAAAATCATTATAACTATCAGCATTCATTGATCTCTTAATGCTAATTGAGGAATTATGATCTGCATGTCAAATATTTTTACTAGTGCATACCAGTTATACAGAATAGTGGGTTTGATTTTAGCATATCCATATATGCATAGAACATATCATAATAATTTCATATAATAACTCCCTAACATGAGTTATTTGAACTGTACATCACCAGATTTGAAGTGTTATCTAGTACCAAGAAGTTCATTCTAACAGTGTTCTTTACTGGCAAAGAAGAACCCAATCTCTGGAACTTAATCTCTTCAAACTGATTTCTTATGAATAGAATGACAAAGAATCTTTCCTTCCACCTTTAATTCTTTTCTCTTTCTTCTATCCCTTTTCTCCTCTTCATTTTTCTTCCTCCCTTCTTTTTTTAAAATCTTTCCTTCCCTGTCTTGAACTTCTGTAATATTAATTTTTTCCCATCTAGTGCATTATTCTCTTTATGCATCTTGATTTCATTAATCCATGTTTTAATTATCAAATGTATGCATTTTTCTGGGAATAGAATGTATAGAAATGAACATAGGTTCTGACCTCCTGATGCTCATGGTCCAGTGGAAATATATGCATGTGTATGATTATGATATAGCACAAAAGGTGTTATGGTAAATATCTGCACCACAGTTTCTGTAGAAACTTTGGAGCAAGTCACAAGCTATGGACAGAATGACTGTGTTGAAACTCTAACCCTAACTGCCAGTGGGACTGTATAATCAGAGTCTTTGGTCACAAGAGTTTGGAGCCTTTCTGTTTGGCTTAGTCTCTGTATATGAAAAGATCTAAGGAATCTTAAAGTTCCCTGTCTCTGCTCTCTGCCATGCGAGGATGCAATGAGAACATAACTCCGAAAACCAGGAAGAGGGCCTTCACCAGACACGGAATGTGCTGCCACCTTAATCTTGGATGCCTCGCCCTCCAGAACTGCAGGAAATAAAGGCTTGTTGTTTAACCCATGCAGTCTATGGCAATTCATTACAGCAGCCTAATCACGCAAAGACGCGATGCGTGCACCTCCAAAAAACTCACCGCTGAGGTTTACAAAGCTGGATCCTCAGACTGAGTCATTCGCAGTCTCAGATGAGTCATGTTGGCTCCCTGCTCCATCTTACTGTAGAACAAAAGAAAACCCCAGTTTAAATGAACGTAGTCTCAACAAATTAAGAAAGTGTTATCTTTAGAGCATTGAATCATGGGGAAAAAATACCCTGAATTTTACATATACAGTGTCATTTAATCATCATCACAATCCTTTCAGAAGAAAAGCCCCACTTCCCCCTAAATTGACTGATTTCCAGAAGAATCTGAATGTTGGTCACAGGGAGACACTATTTTTGGCCTTATGTTTCCTTATGGAGCAATGTACAGAAGAGAGAGCAAGTCTGAGTAAGAGTTTGTCTGCTCTGTAAAGTTTCTTAGTGCACTTACAGGAAATGTGGGAAGGTATATTTCCTGTGGTCTATGTAGGAAGTCTAAGAACTTTTGTTTTCCCTATACTGATTTGAGAACTGGAAGATATATTTGCCTTAGCATCTATATATGTTGAAGTTTTGCCTGGCACAAACTATAGGTAGATTCTAAATTGACCTTTGTCTTAGCCACTTTCTTGTCACTGGAACACATTACCCAACACCTACCACTTACAGGAGAGGAGAGGTTTATTTTGGCTAACATTTTCAACCCACCATCCTCTGGTTTCAAGGCAAAACAGGTTGGCAAGAAGGGATAATCCGGAAATCTGTCCACATCCTGACCACTGCAAAGCAGAGAAGAATCATGTAGGAAGATATCTCCTCCCAGGTTATACTCACAGTAACTACCTCTTCCCATTAGGTTCCACTTTCTAACACTTTTAGTTATAGTATACCCATGATTCAATCTCTTTCCAAAAGCCCCACCTCTGCATGTATGAGCTGTAGGGGAGTATCTAGATATAAGCTGTAACACAGACTGCAGACTCAGCTCTCAGCCACTTTTAGCTCCTACTGGGATGATTTTATCTCTGATACTCTCTCATGGAAGTGTAGATTTTTGACAAATGAAGTTAGATCAATTGTATATCCAAGTGGAAAATGACAAATTAAACTTTATCTCACAATTTATACAGAAGTTGGGTGGAAATGACTTGTAGATTTAAGTGTAGTAACTCAAATAATAAAAATTTTAGGAGAAAATTTAGGAATAAAATCTTTACCACCTGAACTGGAAAAAAGAAATGCTCAGAAAAGAGACAGAAATGATGAAGTCTGAAAGAAAAAATTAATACACTTTACCAAGTTAAAACATTTCTTCTCTTCATAAATATTAATATATACCATAAGAGTAGCCTATATTTAGTGGTATCTTGGTTCATGAACTTAATTTGTTATGGGATTCTGGAAAAGATGGTCACAGCCCTCCTCATCATTCAATGCAGAGTTCACAAACAAAAACAAACTTTTGTCAAATACTTCTCTTTGCAAAACAAGTTGTAAACAAAAGTGTTCCTGAACTGAGATACTAGTGAGAGTAAAAATAATTGGAATACAATTGACAAAGGACTTGCATTGCATATTAAGACATTTTACAGCTGAAAAATGTGAGATAAAAAGCTCAGTGAAAATTTTCAAAGTATTTAACAGATATTTTGCAAAAAAGCCACAAATTCTCATAAGTTTATGAAACTATGTTCAACATCATTATATATCATGGAAATACAAATTAAAACTACACTAAGACAATGAACAACCACTATAAAAAACTGACATCAAGTTTTGGTGAGAATGGCAACAAACAAAAATTTCAATGATGCCGGTGAAAATGCATAGTAATTTGCAAAACAGGCTGACAATTTTTAAAAGTGTTTTATCATTTACCTGATATTTTAGTGCTATAAATATATTCAAGACTAATCTTTAAAATGTAAATTTTTAAATATGTTTTTGCAGCACATAATGAACTTAAACGTACACACTTATCATATGATCCAGCAATTCTTCTACTAGGCATATGTCTTACAGAGATGTAACCACATGCCCCATGCAGATTTGTTTTTGAATGGTAAGAGAAGTATTTTCATAATAATCCCCAATGGGAAATGACCTAAATATCCATTGACATATTACAGATTAATGGATAACAAAATGGTGGTATATCACACAATAGAATATTATGTGCTATAAAATGAACGAAGTACTGGTATACACAATATGAATGCATCTTGAAATCATTGTATTAACAGAGAGGAGCCAGACTCAGAAAGTTGCACATTATATAATTCAAATGTTATGAAATGCAAGAATAGGCAAAACTATAGTGAAAGAAACTGATAACCTATTGATAGGAGATCACAGAGGACTAAGAATTTCCTGCCAAGGGAACACAAATATATTTTATACAGTGATACAAATGTTCTGTATATTATGATTATAATGGTGGCTATGAATCTATGTTTGTCAAAATATATTGAAATATGTATTTAATATATGGTGGTAATTATCTGAATGTATACATTTATCAAAGCTTATGGTAGTATGTAGTTAATGGTAATTTTAACACATGTAAATTATATGTAAAACTGACTCAAAAAAGCTGACTTTTAAAAGTCATCTATGCATCAAATCATACAAGTTTGTAACACTGCACAGCTAATAGAAAAAAAGTTGTAACTTAAAAATAGATTGTACTTTCAACAAATATAGAATTATTGCTTGCTGTATACTATAGGTTCAGCTGGTATTTGACACAATGTTGTGAACTAGATAGTGGTTAGGATGGATAAGTAAACAGACAAACAAACTGACATTGGTGTAACCAGCATGGTACAGATAATCACAAGGTGCTATGGATGTTCAGAGAAGGGGAACTTACCCTAGCCTGGAGGTTAGGAAAGGAAATATCAGGATGAATATCAGAGGGAAAAATGAAAGGTGAGAAAATGAGGATGGATAGGAAGGACATTATCTAAATGGAGGGTGACTGGAATTAAACATATACCTGGGAAACAATTTAGTAATTGTTCCACATGGGAAGTAAGGAAAAAAAAAGCACAAAGATGCTACTTTTTGGTGGCAATATTTACTGAAATTAAAATATAGGAGCAAGGTTGATGAGAGTAAAATGAGTCATAATTACGGAATATAACGAGACATCTCAGGGAAGTCAGTAGAGGGTCACAGAATATAGAAGTCTGGAATAGAAAAACTGCGCTGAGATTGAGATGCAGGTTTAGGAGGTGTGAACACACTAGAGTCATTACAAAATAACAAACAGGGGCTGATACCAAACACTGGCTGTTTTAGCTCAGCGGCATAAGCACCTTCCTTGCAAGCAGGCAGTCGTGAGTTCGATCCCTGGTACCGATAAAAATGAAAAAGACCAAAAAAAAAAAAAAGTTACAAACAAACAAAAAATGATTTCAACAAGAGATCCAGGAAAACATGAAACAATTTGATCCTAGATGAGAAGCGTGATGAATAGTTTTATAGCTTAGAGAATAACTAGAAGAATATGACATCTCAGAAGTCAAGGTAAGAGCAGTTTTGCAGGTACAACAACATGAAATTTCAGAGATGTCCACTAAGGTAAAGGTGAAAAATGCCTGTGGAGTCTGGCAGGGGAGGAGGTTAGCAGACAATTTTAAAGTCGGGCTTCCATGGTATGGAGATGATGAGGATGCTGGATACAAAGGTCTGAGAAGTAAATGGAAGACAGTGAGATGGAGTTGTTTAGCATCAATTCACAGAGAACACTTTTTTGTCAACAGGAGAGGGAGAGAGAGAGAGAAGAAAGAGAGAGAGAGAGAGAGAGAGAGAGAGAGAGAGAGAGAGAGAGAGAGAGAGAGAATGAGAATAAAGTTGGCTGTGACACTGGCTGAAGACCTGGAGACAGTGTCTGTCCATGTGCTAATAGCATGTGGTCACCACGGAGCAAAAAATGATTGCAGTGAGATTCTGAAGAACGCAAGAAGGGACAAGACCCAGAGCATGAGATCCATATTTTGATATGATAAAGGATATTTCTTCCAATCCATCAAAAGGGAAAAGGAAAAGATGAACAGAGATACAAAAATGCTTTAGGGCAGGAAGTTGAGGGCATTTTGATTTCTAGTCTCTATTTTTCACTTGTGAGTTCTAAGTCACATGGAGAGTAAAGATGTTTGAGTGGAGAGGAGATACTGCCTCAGAGAAGGGAAAAGCACTTCCTATAAAAACATAGAGGAACTCTTGGGTATTATTAAGGGCTACTTAAGGTTTAAGGTCATAAGTTAAGACCATTTCCAATTCAGGGTGATTTTTATTCTTTTCCCTGAACAGTTACCCAGGAACCTGAGTGCTAGATGGAGAAGATAGCACGCTGAGTTTAATCAGGCTTTGGGGTTAGTCATGCTTTATGTTAGTGGTCCCCAGACCTCATGACTTTGCTTTATGCATTTGTGATTGGTTCATTGTCTAGCACTTGGATTGATGATGTCAGTGCTACACCTACACAGGGGTGGAGCCAGCATACAATATAATTGCCTTGTTCTTTTTTATTTTTTTTTAAATTTTATTTAAGGAGAAAAAGAAAAAAAAAGCAGAAAAAGGGTACAAGTTATACAGAATTTCAGAAAAAAATAAAAATCACTAGTTAATGGATTACATATTGTCATCTTAGAAATATTTGTTCAAGTTACAAAATTAAAGCATATAAAGTGGACATTCAAACAGTGAGACTGCAAACAGCTCTGCTCAATGGTCCAACAAAACTCAGTAATTTCATTGTCTACTTATACACTTAAATATACATGCAGTTATATCGTATAGAGCACTTTCTTTTCCTCTCTTTTGTACAATGACTATTACACTTTTTGGGTTTTATTACTCCCACAGTTCTTATTACTTTTTTTGGAAGAAAGTAAAACCAAATGAGACATAACAGAACAGAGTCGGTCAAATCAAAAGGGTGGACATAATAGATAATGTAAAGACATAATACAAGATGATAAACAATGGTTACTATAATGCCTCCCGCTATCTCCAATAGAATTACGTGTATCATCAGTTATAATACAATTGAACAAAACAATAAAGAATGAAACCAACAGAACCAAAACATTGGAGACATTACAGGTCTTCAAAAGTAGATAATAGTGAACCAGAATGGGCATCATACTGAATCCCACTATCTTCACAGCTGTTGCCTAAGCTTTCAAACCTAGCACACCTTGTTCTTTGCAGCGCCACGAACTGAGGCCTGGCCATGCTACCCTGCCTTGGAGCCAACTGAGTATGAACCGAAACCTCCAAAAACTGTGAGAAATAAACCTTCCCTTTCCCAACTTCTGGATCAGGTATTTTGTCTCAGCTATGAATAAAAAGTAACTAAGTGGGGCTGGGAATTTAGCTTAGCGGCATAAGCACCTGCCTTGCAAGCAGGCAGTTGTGAGTTCAATCCCTGGTACCAATAAAAAAAAATCAACCAATAAAAAGTAACTAAGACAGAATTTATACTGAATTCATAATAAGACATAACAGGATACATTCGAGAGTTTGAGAAAATTAAATGTGATTTCAATGTTACCTGTATTGTTACCCATTCACTATATTACCTGTATAGTGAAAGAGATGGGAGCGTGGTATTTTGAGAAATGAACAGGAAGTTAAGGAATCTGTAACCCTATACAATGATGTATTGGGGATACTTTGATTACACAATGTCATCAAAGTAACAAAAATGGTAATAGAAAAGGAAAAAGTAATAGAAAAGGAAAAAGTAATAGAAAATGAAAAAGACAAAGAATCTGAAAGGAAAGGATAGTAGAAGGATTATCCAATACTCAAGTCATCAAAGATGATACAATGCATAGGGTGGAAAGAAAGATGAAAAGGCAGAGGCCAACATTTTGGTGTATGACACTCAGTGCCTAGGAGGAAAATAGCAAGGCCAAGGGGAAACACCTCGAATAGGTGGGATTATAAGGACCGATGAAATCTAATCCAGAAGTGGCTCTTAGAAGCAAAGAGGACATATACTCCCAGTCTTTAATGCCATAGAAGATGGGAGAAATACCATCTTTTGGATGACTGTGTGGCTTGACTCATTAGGGTCCACTGAGAATTTTCTGGCTCAGCTGATCTGAATAGAATGAAAGTTTTTGGTGATAGAAAAGCCTGCAGGCTGGAATAGCAAGGAGACCACGAGCTCTGCAGCTTTCTTCATTAATGTAGTTAGGGTTTTTTTGTCAAGTTATGTGATATAGCTATAAAATCAGTAATATTATCATCATTACAATTCTAGATACAGATGATGCTGGACCCCCAAAAAAGAAAGTATGAAGTAAATTTAATTTGAATGTAAGGAAAGGTAAAAGTATGATAGTTGGCCAAATGAAAAGGATGAAATCATTCAGTAAAAGATAACTTTATTTCTCAAGGTAAATATTTAAATAGTGGGAAATGTCAAAAAATCTAATCATCAGAATGATTGATACCCTTCAAAAATAGAATACCCTTCAAAAATAATGGGGCTGGAAATGAGCAATTTAACCTTTCCTTTGTTGACAACAGCAAAGTGTTTAGAAAGTGGACCTGTGGGGAAGAATTGTGGCTAATTCAACTCTTTCCAAATCCCCATTGCTGGTGGCGCAGTCTGCTAAATTTTGATGAAAGTCTTGTACATTTATAACAGACATCAGAGTCCAAAAATAGTTGTATTGCTATTATTTCCAAACAGAAAGCTGAGATTACTTGAAAGTGGAAATTTTCCTGAACATATTGACAGAGGCCTTGCTTTGGGGGTCTTTATGCAACTGAAAGTTATCTTCTGTCTTTCTCACAACCCAGAGTACCCCCAAGAGTCTTTCAAAAAGAAACAGTCTGCTTGGTGGCCATGTTGCTTTTCCCAGAGGCATGGGAGATAGATTAGACAACTCAAAATGCAGTTGTTTCCCTGCATTTGACCACCTACACCTAACTTATGGGAGCTTGGTCAATGCTTCTAACATTGCTTGTCCTGGAGGCTCCTTCTGTTTTTCAAAAATTACTCACTTAGATCAGGCTAGTTTTTAAACCCTGTGAGCTTTGGCATATTTTTATTTGTTTATATTTTACAAAACTCCCCAAATTGGCTCCAAATTCTATGTATTCATTCATTCATTCATTTTGTAAATAGATGCATTCATTTAATTCTGTAGTGAGTGAGGATAGCTAAATGTCTGACTTCTCATTTTTCTATCTACCTGACATTACATATTTAAAAGTTCAGACTCTGGAATTGGAATGCCATGGACTAAATTACAGTACTGACACAGTCTACATTATCCTAGGCATCTTATCTGATTTCTATCTGGTATGATTTCCATCTGTGTAATGGGTATAGTAACGATGTAATTATTGTGAGGATTAAATTGGTTCTTAAATACCCAGTGCTTGAAACAGTGCCTTGTGCAATTTAACGACTGTAGATATCTTTGTTATTTATTTAACAATTTTTGCACCTGACATTAAATACAATGCCTCCTGGGAAGATGAGTGGAGCTTAGTAAATCCACCTGAGGGCAGCTGAGATCTTGAGGATTTAGATTCCTATAGATGTAAAACTGTTGTTATAGATGTGATCATCAGCTTCTCATGGAATAAGAATACACTTCCTTATTTGGGTTCTTCAAATTGGATTAGTGAGACAATTAATAAGATGAAAGAATGGAGAGGTCATCAGGATGGGGAGAAGATGGGACTTGGTGCTACAAGGGGTTTGAGGAACATCTTAGCAGTAAGATGAGGGGAAGATATTTCCAGACTAGTGATATTCTGCTTTTTTGATAGTTGTTTTCATGACAACAACAGAGATTTTTCCTTTGCATCCTCTCTTCCTATTGTATAAATATCATTTTGCACAAATGTGAGTGGAACTTTCTGAGATTCAAATTCACACTTATTTTTTCCCAATGAAGTAATAATGGGCTAAATAGATATACTCATTAAGGATTAAGATCTTAAGTGACAGAAAGCTCTGGGTTCCCTGGGACTTTGCAAAACATTGGAAAAGAGTAGGGTGTCCGTGGGTTGCACAGCTGTGGAAAGCATTTGGCTAATTTTGCTGAGATCTAAAAGGTGATTCTGACTTCTCAGTCAACACTTACTGAGAAGCAGTTGTACAGTAGTCACTGACCAGAGGTCTAAGAATTCATGCTTATCACTGATTGTTCAGTGTATCATTAGTGCTGTGACACAGCTGAGTCATTAGCCATATAGGATGAGATAGGTGGGCAGGAATGTCAGGCAGAGATTGGCTCCCCAACTTGATCTATCCCATCATATACTGTTGCTCTGAACTTTATCATATACTGAAAGCTTCAGTATCTATGCTAGTAGAATTTTACATTTAGTCATAGAATACATACATACACTAGATTCCATTTAATCTGACAACTCAAAGAGGCAAATCATACCTCATTTGAAGAATAAAACAATGAGATGAGAAAATTAATATTTAAAGTGTGGATAGATATTAGGGCCCCATAAGTCAAAACTTGATTGCTTAGTGACTTTGCCAAGATTCATATGTGGGACCCTGAGAAAAATAATTGAGTCATAGGAGCTTATGACTTCTCTGAAAAAGAAGCTTTTCAGGATCATGTGAGTGTTACAAATGAGGGCCAGTTTTTTGGAAAATACCAGTAAAAAGGGTGTCACTCTTTTGTTGTTCTTTTTCAGACTATTTTTCACATTTATAGACATTAAATACATAACAATTTACAGAGAAAAATGAGGTGAAATTATCTTGCTAACCAGGGCTACCATGATGTTATTTCTTGCATGTAAGTTACAATGAGTTCCTTAGGCAGAAAAATATGCTTCATTTATTTGTTCTTCTAAAAACCAAAAAGTGAAAATGCAAGAGAAATGAAAGAAAAATATGCTTTGTGTAGTCATGTGTTGTTGACACGATAGATTTTGACACCAATGGAAAGTGTTAAAGCTTCAGAACTACACTACCCTACTCAGAAGGAATTTGAGCTGGACTAGAATTAGCTGGTTCTAGACTGGAAGAATTGGATCATCTCAGAACCCTTCAAGGACCAGTATAAGGACCAGCAGTTTCTCTGGTTTATTGTTTTCTTTTGAAAGTGGTGCCAGGCAGTGGAGAAAAATATTCCTCCAATATTTTATGACAATAAGCCCATGCCCTGGTCATGTCAGTAGAAGAAGGGGGGGGTGTCCATCTCTTACATGAAGAAACATAGAAAAAAGCTACAACTGGGATCCTGATGGAGAAACCCTCTGTGTGCTATAGACCAAGGTCTATTTTCTTCCTCTTGAGGCCAAAGTGGGGAGGGATAGAGAGTCTATTTTGGGATTGACCTGGATGAAAGAGTCTTTGTGAAGAGAAGGTCATTTATCAAGAACGGGCTATTTCAGGGTATAATTTAACTATAGAGACAGTGCTGCTTACAGCAATTTTACATGCAGACCTAAGGCCCCACCATGGCCAACCACTTTGAAAACATGTAACCAGTGTGTGCTTTTGTGGACCTTGTATTTTTTTTTTTTTATGTTTTTTGCCAGAGCAGGGGTGGGGGGTGAGGGGGCTGGATGGTGGGCCTTGGTGTCCTATAGATTTTCAAGTCTTGAATTTTTATTGCATTTGAGGAATTACGGAGGAGGGAGAAAAAACTCAAAAAGAGTAGCATTTTCAGGGAATTTGGCCAATGTTCCAAAGAGCCATGTTGATGAAATAGCATAGTTCAAGTGAAAACAAATTGAGTTTGGAAAAGAAAATTTCTTCCACCCAGTGGCAGTTGGAGCTTCCCTTCTGGGTTACTTCTAACTTCCTGGAGCCACGTTTACTTTGCTGAGCAGACTAAATCATTTAATTTGCCAGCTACTTCTTGTCCCTGCCAGACCTCATTCAAGGAACCTTTCCAGAGCCATGGGAGCGCATGAAGGCCTTCATCTGCCTGACTCACTCCCTGGGGGCCACATATCCACAGGGCGAGGTTCTCTGTCCTAATTCAAGATGGCTCAGAGTCAAGGAAGAGGGTTTTTCTTTCCATTCCCAAAACAGCAAAAATTATAATAATAGCAACAGCTAAATGCTCCTCGTATGGTAGCAAGCATGGGCTAGGAGTTTCATATTGATTAATATATAGATTCTCCTGAACTACACTATATAGACAGCTAATATTTTTCTAGATTTATAGATGAGGCACTTGAGAATCAGAGAGTACCTAATTTCATCAGGCTAGTTTTTAAAACCCTGAGGTTAGAAATCAGACTATCTGACTTTAGCCTAGGCTTTTAACACTCAGTCTTGTGTCTGGGATGTTGAGTGTTATTGCAATTTCCCAGTAAGCTGTTCACTCAGCACTTGGGATTTGAGCTAGATGGAGACACAATGCTGTGTTGTTTTTCAAGTCTCTGCTGAGAAGCAGAAATTTTAGAGGAGAGACTTTGGTATGAACAAAATCATCAGAACAGTCAGCAAAGTTTAAAGGGATACAGAAGACTGAACAATCAGCTCTGGTTCTGACAAAGAAAGAGATCCCATAAAAGAAGGTTTGAAAAGCAGGTAATTCTTGGCTAAGAACTGAAGAAAGCAAAAAGTATTTATTTAGAGCATTACTTACAAAGACGCCAAGAGGGACAAACCCACAGAGACTTGGATTTGAAGAACATGCAGATAGGTAGAGTCTGGAAGTGTCTAGAGTCAGTGAAAAGGGCAGAGAGCGAAGAATGTCAGTCAGTATCTAATTTTCCAGTTCCCTTTGTAGTTAGGCAAAGCAATATTTGGATTTCATTTCTGGCTAGTAGAATGAGACAAAATTTTATATTCATTCCTTCTCGGTCTTCTTCATAAACCCACTTGTTAGCCATCTTTCCCTTCTTTCCCTGTGCTATAGCATGCTGAGGAAACTCTGAGACCCCAAAGCAGAGTGATGCCCAAGTAAAGGAAAGCAGGGAGGGTTCTAGAGCTACTGCTCAGGGGCATCACACCTCCACTGGCTGCTCATATTAGATAGATGTATGTAAAGAAGAAAAAATATTTTATTATGGTTGTAAAATTTGGGGATTATTTGTTCCAGATTTTAGTTTATTCTGACTAGTCAAAGAGAGAAAGAGAGAGAGAGAGAGAGAGAGAGAGAGAGAGAGAGAGAGAGAGACTGACTTAGTCATTGGTTATTGAGAGCCGTATGCTTGAGACAGAGTTTAGGATTTATCTGCAAGGAGAGTGGGAGCTGCTGGAGGAGTAGCTCATTCTGTAGTTGAGGGAGTTTGCTTGGGTGTCATGCTTACAAACATCAAAGCCACAGACAAGATTGTGGGAATGGAAGAGAGGCACCTGGCTGGTGATGCTAGCCTTTAAAATGTGTCTAACTTCTGTTATCTTATTCTATTATGGGACACTTGAACGCTGTAGACACCAAGGTCTTGTAAAAAAAAAAGTAAGTCAATGTAGCAATAGCATAAATGGATGAAAGACTTCATCCCTGCCAAATCATTTATGCTGGTCATTTTTCTTGGTATTAATCTGCATCAATATTTCATTTAAAACCACCACAACCCAGGAGGTAAATATTGTGATTTCCATGCAACAGGTGAGGAAACAGAACCTTAGACAGTCTGAGTCACTTTCTCAAGCAGCTATAGCCAGCCACCACATTCTACAGCTGAGGGTTAAATTCAGAGCTCTCTGACTCCTGCTTGTGTTCCTTTTATGACCCTTTCTTGCTAGGTAATCTTTAAGTGAGAAATCACATTTTGGATTGAATGTAAAAGTGCCTTTGGAGAATCCCTCATCAATGACTCCTTGACTTAAGAACTCAGTTCATTCCCAAGGGCTGTTTGTAACTCAGTTTGTCAGCTGGAGGCTCAGGCTCCTCTATAGTCTTCAAAGTCTCTGTACACAGGCAGATCTCAGTATCCTTAGAGAGACACTGGCCCAGGATTCCTCCATTAACCCCATAAAGAAAAGGATGGTGTGAAGTTCCTTTCAAAACTCTTTAAGGCTTAAATCTGCATCTGAGACCATCTGGAAGCACAAGCAGCCAGAATTCAGGTTATAACTCAAGACTGCGGTTGTAAGTTAAAACTAAAACTCTGGTCATAACCCAAATTGTGTGCATGTCAGGTTGGTTCTAACTCGTGGATCCTACTATATTACTTCTTGTTTACTTATCTTCAGCTTGGTATATGAAAGAACAAAAACTGGCTTCCTCTGTCTTGGATTCAAGGAAATTTAGATTTGATTAATTTCTCTCAGATATGGTGAGCAGTGTTTCTATTCCAGAGTCAAATGAACTGAAATCCAAAGAAGTGAGAAGGAAGAGGTTAGCCAGGCCCAATTAGAAACTTTCTTTTTCCTGGAGATGCCCCCAGAAAATATGCAGGTCACATCTCCTTGTAATCGTAGTGAGGAAGTCTAGGAAAAATCACTGGCGGTGTTTATCAGTGGCAGACTAATATTTTTTGGGAATTTTTAGCAGCACAAATCTTATCGCTCTAGAATTACTCATAGTAAATAAGTCTGGAGTCTGAGGATTCACAGAACTGGGCTCCTTGAAAAATGTCATATACCTGCTGTAGCTATTGAAGCCTAAAATGGAGATGTTCTATATCTGAAACATTTGTTTTTCAATTATATGCATATTTTAGAGGCATCTTAAATATAGTTCAGACCAAGTCCTAATGTGGCAAGGAAGGACTTGAGTGGGAATGGTCCACATAGGTCACTCCTTGTTTTTCCTGTGTTGTGTATTTGTTTGAAATTATGAATAAACTTGATACTTGGTAACATACTTGATTTGAAAATAGAATTTTTATGTTATCTGCAAAAACAGCCTTAACCAAGATTGCACAGTTTATCAGCAATGCAAGATTCAGTTTCAGAATCATTGTCTCCAATCTTGACCAAAAATCAGTCCAGTTCCATACCTTCCCAAAAGTTTTCATCTTTTACGTGGTTTAGGATGATGCTAATTATGATGATGGTGTTGACAGTACTGTTGAGGAGTCCACAGCAGTAATAGAGCAGTGAAAGAAATTTTATTTCTTACTTTGTATCAGGCATACTGACTCACATTTCATAGAAATGTGAACAACACAAATATATAAAATTTCCTGGGTCATGCAAAACACATATGTGTTGAGCTTTTTTTTAACTTTAAAGACAGTGAAATACAACACAACAAGACAGAACAAAGCCAGTCAAGACAATGTAGTAAAATTGGTACAGAACTTCAGAGCAGGATACTGGGATAACAATAATAGGTACCATAGTATATCTCATTATCTTCATAATTGTTGTCCATTCAATCAGGTATAGAAAAATCAAACCAAAACCAGAACACTATAAAGCCAATCAAAAAAGAATATTGAATAGAGCAAAACAATCTGAATAAAGCAAAACAGTGAAAACAATATTGGCTTTCAAAGACAAAATAGAAAGAAATCCCCCTATTTGCTATATCTCATACTGTCATCCTCCCAAGAGATGCTCAGACCTCTCGCCCCAGGTTAGCATAATCAACCAAGCAATACCAGCATTTAGTTGCTTTGTGTACCTTAGTTTCTATCAAATCCAGCTTACCTTGAAATCATCCAGTTGCTAATGGGGTACAGGGTGGGGGCCCCGGGATGTTTGATTCCCAGCCCATGCGCCAGTAGGCTCGCAGGAGATACTGACTTGTTCTCTCCCTGGCACTCCTGCTGCTCACCCCCTTACCAGGAAGGATGGATCATTGCTTTCTTGGTTGGTCCTTCAAGTTCCAGCATGGCTGATTCTCAGGAGAAGCTGACTTGTCTGTGTTGAGCTTTTATTAGGTTAAATTCTATGTAATGTCCAATAATCAACCTACAATCAGCAATCTTAGATAACTCCAGCTAACTCTATATGCCATGTAGTTTAAATTAGGTAGCCAAAGGTCATTTCTCTGAAGACGTGAGATCTGAGTGATGAAAGAAGCTGGACATATAATTAGAAAGGAGACTATCCCACGCAAAGGGAGCCATTTGTTAACAAGGGCTCTGAGGTGGAACCCAGGTAGACACCTGAGCACTGGAAAAGCAGTTACAGCTATAGCAGAGTGAATAATAAAGATCAAGATTGGACAAATGAGCACAGTTAACACCCTTAGATTTTGTTAGCTAAAGTTGACTCTGTGCCTAGGCTCAGTGGGTTTTGACTAGAGCACAGGAAAGGAGAATGCGATGAAACTTACATGTTTAAGGACTCCCTTTTCCTGCCAGTTGGAAAATTGATAATAGTCATGGAAATGTGGTTTCCGTGACTATGGGATACTACTTTAGTGGATAAGGTTAAAGCTATAGTGGCCTAGACTAGGACAGAAACAGGGATGGTGATAACTCTGCTGATGTGGAATTTATTTTTGTTGTTCTACCCTACAACTATACCCTGTCAGCTCCTATGGTGTTTCAGATAATATTTGTTACCAAACTCTCAGCTGAGAAAAGGCTGTGGAAACAGAAAGGAGTTCTGTCTTCACGCATTTTGATGAATGAACTGTGCGCTTCCCATTCACATTAAAGTTCTCTCCTTTGTCTCAGAGAAGGGCTTACTTTGGGTGGATATGAACATTTGATAGGAGGTATTCATAGTAGCTCTGTTAGGCAAAGGGTTAGTTTCTGATATAAAGAAAGCTAGAAACCAGAATGGTATGCTCTTCTCCAGAAAATAAAATGTTTCTAAGGCCAGAGATAATTAGACAAAAGCCTCATAGCTACAGTAAGGAGAATAGAAGGGCTGTGATGGACAGATTCTTGGCATAGGTTTTAGGATACAGAGGGGTTTGCCCACTGGCCAAGAGAGCAGGGGTCACTAAGAAACAGTGGCTAGGAAATAAATGAATGAAGGGGAGGAGGAAAAGGAGGAGAGGAAAGGAAGATTGTGATCTGGGATGGTGCCCGGTTTGCCTTTGTAGATGAGTTCCCTAACAACACTTTCTGGGCAAAGTCAGGGACTGACTGAAGCTTAATTCATATTCTCTGAATGTGCCTTGAGGAGACAGACTAAGGAATGATCTGATGAAATGCACGGGAAACAAAACTTGGCAAAGGCACAGTGGCAAATGAGCTGAGAATATGGGGGGAGATCCTGCCAAGGCCCCTGTCCCCTAGGACCACCCTTGATGTATCCGGAGAAATCAATCAACTGGACGGGACTGGATGGCTCCCACAGAACAGCAATTGGGGAACCCTAGAAGGGTTAGTAGTCTTCCATTTACAGACAGGATTTGGGCCTCCACAGAGCATTAAGTAGAGGGTTGGTGCTCCGTGTCTTAATATCCTGTGGGTGACTCAGCTGTGCCAAATGTTATGCCCATTCCTTGGCTGTGCCCGGAGAATCATAGCTCTGCCTCCCATTTTGTGTGAAGTCC
Source organism: Cavia porcellus (assembly GCF_034190915.1). Lineage (NCBI taxonomy): Eukaryota > Metazoa > Chordata > Mammalia > Rodentia > Caviidae > Cavia > Cavia porcellus. The sequence continues at coordinate 172,726,090 of NW_026947484.1, read as the reverse complement.
ATGAAGTTGGGAATGCGACATGATTTCACAGTCTTCCCACACTGGGAAAATTGGTAAGAACTTTGTAGAGGGTTCACAATGGTAATTAAGTCCAAAAACATCCCCTATCCTTCCTCTTGAGTGGCTGACATTCCCTGCACTGCCTCTTTCTTCTCTTTAGGATCAGTAATATTCTTCTTTGAGTGTCTAGTTGGATGCACATTATGGCTTAAATCTAGAATGTCTCCCAAATATCACATGCGATTGGAAGGTAGCTGGATCATGGGAGTGCTATATTTTCAGTGGATTCACCGACTCACGAGGTCTGTAGTTCACTGTGCTGTGTTAGGAGGGGGAGTCTGGAAAAATGTGTTTTTGTCCCCCGCTCCACTTCTCTTGCTCTGCCTCCTGGCTGCCATGGGTGGGCAACTATCCTCTGCTTGGTGTTCTGTTATGCCATTTCTGCCTCGAAACCAACCAACTATGCATAGACCAACCCAATGAGCCAAAATAAATCTTTCCTCTTTTAAATTGTGGATGTTGGATATTTTGCACATGTGATAGGAAAGTGACCATAACAATGTTTTCATGCCTGCAGTCAGGCAATCAGATCTCTATCACCTTCTACTTGTGGGCTATCTATGGAGTCATCTGCCAGATTTGTTGAAATTCAATGCTGGAAAGAATATTTAATTTAGTACATAACCTCTTTAAGCTCTTCCCTTGACCTATCGTCAACTTTTTAACCAAATTGATAAAAAGATGTGTACAATATTCTGAGTACTTTATCCAATATGTCTTATTCTAAATTTGTGAAGTAGCTATCACTGTCCCCAAGAGACCAGGAAAGAATCTGAGATTCAGGTGGGTGGAGACCTTCAAGTCATACAACAAGTTTAGCAAAAGAGGAGTCTTGGGATCTCCCAGATGACATCCAGCCCACTCATCCCTGCACAAGTCTGCTCCTGTTATCTTTTTTTTTTTTCTTTCTTATTTTGCCATGCCATAGTGAAAAAGAACAAAATAATATTCTGCTTCTCATGTCCAACCAAATGTTGGTATAGTCTCTGGTCTGCTTTCCTTTAACTCAGCTGAGACAATCTCTCATCTGGAAAAAATTCATTTCTTAACATTTCCAGGTTCATTCAGGGCCTCTGTAACCTCATACTTTCTGATCCAACACCCTTACTGCCCTTAAAACTACTCATGATTAATAAATGTTATTTCAAACTAGTGCCTGTTTCTTTATTAAAGCTCTTCTCCCTATTCAAATTGTCCCTCTCTTTTAGTGGAAAACTTCTACCTTTCTTTAAAGACTCATGAATCTCCTTTTGATTTCCAAGTGGGTCAAGTGGGTCATCTCTGATCCTTCAGCACTTCTCTAAATTTACCCCTTCGTAACACTCACAGGACTTACTGCCTGTTCACATGCCTGTCCTCTTCCTTTGGCCTCGAATTCCCCTGAGGACAGGGAATTTTTACGTTCAGCATAATTGAGACACGATGGCCTGTGCTTTATTATCAATTCAAATTTACAGGGAGAGAGACACCTTTCCAGACAACAAGTTTTTAGTTGAACAATGATTTGTGGTCCTTCCAGACACAATTTAACTGAAATTTTCTTAAAAATAAATATATGTATTTTAAAATAAGTGTATGGATCTGAAGCATTCAATGAATGAATTTGTTTGCACTCAGTAGCCACAACTTCAAACAAGTTGGAGACTATTTTCAACGTTTCTTTCTTTTTCACTTTCAACATACAACAAGAGGTCTGTAAGCATCTTGGTGAAGGCTAAAGTTGCCAGTTTTAAATCAGTATCTGAATGTGAAGCATCTCTTACAAATACAAACCTTGCTCTGAGGGCCTATGATGGCCATAGCCAATTGTCAAGATCACGGTCAGTGGCACAAAGGATGGCATTGCTCTTCCAGGAAGAAATGGGACTGTCAGTAATATATTGTTAGCTAAATGACATTTTCTGTCCTTCTCCTTCATGGTCACTAGTCAGTGTAAAACTCTCCCTTCTCCTGCCTGGCCTTAGAAGAGAAGTCCCAAGGAATTCAAATCAGCCAGGGACAGAAAAGTGAGCCCAGTGTCTTAAATCATCCTTAGCTTGTGGCCTGGTTTTCATTTGCTCCTGAAGGATGCTTTTTCCTTTCATGGGTTACGAGCCAATGTTCCTTTTCCTGCTGATTTATGGGCTCATATAAATTAACAGAGTCCTTTCAACTAGGAACATCACATCCCAAAGGCATGAATCTTCCATATGTAATTTCTCCCCAAGGAAGCCAGAGTTAGCTCTCAATTAGATACAGTGATGGCAGTACAGGGTGGCTGAAATGATACAAATGCTACATTTATTCAAGTTGGAATCACTGCATAGTCACAGGAAGAAAGCAATTTAATTTGAATTCCCAGAGCATAAAAGTTTGCCTGCCCAGGACATAAAAAGGGACCTTACTGAGTCTCCAGCTGCATCAAAGATAAGGTTATTTAGCACCTCCCATGACAGGAGTGATACAGAGACAGGAAAACATTCTCTTTGCAAAACTTTCTTAGGTAGTAGTGAAGACAGACACATCTATAACATCTATTACAAGCTAATAGTTTCCACTTGTTTGAAAATTACTTTTACCAACATTTTAGTGATTCAAGCATCCAGGTTACTAATTAAAGGAGAAAAAAACCACAAAATAACAATTTGTACTAAGTCAGATATTAAATGTATTCATTTCTTCTTTAATTTAGTCAAGTATTCACCAAGGATTTCAAGTTGCCATAAACTATGTCGGGGATTAGAAGTGGTGGTCCTGTCCTCAGTATTTTCACCACTGTGGTTGCCAGTAACTTGTAGCTTTTGACTTCACATGGGTGTGGAATAAAATACATGTATATTAAAAAGGCGCATGAGTGGAAGTTTATTTTTTCAGATTACTCTTCCCTGTATATTTTCATGTTATAAATAACTATATCTATCTATCTATCTATCTATCTATCTATCTATCTATCTATCTACCATCTACCTATCTCTCTTTCTATCCATCCATCCTCAAGTTTCAGATCATTCAGAGCTCTTTCTGCATTCTTTGCAAAGGAAGTTTAAAAGTCATTCTTTTAGGACATATGTAACTATAAATATGTGCCAGTTAAGGTGCTCAACCATAAACATGACAATTTAAAAGCACCATAAAAACATGTATTTTACTTCTCTCTCGAAGTCTGACAAGGATGCATAGAATGGGCCAAGGTATGACAGCTATCAGTTCTGCATGTTCTAGGCACTGCTGGGGGTTTTCCTTCTGTGATGCTGTCCCTGTGAAAACTTTTGTGAACTTAAAAAAAAGAGTTATGAGTTTTTACATAAAAAGGAGATTCAAAGATTGAGGTTGAAAATCTATGTACAGATTCTGTCCCTCTTAAATGGCATTTTTCCCCTTTATCAAATGATGAGAAAGTGGTTATTCTTGAAAAGGTTCAGATCTCGAATCGTAAGACCTGATGTCTACTTATAAGTGCTTTGGTGATTTATAGAAATCATCTAAAGTCTTAGATTCTGTTCTGACATACGTACAGTTATGACCTAGAAATTGCAAGTGTACATGTGCGTAACAAGAATAATCCACTTATTCTCTTCTGCACCGTTCATTCATTCTTCTACATAAACACTCATTTATACATGTATTACCTTTCTGTTGCTGTTGTATCAAATTACCATAAATGTGGTGGCTTAAAGTAGCAGAAAAATTATTTTTTGTTAGTTCTTAAGAGGCTAGAAGTCTGAAATCAGTATCACTGAGCTGAAATCATACGATTACCAGGGATATTCTACTTTTGGAGGATCTGGGGAGAATTGGCTCCTTGTCTCTTTCAGTTAGTTTCTGATGACCATCATAATCCCTTTGCTTAAAACCACATCACCCAGCTCTCTGTCTCTGTGATCACATTGTCTTTTTTTCCTGTGTTTGAAATCTCTACTTCCCTGTTACAGCCATATATAACAATGTGCAGAAAAATCCAGGATCATTTCCCCATCTGAAGAGCCTTAAATTAATCACATCTGTAAAATCTTATTTTTATATGAGGTAATAATTACAGTTTCCAAGTACTAAAACATCTTTTTCATCCTACATGGCTATGTATGCTTGGCAATTTGAGAATGGTTAACATATGTGGATTAAGTATATAGACACTGATGTTAGAAAGACTCAGTCCTGAATATTGCGTACTATTTCCTACCTGTGATCTTGGGAGAGTTACCTTAATTATAATATTATATATCTCAGCTTATTTTCCATTTAAAACCTGACGCTGTATACTTTAGTTACAATGGAGGTTTATTTATCCCTTTGCAGTAGAGTCTGAAAGTCTAAGATTAGTCTCCCTTTGATTGATTCGTGGTGAGAGCCCAGTGTGGATGGTGTGATAGAGTGACGTGTATGAGAGGAATAGAGTATTTGGTAGCAGAGAGGTATTCAAGGGCCACTTACGTGCTTTTATACCAATCCACTGTCATAGGCACTCACCAGTGTCCCATGAGAACCACTGATCTCTTCAGAGGACAGCACATCTGATCACATAGTTGCTTTTCACTAAGCTCTACCTCTTAAAGTTCCCAAAACTTCTTAATACAGTCACATTGGGGTCCAAGCCCTCAGCACATAAGCCCTTGTAGAATGAGTCACATTTTACCATGAATATGTGTGTAATCATATAAAATTACATACAAGAATTATCTAGCACAGTGGTCAGAAAGTATCATATTAGGTCTAACTATGAAGTAGAGTTGCAAAACCTTACATACCAAAGGAGAAGTCAAGATCTGGCTGAGATATTGTGAAGTAAATGTCCTCAATAAAGCTCAAAATTCATTAGGAGGGGAAAGTCAGTGCTATTGGAAGCCACTTAGAGCATAAATCTTGCAAGAAAGGAAGATGATGTCTGGAGTGAATCATGATGTATAGGAAATAGTTCACCTAAAAGAGAAAGAGAGCTCAGATGGGACAGCCATCTGGGAATGATGGCGTGTAAGACTTGCTAATCCCAAAAGTTGGGGCAGTAGTGGAGGGGTTGGGACTATCATTCTCACTCTGTGTCTGCTTTGAGCTTTAAGAAAGGAATACACAGATGTTTTGCTGTGATGTAAACAGATAAGAAGACAGAAGTGACATCTGGAGTGAAAGGGCCATGAGGAAGAAAAAAACTGCTTGACACCAGGTTGGCTCAGTCTGGGACCTGAAAACACACAGCCTGCAGAGGCACTGCCTTCCCGAAAGACAGGGCTAATCCCTGGTGAGCCAGGGCAGTGGAGTGTTTAGAGAATGACCTCAGAGACAGACAGGGAGGGCTTGCTTAGCTGCTTACAGCTCTAGCTCCTGGCACTGCCCACTAGTGGTGGGGAATGACGGGAACTGATCTCAATGCTCAATTCTTCCATGGATTCTGCCTTCTTGCAAATTCCCTCTACTTTCCTAGAACCATTTTTTTCTTTGGACACCTAACTGAGGACTCATTCTTTGTCTTTTTCAGTTTCAGTTAAAGTAAAAGTTGATGAGGACTTACAGTAATTCTCCTGTTGAGGAACTGAGAAGCGAAATACCGATGTTAAGAAGAGGTTTTGTTGCATGGAAAAATCACATTGACTCTAAGAAGGAAAGTTTTATACCATTCAGCATGATTGTGGTGTTCATACATTTGTGAGTGAATGTTAGAAGTGGGATAATTAGGTGTCTTAAAGAGAAAGCTAATTTCCTCACAGTATGAGAAAAGGAAAAAATGTGGCATTAGTGTGTGGCAAAATTCTGCTCTTTAAGATAAGATCTTGTCGGTTTGCTTCGTGGGTGTGGTAATTCAATCAGATATGTGGAAAGTTCTTGGCCCTGTATATGTTATATATTCATGTTTTGCTAATGGAAACTGAATAATTTTTCATTCAACACATAACAAATTCATCATTTGAGTCTCTGAACACCCAGTAGAAAACAGATCAATTAGTCAGATTCTATTCTCAGGAATTAGGTTGGAGGAACTGAGACCGATACATGAAAATAGTGTCCTATGGTTTAGAAGTGTTAATTGAGGTATGGAGATGACAAAGAACTTTGGGAATAAAGAAAGAATTGGGACCAATTTTTTCTGAACTGAGTAGGGGGAAGATGGAGTAAGCTAAGTCTTCACAGGGCGAGTAATTAATTGAATTACACAAAGGCCTGTAAGGAGAAAGAATGCTTCTGCACGAATTTGGGGAGACATCCACTGACTTGATCAATGTGCTTTACTTTGCAAGGTCCCTCTCAGTCTGTTGTGAAGGGGATTTTGGGGAACTGCTTTGAGTTGGGAGGACCACTTGTGATACTTTGGGTAACTGACATGAACTGATATTCTCAGAGCACTTAAGAACACAGCTGTAGTCCGAGATCTGGATTCAAATATGAGTGCCACTGCTTTACTTCCTGATTTTGCTCCATCAGTGTTTTGATTTTATCATCTGCATCTTTAAAACAATGCTCTTAAAGGCCAATTTAATAGAGTTGGCAGGCGAACACAGCCAGAATCAACTAATTGATCATTATGTGTCTGTGTGCAGGTTTGTTTGCAGGAGAGTTTGTGCATGCCAGTTAGCACGCATTGAGAAAATACTCTGTGATAGAAAATAGATGAATATCATCCACCAGTGATCATGTGGTATGAATTCTATTAATTCCATATTACAGAAAAGAGAAGTAAAAACTTGAGGTTAAAAAATTCATCCTAGATAATGCAGCTAGAAAATGACAGAACTGAGCTTAGGGACTTGAGTTTGTTTTCTAATGTCTTAGCCCATAGGCATTAGTCTCCTAATACCTAGCCAAGAGCAAAGAATCCTTCTGGACCCTAAATCCGTCAATGTAACAGGATTCACAGCAAAGATGTAGCCCAGTAAAAATTAGACTATTTTAAGCAGGAGTCCCTGAATTAGCAGGTTATGTCCCTCAGAATATGGAAAACTCACATTTAATACATGCTCCAGAGCATTTTAGGAAGTAAGAAGAGGAAAGAGAGTTGGTTTTACCTAAATAAAGTGACATATGTTTTCTACAGGATTCCTCAAGGTATGAGATGTAGGTTATGAGGATAGCAATTTTAGACTCTTCACTCTTGTTACAGGTCTGGTGAGGCTAGAATGTTGAATCTTGAACAAAAAGGAAAAAGAAAAAGAAAGCCTTTAGCTTTTAGTTTAAGTGAAGCATTTCATTGCTTTTGTGTCACATGATGCTAACTGCAACGCATACATACAGCAAACCAGATTCTGGTCCTTTCTGCATCTTCAGAAAGAGAGGATCTGTAGTGAAGGCTATAGGGAATAAGAAAGAAATCTGGAGAAAAATGGCCTTTAGCTTGCAAAGATAGGCTTGGACTTGAATGATGAGTTCCTTGAGTTGTTTCATTTGATTTTTTCATAGAATGAAAAATATGTGTTGTGCTAGGTATTGGGCTTCTGGATTATTGAGAGAGTTATGTGTAGTAACTAAGAAATATGATAGTGGGGTTTGTCTAAAGAATATGAGTCATTCAGAGAAAGCCAAGCTAAATTAACTATATGTCAGTTTCCCTGTTTCAAGTCTTAAACATAGGAAAAGTGGATTTCAAAATGACCATTATTCACTGAAGGAGACTGAATAAATATAGTGATTATAGCAAGGAGCAATGACAAGAGGACCTGTTTTATAAGAACTATGTGTGCAAATTCAAATTTCCATCTTCTGTCACACTCCACAACTCCTTCAGTGTCACAGCCTCCACATCTCCCTCCCTGCACATTCTTTCCTCTCATTGGGAGCAAAACAATGTAAATTATGTGTACGTAGCTCACATATTGTGTGTGTGTGTGTGTGTGTGAGCTCGCACGCACACCTGTATCTGTTGTGTGTCTATCTAAAGATAGAACCCAGAGCCTTGCACACAGTAGACAAGCTATCTACCACTGAGTTATATCCCCAGACCTGGGGTTAATTCTTAACATGAGGGTTTATCAACATTCGAAGGGACAGAAACACTGGTGTAAAGATTGAGTTAAAGATTTAATATTAATTTCTGCTAATCATCTAAAAATAACAAAGAGGAAAGAAGAAGAGAAGTAGAAGACATAGCATTTTTTCTATCTTCAGTGAAGGCAGAAATATAGTTACAATCCCAACCACAAATCTTGACACATTTCTATTCAGTATTGTATAATCTAGTGGTTGGCTGCCAAAAACACAAGTGTGAAATTTTGCACATGGAAAAGATGCATAATTTTCTAGAAGTATTATAATCTTGAGAACATTATTCAGTGATCCACTGATTAGAGTATGACAATCTATGATTGTGCACAGCCACAGAACAGAGGTGGTGTAGTGAAAAACCAGGGATCTAGAGACAAACTCTCTTTTTTCCTCCTCTGAAATTTGTAATTGTTTGCAATTTAAAACATGAAGACATTTTGTTTCTCCTGGTTTGGTCACTCCATCACTGGGAAAAAGAAAGGTGAAAGATGGTATAAAAATGGTGACCACTGGATCACAAGTTGGAAGACTTGTGACATCAGGGAGTTTGTACTGAAACCAAATTGATCTTCAGAATATCACAAAAAGAAGAGAGTGTCTACATAAACTGCAAGAATGTAAATGTTACATTTGGTGAAAGAATTCTGGGAAGAAATAATCTCCAAATAAAAATGAACACTACCTTCAAAGAATTTCCTTCCTATCTTATCTGCACCCTCACTACACAAAATTTTGCTCAGCAAATACATTTTCACATTTAAAATCTTGGTAAAAAATAAGCACACAGAAGTTTGTGTAGACACTGATAATCATGCAGAAAGAACATATACTGGAGGGGAGTTCAAGGAAAACATTTTACAGTTCCAAGTCACAAGGTATTAGTCATATCTTTGTTACATAAAAAAAGCTCTAATACGCAAAGCTAGAGTTTTAGTCAAAAAAGACAATAAATGGTGTGAAAATCTAAAGTTTTATAGTAATTAAGGAAAAATTTAAAGTAATACAAATGAAAATTTCCCAAAGTAAAATATACTCAACTGAAAACATAGTCTGTGTTTTAAAAAAAAATCACATTACAAATTGCTTCATAAAACAAAAATGATTAAGAGAAAAATCTTAGGAATTAAAAAAATTAAATAACAAGCAGAGGTACTAAGAGCCTTAATATATTTGAAGTGGGATGGTTATAAAAATACTATCATAATTACAAAATAGTTTTATTTTTATTTGATATAATAATTTTACATGCGCATGGTTCTGAGTGTGATAACACAATATATGTACATGATGCATAATGATGCAGATAAGGGTAAGTAGGATTTCTGTCTCCTGAGCATGTATCTTTCTTTATGCTTGGAACCTAAAAATTCCTTTTTCATAATTTTTCACAAAATATACAATAGGTTGTAAACTGAAGTCACTGTTCATGGTATTTATGTCTTCATGGTCCGGCTTTGATCACTTATATTTGTCTAAGAATCTGTTTATTTTTTTTTCTATAGTTTCAAATTTGTCAGAGTGTTAGTTTTCTAAACCATTGCTAATAATATTTAGCTTTTGGCACTGTATTTGGAGGTTTTATCTTTTTTATTTCTATTGGATCAATGTGTATCTTTATTTCCTTTTTAAAATAAATTTGGCTAAAATGTTTTTCTATTTTGTTTATTCTTTTGAAGAACCAACTCTGATTGCTTGATCCATTGTGGTTCCTTTTAGTATCTATTTTATTAATTTCTGCTCTGATCTTTATAATTTTCTTCCTGTACCATATTTAGGGTTAGTGTTAGATCTCTGTTTTTCTGGGAACTTGGGGTACATTATTAGCTTATTTATCTGAGCTTGATCTGTTTTTCTAATGTAAGTATTCACAACTATAAATTTACCTATTAGGACTACTTTTGTTTTGTCTCGTAGGTTCTAGAATGTTGTAGTGGGCTATTATTTGATTCCAAGAACTGTTTAATTTCTTGATTTCTTCTGTGACCCACTGATTTTTTCCAGAGAGCATTGCTTAGTCTCCATGTGTTTGCATATATTCTACAATATATTTTCCCATTGATACCTAGTTTCATTGAACTGTGATATGATAATATTCATGAAATAATTTTAACTCTTTTGTATGTAGTTTAAGAATTTTTATGTGGGCTATTTTGGAGAAAGTTCCATGTGCTGCTGAGAAGAATATTCAGTTGTTGTTGGATGGGACACTGTAGATACTTACTTAAATTTCTCCTTATTCAAAGATGTGATTTAACTCTGACATTTCTTTCTCTTTTTGTTTTTCTTTCTTTCTTTTTCGTTTTTGTTTTTCTTTTTGATACCTGGGATTAAACTGATGACCTTATGTTTGCCAAGCAGGCACTTATGCCACTGAACTAAATCCCTAGCCCTACTCTGGCATTTCTTTGTTGAGTTTGTGACTATTTGCATTAGTAGTGCACTCAGACCCCCTCTTATGATTGTTTTAATGTTTACCTGATGTTTCATATAGTAATTATCTTATGAAGTTGGGTGTGCAGATATTTATTGCATATGTGTTTACAATTATTGTATTTTACTGTTGAATTGTTTCCTTAACTAATATGTATTTTCCTGTCAAATTGTTCCCTTAACTAATATGTAGTAACCTTAGTGTTGCCAAGTAATTTTGGTTTGAAGTTCATGTCATCTGAAATCAGGTTAGCTAACCCTGATTCTTTTTGGACCCCCTTTATATGGATTATTGTTTTCCATCCTTTGCTTTTTTAGTTTATGGCTTATGGCCATAATGCTGAGTTCTGTTGATTGATCCATTTTACTCATGTTTTTTGACTGAGGACTTGAGACAAGACTGTGTCCAGCAAGGACAGTAGTGAAACAAAAGGAAAAAACAAAGGAATCAGCAACAGAAAAAAATAATGTAATGACATTAATAAGTCAATATATTTCAGTAATAACTCAACCTCTTGTTGTTGATGTTGTTTTGCATTTCAAGCACTCCAAGCTCTCCTGGCTTTTAAGATTTATGTTGAAAAATATGCTGTAATTCTAATAGATTTATCTTTAAATGTGTTTTTTTGCTTTTCTCTAACATCTTTTAAGACTCTCCCCTTGTGTCAGGTTTCTGAGGTTTTTTTCACTACAGTGCTTTGTGGAGATTTTCTGTGGTCATGACTATTGGAATTCTGTCTATATTGCCTACTTATATGTTGAATTCTTTCTCCATACCTTGAAAGTTTTCTGCAAACATATTTTGTATGCTATTCCTGATGTTTTCTGCTTTTTTAAAAATTTTATTTAAAAGGAAAAAGAAAAAAAACCAAAACAAAAAAGCAGTGTAAGGGTATTAGTAATATAGAACTACAAAAAAAAAAAAAAAAAAAAAAAAAAAAAAAAAAAAAACAACAACAACAAAACAAAAAAACAGTAAGAAATCACCAGTTAATAGATTACATATTGTCATCTTAGAGATAGTTGCTCAAGTCACAGGATCAAAGCATGCAAAGTGGACATTCAAACAGTGAGAGTGCAAACAGTTATGTTCAATGATCCAACCAAAAACATTAATATGGTCATCTATTTAACACCCCTAAACACACTTGCAGTTGTATCCTTTAGAGCACTTTTTTTCCCTCTCTTTTTTACAACAAAATTTATACATTTTGGATTTTATTACTCATTAGTTCTTATTACATTTTTTTGAAGAGAATAAAGTCAAATATGGCAAAATAAAGCTGTCAGTCAAAACCAAGGATACACATAGCACATGATGTAAAAACAGAGTACAAGGTAATCAATGATGGTTACCATAATGTCTCTTGCTTCCTTAAAAAGAATTGTCTATCTCATTAGGTATTATAAATTTGAACAAAATAGTAGAGAACAAGACCAATAAAACCTAAACCTTGTAAACATTACAGGAATTCCAAAGAAGATAATAGTCAAACCAGAATGGGCATCATAGTGAATCTTATTGCCTTGAAAGTTGTTGCCTATGCCCTCAAACTTGATACTATCATACAGAACAGAACAGAGTCTAATCAGTCAAAACAAGATAGTGGGAGTATTACAGGACTTCAAATCAAGTTAATAGGAAATCAAAAAAGTTACTATAATATATCCTGCTAATTTTTTTACTTTTCCCCTTAATTAAAAAAATCATAAAAAAGAACTAAATAATTTTTAATGAATAAGGGAGAGATTGAGATAAAAGAGGACATAACAACATAATAATACAGGTCAAAGCATGACAATTTCAGCAACCTAGTGCTTCACCACCAAATAACCTGACTTAATAGTAGTTACCATAGTGTCTTTTTCCTTGAAATATTTGAATATAACTTCATACACTATAGCTTCAAATATATCTAGTCAGTGTAAAACCATTCAAGTAGATGAAAGCATTGTAGGGTATTTAACAGCTAACAGAAAATGAACAATGGTTTCTATATTATCTCTTTGCCTATAACAATTTTTGTTTATACTATCACATATAATAAAATCCAGCAAGATACATCATGCATGATAAAACCAATGGAGACAGAAGAGCCATAGTTTGGTGGGGCTTCAAAACAAGATGATAGTAAATCAGCACTAGCTATTATGATGACTTATTTTCTTCAAAATAGCTGTTCATTTCATCACAGGCAATAATATCAAGCAGCCCAGAATAAAGCCATTCCAATTAATAAGTGAAAACTTTATAAGGCTTCAAGGCCACATAATGGGGAATCATGATTACCACATATGTTCTGGTCCATTTCTTATTATGTCTTATTATTTTAAGTTATTTCTGAGTATGTGGCCACCTGAATCAGCCATATCTTCTGTCACATTGTTCATTTCTACTGCCAAAACTTTTAACAGAATGCTTTTATGCCTTAGATTACTGCTTATTATTTTTTGTGGGCTCTAATTCTTTGCTATAGTAGCTCAGCTTTCTTTTTATTTGATCTTATTTAAGCTCACTAATTACTTTATTATCTGTTTAATTATAACATCCTGGAACTCATACAAGAGTCTTACTGATCTTTGCTTTTGTTTCTTTTATTGTTTTGTATAATTCAGCCATTTTGCTTTTGATATCCCTCCCCACTTATGTCCCTTGGATCAGCTTTGGGGACACAGAAAATTTTAGAAGAATTTGGTTACTTTATTTTCTAATGTTTTCCATTCTCTGTCTCTCTGTTTCTGTCTCGTGTGTGTGTGTGTGTGTGTGTGTGTGTGTGTGTGTGTGTGTGTGTGTTTTGAGGTTTGTGGATATGATCAGTTGGGGTGGAGAACTTTGCTGGCGATATGGAGGGCTCCTTAATTAGTATCTGCTTTCTATTGCTATGATCTTGTCTTTGTCTGCATTTTGGTCTTTATCTACTTCTATGACCAACTCAGCTTAATGGCATCAAGCATAGTCACTACCAGTGAAAATCTATCAGTTTTATCAATATCAGCAGATCCAGCTATGTATCAATCATGAGCACGGAAACCTGTTTTTAACAATTTCACCCTTTTGTCAGAGCCTCATGTAGATTTTACTGATAGTCAAAGGTAAACTGAGATATGAAGGGAAAAAGGAAGGAAAAAAAGGGGGAACAAGTTAGTTAGAAAAGGAGATAAGAGAAATATTAATGTGTGAAAGAGGAGATCATACTCTATAGGAATGGTTTTTATAGCTGGTGTAAATGGCAAGCGTTGAGGGTCTTGAGAAAATATTTGTGGGAATGGGAGAAGGAACAAAGAGGGAGGGAAGTGGAAGTGAGAGTAAGGGAAGCCACGAGCTTGTCAGAATACCCTAAAATTTTAATAGTTTGTATTTGTGTTCTCTATGCACAGGGATGGCTGCTCTGACTAGGGATGGCTTTCCAGAGTTACTCAGTAAAACACTGTTTAATCTTATCTGCACATAAACAGACAGAAGATAAGAGGAAAGGAAGGGAGGGAGACACGGATAAGAATGAGAAAATAGAAGAAAAAAAAAAAGAAAAAAATATCAAATGAAAAACCTTATAATGGCTGCAAAACAACAGAATGAAAGAGTCCTATACTCCTTTTTCACTGCAATCTGAGCTCACTTCCAAGTCTCTGAGCTTCCTGCCCCCACCATGGTTTGTTCGACTGCATCTGTGAGGAAGGATTGTAGGTCCAGGCAGCCATCATCTGGGCCAGCTCCTGTGCTTCAAGCTGTGCTCTGAAAATGGATAACTGTGTTTATCTCCATTTCGAGATCTGACCACCTCAATTAATTTGGGGAGGGGAAGATCCAGTGTAACTGACCTAGCAACCAGTTCTCCATCAACTTCTGTCGGAAGCCTCTCAATCTCTGCTCCTTTTCATACATGGGAGATCTTGCAAGCACCTCTGTAATTTTGTCACCACACATTCTCCACCTACCCTGATGTTGGTCAGCCTCTGGTCAAGACACCATCTCTGTCCACATTTGTCCTTCTTTGGTCACCCTTCACAGAGAATCACTGTAAAACCTGCAAACTGGCTGTGTACAACAGTCTCTAACAAATGGTGGTGAGTGCCCGCCTGTGGGAATTGGGCAGCATGGACTCACTATGAGTGTGTCACTTCTGGTGTTTGGGGAAGGAAAGGGCAAGTATTTATTTTTGGGCCTGTCTGGCCATTGCCTCCCTAGGGCCCCACGTCCCACAGCTCACAGAAGTTGTTTGCTCATACATGGCCCCCAGGTCACCGTTTTCTCAGCACTCGGGGTTGAATCCATTGCCAGAATGTCATGCTTGTTTTCAAATTTCCCAGGGGCCCATTGATGTCCTTTCATGTATTGTTCACCAACCTCACCAACTTCCAGTTTCTCTCATGCCCTGGTTTGAAAATATTTCACTTGTGGTGTTCCTTTTCCCAGTGGAAAGAGTAGCAGGACTGGGTGCCTATCCCATCAGCCTGGCCACTTCCAAATTTTGGGCTCCCTTCCTCAGGGCACTGAGCCTCTCCCAAGGAGGTCTTAATTCCAGAGCTGAGTCATAAGGGTGCCATGGCACAGAGCAGTTCAACTTGTCTTTCTAAATACTTTCCCACCCCAACCGATACTGAATTTTGCTCCAGTAAGTTCAAGGTTCTCCTTCTGTTTATCTTGCCTTGTGTGGCTGTGTTTACCACCCCTACCAAAATGTTTCACTTCAATGCACCACTTGAGGCTTCCTTCTTGCCCTATTGCCTCCTAAACAGCCAGGATGGAAGAACTGGAATAACTCTCACTTGATTCAGGTGTATAACTTTTGAATGTACTGTGGTGTGAGTTTGTTAGTATTTTGCTAAGCATTTGTGGATATATGCTCATGAGGAATATTGACTTGTTTTTTTGTTTGTTTGTTTGTTGTGTTGTTGTCTGGTTTTGATATTATAGTAATATTGGCCTCTCATAGAATGAATTTGGAATGTTACTGTCCTTTTAAATGTTTTGGAGTAGTCTGAGAAGAATTGATACTAGCTCTTCTGCAGATGTTTGGTAAAATTAATCAACTAAAGGCATTCAACTATGAGATTTTCTTTGTAGGGAGATTATCATTATTATTACTGATTCAATTTTGTTGCTTCTTATTACTTTGTCAATGTTTTATCTGTCTTCATGCCTCAACTTTGGTAAGTTTTGTGTACCTAGAAACTTATTCATCCCTTCTGTTATTTCCAATTTGTTGATATATAATTGTTTTCAACAAATTTTAATGATCTTTCATATTGTTCTGACATTCCTAGTAATTTTTTTCTTTTTCATCTTTGAATTTACTCACTTGGTCTTTCTGCCAAGCATCTTTGTCAAGCATCTTGTTAATATCATCACCTCCACAGTAAAGTAATTCAGGTGGAAAAAATTCAGGCTTGTGTTACAGGTTTTGATGGCAACATTTGATACTAGAGGCTAGAGAAGTAGTGTCTAAAAAGTCTGGAGAGAAAAAATATGACCCAGTAATTTTTTTTTTTTTTTTTTTTTGGCACCAGGAATTGAATCCAGGGCCTCATGCTCTTTGCCACTTAACTATCCCCAGTGACCATTAAAGTTTTACTCAGCCTGATTTGTCCTTGAAATGGTAGGCAACATAACTACACCCTCAAACATGCAGAAATTGAACCCACTGAATATATAGAGAAAGTCATTAGAATTACTAAAGGGATAAATTTAACAGAAAGAAATTTACCCATTGTCTTTTTTTTTGCATTGGAGGTCGAACTCACAACCTTGAACTTACCAGGCAAACACTTGAGCCACTGAGATAAATCTCCAGCCCAAAATTTACTCACTGAAGGAATGAAAGTTTAAAAAATAGGATTATAGAAGTCATAGAAAAATTAATTGGTGGTGAATATTGAATCTATTTAGCAAATAACTGACATTAATGATTCTCTAAATTATTGTTACCTCATAGAACACAATATTATGAAAATTGAGAGTGATAAATAGTATTTTGAAATGGAAGAGGAAAATATTCAAGAGATGCTATTTAGGGTGGATATTTGTAAGTATAAATGTCTACATGTTCTAACCTACACAGGAAGCAGGGTCCTGGGAGGAAGTGGCATGAGATTAAGAAGAAATAAAACACATTAAAACAGCCAGAATTGGGTGTGACCTGATTTCTTTGATGGGGAAACAGCGATTATCCAGAAGGTCTGCCTCTTTATTTATACACTGTAAAAAACTGGTGGTGGCAGTGGGGTCAGAAGCACATAACACAGCCAAAGTGCAGCAATGGGTTCACTGGGGAGAAAGTTGTTTCTTTCTAATGAACTGACCATTGTATTTCTAAAGTTCTGAAATGACCAACAGACCATAAATGATAACATTATAGGCTCCAATTTGAAACCAACAACTTCTGAAAACTGCCAATCTTGATTCGAGGCCATTCGGCAATGATTTTTTTTTTTTTTTTTTTAAACTCAAACCCATTGAATTCTGAGTGGACTTGCTCATTTAGGTAAAAAATTTTCAGTCCAAGGATTTCATGTCTCTGTGTTTAGAACTTAACCCCATACATCCCCTTCACTCATAATAGTAGTCAGTTTCTAGTGTCGCTAGAAATTGTCAGTAATTTGAATTTCTTTTATAGCTAACTTATAACTATGGCATTGTTTTATATATCTTGTTATTTTACTTCTCTGCTGGATGTTTAAGAGAAAGTTAAAATGAGACCTGTATTAATTAAAATCAGTCTTTTAGTATCTGCCGAGTCAGTTTAGTATCCTCAGGAACTACTTTGGAATCATGTACAGTGTCTCTCAGTTCTTCTCTCAGTATCAGCTGTCTGGATGAGTCATGGCCATTGCTTGACCAAGTTTGCTTTCTACAAAAGCTTCAGAGACTTTTTTCTCCTGGTGACTTTCCTTTGGTGCACTATACAGCACTGATTTCTTTCTGCTGTGGTCCAACAATCTCCTTGTTCAGGAGGTAGTATAACTTACCAGAATTTTTGGCTGTCCTCTTAGCCCATCTATCTTTCTAGCTTTGGTCTCCAAATCTCAGCTGATCAACATCCAGAAGAGAAGGCTAATGACACTGAGTTGTAATGGGAGCAATAAGCTTGACTATTATAATTTTATCTGAATAATATGCATGTGGAAATACAAAGTGTGGCCAGAGAACATTTATTTTTCAATGACCATAAATGTTCTGGTAGTTGAATCCCTGTAAAATATTAACAGACAACAGTTATATAGTTTTACAGAGAAAAATTGAAAGCATACATATTATTTTACATGACAATTATGATGATATTTTATAACATATTTTCATCTTCATTTTGACATTGAAGAGTCTTTTTCATCAATTGTCTCTATCTAGTACACAAGAAGCTCTCAGCTAATCTGTTCTTTAATGGGATGTTATTGAAGTGTGTGACATTTTTTGGACTGTTTAATATCTAACCATTTCTAAATGTATGGGCACATACATACCATATACATCATGTAAGTTTTTGTTAAGAATATTGCTATTGACTGGTGATCTCATTTTGACTTGGTCGGACCTCAGAGCATAAGAAAAAGAAAAATGTCTGAATCAGAAAGAAAAACCTTATCAGTATAAATAATCTCAGTTTTATGTTTTAGAAGACCTGTACATCTGAGGGCACAAATATATTCAATATGCCATGAGATTAGCAACATTGTCATAAACCTATGAAAATCTTTATTTCTTAATTTAGTTTTGTATCAAAGCATCTTTAAATGAGAAAACCTCATTGTCTTATCTTTCAATAATGGCTAACGTAAACATATCAAATAATATATTTTGAACAACATTTATGTGGCTGTACCCCCTAAAACTGGAAATAATTGGGGCCTCCTATTAATGAACAAGAATTGGACAATTATCTCCAGGGAGCTGCTTTTTTCATCAACTGGGGTCCTGTCCAATAATTTCTTCTCCCCCAAAAATCCTAAGGGATTTTTGTCTATCTTAAAGTTTTTGATAACTTATAAGAACCAAAATATAACAATTAACAAAATATTTTTCAACATAGAGAAACTCTCAAGGCATAATACAAAAAAACCCAATATGCATTACAGTTATAATACTAATTTTTATATCAATTTGATCAGCTGGCAACTATAGTAAAAGCGTACCAGACAAATGCCTCAAATACCAAAAATGCAAAAGGACAATGATTTGTTGATTGCAAATAAAACAACTTTTTACAGTTGGACATATAGACAAACAAATACCCATAAGAATCAGAGGGCACTCAAATGTATTTTAGCCAAATTCAATTATAATAACCCTTTTACAATTTTTATTTGTAATTACAAATAAACTATTAAGAATTATTTGTAGAGCAACAGTAGAGAATTCTTAGAAGCAGAATATGACTACACAAGGTACTGAAAGATATATTAGACATAGACAAAAATGACCACAATTTCAAGAGCAACAACAGACAGAAACAAACAAGTGGAGCAAAAAATTAAAAAGGAAGGAAAAGGAGGAAGCTGACAGCAAGAAAATAACGCAACTCAGATAAGCCAGTATGTAGCAGTTTTAATCACCAATGTAAATGACCTCAATTCACCAAACAAAAGAAACAGACTTGCAGAACAAGATCCAACAATATGCTGATTAGAAGAGACACATTTAACTTAAAAAGAAATTCATAGAATAAAAGTTAAAGCATGAGAAACAGTACTCCATGCAACAGGAACCCAGATAAAAGCAAGAATAGCTTTTGAATTGGCAGACAATGCACATTTCAAACCAAGAATGATCAAAAGAAATGAAGTAGGTCACTACAGACCCACGGAGAGAACCAGCCAGACAGCATCTCATGAGATCCTCACCACGGTGGAACTTAGGGCGTTGGGCAACAAATGAACCCGCTCACTGCCCTGGTAAGCAGCCATGAGCCTACTGGCCCATGGGCTGAGAATCAAATATCCCATTCCTCTCCCCCCAACACTATTAGCAAATGGGAGCCAGAGCTCTGAGCATCTCTTGGGAGGATGACCGTATGCAATATAGCAAATATAGGGGATTTCCTTCTACTATCTCTTCGAAGGCAAATATTGTGATCACTGTTTTGCTTTGTTCTGATTATTGTATTGTTCTATTCAATAGCCTGTTTTGATAGGTTTTATGACGTTCTGTATTAGGTTTGACTTTGCTATATCTGATTGAAAGGACAACTATTGTGAAGATAACGAGATATACTATGATACCTACTACTGTTATCCCGGTAACCTGCTGTGAAGTTCTGTAACAACTTCACTGCATTGTCTCAATTGGCCTTATTCTGTCTTGTTCAGCTGTATTTTACTACCTTCGAAATAATAATAATAATAATAATAATAGTAATAATTAATAAAAGAATCTCACTACATACTTGTTAGGGGAAGAATTCAAAAGAAAGAGGTAACAGTATATTTGTATATCTATTCACCAATCTGAGAGCATATAACTATATAAGACAAATATTAATAGACATGAAAATCAAATAACCAATAACAGAATTATAAAGGAGGATCTTAACAACCAATTGTCACAAAGAGGTAGATCACCTAGACAAAAATTCAGCAAATAAATGAGAAAATTGATCCAACTCTGTGACCAAATGGATTTAGGAAATGTTAGTAGATGTTCCACTCAACAACATCGGAATGCATATTCTTCTCAACTGTATATGGTATATTCTCTAAAATAGCCCACAGAACATGCTTAAGAAAATGCAAAAGAAATGAAATTATCCCATGCATGTTATCTAACCACAGTGCAGTGAAATTAGAAATTAATTAAAAAGAAACTGCAAAAACTCCAAAAACACATGAAAATTAAGCATAACGGTATCCTGGACAACCAGTGGATCACAAATGAAATTAAAGAAAAACATAAAAAGTATCTATAATTTTAAAATGCAAAAACAACTTAACAGAACCTGTGACACAATGAAAAGCAGTCCTAAGCGGAAAATTTGTAATGGTGAATTCTCACATTAGGAAAATAGAATGAACACAAATAAACAACCTAATGCTACATATCAAGTATCTAGAAAAAGACAAGCAAATCAAATCAAATTCAAAACAAAGGAGGAAATTACAAAGATCAGAGCAAAAATTAATGTAATTGGGATTAAGCAAACAATACAAAAAAACTACTGAATTTGAGTAGATTCTTTGAAAGAATAAACAAAATTGATAAACTTCTTGTTAATTTTATTTTTAAAAAAACCTTCAAATTCAAGAGCTGAGGTATAAAAATGATAAAAATCACTACAGATCCTGTGGAAATTCAGAAAATCATCAAAAACTGCTTAAAAATTTTTACACTCATAGGATGGAAAATACAGAACAAATGCACAGATTTTTGGAAACTATGGATTACCAAAGCAGAATCAAGAAGACATGAAAATTGTGAATAACCAAATATCAGTTAATAAAATTGAAAACATAATTAAAAACAAAGAAAGGCCAAGGTCCTGATGAGTTCTCAGCTTAATTCTATCAGACATTTAGAAAAGATATGACACCAATAGTCCTCAAACTCATGAAATTGAAATGGAAGCAATTCTCCTGATTCTTTCCTGGAGACCTGATATAAAAACCATGGAAACGCTTATTCAAAAAAGGGAACTAGAGATCAATCTCCCTACTGAACATAAAGGCAAAAATCCTCAAGAAGATACTAGTAAAAAGAATGCAGTAAATCATCTTGAAGATTACACAACATGACCAAATGGGATTCATCCCAGGAATGCAGGGATGGCTCAACATATGCAAATCAATAAAGTTAATACACTATATCAACAGAGTGAAGGACAAAAATCAAATGATCATCTTAATAGATGCAGTAAAGCTTTTGATAAAGTTCAGCATCTACTTATGATAAAAATCCTACAGAAATCAGAATAGTCTTTATCTCAATCTGATAAAAGCCATCTATGATCAATCAACAGTCAACAACATTCTAAATGACAAAAACCTGAAAACTTTCACTTTAAAATTAGGAATAAGACAAGGACATCTACTATTACCACTCCTATTCATCAAAGTTCTAGAAAAATTAGCCAAAACAATTATACAACAGAGAAAAATAAAAGAAATAAGGATAGGGAGGGAAGAAATTAAATTATAGTTATTCATAGATGACATGATATTCTACATAAACAATCTCAAAAACTTCACCAAAGACTTCTAGAACAAATAACCAAATTCAGTACCATAGGTGGATATAAAGTTAATATTCAAAAATCAATAAGATTCCTGCACACACACACACACACACAAAAATCACTGAAAGAGAAATTAGGGAAGCCACATGCTTCCCAGTAGCACCCCAAACATGGAATACTTAGGAATAAGTCTAACAAAGGAAGTAAAAGATGGATATATTGAAAATTACAGTACTCTGAAAAAAGAGATCAAAGAGGATATTAGAAAATGAATGAGCTGGGGATTTAGTTCAGTTGCATAAGTACCTGCCTGGCAAGCACAGGGTCGTGAGTTCAACCCCTCTTACAAAACAAAACAAAACAAAACAAAAAACAATAACAACAACAACAACTAAAAAAAAAAAAACAAGAAAGAAAGATATCCCTTGCTCATGAATAGGAAAAATCAACATTGTGAAAATGGCCATACACCCAAAAATGTTATACAGATTTAATGGAAGCCCCATCAAAATACCATTAGCATTCTTCACAGATCCAGAGAAAATGCTCCTAAATTCATTTGGGAGCAAAAATTACCTAGAATAGCAAAATCAATAGCGGGCAACAAAGGCAAGGCAAGAGGCATCACAATGACTTGAAATTATATTACAAAGCTACTGTGATAAAATCATTATAGTGGGGCTGGGGATTTAGCTCAGCGGCATAAGCACCTGCCTTGCAAGCAGGCAGTCGTGAGTTCGATCCCTGGTACCGGTAAAAAAAAAAAAAAAAAAAAAAAAAAAAAAAATCATTATAGTGATGGCCAAAAAACTCAAGGTTCAGTGAAACATTTGGAATATGTAGACATAACTACAGAGATGCTCAGCCACCTTATCTTCAACCAAGGGGGCCAAACATGTTCATTGGAAGAAAGACAGCCTCTTTAATAAGTGATGCTGGAAAAATTAGTTTTCCATACGCTGAAAACTAAAACTAGACTTATTTCTATCATCATGCACTAAATTAAATATTAAAACAGAACTAAAAACTAAATATTAAAACAGAAGCACTAAATCTACTGGGTGAGAAAGATAAGGGGTAGGCAGACAGTTCATAAGCAAAACCCAAACTGCACAAGAAGTAAGAATCAACAGGGATCTCATCTGATTAAAGTTTTTGCACATTGTTTTAGTCAGGGGTTACAAGGAGAACAATTACATACAGGATGCAGAATTTATAATATTTATGATGGTCACTCAGAGTTAAATATGAGAAAGTGCAAGAAATCTGTTCACAGTCCTAAAGATGTAGTAAATTCCCCGAAGGCCTGGATTCCACAATAATGTCCTGCATAAGTCCAACTGAACTCATGACAATGCCTCATACAAGTCCAACTGCAAGTCTAGAGCTTACGGCAGTGACTCATGCAAGTTTGTTTTATGGATCTGTGCTGGGAAGGCCCAAAGGTCAGTGGTGAAAACTAGAGAGTCTATACCAGTGAGGTGAAGGATCTGTGCCAGTAGGTTGAGTGTTCTACACTGGAGCCAAAACATGATCCTCATGTAAGGACCAGTGCACCCCTGAAATGTATCACAGCCATACTCAGTGACAAGGAGGTCCTGAGCTCCTCTGATGATGAGTACAGTTGAGATCATATCGGGAAGCCAGTGTGACAAGGTTCTGGAGATTAATTAGCAAACATTTTCCCTTCAGATCCAGGAATCAATGCTCAATGTAAGGAGCAGAGCTCTCTCAAAATGAACAGCAGCCACTCTCAGAGACAAGG
The DNA here is from genome assembly GCF_034190915.1 of Cavia porcellus. Lineage (NCBI taxonomy): Eukaryota > Metazoa > Chordata > Mammalia > Rodentia > Caviidae > Cavia > Cavia porcellus. Next base: position 172,702,732 of record NW_026947484.1, on the reverse strand, counting down.
TTGTGAGCTCCTCCAATGATAATGGCTGAATTCATACTGGGAAAACCAGAATGATAAGCTTCTTCAGGAGAACCAATGGCTCCAAATAGCAACTCATAGAAGAACCCACAATGCCCTGCTCTTTTTCTCCATGTGGCCTTTTATGCTGGCAACTATCCTCAGTGGGCATCTACATTCAGCAGCACCACACAGATGTAATTCAACAGGTGTTAAGTTGACCACCAGTTTTTAATCCATAACACATATTAGAAGAAATCAGAAACAACGGAAAAGAAAACACACAGCATGGGAAAAAATTTTAACTAACTGTCCTTCAGATACAAAGCTTTTATATAGTACTTATTAAGAACCAAAAAATCAAGACCCCCAAATTCAAAGACTCAATCCAAAAATGTGTATCTGAGATGAATACACAGTTCTCAAGTGAAGAAATACAAATGACAAATACATACATGAAAAAATGTTCAACATCATTAGTCATTAAATGCATATTAAAACCGTACTGAGATTATATCTCACCCCAGAAAGAGTGACTACAGTCAAGAAGTCAACTAACAACAAATATTACTGGGGATGTGGGGAAAAAGGAACCATCCTCCACTATTGGTGGGAATGTAGACTGGTACAATCACTGCGTAAATCTGAGGAGATTCCTCAAAAAAGTAGGATTAGATATCCCTTTCGATCCAACTATTTCCCTTCTGGATATTTTTCCTGAATAATTAAAAACATCAGACTATAGTGACATATGCACACCCATATGCATATAGCAAAATCTTGGAAACTACCCAAATGCCCATCAACTATGGAATGAATGCAAAAGATATGGCATTTCTATGCAATGAAGTACTACTCAACTATAAACAAGTATAAACTCGAGGCTTCTATAGGTAGATGGATATACCTTGAGACCATGCTCAGACATGCATGTATTGTCTAGGGAGACAAACATTGTATTGTCTCCCTAGAAACTAAAAGAGTAAATTTAACCCAAAACCTACAATAGCTATTGTGAAAGGGAAAGAAAGTGCTCAAAAGGAAAGAACAATTAGCATAGGGGCAAGAAAAGGGAAAAGACTATATGTATCTGAGCTAAGATAATTATAATACTAATATCTTTTAATTAATTAAAGAGAATGGTTTACACCTATATTGTCTGAACAATTGTGCATGCCTGTATCTTGAGTTCTGAGCACCTACTTTGAAATCAACAATGTATAGTTTATTAAAAATTGTTAATTTGCTATTATACTGTTATGAATTCTGTACAGTTTTTATTATTTTTTTCTCTACAATAAAAAAATCAAAATTTGGATGAAACAAAAAATAAATCCCTTCAGAATACTGGATGACTTTCATGTTCCTCTTTCATGTAACTTTCAGCTCAGTTATTTTCACACTCTTTTTCACACTCAGACCTTCCTCTTATACTACTAGTGTTCTCTCTGTAGGACTTAATATAATTTAGATTAATATCACTTATGTAAACTCCTTTTGTTGGTGCCTTTGATTTATCTTTGCCAGGGCTCACCCTGACCCTTTGCTCCTGGGTTGCCATGACTATGCTGAGTTTTTCTGCAGGCTGTAAATGTTGCAGCCATTTAATGCAAGAGTGAGTGTGTATTTGAGAAAGGATAGGCACCTTGTATTTGGGGTGACTGAGGCTTAAAATGGTGAGCTTAGGCTGTCCAACTGGCTCTGGGACAAAGGTGCAGTTGCCACTGAGTGTTCTGAGCCAGGGCATGCAGCCCGTGTTCCCCACTGGGGCTGACACAACACAAAGGAGGCATTTGGGTTTCTCCCGCCTCCCTTATCCCAGTGAGGCTCCAGGCTCTGCACGGTGTAACGTTTTGGTTTTTGCCTGAAGCTGCTGGCTTGTACAAATCGGTTCTATTCAATAACCCTTTAAAAGTCTGTAGGGGTCTAGACAGATCTGTGCTAGTCTGCTTCATCCCCAGCCCTCCTCCAAGCTGCTTTTGGCCCCCCTCCCAAGTATGTAACTTTACAATTCCTTCTTCTAGAAATAAACTCAAGAAATTTATCAAACTGTGTGGGCATCCTTCTAACCTTAAGCAAAGCTTTAAGCACTTTAGTATACAAAGAATTTACTTTAGATTCTGAATTTCCTATTGTTTTATGGCCAATGATTACTCAATGCACTCCGTACCTTTACTTGTAAATTGTGTGCACTCCGGAGTGTCTCCTCCCCTCAGCTTGCTGAGTTCCCACGGGCTCAGGTCCCAAGACTGGGTGCCAACTGCCATGACTGAGCGGGGAATGGGGTCTTGAGAGGGACAGCGGCAAATTAAGAAGAAACAAGACACATGAAGAAAAGCTAGGACTGGGTTGAACCTGACTTCTCTGAAGGAGAGACTTTGACAGCCTAGCATGGTCTGCCTCTACATATATACTGTAAAAAGAGGTGGGGAAGCATGTGTCTGGGCTAAAAGTACAAGGACTCAGTGTTTTGCTGAAAACCATGAAAGGGAAGTATTTTCATTTCTAATCCTATGCTCTGAATGAACACCAAGGTCAGACACCTGCTGGACTGGCCTTGTTCTAGCCTCAATAACATTTACATGGCTTGCCTCTGGCTCAGCCACGGTTCGGTCACTCCCCACATCTATAGTCTTATTTTTAGTGTTATATTTCCTTTTTAACTTTAGAAGGAATTTGAATGAATAAACTTTATTCTTTTAATGAAACTTTAATATACACTGTTCAGAAAAGTCCTCTAGCTGGGTATTTGGCTCTTCCTTATACTAAATTCAATTAAAAAAATTATTTACAGTGCCTGACTGTACTTTCACTGAGAGGTGATATATGGCAATCATTTTATTTAAAATGTGCACAACTGTTTTTTTCTTAATCAAATTTTCAGAAATTTAGGAAGTTCATAAATGCTGAATCAATGCTACATAATCTCTCAGAAGCCATAAACCTATGCTATTAAAACGTCAGGCTAAGATCATATAGAATCAGGTTGCAATGAAAAGTCTATGGAAGAAAAATAGTGATGAAGAAAGGAAGAGAAAAGAAAAGAAATGAAAAATGAGAAAGAAATGAGAAAAATACGCTTCAGGACTACTCACTACAGTAGCAGGCCATAATCAGTAGCAACAGAGAATGTCCGTCCTAGGAAACACTTGATATACCTGCAAGCCTTTTCATTGCTCAGCACGCTTTTATTGCTATTTTCTCTAACACCTGATATTATTTGCATTTGAAACACAATTTTCACTTGACTCCTTCACTTGAACTTTTCAACGATGTTACCAAGTCACATTGATGACGTTTGTTCATCCTGCGGTCACCTTTTGAAATCTGAATTGTTTTGTCCAGAGTTTCCTCAGCACTCCTACAACCCGGTTCCATCCTTACACTCTGCACTCTGACATCTGTCCTCTGATGGTTCTAGGCTCTAGCAAGGAGAGATACCGTGTACTTTGTATTTTCATTCTAGCACATAGTTGGTACATTTAGTAGTACTGAATAAACTTTTGTGACTTGAATACATTATTGAATGATGCATGCATGCATATTTTACGTCCCTTCCAAGGTTACCTGGCATGTTAGTGATATAGCTGAACCTTTGCTTGCCTCCTCTGCTCTGTGCTATATTTTATTTTCTTTCTTAAATTTCAGAAAAAGCAATAATATATTTTCTAATCCTGAAACACTTTGCCAAGTGCCGTGGGAAACTTGGTCAGCTATTTCTGGGCTGTGGACCTTCTAATATGAGCCTTCTGAAATGGCAAGTATGCAAAAAAAAAAAAAGAAAGAAAAGAAAAGAAAGAAAGAAAGAAGTCTGATATTTCTGGTTACTTAAAGTTTCTTGATGAAGAACTCACAGGCTAGAAAGAATTTCTGCACATTCTCCATGCAAATTCACTCTCAGTCTTCTAGAGGCAGGGTATTCTGGGCTTCTGGCTGCTGATTCCTTTTTGCATAAAGTTAGGGGCCATGATAAGATCAATCCAATGGTCACCTGCATGGTTTTCAAGACCGTCTTCTGTAATGAAATGACTTTCTGAAGAGACATTTGGGTCCTTGTTTCAGAATGTGTAGTGTCAGCTACTTATTTCCAGGGAGAATTATTAAAAGACTAGTATAGCATTCATAAAGAATGAATTGAAAGGCTATAAAAATATTAGCTTAGTATTTTTCTGAAGGGCATAAGTGTAAATAAAGAGAAGATTAAAAAGGGATAAGCATTTATTTGGAAAAAGAAGTTTAGAAATGTGATCTCTTGCACATAGTGAAGTCAAAAGCTCATTCTGACCAACTGAGAGCTGTGTAAGAGAAAGTTTCTCCTCCTTGGTAAAACCTGAAGGGGAATATCTACACAGAGTTTATGTTCTCGTGATAAAAGAAAAGTGAATTGTGTTGGGAAAGACCCTCTCTCCTACAGTTTCCTGTAGCAAAAATGTATGCTTCTAATGATCAAAATGACTGTTTCCAGAAAACAGCTGGCTAGGAGTCACCCTGAAAAGCTCAAGAGGAACTTTTGGATGGACGTTAAAACCTCAGAAGGGGAAGTATCAATAAGATGGACAGAAGCCAGAGGAGAAAGTGTAGATAACCTGGCTGCAGAAAACTGAAAATGGGATGTCCTGATGTGCAAGTCACCAAAGCCAGGCTCAGACTTCCTCTTGTTATTCCAAAAACAACACCAGGTCAAATCAGCAGTGATAATGGGAGACCTTGCCTTTACCCCTCTTCACTCGCCCACTTCAATTCTGCGGAGTCAGAAGTAGACAAAGTGGTGCGGGATGCAGAAGCTCTGAGTCAGGGGGAAAGAAGGCAACATGACTTTCTGGTCCAGTGCAGCTTCTCAAAGCAATCAGCAAAACAAAGCATTAGAGTTGAGACACAGGATTGAACCTTTCAGTCACTGGGCTGAAATTACTCAAAGAACATTTTTGTTTTTGAAGAGTGACCAGAGGAGCCAGAGATTGGCTCAGTGTAATTATGTCTAGTTTCAGGAGAAAAAAGTTAACACTTATAATATGTCTGAATAGGCAAAAAAAAAAAAAAAAAAAAAAAAAAAAAGAATAGAATGCTTTATCTCTTACATTTACCTTTTAGGAGTCCTGGGTTTTCAATGTTTTCATTACAGTTTTATTGTTCGTATCAGGAGATGAGAGGGTACAAAACCACTAAGATTTCAATCTTGTTTCTGTTCCTAGTCCAAATTTACCCTGTGTGTACTATTCTCTAATGTTAACCACCATCCAAAGGAGACAGGTTTAATCTGTTTTGACATAATAGGAAACTGGGATTATGATAGGTGAAGCATCTTAACCAAAACTACCTGAGTGGTGAGACCTAGATTTTTTTGAAAACTTAATGAACCTGAAACCTGAATCTTTAATCCATGATTTCACTTCACATCTAAGATGTGTAGGAGACGTTCACAATCAAGGCTCTGTTAAACAACTATTCCGGTGGAAGAACTAGCCATACACAACACATTTTAATTAATGTGCCACTAGTGTAAGACTGTCTTTTGTGAGGCTGAACGAAATCAGTGCTTCAAAATTCCCAATCCTTGTCATTAGTTCTGCCTTATAATATTACAGAGAATCGATTTAATGATTAAATATATGGGATCCTTTTGCTACAATGACCACATCTGCTTTAAATCTCTTCTTTGTGAGTTGAACCATTTTAAAAATTTTCAATATTCATCATCATTATTTTGCCTTTAATGATTCCACTGGATCTTAGCTTCTTTGACATTTTCTACAGTGAGATTTTGACAGTGCATTGCTCCTTCTTCTAATATGATGCTTTTGCCATCACAAGGAGATTTAAACATTTGCATGCAATTAGACTTTAGTAGTAGACTTTAGTAGTGAATTCTGGCGAGCTGAGTTGATGATAGCCTATCAGCCTTCTCTAATCTAGATTGTTAAACCCTACACATTCTAACATTATCAAGGCATCTCTAAAATCTTTATGACTACATTGGGCCCCTACTTTGCCCCTCAAAGAGTGAAATCCTTTGCTTTTTTAGAAACTGTAGCCTCCGGTAAAGTATTTAAAAAATTCATGTTTCTGTCTCCCCCTGAGTGATATTTATCTTGATTTTCTTGATAAAAGCTGAGTTTGTTTGTGTTTTGACATTCTTCTTTTGATATGAACCATGACACTCAAGTAGACAAGTTTCTTGGACATTTAAAAAAATAAGACTGTATTTCAAAGGGAATGGTAACTACAAAGTAACTTCTTATAAGCTTTTATCTCAAAGATGGATAAATTTTAAGAGATTCTGTGAATAGATAAAGCAAGAGGGGCATGGAATAATTACCAAATTTGGGAAGAGAAAAGGAGGCAGCTGAAAAAATAATAGATAATAATGACTAATTAATTCAAATTTCCTCTTTTTAAATTTTACTACTCTCCAGGCTATGCAAAATCTTTTAGCTATATCACGTTGCATAATTGACAACAAAATATTAATTTGTGATTTTTTTCCTTGACATTATGAAGATAGTGAGGTGTGGTCCAATTGTTTTTAAAGACAACGTAGTTTTTGAATTGCAGAGGAAGACTCAAATTTAGTCTATTATAAATTAACACTTTATCTTGTCTATAACTTCATTTCTACATTGTAAGTTAGAAGGAATCTAAAAGTTGCACAGAAAACCCCACAAAAACTCACCTCTGATGTAGAACACATTGAAGAGAATGGTATGATCACTGGATTTAGTTAGAAGACTACAGCTGATGCAAGATTGATTAAGATTCCAGACTTGTGAAGCCAAATGATGATCTTCACTTTACATGTAGTGCTAGAAACTAATATTAACAATTTTACCCTTAGACTAGGCCAGTGGTCCTTGATCTTTTGAGTTTTGCCACCCAAAGATATCTGGCTGTAGCTGGAAACATTTTTGGTTTGGGATAGGAGGGAAAGACGGTGTTACTGGCCCCTACTGAGTGGAGGCTAGGGATACTGAAAATGTCCCTCATTGCTCAAGGCAGCTTCTCCAGCAAAGATTTACTTGGCTTAAGTAGCCAATAATGCTAAGACCAATGAAATTCTTTGATGGATAAATGTTAATTATCTCTATAAAATTATATATTTATATCAGTATCAAATAGCACTCTCGTGTGTAGAGGAACTGAACTAGAGGCTGAAAATTCACAAGAAAATAGGCTTGCTATTCGGGAAAAAAGAAAAAAGGTACATACTTTAAGGTGGGACTGAGAGCCTTGGGAGCAATGTGCTGACCATGAATATGTCGTTGTTAGTAGTAAGTTCTGAATTAACCTTACATGCCAGCCATCTTTTGCATGGGTGGTTTTGGGTCTAGAGGGAAAGAATTGGCCTTTGAATCAGTACTCAATGATTGTAACAGATTGTTGCCTGTGTTTTTGCTATTTTTTTCTTTCAAAAATTCAATGTCAGCTGTAAATTTTGAAAGGAGGATCTGTTGCCTGCTATACTTAGCATCATGAAAGAGGATAACTACAATATTTACTTTCCATAAATTTGTAAAAAAAAAAAAAGGAGGATATTTTCTATCTGCCCCCACCCATTTTGTGGTTTCCTACTGACAGCTGCATATATGGGTATCCTGTCATATATCTCCAGAGAGCAGGAGACCTGGGAGGCGTGGGATGGCCAATGAATGGGACCATTGACTCAGATGTTCCTGGACGGCCAGTGTGATTGCTTTCGGGGGACTAGTTTACCCACAGTGACTGCACAGCTGGTAGAACAGCGGGGAATAAACTTCACTAAATAATTCTTAGTTGATTCACATTTTTCTTGGATTAGTGATGTAGAAGGCAATGACAGCCCTCCAAGAGCAATTTTCCAAGCTTGGACTCTTTACAATCAAGCCCTGTTAACAGAGGCTGGGGTGAAATGTAGGGCGAATCTCTAGGCATGAGTGGATAAAGAGAACAAACAGAAATAGTTTTCATGAATTATTGCTATGGTTTTTAGATATATAATATGGCTTAGAGGAGGAGGTGGAGGAATTTTTGCACCATGGCACTTCTATTGCTCCTAGAATATTGTTCAAATTGCCCAATTTGGTCAGTTAACCCAGTTATAAGCAGATTGTCATCTGACTTCCTAGATTCCATCTGAGCTTAAGATTTTAATATCTGCATGTGGTCAGTCTGACCATCTTTTATTCTAATTGAGAAATTTTTTTCTCTTCAAGTTCATTTGAAATGATATTTCTTTTTCCTGGTAGGGTTTCTCCCCCAACCTTTCTTCAGGTTAGCTCCCACTCTTCCCAACTTGAAATGTAATTTACTAGATGCTATGCTTTCTATTTAGGTGCCCCTCCCAAATTTTCATGCATTTGTGGAGGCAGGCTTCTAAAGTTTGTGATTCATGGTCTAATGCTGAGATTATGCATGTGACAGCTACACCCACCCTAGGATAAGTGGCCTACATACAGTATGGAGACAGAGAGTCTTCCTTCACACGTTCCACCCTTTTTCTGCTGTCATGAACTGTTGCTCTCTGCCATGTGCCACTCTGCCTTAGAACCAGCCAGTTATAGACTGAAACCTTCACAAACTGTGAGCTAAATAATTCTTTCCCTCTTTAATACTGGGCATCAGGTATTGTGCCTCAACAATGAGAGAAAAGTAATCAAGACACCAAAGTCGTATCACTGTTACATAGTTTCATAATAATCTAAATTTCTCCATTGTAACTTTTTCTTCTGTAGTTCTACAGCTATATTTTATATCTATCTTCCCCAAGTACCTGTATACTCCAAGAGGCCAAGACATGCATATTTTAAGTCATTTTTGTGTTCTTAGTGCCCAGCCCAATATCTGTCCCATATTAGGTACTGTGAAATGTAGTACTAAATACAACAAGAAATTTGGTGGAGAGCTTTGGTGCACAGTAAATATAAGTAAGTAATACAAGAATAAAGAATAGAAGGAAAAGAGGAAGGAAGAAAAGAAAGGTGGAGGACACCCAGGTAGCTGGGAAGCAGCCACGTGCCAGGTGGCTTGAGCTGAAGCCCTTCACACCGAACTCTGCCTAGCTCTGCAACCTCAGAGCCTTGCTTGGAACCTAGTAGGACCCCACCCAGAGCCCCCAAACAGTGAAGGACCATTGGTTCATCAGTCAAGTCCTGCTTGAGCCCTGCCCAGCAATCTCCAGGTAGCTGTGGAGTTGTCCTGTGCTGAGTGGTGCATTCTGAAGGTCCCCACAGAGAACTGTACTTAGATGTGCAGCCATAGGACTTTGCTCAGGACCTGGTATGGACCTGCTCAGAGTCCCCAAACAGTCCAGGACCTTTGGTTTATCACTTGGGTCCTGCTTGGGCCCTGCCCAGGATCCCAAACAGCTAGATAATTTTAGTGGACTGTATGTGTGAGCTGAAGGCAGTGTAGCAAACTCCACCTAGCCATGCAGCCCTAGTACGTTGCATGCAGAGTCCAGACTCTAAGAAGGTAGAGAGCTTTGAAGCACAAAGTGGCATTAGCTGAAGGCCTTCCCAGTGTACACCACTGAGAACCTGGTAAGGCCCTATCCAGTGACCTCAAGCAGCCAGGGAGCTTCAGTGAACCACGGTGTGGGAGTGTGCTGAAGGTCCACCTGACATATCCCCCCACATTTTTGGAGATTTTGAGTGCCTCTAGGGACCCAATAAAACCTGTCTAACATCCCTCACTCATCTGGGGAAACTCTGCAGTAGTCAGTCATCCGCACTACAAGAAACAACTGAGACTTTGCATTCACCTGCCCCAGGGGAATAAGTGAAAATAACAAAACAAAAGAGCAAAATGAAATCCCAGACCTCCAGCCCATACCAATCAAGCCCAGGAAACAAGGACATCAAAGAAATGTAAGCCATACCTCTGAAACCTCTGAAGTGATAGCAACTGAAGTAATGAAACAACTCCATGAAGCTATAAAGGAACTCAGATCAGAAATAATCTCCCACATAAAACAAGAAATGACAAATGTAGTGAAAGAAATGCTGTGTCTAAAGAAGCCATAGTTTTAAAAAATAGAGTAACATGACAAAATGATTGAAATCTTGAATGAACAATATAAGAAAGAACTAGAATGCATAAAACAGATACCTAGAAAATCAAAAATTCTATCAAAAGCTGGCAAAACTGCCTCAATGAATGTGAAGATAGACTTCCAGACTTCAACGACAAGACTGCAGGTAGTGAACAGGGAAGAGCTTTTAAAAACAACAAGAAATCAGGAAATAACAATTCAACAATTGCAAGATGTTGCAAAGATAATATAAGAATAATAGATGTAAATGAAAAAGGTAATAACACAAATGATATCAAAATATTATTTACAGAAGGAACAGCTGAAAATTCCCAAACATGGGAGAGGAAACTGACATACAAATAAGTGAAGCCATCAGCCACAGTCAATATAAATCTACACTTAAATATATGATAATCAGCATACTAGAAATTCAATATAAAAAGGATATTAAAAACTGTTAGATAAAAGAAACAAATCCTTATAAAGGAAAGCCCATTAGAACACTAGAATCACGGCCAACCTCTCAACACAAACCATGAAACCAAGAAAAGCAAGGAGTGAATTATTTGAAATCCTAAAGGAAAATGATGTCCAGCCTAGACTGACGTACACTGCAAAATTATCCTTCAACATTTATGGAGACATAAGACACTTCCACAATAAAGAACAACTGAAGAACTTCATGATCACCAAACCAACCCCGCAAAGAATACTGATAGATATTATAGACAGACATAAAAATAACTACAACTTCAAGAACATCAACAGAAAAAAACCCACCAAGTAGGACAAAAATTAAACAGAGGGGAAAGGTAAATAACAAACAGCAAAAACATAACATGACAAAAAATAAACCCATGTATATCAGTTATAATGATTAATATAAATGGTCTCAATTTACCAATTAAAAGAAACAGACTGGCAGAATGGATCAAGAAACAACATTCAACCATATGCTGCATGCAAGAAACCCATTTAATTCAAAAGGAAATTCATAGACTGAAAGTCAAAGGTTGGAAAGGAGTACTCCATTCAACAAGAACCACCCCTGCAAAAGAAAAGCAGGGATAGCTATCCTATTTTCAGACAGTGTGAACTTCAAATCAAGAATGGTCAAAAGAAATAAAAAGATCACTACATACTGGATAGGGAAAACTAGAAGAGGAAGAGAAAACAATCTTAAGTATATATACACCAAATATGAGAGCACCCATCTATTAAAAAAATAGTAACAGAAATGAAAAATTAAATAAGCAATAACACAATTATAGTGAGAGAACTTAACACACCATTGACATAAAGAGACAGATCAGCTAGGCAGAAATTGAGCAAAGAAATAAAAGAACTGAATCAAACTTGTGAACAAATGAACTTAATAGACATGTACAAAGTGTTTCATCCAACAACAGAATATACATACTTCTCAGCTTCACATGGGGCATTCTCTAAAATAGAACATATACTAGCCCATAGAATATGCTTAAGTAAATGTAAAAGAATTGGAATTATCCCATGCATATTATCTGATCATAGTGCCATGAAATTGGAAATTAATGACAAAAGAAATGGCAAAACTTCCACAAATACATGGTTGGTTTTAGTCTGTTTTCTATTGTTTGATTTCAGTAAGTATGAAAATATGGACAACTATTTTGAAGAGAACAAGAGACATTAATGGTAGCCATTATTGGTTTCGTATTGTCAGGTTCTGAAGGTTCGTAAGACTCATTCTTTAGTTTTGATTGGTTTTATACTATTTTGTTTGTATTAATTTTTTGTGTGTGAAATTATGGGCAATTATTTTGAAGAAAACAACAGAAACTATGGTAATCACTATTGATTTCCTATTGTTTTGTTTTGAAATCCTGTGTTACTTGCATTGTTTTGCTCTGATCTTCTTTGTTCTGTTTTGTTTTGTTTTATTCTCTTTAAAATAAAAAATAAAAATGAAAAGGAGGAGAAGTAATAAAAAATGAAGACTCAGTAAGGAAGAGATAGTATTCATCATCAGGTACTACTTCTATTTGTGTGTCTATAGCACAATTGAAGTCTAATATCTGGATTGCCTGAAGTTTTGTCCAATTCAAAAAAAGAGGCAGTTAAGCACAACAAATATGGAGACTATTCAGGGAGAGAGGTCCACTGTAATCCTAACTTGGAGAGAATATTAAGTATCCTGTTTCCTTATTCTATTAAGCAGCCACATATTTTGTCCTCTACCATTATTATGAGAATGTTTAGAGGCATCAGGAACATGTAGGGAGGCTAGCATTTATTGGGCGAGCACTCTAGACCAAGGACAGTGCTGAATACATCAAATACGTTTCCTAATTTTATCCTGAGAAACCATAGTTTGAGATGAGGATTATTCCCCAGTGATGTTTCTGGGGGAAACTGCGACTCAGAAAGCCTTCAGATATATTTGCAGAAAGTACACTGTCCTGGGCAATTGGAGATCTTGCCCATTTATCTCTTTTTGCTGCACCATGCTTTTTTAGTGAGTTTCACTTACACTATACATTTCACTACCAATGATATTTTCTCAGAGGGATATCCTTAGCTCCCTTATTTTGACATCCTGGCTCATGGACACCCATCCTCCTTAGTGCCTATCAATTCTCAGTGGGTATTCCTGGCTTGTAAATTGCTTGCAACATATGACTGCAAAGCAGATTTCTGAACTGTTGTTTCCATCCTCTGAATAGTTCTGGGCACAAAACAGGTTGCTATTAAATACTAAAAAGGGGATGTGTTATATCAGTGTGCTTTGGGTTCTGTGCTGGTTCCTTTGCATGCATGTAAAAGTCATTCCTGGTCATACTTTTAAGCTCCTATAAGAGAGTCCTATAAGATAAAGTTCCTATTTAAAAAATAAGGAAAGCAAAATTTTATCAGAAATAAGAAACACTGAATGAAGAGATAGTCAATTTTACTAGTGAATTAATTTAAGGAAACGTGCTAGGAGAATGGAATCTTCGTGGAAACTCTCTAAGCTGGGAAGGCTTGACAGTGATATGTGTCCAAGGCAAAGTGCAGATAAGGGAGAAATGACAACAGAAGAAAAACAAGAGGAGGTATAAAACTATATAGCAAATAACATGGTTTTCCATGAGCGGAGTTGTTCTCAGGTATGAGTAGGAAATGGCTCAAGAGTGAGATGGAGATATCATGAAGTAATTTTCAGGCTTCTTTAGAAATTTGCACTCTTTAGATAATAGCATTTTAGTCAGACTTCCCATTGTTAGAACACAGCCCTGACACTTATACCGTAAAGAAGTTCAAATTGGCTCATGGTTCAAAAATTCAGTCTATGGTTTGCTGGCTTCAGGTCAGAAGCAGCGTGGTGGACAGGTGTGGCAAGAGGAAAGTGGCTCACCTCACAGCAGCCAGAAAGTAAAGAAATCAGGGAAGAAGAAATATCCTCAAAGGCATGCCTGCATTAACACACATCTTCCAGCCAGGCCGCAGTTCCTAACAGCACATTTAGCCAAAAACTCATCAATGAATCAATCCATTGATCAGTGTGGTCGCTCTATGAACCAGTCACCTCCCAGAAGCCCCATGTCTGATCTCGAGACTTTTTGAAGGTCACTCGATATTAACAGTAATACATAGGGCGCTCATGCTGTAGTCAAGTATATCTAGAAATGCATTTAAGCATTTATTCATTATTTAGATGAATACTTACAAGGCACTCACACTGTGCCATACACTGTGCTACTATTCTGAAGAATATGGGTAGAAGTGAGTCAGACAAACCTGCTCCCTCCAACAAACCTGCTGTCTTCCAATATATAACTGAAGTCAGGCTCTGATCAGCACCTGCTTTATATTGTGAGATGTGAGCAAAACTGAAAACAACCCAGAAGCACGAGGCAGCTGTCTCCCACTCAGCATGCCTGACTGAGCTCAAAGCAGCAGAGTGAACAATGGTGAAAGGGAGAGGCAGAAATTGTAGGGGAGAGTACATAACTCCAGTACCTCTGCCTGGAGAAATGGGTCAGACTATAAATTTTGTGATGCACAAAGAAGAATCTGTTTTCAATGAACAGGTTTTTCTGTTCCCAAAATCTTTTTTTTTTTTTGACAATGCAGGATTGCAAAAAGCTTTCAGTCTCCGACATCACACCTCATATACCAAATTTCCTCCTCTCCCCACATTCTCTGTTAGACTTCCTTTGACTGGGCACCTACTTCGTGCTAGGTACTTTTACAGCATTTACCTTCTTGTCCCACTTGGCCCTTTAGCATGGTGATCAGTTTCATAAACACCTTACTGCAGATTTCAAAGCAGAGGCCAGAAAGTGGGTTCTGCAAAGTGGTGTTTCCCTAAAAGAATCTCAAGAAGTTTTCAATGTATTATGGTGTATAATGTGCACTATAGTTCAGTTTTCATCATGTTCAGCAATGTAATTATTGAATTATCAAATAATGTTAGGAAAGGGACTAGCTAGTGTTTATTATGCCATGATTGCCCATTAGTGCCCATGAGTAAGAACACTGCATGTAAACACAGCTCTACGAGTTTTCACTTTAGTAAACAGGTTCAAAAAATGTAGCACTGGTATAGTGTGTTAGTGACAAAGTCAGGACTATGACTCAAGTTCATAAGGCCCATTCCCCAGATTCTACCACCTATAAGTTATAATTCTCTAGATTCTAATGCTGGATTCAGATCCTTGCTGCTCATTTTATTTTCTGCTTGTAATAAGGTATGTTGGGAAGGATTGTGGGTTATAAAGTCAATTAGTTCTTGACTCAGATCCAAGCTTTATCATTGACTGACTTTTTGACTGTGAACAAGTTCTTCAATGAGCTTTATGTTTTGTCAAATGGTGTGAAAAATATTTCTCTAGTGTTAAGTAAATTAGCACTTATAGTATCTAGCACAGCATCCAACATATAAAGCAATTTAATCCGTTATTAATTTTCCAATTTCCTTTGCTGAAAAGTGAAAGAGGTACATCTGCCAGAATCACCAGGGTGCTCAGGGTCTGTCACCCTCAAAGCATGTGCATTTCCTATGCTTGCCTGCCACTGCACCCATCTACTGTCACTGTGAATGTGCTAGGATAGAGACATCTTCACTATACTATGTATGCTACTATTAGCTTTTCTGGGATGCTTAGACTGCACCTACAGATTCCCCGTGCCAGCAGGGCTGTGCAGACCCCAGAGAGTCACTGTTGTGGGTGCATAAAGCAGCTGCATCATTTACACAACATGAAACTATTTTCTTCCTTGTTAGGGCTGACATGTCAGTTTTATGATATAGGGGAGGACTCAGATTTGAGAGTATGCTTTAGCCTCTTACTTCAAAGAGAAGCTTTTCTTAGAAGTAGCGAGGACAAGCTGTGCTTTTCCCAGGAGGACTCTATGAAAGAGTGAGGCTTTGTAAGCTCCTGGAGGAGAGCAACAGCTAAATTTGCAGACACGGATTTGGTTGAGGGAACTCCTGACAGCAGACACAGCCTCTCAGCGTTCGGAGAAGAGAATGTGTAAACACATACTCTCTCCCTCTCCCTCTTTTCCTCCTTCTTCCCCTCTGTCTCTTTTTCAGTCTGTTTCCTTTGTTTTTCTCTTTTTCTCTTGCTTTTGCTTATTTATTTAAAGAAAAAAAATTAAATTGCTTTATGTGCAAAAATTCACCTTCATCATTCATTTTTGGTAGAAAGGGGGCAAGCTGTGCAAATATTCTCAAGCCAATAGCTCTGTAAAATCCTGTAACACAGTATGCAGGTATAAATGGTATTTTTATTTTTCATTTTCTTCTAATAGTTCACTCCTTTTAAAAATATTCTTTTTGGTTTTTTTTGTTTCTTTGCTTGTTTGTTTGTTTATTTTCTTTGTTTTTGGTGCTTACAGTCAAACTCAGGACCTTGCGTTTGCCAGGAAGGCACTGTGCCACTGAGCTATATCCCTTGTAATAGTCTACTTTTAAGTACTCTCTATGAAAATTTTTTTAAACAAAATGCTGACCTGTCTACTCCAGGGTAAGTCCCTCTATAATGCTAATAACTGATTGAAGTAGTATTTGTTGCATCTTGGCATAACTGATGTCATCTTGTGCCCTGTATTTGACTTGTGTCCTGTATTTGACCCAGAAGAGTGAAAAACTACTCAGGGTACAAGTCCCATGAGTAAAGCAGAATCAGCTGCACTCACAAGAGAAAAAATTAACCTGCTTAACAAAGCAGCAGGATACAGATGCCAATCAAAAATTAATGTAAGCGCCTGCCTTGCAAGCAGGCTGTCGTGAGTTCGATCCCCGGTACCGATAAAAAGGAAAAAGACAAAATAATAATAATAATAATAATAATAATAATAATAATAATAATAATGTAAGATTCTAGCTAAATTGTTTCCAACAGGAGGTCCTACTTTGCAGTTTTCTGTTTTAAATGCCCTGTAACCCTCCAGTTTGAGGCCACATGTTTTGACTCTGAAATGAGTGGTTGCTGAGCTCAGCTAATAAAATTCAAAAATTTATCAATTTGGCTGCTTAGATTCCTATATTGTTTACAGTCTCACCTCATATTGAGTGGGATGAAAACAAATAGCATGAAATAGTGAAATATTCCCTACTTAGGATGCATGAGAGTGCTTGCCATGTGGCAGCGAACTTGAAGTCACAACAGAGATAAAAAAAGACACAGTGCTCATCTATACAGAGCTACATTCTTATAAATTTTTTTCTGAATTTACAAATTAATTTTTTCACTTGTGAAACTATAATAAAAGTAACCATGTGCTAGGGCAGTTGTTAGAGTGAAGTGATGCAGTGTAAATATAAAGGAGGAAATACACCAGCGAGATACACTAGCTGAGAGATGGATGTTGATGTCTGGATGCCTGAGTTTGAATTCAGTTGTAAACCACTAAACTTCTTTCTGGGTCAGGTTCCTATTCAGCAAAATGAGGAGAATACTAACATTTACTGCAAACAGTGCCATAAGGAAAAAATAAGAATAGTTATGAAATGCATTTATTTCTAGCATGGCATAAGAGCTCAATGATACTAGTACTTTTTACCTATTAGATATCTAATAAAATTATGTTGGTTAATTAAAGCTAGAAGAAATAACTAGCAACATAGGCAGAGCTGAGGGTGCTATTGCACATGTGACTTTTCTTGAACTATCAGGTTAGAAAATTTTCCATTAGAGATTTTTAAAAGTAGACATAGCTATGGAAATTTGGGGGAAACTTCACTCTTTCTTTCAAACCATCTTCCTTAAAATTGATTGTTCTTTCTCTTTTCATGGTTCTGTTTTCCTTAATAAAGTGGAATTTAGTCCAATAAACAAAATGTTTCTGTAACCTAAGTCTTTTTGAGTTTGTGACAAAGCATATTTTTTGTTGCTAAAGACCAAAGAATTCAGGTGTTTTGCTTTTTTAAATTTTATTTTTAAGAGATAAAAAAACAATGTAAACAATGATACTGAAAAGAGACATTTGTGTGTCAGGGATTTTATGTCAATGACCACTAACATCTCTTGAAACATGTTATCTTTTATGTTCCTCCCAGTCTCTATAACCCAGAAGTGAATGATGACTTCAGTGGTTTTTTTTCCCAACTCCACTCTCACTGGTTCAAAGACCACATAGTTGACTCATTTACTAATCAAATATTCATCATGCTCACATAGTGTTCTATACAATATACTAAGCACTAAGGATTTAGATAGAAATCATCTTCCCTGCTATTATAACTATTATCTTCCAGTGGAGGATTAGACACAATGGCAGCAAAGTTTCAATAGACTATAGTAACTAGAATGATGCCATGGAAACAATGGGGTTCACAAGCAAGGTCCCTAACTGCTCTTAGAGACAGAGTATGGTATAGACAGAGTATAGTATAGATGGTGATAGGATGTGTCGTTGAGCCCAGGCCTGACTCAGTGTGTTTCCTATGTGAACTAGGAAAGTGGATGCAGGATTTTCAGATGCATTTAAGCCAGGTACAATGTCATGTATAAGCCCAAAAGTAAGCTAGCATGGCACATACAATAAATGGTAAAGCATGCGTGAAGTCTGGTTCATGATTTTGAGTGCAGCAAGAGTTGAAGTCAGAAAAGTAAACAAAAGACAAATCTTGGCACTCTCATGAGTGGTCTAAGGAATTTGAATGAGCACAGTACTTGAAACACTGGTACATCCCTGCTGAAAGACTGAAGGACACGATGAAGTCTATTCTGAGGAATCATTCATTAATTTTAAATTATGATCTGACTTTGGTTAGTGGTCATATGATACAGACAAAAAAGAGATTCACTAGTGCATCGTGTGGGAGCTTGAACAACAAGAAAAGTTGTCCTCTGCATTGCAATCACCACAGCATGTAACAAAACGAGAAGATAAAGAGCCAGAAGAAATCATCTGGAGGAAGATTAGTCCTAGAGAGTAGAATGAATGAAGAAAGGTCTATTGTAAGCCACAGAACTGTAGAAAATGGCTGATTTTCCAATGCATCTGAGCAAATAAACGGGATGTGTGCATGTTAATCTCTACTGAGAACAGAGCTTCAATGAGGTCTTGTTCCTATCACCTATGGATTTTAAACTCTCTGATACTTAAGTTATTCATTAGAAAGATAGGAATCACAACTTTTATGAACAAGGTTATTGTGAATATCCAACCTCTTCATATACAATGCCTTTATGTATAAAATTCTCAACACAGTGCCCACAGTTTTGCTAGAATACTCAGAACAGGTCTTTCAAATATAAGAAATCAGATAACCTAGATAGTTCTAAATATGACCAAAAAGTAAATATGTTTATTAAATGTTTATAATGTGTTTGTGTTAGAAGGATTTAAAGTGCTAATTGATCTAATCCTCCCAAGGACCCTATGAAATAGGAAATTCTATTCTTCTCATTTTAGAAAGAAGAAAACACATGTGCTATAGGATTAAATGTGAGTTCACATGAATATGTGTGGTCACCAGTAAAGGATCTGAAATTCATACCTTGGTCATGCTTCAGAGCATGAAGCTGGAATTCTTTCTTATATTGTTAAAAATAATCAGCTATGTAATAAATAAAATACTACAATGTCACATGTAAACTCTTTGGATCTGGCAGCCTTGATATAATACTGCATGTGGTTATAAATTGAACTGGCAGGGAAACTCTTTTACAACATCTTTAAATAATCTCATTCAGCCCCTTAATACTGAGACAAGATATAATCCTATTTTTATGTGCATTGTCAGACAGTTACCAATAACTAAACTTCAGTTTTGCTTAAGACTTTGATTTGAGTCACACAGACACAGTTTTCTGGGAATAGTTTGTTTTACTGCATACACATTTTATCTTCTTAAGTACCACTTTTTACGTACAAAGAAAAAAGAAGTTCTGTTTTTACTTGAAGCAATGTCAATTGCTGAAGTGTCTGGAACCTGTCCATGAAACTGATTTCTTAACAGGGGAGATATTTGAGGTCATGGAGATTGAAAATCAGAAAAAGATATTCAAATTTGATGCAGTGCTCTGTGGACTCCCTGGATTGTTTGGTGGCATGTACAGAAACAAATACGTTGGTTTATATAATTAAGGAGAATTTATTTCCAGCTGCATTAAAAAATTGCAAGGTAGAACAGACTCTGCACAACTCAGTCTGGCTCAATTTATAATCAAAGCCCTATTTCATCATTTTTGTCTTTGTTTTTTGTGTTTTTGCTACCAATTCAAAATATAAAATGGCTATAAGTTAATGATCAGGAGCCCTTGATCTGCAGGTTCATCTATCAACTGTGATAGAATGAACTTTACTAACTAGCTCTCTTTGTAGAGTGAGAATCCTTTATTCCCAGAAGTCCTTGGCACATGGCTCAAAGCTCAGTGACATACACTGAAATGCATGCCTATTTCTAAACCAGCAAAATATTCAGTTAAGTGGTCATAGCATGCAGAATCAATAATTATCTCTGAAGCTAAGTGAGTCTATCTTACCTGAAGTGCATAACTTAGAATGACAGATGGTCAGTTCCCCAAGGGAAATTTGTGGAACTATTATCTTTAAGAATGGGAAATGAATGGTAAGAATTAAACCAAGGTGTACATGGAAAACTCACTCTAGAAAGAGAGATTATATACTTGAAAATCTTGGAATTTATTTTAAGCAATGTTATCTGGTTCCAATCAAAATTCACATTAAGAAGAATCTTATCTGTTAGATCACATTATTTGGTGTAACATACTACAATTGGAAGATCTGGATCAGAAATACCTCAAGGTCATTCTCAGATCTTAACAGGTATTCAGAAGGGAATGTTTTATCTCCCTGATGAAGAAACTGATGCAAAGTCACTTTTCCTTGCTGTTTCTCTTAAGGACTTAGAGTTAAACAAAAGAGGTTTCGACTGGACACGTGAAGTACCCAACTATTCAGGACATTACCCAAACAACTGAGCTGTTTCTCCTGATTATTTTAAACAGTAACTCACAAATGAAGCAAGGAAAGAATACGTCCAAGGCACGGAAGTATGCGTTAGGCATGCGAATGAGTGGTAGCATGTTAACGCCATTGTTTATTTACATGCTTTAGTATCCAAGGGTCTTGTTATATCAGAAACAGGGGCTTGAGTTTGACTCTGGATTAAATTTTCCACAATCCCTTCACTGCATTTCTTCCTTTAGGCAGCTCTTTCACAACAATAAAAGCATCAGGCAATGATTTCCATCTGGCTAGTTCTGAGTTATTTTTCACATAATTTATCATTTTATGGAGCTAGCTCCTGACATATTGAACCCAGTCTAACAAACTATGTTTTTGTTTGTTTGTTTGTGTTTATGTGAGTGAGACATCATTTTAATTATCTTAGCATCTTAGAAGGAAAAACCCCACAATTAGCTTTTATAGAAAGACATATTTTGAAATTGCACGTCCAGTACTTGGTGTGCAGGACCAAGGTATCATATCCAATGTCCCTGGCAAGTTCCTAGGACTAAATTTCACGCTACAAGATGTTTGTTGTTCATCTCAAAGGTCAGGTTTGACCGCATTTATTAAATTACAAACTTGCTTGCCTTTTGTCATCAAAAGATGGTAAGAATTAAGGCTTTCTTATTTTAGTCGCAGTGTAGATAACAGCTGAAAAACATCTAAAGGAATTATAGCAGATCAAGAACAGTGACCAATAACCATAACAAAGAGTCACTGCCCTTCAGAGGTCCCTATCTTAGCTACTTGATGCAACACAAGAATGTGCCATATATAAAAATATAGGGTTAACTATCAATTCCTTTCTCCAGATGAATCAAGGCAGCAGTAGATAAGCAGCCTTTCTACCTCTGAGCTGCAGGCCTCTAGTCCCAATCACAATAATCATGATCTATTTTGATCACTTTTTCAATTAGACAAGTTCAATAGATTTTCCATTGCCTTCAGTATAAAGTTCAAATGCTCTAGAAGACATATAGTAAGCATCTTCTAGCTCCACTTTAAAATACTCTTTAAACTTTCATTTTACCCTTCATTTACATAAAGCTGCTTAATCTTTTGTTTCATGATATACTTATTCACATACCTAAGTGTTTGACAACGTTATTTCATTTGATAATGATTTACCCTAATTGTCCAAATAATGTAATCATTCTTCATAATTTAGCTTAAGTATCAAAACCTTTGGGAAGTGTCTTATTACATGAATTAGATCTCAATAAAGATGTTGTTAAATATAACTTAAAAAGCCCTCTAAAAACTGTTTTTCAATGAACTCCTCTAGTAACTTATCTTACTCTTGTATCGGGCAGGTCCCCAGATTCATGCTAACCAGGTTTCTCTTTCTGCCTCTGTCTGTCTCTCTTTCTCTCTGATGCAGAGGAAATAGAAGACAGGTGCAAATCAACATTGCTACAGGTATTGGAAGGCAAGAGGTATGAAATCACTCTCAAGGAATGAGGATGCCCAGGGTTGGGTCACTGCTAAATCTGTGGGTGTGGTCCTGTTTTATGACACAGGGATTCTCAAATCCTTTGAGGGGTTACACTTAATTGATTGGACTTTTGGGCTTTTTGCTAGGGTTCGGATGTTGTGGGTTAATGGGAGAATTTTGGCAGACACAGAAATGTACACCAGGAGTGACAGTGTTTCCTGCCCATAAAAATATGTTAAACTACAACATGTCAGTTTTAGGGGAAAAAAACAGATAAACACACAAACAGAAACACAAAATTGCTTGAAAACTACTGTCCGCTAATAGCTATGCACAGGTTGCTTTTTCCTCTTTATGGCCCAGGTCTTTATTTTTAACCCAACCTAAGGGTCCTTTATATCCCTACATTATCTATACAACCAGGTAGCTGAAAACAGATTTTTACACATATACACATGCTCAGAAACACAATACTGAGATAGAAATCTGTAATTTACCCTCTCCAAACACCATATATACCTAAATATCTCTGGAGTGTATGGGTTTGCATATATATTCTTCATGTATGCCTGGATTCTCCAATATTTTAGTCATTAACAAAAGGTAGTTTTTGAGCACTGGAAATATGATCATTCAAAAATGAGACGCATTGAGAATGTAAATGTCACAGTCACACATCTGATTTCAAAGTCTTGGTATAAAAAAGAATGTAGAATGTTTCCTTAATAATTTTGTGATGATTGCATATTTAAGTTAAAATACATATTTTGTTAAATGAAATATCATCAGTTTTAACTTTTGACCTTTTAAGGTGGATTTACTTGACACTTTAAAATTACATTTAAGACTTATATTCTATACTATTTGGGCAACATGACCTAGACTTGGAGATACTCAAGGATACTTCTCTGTATGAGGCAAATAATCAAATACAGTGTACATAAGTCTCAAAGAAACAATTTAGAGTACTGCAAGCAAAGGAAACACAGAGAAGAGAAAAAACACTATTTCTGCATAAGGTCTAAAAAAGTCTGCACAAGAAGTTAGAGGAGAAGTTGGGTAGCTCACCAATAGATTGTTGCAGAATTTTCTCAAATCATTTTTTCTCTCTGCTTTCAAATTTCTCCTGTAAAAATGAAGGGGCAGGATAAGTGGGCTTCAATGTGGCTTCATAAATATTACAAAGATAATCTATTAGTGACTATTTTGCTTGCAACACTTATTTTACCCTTTGGTTGGCTTGCTGGTTAGATCTGAAGGTACACAGAGGATTCTGACATGCCTCAAGCTTTCCTTCAGAATTTTTCATGCATGTGTTTGATTCCACTGAGGAGATGAAAAAATCAGTCTAAGACATTCTCTCATGGAAGACATCATGTCCAGTCTTTATTCATGGAAACTCCTTTAGACTATTTTGTCTTTGAATAGCACGCAAGTAGACAATGATCCATCACTGCCATTGGCTGATGACTCAACTGTAATTTTTCCAATTAAATTAAGCCATTCAGACTACCTTTAGAATCTACGTTTGAAGATACAAAAAAAAAAGAAGGCAGTTGTTTGGAAGAGAAATGTTTTCTGAAAAAATATTTACAACAAGTGTTATCAAAACAATGCTAATAGTAATAGCATTTGCTGAAAGTTCACATTGTATGAGATGTTGTGCATTATGTGTACTATCTCACTCAAGTTCCAAAATAATCATTTTGCTTTTTGATGTTCTTTGAGACAGGGTCTTACTGTGTAGCTCAGACTGACCTTGCACTGATTTTGTAACCCAGCTTGACCTTGAGCTTGGGATTCTTCTGCCTGTTCGTGGGTGCTGGAATTGCAGGTGTGTAGCATCAAAAATGTTTGAACTATTACTTTATTCTTATGGAAATTTACTGTTTTCTATTGGTGAAATGAGTGACTCAAAGTATAAGAAATTTGGCCAAAGAACTAGAAGAAATATAACCTGTCTGTTTTGCTTGCTCTTCCTCCTATGTGACACTATCTTTAAAATCTTAGACCTGTTGTTTCTGCTGTCCTCCTGATGACTTGACAAATCCATGCCTCAGGGAGAAATACTGTGCAGACAGAACGTCCATCTCAGTAGGAGAAAGTAGAGGCTCCCAACCCTGAGTTTTCCTTAATGTATGTTCTCAGTGTAGAATTGCAACTTTCCGTATTTCTGTCCCTGTTTTCTCCTCTGTGTCTCTGTGAGTCTCCTGTGTCTCCTCGTCACCCCAGCCCTTCAAAGATCACCTTGATGTTGGCCTGTATTTCAGGGAAGATGATTCTTCACACTACCAAATGAGCCTCCTTACTCCGTGGTTCCTTTATTTTCCAATCTTTTATTTTTCATTTTGATAGCCTTAAACAGACTGATATCTGTGAATTAACACAGATAGAGGAAAATGAAAACCTGGTTCCGAGCCATTTGTCCAGGTCAGAAAATGGGATTCATTCTTGGCCGTGTGGAAAATGTAATAGTGCAGCTTTTATTTTCCTCCATTTTGAACTGTAAGCACAGAATTTCTTCCTTTAGAATTAACAAGAATACCTATAAGGAGTTTTCTTTCCCTAAAATCTGATTTTTTTCAGATAATATTTAAATCTTAAAATACTTCCTGTGGTTTAAAGGTAATTATAAAAAAAATAAGACTGGCATTAGGCAAAACATAGACTATTCTGTGCACTGAAAAAAATTTCAATTTCTCATCAGCTTTCCTTAGTTTCCAATATGGAATTTGTCCTAAATGGTTACTCTTTCACCACTCCAGCCAATTTTTGTCTCATTTAATTCTGTTGGGACACATCTGATACTGGAGCTCGCTCCCCTATTGTTTGTCATTGATACTCCACCTTTTTCTAGAGATCACAAATTCACTCTGACTGAAGCTTTTTGGGCTTCAGATCAGAAGCAGAGCAAGTTCTACCTTGAGCACAATCAACACACATGAATTGTATACTTGGGTATAATTGTATACTATACAAGGGAAGAAACTTGTCATGTTATGGGAAATGTTTACCTCGTCTAAGCACATAGAAAGGTCAGGAAGCCCCTTAAATTATATCTTTATAAGAAGGTGGACACTTAGCATTCTCAGTTCCCAGGCCAATATTATGAAGTTTGATACCATTAGCTTGTGGTTCTTATCATCCCATGAAGCACATTCCACACATTTCTAAAGTCCTTTTGAGTGCAAGAAGGATCCCAAATTATTTGGAGAAATTGCAGCTCTATGTATTTACCTTCTAGGAAATTATCTTCCAGAAAAAAATTTCAATGTCTGGTGCAAAATAGAATGATGACAGGGCAATAGGGGGTTCACATGGAATTTTTAAAATCCTTCATATTTGAGATGGTTTTGGAGATATGGGCTCAAAGAACCTTTACTGTGAAATGGTAAAGTTGTATAGTTGAAGGCCAGACCTCAGGATCCAGAGTACCCACTTACAAAGGCTGAGTTCTCTAGCTGTAATCCACACAAAGATGATCAATTTCACATGAGTAAAATTGGACCTGTAATAATATTTTGATTTTGAATGGTGTTGACAGGATTAAATCATTTAGTATATGCAAAATATTAAGAGCATTGCTTGACATACAGCAAGCACTCAGTAATTTTAAGATGCAATTGTCAGCACCCTGTTTCAATCACACATTAAATAATTTTAAATCTTCAAGAGTAAAATTAACTTATACAAGGATTGACTACCTATGGCTTAAGTCCTTGCATTTATAGGATTCTTGCTATAAACCAAACTCTTTCCAATGTCCCATCATTAGGACTTATTTTAATACAGGGGGAAAACCTGAAGCTCAGAAAGGTCAGATGATTTTCTCAAGATCTCAGCTTAAAGGCACATCTTCAGAGACAGATGCCTTCCCAAATCTATCAAAAAATCAAGCATAGCATTCTACACATTTAATATAATTGTCTGCATATTATTTAGTAATGTCTGACTTTTTTCGTTTATTTTTATTCTCTGAAAACTTCTAGCTGAAATATGAATTGACAAGAGGAAACTTTTGTTTTACTAAAAATCCTGAAATGGCTTCCAGGATCTAGTACATTCCAGCCTTTGGCAAACATATTTTTGGAGGAATAAATGGAGGACTAATGGATGCTGAACAGATTAGAAAAATCTGCAATGGAAGGAGCTGTTTTGCATGCTAGTGTTATCCCCAGTTTTGTGAGCCTGCGTGATTTTATTCCCCTCATTGAAATTTGAATCTTGAATGGTCCCATGGTCTATGCATTGAAATCCTGGTCCCCTGAGAGGCAGTTCTGGGAGATGATGGGATCTTCCAAAAAAGGCGCCTGGCGAACAGTATTTGGGTTATTGGAGATGCAAACTTGAAGTGAGCAGGGGGACCCCCTTTTCTCAGCCTCTTTGCTTTCTGGGTTTTTGGTGAGCTGTTTTGCTCCATCCCATCTACCTGCTATGATGAAATGCCTCCCCACATGGTTGGAGTAATGAGGACAATCAATCATAGAATGAAACTTCCAAAACTATGAGCCAAAATAAACTTTTTCTTTTAAGTTGATTATCTTGGATACTTGTTTCAGTGATGGAAAGCTAACTAAAACACTGCCTGCAATTATTGAAATGGTAATAATTACCTCCACCTCCTTAAAGCTGTGTTGAGGGAAAATGAAATAAGGCTTCAAGCCACCTAGCATAGTGCTTGCACATAGCACAAATACAATAAATACTTGCTGTCACTGATTAGAGAAGGCAGGAGCCATAGAGTTTGGTTCAGAATCCCGGATGCTATTTCTGTGCTTTTGCAGGAAATGATGAGTTACAACTTTGATGGGCACCAGATCATTCAATAAAACCATCATCTGTTCCATTTAGTTACTTCAACTTTGACAATTATCTTTTAGTGGAGAACTGAACCAAATGTTCCCATTATTTTTCTTCCAGACTAAATGGTCTTCTCAAAGTCAGTCTCTCAATTCACTCTCATATGAAACCACTTTTTTCTTCCCACAGGTCCAAGCACTTCTCAAATATTGAGCTTAGTGGGGACCCAGAGAAGAATTAAAGGTTTCCTGGCATAACTGCTTCACATGTCAGAGAAATTGAGGCCTATGGTGTGGGGCGATTTATCTTACATGACACGGTGGACAAGCAGAACTTGACCCCAGGCTTCTTTAATACACTCTCTGCCACATAGCACTGACACTTCTGGAGAAAAAGCAGACTCCAAATGTTATATCTTCACTTCATTAACCTTCTGTTCTTCATAACCACTTATGCAAGAAGGATGGTGGTCGTTGAAGTAATATATCATTACTTTCCATTTTAAAATGCCATTCCAGGGCTCCTATTTCTAACATGTTTGTGTAAAAGATTAGAAAACTCTTTGCTTGCATTGATCATTTTTCCATACAGAAAAAGGCTGCTTCTGTTGCCCAAGTTCAGCCCGAAGTGGGCAGGCCCACTGACTGTGTATGTTTTAATTTGCCAGGAGCAATAAGGAAAGAGACTATTATTTACTTTTTGCTCTGCCCTCATCATTTGGCTGTGGCTCTCTGAGAGGATTCCATTTACTAAACAAACTGCTCAGTAGCATCAATAAGTAGCTTTAGCTTCTTTTTAAGAGGACTTCGTGTGACACTCAATCCTTGAGTCCTCAATAAAACAACACAGCTGTTCTCTTGAAGCTCATCTCTCAGCAGGAGCTGCAAACTCATATTTAATCAAGTCTGCTTTTAAAGACATCCAGTTTCCTTTAGAGCTCTGGTGAGCATCCCTGGCATCCTGGTCCTTGCTGACATGTTGATGGCGGCAGCTTTTCCAGGCCCAGGCAGCAGAGCTGTTGATTCTTGAGTACTTACTCACGCCCTGGTCTCCTTGTTGGGCACTGCATGTTCACCATTTTATTTCATCCATCTGGTGGTCCTATGATGTAGAAAATTAAAATCTCTGATGTAAAGACAATGAAACTGAACTTAGAAAGGTCACTTTTTCAAAATCAAAAAGGAATTGAGTGAGACAATTTGGACTCAGGCATGTGTTATCTAATTCCTGATTCTGAAGGGTTTTTTTTTTTTTTTCCTTTAAGTCTAGCTTTATCCTTAAAGAAATATCAAAAAAAAAAATCATTCAGGGATGGGAAGCAATCATGAACAACAATAATAACAACAACAAAAATATCATAGTTAGCTATATAGAATCCCTGCCCATGGCCCACAGATCCTAAATCCTCTTAAGACTCTCAGGTTTGTCTTACCTTGACGAAATTTTATTTTAGACTATAAACCCTCTTGATGTCTTGTTTAATTTTTAACAATCACTAAATATTATCATAAAGATTTACTCTTCAGAGTGAAGTGGAGACATTTAGGAGTAAATGATCACAACTGTCTCTAAGAAGCTTGGTGCCAGTTTCAGTGTACAACAGCAACATAAATCAGTCAAGGAGATGTAGACAGTGAAATGATATGTGGATTGGATTATTACGGGAGCCTGAGAAAGAACAATATCTGTTTCTGCTAATCCACAAGATTATGCTTATGGCAGAATACAATAGTTAATGGTTAACACCAGCGTCTGTGACACATGGCCCCCAAATATCAGACTTTAACAAAACACGAATTTTCTGGTGGATTTAAGGAGTTTACTCTTTTGAATTGTGTCTAAAGGCTTCCAGAATTATGAGATTCCTGAGTGTTCCACCATAGGGACAGAGCAGAAAAAATGGAGAAATATGTGGAAAATGGAGGATCAGGCCTGGAAGTAGCTTATTTCAGAGGCATCCCAGTGTACAGTGATGTGGTCCCAACAAAACTGCAAAGAGGTTGTGAAATTTCTTCATCCCATAAGCCTAGAAAGGGAAAAGAGCATTGTTTGTGCCAGAAGGGAAGTTGAAAAACAATTGAAGAATGATTTTCATTTAAAAACCTGAAGGATAACCAAGATGAAACTAACAAAGGAGTCTTCCAAGAAGGTTCGGGTTTTTGGTGTTAACACTTGATATCAGATATAAAAAAACATTGAGTGACATGCATTTCAGAAATTCCTGAATGTTAGTGAGCAAAAAATTGTTTGAGTGGTTAAATAGATTCTAGAAAGCCCAGGTTATCACATTGAAATTATATTCACAAGGCTTTTCAATATTTTTGAAAGGAAGTATAATATGTAAATTACAAAAACTTTTTGATCATAGAATATATTTACATATCATAAACTAATGTTTGGTGAATGTGTTTTACATATAGAATTTTAGATAATGAAGAGCTATTAACTGAAAAGAAAATTGAACAGAACTGCCTTTACAAGCACAACACGGTGATGTTTCAACTCAGATGCCAGCTTTAATCAGTTCAATAATAAATGGCAGCAGTGTTATGACAGAAATTGTAAATCTCATCTGAACCTATTGGGGGGAAATGCAGTGATGGATTAGTAATATGTGCTTCAGATAGATGAATACTGTTGGGAGCCGCAGCCCCGAGCCCGGTCGCCTCACTTGGCGGACGTGAGGCCTGTAGTAAAGAGCAAAGCCTGAGGTAGATTACCCCTCCCATCGAGCACGTTAGTTTCCTGCTTACCGCGTAAGCAACCCGCTCAACAATATAGTCTGCCTGGCAACTGATGATGTTAGCCAATCAGCTTGCCTTGCTCACTTTAACATGATTGGACACTGTATCCGTATATATACTGGTGCCACCCCTGGGGGGAAGAAGAAGCCCGGAAGTAGAAGCCCAGAAGGAGCCGCGGAGAGCGGACCGGTAGAGGCTTCGGAGCGAAGCCCAAAAGGAGCCGCGGGGAGCGGACCAGAAGAGGCTTCGGCTGGGAGCGATCCCAGGGCAGGCTGTACGGAGAAGAAAAATAAAAGAAAAGGTTGTCCACTGCCAGACTTTGTCGTGTGTCCTTCCTGCCGGCCGGGAGCGGACATCGACATTTGGAGGCCCGCCCGGGGACTGATCACCCCCGAGACGTGGAAGTGGACAACGCTCCAGTACAGAGCTGCGAGACAGGTGAGTTGGGGATAAGCCTGGGCTCTGGGTGGCGCGCACCTACAGGGCTTTTAGACTCCCCTCAGGCTCACGCGTAAGTGGCGGATTCCTTGGGCCTCACGCGGTGAGTAACATATTAAAAAATGGGAAACATGCTAGGTAGTAACATTAAGAGCGAGGGTGGTTGTGGAGAAAGCTCTCAAGAGCTTACAAAAGTACGCAGGGTATTTGAGCAGGCCCAGTCAGGGAGCTCCCGAGAGGGGCCCGTCAAGGGGAACAAAGATGCTAAGGAGAAGGACGGGGCTCTAGCCTCGGAGTCGTCTGACTCCGAGGACGAGGGAAAGTTGAATGGCAAGGAGGCCAAAGAGACCAGCTGTCAGGAGCCTAAGTCGCTCGATAAGGAGTCGCAGGGTTCTTTTCCAGCGTTGCGCCGCGAATTGCGCTCTGCTCAACCTGGTCTGCGGAGGAGTAGAGAGCTCCTGAGCGCTCCCCGGCGCGAGAGGGAGGCGATCCCTCGCCACGAGGCGGCCGCCTGGGAGCTCCCTCCCCTTTCGCCAGAACAGGAAGTGATGCACGGGCCCCCATTTTCCGCCCAATCACGGCCGCCGTCTTATGCTCCGCCGCCGGCGGGTCGGTATTTTTACAGGCGGCTTTGGCAGGAGGGACGCTTGTCTCATGAGGTACATCCACCTGGGATAGATAGTGGCCCCTACGGGATATTTCCTGTACAAGTAGCTATGGGCCAGGGACGCAATGCATGGGAGCCTTTTGAGATAAAGCAGATTAGAGAACTTAAAAATGCAGTTACAACCTTTGGGCCGACTGCGCCTTACACCATTGCCATGCTGGAGAACCTGTCTTCTGGGCCCTTCACCCCCGCGGACTGGATTCAGCTGGCAAAGGCGTGTCTGCCCTCGGGCAGTTACCTGGATTGGCGAGCCTGGTACGCAGAGTTCTCTGCAGAGCAGGCTGAGAGAAACGCCAATCGGGGAAACCGGGGGTGGAACAAGGAAATGCTTATGGGAGAAGGTCGGCACGCTGATGATCAGACTCAGTTCCCCGGCGCTGTCTATGAACAAATCAATGCCATAGGGCTCCGCGCCTGGAAGCAAGTAAGTGATGCCGGAACAGCCTCCTTGTGTCTTTCAAAAATAATTTAGGGTACCACAGAGCCATTTGTTGACTTTGTGGCCCGAATGCAAGATGCTGCCGATAAGATATTCTCTGATCCGGGAGTGGCTCGACCGCTGGTAAGGCAGCTGATTTTCGAGCAATGTACAAAGGAGTGCAAGGCAGCGATAGCTCCCCATAAGAACAAGGACCTCAACGCCTGGATTAGGATATGCAGAGAGATAGGGGGGCCGCTCTCCAACTCGGGAGTGGCTGCTCTCCTGGCCGCGGCTGTACAGCAGAGGGGACCTCGCGGGTTAGAAGGGGAATGTAAGGCTAGAGGGTGTTTTGCCTGCGGGGAGCCAGGACACATTAAACGTCATTGCCCAAACAATGCAGATGCTAGGCCTCGCCCTAGGAATGAAGAACCATATGTTTGTGGGCGATGCAAGAGGGGATCACACAAAGCTGAGGAGTGTAGGTCGGTCTTTGATGCTCAGGGCAACCGTATTTGTGGACGAGATGCTACAGAGCCAAAAAATGGCCAGAGGGGGCCCCCTTCACAGGCGGGCCCCCGCCCCAGAGACAGGACAGCTCAGGATGGCAGCCTTCAACAAGGGCCACCCCTGGGTCAGCAGGTGTGGACCTCAGTGTCGCCTCCAGACTTATACAGAAGGTCACCATTAGGACGGATGGCGTTAGGACCCTAAATGACATGCAAAACTATTGGGAGACATTAATTGGATTAGGCCATATTTACATATACCAAATTCAGATCTCAAACCCCTGTTCGACCTTCTGAAGGGAGACCCAGATATAGCCTCCCACAGGAGGCTCACTCCTGAGGCAAGAGCTGCCTTACAGAGAGTAAAAAAAGCCTTAGGTGGGGCTACCTTACACAGAATTGAACCAGGGCGACCCTTTGATGTCTGTTTGCTACAGACTAGTCTACAGCCCACAGCGGTGATTTGGCAGAAAGGACCATTACTGTGGATACACCCTAAGGTCTCACCTACAAAAGTCATAGAGCATTACCCGGAGGCAGTCGCTTCATTGGCCCTTGAAGCGCATGATAGAGCTGTCCAACATTTTGGCTCAGGACCACAAGCCATCCGAGTACCCTATACCGCCAGCCAGATCAAGACCCTGGCTGCCTGCATAGATACATGGGCCATTCTGAGATGTGTTTTCCATGGGGATATAAACAATCAATACCCTAAAGACCCTATCTTGTCATTTGTCACTCAGCACCCTATAATTTTTCCAAAGGTTACTGCCTCTGAGCCATTAGTCCCAGCAACTACAATATACACAGATGGCTCCAAGACGGGGATAGGCGCCTATGTGATCCTAGGCAAGCCCCCGGTTACCATACAATTTGAACCAGATCAGCCTCAGGTGGTGGAACTGCAGATCGTTAAAATGATTCTTGAACGGTTCTCAGAAGCCATTAATATTGTCTCCGATTCTAGGTATGTGGTCAATGCTATGCAAGTGCTTGAGACTGCCGGTTTAATTAGATCCACTTCCACAGTGGCTGGGCTGTTCCTGTCTATCCAGACATTGCTTCAGAACAGACACCATAAGGTCTTCACCACCCACATAAGAGCACATACATCCCTGCCAGGGCCTATGGCACAGGGGAATGCGGCTGCTGATACTGCCACTCGCCCGTTATGGATTTTTACCTTACTAACACCAATCGAGCGAGCCCGTGCCTTCCATGATAAGTTTCATGTCAATGCCAGGACACTAGCAAACCATTTCCATGTTTCCAGAGCAGATGCACGAGATATCGTGCGACTATGTGACTCCTGTGCCACATACAAACCTGCCATACCGATGGGAGTAAACCCTCGAGGTTTGATCCCTGGTGATGTTTGGCAGATGGACATCACACATATACAGGAGTTTGGGACTCTTAAATATGTTCATGTTTCCACAGACACCTGTTCTCACGTCATATTTGCAACAGCAGAAACAGGTGAAAAAGTGTCTAATGTGATCAATCATTGCCTGGCGGCTTGGGCCGCATGGGGCAAACCAAAAATATTAAAAACTGATAATGGACCAGCCTATATAGGCAAAGCCTTCAATGAGTTCTGCAAAATGATGGAGGTTCAATTAAAACATGGTATCCCATACAATCCCCAAGGTCAAGGAATCATTGAGAGGGCTCATAGAAGCCTCAAAGAAATTTTACAAAAACAAAAAGGGGGAGTAGGCCAAGGCCTGGCCCCAAAGGCACGATTATCCATGGCACTATTCACACACAATTTTTTAAATTTAAATAATGATAATTGCTCCCCAGCCGTGGAGCACTGCAACCCTTCCCCCAACCATAAAGGGTGGGTGAAGTGGAAAGATGTCCTGACAGGACAATGGATGGGCCCGGATCCAGTGGTCAGCTGGAACCGAGGCGCGGTTTGTGTTTTCCCACAGGAATCGGGACGAGAACCACTGTGGGTACCGGAGAGACTGACACGGGCGACAAAGCCCTTGACTGAAGATCAGACCTGCCCTACCGGAGATCCATCACAGACCAACCAACAAGATGAATAGAAATAGCGGTAGCCCGAAATGGACAAGAAGATCCTCAGGCATATGCATGACTCGCTCGCCTAGCCTACGACCGAGTCTAGGGGTGGTGAGCTTCCCACACTCCTCCTCTAAAAAATTATGACATAGCTGGGTAGGAGAGTCAATGACGGGTAAGAGCGTACTCCCCCGGTGCGACTCAACCTAAGCCAGGCCCTACCCCATCCTGCACGTAAGCCGCTGGACTGTTAGATGCTGCCCAGGTCTAAATTTCTCTCCGAGGGGATTTCTTTACGGAGAGGAAATGAGTGCAAGCTTGTGTGCATCCAGGTTCCGTCCAGTTTGTGCCTGGCCCTAGAAAAAGGACGAGGGCCTCAGGGCCTTGGCAGACCATGGGACGGCCGACCAGGGTCTAAGCCAAGGACCTACGGTGGGCCTACGCATAGGGCATAAGCCTCTGCACTCAGTCCAGAAAGGGCTACGATGCGCACATTCATAAAAAATAAAAAAGGGGGAGATGTTGGGAGCCGCAGCCCCGAGCCCGGTCGCCTCACTTGGCGGACGTGAGGCCTGTAGTAAAGAGCAAAGCCTGAGGTAGATTACCCCTCCCATCGAGCACGTTAGTTTCCTGCTTACCGCGTAAGCAATCCGCTCAACAATATAGTCTGCCTGGCAACTGATGATGTTAGCCAATCAGCTTGCCTTGCTCACTTTAACATGATTGGACACTGTATCCGTATATATACTGGTGCCACCCCTGGGGGGAAGAAGAAGCCCGGAAGTAGAAGCCCAGAAGGAGCCGCGGAGAGCGGACCGGTAGAGGCTTCGGAGCGAAGCCCAAAAGGAGCCGCGGGGAGCGGACCAGAAGAGGCTTCGGCTGGGAGCGATCCCAGGGCAGGCTGTACGGAGAAGAAAAATAAAAGAAAAGGTTGTCCACTGCCAGACTTTGTCGTGTGTCCTTCCTGCCGGCCGGGAGCGGACATCGACAGAATACAATGCTGTATCTTAGTTGGGTCTGATCCTGGTGCTATAACAAAGTACTGTGGCCTGAGTGGTATAAGTAGCACTTTTATCTCACAGTTGTGAGGAGCAGGGAGTTAAAGACCAAATAGCAGATTTGGTGCCAGAAGTGCACGAAGACCCACTTCTAGTTCATAGATGGCTCTTTTGTTGGTTTCTTGCATGACCAAAAACAAACTCTTTCATATATTCTTAATTATTTTTATTTTTTAATTAAAGTTTATTGGTACATTTTAGGGACATAATGATCGCATTCATTATAGCAAATTTGTACCTGTACATAACTTGATTTTTTTTGCTATTTTGTCCCCTCCCTTCAACTCCTCCCTTCCTTATTTACAAAAGCTTTGCTTCTATTTTTCCTTCTTTTCTCATCATTTTTTTTCTTTTCCTTTCTATCCCCCTCTCCTGCCCCTAGTTCCCTTCCTGTTTGGATTTTTTTCCTATTTCACAATACCTATTATATATTTTGTCCTTATATACATTTTTGGTTTCTCACACTACACCAAAAATGTCAGTATTTGGCTACTTAAGATTATGGCTTCAAAGTGCATTCGTTTAACTAGGAATGTCTCAAGCTTATCCATTTTTATGGTAGGCTAGTATTCCATTGTATAAAAATCCATCTCTTCTTTATCCATTCATCAGTTGATGGGCATTTGAGCTGCTTACAACATTTGTGTTTTTTTATAAGGGTACTAATCTTATTCTTGAAGCCTTCACCCACATGACCTAATTATTTCTCAAGTCTGCATTTCCTAATATCATCATACTGGGATGGGAGATTTAAAATAATGACTTTGAAGCTACATAAACTCCCAGTCTACAGAAGATTATGATTTTATATATCAATTTTGCTAGGCTAATATTTCCAGTTGCTTAGTTATCTATTTATTTAGTGAATCATAGTATAAATGTTACTGTGAAATATTTTGTAGATGTGATAAAAATTTATAGTCAATTTTAAATAAAGCCTACATTTGATAATTTGTCTTGCCCAATCAGTTGAAGACCTTAAGATCAAAACTGACTTTTCTCAAAGAAGAATGAATTATGCCTAAAGATTGTAACATAGAAATATTCCTTGAGTTCCAAGTCTGCTGGTCTGCTTTATAGATTTTGAAGTCAAGAATGTAACGTTAACTTTTACCTGAATTTCCAGAATTTCTCCTATTGAACAAAATATAAACTCTGGACCCACAATTAGGTGAGAAAACAAAACTGTGATTGTGTATACGTGTGTGCATGCATGCACAAATTGTGCCTTTGAAGAATCTGGACTGTTACAAGAAGTGAAAACAGCATGATAGTATTTGATCTCTTTAGGTAAAGGTGCAAAGTTGGGCAAGTAGAAAGTTTAAGTACCTGAAAATGATGTTAACAGCAAAATGGGAAGGAATTCATGAGGAGAAGAGAAGAGATCAGTTATGGATCTTATGTTCTATAAATCAATAGGACAACCAAATGAACATTCATTAAAAGCAAATGGATTCTGAGGCAAATAGAAGTCAACAATATTCCCAGTACAAAGATATTGAGAAAGAAAGATATATCCCCCTTAGAACACTTCAAAAGATCTACTTCTCTGCTGACAGTAGCTCCCCAAAGCTTAGCTTGAGAAAAATTCCTGTAAGGACAGAAGACAAAAAGCAGGAGTACTTTGGGACCAGGTGTCCAAGACATACCTGTGTGGGGCATGGATCAAAAGAGAAAGGAGAAGAATGGACTTGGCTAGAGATGAAGAACATTATCAGACACAAGCTGAGTAGAACTGAGTCACTGTGTGTGACAGACAATGACCAAGACTTTCAGGGTGATAGGTGGAGATCTCACCTCCTTAAGTGTAAAGAAATTATTAACGTATGTGTGCATGATGGGTTCTTTGGCTACAGACAAAGCAAAGATCCTCTACTACAGTGGCTCAACAATCTTACACTGACTTACCACCATGTTGTAAATATTCACTATCACTTGGATCACCTGGGCTAATATACAAGTCTTGCCTTGCTAACTATCGATCAGCCTTCTTTGTGTTTTAATTGCACCTTGAACTCAACACTGCCTCATCACTTCTAGGTGCAAAATTCAAAAAGTCCCCGACCTATTCTTCATGAGGAATGTGTATTACGAAGCAAAATGACTAGAACTCATTTCCCTCCTGGAGTGAACATCTTTGTGTGGGAAGAAGAAATTACAGTAACAAACGAGCAGATCACTAAGACTTGGAATGATATGTTAAAGGCAAAACAAATAAATAAATCAGCTATAACAATCAGGTGATGATAAGTAACCAACCTGCAGTAACTCAATAGCTCAATGACCTCTTCAACAGATCGAATGCTCATTTAAGCCTACAAGAAGGAAACATTTCTCCTTCTTCCTCACTCTCTGCATTATTTGGTATCTTCAACATAAGGGAAAAGGAGATCCCTGCAGTCTCACCTTGGAGGTGTAAAATTCAGTCTGAAAGTGACTCATTATTTGCACACATTTCGACTGAGCTTATTCCTTGAACTGACCTAAAATATAGGAGTAGGAAGTATCATCCTATTATTTGTCCTACTGGCAGAAATTTGTAAGTCTGGCAGACATTAATGGAGCCATTTAGGTACTGTGAGGTCTTTATATTTTACCAAGAATGAGATGGAGATCCATGAAAGAGTGTCAGCAGAGAAAATGAGTTAAGAATAAAATTGGCTTTCACTGATATAATGAATCCATAACATACAATATGTATAACTATTATGTTGCTAGAAAGATTTGTAGTATTTTAGTTTCTCAGTGCTGAGACAATATACTAACTCACTAGTTACAGGACAAATGGTTTATTTTAGGTCAAAATTTTTAGACACTTCAATTGACAGCCAACTGGCTTCAAGACAAGGCAGCATGGCACAGGGGCATGGTAGGGGAGGAAAGGTTCATGGTGTGGCAGGCAGAGCAGCATCAGGGGAGAATGAAGGTTGTATTTATATACCCATCTAAGCAAAGTCCACAGAGACTCACATTTTTCCACAAAAATTCACCTCCCAACGTCACATCCAGGTATAAATCCATCAGTGGACTAATCTAGTGTCACACACCCATGATCCATGATCCACTTCCTCAAAGCCCCACCTATGAACATTTGAGGCTTTGGGGGGATATCAGGATATAAGAAATAACATATGTACTATGCCTATAATGATACACCAAATTTCATATATATATATGGCATATGTATATAGACACACATATATGTTTGTTTCTTCAAATATGGATACACTTCAGGAGAAAACATATGTCTAAATCATCACTGAATTCCCAAAGCCTAACATAAGGCCTGACCTACTTTATGTTCACATGTGTGCTTAAGCCACCCAAGCATGGATGAGTGGAAGGAAAAGATGCCAAGGGCATCTGTTCATACTTTCTCCTAAGAATTCATATTTTTTCAAAAATAGAAGAGAGAACTGTCATCTTTAATATGAACGGCTAGTGTAGAAATTCAAAAGCCACGGCTGATAATCAGGCTCCTGGCCCTGCAGCTGCTGGATCTGACAGTGGTATGTTTTCTGTGTTCTCATGGCTTGGGGGAGTTTTTGGAGTCCAGTGAGCTGCCACCTTCTGTTTCTAACATAAGATACAGACTGCTCATTGCTAATACATTTGTCACCCCCATCCTTTGCTCTTTCAGTGCAAAGTAACAGCTAGAATGATGTTATGTTGACAGTAGTTGCAATGCCCAGGGACAAAATCACAGGAAATTTGAAAACTCTTGCTCTTAGCATGTGTCACCACATTACGTAAAGGCTCCGTGGTTCAAGGTTAACCAGTGAAAAATACGGAGTCGGAATTGTTTTCCTTATGCTCCTTGACTTGTGTCTCTTTTGCTACAGTGCCTCTTTTCCATGTCCCTCCCATCTATCTCAAACAATAATGTGAGCTTTGAATCACCCAATAGGTTCCTTCCTCAACCTCACCATTGTCTTTTCTAAAGATGCTCATTGTTCATATTATTGAAACTGTTTCATTTACTATGAATTTAGAATGATAAGCATGTTGCAGCTATGACAGTTTATTTTCCTAGACCAGTGGCAACTTTTGACAAACATACAAGTGTAATTATTTACAGTATGCATTTTTGCTCTCTAAATTCTCTTAAGCTTGGAAAACATATGGTCTTCTTATTCATATAACTTCATCCTTTGTTAAAGTTTACAAAAGACTTTAAATTTGCAAGTGATGTTAGAGTTAGATTAGAGGGATCACGGAGTGATCTTAGAGTTAGATTAAAGAGCTGTGATGGTTTTGGTGATCAGCCAGAAAAAAAATTGCCAAATAAAGAGAAAAGATTTTTATAGCACTTCCCCCTTCAACATGTTGATTTCTGGATCTAATGCTTGACCTATTGAATCAGACTTTAGGAGATGGGTACTGGACATTTACATTCTTAGAGAATTTTGCTATTTTTGTTATTGCTTGGAAACCACTGAGTTGTTAGCTTTGTGCATGGTTCAGTGTAATGAAGGAAAACACATATAGTAAGTAGCAAGCTCTACCACTAATCCCAAATGGGGTATGGAATTTCCATCAGCTTCTAAAGTTACATTCTTCTTCTTCCCCTCGGGGACAGGCAAAAAAGGCTGGTGATAAAAAACCATTTAACCTTGGTGGAGCTTGAATTTGTTAATAAATATGTGATAGTTATTTCTTCATTTCAAATTTAAGAGGATTAATAACATGTAATTCACTCAGACTGCCATTGGTCCCATAGTGTAAAAACTAGTTAAGAAAGTTTACTGATACTCAGTAATTGACTCAATTAGCAGTATTAATATTATTAAAATAATTTTTACACTATTGCAATTATCATAGGATTTGAAATCTAGGAGATGGTATGTATTGGTAGATATGAAATATTGAAATAAACACAGTAAACTCTTCTTCTAAGATCATGATATACAGATACAGAGCAGATTATGCTTAAAAATGTTTTCATCTTCATTAGTACTGGGTCTTGGATGTAGGAAAAAAAGACAAGGAAAATATAAAAGCACACCAGGCAGTAGAATGAAAGGTAAGGTATTCCCTTGATATGAAATCTGTATTTACACAATAAATGCACTATCCACCCATTGCAAACCAAGCAAGATGTAATGATGCAGATGCCCTTGGAGAAATTAGCACTGTTGTCAGCATGAGTGATCCCAGGAGTAGATCAGCTACCACTGCAAATGAAAAGGAATCCAATCACAGTAATTTATGATGACAAGTGAAGGTGAAACAAGCTGAGTTACATTTCCTGCTACTTTAGTAATAGTTGCATATTCTGAGCAAATTCTGCAACATAGGAATGGTGTGCCACACCCTGTGTGTCTTATGCAGTGTTTAAGTAGGGGAGTGGCCCTATCACCTACAGACCAGGGGAAGGAGACAGATAGAAAGGGGAAAGGGATTAAAAACGCAATGGCCTTTGTTGTACCCAAGTAGCTACTCCTTAAAATGAATGTAAACATCATGTACTGCAAATATATATGAATATAAAAGTAGTAAAAGGCAAAAACACTTTCAAAATTTAAAAAAAAAGTGCATTAAGATCTGAGACTGCTCTTTTTTTTTTTTTTTTTTTTGTCTTTTTCATTTTTATCGGTACCAGGGATCGAACTCACTGCTCACTGCAAAGGGCACATTTAACTTATTGTCATCCCTGCCTATGGCAAAGCTTTTCAAGCCTTAGCCCTCTCGCTTTGTGAGTTTTTTCTTCCTATACTTGCGATATCTTGAAACTCAGCCCTGAGTAGGGACACCATGAAATTTGACCCCAAGCACTGTCTTAGAAGAACTCCTATTTGCTTAGAGAGCATTTCTACTATTTGGAAAGTATCAACCAACCACTAAAGAAATATATCAATTTATGGTTCATAGACCTTTTGGACTAAAAATAATTTGGTAAGATATTTAAATACTGGTTTAAGGACCTCATTGTTAACTTGCCTATTTAGAGTGGAGTCTGAAGACGAATCACCTTATAGGGTTTTGTTGTTCACTTGATTGTCTGGAAACCACTAGCCTATTGGTTTTATGAGCAGTTCAGTGTAGTGAAGAAGTAAGTTTCATCAAGATCCAATACTCCTAGCTGCCACTATCTTTTTCTGACCATTGAGAAGACCAAAGGTCAGTAGAGTGACACAGAGCACAAGGCCAGAAAGGGAATTACAATGAAGAGAGACAGCTTTCATTTTTTTTTTTTTTTTGCAGCCTTCTAACCAAAATGACAGGAAGATACATGCTCAGACTTCCATCTCCCTAAATAGCCAAAGATACTGTAACCAAAAGAAGAAATGATTTAAGCTGAAAATTTTATTTTGATTAATTAATAATTTTATTAAAAATCTGACAAAATGATAACAAAGTATAAAACAATCCTACCTTGTTGAATGAGTCCCACTGCCTTCTGAATTCCCTGGAGATATCTAGAAACAAAATGCATTTTCTAGGGCAAAAATGGTCTTACCTTCAGTTAATATTTTTATTCATGTTAATGGAATTGGAAAAAAGCTTTACTTCTTGGGAAATAGTAACTCATAAGTTACTGAACAGATGGGAATTTCCTCTCTGCCTTTTGCCTAAAAACACACGTTGGGTGCGTCACAGGCAAAGGCCAAGCCCTGTTATACTTCTGTTACTCACCCCCAAAGCATTTGCTTCTGTATTTATCACGTAGCTGAGAGTAAAGCTTTAGGTATTTTTAGTGATGTGGTTTTAGAATCTCCTGGGGCAGCAAAGCTGGGGTAGAATCTGGAGCAAGGACATTTATTTTTCAAACAGGTCTGATTTATAGGAATGGCCACTTTGATTCCTTCCCTCAGAGTACAATTTTTATCTGAACAGTTTGTCTCTTGCACTCCTTAGAAAGTAATCATTCATTCATTCCTTCTCTTATGCAAGCAGCATAGAGGAGAACATGCTGATTTAGAGCAGAGATTCTCAAACCTCAGTGTGTACACAAATCAACTGGGGGCCTTGATAAAGTGCAGATCATACCCCTGCAAGCCTGAGAGTCTGCACTGCTAATGACTCTCTGGTGACACACGGCTTTTGACTGGTGGAGCACACTGTATGATCAGGCCTTACAGCATGGTCAGTTGCTCAGTTCACATCAAAGCTTTCCTTCTAACTGGCCACGCATAAAGGAAACATTATTGAACTTTCGTTCAAGTCTTCTCATTTGGAAGATTTGAATATAATAGGGATCATGAGAGTGTGCAACACATTGTTCTGTTTGACAGAGTAAAATCATTACTCAAAGTGATAAAATAATTTCTCACA
This sequence comes from Cavia porcellus, assembly GCF_034190915.1. NCBI lineage: Eukaryota > Metazoa > Chordata > Mammalia > Rodentia > Caviidae > Cavia > Cavia porcellus. The sequence continues at coordinate 172,660,902 of NW_026947484.1, read as the reverse complement.
ACATACGATATTGGGAAATGCTTCCAGGCTTACAGTAAGGTATTTTGTGTGCCTATCATATACCAGGGCTCTAGGAAAAGTTATAGAAAGATAGTTTCTTATTTTGTTCTATTTAATGGACTGAGAGTGATCAGCAAAGATAAATCAGTGATATATATGGGTATTATATAAATAGATAGATCTCCTATTAGTTAAAAGATAGGGATTCAGGGATAGCAGGAGTATAGATCACAGAGTTAGAAAGTTGTTTCCATATTCTTTTATTATCAAATATTTCTTTTCAATTTTTACTTTTATTAATACACGTTTATAGTACATAATGATTAAATTCATCATGGGGCATGTATATAACACATATGAATTGTTTTGTCACCCTTTTCCCTTCCCTTCATCCACACTTCTCCTTCTTTTCTTTATTATAAATAATTTTGATCAAGGTTTTTCCTTTGTATGGATTTTTGTCATTTATAACGGAAGATACATCAAATTATATTGTTTTTTATCCTAAGTCACTATGTATTAGCTGATGACATTGGCCAAATTGTTAATCTCCTAAGCCTCATTTTCTTTCTATATAAAGTAGAGGTAAATGATTCCTGAGACTCAAATACTTTAGTATAAAACATGAGAGTCATTACCTTGCATGTTTAACCCTTCTAGACTGTATCTACAGTGAACTGTCTTTTCTGACCAATTCCCACCTCTTAAGACCAAGTAGGCTCATTAGTAGACTAACCCACTGATGATTATCAAGCCTCCATGATCTAATCACCTCACCAAAGTCTTACCTATTAGTGTATGAAGCTGTGGGGGTGATACCTAGACATAAAACATAACAATCATCAATGTCTACAGTAGGTCTTTTTTCTTACCCTTTCTTTTTAACTTAAAGTGACTCATCTTAAGTGACTTATATTAACCACTACTCAGGGTTTTCTGCAACTTATAGTCATGTGTAACTTTGAAGATATGTTCTGAAAAATGCATGGTTAGGTAACACTTCAGCTTTGTATGAATATCATAGAAGGTACTTAACACAAACCTAGATGGCAAAGTCTACTGTCCACCTAAGCTATACAGTATCAACCCTTGCTCTTAGACCACAAACCTGTATAGCATGCTACTCTATGGAATGCTATGAATGATTATAACACAGTGGTAAGTATTAACATATCTAAACATAGCTGAACACAGAGGGGGTATAATAAAACATGGTCTAAAAGGTAAAAATGGCGCACCTGTGTGAGGGAGCTTACAAGACTGGGAGGGGCTCTGGGACAGACACCACGTCAGTGGTGAGTGAGCGGGAAGGTTGAAGACAAACATCACTGTAAACTACTATTGTGACTTCATAAACACTGCATTCTTAGGCAACACTAAATTTGTAAAATGCTTTCTTCCATAATAAATTAAATATGGGTTTACTAACACTTCTTTCTTTACAAACTAATCTTTGAATTTCTGGCTTTTTTAAACTTTTACTTTAAAGTGTAAATGCACTATACCACTGCACAGAACTATGTGTTTTCTTTCTATCCTTTCTTTCTATCCTTATTCTCTGAGACATTTTCTAACTTTAATGATTTTTGTTTCTAACTTTTTACATTTTTGTTAGCCTAGGTCTGCCCAAGGACGAGATCTCCAATGTCAGCTTTATATCTTGTCCCACTGAGAAGTCTGAAAAGATAATAACATGCACGGAGCTGTCACCTTCTATGACAACCAAGGGCCCTTCTAGATTTCCTTCTGAAAGGTCTGCCTGAGGCTGTTTTACAGTTAATTTTTAAAAAGTGACTTGAAGGTGTACACGCTGAAACAAAAACTTTAATAGAGTAAATACATAAACCAGTGATGCACTTATCTGTGCTGTACTTTATTTCTCAGGGTAATAGGTCTGTTCACCCAGCACCACCACCAATATGGGGCAGTGCACCGTTCATGGCATTATGATCATAGCATCATCAGAAATTTACCAAAGAAATCTTATGAAACTGCCGTCCTGCGTAAGCCCCATTGTTGGACAAACTGTTGATATGTGGGACAGGACTGTATTTATTTACAACATTTTTTAGGGTAGCTGCTGAAGCCAGTCAAAATTTTAATACAGAAGTAAGCAAGTTTTTTTTTTTAAATAAACACCCACAAGTAATTATTTTAGGGTTTTTCATAGATAATATGCAAACAAGTGGCCATGACTGCTTTTTAATGAAATATTGCTTTACAGAAGAAAAAGTTAGATAAGATTTGGCCTACAGGACAGTTTAGTCACCCTCATTTTAAACACAGAGCATCTGTAAATGTTGTGATTTATGAGCAAGTATTGCCTAATACAAACACTTGGTCCGTAAAAGGCAACACGCTATGGTAGGAACACCATTGGCTCTGAGTTTTTTCCCATTTGTCCTGCTTTCTCTTTAATGACCCCCCCAATTACAGCTGGAGCCTGACCTTGAAAAGGCCTTTGAGACAAACTGAGCTTATAACATCTAGGTGAAACTGAGGCCAGAAAGGGAAACAGACTTATTCAAAGTCAACAGCTTCAGGGACAAACACAGTACTAGAATCTCCAAGCCAGGGACTATGTATTTTCTCTTTTTTAGCTTGAAAAGAGGAAGAAATTATTTCCTTTAAAAAGAACTCTGTATTTCCTCTAGCTTAATATACAAATGTATTTTTAAAATATTTCTTTAATGGGTATGCCACAGTCAGACATGAAAACACTGCTACATTTGCTTAATGGGAATACCAGTTCCTCTGTCCTTGTCACTTGGATCTCATGTTAAAGGTCTCCTTTCATTTTTTAGTAAAACCGAAAAACACTCTCAGCTCCCTCTCACATCTACTCAGATTCCAGTATAATTTTGTTGGAAAAAAATCAATAATGAATGAGATGACTACTCACATCTGTCTATATCCTATTC